>NC_132935.1:5913558-7383558 GCF_034638445.1 Ciconia boyciana
AAAGCATTCAGGATACATTTTCCATAAGCAAATGTCTCCAGTGCTTGGATACGATTGAATGCCTCTTTGAAAGATAATACAGTGTCCATTTCTTTTGGAGATTCAGTGGTCACTACAACTACAATATTATTTCCCAATATTTTCTGTTGTTACTCATTTGTACTTCAAGCAGCTCCTGCAGCAGACATCTTATCAAATGCCCCTCTGTTCCAGAGGACCTTGTAGGTTGGAGTGAGGGAGGACAGGGATCAAGGTGGAAAAACAGAGTACTGAATGTGACACACTCATCTCCTGTCAGTTCTATATGCCTGTGCTTATCTGTAAAGATCGACCCAGGAGCAGGGCAGGTAGAAAACTGTTGCCCTTGAGTCAGCACCAAGGCTTGTGTGAGGCTGAACTGGATTCTCTGTTTTCTCACTGATGTGGGATCTGCAAACAGTTCTGAACAATTTGGAGATCAGTGAAAAAGGAGTGAAAAAGGAGTGAAAAGGCTACAAGAATGAAACAGTTATCCTACATTGAGCAAGTCATCTGCTGAGGAGTCTGTCTCTACAGGAAGGAAATGAGGTTTCAGGTGACAGCCCTGGATGGACCTTCTGGTTATAAGAAGTGAGTGACTCTAGGAGAAATTCACCAGCCATCCTAATAAAACACAGTCGTCTTCATCAACTACTAGAGCATAACAATAGTAAAATGTAAGAAAGATACCTGGGAAAACATATAGCTTCCTAGTACAACACTAATTATAGGACTTTGAAATGATGATAATGTTAAAAAATTTAAAAAATGAAAAATGATTAAAAATGATTTCTATTAAAAAATGAAAAATGATTAATATGTATAGCTATAGACCAGTTTGCCTGATCTCACTCACAAAAAAAAAAAAAAAAAAATTGATATTGAAGCCAGTGAATAAAGTATTACAGAGTGGGAATTATTAGGTATTCCTATTCACGGATTATAATTCTATGAGGAAGAGGTCATCTCTAACAAAACTAATTTATTTCTGTGGAGAGTTACAGTTTGGTTGACATGGTAACTACCTAGATATAATACATTTGTTCTTAGGCATTGTTGTTGCCTATTGGATGACATTTGCATTAAAAAGTAACACTCTACAATGGATTGAGAGCTGACTGATCTCATGTAGCAGGTGTCAGTGGAAAATCATCATTTCTAGTGCAACTGTAAAAGGGATATATTGCAGTTCTGGTGCTATTAAAATTTTCCATGAACTGCGTGGACATAAATGGAAAATCTTTGCTGATAAAATTTGTGGATAAAGGAAAGGATTGACAGAATATTACAGAAAGTTAAGGACAAGGGAGTAGTTTTAAACAATATGTATTTAAAAGCGACTGCAAGTTCATACAGATTTGAATGACATGGCCAGAGAGGACGTAACAAGGACCAGTGGCTGAAAGCTCAGGTCAGTCAGTTGTATCTTCTCTTTTGGAAATCCGCAAATGTTTACAAATTAGTAGAGATGTAGCTGCAGTGCAGATTTTATTACTTTTTCTGCCATTTGTGGTGGATGCTCATTGCTGCAAATCCTCCACGCACTGCAAGTGTTTGGCCTGGCAGTAGCAGAAAGAATAGGCATAAACACTCTTCTTTGATGTTAAAATGTTTATCTATATCAGGGATCTCACGGAAAGGCTCCAAAGGAGAGGAACAGCTTTTGTCTTGCCTTTCCTATCAATGCACCCCTGGGTGTAGCAATGAGACCTGATCGCTGGTTGGGACCACTTGATGTGCTGTCAGTCTGGCACACTGCTCCTTTGGACACAAGTAGCCGTGCTGCTAACTTGGATGGTAAAGCACTAACCTCTTTTGTGTCTCTGTGAATTATTCTGTAGCTGGAAAGTGAACATTGCAATTGTTTTCTTTCCCTTGTGGACTGTTTATGCTTGTGCCTTAGATGCAGACAGGAAGGGAGAAGCCAAAAGGAGCACAGGACATTTGTAAAATGAAGGCCAAAGTGAGGCCACAGTTCTTCAAGAGGTAATAAGAAGTTTAAAGGACAGAGCTGGAACAAGAGAATAATTTTATTAACATTGACGTTTCTATTTTTTGTGGCAAGACAGTTCTGCACCAAGGCTAAGCGCATGAGTTTGCTGTATAGTCCTGGTTCCAAAATAAGAGCTAAAACCAGGAAAATTTTGCTAGCTCATACTTCCCTGCTAGGAAGCCATGGTTCTTTCTAATTGGACCTTGTGGAGAGTGTGCGATGTCATTAAAGATTGGAGTGATAATTTATATATCTAATAATTCAGACATTACCCCCCTGTTGCATTAAGAGGTACACTGCTGTGTCTGAGATGTTTTAGTCTTCCCTGTGTATCTCTCAGGAGTCCTGGGCAGCAGAGGTCAATGACATTTTTGTGATTTTATTCATGCCTTCCATTTGTTTACTCTTTATTTGGGGGAATTTTGCTTCTTTTGATTTCTTATGTTGCTTATTTTACTGCATAGCCATACATGTTCCAATTCTGAGACTGGGGCTCAGAAGTGCTGTTTACTGCACTGACTCAGTGCCTGTAGCCAAAAGAACATTTGTTGTTAGCATAAACAGAATTCAAAGCATCAGTATAACATCAGCACAAGGCTTCTGACACTTCTAAGCAAATCTTTTGTCAGTACAGCTTAGTTTTGAATGCGAGTAGAGGTGGCCTAACTTTGGCTCTTGCAAATCTTAATGGTTTAAAAGTTTTTCACTTTTAAAGCTCTCCTAGAAGAGGAGAGGTTCCCTATTGTGTTGGGAAGTTGTGCAGACCTCTGACAGAGGGGAACCTGCCACATGGTTTCACCTGTCTGATGTTAAGTCATAAACAGGTTTGAGTGAAGTATCCTGGCTTTCAAACCAACAGGCATCAGGGAGCACAAGAGACCTCTAGCTAAAATTTACATGAAGTGACCCTGTGCATCAATCAGTATTGGTTCCTGGCATGACGGAAAAAAAAAAAAGTGACTACTCTGAATTTTATCTATAGAAGCAGCAGCCCTAAAGATGGTCCAAAGAAAATCTGAAATGTCCTGTCTAACACACACTTGCATGAGCAACCACTCTCTGGCCTCCCTCACTGCTGTGGCAAAGGGGTGGCTGAATGTGTTTGACTGCTTTTGATTACTGCGTTGGCTGTTGGGGCTTCTGGCAATGGCTTTTACAGTCCTCTTTCTTTCCACTGAGCTGAGAGTGCCTCACCTGAAGCTGATAATCTGGACCGTAAATTCATTAGCACAATAAAGCAGGAAAATTATCTGATTTCGTTGCCAGGCTTAACCAAACATTGTGGAATATTGGATTTTTTACTGAGAGTCAGGAAGCAGGAGGAGAGATATAGGGCCTGCTGGCAATGTCCTCAGAAAAGTAATTTTTATCTCCTGATTTTGGATGTAGCTTCACAAACAGTTCAAGGTAGACCTGCTGTAGAAAATCTTCAGAGAGCCCTGTGAGGTTGTGCCCCATTGGTGAAGGTGTTGCCTGGGCTTGGGTCACCTTCAGCTCCTGGCTCCCCATCCCTTAGGGAGCAGTTGGCCCTTGCTGCTCCTTTACAAGCCCAACAATTAATGATACTGAAGGAATAATGTACTAATCATCAGGTGGAGATGATGCTAAATACCATATGCATCAAGATAAATATTGCAACTGCAGAGGATATGTGTATTATCATGTGTGCAACTGGGCAAATGAAGGAATGGGACTTGGCTGTCCTCACCTGGTTGTTCTTTAAATCAGAGAAAGGACATAAATGTGGGGTTGTGTAAGCAGTGAAAAGTCAGGGGTTCATTTTTATTTTCTCATTAAACTGATTCCTTGAGCTACCTGTCCCCATTGTTTACAAGTGTGCCATTACCTATTGATCTGGGAAAATAAAGCACAAATAAATGTTACTTCAAAGATATGGCAGGAAAGAGGTGGATAGATAGACAGTTCTCTGCAGAAAAGCGTTTACCTGTGATTGTGTTGACACTAATTGGGAGCATGAGAAATGGCTGACAAAGGCTGGGTATTTTCATGACTTTTTTGAAACCTTTGTGTAGGGGTGAATATTCTTGAAAGTTTTAGTCATATTTAACACTGCTTTCTGCTTGAACAAACTCAAGGAGCAGACACATAAATAGTCATGGTCCTGGAGGAGTGTTATGAGGGGAATCGTAAGTAATACAGTAAGATATAGCAGAGTGGACTTCACTTTTTGTCTCTAACACTGGCCTGTGATAGGACCTTGGTGTGACTGAAGTCACTTCATTGTTTTGTGCTCTGGATTCCCTTTCCTGTCTTAGCACTTTAGGTTTGAGTTTTTTCTGAGTAGGAACTGTCCTTTCTGAAAAGTCTGGACAGCACCCCAATGTCAGCTGGGTCTTCAGAAATTTCCTTCCAATAAATCTGGGAGTGGAATAATATTTTCATTTTTCTTAGGTTTTTGTGACTTGCATTCAGATTTACAGACTAGCGAAACAGAAAATCCCAGAGTGATGTCCTAGCTGAGGGAAAGGCTCTGGTCATCTATTCTGTTTAGCTTCTTGGCTGGCCAGATATAAAAAAGTGGCTCAAAACCAGACATAGTGTATTGGGTCTCTTGACCAGCATGTGGTTAGGGGACAGATAGAGGAAGGTTATTCAGGGTGTGCAGAGACAGGGAACAAAATTATTGCTGTGGAACCATGTGCAAGTGTTGGACAAAACCCAGGAGATCAGCCTTTGTTCTATAGCTTCCAAAATAATGTGTTTACTTGTGATAATTTTGTACTGATTATTTTGCTTTTTAGACGTCCTGTGTCCAAATGTCCATGTGGAAGGAGATCGATTCAAACACACCAATGGGGGGACTGATGAGATTCCAGGTAAAGAGATGCACTTTTCTGCTGTACGTCTGGGAATTGAAATAGCATAACCGTATGTTCCTAGTGTGATGTTCTGATTCATTACATCTTTCCTAGTTGGCATTTTCTTAATCCAACACATATTCAGTGGTGGAGAAGTACATTAGAAACTGCAGGGCTGGAAAAGAGTTATCTGTTGACAGTCGACAGCAAATTAATCATGAGCTTTCTTTTGATATGACAGCAAATTAAAAAGCCAGTGGAGCTTAGCGTAGTAGATAGAGGAATGCAATAAGTCTTGGAGATGACTTTTTTTTTTTAACCACTCCACTTTTGGTGAGTTTTAATGTCCATTTATTTGATCTGTGATTGTTGTGGGACGTCCAAGCACAATGGTGATTAGAATCATAGAATCATTAAGGTTGGAAAAAGCCTCTAAGATCGTCTAGTCCAACCGTCAACCCAACACCTCCATGCCTACTAAACTATGTCCTGAAGTGCCACATCTACACATTTTTTGAACTCCTCCAGGGATGGTGACTCTACCACCTCTCTGGGCAGCCTATTCCAATGCTTGACTACCCTTTCAGTAAATAAATTTTCCCTAATAGCCAATCTAAACCTCTCCTGATGCAACTTGAGGCCATTTCCTCTTGTCCTAATTACCACTGATGAAATGCTTATATATGTGTATATAAGGAAAAAAAAAAAAAAAAAGAAAAGATAAAAAGTCCCAAGAAGAACCGTCTTTTCTGAAATGCCGGTGGAAAATCAAGAGGAAAACCAGTCTGGTGATATCTCTGCTTTTCTGTGAGTTCTGATATATCTTTCCAGCCAGCTGAAGAGCTTAATCTGTCAGATATATGCGTGGGCTGTGCCTCTTTTCTAGTCCCCCAAGACTGTTTGAGATGTTGGCAGAGAAAACCTGCCCATCAAGGATATACTGGGAATATCTGTGACTGACCCAAGAACATAAGTCACTGCAGTGGGAGGCCAGAGGTTCTTCTGCAACTTGATTATGAGTAGAAATGGTCAAGGTTTGACAGCTCTGTTACTCGCTCAGAGTCTTTTCATTGGGGGATTTTCACTACCTGCACAAAATATCAGTTCCAACTGCTGTCTGTAGGCAGCTTATTTTGGCTGCAGTCTGATTACGTCTAAGCTGATGATAATGCTGGGTGGTAACATCTTTTCTGGTTGTTAGACCTAAACTCATAACCCCCAAACACCCATTTTCAACTGCTGTCTATTGCTAGGTCTTGCATTAACCTGTTCTGACAGTCCTCCTGTCACTGGTCTGCACAAACAGTAGAGCTATTCAGCAGATAGCCCTACTGATTCTGAATGAACCTATTTGCAGTGGAAGCTGCTGCACAAAATAACTATGGGGATTGTGTCCCTCCTCAGATGATCATCTTCTACATGATCCTTTCCAGAAGAATGGAGTTCCAAATGGCTGCCTATGTCTAGTTCATGTTTGTCTGAATTTTAATTCAAGTGCTAATTAATAGACTATGCTTTTATCTGAGTTCAAAAATATATCTTCTGTTGAGCAGTGTACAGTACAAGAATCCCACTTCAAGTCTGGAGCAAAAGTTTTGAGTAGAGTGAGGTGTAGATGCATATAAGCATGTATATTTATATATGTGTATATATATACTTATGCTCTTCTGTAAAGTTTTTTACTTATTTTTCCTTTTATCTTCAAATCCCACTTCCCTCCTAGAAAGCAAGTCAATATTCAGCATTTTAACTTAAAAGATGACTTTGCTGTCTTAGATCTGTAAACTAGTTCAGGTTGCAAGGGTCCTATGGAAATCATCTGGTCCAACCTCCTAATTAAAGCAGGGCCTACTTCGAAGTTAGGGCCAATTTGAAGTTAGAACAGGTTGTTCAGTTGAGTTTTGAGTATCTCCAAAGATGGACATTCCACAGGTCGTCTGAGCAACTGTTCCAGTTTGGTCACTATCACACTGAATATATTTTTTCCCTAATATCTAAAGAGAATTTTATTTATTGCAACACTTCTGTTCCCCTGGTGAGACTGATAGCATAAGGTTGTAATTTATTTGACCTAGGGAACCTCTGTTCACTGTAAAGTGTAAACATTCACCATGCCATGCAGTGACTTAATAACAGGATCGTTGTAGTATTTAATTAAAGTGACATCTCTGGCCCCTCTCCACCAGTTCAAGAGGATTTGTAGAAGGCTCCTGATTGCTCCTATATGGTGAGACAATGTTGATTTCTTTCTCTTCCGGTTCCTGGTGATTAGGAAAATGTATGCTTCTCTGGAAAAAATTGAATGGGTATTCTGGGTCTGCTAAGGGTCATTGTGCTGCTGGAGATGGATCGGTATAGGACCAAAATGTTGTTCCACTCCTTATGTACTCCTTACAAACTCTATAGCATTTTCTGAAGACTCTGGGCCTCTGGGTCCAATTCCAACAGAAAATCATTGCCTTCTCCCAGCTAAAGTAACTGGAAAATTGCTGTTGGCTTAGTGTGCTTTGTTTCTTCTTCCAAAAGGATGTGTTGTGCTTAATTGTTGCTGAACAGCTTTTCTGTTTTGCCCCAAAGAGGACTGCACTTCAGTTTAGAGGAGCAGCCTGCCTCCTGCTCCCTCACACTTGTCAGAGTGGTTCAGCTCTGGAATTTCTGCAGATTCACCGGTGACAGCACTGGGGGAAGGCTGTTCCTCTGCTACCCAGGTCCTCATATGTTCAAGGATTTGAAGTTAATACCTGTATCTTGTGCTCCACTTGGAAGCTTGATGACAACCGAAACTGATCCTTGCCCAGCAGGCTCCTAACACAGAACTTCCTAGCTGCATCTTGCGCAAGGTTGTTTCTAGATGGACACAAAGTGCAGCCCCATGGAGTGGAAGTTGCAGTAAATTTCATTTTGGGGACAGGGAAGATGGTAGTAAAAGGCTTCTCATCTTAAACACCTCTTCCCTCTCTCAGACAGGGACAAGACATCAGAACTGAAGGTAAGAGGGACAAAAGTCTTTCTGGGGATTTTTTTTCCTTATATTTTTATTGGGTGAAATGCACCAGCAGATGGCACAGGCAATTCTTTCACACAGAACATCACCAATGCCAGCCCTTTCTTGTATACCCTACCTGCATACAAGTTATAGCATGACCTGCTACCTTTAAGTCTGTGTCTGCAGTTGAGTGAATGTGAATTGAGTCACTCTGCATTAGTAGAAGTGAAAATAGAAGCTAAATCATAAAATGAGCTGTAAAAGGGCAAACTTTGAGAGATTAAGGGAACCAGTGTGACTGAGAGGTGGAAGTTGCATGGGATATTGTTAAATCAGAGGCTGAGAGCAGGGGTGAGGAGGATGGCTCCATGCATAATCAAGTGAGTAACTGCAAAAAGTTATATATCACTTACATCATAACAGCTCAAAAAGTACATTATGAGCTGGAAGAGAGCCAACAGCCTAAACTGATATTTTCCTTTTAAAAGACAGGTGATTTTTTTTCTTTAGACAAACAGAACTAAGTAAATCTCATCTATCTGGACTTCAGGAAGCACTTGTTGAGTACTATATTGAAAATCACTGCTAAAGTGAAAAAGGGTAGAGATCAGTAAAAGTGGTAACGGGAGCCAGAAACTGGCTAGCAGGGAGATAATGATGAAGTTTCTAGGAAAGGGAATAACAAGCCAGAGGGCAGATAGTGGTGTACCTCCTCAAGGTCCAGTTTTAGGTCTCATCTTCTCTGTGAGTTGCCACTATACAGATTGGGATCAGAATATCCTTGGAGGAACTGGTTGGCCTCATAAACCTGAGAGTTTTTCCAACTGACTTGGGACTATTAGTTTCCAAGGCCTGTTATGGTACTTACGGATCAATAACAGGACTTTGTGCTATAAAGTCATACTCTGGAAACTGATGGTGTCTTAGGCAGCAGATGTTTGTAAGTCACAGTGCTGTACAGCTGGGGAAAAAGGCAAAGGACATTACCTGCACAAGGTAAAGCAGGTCTTGTAGAGATAGAGAAGAATTCATGAGAGTGGACAGGGCTTTGGTTACTGCTTATCTAGAAAAGTGTGCTCAGACCTCCTTAGCTCAGGAAAGATGGATTCAGCCTTGAGGAGCTATTAGTGTGTTCAGGAGCCAGAGAGACTATTTTCAAACAGGAGATTAAAAAACTAGGTTTGGTTAATCTTGCAGTGTGCAGGTGGAAAGGGGAGATACTATTGCTTTCTGCAAATAGATAAGGGGAATAGGGGGCAGGGGAATCACTCAAGCTAAAGGGCAGAGTATAATAAGAAAGGGTATCAACTGTTTAAGAGATACATTCAAGACATTAGAAGAATATTTCAAACTGTCAGAGATATGAACAAACGGTGAAGTAGTAGTAATGGAGGTAAATAAACAGTGATGGACAGTCATGAGTCATAGCAGAGGATTATACTCTATGACCCTCTGTTATCATAGCATTTAAATAAAAAATCACTAGCTGTAGCATTCAGTAAGGGCTGCCACACTGAAATAGGATTACATGAGGTAAGAATATATAGGCAGCTTTACTCTACTACTGATACAAATTTTGGCAGTGAAGTGAAGCAGCATCTGCTTAACAGTTCATAACACGTAAATCTGGAATATAAATGCTGCTGCACGCATTAGAAATCACACAGGGAATTTTCGAAAAAAGCGAGAAGTCTGGTTAGAATACCAGGATAAACACTGTTTCTTTTCCAGAAAGTCTGGTATTTTAAAGGAATGCTTAATGATACTTTAAACAAAGTTCTTACAGCATCCTTGTGGGTACCATGGTGTTTTTCTGTCAAGTAGAGAAATGAAGACAAAAGAGGGTTTAACTTATCTGCTCTGAATTATTCAAAATAAACCCCCAGTTGTAATACGTAATATCTCTTATATTGCTGAATTGTCATTTTGGTTCCATCAGCATTTAACAAAGGATCATGTCCTACTATTAATCATGACCAGGCAGGAAAACACAATGATAACATTTTGCACCCTGAAGATGTGCCCCTTGTGTATTTTTATGAACCATTATATTACATCGAAACATGAAAATTCTTGAAAATTAATTATACTTCTTGAGGTTTTAAAACTTCACATTTAAATTATTTGTATTTTAAGCTAGACCTGCAGGACATGGGATTTGGTTGCAGAAATCCAGATGATCCCTAGAATTAAAAATGGGCTGAGCTCTAGTCCTCAACATTATCCACCAGAGGAGATAATACTCCTCAACAGGTACTGACTGCTGTTTTCAGAGGGAATCTGCCACAGAAGTAAAGAATGACCTGCAATGATTTCCATAAGGTGCTAAGAGAAATTAACCCTGGGGAGCGATACCTCCAACCACTACATCACATTATACATCCCACACTGGATGGTGTTAATGGGACAAGGAGAGAACATAAAAGCCCTGACTCTTAACTCCTACGTAGTCACAAAGGCTATGTGTATCAAGAACAGCAGAAATTGCATTATGGATTGTACCACAGATTGACCTCAGCCTCTAAATCTTTTCCACATCTTGGAAACCTCCATGTGCAAATGAGCAAAATACCAGCACATTTATGACCTCTGTGTTTTTCTGTAGCTCTATAAAGGATGTTTGGGCATTTTACGGTAGAGGCACTGGTTGTAAAACTAGTACCCTACAATTATAGACTGCAGTGGCTGGGTTTAACTGTCAGCATGTCTCCAGTGTCCTGTGGTTTGCAGCACAGGGTTTGCATTCCAGAGATGCCGGTGACTCACCAGCTGATTATAATATCCCTGGAACTATTTATATTTGCCCACTAAAACACGTGGTAGCAGGAGGAAATTGGAGTGTCCAGGCTGTTGAACCTGCAGAACGAGCACATTAGACCGATGTCCTTCAGGGGACAAAAGTGTTTTTGTGGTGCCTGTGTGACAGGCATTTTGCCCTCCCTTTGCACTTTGTCCCTCTCATAGTCTCCTTGGGAAGCCCCTGAGAAGCAAGTGGAAAATCCATGAATAGCTGCAGAGATTTGTAACGGATCACTGTCTTCAGACAGTAGATGCACAGACACAGTGGTCACCAGCAAAGACTGCACATATGCAGTGAGGGTGAAGCTGGCTATTCGTGCAGACACCAGCCACTCTCCTCTCCATCCTCAGTGTTATACCTGTGTAGGCAAGACTGGATACACCTGTGATGTGGATGGGAGATGGGGCAGAAGGATGAAGCTTTGCTGTTCCATGGCATAGCCACTTGGCTGTCACATTTTTCAGTGACCCCTCAGTAGGCAAAGATAATGGGGAAAAGGCTAAGGGCTTCTTATTTCCTCCTCCCCCGAAACTTGCCCTAGGAAGTCCCCCATATAAAATTTCATAAAGACTGATTAGCACTGCCTTGAGTGCTAATGTTCTCCATTCTTTAAGGATCTAGAGAGCTGAATTTGAAACCTAGTTCCTGAGACACATATATCTGGCTATAGCTGCTGTATATCCATGAGAAGTATATAGGGAAAATAGCAGCTGACCTGTACTTGTGGTCCCAAGAGTCATTTCAGCCTCCTGTGAGCTAGAAAAAATGGATGGATTTGTGCTGTGGGGTGAATTTGTCCTCTGGGCTGGTAGGTGGGATACCTTCAGTGCAGGTGACCTTAGTGAGTCCCCCTTAGCTTTGCTTTCTAGGAGTCTATGCACTGTACAATAGCTAATCTTAACATTATAGCCTAGATCATTGCACTTAAAACATCTTTGAAGCTTTTCAGAGGTTGCCAAATGAGTCATCTGTGTTCAAGGACATTTTAATACCCAGTAACTCCAAGAAAACTAGGTCAAGCGGGCAAATAATTACCAATAAGTCATCTGTGACTTCTAAGTGTAGCCACTGAAGTCCTATGGGCTAGGTCTAACCTGTGCATTAGATGTGCGCTGTGGCATGCCCAGTGTCCAGTTCCCCCAGTTATCCAGCGTGGGGACCTGTGGTGGTTTTCTTTTGGAAGAAAGAATTTTTTTTGAATTCTCACCAAGGAATTTCCCTTCTACAGAAACTAAAGAATTGGAAAGTGAAAGTGTACAGTCACCCCAACAGGGTGCCACCAAAGTGTGCATCTGGATTAGGAGCCTGGAAACACTCAAGCATCTTGCAGAGTACGCACAACCACGCTGTCACCAACAGAGCTGGGTTGAGTTCTTTGAATAAAAACCCCATGTTTTAAATGAATCTTTTTCCTAATATGGTCAGAGATGTAGCTATTACCCAACATCATGGATCTCAGTGAACTTCTGGCACTGTGAATGACCTGACTGATGCTAGGCATCAGGTCTGTGCTGCAGCAGGTAGCGTGGCTGAGCTGCTCAAAGACGTCAGGAAGCATGGAGGATGAATGCTGAAATTACTTTAGAATCTGCTACTGCAGGAATAAAACTGGGAACAGCTGAGCGGTCCCCGTGAAAGCCTTTCTCCAGTCTGAATCTCAGCAGTGGCAAATTCTGACTTCTGCATTCACATAAAAGACTTAACAAGGGTTAACCATGCACAGGAATGTGCACATGAAGTATTCAGATCTACCTGCATATTAAAAAAATAAAAATAAATCTATCCCTAAAGGCTTTTTTTTTTACACTTGTAGTAATTGCTTTCTCCCAGAAGTTACACGAGCCAGGATTTTTTCTTATTCCAGTGCATTTGATGTTGATGAAAAGGAAATAAATTTGATTTTTGACTATTCATAGCCCAAGAAGCAACCAATCTTTTGGCTATAAAAAGACTAATAGATTGGCTAACCATGAGGTACTTCTAGATATTTCTTGGTCCAAATATTTTAGATTAATTCAACTTCAGAAAGAGATTGCTGCAAAAGAGGGGCCTGGAGAAACTATCCCATAGATCCTTCATCAGTGCAAGCTTTTTGACCATTGTGCACACATGATGGGAAGAAGGCGCATATATAGTTTCAATAAACTCCTCCAAACACTTGGAGTTAAATCAGTCTGTCTAATGTGAATGGTCTCTGATGACAGCTGTGGCCAGGTTTTGGTTTACCTGTAGGTCTAATCTATTTTGTACTGATCATCTGGCATAAAGCAACCACCACAGTCTCTTAGAGAGCAGTCCCTACCTGCTTTCATATTAGGCCTTGCTCATAGCACCTAAAATTAATGGGAATATTTTTATTTTCATGAACAACATGTTGGTGGGGTTTTCCTATAGCCCAGATAGTGGCATTACAAGGAGACTCTAGCAGCCTATGTCTTCGTACGGTGTTTTTCCTCAAACACATTTTCTTACGCTGAAAATAATACTAGCCTCTCATACAGGCAAGCCGTAGGAATTGTTGCTGGTTATGCTGAATACATCAGTCCTGCCACTCTGCTCTTATAAACTCTTATCCACTGTCATTTTTTCTCAGCTATATGCATAAAGTCCTCTTGGGTGCACCGTGCTGCCAACAAAACTTTTATTCAAAGAAGTGTAGAGTCCTCCCCTCCCCACTGCTGTCCCAAGTGGTGAGTTTGCAGTTATGCCATTTTATGGCTTTCCAGAGGAACACAGAGCACCTTAGCAGCCAAGGAACTCAAAGGAGGACTTCAAGATAGAGGAACTAATTAAAATCAGAACCTAATACAAATAGCCCTGGTAAGTTCAGCTGGTGCAAGCCTATCTGGCATACAAGGACATCAAAGGGATAATGAACCCCTGTTTAATCTTGTAAATCACTGGAGCAGGAAAGGACCTGAAAGAAGGACCGTGGCACTAAGCCAAATGTCCATCACTGAGAAAATGGAGAATGACTTCAACACAGAAAAGCCTTCAGTAATGAGGCAAAGAGTTCAGTGTCAGAAACAGCTTTCAGTGTCATTCAATATGCCACTTGCAACTGTCCGAAAACTAAGAGGCAAACGGGTAAGAGAGAATGAGTGGACTGTTGTAGATAAAGAGAACAATGTATCACATGAAGTGGTGTGTTATTAACATGAGATCAGGTGTTGAAAGGTGTTGCCTCAGATGCAGTAGACATGTATTTATTTCCTGTTTTTACAACAGGCTGGGGGTTAGATTACAACAGCCCTTTCCACCAGGGGGGATGGCTATAACTGTGTATTAATTTATTTGTTTGTGGTTTTGACCTCTCTCTCATACTGTTTCTTTGGCCTAATTTTCTCATTGGTTTTATACCCCTTTTGTCTTTCCTGAAGTGTTATCTTTCATTTTCTGTGTAAGGCTACCAAGTGCTGTATCTGTCCCGTTTTTGACTGAAGCTTTAGGCTGATGTTTCTGAGACAGCGTGGCCCGGTAGTTCAACCTGGTCATCACCTGCTCACCTGCCTCACTGCCTCTGAAGCTTGCTCCTTTTTGAGGTAGAACTCTGTTTATTCCTCAAGCAAATTTCTGCTCCTCATAATCCCAAATGTGGATTTGTGCTTAAGCTGAGATCAAGCCCTTTTTGTGATCTGCATGGGACTCTTGTGGCTTGCTGCTTTGCTGGGCTCAAGGAAAAGTAGAAATTGCATCTCCCACGTGTCGTGATGCAGAGGAAGCAAACCAGGATCAGTAAACCAACAGCCTGAGTGGTGGCATCATGTATCAGCAGTAAATCTGGTTTATTATTGTTATAAAACTGAGACCATCTAAAGGGTCCTCTAAGCCACTTTATGGAGTATCACCTAGAAGGTAGTAGGCTTGCTGGAAGATACCTTCTTCATGCTGATGTAAGAGCTGTTCTGTGTGCTTCAACAAAGCCTCATTATTAGCTTAAGCTCTTAGCTGCTGTCCTCACTGAAATCTGGTAGATCTGGTGAGAAGAAAGTCAGACCAGCATGAAGTGCTGCTTAAATCCCAACCGTAACATCTGTGGCAAAAAAGGGCAATTGGTTAATAGCAAGAACCTCTTTAAAACACTCTTGAGGCCCTTTAATCTATAGGCTTTGGAAAATTTTATAGTTCCAAAATTCCCTTTCAAGCTGCTTGTAAAATATAGCAAATTAATTTTTTTAATGACTTGTGCAACCCCTTTAGTCACCATGCTACTTCATGCAGGGCTTGTAGGCAGCCAGTAAATCTCTCTGGTTTGTTCCTCCAGAGGTGCAGTCCTTAGTGCTTTAGGAATAAGTCAGATAATCACTGCTGGTCGATGCTGCTGAATCAAACTGTTGAGCTAGGAGTGCTAGATGTGGGGTGAATTATCCATGCAAAAAAAAAGCTGCTGCTTTTTCTATCTTTGCCAGAGAGGCGAACTAGAGAGGAATAAAGCAGTGCAAGGAGACAGAATTCTTATCCATTGTAAGTCTTTGGAAATCACTTCTTTTGACAGCCAGAGAGAGTTAAAAAAAATTAGTCCAGCAAAAGACTTTCTTTCAAACCCCTTTTTACAATCATTCACAATGAGACAGGTCTAAACAGTATCTGAGGTGCAGGACTCTGACCTTACCTGTTGTCTAGATTACCACGAGCAAACAAGTGACACCTGTGTGCCCCACAAGGATGCTGGGACAATGTGAAGACTTAGTGTCTGGCTACTATGACATTGACCCCAGTGTTGTCATCATAGACAGCTCATCAACCCAAGCAGGTGGTCATCAAGAAAGAAGAAAAGGGCTTTCTGACTGCCTCCTGCCAGCACGCCAGAAAGACCAGGACATTGAAGGATGATAGCATCAGTGTGCACCTCACCCCCTCCTAAATACTACTTCTTGTTGCCAATTAGAACTATGGTTGAGGCAGTGATACACTGATACGGATGTAGGTCATTTTAACATGGTGGAAGAGCCTTGGAGATGGAGACTTCAGTGAGCACTTTAAACTATCCCTAATTATCTGGTGCTCTATCAGCTCTTGCTAGATTTCCTTTCCTGTGGAGGAAGGAATGTCAGGAACAGCAAAAATGCTGTAGCAGATGATGGCTACTATAACAATAACAGCAACACATGGTGAATAAAGTAGTAGATCTCCCCTTCAGGGTTTGGACACTTACTTCTATCCCAGCTCTGAACTGAGACACATCTTGGCTGTCCAGAAATACTTGTTTTCAGCCTAGAGCATTGTGGAAGATAAGGATGCTAAAGGTTAGATACAGTAGAAGAAAAATCTTACCTGTCATCTACACTCTGACTTCAAGTAACTAATTGCCAGACATAGCTGGTTAAATGCACTATTTTACTTTAGAATATGGCATGATAACATATTTTTTTCTGTTATTTTAGAAGTATATGTTAGTATAGAAAGTAACTAAGACAGGTAACAAAAATGAGGGCTCCTTATAGTGGTAATAGCCTTGCAGACAATACTGGAGGAATTGAAAGGGATGTTCAGGATCTAGTGAGCATGCAGGCTCCTTCTTGTGAGCACAGGCAATCCATGAAAGCTTAACTTACAAGACTGTAGAAATGTTAGGCAAGAAAATTGATAAGATCTTGTATTTGCTGAAAGTCTCCCAGGTGATACTGTTCTTCCTAGGAATTTATACACTCCTCTATTCTACCATAAAGTTTATTGCCATTGACCTCCTTCTAGTAAAAGTAACAGATGCTGTTTTATCACAGGCAATACAGCTTGCTATTTTCAGAAGTCTCAGAGAACCAGTAGCTGATGACAACCTTCCTGACCTTGGCTATTGGCGATACTCCATCAATACGTTGACAAGGCTGGTAATTCAGCTGAGAGTTTAAGCAAGACCAGAGTATGGAGCATTTCCTGCAAAAGCTGCTTTGTTTTATATTAGTGCTTGTGCCTGGAAATCCTCCATAATATTCTGGATACATCACTTGAGGCTCTGATGTCCAGTGTCTTTCCTGATTCCTTTCTCACCTACTTTCCACATTGCCCTCCAGGCCGTTGTCTCACCAGAAACTTTCACAGTTAGAAGTAGCCCAGTGGTTCCCCCTGTGAGTGTTATCTTGAGCTTCTTGGGAACGCAAAGCAGGAGACTTTTCTCAGAAGGTTTCTTCAGACTAAAGAAAAAGTTAATGGCTCTGTCCTACTTTGAGAAGACTTTCCAAATGTACACACTGCTGTGTTTTCTGGCTATTAAAACTTCCCTTTGTTGATCTGGTTTTCTGGGTTTGCGTGCTATTTTAATTTGGGGTTTTTTGCCCCTGAACACAGGACAGACAGGAAAATCTTAACATGTACACTAGCTGCCACCATGCTGTCCACATCAGATCCTTTATGGAGTCAGGCAGAAATCCAGCTTATACTCAGGGCAACCAACCATGGCCCCTTTAGTATGGTCTTGAAATAATTATCTTGAAACAAATGTCGTAGGACCACTGGACAAGTATAGAGCTGTTTGATCATCCTTTGGCCACACTTTAGGGTGTGGTTGGGTGCGGTGTGGACATCTTCCCTGTAAAAGAGAATCTGGTTGCATATTACAGTTAGACGATGTAGAAATTGTCCAGTGTCAAGTTTTGCACATCTTTTCCCTGTCACAGGCAGATCTGAGTGTGTTTTCTGATTCTGGAAAAATGGGCTGCTTCCTGTAAGTCAGTTATTACTTGCAAGTAAAGAGACATTCGGCTGATTTGATCAACAGAGCAGTGCATAAGAAATTGCTTTTCAAGCCAAGTATGCTCTTAGGAATCTCAGCTTCTCTTTCAGGTCAGTATTTTAATTTTAATGTTAATGGACTAGAGAGTGCTGCTTTTCAGGAGATGTAATCATGTTAGAGGGTTTCAGTGGCCCCATATTGTTTTAGTAGCTATAATGAAGTAGGAGGCTTACGATCAAAGAGCATTATTCATCTTATTTATTGCCATATTTATGGCATTACTGATTAAATAGTTTATAAGCCAACTGGGAAACCACACCTGCCCTGGTACACAAAAAAACACCTTTTAAATCAAAGCAACTGAGAACAGGAAAGTCCCACCCTTTCATCCTGTGCTCAAGCGTGGTGGAATGATTGGGTAACAGTAGCTTCATCCTTGCTAATTTAGGCAGGTATGTTCCTTCCCATTTCACTTGTGGAGAGGACTGGGAAGCTACATGTAGGATCTCATTTTCACTGTGGCACTGACAGTGTGGTCCGTCCTTCGTGGTGGAAAAAACAATGGACAACCCATATTTCTACTGTCACTCCAGCCCAGAAATGTTGTACAACAGACTAGATGGCCAGCAAGGTGCTTGGGGAAAGATCTAAGTGAGCTGTTTGCGCTGCACTGTTAGCAGCCAGACAGCGCCAAGTGAAAATTCCTGTTGAAGTGTGGGAGAAATGATTACAGCATCACCTATTTTTTACATTAACATTGTGGTTCAAGACTAAATTAAAAGCATCATACTGTCTCCCTCACAATCCCAGTTCCAGTCCTAAAGTCAACAAGAGAACATACTCAATCCAAAGTGCTTCCAAGCACATGAAGTAAACAACAACAACAACAACAACAACAACAACAATAATAATAATAATAAATATTTGTCCTTCAGCTGAAATAGTCTTAGAGGTTACTTTAAAGCACACATTCATTTGGAAGTTTCCCTAGATGTCTTCTTTCCAGTCCCACCTGGGAAATCTGCCTTGACTAATTTCTCAGTTCAAATGACAATATTTTGAGTTTGCTTGTTTCTTCTGCCACTTAGAAATGGAATGGTATCTGTTTAAGGAGGCTCTTATAGTAAATGGTCAGGATAGCAAACTTAAGGTATTGCTAGTCTGAATTTAAAAATCTGCAACCTTTATTCAGTCCTGGAGGCAAATGAGACAGTGTAAATATATCTTATGTGTGATCAGTTAGCATTTTTTTCCTCTTTACTTCTGCCTCATTCAGTGCACAAAATGGATAGCATTCCCTATGAGTGGAATATATCTCACCTAACTTCAGCAGTCTGAAAATTACTGTCTGTATGGGCTCCCTTTCTGCTGAATGGAAGGAGGTAGGCACTGCCAAATAGTGATTCAGCCTGTCTGTAGATAGGTCTGAGACAGATGCGATGAGTCGTCTTCCTAGAGACTCCTATATTTCTCTGCTGACCTACAAGGGAACCAAAGCAACCTGCATACATCAGATGTCTCCTTTTCAGACAGCTACAATTAGGAGAGATGCATCTCATCCTCAGCACAGTTCTTCGTTGTTTAGTGTATGGCCTGATGCCAGATTTTCTGTAATGCTATTGAAACCTTTCAGCAACCAAAGTGTCCGTTACCTCCATGGGCTTTAGTCAGAAATGGAGTACCTAAGAGTGGAGGCTACCTCACCAGCTATAGGCCTTTACTAGGTGAGGTTTAGCATGCAACCCGAGCGTCCTAAGCTCTCTTTATGTCAATTGAGAGAAACACGCACTTTTGGCATCTGTTTTAGTATGAGATTAATCTTTCCCTAGAAGTGCCTGTGTTTGACTCTCTGTGCCTAACTGAATGAGAGTCTCTGTTATTACCCTGTCTAGAGAGCTGATATTTGGCCAGATGAACCCCATGTGAAGTGCTCTGTAAACATGAATTAGTCTGTTTCATAGTTCCCTCTAAGGAAAGTGGAGGCAATATCTCAATTTGACACAGAACAAATTAATAGTGTGATTAAAACAAAACCATTTGCTGGCTTTGAGTGTGAACTCTGACACATCTAGGGCTTAACTTTCCTCTGAACCTACATGACATTTTTCAAAGAACAACCCTCCTTCATTCTTTAATGAAAAATATATCAAGAAATTTGCAATTTGCTGATCCATAGCCTGAATAAGAAAAATCCTATTATGATTTACCAATGTGCTTTATTCAATCCTGAATGCAAATGAGATAATCTAAGTTATGAACATGACTTACTTTCATTACTGGAAGTTCTGCTTGCAAAATAGTTTTAATAACCTTGCGTACATTTCATGGTGGCTCTCTAAACTGCATGTTGTTAGGTAATCTCTGAAAAAAAAAAAAGAAAGTGATTGATTAAATCTGACTCTTAACTTGTTTCCATTGGAAAAGCATGCTAGTGTGCACACCTTCACAGTTGCTCATCACGTGAATGTTAGCTTGAGTTGTCAGAGAAAGATGAGAGTAAGTTTGGGTCTGAGCTAATCATGGGAAAACAGCAAGAAGTTCTTGTCACTGTATCTTGCACTTGTGTATTTTGAGCAATGGAGCTTTATGAGCTCCATGAGATGAGATGAATACTCCACAGCTTGAGGACTCTGGTGACTTGACATTACGACGCCACTTGGGCAGCATTTCAGCCTTCACCATTCACAGCTCAGCTGCTGTGAATGGTTAACAATGTCCCTTGCCAATCAGTGTGGTCTCTTCTTACCAGCAACACTCAGCTGCCTTCCTCACACTTCTGTGGTTGGTGTAGATGAAGGTTAAGTACTGCCTGGTGAAATGAGCTATGGGAGGGTTTATATGGACAGGTCATACTGTTTTTTATGTGATAGCCATAAGGAAACTCTCATGTTCTGCTAGGGTCTATTTGCTATGATTTATAGCTGCAATCGTGGCTGATTACAGTATGTCAGAAGGGTGTATCGCTGGAGTTGTTGCAGAGGTGATTATGAGGTGGAGCCATGAGGCCCTGGAGCATCTTAACTGCCTTATTTGCCCTCCTGAATGTCCAGTAATAGCTGAAAACAGAGTGGACAGGAGGGAAAAGCTGTTGATAGCCAGGAAAGTTACTGTAATAGAAAAGGCCTCAACTTGGCAACAGGCAACTATTTCTGTCTTTGCAAACAATTAAGATTATATTTCCTCATAAAAAGCTATTTCTTTTGAAAAAGCTCCATGATAGAAGCTTTGTGTTTTATTTGCTGTCTGCTGTCACATCTTGATTTGCCTTGGGACTGGCCCACACAGGGTTTTTTGCACCTATTTATTCCTTTAAATTCAAAGAATAATATTATTAAGTAGGTGTCTTTTCCTGTTACAGCTGTTTTCAAGCCCTGCAGTGCCTTTCAGCCTGTGGGTTGTGAAAGGTTCATGAGGGTAATTAAGAAACCCAAGAACCTTAGGGCCTACGTTCACCACACAAAAATGTTTATCTATCCTATAAAAGTTTTAGGAACTCACTAACTGAACAAAGCTAAAAGCACTGCCATAGTTTAAAATCAATTTATCAAAATAAACTACTATAATAACACCAGTTTTGTGTGCTGGAATTACACCAACAGGAGTTAATTTGTGTAATTGTGCATGTGTGAGGGGGAGCTGAGGTTGAAACAGCCCAAATAAAAGAAAAACACAGGTTCTCTGCCCAGTCATTCTCAACCTGGCTTTTGCAGTGTCTTTGCCTCTAACTCCACAGTGTGTCTGGTTCTGGGAGCGGCTGTTAGTTTGGATTTGCATCCTGCAGAGCCAGTTTGGAGCTAAAAGCAGGACGGTTGCATCCACACAGTACTGCACCTCCAGGAAATGGATGCATTCAGGAGCATGACATAATTGTACCCCCACTGTCCCTGGCAGGGTTTAGTAGATGGGACTTCATGCCACAAAAGCATGGGTTCGTTGTGATTGGGACCATATTGACTCTGGAGCTGCGTAGACTCATGTGTGTGGCTAATGCTTGAGCCAATAAGCCTTGTCAGAACAAAGTCAGAAGCTTTACACAAATGTCTGCAGTAAAGATTAATAGCTCATGATAAGGATGAGTTGATTGGACTAAGACTAAGTCATATTAAAATGATATGAAAAGTGTATGTAGTCAAGTGTCTTGGACTAGTGGTTTTCAATAAAGACATGGACCTATTGCGTGTCCACAGAAGGGCAAGGAAGCTGGTGAAGGCTCTAGAGCACAAGTTGTATGAGGAGCGGCTGAGGGAACTGGGGTTGTTTAGCCTGGAGAAAAGGAGGCTGAGGGGAGACCTTATCGCTCTCTACAACTACCTGAAAGGAGGTTGTAGGGAGGTGGGGGTCGGTCTCTTTTCCCAAGTAGCAAGTGATAGGTTGAGAGGAAATGGCCTCAAGTTGCACCGGGGGAGGTTTAGACTGGATATTAGGAAATTTTACTTCACTGAAAGGGTTGTCAAGCATTGGAACAGGCTGCCCAGGGAAGTGGTTGAGTCGCCATCCCTGGAGGTATTTAAAAGATGTTTGGATGAGGTGCTTAGGGACTTGGTATAGTGGTGGTCTTAGTAGTGTTAGGTTTACAGTTGGACTTGATGATCTTAAAGGTCTTTTCCAACCTATACGATTCTGTGATTCTGTGATTCTGATTCTATTAGGGTGGATCCAGAGGGGGGCCATGAAAATGATTAGAGGGATGGAACACCTCTCCTATGAAGAAAGGCTGAGAGAGTTGGGGTTGTTCAGCCTGGAGAAGAGAAGGCTCCAGGGAGACCTTATTGTGGCCTTTCAATGTATAAAAGAGGCTTATAAGAAGGACAGAGAGAGACTTTTTACCAAGGCCTGTAGTGACAGGACAAGGGGTAACAGTTTTAAACTGAAAGAGAGTAGATTTAGGTTGGAGATAAGGAAAAAAAATTACGATGAGGGTTGTAAGACACTAGAACAGGTTGCCCAAAGAAGTTGTCAATGCCCCATTATTGGAAGTGGTCAAGGTCACGTTGGATGGGGCTTTGAGCAACCTGATCTAGTGAAAGATGTCCCTGCCCATGGCAGGGGGTTTGGACTAGATGATCTTTGAAGATCCCTTCCAACCCAAATGATTCTGTGGTTCTATGATTCTATGAATAAGTGTTTCAGTGTGCACCTGTGCATTTTTCTACATAGGGATTAATGAATTACACAGCATTTTCAGGATGTTACGGCAATGCAAACAATACCTACTGATTTCTGGAGAACTCTGTTCTAATCTCTCCAGGACTTGTTACCGTTTGAATTTATGCTTGTTTTTGAGTTTTTGGACTAAGCAGATTAGACCATGTCAGAATTTTGTTCTAGCTTTTCCCAACAAGAACAAGGTCAATCTCTGAAGTGATGTGTTTGTATGCTAAGATAACTACCTAAGTAGAATTGAAGACATGTCCCACTGCCTGATTAATGTCTTGTATTTCCACTGCCATTATGGGCAGGATTTGACCTGATGGATTCGTTCAGTGTGAAACAGATTTTTGGAATGAAAGAAAATGGAATTCAGAGCGCTTATGTACGACTTGGAAGCTTCCCTGTTGTTCAGAAAACTGAGTGAGTACCCTGGTTTTTCACTTTATTTTCATCTGAGACTCTGCTTTACATTATTTGGTTCCTCTAGGCTAACCTTGTAGCAGTTATCTAGTACCTACACATATATTTCTGCTTTGATCAGCTCTTTCAGTTCTGCTGGCACAGAATTTGTACAACATGGTCAGGAGCCTCCACACCAAGTACAGGCTCCATCCTGGTAGAGTATGAGCTGGTTTTGGTGTATCTCAATGGTTGTGAGGAGCACTATCAAGAAATTCACAAAAGAACTTAAGGCTTAGTAAATAGCTTCTAAAAGGAATATTTGCTAGCACTCCCATTGAGACATATATTTGCTAATCATAAGAGACCAGTTCCTAGTAGATGTCGTTATCAGTTAGCTACTATGAGTTTTGGTCTCCTAAAAGAATGAGCAATTTTTAATCCTTGTGTCAACATGGATTCAGTCCTCGGAGCCTTTTATGACCTGAGGCTGCCAGTTGTGTTGTAGTCTATCAGAATGGTTTCTCCTAGGGTTGTCATTTGAGTCCTGCTAGCATTAGCCTTGAAAAGAGTGAGTGCATAATTTCACTGAGTAACCATGAGCCATAGATTGAATTGTCATCATTAACATTTTTTCAGTAAATTTCTCTGTGCTAGTTTGAACTTCAGCTTAAAAAATCGATAGTAATTCTTTTCCTTCTTATGGATGAGGGCAGTTATTTTTAATTCTGTTTTAGCTCTTTTACTCAGCTCACTGCATCTTAGAGATTGTCCTGTGACTTACATTTGCTTGATTTCACAATATTTTTTTTGTCCTGGAGCCAACCTGGATCGATTTGCCCTTCTCCCCTCCCCCTCTTTCTCCATATAAACACAGTATTAAAAAAAAAATACAAATATGATACACTGAAAGGAAAACTGTTTGCTCTAAAGTCCATAAATGATGTCAAGTCTCAGGGTAAGTAAATTAATGATCTGGGAGAAGGCCAGCCAACTAAAGACACCTTGGTCTTGATAAGTGGTATATACATAAAACTGGTGTGTGTGGGGAGGGGAATAAACCTATTATTTTGTTTGGCGCACAGCAGTGTCTGAGTAGAATCTCTGCTTGCTGAGGCTTGTAACAGCTAGTGGCAGCGTGCTTTATGACTGTAAAGCATTACCACCAAGACTACATAGAAGGAAGCCCTTGAAGTGAAGAAGTCCACTTTGCACTTAAGAAATTGTGGGAATGATGATCTACTGAATCTGAGCTCTGGGTGATACCATGACAAGTAGGACTAGTGCAGTCCTTGGGTGTATAAGCAGGAACTGTCAAGTATGAGCTGACTATCTCCATGTCAGGCAACTCAATCACCGCTGCTGGGGTGCTATGTCCAGTCTTTGTTTCCATAATTCAGTAGATTGGAATGGAGTGAATGAAAGTTTAAATAACTGGGAAACAAATCTAACAGTGAGAAATTCAAGAAGTGCAGTGTAGTCAGGTAAAATTAAGAAGTGGTTAGCAACTGAGGTGATCGCGCTCTGTAAGAACTTCTGGGGAATCAAAGTTTAGTAAAGGGTCTTTGGTGCTAAGGATAGTGGTAGACTGAAAGTCAGTGGCTGCCTGTTAACAACATCCAAAAAAAGCATGGAAGAAAGGCACGCTTTTAACAATGAGCGTAATTAACCACTACAACAAGTTAGGAGAGATTAGAGACAGTTGTCCATTTGCATTCCTTTTTCAAATTAAGGGTTGAAGTACTTTGTTGTTGTTGTTTCTGTTGTTGTTTTCCCAGAAAGACTGAGAGAGTGAAGCCAGACCAACCAGCTATGATGACTTTCCTTCTGTTCAGATTGCACCCATTTATTTGTTGTTGTTTTTAAAATAAGTAGAATATTTTATTGCCGAGGACAATTAGAAGTAAAACATCCTTAATTAGTAGATTGAAATGACTAAGCGTCCTTCTCAATGATTAACTGAAACACGGAATTAAAGAAGAACTTCTATATTTTCAGCCTTTCATATTTTAACTTCCATACTCCTGTGGTTTGGGAATGAACCCAAATGGATATATCACCATGGAAGGTGTCTGCATATTTGGTTCATTTTAGCCTTTGGACGTCAGGATTCTGAGATGGTGCATATAGGGTCATTGCTCACAGAAAATGCAATCTTGTAAAGCTGCACAAAACTGGTAACTGGAATAATAAACAAAACAAAAACATCTGTCCTGTCTTGCAGATAACCTCAAGCAACGTTTAGCAATGGATAGCAACATCTCATAATTAGATACAAAATCATTAACTGAGTAATATATGTAATTCACTTTATTATCTGCTTAAAGGATTTGTATCCTTTTATATAAGCACTAGTACTTTTACAAAGTGCCAGCTTAGCTGCCTGGGGAATGTACCTATTCGTCTTCTGATCTGGAGCCTACAACTATGAACTTTCTTCCCATTTGTGATGAGGCATCCTGTGATGGTTCTGTGAACAAGCAAGCATGACAGCCAGGAAAGTGGCCTCAATCAATGTACTGGTCACTGAGGGACTTACAGGTCTCTCTAGCTGGCTGAGGGCTAGTCCCTAAATCTGGCTGGTGCTTCTCCCCACTCCTTAGTAACTGGGGCTGTCCTACTGTTTGCTTATGGCTCCTCAATCAGTCTTCGGGCCAAAGCTGTGCCCCAGATTTCCAGTTTTGGGAACTCAGGCTTGTTTCTCATTACTATTGTCTTGGCTAATGCCAAGCTTTTGGCTCACTATCCTGTTCTGTTCTCCATCTGTTTCTCCTAGTCCTGACTCCAGAGCCTTCCTCCTGCCATGTCCATCCCTCAATTTTCTCTTGCCTGATCTGGTTCCAGCCTGGCTTGGTCCTCACCCCAGCTGCCACCTCTCAGAACTTCCTGATGCTTGGCCTAGCTTATAGTCATGATCTGTTTACTCTTTATATTGGTACAGTGTTGTTTCCCCCGGTTTCTGAGTCTTGGGTTTTTTGAGCATGTATACCTTGATGTGTTTGTCTGGAGACTTTGGCTCCTGACATCAACTTTGACTTCAGTTACCTGCCTTGGGTTTCTCCATGAGCTCTTGCCCTGGTCTCATCATTTGTTCTGCTCCACAGAGAAGAAAATTCTACCCAAAGCTGCCAAGACCTCCTACACTAAACATGAAACCTGTTCAATGCTTCCTTGTTCCTTACTTCTTCTCAAATGTATATTTCATATGAGGAAAAGCAGAGACAACTAAGGTTCTTCAGCTTGGAGAAGAGAAAGCTCAAGGAGGGGATCTTATCCATGTGTATAAATACCTGATGGGGAGGAAGCAAAAAAGGCGGAGCCAGACTCTTCTCAATGGTATCCAGTAACAGGACAAGAAGCAATAGGAACAAATTAAAAACTTGAAATTCAATCTGAACACAAGAAAAACCTTCTTTAGACTAGATGATTTCAAGAGGTTCCTTCAACCCTCAACAATTCTGTGATTTGTGATTCAATGCTTCACCCTCTCTCACCCTCTGCCAGCCCTGTCTTTCCCTTTGCCCCACTCTTCCTCCATACCAGAGGCAGCTGTTAGGCCTGGTCTGTGACCTGTCCCAAAATTTCTCATGGTGCTGGAGTTGGAAAAAGACCAAGATGCTGTGCTGAGGTCAGGGATGGCAGGCACAGATCCTTGCTATAAGGAAGTGGTGAGAGCAGCCTTCCCAGCTGAAGGATCTTGGTGTGGCCCCTATCTGATCTCATGACCTCTATGCCAGGCAAGTGCTTGTCATCCAGAAGAAACATGTCTGTCCAAATCTGCTGTGAAGTTAGTAGGAGAATGTCTGTTAGAAGCACACCTGAGGAATTCCTTGTAGGCTGCTTTGTTACTAAACAAAGAAACAGGGTGAATTCATGGGCCCCAGCACTAGGCTCGCATCATTTGTGCTCTTCACCTGTTCGTGTGCTCATGTCAAGTTAGTTTTGGCTGATGTCAAGCAGTGTTATCCCAGACAATGCCTGAGCCTGGTGTGGAGGATGGAGCATGCCAGAGACTGCTCCCCAAAGGCAGTTTGGATATGATCACTCTCTTTGGGAAAGAAGCATTCAGTTGAACTTCACTCATGGCTAGCAAATGGACCCTGACCATTATTTACTAGTATGGATATAGTCTCCTATATCTAACCTTCTCCTATATCTAACCTTACCTTCTAACAAGGTAAAGGAGATGAAGCATGGCTGAGGTGGAATGACTGAAGGCTATTTCAGGAAGATTAAACTGCAGTAAGTGAGATTTAGGATAGACCTTTTTTGTAGCATGTAGGATATAATGTAGGATAGTTAAACATCCTACATTAACCATCCATGTAGGATAGTTAAACACAGGAAGAAATTACCTAGGGAGGTTGTATCTGTTCCATCACTGAGGTTTCTGAAGTAGAGCCCAAAGAAATGTCTGCCAAGGATGTACAGGTGGGGTTGATTCTGTGTTGTGACAATCCTTCTACAGCCCTTTCTTTTCCTTTTTCCTTTTTTTTGTTTCTTTTTTTTTCTGTCATTCTAAGAGTCTCTGGTGATGTGATACATATGGACATGAACTGGCTTTCTCCAGCCTTGTTTCAGACATGAAAACCACTAATGGTCAATGAGTTACATCATTGAGTATTAGCAGTTTTTAGCTGTTGTAGAAGTGGTCAAATTTCCCAAATACATTAATTATGCCCTTCCCCACCAAATGCAGGCACTCTATTAATTGTTGTTACATTCAGCATCTGAAATACTGAAGAACTGATACTCTTATTTTTTCTCCATTGTGTTATTATTATAGATGTGGGATCTCATGCTGATTGTCACAGATGTAGGCTCTTATGCCAAACAAAAGCATGTAAGAAGGAGGCTATACAGTGAAAATGGGAAATAGCTAAGAGAACCTCCTGCCTGGTTATTATAATTTTTTCTTTGTAGAAGTTCACCTGACCTTGGAGTTGGGTTAATTAACTCTTAGACTAACCTGCAGCACCAGGCAATTCTCTTGTCTTGGAGTTTTATAATGGCCTCTTCTGCAATCCATCCTGTTGTCAGAATTATAGACCAAGAAGCTGGCAGAGTGCTCCCTGTAGATACCAGACATCCAGCAAAGCTCCATAATATGGATCATCAGTTCAGTTCAGCCTTGGGTGAAAGAAGGAAATA
Organism: Ciconia boyciana; assembly: GCF_034638445.1. NCBI lineage: Eukaryota > Metazoa > Chordata > Aves > Ciconiiformes > Ciconiidae > Ciconia > Ciconia boyciana. The sequence goes on from NC_132935.1 coordinate 5,941,546, forward strand.
AAACATTTCTGGGGACACCAATTCCTGCCCTTGGATTCCTACGTAAAGCTGAGCTTCTAGATGGAGATCACTTTTTAGTGAGGAAATAAATGAAAACTCATAAACAGAGTTTTCATTATTTATGCAGTAATGCATCTCTGTAAAAGATGCAGGGACCAAGGACTTCAGAAACAGCTTTTATCATATCTTCAGAGCAACGGGAGTGTGTTTAGATTTGCTTTTGGCATGAAACCTTTCTGTGTTGGGAACTTGCAGCCAGTTCTTTGGCACCTTTAAAAATCAGTTGAGGGTGACAGGTAATAGGTCATTATAGCTTTCTATCAGTTTAAATCTATCTGATGGGCCATTTGTCAGCCTCTGTGTGATGAGGTGTGGCCAGACTCACAAGGATATTTAGGTACGTAACTCCCAGTTATTTCTGTGGGCATTGAGCATCTGAAAACCCTTTTTGAATTTAAGCTCGCATGGTGATATTCCTGTTCCCAGCTCAGAGGTATCCAGAAAGACTATCTTAGCACAGAGGCCAGCAGTTGACTCTTCCAGATTTGGTTGTAGGTTGTCAGGCCCAAGGCTCAACGTAATATCTTGGGGGATTAATTTCAACCACATGCTTCTATACTTCCCTGCTCAGCAAAGTGGTGATGCCACAGTCACAGCCAGTGCCTTTAATTTGCACTTGGAATGAAGCACACCTGCATATGCAGAGTTGAAAAACCATTAGGGAAAGGCAGCATTGAAAGCAAGTGTCTTGCTGCTGTTGATATGATGGTAGCACACATGTTATGTATCAGGAGGAGAGCAAAGCACCCCCAGAGCTGTAACTCCACTACTTTGTGCCACCACTGGATTAACTGAGGAACCATTTCTCTGCCTGCTTTTCATTCAGTGGGAGGCTGGAGTTGGTGGTGGACTGTAGCTAGAAGAGTAGTTCAACACTCTGTATTGGGCACTGTATATGCCCCAAATGTGAATCAGAATCCTAAAAGGCAGGACAGAGAGAGAACTCATTAAACCCAGTTGTGATGGTGAAGATAGGTGGTGAGGAGTAAGTGAAGGTAAATGCATTAGGCATGCATGCTGAAATGACAGAGTTTGAAGAGTTGAGCCACAGGCAAATGCCCCCACTGGCAGCACTCTCATGTAGAAACATCCATGGTTTTTGTTCAAGACGATGGAGTGATAAGCAACACCTTTTCAACTATAAACATTGCCACCTTGCTTTCTTGAAGGGGTGGATGTTAAAAGCTGAAACATGCATCTTCTTCTCTGACAAACTTGGACACAATGAGTGTACAAAGCCATTTGACAGAAAATTTGCACTAAGGCATGTCAATGGTGAAGGAGACCTGGTGGGGTGCCCTGTTGGGAGGGCGGATGTGACTGACCTGACTCTCTTGCCAAACATCCCATAGACTTTCTTGGTGACTTTCAGTTCCCCAGTCATGCCAGTTGTATTCTCCATGGCAACTCTGCCACAAGAGTGACAACCGACACACTTCTTGTTTTGTCATGAAGCAGGGGGGAGTGTCTGGCTCTTTTGTGTGCCATGGGAGAGATGGGTGCTGGGGTGAGGTGGATCTGTGACGAGGGTGGGCTGGTTTGTGAATAGCTAGTACCAAGAAGCGAGACAGCCTTGTCTGCTCTCCTAAAGGAATGGTTTTGTAAAGGAGCTAGTGGGAGCCTGATTCAGTTTTCTCTTGTGTTGGAAGACTTGACAGAGAGTGCTTGTGTCCCCAGTGGGAAGACCAGCTTATAATGGTGCATAGTCTGCATGGGCATTTTATATAGCAAAAGCCACAGTAGTAGATGAAGCCACAGTGTTCTGAACTTGTGGCTAAAAAGACAGAAAATTCAAAGCACAGATTAAAAGGTGACTGAATATTTTGGCATTAGGAAAGACTAGCTTTCAACCTTTGCTGTAATTGCAAAACGAAGTATTTATTTTGGAAATTTTGAGGATTTTTCTTCAAGCACTATTAAGAGCCTTTAGTTTTGTGTGCCTTTGACAGTGCCAGTTTCTGCATAGTGATGGACTATGTCAAATATTCCTTAAGAGAATCTGTCTTCATTGCTTTGCTCTTCATTACTTCCTGCCATTGTGTTTTGTTTTCTAATGGGTGCTTATGCCTGACTGCTCAGATGTCCAGAAGCAAAGACATGATATTTAGGAAGGGCCTATTTAGGAACGATCAGAGGAGCAGGCTGGCTTGGGCATGAGGAACAATGAAGTTAACTGGGACTCTTCAGCTGGAAAAAGAGATGGCTTAGAGGCATTACAAGGAAAGTTTGCAAAATCACGAATGGCATAAAAAATAGAAAAAGAATAGGTTCATTTTGTTGTCCCTTATAAAAACTGAGCTAGGTCCTAAACAAACAAGAGGAGGCTCATTATACAGTGGGTAGCAGAACTGTGTGATTCCTTGCCAAAGGATGTTGTGGATGTAATAAGTTTACCTGAGTTTGAGGGGAGACTAGAGAAGGCCATACAAGATAAATCCATACAAAGTTATTAATGTAGAAATTGTAGTTGTCTCTGAATCTGACCACTGGATCCCAAAGAGGTGGAGGTAGGGGGGGTATGTTTGTTCTGTTCATTCTCATTCTTAGGCATCCAGTAATGGCTAGTGACCAAAAAAAATAATAAAACTGCATTAGTTAATCCTTCTGTCCAGCCCTGCGTGTTCATGTTATGGTATGTTCTTATGTTGCGGCTGAGTCAAACAGTGCTGGTTTTGGTTACCTCAGACTTAGGCAGGGATCATGGTGTCACACCAAATAAATTTCTGCCTAATGTGTTTGTAATGTTTGATTTGAGAAGGTTCTTCTGTTCTCCCAGGCCATCAGCCAAGGAACATCTTCTTGGACAGGCATGAGGTGTAGTGCCTGTTTTGGGGCAAATATTACAATATTTGTTACTACAACTGTACATTTATAGAGAGTTTCAGGTGTGCCTGCCCATTGTCAGATGTCACAGGTCTCCAGTGCATCTAGAGAGCAACAGAATGGTTTACAGATTGCATGAACTGAAGGATCAGGTGAAAAACAACTGCTTTGACATGATAGATACTAGACTGCAGATTTTCACCGGTTCTTATTTAATTTGAGAGCTTCACCATTGTTCCAAAAAGGGCTCCTCAAGGACAGAACCACCTGGAGGGCACAAGCTCATGTTCATCTCTCTGCAGGCTGCCAAATATAGCAGATTTTGTAGGAACTATGTGATACTTTCGGGAAGCGTTGCTGGGACATGCAGAGAGTTTTAGAAGTTCTGCTCTTCACTGCTAAGCCTGATACATTGCTCTCTTTTTCCCTTCCTATGCCAGGGATGTATTTCCACAAGGTCTGCCTGATGAATATGCCTTTGTAACTACCTTCAAATTCCGGAAGGCTTCCAGGAAAGAAGACTGGTATATTTGGCAGATTATTGACAAGTACGGCATACCACAGGTACAAGGGCCTTTGCAGCCAGCAAGAGCAGCCTTGTTACTCTTTTGTTGCATGAACCAACTTTCTTGCCTTAGCCTCCCACTCCTTTTTCCTTGTAGACTAGTAAAAATCCCTTTGCCTGTCTTTCAGTTTGTTTTGCCAAAACCCCTTTACTTTTAATTCAAACCCTGGAGGAAGGTTTGCATAGACCTTGATTGTTGTTAGCATGCAGATAGATGCATTATTTGGAAAGGGGGAGAAAAATATACCAACCTTGCTTTTGAAACCACTTTCGGGTTTTTTGTTGTTTTGTTCAGGTAGTTCTGTTTAGGGATAATATTTTGCCTGTTTGGAAAAAGATTGGAAAAGATTGGAAAAACACAGCGTACCACAGAGCAGTGAGCTATGTCAAGTTTTTGCACAGATATCATGCAAAGGTATTATAGGTTCCTTACTTAGGATGTGGATGTAACACCTATTATTGCTCCACAACCCTGAGTCCTGCAGAATTTGATCTAACAATGTTTGTCAAGTACTCTCAGGTTCTCAGAAGAAAAATACCATAAGAGTGTAATAAAGAGCTGTCTGTTCCTATATGGCATGTCCCTAGCAGCATGCTATAGTTTAGGGGTTCAAGTGTGCTTGAGGAGGGAGTGGTTTGGATGGGCTGTATGTTTTTCTGTTCAGTACAAACACGGTGCTGATGGCATGACATGGTGCCCATGACTCTAAACTGGGCTGTCAGCATGTGCTCACATAGCCACGTAACACAGTATTGCTGCTTTGGGACTCATATTTGAAAGGATTTGGGGAACTCACAGTGAAGGGTAGGTGCAGTTTGAGAACTTAGATAACTGAGTTTCAGACAATGGTAAAAGGTTCATTTGAAAATTATTATCAGCTGCACTTTGTTAAATGAAACATGATTTACTGTGCCACATGCATTCCTAATTCCTGCAGAGTGACAATGTGTATATCACTCGGTATTTCTTGGAGACAGCTGAAAACTTGAACTACTTAGGTGTGGAGAGAAAAAAGCACTCAAGATTCTCAGTAACATTTTCAAAAGTGCCTTAAATTGTGGTGCCAGAAGTGCCTTAGAGCCTCATGAGCCTTGTTTCATGTGAAGTCAGTAGTGGTTTGGCCACTATATTGCAGACCTGCATAGCTTCCAGACTGCAGACACTTCTGAGCTAATGCTGATCTGAGCTGGCATTTCCAGCCAGCACGGTGCTCAGCTGCATGGAGATGTTGGGTCAGATCTGGAGTCAGCCTACCCTGGGCTGCTTACATCAGACACGGCTCGGTGCCGACGTGGCCAAACTCCTTCCAGCTCTGCAGCTTGCGGACGCGCTGTTTGTTCCCCTGGCGCTGCACTTCGCTCCATTCACTGCTGCTTGCTGGTAACTGCCTGACTTTGGTAAAAGAAGAAATCAGTTTGTAAATGAACTAAAAGTATAATGTCTTCAAAAGCCTATTTTTGCCTGCTCCATAGCTTGCGATGCGGTGGAGAGTGTAGCAAGATGCTGTTAAGAACGGCTTGTGAGGGGAGAAAAGCAGAGACATGTAGAGGGAGAAAGGCAGAGGGAGGCAGTGGTGGGATTTTGATTCTGCAGTGATCAAGTGGAGTGACATGATTTAATACAGAAATAAAATGGACTTTTTTTTCCACTTTCACTTGAAAATACTTTGCTTAAGAATTGTCACTTAGGACCTCATTTCTTGTGTGTTACACTTGATTATTTTAGTCAGAAAGGAAGACATTTGAGGCCATCTGTCCTTAAACCCTTCTAGCTTTCCCGTATCCCTAGGCATTGTCTCTTCTATTTCTAATTAACTGGATTAGGCCAGGAACCAGTCTTCGGCACTGACTTTAAGTGGCATGTCCACCTGGCTGTGTCCACACTGTGTAATACGTGGTCCTAGGTCTCCTCTGAGCCTAAGGCATAATCATTATTGTGTGTTTCAGTTTTCTGTTCAAAGCGTCTTAAATAAAGTGTGGGTAGTGCTACAGCTCAGCAGACTGGTTTCATACCAGGCAATGATGGATTTGTCCATGCCTCATGGGACAGCTGAGGACATGTGATGGGTACTAAAGAGCACAGAACCTGACAGGAAGGAGTGGAGGAATGCACAGGACAGAGGGATCCAAAACAGTCTAGCTTTGTCTGTCTGCTTTTGGGTAGATACCTCTGACATGTGCTACCACCCAACCATGCCCAAGCATTGCCTGGGAGGCATCAAGGTGGCATTACTGAAACCATGCCAAGGACTGTACTCCAAAGAGAAGTCTTTAGATGGTCGTGGCTCTGCACCCAAGCCTGTGCCCTGCCCCATCTTATTTACTAGAACAGGTGTAGGCTCCCTGTCCAATTTCATTCATCTCACAAAACTCTGTCTTCTACTCTTTGCTTGGGCTTCTCACCACATGCTGTACCATCCCTGACTTTGGGATGTCAGTCGCAATGGAAGGCTGGCAGGAGGAAGGAGGAGGCTTTGTACTTTACTAGCAAAATCATTTCTGTCTGCCCATAGGTCTCGATCCGACTGGATGGAGAGAACAAAGCTGTGGAGTACAATGCCATTGGGCTCACCAAGGACGCCGTGAGAGTGGTCTTCCGAAATGCACGAGTCAGTGATCTTTTTGACCGCAGCTGGCACAAAATTGCCCTCAGCATTCAGTCAAAGGCTGTCTCACTTTACATAGACTGCAGACTGGTGCAGATGCTGCCTATTGAAGACAGGGAAAATATTGACATTCAAGGAAAGACTGTGATTGGCAAACGCTTGTATGATAGCATCCCCATTGATGTAAGTACTGGGTGTGCCGATTAGAGCTGGGGTAACATTCAGCATTGGGTTTGCAGTGTGTGAATGGGGTTTGGGGGGTTATGTTGTAATTGACACTTTTCCTAAAGCAGCATCACTGAAACGTTGCCTGTGTTACATAGCTAAGACAGATTGGCATCTCATCACGTACAAGACTTGCTGTCTTTCTATGTAAGACTGTCAGTATCTCTATAATAGGGATAAAAAATGAGAAATTAATTTCATCTTTCTGTCTAGTCCCAGAATGTTCTATAGTTAAAAAATCAGAGACAAAATCATCCACAAATATCGTCAGACTGGGTACTGCACTACACACGTAAAGGTCTTTTGCTGTCTGATCTTGGCATTGTGAATGTTTCCACCTGTGATAGGAATAGATGGGGAAAAAAAGAAAGCTTGTTAACTCCGGAGAGTCACGATATATTCTCAGTTCCTCAGAAAAGATACCTGATATTAAATCACTCTTGCTCCAGTTGAAGTGAAGTTGAGCCCTGCAGTTTGGACTTGATTGTCCAGTAGCAGTGTTAACCTGGTGTAACTTATCTGTGATTGTTTGGTGTTTTGAGACTTGTGTAATCTTTCCTAGCTGTGCAAAATGGATGGAATGTGCATATTAAATGTGCTAATAGGATTTCTCATGCAGGGGTAAATGGTCAGAAGATGCAAGGCACAACAGGAGGAAAACAAACTTTATGTCTAGACAAAATTCTAGGAAGGATGGAGGTGGTCAGAATATGTCTTCTCAGACAGAAATTTGGCCAGGACATGGGGATTAGCATGCCTCCTTATTTGTATGAAAACCTGCACCAGAATTTTAATAGGCATATTCCGGGTCTCATTAGCTTAGCACTCTTGAAGCATGCTGAGATATTGGTCCATTATTGATACAGAGAGAGATAGATATTGACTACAGGATCCATAGAATCACTATGAATTTAGCCCCATCTGGCTTTTGTTTGTATTCGTCTGCACTGTTTGTATCCAAGCAAAAGGACATGCGGTCTTTAATAATTTACTGTCTCTGAGACTATTGTCTCACTTTGTCTTCTAGTTTGATCTTCAGCGGATGGTTATTTACTGTGATTCTCGGCATGCTGAGCTGGAGACCTGCTGTGACATTCCCTCTGGACCCGTAAGCGTTTTTTTGTCATTTATTCGTTTTCACATGAACACTCTTCATTGAAATCTATTACATAAATCAGGGAATATATGACAGTGTGGGATTATCATTTTTTTAATGATGGTGAATGAAACCTAACTATATAATTGGTAATGTAGCAGCACCAGAAGAGGATCACTGCAGAGGGATGAGTATGAGGAATTTGAAGTTTCCAAGTTGCTCTTTCCGTGTCAAACTGTCAGGGGAAACAAAACCCTGAAGCGATGACGGAACAACAGAAATTCAGCATGAAATATTCAACAGGTTTCCCACTGGTTTTATTTGGGAAGAGCTAAAATGATGCCAGTTGCTGCTTAGTTCCCTGTGCCCAGCTCTTATTCAAAACTTCTACCCTCCTTTCACTCTTCTCCCCTCAATTCTGGTTAAAGAGATTCATTGTTCATTTTGTCATGTTTTTCCCTATTGCTTGAATGAATGGCTTTTGTGGGATTTCGTTCCTCACTACGAGTCATTTAGCTCTGCGTTACCCAGTAATGCCTAAGCGGTTTCTCCAAAGTGGGTGGAAGAGGAAGCTTTCTAGCATCGAAGGCTTCGTCCTGACCTTGAGTGTTTGGGTGTAGTGCCAGGTCACGGTCCTGACAGAAGCACCTCCCCTGGAAGTGAGGCCCACTGTTGGCAGCGAGCAAGTTGGCCACCTCAAGACTGTCAACTGCTCCTGTCCTGCTGGACAAAAGGTGAGTGTTGATATGAATGTGTTTCATTTGAGACATGCTGGATGAGTTTGGAAATAGGGGTATGACACCGTGCAAGTGAATTATAAGAAGGGCTGTATTTGCTTGTGAAGCACTTTAAGACCTAGTGGTGGATGGAAAGCACTTCATCGAAAGAGCCAGGCATGTGTTAATCACAGGTGGGATGTCTGTAGAGGTAACGGCAGTCTTTCCAGGTGTTTTCTCTTTACCTAATTCAATTATTTTGATCATGCTGGTAGTCCTGGTAACAACCTTGAAAACAAAGTGGTTATTCTTATCCAGCCCAGTTATGTGCATCCTTCTTCAAATAAAAAGGAGGACATTCTAGAGGTAAATATAGGCACACTGAAAAAATCTCATAGCTTAAAAGTAGTGTGCTTGCTTATACCGACTGTGGCTGGGACCTCTGAGAAGCCAGCTTCACTGTCATTGCTCTTGAGGGCATGTCATTTTTAGTCTGTTCTCCACCAAAACCTGAAAACATTTTTGTTGTCCTCAGTTGCTGTTGGATTGGACCCCTTGCTGTGGTATGTAATGAGAAGATCAGTCTGACTAATCATGTTTTTTTTGTCTTAGGGGGAGAGAGGTCCAATTGGCCCTGAAGGCCCTAAAGGTCAAAAGGTCAGTAATATGTGCTAGGTCATTTTTTCAATAAAAACAACAACAAAGAAAACAGTTTCAGAGTAAGTTGAGGAGGTGATTTTGAGAAATAAGAATCAATTTGGCATATGACTGATTTCAGATAGTTTTGGATGAGCCTGGGAGTGCAGGACACTCTGGCCATCTTATATCTTTGCTCCAGGCTTACATTTGAGCTTCTCTGTTGCTGCTTTGTGTCATTCTTAGAGTAAGTGTGTTCCAAAATCTTTTCCTGTAGCTTCTAAACTGGCATTTTTGCAAGTTAGTGTTATTCACTAGGTCATATAGCGCTTTCATAAGTCACCTGGAAAACTATGGGCTGCTTCTGTGCTGTGCCTCGCTCAGCAGTGCTAGATATCCATAGGTTAGGTAGCAGCCTCCCAGTCACACTCTACAAAATTTCCTGAGACTAGGGTAAAGGATTAGCCACAATCTGTTATCCTTAGCAAGACTGTCTGAGTCATGAGCTGATGTTAAATATAGGCCACTTTCCTCAGGACTCTTCTTCCTAGATAACAGGGTAGGAGAGGGGTTGTGATCTCTGCTTCAAGTTTCACAGTGCAACCTCTATATTATCCTGCATATTCTGCAAGCTTCTTTGATATGCATGTGTGTACATTCAGCATACACACATTTTCCTTTTGTGCTTGATGACAAATAGAGCTGTGACACAATGAACTTAAAGGGAGCACTTGTACTGGAAGAAAGCAAAGATTCACAGCATTGCTGAAGAGGTGAAAAAGTTGGTGGTCTTGGTGGTTCCCAGTTTCATCATCTGTGTGATTAAAAAGATGTTTGGGAACAATTTGTATTCAAAACTATTTCCATCTGAATCACTCTGCAAATTCAGTCACTGAATTTATACCTGTTTGGGGAATAAACTAATTGCATCCCACCAAAAGTTACCCAGTTATTTTGAAACATTGTGGGAGGGGAAAGGAGAAATCTTTGGGTCTTGGAAGGACAGACATCCTCAGCAATATGTTGTGGGTTTTTTGGCAAGGTTTGGTCTGCTGTCTGCAGGCAGAAGTTTTGGATGATGAGATGTGTTTTGGAGTATGTTTTCTGCTGGCATGAAAAGAACATGGGTGCATTAATGCTCAGATGTGCCTGACTGAAACTGCAGAAAATGTTTCCTTATGCTTCCACACGTCTATAAATAGCAACTTCCTATTTTAGTCTGTGACAGCTTAAATAATGATGGGCTGTTTTGAAGAATGGCAGAGCCATGACTGTTGTGAGGAAGTTGCAGAAGGATGATGATGATAATAATAAAAGCACCCTGCAGCAACATCCCATTGTCTTTCACTGCTTTGACAAGGTCTATGCACTGGTGAGGATGTCTGTACTGTGTAACGTGGCACAGTATGTGGCCAGGGTGCAGGAGATACTAGTCAAATACAAAATAGTGTATATCCAAGCACAGCATCAGCAGGTTTTCTGTAACAGATGCTGAAATGGCTGTCCCACTCCTGCAGGTAGGTTGCTGAAGAGCTCTGCAGATGTGTGTGACTTTTCCCTGGTTGTAGAGGTCCGAGACTTGTATGCAGCTGAGGCAGGACTGTGTCACAGCCTCAGGGAGCTGGGGATGGTGCCATTTAAATCCAGGCTCTGACAACAATTTGGTACAAATGTGATGATTTGAGACAAATTACTTAGCTTCTCTATCTGCTAAATAAGGCAAGTAATAGATTTTGCTCCTGACTTGCAAAGATGTTGTGATTAAATAACATATACCACATTTACAGCAGTTCTTGCATCACTATTGACAAGGACCAGCTTGTCACAGTCCCTGCTCTACGTGCAGGAACTAGTATCTCTCTTCTCTCTCTCTCTGCAACATTATTGAGCTACCGAGACTAAAATGCTGACCATGAGCAAGAAAGTGAATGCTATTTGCAACTCCCCAATATTACCACCTGGTACTTCATTAAGGAAGACTAAGGCCCCACAAAAATGTGACTGGCTTCTGCATTATGTACTTGTAAGTGTCCAAAATATGTTTCAGGATCATTCAACTTGGCTCCTCATTTCTAAGGTGCAAGAGTTGTGTTTTAAAGCTTCGCTGTTGTGTAATGAGGAGGGCTGTAAAGCTTTTTTAAGGTAACGAATATGAAAGATTTCCATTTGTTACTTGAATCCAAGAGCTGGGGCTTCAAGAAACACTGAAAAAAAAAAAAAAGTCTCTACTATACTCTTAGGTTTGATTAGAAAACGTTAACAAGTGAGTACAGCATAAGAAAAGACCAAGCATTCATTGACTAAACAGAGAGGTGGGAGTAAACAAATGTATAAGGAAAGAAATTATCAGAAAAAGGTGGAAACAGAGTGACATCAGGACTCTGAGTCAAAATTCATAATTTTCTCTATAGACATCATCACTACTGAGCATCTCTTATTTGGGATGAATTGCAAAGCTGAAATCTACCCCTAAATAACTGGTGCCCAAGGGATATTTATGTAGGCTGTGGGTACTTGAGCATTATCCAAAAACATTTTACAGACTGATAGTGAGAAATGCCCTGTGAGGGACTATATGGCCATATAAGAACCCAGGAAAGCAACTGGTTCAGCTGTATCAGAAAAACAGCACACAGCTGGTGGGAGTCACCTGAGAAATGAGTCCCACCAGGGGATACTAACAGGGAGAGAGGTCAGTGTTAAAAAAAACCAACACCCCCTCTTTGCCCTAAAACAGGGATCTTTGGAGAGGTTGACAAAGGTAGGAGGACTGTGAAGCTCTTTATCTAAGCTAAGACAGTTTTTGGGTTTTTTTTTTTTTTTTCCTAGACCAGTAGTAGCTGGTAGCTTTTTCACTCTTTATCCAAAGAAGTTTGAGGGTCTGTTAAGTAAAGTGAATGTGGCTGTCATCTGCCTGAATTGAAGATGGAGAGACTGGTGTTCAGGCTTTGCTATTCCCGAGCTCCCATAACATATTCCTTCTTTTAGGGGAGGAGGTTTGGACAGGCTTTTCTTATGGTACCATCTGACCAGTGGAAATACACAGTGTATAACCAGTGTATGAAAACAATGAGTTTCTGTTCCTCTCTAATTTAAGTCTCCAAAGTTAGGGCAAAACAGGAGCACTTGCAGTTATTAGAAAAAGTGAAAAAAACCTTCAGAGATGAACAACTCTGCCTCAATCATCCATGCTGCCAAACTGAAAGTAATGTATGGAGACACAGTGTACGTGTTTTGGAAGGAGATACAGTAAAGGTTGGTATCGGGGAAGAGTGAGGCAGGAAATAGCTTTGGAAGAATTGGCTAACATGCCTGAAGCTGTGTCGTATTGATAAATTTTAGATGCTAACAACAGCCCAGTCTACTTTATTTTTCTTCTGTAGTCGCTCTGCATGCTGTGGTGTTTGCAGGCAGCCAGGCTGGCTCGCTGGGGCACTGGGCTGATGGTCAACAGGCTTCTGCTCTCTTCCACCACTGCTATTGATTCGAGTTTAGAGAATATAACTTCTCTTTAAGAACTGTTTTTGTCCACATCATGGAAATGACATTGCTTACCTGCCTTTGGGAATTTTGTGAAGTCCAGTGTATTAGACATGCTCTAGCAGGATGTATTTTTTCCTCTAAATTAGAATGGAGTTTTGATGTACTTTAAGTGACTTAAAAAGAGATGGTTGCATAAAAACTTCTACGAAAGTTGCCACAGCCTACTTGAACTGACTGTGACATTGTTTTTGCATATATGCTACTTGCTCTGTGAAGTTTATTTCTTTTGGCAAAAAAATGATAATGGTTAAAGAGAGAAACTTTCATATTTCTTGTGCTTTCAAAAGCCTGTCTTCATCTGAGGAAAAGAAAGCATGATCCCAATAAGTGTTTCAGTGCTTAGTGCAGCTAAGCACATTTTTTGGGGCATAGATCAGGACAAATTGAATACTGCCACAAAATTAAATCCTATTGTGGTCCATGTGGGGAGACTTGAGGAGTACAGGGGTCATTGGCCTTATTGCTGCCGTGGTACTGGAGGGTCCTGCTCCAGGTCTGAGACTTTTTCCACTTGATGCCATGTCTACACTGAAGTCTAAAGTGCCTAAACTCCCTACAAGCAAAAGACGATGGGAGGTACAAATAGGTGAGGACACTGTATTTGTTAGTGATGGATGGGGACCTCAGCATAGCGTATTTCTGGTATAAGCCTTTTGGGTGAGAATCAGGCAGGAGCTAGGTAGAGGTGTGTGGGCAGAGCCCTCTGCTCTCCAGCAGCTCCTGGTGCCAGAGGAATTGATGGAACTGTTAGCAGCACTGCACATAGCCTTAAACTAGTCTTAGTAATGGGTATATTCTCAGCTGGACCTTCTTCCAGTTTCGTGACTGCGGAGCAGTATGTGAAAATGATTCGCAGGTATTTTTTATGCACTTGCTGGTTTTGGCACCACTTTTAGTTCTGTATCTGATTAATATTTATGAAATTATGCATCTTCTTTGATTCTTTATGTCTTTCACTCCTGTCCTTTTTAGGAGACAAGTGAAGAAAAAGTTTTGTTTGGTTTTTGATTGACCATTTTTCTCTTTTCCTCCCTGTGTATTTGCTTCTCCAGTTTTCATTCCTCTACCCATCATAATTTGTATGTTTTCAACTGTCTATTTTCTGTGTTCCCTGTCCTCTCTTCCACTGGAGCAAGCAAGGAGAGCAACTCTGTGTGTGTTGCACACTTCTGCGAGGGAAGGGAGGAGTTAGCTGATCGTGAAAATTTAGCATGGATGGAAACAATGGGGTTAGAATTTTTTTAAAAATAGCTGTAAAATATTGACAATGTTTACAGTTTTATTTTTTCCGTATTTTAGGTGTGCACCCTTTAGGTCTTATGCAAACTACCCTCCCAAGTCCTTCCTGGCTTAATAGAAAATAAGGACTTTTGAAGTACCTCACAAGAGAAAGCTCTCTGCCTTGCCAGTGCACCCTGAAGGCTTCTAGCAGTATTTTCATGTGAAAAATAGAATATAAAATCAGTCTGAGAACTTGGACGTTCAAGTCAGTATAAATGCAATGAGGTACACCCAGTCCTTATGGCAGGAGCTGAAATCTTGGCAGTAGAGACTGGTGGGACCAGAAGTGTCCACTATCTCAGTCAAACCCTTGTTGCACTGCTTCCCAAAAAATCAAAGCACCGGAAAGCTGACCACAAAATACAAACACTAATGTGGTACACTTCACAAAGGAGTCCAACATGGAGGTGTAAGAGGAAATCTCATCTGTTATTTCTACGCCTGTCAAGAAAGGAATGAATTAACTCTGTGGTATTAACAACCTTTCTTTTTCAAGGGAGAAAGTGGCAGCCAAGGGCTTCCTGGACTCAGAGGAGAAAAAGGAGAGTCAGTAAGTAAGAAATACCAGAATGATTTTATGTAAGGAGATGGAAATACAAGTAGTTGTTTTCTCCTTTATAGTGAGAATTTGCTAACAATGTCAATGTGCCCTGTTGAATATGTTTCCTCTGCTGGGCCTTTATCGCAGGAGAAAGCTGATCTTTCTGGCATGCAATGGTATTTCTTGGAGGGGAGGGGGAATGGGATGGGTTCCTCCCTGAATACAGCTGATGATAACTGACTTAGTATTGGCCTTCTAATTAAAATATGTAACTTGGGTGTCCTTGATTATAGCACAGCTGCACATCCAATGGGGACAGTATGAGGCAACTGAACACAAGGAAGATGCAAATCTCTCTCAACTCTTTTACATTCAGATGACCAAGATACAGCTTTTCCCAGCTGCAATTAATGCAAATGCCAGACTGAGTTTTTAGGCGAGAAAATCTTTAACCTTATGTAAAATTCATTCTAATAAGGGTTGTTGGCATCTTTGATTTTGGAAATGTAATATCAGACTCTGCCCTGAATAGAAAACAAGATGTTTTCCTGGTTGCAGTAGGAGAACTGGGGGTACGTTTTCTATTTTCATTTGTCACTGAATTATTATCAAGGAATTATGCGCAAAGAAAATTACTTTCCCTATAGTATCTGTCCTGTGACTTGTGTGTCTATATATATATATGTGATATATATGGATAGATAGATATATCTCAGATATATAACATGGAAAACATGAAATATATATTTATAGTGTCATTTGACATCTTTGCTATCGAATGTACCTTTTCCCCCCTTCTTTCATTTCTAGGGCAGAGCCTATGGCAGAGGAGAAAAAGGAGAAAAGGTAAGATTTAATCCTTCATTGGACTAATTAAATGAGAGTTGCTTGCTGTTGCCTTCTGTAGCTCGGAGGTTGCTTTTGGAGTGTACATGATGCAAGAGATGTGATACAGTTGGATCTTTGTGGGG
This sequence comes from Ciconia boyciana, assembly GCF_034638445.1. Lineage (NCBI taxonomy): Eukaryota > Metazoa > Chordata > Aves > Ciconiiformes > Ciconiidae > Ciconia > Ciconia boyciana. Next base: position 5,956,609 of record NC_132935.1, read on the forward strand.
AACTTTTATATTGTGTTATGCCTCCTTCTGCAGAAAAGCTTTCGAGCGTTCATCGCTTTTCCCCTTCATGTTCTTTGAGTTTCCTTTGTGCATTGGCCATGTAAAATGCTATCAAATTGAAATCATAGTCTTTGCTTTGTGTAAGCAGCAGTGAGTTCATGGAGGATAAAGCAGTAAAGCAACTGACTGGAAGGATGAAAAACAAAGGGAAAGTATAATTTTGAGTTTATTGAATTTTCAACAGGATTAAATTTGAGTCATGAGGAGACTGCCACACTGTTTTTTTTCATTGGATATTTTCATTAATAACCTGAAGGACAAAAGCCAGAGTATTTTCTTACGCAAATATTAGGCAGGACAGAGAATTAAGACTTGGAGGTTAAAATTGAGGATACAGAACAACCACTGAAAATTGCTAGGTTATCTGTCTTGGAAAATAAGTTGAATGGTGATTAACAATGGGAAACAAGTAGCATGACTGGACTAATTTGCATGAAAAAAGATGTTGGTTTCCAGGCAATTCTGGCTGCAAACTTCCCATTTCCCACAACAAAATGAGGCTGTAGACCTAGACTGCAGAGAAGTAGCTCTTTCTCTCTGCAGCTCCATATCACACCTGGTTGTGGGTGTTTTCCTTGTCACCAAAATTAAATTTCAAGTTGTGGGGAACAATGGAAAAAGATTGACAGGAGGATCTAGGAGATAGAGGGATGTATTAAGGAAGAAGTCATGGTTCATACTGAAAATGGGATTAAGAATCTGTGGAGCTCTTCTCCAGGGGGTCTGTGGCTACCCGATTGCTCAGGGAATTTAAAATAATATTGGATTGTGGTCTGAAAGGAAGAATGCTGTACTAGCGAGAACATGGCATTTATGGCCATTGCATCTTCTCATTTGTTCTTTCTATGATTATGATGTATTGATTGTATATAGTGGTAATGCATCATATGAAATTACAATCTAAATGAGGGTTGCTCATGGCAGGAAATATTATCGAGCCAGGATAGAGACATGGGGGCTATAAAGCACACATTTCTGCATCCATCTTCCTGCAGTCCTCCCACTGACAGCCACTATTTAGCCTTTGAGACTCAGGATTCAGCCTTTGGAAACCAGTTCGTGTTTGGCAGGTGGTGAGAGTCAGCAGTCTGATGGGAAACATGATGTTTACAATATGAGTTGTGCTGCAGTTGAAGCAAGTTCTTGTTTTCTTATGTTTTGATCTCTGCAGAAAAGTGTTGGAAAACATCACTCCATCTGTATTATCGTCATGCCTACAAAAATAGGTCTGCAAGTCTGGATTGGAGGGGAAAAAAATAAAAAGAACCCACAGTATGTGCAGAACTTCTTTGATTCGGATAGCCAAACAACATTGACTGGCCCAAATGAATGTGTAGGCACGGAGATCCCTGAGTTTATGGCCAGCTTGTTTTGTTTATTTGGTACTCATGCCAGCTGAGGCAGCTTGTCCTCATCTGTGGAGGAAGTGTATTTGGTACCCAGTGTGTTTGTGCCCCATGTCTGCCCAATGGCTGAGTGCTGTTGCTGATGGAGAACAGATATCTCAGCTGCACGTTGCTGGCTTGATTAAAAAGGGAGCCTGGGGATATAGAGTCATAGAACATCTCAAGTTGGAAGGGACCCATAAGGACTATTGAGTCTGACTCCCTGCTCCTCACAGGACTACTGAAAACTAAATCATACGACTAAGAGTGTCATCCAGACGCTCATTGAACTCTGATTGGCTTGGTGCCATGACCACTTCCCTAGGAAGCCTGTTCCAGTGGCCAACCACCCTCTCAGTGAAGAACCTTTTCCTAATGTCCAGTCTGAACTTTCCCTGATGCAGCTTCATTCCATTTCCTCATGTCCTATTGCTGGTCACCAGAGAGAGGAGATCAGCACCTCCCCCTCTGCTGCTCCCCTTGAGAAAGTTGTAGACTGTGTGGAGGTCACCCCTCAGCCTTCTCTTCTCCAAGCTGAACAAGCCAAGTGACCTCAGCTGCTCCTCCTAAGTCTTGCCCTTCAGATCTTTCACCATCTTGGTTGTCCTTCCCTGGACACACTCTAAGAGTTTGATGTCCTTCTTACATTGAGGCGCCCAAAACTGCGCACAGTACTCGAGGTGGGGCCGCACCGGTGCAGCGTGGAGTGGGACAATCACCTCCCTCGACCAGCTAGCTATGCTGTGCTTGATGCACCCCAGGAAACGGTTGGCCCTTTTGGCTGCCAGGGCACACTGTTGACTCATATTCAATTTGCCATCAACCCAAACACACAGTTTTCTTTCCATGGGGCTGTTCTCCAGCCTCTCGTCCCCCAATTTGTATGTGTAACCAGGATTACCCTGTCCCCGGTGCAGAATCCTGCACTTGCTCTTGTTGAATTTCATATGGTTGGTGATTGCCCAGTTCTCTAGTCTATCCAGATCTCTCTGTAAGGCCTCTCTACCCTCGAGGGAGTCCACAGCTCCTCCTAGTTTAGTATCATCAGCAAACATACTTAAAGTACATTCAATTCCTGTGTCCAGATCATTTATAAAAACATTGAAGAGCACTGGCCCTAAAATCGAGCCCTGGGGAACCCCACTAGACTGGCCGCCAGCCTGATGTAACCTCATTTACTATAACTCTTTGAGTCCCACCCGTTCACGCAATGTATTATGGGCTTGTCTAGCTGTGTGCTGGACACTTTGTCCAGAAAGAGAGAGAGTATCAAAGGCTTTGCTAAAATCTAAAACCAACCACATCTACTGGCTTCCCTTGGTCAACTTGTCATAAAAGGAAATTAAGTTGGTTAAGTAGTACTTTCCCTTTGTGAACCCGTGCTGGCTTTGACCAATGACTGCGTTGTCTCTCAAGTGTTTTTCAATAACTCCCAGAATAACTTTCTCCATAATTTTACCAGGCACTGAAGTGAGACTGACAGACCTGTAATGACCAGGGTCTTCCTTCTGACTCTTCATGAAAGTTGGTACAACATTTGCCAGCTTCCAGTCGAGTGGGACCTCTCCAGACTCCCAAGACCATTGAAAAATAATGGAGAGAAGCCCCACAATAACATCAGCCAGCTCTTTCAGTACCCTGGGATGAATCCCATCGGGCCCCATAGACTTATGTGCATCCAGCTGGAGCAGCAAGTCTCAAACAAGTTCAGAGTCGGCTGGGAGTTTATCATCCCCCCAGTCATGGTCTTCTAACACAGGGCTCCAGGGGCCCCATGACCCATCATCGGTGTTGAAAACAGAGGCAAAGGCGGCATTAAACGTCTCTGCTTTGGTTACCTCACAAATAGGGACATAGACCATCTCATCAAGCAATGGACCAATGTTATCTCTGATCCTCCTTTTGCCGTTAATGTATTTAAAAAAGCCCGTTTTGTTGTCCTTCACAGTGCTGGCCAGCTTGAACTCTAATCAAGCTTTGGCCCCATGAATTTTCTCCCTACAGTGGCTAACAGCATCACTGTAGTACTCCTGTATTGCCTCTCCTTGCTTCCAGTGTTCATACACTTTCCTTTTCCACCTAAGTTATAGAAAAAGATCCCTGCTCAGCCAAGCCAGCCTTCTGCCCCACTTGCTTGAGTTCAGACACTTTGGAATTTCCTGCTCCTTTGCTCTTAAGAGATGGCTCTTAAAAAGTGACCATAATTCATGGACCCCAATACCTTCAAAAGCAGATTCCCAGGAGACCTTACCAACTAGCTTCTTCAGCAGCCCGAATTCTGCTCTCCTCATATCCAGGGTCAAAGTTTTGCTGACAGTTTTTCTCCTATCACCAACAATTTGAAATTCAACTATTTTGTGTTCACTGTGACCAAGACAGCCACTTCGCCCACGAGTCCCTTTCTGTTTACAAACAACAAATCAAGGAAGGCAACTTTCCTAGTCAGCTCCTTTAGTAACTGCACCAAGAAGTTGTCTTCAACGTGCTTCAGAAATTTCCTGGACCTATTTGTGTCCACTGTATGATATTCCCAGCTGACTTCTGGGAAGTTAAAATCACCCATAAGGATGAAGGCAGTTGATCTAGAGATATCCCTTAATTCCTTGTAGAATAATTCATTGGTGTCGTTTGTCCTAGGTGGGTGGTTGATAGTAGACTCCCACAAAATCCTCTTTATTTGCTTTCTGCTTCATCCTTACTCAGAGACTCTAAACCATGTCATCGCCAGCTCTAAGTGCCATACAATCCAACCCCTCCCTTCCATACAGCGCCACCCCCCTGCCTCACCTGCCCTGCCTATCTCTCCTGAAGAGCCTAGAACCATCCATCATGGCATCCCAGTCACAGGACTCATTACACCAGGTTTTCCTTATGCTAATGATGTCATAGCTCTGGGACTGGGCCAAAGCTTCTAGCTCCTCTTGTTTATTCCTCATGCTGCACGCATTAGTATAGATATTTCAAAGGTGCTCCAGTGTACTCAGCACATTGTGGAGCAGACTGAAGGACCTCACTAGCACACCATCCCTCAAACATTGGTGTGCTGCCCCCAGGCTTACCTCTAGCGAGCCTGGTTTTATCCCTTCCCCCCTTCAAATCCAGTTTAAAGCGCTTTTGATGAGCCCTGCTATCTCCTGCACAAAGATCCTTTTTCCCCTTTGAGACAAGTGTACCCCATCTGTCACCAGCAGGCCCGCTGTCATGTAGACCAACCCATGGTCAAAACCCCAAAATTCTGCCAGTGACACCACTCACGGAGCCAGGTATTGATCTGCTGGCTCTTCCTGTTTTTTCCCTCATCATTCCCTGCAGCTGGAAGGATAGAGGAGAACACTACTTGTGCTCTGGATCCTTTAACTGGTCATCCCAAGGCCCTGAGGTCTCTTTTGATTACCCTTGGACTTCTTGTGCAACTTCATCACTGCCTACATGAAAAAGCAATAATGGATAATAATCTGAGGGCCATACCAGGGTAGGAAGTTTTCTTGTCACATCTTTAACCTGGGCCCCAGGGGGCAGCAGGCTTCCCTAAGAAGTGGTTGCGGTTGGGGTATTGGGCCTTCTGTTCCCCTCAGGAGAGAGTCTCCTATGTCAATGACCCATCTTTTTTCTTTATGGAAGTGGTTTTGACACAGGGCGTAGGCTGACTTAACCTTGGCGACACCTCCAACCTGGACAGACCATCATCCTTGTTATTGTTTGGTTCCACTTGCAGACCCTTGTACCTGTTATGCAAGGGCACTTGGGAAGGTGGGGGAGTCACTGAGGAGACATGCCTGCTGCGCCGGGCAGGAACTTGTTGCCATTGCCCCCTATCCCTCAAGTCACTGTGTTCAGCCAGGCAGAGAGAGGATAGGGAATTCTCTTTGTCATGTGTCCTGTCTGCCTGACAGGTCTGTCCCAGGGATGGTAGGGTGCAGTTCCAGTAGTCCATCTCTCTCTCGCACTCCCTGATACTCCTCAACCTACTCACCTCCTCCCAGAGCTCTGTCACTAAGCAGAGGAGTTCCCCTACCTGGGTGCACCTCCCACAGGTCTGCTCACTATTGCCATCCGGTACTGGCATGAGAGCAGGGCACACCCTGATGACAGCTGGGTGGCAGCATGTTCCCATCGGAGCTCTGTCTGGGAAGCTGCGTCAGTAACGGCAGGTGCAGAGCTTAGAGAGGCCATGGCCTTCTGCTGGGTGGATACCATTGCTCCCTGGTCGAGCTGGCAGAGTTTCAGTGCACTTCCTGCATGCCCTGCCACACGAACTGTTGCTAGAGCTCCCTTGGGGTTTTCTTTATATATGTGGAGGCTTGGCCGCCTTTGCTCCTGGCCCCGCCCAGGTCTCCTCAGCCACTGTGGCGTGAGCTGCAGGCTCCCGGTGGGTCTCTTCTCTCCTCTCAGGTTCCTCCAGTTCAGGAAACCCCCTTGTGCACTGTGCTAGAGCGCTCTGCTGCTGATCGTGCTGGCACCGGAGCTGCTCACCTCAGCAATGTGTTTGTGTGTATAATTTTTCCCGAACACAAAAGATCATCTTCAGGGTCAACCTTCAGGTGCAAAGGTGAGCCTTCAGCAGGAGAAAGTGGTAGGACTGTACGTGGGGGGGATCAGCCATGCAGGCAATGTGCATACGATGGATCACTATTGTACATAGGAGCAGAGTACCTTGTTTGTGTCTTGACGTCAGAAGAAGTGCCTATGAGAGGGAAGTAGCCAGAACCACGGGGAGCCAGGATGCAAGTGTCTGCAATGCTAGTTGCCTTCTATACTCCTGAGAAAAAGAGGAGAGCCTATGAAATTAAACCCTTCCCAGATAGCAGAACACCAGAAAGGAGAGGATTCACATGGCTCCTTTCTGTTTGCCTGTTGCGCTGCAATGGCTGCATGAGTATGAATTCTTGTTTTTCACTCTGGCTGTGACAGCTTTATGTTTCCTTGATTTTAATGGGTATGGGCTGGTGCTAGGAAACTGGATCAGAGATGCTGGACTTCAAACAGGTGCAGTCTGTGCAATTGTTGTTGTGCATGTGCTGTGGGCTGCTTTATAAGCACAAGGTTCACATCCTAAGTGTTGATAGAATAAAGTTATCCCACCTTTGGAAAGACTGAGATGACAAGATTAAAGTCATCCTCTTATTATAGTATTGCTCTTCAGCTGTGCTAGTGCCAAACACCTGCCAGATCACGCTTTTGCCAGGTATTGTGTGTAGGACAATTTTGTGAGGTCTGAGGCATTTGTTGGAGGGCAAATCCTATGCTTTTCCAGGAGGACAGCAGAGGCGCTGACCTTGCTTCTCCAGGCCATTACTTCAGTTATATCACTACGATAAAGCCAAAATGATGCTTGTATTAGAGTACATAACATGTGAAGCACATCATTAGTGGTAAACCAAAATATAATAGCAGCTGTGGCTAAAAACGTAATTCGTGTCGACATGAGGTCTTGTGTGACTTTAAAAACCAGAAAATTCACTGTGATGGCTCAAGCAACAGCCCAGCATGTTGTGCCAGGCCTAAATATCTCAGCTTGGTAGAGGATGCTTTTCATGTGCAGAAACATGCATGTGCAGACCAAGTAATTGTGCACAGATATAAGAAAATAAAATAACATAATGCATCTACAGGTGCTCATGTAAACTGCTCACAAGTGGATTTCCTGGTTAGATGTGATTCAGCTGCCACTACTCTGTATTGGGTCTTAAATTTCCACTGTTGACTGTCATCTTTCAGCCCTTGGAGCGTTTAATCCCTGTGGCATTAGTTCTAGTCTGTTATATTTCTGATCATATATGTGTGCCCCTTTACTGCCTGTTCGTTCACTTGTTTTGCACACATTTATGTTATTGAACTGATTATTATACGTGGGCAAATATCCAGTTCTATAACACAATCACCATGAAAGGCAATGTTTTGGCTTTATTCCATAGGTTATTCAAATGGGTATTTGCTAAACCAGATGGCCTGGTCCTGAAAGGGTTATATCTCAAATCTTCAAACCTCTGTTGATCCAAGAGGAGTAGGTGCAGGAGAGGAGTGAGGGCAGAAGGAACAGCTGTAGAGCATTTTTGAGGATGATTCAAGCAAGACGGGGTTTCAGTGACTCTTGATCAAAGTCAGGGAAATCATGTTTGACATGGGAGGTTCTGTAGAGTATGAGGTCTGCATTCCTGGGGTGCAGCCATCCACATTGTGAGCCAGTCTGCCCTTCTAATGCCTCCATACAAAGTTTAACTTAGAGGCTTTCAAAAACTTACACCCTTGTCTTGCAAAGTACAGAGTATTATGCAATGGTGCTGAGCCACCCTTCTAGCATCCTAAAGGCCAATGATAGTAAGAAGGCTCTGCAGGTGGGAAGGTGCTTGGAAAAGCAATGACTTTGGAGAGATTATGATGAAAATCTGTCAAACTTTGAGTGGTATGGAGATATCAGTAGGGAATTATTTTTCAGAGTTTATTCAGTTTTAAGTTAAGGGGAAGCAAATGAAACTAGCTGATGGGAAGTTTAAGATCAACCAAATGAAGTTGCTTTTCATACAGTAGGTATTGGAGCTCCTCTTTGCAGTCTGCTCTAGAGGTTAAAATTTTGTGTGTTTAAAAAAGTGCATATGAGTTAATTAAAGAGAAACGTCTGTAAATATCTAGTCAGTACAAAGACATTATTTGTGCTTCAGGACCTCAGCGAGTCTCTGTAAACTGTCATTGGTGAAAGCAGGACAGTAGGCTGAAGAAGTCTCCCATAAGGCCACTGCTGCAGATGGGATAGGAGCTAGCTAGACCTTTGGCCTGACTGCTGGTAGCTTCTATTCTTAGACTTTTGTATAACTCTTGAATATTCCTAACACCCTCGTTGCCCAGAGGGGTACAGAAGTTTCTATAGTCCACTCAGGGCTTGGGCCGACATTGTCTATAGCTGTTGAAGAAGAGCAGGAAACACAAGAAAGGTGTCATGAAATGATTAGGTCAAGTGATCACTACTGTGTTTTTCCACAGGAAACCAATCTGTCAGAGGAGAAAACTCTAACCAGGAGCACCCACCTTCTGCAGAGGTGGTGGATGCAGGTTTCATTATGGTTTACATTGGGACTTCCTTCACTAATGTGTTTCCAAGAGTATCCAAGCTTTCTCTTTGTGCTTTATCTGTTTCCCTTCATCCTAATAATCACATATGCAGCAATGAATATGAGAAACATCTTTAGTAGATTAAGTCTATATTGTCCTAACAATGTTTTGGTTTTTTTTTCATGGTAATGACTCGCTCTGATAAAAATGCAGAAGGTTTATTATGGAATTTCTAATGAGAATAAAACCTCTGAAGTGTCTTGGCTTATTAGAGATGCAGTAACGGCAAGACCAAGCATAGAAAAGAAAAGCAGGCAGATAGTTAAGGCTCTGGGCTAGGCTGCAGGAGACCCAGGCTTAAAACTTGGCTCCAACAGATTTGATGACCTTGGGCAAAGCAGCTAGTCTTTGTTCCTGTAAAATGAAGCTGGAGAACCTCTTTCCCTTCAGGCTTTGAATATCTTGCCTGCTAGATCGTTCAAACAAAGGCTTTGCTTCCCCTTCCCTCACTTGTCTTCAAAATTGGAGTTATTGCCATTTTTAAGGCTTCTGGAAAAGCTGTGGAAATGTATCCTGTTAGATACAGTCTATCCACACAGAGGCCTGTGCTCTCTATCTTTGCCCCGAGGCAGCTGAATATAAGAAAGGCCTGACCTGAAAGCCATGTAACTTTTTTTACCCCAGTCCTGTGCTGTCAGCAGGTCTTGCCAAATTAGCACGAGCACAGTGCCTCTGGGTAGGGACTGGCTAGCATCCAGTAACTTGGGGCACCGGAAAATAGGTGCAGTTCTGCCTGAAAAAGGTGCTGTAGACATAGCTGGAGCCTGATATTGCATACTGGTTTGATGGCAAAGGAGAGCTTTTGCTTGGGTATTTTTAAGGGATGTAGTTCGGGACCAGAAGGGCTGTGTGTGTGACTTGGTTGCAGGTAAGGCTCAGGTTGGAAGTGGTATTTTAGACACACAGAGCTATAACAATGTTTGAGAGTCAGGTCCCTGAGTGTCAGGGTGCAGCAAGGACCAGCGTGCCCTAAGGGAGATGGAGCTGGGAGCAATGCCATGACTAGCAGGGCAGGGACCTCACCAGGCAGTGCTTATCCCATAGCACCCCAGCAAGGGAGCAGGATGGGTCAGTGATGGTAGCCAGGTTCAGCTGAGAGTCCAGATCACCAGACTGGTCCACGGTTGATGAAGCAAGTCTAAGTCCAAGCCAGGAAAGTGATTCTGCAAGTCAGGGTCAGGATTAGCAGGGTGCGTTGCCAGGCTGCTGCAGTGTAGTTCAAGCAAGGGCCAAAGGTGAGAGCTTAAAAACAGCTTCAATACAAAGGAGGGGGAACAACCATCTGAACTTCTAAAAGCAGGATGTGCTCTCTGAGCACTTACATGAAGTGGAGCCTGAACTTGCACGAATCAAGAATTAGTCCTTATTCCTGCAACTTCCAAATAAAACTAATTATCTCTCCAAGAGATGATGTGTGTGTCCTTTTCACTGCTGAAACCTTGAGCCTGGTGCAGGGAAGGTGCTCCAGCAAGGTTACAGGCCTTGTTTGGGTTGCTGTGGTATTCAGACATTGTCACCAAGTCCCCAAACTCTTAAATGCCACCCAGTTTACACAGGGCTGGTGAGCCGAAGGGTGACTCTGAGAGCCTAAGGAAGCAGCAGGCAGCAGGATCCTTTGTGGATCAGCATCCAGGTCGGCGGGCAGTGCTCTTTCAGTGAGCACATCTTGACAGTAACAAGGTGGGAAAACATCTCCAAGTTTAGAGATACTATTGAGTCTGAAATTTGAAAACAAACCAAAACCCCGACTGCCCAGTTCCTTAGAGACAGTGGCTGTGGAAACATTACCTCCTCAGGGTTTGGTTCTTACCACTCAGATCTTACTTTACTGCAGAATAAAAAATAATGTGAGCATAGCTCAAACTGACCTAGTAATGAAAAGTGAAAGTGTAATATCTGCAAGTTTTTTTCTTATTATTTTTTGTGCTGGGAATCATCTCTCTCAGGAACCATTCTTAGGTTCTGACTTCATCTGGTTAAGGTCACTCAGCACTTAACCTCTCAGTCCAGCACTTAAACATCTGTATAATAACACCTCATCTACTTTATAAGGCTGTCATGCAGCTCATTGGAGTAATTCGTATCTGTGATTTCTTTTCTGAATCTTCTGATTGAAAGGTGAGGTGTATTAATGTTACTATCTGCCTTACTACTCACAGTATGTTCTGAGTCCTCATGTGTATGGGGGCAATTTCAGTCTGCATGTTGAGTATTTTTGAGTCCTCTTAACTGTAGTTAAAGTACATTCTGCACAGCTAAATAACCATGGTTTGATGGAGTTCTTTTTCTTAACAATAATTAGAGGGTTTTAGATAAATTCTGTGGTTTTCTGTGACCCAGAATAACAGCTGCAGATTGTAATAAACAACTCAAAGCCAGATCACATACTAATTGTGCATCGTGACAGCTTAATTCTCAGAAGTGCAAGAATACTAGTAACTTGGAGTTTTTTCCTTACATAAACTTAGAAAACATTTCTTTCTGTTCATTGCTGGTATATAATGACATCTACTGGCAACAAGAAGTTTGCAAAGTCTCCAGCTCTTGTTTCTTTAGAGGATTTCTCTGCCAAGATCCACTGGCAGTGTGGAAAGGAAGCATGTGAGAAAGATTTGCCAACTTTGTGCTTCTTCTGATAGAAGAGTTGGGGGGGAAAAACCAGATTGCCTTGCTTCTGTCATTGATAACTGCTGTTCGAATGCGGGATGTTCCTGAGAGCGATATTGCAGTGGATAGGTATAGATTATCTGCCTGTTAGGTGGAAAATAAAAAAGCTTTCCTAGCAGTCTGGAGCATACACTCTGAAGCGGATCTCGTAGCCTAATGAATCACAGAGAGCTGAAGCATTACATGAAGCAAGCTGCTATCACTGGTCTATCAACAGCATCTTAAGTGTTCCCTGCCTCTCTCCCTGCTACACGTTTTCACGTGTATCTAGTTAAGCAGCCAGATTTTCCCTTTTTGCACTGATCAAAGCTGTTGCCAGGCTGAGTTTCCTTGTTCATGGCTGAGAAGGTGCAGGTGCCTTGTTCATGGGCTCTCTGAAGGTGCAGGTGAGACCATGGCAACACCGTGTTTCATGCTGTTCTTTACTTGCCCAAGCACAACCGTGAACATCTTTAATTTCCCCTTTTGAGTCTCTCACCCTTTTTCTTAAGGACTGCCTAGAGATTTTATGTCTCCCAAAGTCCACAAGGCCTGTTGTCTCTGGCTTTGACAGAAAGATGGTGATTTGTGTCTGAGACCCTGTTGGGTAATGAACATGCACATAGTCACAAGTGCCAGGTGAAGAAAATGTGGGTTTTTTCATGGCAAATGTTTTTTTTCTCCTGGTGAAACAGTGCGTGGACCATTAGTGGTTGTTATTTCAAGAGAATCTGATGCATTTGGTGGTGTGACTGGGTTTGGGTATCTGGAGATTCAGTTTGTCTGGCTCTATATCATTGGCTCCATAGGGGATCTTGGCTTTAGCTTTTCCCCTTCTTGTACCTCAGTGTTCAAGTAAAATGGGAAGAACGATCATGATCTTTGTAATGAACTCTGAGATGAAAAACACCTAGGGAGCAGCATCACTTTATAAATAAATATGTCTGGTTGGACCGAAATTATTTATAATTTTGGCAAAGACTTGACTAAGCAGCCTCAGGTATGTTTGTCAGTTAACAGAGGTGTATCACTGCAAGTTATAAGTAGGTGGTGATAAGACTTAAGGCAGGATGCTGTCTCCAGTTTGGGCATGACATTTAAAGACAGATGTGGAGAGAAGTTGCTCATTGCAGAGAGCAATGAGAAGAATGATCAGTGATTTTGCAAATGTAACTAGCAGGGAGAGATTGAAATGAATGGGCTCTGCAAGGAGGGGAGAAATCATGGACTAGATGATGTGGTTAATCTTGAGGAATAGCTTTCTACGTATTTGTCGTGGTTTAGCCCCAGCCGGCAGCTAAGCACCACACAGCCGCTCACTCACTCCCCCCCGGTGGGATGGGGGAGAGAATCGGAAGAGCAAAAGTAAGAAAACTCATGGGTTGAGATAAGAACGGTTTAATAATTGGAACAAAATAATAGTAATAATAATAATGAATTGTAATGCAAAGGAAAACAACAAGAGAGAGAGAGGAACAAAACCCAAGGGGGGGGGGGGGGGATTAAAAAAGATACAACCGCTCACCACCTGCTGACCGACGCCCAGCCAGTCCCCGAGCAGCGATCGCTACCCCCTGGCCAACTCCCCCAGTTTATATACTGGGCATGACATCATATGGTATGGAATAGCCCTTTGGCCAGTTTGGATCAACTGTCCTGGCTGTGTCCCCTCCCAGCTTCTTGGGCACCTGGCAGAGCATGGGGAGCTGAAAAGTCCTTGACCAGTGTAAACACTGCTTAGCGACAGCCGAAACATCAGCGTGTTATCAACATTATTCTCATACTAAAATCCAAAACACAGCACCATACCAGCTACTAGGAAGAAAATTAACTCTATCCCAGCCGAAACCAGGACATTATTTCAGTGAGGTGTTGGAAAGAACTCTAAGGGGTGAATGTGGAATATTAATAGCAGCAGATGTTTAAGAGCAGATTGGCACTGGAGTTTGGAGTGCTTTGACACAGTACTCCTCTGCCCTAATGTGCTCTTCTCAGAGCTACTGAAATTTTTGAGGGGTGTGTGGAGATCTGGAGCATCAGGAACTTCCCAGAAGCAGAGCGAAAGGAATTAATAGATTTTTCTCACAAGGCAAAATATCAACCAGTACGTGGCAAATCAGCCACAAGACAAGAACTATTTTCTGTGTGCTATTTATAGATGTAAGGACATAAATTAATCAATGTCATGACACATGACTGGGTTATTTTTCTACTTCAATGAACACTTCCCCTCTAGCACTTGGCAAGCTGTTTGTCTGGTCCTGAGCAGTGGCAGATGCCAGCAAAGAGCATCAGCTTGTACTTTAAGGCAAGGGAGTTTTTGAAGCAGAGCTGTTATGTTTTTCATATTTCAAAGCGTCTGACAAATGTATCTTTAATTGAGGACCCTCTTGCCCCAACCAGGCAAACAAGAAAAACTGGAATTTCAGGAACTACTGGTCCTGCTTCTGGGAATCCAACCCATTGTAGTCCAGTTTATTTCTCAGGTTATTCCTCTGTGTAGTGGGATTGTGGTACCAACTGATTCCAGTTATCTTCTGCCTCCTATGCAGTATGTTCAATCATAAATAGGTCTGCAAACCATTTGACTGTTTCATAATTTGAACATTTCAGCAATTGATTGAGCAACTCTTGTAGCTGTTGAACAAAAATATTTCAAACACAACAGCTCCCCCTTGTACTCTTCTGTGCTCTCTCTGTTGCAGAGGTAGATGCCTTCTTCAAGTACGTACTCCACTTGGGGCACTCTTGATTATAGGTGAACCAGCAGTTCAATAGTCATCAAAGGTGTCTGACCACCCTATAGTCTTTCAGCAATTACTTATGTAGTGAGTGAAGGAGTGTCGCAGTGGGGATGCGACTAATAAGAACTTAATGAACAGGATCTTGGGTGCCAATGACAGCTTTGAAGTCTTTAAGACTTTTCCAGGCTATTCTGAACTCTTACAGTGACCTTGATTAGGGTATAGCTGTTTACCACATCAGTAAGCTCTGATGCATCTTCTCTCCTGCAGTGCCAAGTTTATGGGTGACCATGTGTCAAATTAACTGCTACACAGCTGTTGTTTTACCTATTTTGATGCAAAGGTGGAGTATCAGGTTTCTTCAGAGAAAGATATGTGTCGGTATCCCTGAAAAATGATGCACCTGCTCTCCCCAGAAGAACAATGACTAGGATCATATGACGAAAGGTCAGAAGGATCCTTCTGGTCTCATGGCAGGGTCCATGGAATTCATGATAAGGTTCAAGGGTTCAGAGACCCTTGAAAGACAAGGTCTCCTGAGTTTCTCCTGGGGAATTGCCTTCTGGGGACAACTGACTTCTACGCAATGCATAAAATGAAATCTTTGATATGTTTGCAGTACAAAAAATGCTCGTAACTATCATTTAACCAGCTGTTTGCATACTAGGCTGGGTTTCCTAACAGACTAGCCAAACCTACGACTTCTACTGACCCCTGTGTATCATGTCCACACAACCTTTCTGTTTATTAAATCAGAATATAATACAGACACCCAGCAGAGAAGATATTCTTCATTTCTTAGAATGAACTAAAGTGAACTCCAAGTTGAGATGAATGTCTTTTTTCTTGTGGAAACAGAAGATAATGCCAGTTTTGGTGTCAAATTTGCCAAGATATTAATAGGCTTTTAGCATCATTAAGCTAATAGAATCCTGCATCTGTGCATTGGAGAATGGCAGTCATTTGTGCTGCCTGTCTGGGCAGCAGCTTTTGAAAATGGAGCTGGGTGACATATATCCACTGCAGCTCTGTCTCTCAGTTGATCTGCAGATCATCCCTGGCTTTTAATGAAACCTTTGTCTTTGCCTCGCCACTCTAAAAAAAATACAAACCCAAAATCTACAATAATTTTCAATAAATTATTTACTTTATATGGCTGCTGGAGACAAAGTTTTGAGATGTTTCATTTCAACCTCCACAAGTTGGTAGCTCCTGAAGGGAAAAATATAGAAAAGAAAGATATTACGTCCTTCCAGACCATGTGGTCTCTTGGGATTGTTTTCATACATTTGAACCTGAAGACCACACTCAACTTGCAACATCTCTTCTGTCCTCCTTCTTCGCTTTTCTCATCAAACAGTGAAAACAGTTTAGTATGTAACCATGGATCAGCAGTAGGCCACTAACCCATGGTCTTCTAGTTTATTCTTTGTGAACATCAGGTTACCAAGTTAAATGCAGGCCAACAAGCCAGGAGAGAGAAAAAATAAACTTATGGTTAGGGCGCTGACCTAGGACACAGGAAATATGGAGTGAGTTTCTATCTTTGTCCCAGACTCTGTGACCTTCCACATGTCTTCTGCTCATTTGTACCTCTGACTCATCACTCTCATGAGATGAAAGCATTATTATGGTTGCTATAACTTCCTTCTCATTTCACAGGGATGCTGTGAAGTTAATTAACAGAGGAGAGAAGGGTATGTTAATGGTGAAGTGGTAACACTGCACAGTTCAATTTTTCTTTGGTTTCCATTTCATCTTGCCCATTTTGTTCTGTTTCTCTTCAGCTCCTGCTATTTTGTCTCCTACCTTGGATATAGATTCCCCAGTTTGCACAGCTGTCAATACGCTGAGTGTGTGATTCATGGGGTTCTGCGTGGCAGATCTTTGAAGGTCTCACAATGACACCTTTATTGACATTTGTGACAGGGTTAGAATTTTTTATTTCATTTTAGGATTAGAAAAGTGGTACCTTTGTGTTAGATGTAGACCAGTTTGGAAGAGAAAATAAAGAAAATGTATAGAATTGACCTTAGAATGATCTATGTTCTGTCATATGCTCTGTAAGCTGAAGGAAAAGTTCAGTTATTTACTCAAATTTGACAGGCAAATGAGAATCTAACCATGTGTTTTGGACTGATTTTTTTCCCATTATTTTCTTGTTTAGTTTGCTCTCATTTCCATTAACATAGGCCACAACCCAGAGTTTGAAATAAAATATGTGATTATAGGCCACAGCTGTTCTCGAGTTGGAAGAAATATTTGTAAACTTGGCAGCTGCTTGAGGAGCTGCAAGTGGAGGAAAGAAAAGCAGTTAAACTTGAGTAAATTGCTTAAAAACATCAATGAGGGATTATTCCTTTGTGTGCTTTTGATGTCTCTCTAGGATCAGGTAATAGTGTATTATTGTTCTATCTCTGTATCTTTCCATATACCTGCAGATCCCTTCCTCCTCCATTTTAGGTCTCTTTCAGAGAAATTCTGCTATGAGGCTGGATATGGCAAAATCCCTGTATTAGTTGTTCCCAATCTGAGGAAACATAATCTAGAAATTAGGTTACCTGCTGTTAATTTCATAGTTATCTCCATTCAGCCATCTGAGGATCTACATGGGATGTAGATATAATTTTGTCACAGACCATGTACAGAATGTTCAGGCGATTCTGTGGGGTAGTGAGGCTCAGTATAACCCAAGTGAGGTGAATCGTTGGATGGTATGCAACAAATTGAGCTATATGTGCATACAGTGAATGTAATGGAAGGTTTAAAAAAAAACAAAACAAATCTTCAGTGACCATGGAGGGATCACTAACCTAGAGCTGGCCTGATCTGGTAAATCCATGTGACACTGGTGTACCAGGAAGATATCCTTGCTCAAATGTAGAAATCGGGTAAGTCTGCTCACGTACACAAGCTAATAAGGGAACCTGTCTGGGTGTGTCTATACTTTCCCAGCTCACGTCTGTATTTTTAATGAATGATATGCTTGAAGCCAAGGGGTGTATCTTTATCCTTCGTCACCCCAGTACTCTGTCTGCAGCAGCTGAGAGTTGCCTGTGCTCTGAATTTCCTCATGATGTGGCATTTCATTTTATCAACTGGGTCTGGACAAACCATGTGCCCATGTAAACCCTGCTTTGAACCCACTCCCCAGGAAGAACAGAAGTAGTGCTTAGGCCTTGCTCTGAATCCATTGTGGCTCTGAACGCGTCCATTAAAAAGTAAATACAAGCAAATTCAAAATTCTGTCCTTTTTACTGAATTCTGCCTAAACTTTTTGTTTTGGTATGGCTCAGAAAACTTCCTAATTTGCTTGCAGAATTTATTTCAGTTCTTTTAGGAATGAAAGATGGAGTTTTCAGAGTGATTTGTCTAGTGCTACACCCTCAGAGCTTGCAGTATTCAGTATTTTAGGAACTTCCTAAGCCAAGCTTCCATATTTGTTAATGCACTTCCTTCCAGGTACAACTACCTACACATTCAAGTTTTTGTCCACAAAACTATTGCCCAAGGAAGCAATAGGTCACCCCACCTGCAGCATAAAACTACTCCAGAAAGTGTAGGCTAAGCCTAAGGGAAGCTGCCTTAGAAGCTATAAATTGTTGCCCTCCTTAACAAGAGTCTCTTCTGCCTTTGCTGCTTCTACCCAGTTCCCTGGAGGATCTGGTCCTTGTTACCTTCCTATTCTGGTCCAGGTGTTTCTCCAGAAAGGGACAGCCTTCACAGTTCACATATCCATAAAATAGATGGGTGGCAGTAGAAAAGCATGGCATAAACAGATAGGTGTGGTTTACATGTCACCACCAGAATCTCATTTTGTTGAAGCTGGGAATGCAGCCAGCCTGTGGGTATATAGTATTATTTCTGTCCCTCTCAGTGGCACAGCCAGGTTTGGCCTTGGTGCAAGGAATGCCATAAGCTTTTCTTCCCCAGGGCTTCATGCCAGCTGCCAAAGCCTACCCGTTTTCCCACTGTGGTGGCTGGATCCTTCAGCCCAGCGCACTTGCAGACTGTGTCTGCTTGGCAGCTATTTCACTGCCCTGTGCTCTCTGCCTCTGCTATTTCTTTATTATATTTACCCATTGCTTGCAATTTAAACTGAGCTTTGGAGACTAGTGACTGTAATTTAATATTTATTCATACAATGTCCAGCAGAGTGACCCAAGCAGGGAACAAATGAGGTGTTGCTGTAATTCAAGTAAATAATCATAGAATAACTACTGAAAAGCGAAAAATGGCATTTGCAGAAATATGTAGCCACCTGTGTGCTACATAACCTCTGTATACTCACAGTCTGTGTCAGTATATGACTTCATTGCTTGCAGTAGCTGCCTCTTGCTCGGCAGTATCTGCTTCCATGTGACTGATTGCGCTTCACAGCCACATTGCAAGAAAAGTTCTCTGGTTGCTTTCGATCAGATGGCAGCTTGCCAAATCTAGGCTCTTTTGACAGATATTTTGTCAATGGTGAGCTAATGAACATGTTTATTCTCTTGCTAACTTTGGTGGAAATGTTTGATTAAAGGCCACTGGCTGTGCCACACAGAGGATGAAACTAAACATAGGTGGCTGGCTTTCCAGCGGATAAGAAAAGGACAGCATGCCCATGAGCCTGAAAAGGGGAAGGTACTCAGGAAAATCTGCTGCCTTCTTTATGAGTTTAATTGCTGGAGCTGTAACCTCCCCAGCAAGAATTCCTCATGAGCCACATTATTTCATGCCCCTGTGATTTCTTCTTTGGCCAATTTTGTTATTCTCTAATTGCAACTTCCCCTGGCTTTAGAAAGTGGTTTCCAGGATAGATGTGCTGGCAGAGCTCCTCAATCCACAAGTGCTGGAGAGAGAGGTGAGCTCTTTTGCTAACCCAACTGACCTAATTGGAGGGGTTGAGGGGAGAGAACAGACACCTTTTGGGTACACCAGCACTTCCCTAGGTCTTAGCAGCATGCTGAGCACAATGCTTGGGATTTTACCTGATTAAAAAAATCTGGTAGATAAGTGAAAAGGTGATTGTTCTGTGATGCAGTTCATGAAGTTGGGTAGTTTAAAAAAAAAAAAGAAAAAGAAAAAAAAAAGAGTTGCTTAGTGAAGTAAATTGCTCTGGCAACAGGACTCCATTCCAGTTAGTTGCATCCTCAGTAGGGGTTTTGGCAGCTGGCTGTGAGTTAAGGGTGCAAGCTGTTGGTTGCTTTCCCATCCCTGCCTGTCACAGCTACTTTGGTACTATGCAAGCCCAGCAGCATCGATGCTTTTCTGCTTCCTGCTTTCTTCCACAGCTTGCTCCTGTAGGTTATGCAGTATACTTCGTGGACATGAGAGTTTGACACAGGCAATACAATCTCTTCTTGTGCCTTTACTGAGGTTCAAACTACTGCTGAACTTAACTTACCCTTAGCCTGACAGGTTTTTCTGCTTAGTGAGGGTTAAAAAGCAGCTAGGCAGGGTTAATGGGGAGTCAGTGAAAGGGGCAGAAGTAGGAGCCCTTTCCATTCTTTAGCCTGCAGGAGTTCAGTGGTGGTTCCCCAGGAGACGTTAAACCTGTCTCTACAGTCTAGGTTGCTTCAGTGAAGTTTTATTCTTAGGGAGGAACTGATAAAGCTGGTGGATACTCAAAGATTTCCACTGCAAGCTGGTAAAACTCTCTAGCTTTATTTCCAGTAAAGGGTCAGCTCTGTGCTGGGCTGTCTGATGTATGGCGCTGCTGGGCTTTGCTGGATCGCATATTCCTGAGCACAGTGCAACCCTGAAGCCCCTCTCCCTTGCTTGATAACTCTGGAGCTGGTCAGTGGGTGGCAGTTTGGGTAGACCAATTGCCTCTGGCATGTATGGTCACCAAGTGGGAGAGAGTCTACAGTGCTTTCCTGCAAAAGTCCATGCAGACTCTTGGCTGTAAAGGCCAACAAATCTGCTCTGGGCTTCACATCTTTGTAGGCAGCTGCTTGAGATCTCTTAAGAGTCAAAAGGACAAAATCACATTGCTTTAGTTAATAAAAAAAAAAGTAAAAGGAAAAAACTTTTTCTTTTCCTGCGATGCTATTAACTTAGGAGGCAAGTTACCAATTGCATCTGGGAAGAGGAGTAACCTCATTGTTGGAGGTTTTCAACACCAAATTGGATAAACCCTGAACAACTTGGTCTGAATTCACTGTTGATGGTGCTTTGAGGGGGAGGCTGGACTTGAAATCATCCTGTCCAACATGAATGGCTCTATGAGCACTGTGCATCAGACTTATTTGACTGATGCTAGGATTAATTTATTCAGCTGTGCCAAGGAGTTGCTACGTCATGGAGAAATAAAAGAAAAAAAAATTCAAGAGAAGAAGCTAATTAACTGTATTCCTCTACTTTGCATAGAAAAGACACGAATCATTCTCCTACCTATGCTGCACACTTTGCCATGGAACAGCAGTTCCTTCAAGTTATATTGACCTCTTAGAGCAAATGATTTCCTTAAAAATCACATTTGCTATTTGATGGGTTTTCTGTCTCATTAGGGAGCCATTCAAATACAGCAGATCTGATTTTTACCACTAGCTGCATTGAAAATTCTAGACAGAGTGCTTCATGAAGGTTCAGTTAGCAAGAAATGTGATTATAAAAGTATCTAATGACTTTAATTTGCATATACAGCACAGATATGTTCCAGATACTGTCTTTTATTAATCTTTAAGTGCCAAATATACCTATGAATAAATAAGGCCAGGTTTTGTCACTCTGTCTGACATTGACTGGAACCTTGCCCTAGGAATACATTCATCTAAGTCTGCTGGACTACTCATGCAGGGAAAAAACATCACATATAAGACTGAGCATGGCAGAATTTGGCTTGAATTTATCTGCATATGTAGGTAGTCCTTATGTATATACAGGCAACTTAGAAATATATGCATCAACTGCTTCGCCATTTTAATGCTCTTTCAACAGGATTCTTCTATGTTATTGGGTTTTTACAAAAGCAGATGGGGAAAAAGCTCTCAGTCACTTAGCTCTGCTTTGTGGCATCTCATTTGCCAGCAGTGCTAGTGACTTTACATCCCACATATGGATGTCCACTGTTTCATGTAGAAGAGACACTGGTAACAGTCCATTAAAGGACTCACGCCAACATCTCTTGTAAAATCCAGCAATGCTGGAACCTGGGTGCCATCAGTCGGAGCATGAACATGCAGGAATAGACGTAGGCAGGCTGCTGGATCACAACCGAGTACCCCACAACAGCAGGCATAATCCTGCTCTGTTCACAGACCTCTGGCTGAAACCTACTCTGAATCTTTGGTGAAGTTAGCTGTTGATTATGAGAAGTACCTATTGATAAGGTCTAAATGCAGTGGCTTCCAAGGTTACATTTTGACCTAATGTGAACAGGTAAAGATGAAAAAATTCCCACATTTGGGTTTTTAAAAAAATTTTCCATTGGAAATTTGGTGTGGCAGTAAGTTGGCCATGCCAAATTTCATGTCCTTGTGCTTTGAAATGTGGCAACAGGAGAGTTTCTCAGTGAAATGTTTCTATGCTTCAAATATGTTTATTTATCAAGGATAGGTCTTTAATCTTGTTCTTGGAAAAAGAGTGGTTCTGAATGGTATTTACAAAAAGGAGGGGAGGGAGGGATCAACCAGAGGAAGACACTGGAATGGAAAATTGAAAGTGAACCTATTCAAATATGGGCAAGTTACAGGTGACTGAGAACAGCGTTGTTACAGAGAGAAGAAGTTGATCTCAACTCGCAACAGATGATAACTGTACTGTCTAAAATACACAAATATACCACAGAATGGTATGGCTTTTCATATGAGGTATTTTTTCCATTGTTGTTGTAGGGTGAAGAAGGGCCCCCTGGCTTTCCTGGACTGAAAGGGGATAAAGGAGAAAAAGTAAGTCCAAGTCTTTATTAATTATACTGTGAAAAGTTTAAGAGTTTATAAAGCTATTGTAGAATGCTAATGAAAACAGGCCCTCTTCTAAATCTTTTGTTTTACCTCTTGTTACCTCGTGTTTTCTTGTTTTGTGTTAACAAGGTGCTAAGAAAAGGAGACTATGCTGTTGTACTGTTTTTCAGCAAAGTGCACCTTAAAATCTTTAAACCTATTGATGATGCTCTGCCACATTTGACAAATGTGTGGAGATCTTAAGGGCATGAACTTTGTCTAAACTTTGTAAAACCCTGAAACAGAAGAGAAGAGTGAAACAGAATAGAAGCTCAGTGCTAATGCCTCCACATACAGACACACCAGTGTTTCTTCAATATGAGACATGGAACGCCAAATGTTATCATGTCCTTTCTTGCACTGAACATAAATAACTTTTGGACTGAGATGGCCCTTAGCTGCTTACTGTGCCATCATCTTAAAAAAACCCCAAATTATCCTGCACCGAGCTTGCTCTGTTGACTAGTATTTACTTTGGACACATTTGTCAGAAATGCCTTAAACATCATTTGAAGGAGAGATTTTAGGAATTAAACTTTTTCCACCTCTTGTAAAAAAGCAAATGTTCAAGATTATGAGGCAAGATCCACCTCCAAGTAATATACAACAAACCAGCTCAGTATAATCACAGCCCAAAGTGGCAGTTTGCAGTGCCTATGTCCATTTCTCATTTGAGCCTTTTTTTACAATACACTTAAAAGAAAGTGCTGCAGTGCCTAGAAGTAAAAACACTGAGTGACTTCCTCACCGTGTACATTGGCTTGCCTGTTGTGTGTCTATTGTCTTTCCATTTGTTTTTTAAATTGCCAGCTGCATGCAGCAAAACTTGCCTTTTCCCAGCATTTGCTGCAGTCCCCGTTAGCTGTGGTGCTACCAACATCAACATATTTAGTTCCATTCATCCTGGTGCACAGGAAGATTTAAGAAGTGGTGACTCGTTTTCTGGTTCTTTGTTTTCTACGGCTTTGCACATTCACAGCTCTGAGGCTTGCTTCCCGGTGGCCAGGGCAGTTCCTGAGGACTGCTGGAGTTTTTCAAGGCTTCTTTTCTGTTTGCTTTTAGGCTCATTACTCATGTGCATTACAGCTGTGCCTAGAGAATTCTGAGCTTTGGGAGGGATGCTGTACAAGCGAGGAGCAAAAAAAAATTTTTTTTTAAATGAGTATTTAGTGACAAAACAGAAGTTTTTTGAGACAATGGAATGGTGGACACAGAGGCTGAGGGGAGATGATATTAAGATGACTCAATGGTTACGTGTCTAATTAGCTGCAGAGCTTTTATATTAATTTATTCTTAAATGAGTTAAGTGGCCATGAGTGCCTAGTTCCTCCTTAACAACTCATCAATCGGCCATAGTGTGTTAATGTCAGCAGCAGCTCCTCCAGAGACTGTAAATAATAAATGTTTGCATTGAAATTATTCTTCTCATTCCTTATTCTTGTCTTGATGTGTTACTCATGTCCTTGTACTTGCAACAGGTGTTAATATTGTGCTGATGATAATTCTGTTGTTGTTACAGGGGTCCCTGGGCTCACCTGGTCCCCCTGGGAGGGATGGAGCAAAAGGAGAAGCCGTAAGCCTTTTTATTCCTCCCATGTAATCATTGCCTTTTAGTGCAAGGCAGGCAGTGGAAATCAATCTGTATTGAGTGGAACATGTCTTGGGGATTTGTATGGCCATTTTAGGAGCAGCAGAAACAAATGGCAGGAGGTTAATAGCCCCAGCACTCTCCCTCGCACGTTTGCAGCAATGGCAGGTGTCATATGGATTAGCCATCCTGAGAGGCTCCTGGGGCAGCTCTGTTACGATTCATTAAGATGGGAAAGGGGGCAGTTGTGGCAGCCTGTGGTTTGGGACCCACTGCTGCGTCTGTATTGGGTAATAGCTGCGGCTGCAGAGCTTGGCCATTTGTTTTTAGTCTGGCAAAGAGTCATCGGCTAGTGGAGAGGGTAGGGGATGCAGGGAACCATCCTCTGCTTGCACAACAGACAGGGGTGAGAGAAATAGATATATCGGTCACAAAAGCAATGACCTGAACTCCTCTTGTGCACTGCTAAAAGCTAAGAGCAAAGGAGGTGCAGGGTTAGCCCCAAGAAGGATGAAGCAAACCAAATATTGCCTTTAAGAGGACTACAGTTGAGGCATAAAACCACAAACACATTTTCCAGAATCTTATATAAGTGTGTTTTAGAGCTTTCCCTCCTTTCCCCTGCTTGATCACCATCCCTTTGAATTATCTTCATCCCGATGGTGGACCTTTATTATCTCATTCACTGTCCCTTTGTGGCAGTTATTTGGTGGCGACTGGAGCAACCTGGGGAAAGGACTCTTTGGAAGGCCAAGCACACACAAAAGTAGTGGTACACAGCAGAAAAGCTCTTTTTTTCCTGTCACTTATATCCTGTTTCTGCTTTGTGCCACACTGTCCCACTTTGGAAAAACTGTGATAAGTTTCCCATGTAGCTTCCAGAACTGATGCAACTTCATCACATCACACATGGCATAGTCTGGGATCAGACAGTGACATACTTGGACTTGCAGAATTTCTTACAGGATGTGTTTATTTCACTAAAAGGTCACTATTCAAGAACAAATGTATTACGTTATTTCCAAGGAATCCATGTTTGTAGATTGTAGTCGGTGCAAACTGTTCACAACGTAGGGAACTCATTCCTTGCTACTTAGGTGCTTGTGTTTGTAGAGCAGATGAATAGCTGCTTCAGTTTTCGATTTGTCTCTTTCTGCTTTTATTTTTGCAAAGAAAGCACATGGCAAATTTTCAGATCTCTGGATAGTGGTACTCAGGACTGTAGATATTGGATAGAGATTCCATTTCTAAAGCTGTATGTAATGACTGTTTTGAGCCGTCCTAGCCTTGATATATAAAAGATTGGCCTTTACCACCAATATCACTGTTACTTGCAGGGTGAACCAGGACAGCCAGGAGCATTCGGACTGCCCGGACCAGCAGGTCCAAAGGTAAGCTTTGCATTTCTTCTTTACATGGGCAGGCATATTTTTTTCACTGACTTTTTATATGTGTGGATTGCTTGAATTACTTTTTGTTTATGACTTTTGATATTCTCACTGGTGAATGAAGAAACTCAAAATGCTCATTTTCATCAGGGGTTTGCTAAGGTATCAGCAATTAGGTAAGGCATGTAAAAAGAAGAAATACCTTTTGTTTAATCAACAGCATAGCTGGAGAAGGTGAAGAGAACATGTTTTGGGGCACATAAGCCTTGCTTCAGATCTTCAGTAGGCCTTCCCAACTCTCACAAAGATGTAGGTGAGAATTATTATCCCTACTTTACAACTGGAAAAAAAATAATTATGGAGAGACCCTAGCCTGGATGTTTCTGCCTATTTTGGGAGCTTCAGTTTTGCACCAGTAGACAGTGGAAAGGTGATACAGAACTTGAGCCAATGCTTATATCACTGGGTTTGCTTCAAACAATGAATGGGGATCTGGTGAGACTTAGCTGAGCGTCAGAAACGTGCCTGACCTTTGAAGCTCTTCTCATGAGCGATTCTTTAACCTCCTTTTGAAGTCTCAGCTCTCCCTGCCTTATTCCCTTGTTACTGAGGGGATAACTACCCCTCAGGTGGTTTCAGTCTTGCTGCTATAACACAAAAAGAAGATGGTGCACTAGACTGACAAGTGTGTTTTCAGGGGCATCATGCACAGCAAGTTCAGCTGAGCCTATGAAAGGTGCTGCAAGGACAACAGACTGATTGGCCAAATTTACTTCACCCAGTTCCGTTCCTGTACAAGCAAAGACCTTTGAGCATCACGTCTTTCTGGAAGAACCATATCTAGTCATCTAAACCTCCCACTGAGTTCTCTGATGCCTTTATCCTCAAATAGGAGTTACGTACCTGAACACCTTTCCAGATGTAGTCCTGATTGTCACTTGGCTCTTGAGAGGTCTCTGTGAAGCAGTTCATTTATATAGGTCCTTCTGGGTTCCTCAGCTATAGAGAGGCCCTTTCTCCAAAATGTCTTTTTTTTCATAGAAGGAAATGTTCATCATTTCCTAAAGTCTCACCAGGAGGGTTTCGGAACTAATGGTGTGTTTGTGGATTAGCGGAAATACTTGGCAGCCATTCCACGGTTCTCTGCAGGAGCCATATTGCCTTCAGCAACACGAAGGGGTTGATTGTGGAAGCTGCATGGCAGCATGTTCAGCAGGGGATAAATGCCAGCTGTAAAGCAGGGCTGGGCTGAGCTGAGTGGAGGCACTCTGGATATCATTTTGCCCTTCACTGGCATTTGGGAGTGGATGAAATGAACTGGATTTATCACCCACAAATGCCTGTCAGCTGCATCTTTCCTATCATATAAATAAATACATATTTTCTCTCTATCTTGCATGTTTCCTGTAGTGGAATTACAAACCAGTACGCTACACGATGCTCCTTGTGGTATGAAGTTCCTCACTCTTGCTTTGCAAAGCTTTTACAAACCAAGCTAAACTGAGACATCTACATCTACCTCCAGAAGGGCTTGATCCTGGAAAATGCTCCATATTTCCCACCAGGATCATCAGGCACATATTGTTCAGCCAAGTAATGAGGCAATGCTGAATAGAAGTTCAGCACTATGATCTGGGCAGGATAGGTACTGGTGGGACTGGACCTAAAGACATCTGACTAGGCAGTGCCAAGTGCTCCCAGGGAGGAGGTGAGCTTGGCTAACCCCAGCCTCTCGGCTACAGTGGCTAAATATAAAACAATCGTGTACTTTCACAGTGACTTTTATTTACTTCAACGGATGTGCTGGCTATATGCAGTGTCCTTGAGCTGGATTCTGGCCTGAGCTATTTTAAGAAACAATCCTGACTTTGCTGACAGGGCTTTAAAATCTAAAATATGAATCCACACTCCTTTACTCCTCGGCATAAAGCCCAACCACCTCGCCGGTGTGGAACGGGGTGTGTAGATATGGGCAGAGGTACAGCAATCAGAAAGGTCACATCTCCAATTACTGTTATAATGATTGTTTTTTGCCAGATCACTTATTTTTATTTAAAATCATCAGCATCAATACAGTGGCTCTGGGCTCTACCCCAGGCTCCATGGAGAGCTACCTTGCAGTTTCTCTGGTCGGATGGGATGTGGTTCTTTCCGGCTCAATCCATCTTAATTTGCATTGAGCCAGGCAAGAGCAGTGCATGCGCAGCAGGTGTGTCTGTACCCCAGGAAATTCAGCCCCCTGTTTATCTGCTTGCTTGAGGGATTTCCAATCTTTTGCCTCAGCGGGAATTGCCAGCAGTTTCTTTTAAGGAGGTGCCTTGCAGCTTTTACAGACCTCATTAATTGTGTGAAGCTTCCAGTAGCACAGATAAGGGTCCTGCAGACTTCTGGTAATAGGACTTCAGTCCACAGAGGGACTGTAATGGATGATGAGCCCATTAGGGAACATGTATGGGTTACAGGAATGAAATGGCCTCGGTATGTCATCTCCGGTTTTACTGCTTTTGCTGCTCAGTGAAGTCTCCAGGGGAGAATGTTCCTAGCTCAGTGTCTTCATTGTAAAAATGTGTGGGGTTTTTGGTGTTTGTTTTTTTTTCTTTTTCATCAGACTTGGTGGGTAAACTTCATTGCTCACCAAGAAGGATGTATGATCTTGCTGGCTATGAGCTGGTGGAAGCAAAGAAGAGCTCTCAAAATCAGCCTTGTGCTAATCCGTGTTGGAACTTCTGGTTATAGAAGATGCCATGGTGGTCTGAGATGGCAAGAAATATCCACTGGTCAGTGGAGAAGGCTCTCACATAAATATGAGGGACCTGACAGGTTAATTTAAATGGAGTAAGTGGGTCCAGAGAAAAAAAGCCATAGCTCAGGTCCCTCACTGTATGATATTATAGCAGTGAAACAAAGCTTGAGTTTTTGAGACCAGGCCTTTTAGCCTGTAAAATCCTGCAGCAAATATTCAACCTTTTCCTTCTTTATTTTCTGTATCTTTAATAAAAGATTCAAGAGATTTTTTGTGGCTGTCCTTGCTATGGCACTGACATAACTACAGCATTCCCATCTGAACCGACAGTTATCTGCACTTGATAGAAAAAACAGAGGGAGAGGGAAAAAATCAAGGCTTTGAAATATAAAGTATTAGGTAGGAGTTTAATTTTGACAAATTTCCGTCTTCTTGTTTGCTTCAGCTGTTGAAGGTCTCACACTTCTTTGGTTTACCAGACATGATCTCAGCACAGGCCTTGAGTGGGATCGCTGATCATCTCATCCAGACAAACCCAGTTTCTCTATCTGTAATTTTTGCTGAGTGTTATAACCACGTTTTATGTAGTAACACTGAGTTGGACTTTGACAATTTGGACAACTCGGAGCAGGCTTCTATTTCTGTAGGGGTTTTGTCTACACTTTGATAGTAGCATTTTTCTGCGGGCTGAAGGCAGAGATTTAAGTGAATGTCTGCTGCTCTCCCTCTGCCGTTAGAGGATTTGCACTGCTTCCTGACCTTGCAGAGGTCCTCAGGTGCCTGATACTGTAGAGAACCCAGAGCCACCTTTGTTTGTGCCTAAGCCCAGCTCTTGTTAACCTGTTTGTGAATCGCCCCCACCCCACCCCACCCCAAGTTCGCTTCCATACTTAATGCAGGTTCAACCACTTTACAGCTGGGCTGATGAACTGTTCACAAGCTTCAGGGCACGGCTTCATCTGCTTTAACAAGTCAGGTCCTCTCTGGCAGAGGGAGGGGATGGTTTTGGCAATGCATTGCTTAAAGCGGAGGTGAAACACTAGCCAAGTACAGTCCAGCCAGCCTGCCAGGTCTGTACTTAACGACTGCTCCAAATGAGATTGTCATTTCAGCTAAGGCAAGAGTAAACAGTGGTGTGACATGGCCAGCCTCCTGGGCACTTGCACTGGGACAAAAAACCCTTGGTTCTGCTGACAGTTCATTGCAAACACATCTCGCATTTTTAATTTTTTTTTTTTTTTTAATAAGAAACATCTATTAATATGAAACATAGAAATGACTTAAAAATAAAATCTTGATCTATTTTGAAGCCTTATCCACTACAGCCACCCAATACAGGAGTTAACAAGATGAGAAAGGAGAAAGAAAAGGAAAGTGAGATAAGTAACAAAATAATCAGCCAAATAAATAGGTGATATAATAGACCTAACCAGTTCTCATGGCCACCTTGTCAGGCCCAGGCTGTCTCCATAGGATGGCTCTGAGGGCTGATCCTGTTCAGCTGAGGAGCCAGACCATTTGCAGGCATTGTAAGGCACATAAAAGCACACAGTGAGAGTGCTCTCCATTTCAGTTTACCTTCTCCAGGGAGAGAGCCAGTGTGTAACCAGCTGAAGAACTGCTGAGACATACCTAATCCTCTTGCATTTCTCTCACTTCTGTTGAAAATAAACATCGGAGGATATAGTTCTGATCTCTTTCTTTTCATTTACTCTTCAAAGTATATAACACTTTGAAGTCTGTGGTTCATTTATGCTGGGATACAGCCTTCGCTGCAGCATCCACAGCAACGTACGCCTGTACTTTGTTCCACTGACGCTGTGTTCAGGAGTCAAGACAGAGCTCAATTACCCTGTGCACAACAGGCAGGCAATGACTGCCATTGCCAAAACTTCTGAAATAATCTGTAGAGGAACTTGCATGGGACAGTTTGCCTTTGTAGGGCAAGACTAAAAGCTGAAGAATAAACTTGCTAATGTCTGAGCACTGGGAACAGAGGAAAAAATTGGGGGTGTCACTTTGGGTAAGTAGCTGGAAAGTCAGACACTGCTCTGTGTATTAGGGCTGAGACAGTTGAGAAGCCTCAAAAGCCCCCTCTGAGCCCAGGAGTGCAAACTACGTTTCTGAATAACTGTATTTATTCTTGGTCTTTTATGTGAACCAGTTTCTGGTGTTTTACTGTATCTCAATTCCTTGCCAGGGATCCGAGGGAAAACAGGGTCCTCCAGGAATTAAAGGCTATGTAGGTGCACCGGTAAGTCATGGTTCTTATTAAATTTTTGACACTCTAGAAACTTTCTCCACTTTTTCAGTGTGTTCTGCCCACCTATCTTTTATTATTATTATTATTAAGCAGTATAGGGTATGTCTGACCAGTTACCTGTACTATGTCCAAATAGTGACATTTTCTTGACTTCATTGAGTTTCTTCTGACTTCTTTAAATGAGAACAGACCTGTAGCCAGTAGAGAGATGTCAGTAGAAATGACTTGATTACCAAGATGACAGCTGGTAATTTTGTGATGCTCCCACTGTAATGCAATTGCTTTGGTCTGTGTTGATGCACCATTTATATGGTGCTTGAAAACTTCATCGTAACACCAACAAAAAAATACCACCTCTCAGCGAGTTTCCAATCAAATTTTCAAAACTGTCAGGGAATAGCCTTTGGGCTCAGGGGACAAACCTGCCTTGAATGAATGGACAGCAAGACCAAAATAAACCAGATTCTGTCAAGTTAGCATCTCTGTCTTGCGGTCTCACCTTGGTAATTATGGAGGCAGCCTTTAAGCTGGTGGTGTAAAGGCTGATTGGATTTTATGAGGTTTAATGACCCGACCGTACATCAGAGTGCTTTAGTGGCATACCAAATGTGCTCGCGCGCTGAAAGATTCCCCTGTGCTGGCCGAGGACTTGCTTTACAACTCACTACAAAGAGGCCCAATGTGTTCAAAACAGCTTGAGCACTTTTGCCTTTGCCCAGGTGCATGCTGTTTCCCTGTATGGTCTAAGGCTGAATTGTATTAGGCTTGAACATGATGAAATGAATACGGGGGTGGCATTACCTGCCCATGCCACAGACCCTTGCAGTATTAATGAGATAAATGGACAAAGTTATAAGGACACTTCCTTCCTGCTCCTTGAGCAGGACCTTTTTGGGCGAGAAGGAAAGAAGTCACATGTGGTGCACTGTTACCTAAGATCCTATCTATTTCTGTCGTAAGATCAACATTTGGCTTGGGCTGTTGGGGAGGAGCAAGGCACTAATCATCTACTGAGTCTACAGGAGGGCCCCATAGTTATTAGTGCATTAAAGGAGTCATATTTTTAAACCTCCTGCCATCTGCTTTTCGGAAATAGTGGGGTTATTGCTTCACAACATGGGAAGATGTGCAGGCTCAGTTTGGGTGATTAGAGATGAACAGGGCTGTACAGAGTTTGCTTACAGTCAAACATGACCTGAGATCTGAAGATATTAATAATTGTCTCAATCATCCTATGGGCCAAATAAACCCAGACATGTAGATATCATTAGCTTGGAGGTAAGCCTCCACTATAGTGTCAAGTAAATTGAAGTTTAAATACAAATGTATTAGAAAAAGAAGCATTTTAAACTTGGGCAGTTTTAGAGAGGTCACTACTGACTGAGCATATTTGTCTGCCTGTAGCCGTTAGCTAGTTGCCCAGTTGCTACAATAAATGTAAAATATAAGGTGCTTCCTGTGCCAAGGGAAGGTGGAATCCGTTCCTGCCCATTGAGTCGATTGCCTGTATTAGTGTCACTGTCTTTCATCAGACTAAGCCCCAGCAAATGGTTCTGGTATACCTGGGAGGAGATGAATTATGCAGTCCAGATGAACACTGGCATTGGATTCACAGTGCAAAAATGTGCTTGGGCCTCCAGGACAGGGATTATCTAGCATTTGCCAGTTCTCAGAGGTACCTGCTGTCTGCCTAGCTACCTCATCCAAAACCACCAGGAATGGGCATTCTTGCTTGTTTATGCAGTAGGTTTTTCCATCAGTATTGTCCTCTACCTATGTCCTCATTGTTTACAAGCAACGTGAAAAATGCAAAGCACTGGTTATTTTCCAGACCATCTGCAGCTGTGGTGTGTTCCCTGTCCTTCCACACTGCTGTTGGCAGGAGGGTCGTGTGTCTGCGGGCAATATAATATTACAGACGTTCTTGGGTCCACAGGTCATCCCTGCTCTATGAGTCTGCTTAGATCATGCTTGTGGCCAACTTTGAGGACTGGCAACAAGGAAGATGTCCTTGAGGTTCACTTGAATAGATTGTGCAGACGTGCACAGTGGTTTGGTGACTAATTAGAGGAGATAACTATGCCTCTACTTGGATTGAGTTTTATAGTCTCTTTTTTCTCTTTATTTTTAGGGTCTACAAGGAGAAAGGGGAGAAAAGGGAGCACGAGGAGACAAGGTATTCCTGCTGCATGCTAGGAAAAGCCAGGTTGCTCTTTGCCTTTGCACCTTAGGGGGGGTGGGCTTCCAGGCCAGCAGCTCTGGAGGGTGATTCATGATGGAGTTTCCTCACTGCGCTGCACCTCCTGCTGCTCTTCAGGAATGACCTTCCATGGGAGTGCGGAAGGGCTTTACGGATCTCTTCTGTCTACTAAGCACACATTTAGGGACTTTGTGTCTGTGTGTAGCCGGGGATGGAGGAGAGAGAGGGGTGTAATGAAGATATGCCACGGAGGAAATCTAGCAGGGTGTCCACACTGTGTGCACCACCTGAGAGTTGTGAATGACCACTGACTGCTGCTGACCACATCTGCATCCAGCATTTCCCCTTCTCACTGCAGTTGCTAAGATTATCCAACTTCTATGTTTCTGTCTTCGCTCATCACCATAAGCTCAGTTTTTAATGAGGACCGGGTAGTTTCTCTATTAAAGGCTTCATCCAGCTGGTGCTGCTTCCCAGTTCTCTGCTCTCTCCTGCCTGGGAATAGCTGTTTTACACAGGACAGGACACTCTGGGATTTGAACCATGTTTATGGTTCAAGAAAGAGACCAAGTGCCTACTATAGCTGGAATAAGCATTTAAAAGGAGAGCTGGGCAGACACAAAGTCTTTATTATTTCAGTTTGCTTGTTGTGTTCAGAGAGACCTCGAGATGTGCACACACTTCTGCTGCAGACCTGCCAGGCAGTGCTTGAGGCTCCCCAGAAATGCCTCCAAAAATGTGTTTTGCTGCCCCTGCCATGAGAACTGCGTGCTGATCTGCTCCTGCTCTGACAAGCAGTAGGAGATGGGGCATCACCAGGCTCTCAGCTGGACCCAAGACACCCCTTTTCTCATGCAGGCAAAACAGACATTACGGCCTTTCTTGCAGCCCTGAGCAATGGCCTGTCTTGTTTATGTCTCAAGCTGATCCTGAGACAGGAATATCTCAGTGCTGGTCTGGCAGCTGTGCCTGTATTCAAGCTGTCTTTAGTGATATCTGGCTGTATGTGCTTGTGCAAAGGAAGGAGTTATTAGCTTGCTAGCACAGTCTTGTTCCCATTTCTCACTCTCCATCTCCTTCTGGAGAAGAAACCCAGAGATTTACACCAAACTTTTGCCTACTGGGAAAAATGATCAATAGACCCTTAGTGTGAGATATTGTGTTTTGCTTTACCATGTGTTAAGGTGTCCATTCCCAGTGTCCATTTTGTTGTTTATGATGAAGTAGCCATGACCATATTTTGTATTATCTATCCTCGCTGCTGCAGCTACAGCAGAAGGCTAGATCTTACTTTATCTTCCTCGTGCTTTCGCCTCAGCCCTTTGTAGGACTGGCTCAGTGTGTTGTGTCTAGCCAGTGCCTCTGCTGCTTTCCGCAGGCGAGGTTGTCTAATCTGCTGGAATATTTGGCTCCGGGAAGAAAATCCATCTTTCTGACATCACCGTGATGGGAGAGGAAGCTGGAGCTGTGTGTGGGCAGGCAGCTGACTAAGCTAGAGGAAGATTAAAGTGGGAAAGAAATGAATTAGGTTTTGTTTCATTAAAAGGATATGCACAATTACAGCTCCCTTTTTTTTGTTTTGTTTTGTTTTTCTGGAGCAGCCAGATCTCTGCTACAACAATTGTACTTTGATTTTTTCCAGGCTTTAATGATGGCCTCAGAGCATGCACTGCCATTGCTTTAACTTCTACCAGTCAGTACTACTGTGAAAACAGTGGGAGTAAATTCGGCGGGCCAAATATTTTCTTGTCTGCTCTTCAGTCTGTAACTTGAATACTGACACCTACGCAACCTGTGTTTCTTTGTGCCTGAGGAGAAAAGTGTTTATTATATCAGATGAGAGCACTAGCCCATGCACTGAGTATTGGTCTATCGAATCTGCACCCTATTATCAAAAAAAGGCTAAATATCCCATAATACATCTTGCTGCTGTATTCTTATATCCTGGGACCTCAGATGTAAATATTGAGGTTTTATAGTGAGGTTCCCAAATCCAGTATTATCAGTTACACCTGCACTTTAGGAGAGCCACTGCACAATGTGAGTGATATCTCATGTCCTTTTGCATCCAGTGGGCTCGCTGTAGATCCCAGGACAGACTCTGCAGAGATAAACATGACACACTTCCCTGCCATCATAAGCCATATATGTATGTAATACTTGGCATGTTAATGTAGGCATGAACAGCAGTTCAACATGACACGGGGCATTACTTTTGCTGCATAAGCATGTGTCCATCCAGTAAATCCTTGTCTGCTGTATTGGAGAAGAGCTCATGTATGGAGGCAGCGGGGCTGGTCTGCTACTGCCAGGTCCCTCTGTGCAGTGGGTTTGCTCTCCTCCAGTCTTTCCCAGGGTGCTGCAGACTCTTGGGAAATAATTTTTCCAACAAATCATTACACTTTCTAACTGGTAGAGGTCAGAAAACAGCACTAAATTTTGTGTGGAACTGGGATTTCCCCCGGTTGCTTATGACTCTTCACCACTTTGTTCCACTGGTTAAAAGCAGAAAAAACAGTAGAGCACAGGGGAAGGAAATGGAGTCTTGAAGTGAAAATTTGAGAATAAAACTTTTATTGTGTTTTTTCTTTCTTTTGGAAAAAGACCCTTTATCTAGCCTTTTTTAAAGAATGGGGAAAAAATATTTATAATGACAGATTTTTCTGAAGAAACAACTGAAAGCACAATCGTTTGGAGTGTTTTCAAACAGCTTTATTGTATACATTTGTATAAATAATACATTTGCCTTTCCCAGCCCCCATTACTAGCAGTAAGAATGTTGACACTTTTCTGTTTTGGCAGCTAAAACAGTATGTGTGAAGTACTCATTGCTGCAGTGTATCGATGTTAAAAATTCTCCTGAGAATACACTGCACATTTTGTCAGCAATCCACCAGACGGTTTCTTACTGAAAGTCTCAAATTTAGGATACTCGTAGTTCAGTCAGTGCAAAGGAAACCATTAATGTGAAAGCTATTGCTCCAAAAGCAAGTAGATCTGGATGTCTGGTGCTGGTTTTCAGCTGTTTTCTGTAGGGTACAGGTCTCCAATTTAATTCCTTGGATACATAATTTTGAAATAACATTTATGTTACAAGACTGATTGACTTTCTAAAGGGAAAAAAGAAATAGATTGATTTGCAAATCCTTTTCTGACTTGCTGAATCAATGTAGTGTTCAGAAGGAGCTAATTAAATCCAATGCCATAAATGTGGGTTTGCAGATAATAGCAGAGGTGTAACAGGGATCCTGTGGGATAGTAATCAGAATTAAAATGTCTGAAACATTAAAAAAAATAGAGTAAAACTAATATTTTGCTGCCACTCTTTGTATTTTTAGAATTTGTTCTTACATGCACATTTAACAGTGGCACTGTGTGTGTATATTTGATAATTTATATTCAGCTGTGTGTGCAGGATCCAAGAAAATTCAGCATTTCATATTACAGAGGTTTAAGCATTTACAGAGTAAGAGAAAGTCCCTATTTCAAAGAGTTTTAAACTAAAGAGGCTGGAATGGGCAAGGGCCATAATCTGTAAGAGAGAAGTGAAGTTCAGCAGGAGTATGTCGTTGATCTAGTCATCATCTCTATCAAGGACCTGGAGTATAAAATATGGAATATGTTAAGTTTGAATGTGGAAGTACGGTGGAGGTCAGGGTCATAATTCAAAATGATCTTGAAAACATAATCCCCCAAAGCAGAAGACGACATTGAGAAGGGGCAGCTGCAGGATGCTTCATACATGTAGGACAACAAATTGCACACTGCTACAGATTGGGAACAACTGATTAAGGAGCAGTCCTGCAGAAGGGAGTTTGGGGTCAAGTAAACATTATCCTGGGATTTAAACAGAAGAATACTCTCTAAAGCATGAATAATCTTTCTGCTCAAAGTTAGCCTAAGCTGTGTCCAGCTTCGGGCACCTAGCTACAGTGAAGATGTGGAAAAAATGGACAGTGCACAAATGAGAACAACAAAAATGATCAGAGGTCTGAAAAACATGCCCATGAAGAAAAGTTGAAAGTATTGCCATTGTTTAGTCTAGAGAAGTTTGAAGGAGGAGTTTTGTAAGTCTTCAAATATGTAAAAGGCCATTGTAAAGATGAAGGGAACAGTCTGTTCTCTGTGAGGGGTTAGGGAAAGACATACTAGTCTGAAACTGTAGCAAGAAAAAGTCAAGTTTAGGTACAGCAGAAAAAAACATAGCTTCAGGTATTAAAAATAAAGTAGTGGAATAGATTGCCTGTGGACTTTGTGGACTGTCCATCTCTGAAGACATATAGGAATGGATTAATTGTTCCCCCAGGTTACGGAAAGCAAAGGTGAAAAAAGAAAGGTTTTTCTTAACTGGGTAAACATGAGCTATTGCTGGATTGCGGATTCATTATTTTTGTAAGAGCTATTCCAGGCTGATGTTCCCCTGCTGCACTTTGTCCAGTTTACATGAACCCACCTCAACAGGCAGAGGAAGGATGCCCACATGGAAAGCTGGCACACGACCGCTTCTCATTTCTAAATTCACATCCCAGGTGTTTTGTGCTAAGTTTTCTAGATAGACAAGTGCCAACAGTTAGCAAAGTTAGAGAGAGTAAAAGTTCCCTACTGACTACATTTGGTTCACCTCCTTGTTACTGGACGGAGGCTCCCAGCAACTTTAAGTAGTACAGATGTGGGGACTTCAACCATTTTCTCTATTGGGCTGGCTTGAATTTCTCTCCTTATTCCTTACTCTTGGAGCAGATAACACAGACATCTCTTGCAGAATGGTAACTTAAACACCACAGATTTGAGTTATAGTGGTTCCTTCTCTTCTTTCTCCAGGGACAACAAGGCCTAGACGGGTTCCCTGGAAAGCCAGGTGTGGAGGGGAAACAGGTATGTGGCAAATACTCAATGACTGGAAACTTTTCTTTGGAATGAGTGGAAGTTTGACTCTAAAACTGAGCCATACCCTGGGTGGCTGCTGAGTCATGGCAGGACCCCGCTGCGTCGGCAGTTTTTGTAGTCCTTATTCTAAGGATCTTTGTTGGCATACTTTTCTTTTTTTGTTTGGTTGGTTTTAGAATTAAATTGTAACGCAATATACACTTAAAAGAAATGACAGTCCTTTAAACATGATAGGTTAGATGTTTGTCTTAATTTTCATTAAAGACATAAGGAAGCACATATAAAAATTCAGTTGTTTAAGCCTGATTTTTATAAACTTTTTTTCCCTCCCACAACATGAAAGGGGGGGAACTGGATTTAATATATTTGGTTTGTTTTCAATATGAAAGGCTTGGAACTATTTACATTTTTAAGACAAGATTAAACCAAAAAATGGTCTACAAGACCAGTACATTTCTGCTGATTAGACAGATAATGCTTTGTCTAAAACTGCTATCTGTAGATCCCACAAGACTGTTTTCATTACTCAGGGTATGATACCTAATGAGAGACATCCTTTACTCCCAAGGATCTTCTGGACTAAATAGCAAAGGACAGACTAAGAAGCAGAGGCTAACAAGTGATTTGTCAAAAGCCATGCAGCTAATCATTGCCACCCTTGAGCCTGAAGCCTCCAGGCTGCTGCGTCTGCATCCTATTCACTAGCCCTTGCTGTTTTCCTCTGTGGAAAGGATCATTTGGAGGCACCTTTTTGCATTTGCAGAGGTGGAGCAGCTGCATGTCAAATCCTCAGGATAGCTCATCTTCAGGTGGTTGATCCTGCTGCTCACACGGACAAAGTGGCTGCTGGGGTCTGACCTGAACGTGATTTACAAGCACGGCAGCCACGTGCTGCCCGGGTGCCTTCCTTTCTCTCTTTTAGCAGTCGGAGTTTCAACTTGATTTTGTTGGGAAGTATTTTTTGTTTCCATATCAGACACGTCTTTTTTATTTAGATGGCAAGGTATAGTGTCATTAGCAATCTTAATCATTGTTAAATCTACACTTTCCTCTCTGTGAGGTGATAAAGATTATTGCACTAAATTTTTCTCTGCTTGTCCATGGGGGATTTGACAGTTAATCATTGCTTTCTCTCTGCTCTGTTCCTCAGCCACCATTTACCCTATACTGAGAAGTATTTGTCTAGTTAGTGTTTATCACTATCCTTATAAGATGGAAATGTTTTCTGCTTCTCAATGCAGCACTGGAATCACAATGAACTGAGTTCACTATGCCCATTACATCGTTTATGGGACTGGTTTATACTCGCAGCAAATGTGAATGAAGTGAGAAATTGCAGAGGGGTGTGAAGGTGGATGCTGATTGTTTACTACTTCTAAGGAACAATTTCTCCAAGTGACACCCTATTACAGAAGTTGGTTTTTTCTGAATTTTTTTTGCCTTTTTCATGTCTAGACACCTAGCAGCAGGCAAATCTTCATGCTTGAATTTTATCCTGAATTTTGTGTTTGACACTGATGTACTCCCTGAACTGCAATCCTTCTGAACCAGCTGAAATTGGATTGCTGCTATTGTGGCTGCTGTGGCATCTTTACCCTTATTCCCCTTCCTTTCTACTCAGCAGAGCCAAAGCAGTCTTGTGTGTTACATTAGCTCCTACCACAGTGCAATGGGACATAACTGTGCTGCCGATACCCAAACCTGCAGCCTTATGTTTCTCCTGTACTTTAAGGGAATTGCAATTGATGACCTGCAGTATGTAAAACAAATATTTTTCTCTCTGTTTTACCTGTTTATAGGGCCCTGCTGGCAGCCCGGGCCCTCCAGGTGCCAGTGGGACCAAAGGAGAAAAGGTGAGTTGGGATGGGATGCGCGGGAGGGGTTTGGACACATATTTGTTAATTCCTCCTTGGGCCCCCAGTGCTGGAAATATCAGGGCTGTTGGCCTAATATTTATCTCACTTGTGTATAAGTGAAGCTTATATGCATTGAAATGTTTCACTTTTCTGATGTTGCTTCAGTCTGAAATGGGTATAAGTGAATGTTAAATCGTGTCTTGTTATAGCTCCTTTACTCTTGCTTTAACCCTCATAGTGGGAGTAGAAGGAAGTAGGGAGTAGTTTGGCTCAGGAAATCTTCCTCACCTAAGAAAGCTAAGTAGAAATGTCAATATGTTTGCGTAGATGCCAGTTTTCTGACCCAGGAGATGTAGAATTGACTCAGAAAGTGCCAATCAAACAAGCCCAGCCCTCCTACCTGCAAAATAATTATTCACTGCTCTCAGCAGCAATTTTTACCTCATTATTTTACAGAGTTCTTAGAGTTTCCAGGGCAGCCTTATGTTTGTCTCTGTTATGTCTTATGTTATGTCTCTGCTAGAGGTGACATTGTGGTTTTGGTATTTCCTACCTAGTTCTTTAGCATGAGTGGAAAGGTATGCCCAATTCTGGATTTTCTTTCTCATTTTCTCCTCCAGATAAGGCAGTGAGCCTTATTCAAAAATGCAGAGATTAGAAGCAAATCTATTTCCCGTTACTTTCCCACTCAGATTCAACAGCTATAGGTGAGGTTTCAGAAGAACCTACAAGCAGGGCACATCCACTGTGGTGATAAGCAACAAGGAACTTTGTGCTCCAGCATCTGTGCAGTAGAGAGCAGTCTTGAGTTCATAACACTTCATCTGTATCTCTGAAGTTGGGGCTTCCAGAAAATGTTTAGCTCCTAGCTCCATTACTTTCAGTGCAGCTGATGTGTCTCTTCAGTCCTTCTGCCATAGTATGGACTAACTGCAGGATAAATAACAAATAGTAATTAAACTTGCCTTAAGAGGAAATAACATGAAAGATATGCTGGGTCATTTGGAGACATACTTGAGGAGGTACAGGAGGAAAGGAAACTATACGATAATTTTTGCATTTGTCTGTACCTACAGTAAAGGAGGTACCTTCTGGAGGCTTAGTCTTAAAGCATAATAAATAGTGGACACTGCTGGAAAAAAATGTGCTGGAACAAATTGGTAGCCTAGATGGCAATAAATCATGTAAAGAGGGTGTAGCATCTCAGTGTCCTGCAAACACTTATAGTGTGATTCTACTCTATAAAATGACTTAGGGAAAATGGTACCATTTCTCACTTTTTTTTCTTTTTGCAAAGATTTTTTGCTCATTAACAAACAAAAGCATTTTGGCCCCTAAATATCCAT
The DNA here is from genome assembly GCF_034638445.1 of Ciconia boyciana. Taxonomy (NCBI): domain Eukaryota; kingdom Metazoa; phylum Chordata; class Aves; order Ciconiiformes; family Ciconiidae; genus Ciconia; species Ciconia boyciana. The sequence continues at coordinate 5,996,750 of NC_132935.1, forward strand.
CCTGCAGACTCTGTTAGGGATCTGAGCATCAATCAGGATTATTTATGTGGTATGTGTACACTAATTATAAGATTTTTGAAGCTCGAATTTAATGTTATGGTGCACCCATGGTGCACCATTCATTTTAAGTCACTAAATGTCATTAAAATCAATGTGTAACATCACAGTAACACAGAACACAACCAGTTTCTGCATGTATTCATCTGCAGGGTAGGGAAAACAGAGTTAATGGGGATTGCATGTTCATACGTATTAATTACGAGCTGGTATTGAAAATAAGAATGTACAACACCAGTTGGAAGACATGCTCGGAGGTTTGCTTTTGTTTTGTGTTATGTTATGTATTGTGCTATGTTGTGTTCTGTGTTATGTTATGTTTCATTCCTTTCCTGTTTCCCTGCAGGGTGAACCAGGACTTCCAGGGTTGCCTGGCTCTTCAGTAAGAATTTTTTTTAGCTTTCTCAGAACTTGTAGGCATTATAGCATGAGAAGAGAAGGTGGAAGCTGAGGGTGGGAGATTTTTTTTTTTTTTTAAATCTTTACTAAATGACAGATAACCTTAAATTTTTTTTTTCAAAAAAAAGTGAAGTTTAAGGCAGTGAAGATTTTTGAAGAAGGCAAGTGATGGGTTCCAACAAGGAGATGCACTGCCACAATTTTGGGAGATTTTGAAATGTGAAGATTAGGACTTGAAGAGGCAGTGAAAGCATTGCCCCAGGTGCATTGGAGAGAGCAATACTGTGACAGGACTGTGTGGTTTCCAGGACAGTTGTTGAGTTGATGCCTAGTGGCCTTTGGAAAGTAGAGCCTGTGAAAGTCATAAAAGCAAATGGAAGTGTAGAATTGTGTTGAATTACTGAGTGCCTTTGTCATGGACTGGATGTAAGAGTTGGGAGGGGAGAAGAAAAAGGAAATTTCTGATGAGGGGTAATGATCTTTCCTTGTATTATGTCTGAAAAATTCCTGGTGGAATATGAGACAACTAGGAGCTGATGTGCTGAAATCAGGAAAGCAGTGATAAAAAAACAAACCAAGAAAATAGGAGATGGGGGTTGATCTTTCCAGTGGCTCTAGATTTACATGCCTTTGTGCATCCTTCTGCCCTCAGCAATGCCTTCAGTGACCCCAGAGGCGTCACTAGCAGGGACATAAGGATGGCCAGAGGTTAGTATTGTCTGTATGAAGAGGTCATCTCCAAGTGAATGGAGAAAGAAGATTTACTGCAAAGTATTCAGAGGAGAGGTCTAGAATTGAGCTTTGCAGGGTCTGGTAACAAAGCAGTTGGGGAGTATCCCTTTTACTTTCTGTGGTGGGTTGACCTTGGCTGGACGCCAGGTGCCCACTAAGCCGCTCTATCACTCCCTCCTCAACTGGAGGGGGGAGAAAAATACTACAAGAGGCTCATGGGTCAAGATAAGGACAGGGAGATCACTCACCAATTACCATCACGGGCAAAACAGACTCGACTTAGGGAAATTAATTTAACTTATTACCAATCAAAATCAGAACAGGGTAATGAGAAATAAAACCAAACCTTAAAACACCTTCCCCCTACCCCTCCCTTCTTCCTGGGCTCAACTTCACTCCCCATTTCTCTACCTCCTCCTCCCCCCCAGTGGCACAGGGGGACGGGGAATGGGGGTTGTGGTCAGTTCATCACACGTTGTTTTTTCCGTTCCTTCGTCCTCACACTCGTCCCCTGCTCCAGCGTGGGGTCCCTCCCACGGGAGACAGTCCTCCACAAACTTCTCCAATGTGGGTCCTTCCCACAGGCTGCAGTTCTTCACAAACTGCTCCAGCATGGGTCCTTTCCACATGTCCTTTCCACAGGGTGCAGTCCTTCAGGAACAGGTTGCTCCAGCATGGGTTCCCCAGGCTTCATACAAGTCCTGCCAGCAAACCTGCTTCAGCGTGGGGTCCTCTCTCCCCAGGGTCCACAGGTCCTGCCAGGACCCTGCTCCAGTGCGGGCTCTCCACAGGGTCACAGCCTCCTTTGGGCATCCACCTGCTCCAGCATGGGGTCCTCCACGGGCTGCAGGTGGATATCTGCTCCACCGTTAACTCCCATGGGCTGCAGAGGGACAGCCTGCCTCACCATGGTCTTCACCACTGGCTGCAGGGGAATCTCTGCTCCGGCACCTGGAGCACCTCCTCCCCCTCCTTCTTCACTGGCCTTGGTGTCTGCAGAATTGTTTCTCTCACATATTGTCCCTCCTCTCTCCTGGCTGTTGCCCAGCAGTTTTTTCCCCTTCTTAAATATGTTATGCCAGAGGCACTACCACTGTCACTGATTGTCTCGGCCTTGGCCAGCGATGGGTCCATCTTGGAGCTGGCTGGCATTGGCTCCATCAGAGATAGGGGAATCTTCTAGCAGCTTCTCACAGAAGCCACCCCTGTAGCCCTCCCGCTACCAAAACCTTGCCACACAAAGCCAATACATTTTCAAAAAAAAAAAAAAAAAGTGTTAAAAATAGGAAACAGCACTCTTTGACTATTGGTAGAAAGCATTAAAGGGCTACTGAGACCAGCAACATTAACCATAGCACTGTGCCAAAGAAGGACTGGGTGCTAAAGACAAGCGTGAGAAGCTCCCTGGTCATCATGAGAAAGGTAGAAGGCAATTTCCTTACCTAGAATGTGGTAGAAAGCAAAGGAGGGAGAAAGAGAGAGCTTTGAAAAAAAACCTGTTGGGGTAAGAGCCTTTTACTGTCTTGCTTAAATATGAAATTAGTGATGTGACAGTAGTTGCCAAGAGATTTTGAAAGATATGTATAAAACCTGAAAATGAGCCTAAAGTTCCAGGAGGTGCGTGGAAAACAGGCTGAGAAGACTGACAGCTGTCAGTCATAGACACGGTTGCTTGCATCAAGGAGCCAAAGGAAGGTCTGAATCATGCACCATATCCAAAGTCAGCCTGCTGTTTTTATGATGCCTTCTTCAGTCAATATGACTTGGTAATTTAAAATAAGACAAGAGCCAGGGAATTTATTAACTCATTTATACCAATGAAATAATGAATTCAGTTCTCACTGTTCATACAGCCACACAAATCACTTCATAGGTAACTGAGTGAGCAAACCTTGTGTCAGTCTGAGCTGTTTAAATAGAAAGTATCTCCCACCCTACAGCAGGAATTGAGGAGCTGTGGCAGTTAATGTGCATCTTGAGGGAATGGCGAGGGGAGAAAATTACACTGTGGGGGACCTCCATACCCCTGGCACCTTCTGTGTTATCTTTCTTCTTTTTCTCCTTTATGACTCTGCATTTTTATTGCAGGTGCATACTGAAGGCCTAAAAGGAGAGCAAGTAAGAGAGATTCAGTATCTATTCTTCCTTTGCAAGGATGCTTTTATGTAGGTCAACTGCCTGTTAGATTAGATTTTGCTTTAAAATAATGCTTCAAAATTAGGGTGGGTAGAAGCATTGTCAAGACATCAGGAAACAAGTTTTCCTATTTATGGTGGAGAAAATAAACAAGAAAGGAAAAAGGGCAATGTCCTTTTCAAGTGTGGTGAATCTAACGTAAATGAGAAATATAAATTGGAGTCAGATACACAATTCTTTAAGTCCAGGGATGTGTTAATATAAAAGTTAAACTGTATTTGAGTTTTATGCTGAGTTTGTCTCTGAACATGGGCACTCAAATAGGGAAAAGACACCAGTTGTTTCAGTCTGTTAGTCCTACATATAAATAAAATATATTTAATTTTTTATTTTGTGTTGGTAGGTGTGTAATTTGTATTTTACTGTTATTTAATATAATGATATGCATCTCATAAATGATACTTTAAAGCCCTTCACAGCTGTGTTGGCTCAGGGGAAATGCTTGTGGAAGCCGTTTTTGCAAGGATTGCTTTTCTCCACCACCAAATCCCACCCCACAGTGTTTTACTGGAATATCCAGGATAGTCCAGTGTCTTCAGTAGCATTACTGCTTTTGAAAAAACAAAGAGCCAGTTATGGATAAATGCCTGCTGAGTGTGGGTGGATCAGTCTGTGTGCAGTTTAATGAGTGCTGATAATTCAAGTAGCCAAAGGATTAAGGAGAAAACCAGCTGGTCTCTGCACTGGTTCTTTGGGACCTATGAGGAAAGGGGTGGTATAGATCCTGTAAAGATGGCCAGCATGAGTAATGTGCCCATATAATTTTTCATACAGATATTTTAACACTTTTTTTAAAAAAAACATTTCTGTAGGGAGAGCCTGGGCCACAAGGACCACAGGGCCAACCTGGACTTCCTGGACCTCCGGTGAGTTGTTTCTCTCACTGCTTGCAATTTCCAGAAACTGAAATTCAGACCAGTGTGAGGTGTGAGGCATAAATACAAAATCTTATACATTATTCAGGCACTAAGAACTTAAACAGTGCCCCCAGCCTCCTGTTTTCTTCACTGCTGAGAGAAGATCTCCTGCTGTGGATGGCCATTCTGAACATGTGGAGGTGGCACCCAGGACATGGGCAGTCATTGCACAGAGGCAAACTTTGCCTCAAGGCTGTTGTCATGCAGAACCTGATTGTTTTTCTATTTCTAATGTTCTGAAGAACTGTAGGGGCATTCAGCACATCTCAGAGAGGCACCCACTGGTAACCTGTAAGCTATCATGTAATGAAAGTCAGAAAACGGTTGCTGTAAAAGGGGTTGGCTTTATGCCACAAGGTCCTGGATAAAATATTTTGTTGATTAAAAATAAGAGTTGAGTATGTGTGTTTGTCTTTCAACACAATTTTTGCAACAGTTTAGACATGCTAGCATTCTTACTTTTGACTTAATTGTAGCTTATTCTAGGTATATTTTATAACATAGATCTGCAGGATATCTCAGTTCAGACTGTCACTGCTGCCTCATTTGCAAATACTCTGTATATTCTCACTTCTGAATTGTCTGTTGTGTTTCACTGTTGATTGGGCTTTGTAAAACTGATGGCATTCTGAAGATGCATTACTTAGGTAAATCTGGTTTTAATTATGTAATATAGTCGTGTGCTCTGTATTTAATCAGGGCATTGTCACTTTTCTCTATCCTGTTTTCTTATTCTCTTCCGCTCACAGGACAACATAATTATCAGGTAAGAGTTGTCTAGGTAGCCATGCAGTAACGGTAGCACAAAACAGCTAGGAAGTGGTTGTGTGGTCCATTAATTTTTCTTACTCAGTTAACTTTCTAAAACTTTTCACTTTTAAAGGGAGAGGCTGGTCTGGAAGGCAAGCCTGGAGTCCCTGGTTTACCAGGTCAAAGGGTGAGTTGCTGTTTTTATTTGAAGTAAGTCTCAAGAGGCTGGGGGCAGGTTTGCTCAATAAGGTTTGACCCACTTTACATATAGTTTTCTACTTATTTAAGGATCCTGGAGACCCAGATCCTTTCCTCTATTCCTTCTGTGTGGTCCAGCAACTTTCAGTACCTCTTGGAGTCCACAGATTGTATGCAGTGCCCTGTGGGACCCTAGGAAAGTTTCTTTCCTATCATTTGCTTTCCTGTCTTTGTGTCTTCTCCTTGCTGCCAAGAGGATTCTTGATATGACTCTGAGTGTGTAGAGCCACTAGTAATATGGACAGGTTGAAAGTTCAGAGAAATGTTGTCCTGGAAGTCAAATAAATGCAAAGACACTTGCAATACTTACTACTTTCTGTTCTCTTTGGTCTGTACTCAAACAGAAGCTCCCACAAAATGGGAGCTGGTTTACCATTCTCCACCAGGAGCTTAGATAGTTTCCTCTTGTTAAAAAAAAAAAAAAAGGATTTTCTGTGACTCAGAGTTATGTCTTGAAACATTCAAGTACTGAAAAAAGTAAATTTCATAGTGGGCCTGATCACATTACATGAATGCTCTGAACCTGACTTTCCTTGCTTCAGCCCATTCATATGAAGAACATCTCCCTAGACAACAGATAAGGGTGGAAGTGAGATACCTATTTAACCTTTGTGGAGGCAGTCACTTCAGTCTCAGTACTGCTGTTTGATGCATTACTTTTTTAAGTAGTCACAGAGACTTGATCATAGCTTAATCCATAGAGGAGATTGTGGGGGTTGCCTGTAATGCTTTGCACTTGACTCAGCACCAGTGCTGTTAAAGAGTGGGTGTGAGAGAGCTACTTGTGAGCATGGGAGGCTTATGGGCAAAGGACAGTACAGGGAAGAAATATATTCCTTGGTAGGTGGTTTTCTACAGACTTTCCATTGAATTGCATGATATTAAATTGAGCTGTAAGCTTGGCTTTTAGGAATCTTCTTCTTGGGAAGATGGGGCATGCAGTCTCATGTTAATGCCACAGTGGAAAAGTGCATTTAGTTGTTTTCTTGTACTTTTCCAGTCTTTAGAAAATACCACCTTATCACTTTAGCAAATAACTGTCCTGTGCTTTACTTATGAGTTGACAAGTTCTGAATTGTCCTGGTTTTAAAACCTGCTGTGAAACATTGCTTCTTGAATAAGATTAATAGAACATATTAACTGGGTAAAGGACAGCGATCTGTCAGGATCTGCAACAGGACACAAAATGTTCCTGCTAATGATCATTTGATTAGAGATGTCATTTGATCCATACTGTCTTTGAATGTTTCCCTAGACTCTGTTGTGTCTAGCTAGTTAGGCTTCTTCTCCTAAGGGTCTTCATTAGTCACTAGACATCCTACGTGGATAGATATATTTTTTTAATTAAAGGCCATTATTCAATGACTGAATAAGTGAGATGAATCAAAGTCCTGGGCTTGGTGGATCTACATGGATAACCTACATGTGGGAGAGAACAGATTAGCAGATACTACTGATTCACCATTAGTACAGTTCTTGACAAAGCACAAATATAAATCCAGACATTGGTTACCATCTTACATAAATTTGGCTGCAGAAGGCATTTCTCTAGACAGGCTTAGAAGTTAAAATGAGAAGAGCAGAAATCCCCTCAAATATTTGTTTTAGTCTAGTTTTAAATGACTGGACGTGAGGTGCAGGCAGGCTCTGAAGCCACAGCTTGGAGCTGTAGCGAACCCTCTTGCATACACCCAAACAAGAAGGCTCTCTAGCAGCATAGCCCAGCAATGAGGACATGGCCAGGAACAGACACAATGCCTCAGTTTCATTTGTGGCTCCAGCCCCAGCTTGTTGTAAGACTTGGCTTGTTGATTGGATATTAGGAAAAATTTCTTCGCTGAAAGGGTTGTGAAGCATCATAACAGGCTGCCCAGGGAAGTGGCTGCGTCACCATCCCTGGAGGTATTTAAAAGACATGTAGATGTGGTGCCTAGGGTCATGGTTTAGTGGCAGACTTGGTAGTGTTAGTTTGACAGCTGGACTGGATGATCTTAAGGGTCTTTTCCAACCTAAATGATTCTATGATTCTATTCTATGTCTCTGTTGCCTTTTGAGGGCTTGCCACCAAACCAGCCTTGCTATCTGCAAGCTTTGAGAACTTTAGATATAGCCCAGCCATACCCAGCAGGTCACCTCCAAGCAGTTTAGAGCACCACTGTGTTACTCTCAGACAAACTTTCCAGATGTTGTGGACAAGAGAGCAGCATACTAACAGCTGTTCTCAAAAGCATAAAGGTTGCTGGTGAGTCACAGAAAGTGTGCCCAAAGGCTGGGATTTATTGCTGTGCAGGAGGATGGGGTCTGAAGTAGCAGGGGACAGACTGAAGAAGACACTACAGGACCCTAGTTGGCATTAGAAAAAGAAAGGCTCCTGAGATGACTGAAGAATGTGATAGAGCATCTTCCTAATGTTTTATTTAGAAAAAAATAAAAGCAGACATGTTTGGGGGCAGGGAGTGAAGGGGGTGTTGTGCTCTAAAAAGAGCTGATGGTATTATAGAGAACTGATTGCCAAATTTATCATAAGCTAAGCTTGCTGTATATGAACATCTTGCTCCTGCAGCATTCCCAGGAGCTCCAATATGGAGCGTGTGTTTTCAATGTGATTATAATAATGCACACTCACAGAAATAGTTCTTTAACATGGAAAGCTAATTGGAGGGCTGCTTACATTTTGGGGAGTGGCCCACTAGTGGAAACACACTAAGACGAGCATAAGCTGGAAAGACAGATCATCTTTTGGGCATTTAAAAGCCCTTCTCTGTTAGCCTGCTTTAGTTGCAAGTCTTCAAGTGTTTTATGGGCACAGAAAAAATGCACTCAGTCTCCTCGGTACATCTGCTGAACTGCTAATCTGACAATTCACGTCCATCCTTTGATCCTGTCTGGGGGCAGGAGATAGATAACAATTCCAACCTGAACCAGGCAACTGGGTTATGTTCATTTCATTAGCCAGCTGCTTCCAAGTGCCTGGCACCTGATGTCTATATTTTGACAACGGAACCCTCACATGAAGAGCACACAGTGGGAAGAAAGAAGCTTTGCTGTTCTCACCTGTCCAGTAAGACCTTTGAGTGATAGACCATACTGTCTCTCTGATTTTACTAAAACTACCTGAAAAAGAGGTAGAACTCTGAGAGTCTGGTTTCATTTTAGGGTCGTTTTGTGTTTTTTTTCCCTCTTCCTGTCCTCCTCTTTCTTCTGTGAAATTGAAGAGAATTGAAGTGCTTTGGTTCTGCTTTTAAGGGTTTTGACACTTGATCTGCTGAAATATTTGTTGGAAATAAACCAAACTTTTTTTGATTGATAGACACAAAAGGTGCAGATGTATGACATGCTCCTGGAAAGCATGCAGATCTTTGGGTAATCCAGCCTAAACACAGGGTTCTTCTGAAGTGTGCTCCAAATAACTTGGATTTCAAGAATTTGCCTCTTACTGAAATGCTGCAAGTTCATTCAAGTGATTGAAATTTCAGAAGGAAACCAAAAGAAAACATCTATTTATCCTATAGCAGTACTTTCCACACAGGCATGAGGTAGCAGCTACCTCGACCCATTTTGAGTTCGATGTGTTGTACTGCAGCCTAGTTTTCTAAATTTGCCTTGTCAAAATTTTCCCATGCTCGAAGAACAATCAGTGCAAAACAAAAAAAACCCCAGGAGTCTCATAGGATAGTAAGAATATTCTTATGGGGAAAAAAATGGAAAATATCTTTTTAAAATAGTAACCTTTAATGAATGTCCTTCTTCATGATTAAGACTCCAATGTACATGAGTCAGGCAGATAAGTAATAATAACTAACTCCCCTCTTTTCAAGTTACTTCATGCACAAAATAATTTATGCAAAGCACAGAATGAGAGTGAGTTGACTGTAGAAACAGAGATAACTTAGAAAAATTTTACTGCAAGACCCTTTTTTTTATGAGCTAATTGCGAAGTTTAGTGTTGTGGTCTATCAGGTTGGAGGCAAGAGGAACGGATGCAGCTCCAGGAGTGAGTTATAAAGGGGTATCTTCTACATCTTTAATTCAGCAGTCATATTTCAGCAGGTTTTCATGTTCATGTGTCCACATCCCCTGAATGTTTATCCCCGAAGTCACAGCAGCACAAAAAGCTTAACAGACCTTTCTTGACTCTTTACAACTAGATTACAAGGCTATGAGTCAGTAAGTGCTACATAGTTGTTTTACAATAGAGCCTAAAGGGTCCTGTTAAAACAAGGACTACTGGGCTCAGGGCACACCCTTCACCCAGAAGAGATGTGTTAAGAGCGCTTGCTAATACATGAAAGGTTTATCCCTGCTGGCTGTCACGGGGTAGATAAATTTATCAGATCCCTGGAGGGCTGCTGAGCTCTTTGTGTGTTTGATGGCGGGACAGAAATACACGTTTTTGACTTTCCAGTTCTTGACCCATCTCTCTCCTGTCTGAGTTGTTGCATGTGATGTTGCTTTTCTGGCCAGTCAAAACTTGAAATGGGCAGTCAAGACTGCTTCAACTCCTATTTCTCTGTGACGAACTCCCCTTGCTTTGAACCACCTTAGACTTGTCACCGAAATCGGGAATCAAACTCCTTAACACCAATGTAGTATTAAGAAGCAGGCATTCTTTATTACGGCACTGGATGCACGGGGGATCATTCCACCTAGCGTGCATACCGCAGGTTACATCAGCCGAAACTTATATTGTCCAGTTACATACATATGCATCAAATTTCCCAGAATGATCATGCATATTCATTCTATTTCCTGGAACTAATTATCATATTTGCGTGGTCATTGCGCATGCATCCTTGAGCTCCGAGGGGCTTCTGTGGGGGTCTCTGGTGGTCCTTGGTGGCTGTACAGGTGTGTCCTTTAGTTGAGTCATTCTTCTGGACATGTGCAATCACACCTTGCTTATGTAACTTGCTTCCCTTCTTCATGGTGCATGGTCCCTAACAATGATTTGGCACCCTTAACACAAACCAATTATTCTAACCACCCTCGACTCGTTGTCAAGATGGGCTGGGGCTGTACTGGGAACATAGCAGCGTGTCTGTACTACTCCTTGTCCAATTGCCTTTGGGCATAGTAGCATATCCATAGCCATAGGTGTACAAACACAATATTAAAGCATTGTCTACCCGGCTCCTATCTCTATGTTGCTTAGTTACAAAGAACGAACTAATCATTTTGGTTATATCTGGCTACAGACTCACAGGGTCCAAGGGAAGGAAGATAGTTGACTGGTATCTCCAGGGGTAGATAATCAAGGAGAGAGAGGAGAATAATTTTGCCCAGCAAACTAGGTAGACTTTTTGGAAGCAGCCCGTCCCAAGGTGCAATCCCTCTCAATGCCCAGAAGCCCTTATAGCCCTTTTTTAAATTTGTCACAATAGCCCCCATGATCAGCCATTAGCTGGCCAACCCTGATGGTATTTGCGTCCTCAAGTTAGGGAGATGCTCTCACTTCATAATTCACTGTCGTTATGTAATGCATATGGAGACTGTAAAAGGCTGGTGCTTTCAGGGAGCTCAAACATTGATTAACACTGCTGGATTTCTTCTGGTTTCTCTAGTAATGTAGAGGTAAAAGGACAGGGCTGAAAGGGGTAATCCTAGTATCCCATCTAGCTTACAGAGGAAATAGTTGGCATTTATACTAGCAGTCATACTCATTCACAATTAAGGATGTTTCCTATGTACTTGGTACCAAATTGACCTCTGTTCCTGGGGCCAAACCTCAGTGAAAAACATGCTATGAAAATATATGGCCATTCTGGCTATTGGACAGTAAGATGAGAAACAGTCTTGGGCTATGATACCTTTCAAAATGTCCCCTCTAGCAGAGTGGAGCCAACATTTTCCTTTGGTTTCCTGTCTTATGTATGGTAGAGATCTTTCCGATGGATGGTTGTGTTCAGATGACGTTGCCTGCCCTGGCAAGGTTCAGCCATGCAGAAATCGAAATGTAAGCAAATGAGCAAAAAGAAGGAAAAAAGGACTGATGGTAGATTAAATCTACAGTGAAACTGTAATTGTCAGTGAGGTAAATATACCAATTTCCAATAAAAAACCACATTTTTAACTGTGCTATTGTTCAAATTGCTGATGAAGGCAAATAACATATATTTCACATAGTCAAAGGGTACACATTCTTACACACTTAGCTGATTCTTACTATAAGTAACAGAGCATAATTGCTGGTTTTCTCTGTCATATTATTAGGTGATGTGACATTTTGCTGAGCTTTGCTCTCATAGGTATAATTTCTCCCAGCAAGTATTTCTGTACTTTACAGACAGGCTGTAATGTTATGGACCGGATCTGTTGTAGTTTGATTTTGGCTAAACTCTGAGTGGCCAAAATGTCCCCTTCACAATGGGAAATTACACTCTCAGCCTCTGTCATTATAATTATATGCTGCTTTAAGGAACTTCTCGGTGTTTTGAAAAGCACCAAAGTTTCTCAGCATTATACCCAAGGAAAGGATAGGTTCCTTTCACATCTCTCATTGCTGCCATAGATTAGCGTGCCCAGCCATCAGTATGGAAACAGAACAATCAGTGTATACTTGTCACAGGAGGCAAAATATGTCCTTCCTCCACCTTCTTGGCTTTTGAGATGGGTTTGGGGAGAAAGTGGTGCTCCTAGAACATTCCTCAGGTTCCCCAAGTAATATTTTACAGGTGGAACCAAGTTTCTAAAAAGCAACAGTTCAGCAAACTGTAACCAGATAATGTCCTTAAGCTATAAAGCTGCTAAAGCCACACCCTTGTGGACCTCAAAAGTAAGGTCTACGTGTACTACTCACATCTCTTTACTTGCAAGGTTACAAGGCTCATTGGGATTTTGTTGCTCTGAACAATAATGTATGTATCACCCATTGCGGTTTTGTATAGACTACACAACAGGTTGCGTTCATGCTCTCCAACTTGCAATATCTGGGTGACTAAGTAGGGAGCTAATTCCATTACGCTCCTTCAAAGGGTTATCAAAAGTGTTTATAACGGATTCCTGCCTCTAATACAGTCTCTGAATTAGAGTCTAAGAAATGCAAAAACATTGCAGGGGGAGGTATAAGGTGGGTGGCAATCATGCCCAGTGACCAGCGAGGTTGGTTGGACATGCAGGAATCAGTTACACTGTGTTGTATGCTGGCCTCAATGTTGTAGCTGTGGAACCAGCCACCTTAATGCGTGGCTCTCACGTTGATAGGAAGCTGGAGGTGGCATGCAGTCATACTCATCTGCCATGTCTGGCCCCACACACCGCACCCTGTATGCTCTAATCATAAGCTTATTTATTTATTTAAATGAGTATTTTAACAGTGTCCCTTGAATGACCTCCTTGGCAGTTGGCAAAATGAGCATCTTTAACTAGAAAACATATGTTGAATCATGTGATGACATGAAAAAGTAAAGGGAACACTCATGAATAGTGCATGTACTTGAGTATCTAATACAGATTTTTATTGGTATTAGGGAAATTAAAAAAAAAATCATTTCCTGGAAATGACTAAAAACTTCTTCTAATATCCAAGGACCTTATAATCACTCCTTTAATTTTCTTCTTAAACTCTTCTGTATATGACAGCTGCTTTTTTTGTTATGAGAAAAATAAGGAAAAGATCAGGTTCTGACACACCAGCTAACAAAACTCAGTCAAACTGGGGAAAATATGATGAAAAATTGGTTTGTTTGTGATGTTTTTAGTTTTTCACTCATTTAACTCAGCAGAAATTATATAAACTGTTTCTGGACATATTTCAGTAAAGAAAAAAGAAAAATTATATATCTGACTTATATTTCTGTATGACCAATCAAATCACGAGTGACATTAAACTTGCTTAGCTTATTATAATATCCTTCTAAAAAGAAAATTAGTTTGATTGAGATGTAGAAATGGGGGGGGGGGAGGGAAATCACTTTTCTCTGTCCCTCAGATATTTACATGACTCCTCTCTTGTACCCAGCTAGTATATTACTAACAACCTCAGAAGTATTAATGATTCAGTGTCTCTTACATGCCAGGTAAGGAGAGATTATTTTTACAAGAAAGCTGAGTCACCAAATATGTGACTTGCCCAAAGTAACACAGCAAGTCATCTGCTGAGTTCAGAAACAAATACAACTTCTGCCTTAACTCCAGTGCTTCAGGCAGCCTTACTACATCCTTTCTTCCTCTTTTTTTCTTATGTAGGACTTTTTCCTTGTGAACTATTTGAGGTCAAACCCATGGGGAGCACAGGTGCCGCAGCATCCATATAGGTGAACTTGTCTCAAGGGTATACTCCAGGTCCTGGCTTATCCTTCCCTTGAACCAGTGAAGCTCTCTGGTTCCTCTGGAGGAATTTTTTTTGCTTGCAGAGGAGTCAGTGACCTCTGTCCCTTGGTGGTAATGCCAACCCTAGTTAGAAATGCCTCATGGATTCCTGTTTTCTGGCTTAGAGATTGTGAATCTTTTATATTCATCCATGCACCAGAGTTCTTAATAATTTTCTTTCTCAATGCATGAGACAGTGCAAGGAACACACGGGACATTGCTTGGCTTTGCTGGGGAGGGGTGAAGGGCTAAACTGTAGCAAGGAAAGTGTCTACACATGGTACCTCCCTTGGCTACCTCTCAGCACTGTGACTTCTCTGATCCTCTGTGGGCAGCACCCAGGCGGGAGTGCAGAATGTAAGAGATGCCAAGATGTGCATGAGACCAGCCCTCATCTGTGGGGGCTGTTATCACAATCTGGAGAGATACAGGCCTGTCAAAGACAACTGGAGTTTCACATCCAAATGGCATCTGCTGCCTGTGGTTCTAGCCTTTGTATTTTGTGTACCCACATTACGGTGGTTTACCAGTTTTGGAGTGAAAGACTTTGGAAAGTCAATAGCAGTCTTTGCCCTGGAGTCTAATATTTTCTCTTCTCTTGAACATGCAGGGTAAAAAGGGAGAACCTGGATTCCCAGGAATCAATGGTCTGATCGGCCCTCAGGTAAGTGATGATTTCTTCATTTTCATATAATATGTGGAAAAACATGTTTTGTGTCAACAGGTGACTTGGAACCACAATGCAGCATGCCGTGACCTTGTTCTCTTCTCATCTGCACTGTCTTGAAAGTTGGTGTTTCTCCTTTAAGAGCCAAACTGATTTATCCTGTTGTGATCGAGAGAAGCCTGCCTGTCTGGCAGCAATTACGTTTACCTTCCACAGTTTTTCAGCATCTTTGAACAGGGATATAAGGAGGTGTTTTGCATGTGATTTCCCCATTGCTTGTGCATAGAGTACTATCATTCCGGAGGGAAAGCAATGATTTGTGTTTTGTAATATTTAGGGCAGTGTCTCAGCTAATTGTTGGCTGTGTGAATTGGCAATTGCAGATATACCTCCTGTGCTGCAGTCTTGAGGGAAGAAGCAGTTTAAAAGGTATTTGCTATTCAGAAAGCACACTTCTTTGAGCACAAGACTGTTTTTGTGGCTTTGATACTCACATTTCTACTTGTTATAGAGGGATAGGTGGCTTACTGAGGAAGGTAGAGACCGGGGCTTAAAACTAAATGTTTATTCTCCACATGAGGAAGGATGTCTTAAGTTAATGAGCCTTTAGCTCCTTTTTTTTAAAGCTTTTGGCAAGTTAGTGCTCCAAATTGCACCATCTGTAATATCACAAGGGCAAAATAGTGCTGTGTATGTTAAGAATCGTCAGAGAGGATTTGGCTCTACCTTGGGTCAACCCATTCTGCCCTGTATTATAATAACACTGACACTTGCCTCTGGCTTGGTTTCTTGCTAACTTTGTAGCCAAATTCAGCTGACCTGAGTCACTTTGTAGGATCACCCCTGCTATAAGAAAAATATCTGCAGGAAAGCCCTCAAGCAGGAAAGACGCAACCTCACTTTAAGCTGACCACTAAGGATAAAACTGAGCATTTCATTCATTCCCTTTTCAATAATAAATTAATGAACTGGTTCTTTGGCTTTAGGATTTTGTTTCAATAATCGGTTAATTTTGGACAGGAATGAAGAGCCTCCATTACTACAGCAGTTGGTGATGTATTTCAACAAACAGCACACTGCTAGACAGCAGATGCTGAGTTTTCATTTATTTCCTCTGGCAAGCTATGCCCTTGTAACCAGGAAACACATTCTAGAAATGGTTTTCTGTGGCAGATGTTTTGTAATGAGCTGTTCAGATGTCTGTGGAGGATGTCAGAGAGGCAATCCAAGGGCTTGTGACCCTGTGCAGGTGAGGGCCCTTGTGTCCAGCTGGGAACCTTGTCCTGCAAAACACCACTTGATACTGGTTTACATATTATTAAGACTTTTTCCTTTGGTAGAGTATCTGGTTTGCAAGTATTTCATCAGCAGCCTTCAAGAGGAATGAAGACAGTATTTCTAATGGATTTAAAAGATTTTGTTGGTTTTATGTTGGTTTTTTTTTCCTTGGAAGGCAAGGTCCCCCCAAACCTTCTCAACCAGTGGGAGAGAATCTTCCTTACTTTTGGGGGAAGATTTTTCTCCATGCATTATTTCTAAGATATCTGACACTATTAATCCAAAAAATGTCACACTTGCTCAGCTCAAGTTCCCTGCAACTTTAAAAAAAAAATATATATGCATGTGTTAGCGATTTTATAAATGTATCTGAGAAAATTGCTGACATAGCATTAAGTAATTTTCCTTTCTGCACAGGCTAAATAAAGTTAGCAAATTTTATGTTAATTAAAACCGCATATAATGCTAGCCCCATCGAGGGATACTTAAATTGACTGTTCCTCCAAGCTAACTGTAAGAATGGAAAAATATTGTTCCTATTCCTGCAGTGGCACTCTGTTCTGGACATATTACTGCAGATTTCCGTACTTCTGTTTGGAGAAAGTGCTTACATTCAGTTTGTGACAAAACTACTTTTCAGCTTAACAGCACTTTTTGTGACATTAGATTTTTAAGCACTTTATCAGCATTTTTCTTTTTCTTAATCAGACTATGCCCCAAAAATACCCAAGAAAAAAAGTGGTTTCCTTATGCTGTAGTTATATGGGTATTCTTCCAAGTCATGTATGGAAGTCTGTGTCACCTGTTCCTGTGCTATCTCCATGGCGTTGAGCGCCAACTGATTTGAGTTAGCCATACGTAAACTAGATTGGGACACTAAAATAACCTCCCTTTCTTCTGCTATTTTAAATTTAAATATACTTTTGTTTTCTGACCTGATTCTCCCCATTGCTAGCTGTATGGGCAAAAGGAAGGAGTGGATATAGGAGCTCTAGAAGGGACATTGTTGCTGAAAGACATAGAAAAGACCATCTGAAGTTATTGTTGGGCTTTGTCAAAAAAAGTAGTTGCTGTCATGCTCAGTCCAACTGAGAAGCCACAGGAGGATCAGGCAGCTGTGCAAGGGAACCAGCCTGAGGGCTAGTCTGGAGCAGGGTCAGCAGATCCAGTGATGAACCGCAGTTGAGATGATGTCAGTCTGACTCTCAAGGACCATTGACTGGATGTGGTCACATTTGAGAGTTAATTTAAGTGTCAAATCCTGAAGCAGCATCTCAGAGGCAACTTCTCAGCAAGGCTGGGGATGTTTTGTGAGAGTAGAGTAGTCCTAGTTTTGCCTCTCTCCTTGCACACACCAACTCAGACTAAATTTTACCCCAAAAATATTTTTAAATGTTTTTTTCCTTCTAAATCAGCTGTGGTGGTGAACCAGTCCATGTGCTTATTTGCTCCATGTTGTCCAGTCAGCACCCCCAAAAATGAGCATTTATTTTCCAGTGACCTTTAGAAATGGCGCATCTTGCAACATCAGTAAGCCATGGAGTAGACACTCTGGGTCTTATTTCCCCTCTGGGTATGAATGATTTTCCTGCAGCAAGGACACAGACATCTGAACTCATAATGTGTTTATGTTGTTATTATTTATTTGTACTATTTTTAGTTTCCAGGAACCTTAATCAGGGGCCAAACTTCTATTGCAGTAGGCTGTTCAAATGCAGACTGAAAAATGAGCATTTCTGTAAAGCACTTTCAGTTGACATAGATGGATGGGTACCAAGCACGGGAAACAACGAGGCTGTGCATTTCTGCATGATCGCCCGAGATCTCAGTATACCTTGTCTATCCCATCATCTGTTGATAGGAAGAGTTCAGAGAAGGGGCTGAAGGCAGTTGATGAGGTACCTTTGCAAATGCTTTTCTAGGTATGAGGGGTAGCCTGAGGAGGAAGGAGATCTGCAGTTAGGCAGTGTACGCTAAGTGAGCCATGAAGGCTGTGTTCGCAGGCTCAGCAGAGAGGGAAGCTGATGCCCCAGTGCTAACCGAAGGCTCAGACACTCTGAGCTGTATCACTGAATTACCAGGGCTGGGATTCAGCTCCAAATGCAGGCACTTGTTGGGTTAAGGATGGGGATGCAGTTGTCTGAGCAGTGAGCTCCTGTTGATGAAAATCCAGTTAATATCATCAGTGGAACCTGAAGCTCTCCTAAAGCAGGAACTTACAAATGGTCCACTGAGCCACTCTCTAGATTCCCCGAGCTGAGCAGGTACATGTTGTCCACCTCTGAGATAGCAAAACAAGTCAAAACTCTTTGAATTTTAAACAAAAATGCCATACCTCACGCTTGCAATATCTCTGGGCTGTTATTGAGGTTTGCCTTATTCTAGATAACCTGGTGGTATAACTAAGACCTGCAAGGAAGACCAGTACAAGCTGTACCTGTTATGATCATGGCTGGCAGTGATTTAATTAGTATAGACTTGTCCGTAGGGTGTGAGCTCAAGCCCAGCTTTTCTTAAGTAATTCAGGAAATAAATTATATCCTCTGAAATGCATGGTGTCCTTAACGTCCTTTTTATAATGCAAGTTAATACTGCAAAATGTAAGAAAAGGATGCAGGCCCCAGCTGCAAAGCTCAGATTGAATTCAAACTATGCCAGTGCTGCTTGAAATTGGAAGATATTGCTCAGAGCTATCTTTAATAAGATCTATACCTTTAACAAAAATAAAGAAAAAAAAAGTCTTCACTGTGCAGATTAGTAATAGTACTGAAACGACAGACCATATGGGAGGGTTTTTTTGTTGTTTTTCTCATTTGCTGCACTGACTTAGTAAACCAACTCAAAGCGAACACATAGGGAAATAAATCTTCCCCTGTAGACAAAAGAGATCATGTCCATATCTTACACTAAGTGATGAAATTAAACAAATACTGCCTTTCACTGAGGGACTATGTACAAAGTCAACTTTATTCAGCACTTTTACAGAGCTGGAAAGACAGTTCAGAGAATTTTTCTTAAAAAACCCTTTTTTTTAAAAAAAATAGTGTTGGTACTCCAATTACAATGCCACCTGGTGAAATAACTGGAGACCTCATCTGCTTCTGAATTATGGCACTATCACTGAAGCTGACTATAGAGCATGCATCATAGGTAAATGCCCAGATCTGTTGGCTCTTCAGGCTTTTGGTTTTCAGTGTCATCAGCAACAGCCTTTTTCTATGTCCTCTTATCCTTTTCTTGGTTTGTAAGGCAGGATTTAAGCAGAGAGAGCAATATGGTGCTCTAATGCAGCATTACTGAAAATAATTCACGGTAGTTGTGCTGGTGGATACTGTAGTGCCTGGGGTGAGAAATGAAGAGCAGATTTGAGGAGCTGATCCCAGAACCCACTCAGATGCAGCAGAGGAGAAATGGAGAGTTGGAGTAGCAAGGGACATAGTGAGACGTGGACTGCTCTACAAAACTAGTTACAACACCCTTATTTCTGATGGGAGAGAAGTAGAAATAAAGGGGAGACAGTGCAAAGCCTACAGGAAGGGTCTGTGGGGACTTTCTGAGAGGTGAAATTGCACGGAGTAATTGGTTTTGAAGAGGAGACAAGCATAGACACTGGAGGGGAAAAGGCTGTCAGCACCGTAGTTATGCATTTTGCTATCATTGGGGCAGCAGACAGGATGCTGCTGCATGTCCCGGAGGTTCTTCTCATTCATAAAGCTGACACACTGCCTAAAAAGCCCAGACCACAGTCTGTTTTGACATAGGTTAAAGGCTTATCTAAGCCTTTCTCATAGTGTAAGAGGATCCAGTCATCGGAATGGAATAATATACAGAAAATACATCTGTGCAAGTTTTGCCTCCAGAGACAGATATCTGGAAAAGACATCAGACTTCAGGTTCCATCTTGGAATGGCATTTGTTCACCTCCCTCTAAAACATAGCCATCCCTTCTTTCATGGAAAAGAGATTTAGGCCAAGCAGCCTACTGATGTAGTCACAGACAAAGGTTTTTGTTCCTTTTCAGAGCTTCCTTAGGGAGTGCAGAATCTAAATCTTAATAGCTCTGCCTTTCCCAGCCTGTCTTTCAGTAAGGTACACACTGGAAGAGGAGAGCATCCTTCAGTGGATCCTGGAGGACAGGCACAGCTGTTCCTCCAATATGGAGAGTGTCAGACTTCTTTCCTGAGAACTGTCCCTGTATTACATTGTCTAAGGAATGGAGCTAGATGAAACACAAGCCTGAAAAAATCCACCCACCCCCAATGTTTTTAAAGATGTCCCACCCCACAACACAGATACACCTCTACACGCTATTTGGATTTTAATGAACATTTGAAATCTTTTTGTCTCAAAACAACAGTTTGAAAATACTTTGGTTTAAACATTTTGGTAAAAGATCCATGTTTTGCATTTGTTTTCCAAACTGAGTTTGTGTAGTCCTGTTTTAGAATAAAGTTTTCATATATCAGTTTTTGCTTCAGCATCTAGGAAGCACACATCAGATTCCTTACCAGACAGAAAAAAACCACTCCATTATTATTTTCTTCTAGATCAGAGTTTTAAAGGGACAACACTGGGCACTGGATTTGGGACAGGGACTCTCATCTGTATAATTCATCAAATGATCTCTGAAAAAAACTGATCATTTTAATCAGCTACTTTAATCAGTTAAAAAAGGATTCAGTTAAGAAAGGGAAGCAAAGAAAACAGATGGCGTGAGATTTTTGGGTTATACATTACAAGCTGTCCTGCTGCTGCTGTTTTATGGGTTTTTTTTAATCAGTTCAGTCCTTTCTAAAGACTTAGAAAGAATAGTCCTTGTTCTGAAGTATACTCAGAAGTCAGGAGCAAGACTACAATAACAGAAATTTAAATACAAGTGAAACTGGTTTGCTCTGGACAGTAGCAAAAGGGAGAGCTCTTTAAAGGACGAGTATGATGTATTTCTGAAACTTTCATGTGATCGTGCCATTTTATTTCTCTGTGTCCCAGTCACTTGCTGTAGCCCAGGCTGCAGAAAGCAAGAAATCCAGTAGGACAGCAGTTGTGCTGGTGTCCACAGTCAGCGGGAGCAGGCTGTCAGCATCCTGCGCATCTCCCAGGCATACTGGTGGTCATTATGTAAAACTGTTCTTTCTACATCCATCTCGGAGAGGCTTTTATCAGAAGAGCTTTCCATTAGTGGGTGTAACGTTTATTGGTGCAACATGTGGTGAAGCTACCCAAGTAAACCAGTCTTGGGCATGACGTCCCGGATGATTGCTTTTGTGGAGAGCAATGAAGCGGAATTATTAGTGGCAATTTAGTGTAAAGATCAGTGTGCTTCCATTTCAAGACTTATGGTTGCATCAGGTTATTGTGGTCCAGAATATAGAAAGTTTAAGAGAATGATTAGAAATTGTCTTGGATAGTGAGAATATCAAGAGTTACTAGGAGAAACAGTTGGGATGAGGAGGATGTAGCACCTCATGTTTCAGGCATTACGCTAGTTGCTGACAGATGCTTGAGGGAGACTTTGCTTTTAACTCAGATTGGCCCCACACTGTACCGTGTGGGGTAACTTGCATCATACTTGGGGATGCTTGGGCTGAGGCTGGGTCCTGGCTGGGGTTTTTCACCTCTTGATAGAAGCTCCTTGTTGTAGGGCCATGGAGAATATGTGTTTGATGGTGGGAGGTGGTTCAGTTATTGGCAGAGAGAGAGAACAAAATTAGGCTATTAGGGAGGAACCAATGGAATTGGCAAGAAAAGTCTGCAAAGGTAAATTTTGCACTTTCTTTCCTGCACTTATACATGGTCCACTCTGCCACTGAATCAGTTTGTTGTTTTTCTAAAGGTACCTTTGCCTTCTTTCCCTGTACTGCACCCACTCTTCATGGAGGGCCCTTCTTGGAGCCCGTATCTTCTGCAGGGCCTTTCAGCAATACCATCCTTGTAGAGGTGGAGCAGGGCCAAGCAGGACTCCCAGGTCCCTGGTGTGTGAGGTCACTCCATCCAGTTGTGTCTGCAGTGTGGCATTTTCTCTTGTGCTGGGCTAATTTGGACTGTTGATTCTTTTCTTTGAATGGCAAAGCCTTTTTAAAGTGATGGATGGTCTCGACCACGTGTCTTCTGACGGGACGAGGGCTCCTTAACTGCAGGACCCTTCTGCAATAGCAGCTGAACCAACATCCCCAGAAGCCAATGCAGGGCTCCCTAGGAATTATGTCAGCAGCATCAGTGCATCCCAAGGCACATTTTTCTGGGGAATTTTTAGTTGTGCTCACATTTGAGGCACTCTACAAATGCTAATATTGTTGGTAAGATGACTCCATGTCTGTTCTGAGTTGCAATGAAAGCAGATCATGGGAGCCAAAGTGCATCTGCAGGTCCCTTTTTTGGTCGCCTTGCCCCATCTATTGGTGAGAGGCTGTATTATCTTCTGGCTGAATTTTACAAGTGTATTCTAAAGACTGCTTATCTGCTACCTTCTCTGTCAAACCATGCCACAAATAACTCCTTGCCCTCACTTTTTTACACTGTTTACTTCTCTTCAGCTACGTTTTTCCTTCAA
Organism: Ciconia boyciana; assembly: GCF_034638445.1. Taxonomy (NCBI): domain Eukaryota; kingdom Metazoa; phylum Chordata; class Aves; order Ciconiiformes; family Ciconiidae; genus Ciconia; species Ciconia boyciana. Next base: position 6,018,861 of record NC_132935.1, read on the forward strand.
TGTGAAATGCTAATATTGACTCGTAATACCTTAATCACAAAAGCTGTGCTTTGTGATATTGAATGATGACACAGGTCTAGCAGGGAAAATGCTAACTGGCCATTTTCTATCTTGTATCAGTTGCTCAGTTTCCATTCTTTACATAGGGTTGGGGGGGGGGAAGGGGAAGGTTGTTTGTTTTTTTTTTCTTTTAAATACAAACACACCAGAACTCCCCCTATGCTGAAAACTGAAAATGAATAAAATCATCGTGTTAGAAAGACAGAAGGAGACAGCCAGGGTAAAATTTCAACTCACTTATATATCCATTTCCCACATCCACCCTCGTGTTGTTTGTTTAGGTCCTGATCCAAAAAATACATGAACACATGCTTCCTTCTGAGCACAGGAGAAATCCTATCTTGTCTACAGTGGAAGCTGGAAGTAACGAACACCGCTGCATCCCAGGCAACCTGTTAAAATCTGTCGAGTATGGAAACAAATTTCTCAGCTAGGAAGCCAAATTTAACAATTTGCTCAATACACAGAAATAAATTCCTCTGAAAATTGGATGGCTATTGAGAGAATATTTTCCCTAAGAGAAACAGCTGTTGCAGGGAGATGAGTAAGAAAGATTGTTAGGACATTTCCAACTGAAAGTGTGCATTGCAGTATGAGTTTGTGAGGACCTTTTACTATCAACAAGGTTAATGTAAAGCACTAAAATGGTGGTACATTTGTTTTAAAATACCTGATCCGCTACATTGTTTCTCCATACTCTTGGATTCATATTTTTACCCTCACCCCCCCAAAAAAAAATGCCCAAAAGACAAGCCTGTTCTATTTGTTAGTTACTTTAGAGATCTTTTTGCAGAGGTAAACTGTTCACTTTGAAACAACATTAATCAAGATTAAATTAGGCTGGATGCTACAAGGGATCCCACTGGACAAGCTTTGGCTTCAACTCCTCCGTCTCTTGTACCGGAGTGCAGGATGGAGCTCACCTTGTAGCAATAGCAATTAGTGGCTTAAGCAGGAGATCCTGTTCTGCTCATGAGCATCGTTCCCTTGGAGCTCAGTTTGGCGTCTTGAATTTTTTTTGTAGAAGTTAATGAAATAAAGCCCAGTACTTTTGCCCATTTCAAATAGGGCCCCAGCTGCACAGGGAGGGACCTGAAGCTTTCAGCCACTATCAGAGTTTGATAAACTGGTTTTGCATCCTCTCTTACAGGGACCTCCAGGGCCCCCAGGCATTGCTGGACCCCCTGGACCACCTGGAGCACCAGTAAGAAAACAAGCTTGGGGTTTTTTTTGTTTTATATCAAGGAGAAGAAAAAACAGCTGGGGAGAATTTTAGGTCATAGGTTTCAGTGGGAACTGATTCAGGGACTCTGGCAATGTGTGTTTTCTCTTATATTTTCTCACTGAAAAACCACAGCTGGTCCTAGAGGACAGCTTCCCTGTGCCGAGCGTTGGAACCAAGTCGGTGCTACCTGGGGATAAGTCAATGTCTACAGGACTCCTCACGGCAGAGACTTGACTGCCGTGGAGGGAAAATTCCATTTAAATTGAAAGCATCAACGTCCAGTGATGTTGCTGCAAAGGACAGAAATACTGATTATTATTATTTTTTTTTCCTTCTGATTTCATTTTTCAGGGACTGCCGGGAGAGATCGGAGTTTCTGGTAAAACCGGACCACCGGGACCAGCTGTAAGTATTCCAGCTGGACCAGCTTCCCTTGCCTCCATGCTCTCCATGACTTCAGATACTTTAATTCTCAAGTCTTTGCCTCCTTTCCTGTAGTTTGTCTGCACACAAGGTTTTCATGTGGGCTCCAAAACTGTTGCCTTTAATGCAGACGTTAGCCTCTATATCTTTTGTGAAGAAGAATTTTACCAGTTGCAGTCCTCTATTCCTACACACTGGGACCATGATGTTTTCTTTGTATGAGACCTTTCAAAAGTCATTTTGCATTTGGCAAGATATTGTTCTTCCAAACCTGGAGTTTCCCAATTTAGGCCAAAGAACCAAAATTAAAGTCTCAGATTTAGCAGAGCATAGCAATTTCTGTTGGCTGTTAAGAAAGGTGAATTATGAAGTATTAAGAAGTGTCACCTACAGCCTGCAGTGTTTGGGGATTGACTGACACTTGGAAAGGGGACAAAACTTTTTCTCATCATTTTAAATGCATTACAGGAATTAATTTTAATTCTTATCTTGCTAAACAATTCTGTTGCTGTGTTGTATAATTTAATTTTAGGAGTCTATGTATTGTATAAGAATTTACCAATATTTAGAAGGAGAAATAGGCTTTAAAGCATCTTTATAGCTACAGATAATAGAGACTTATAAAGAATGATAAGTAAAAATGTAATTTTAAAAGTTATTTAAGAATCCACAGTGCCTAAATCTCTATACTGTTGTTTCTCTGTAACAACACTGACATCCAGTGGTCATCCACCTAAACTGGGATACTGGAAAAAGGGCCGAGCAGATATGTGCATTGTGAGAACTTGGGTGTATTTTGAGTCACGGTAGGGAAGAAGTCAGAACAAAATGCATGAGGTGGTTCTTCTTTTCTTAAACTTAGGTCAGTGGCAAGAAGGATGAACTGAGCGTGCTTATGCTGAGCTTGCTGTTAATGATTTAAAGAACAGGTGCTTACAGCTTGATTTTTCTCTTGTTTAGGGGTTACCTGGCAAAGATGGATTCAATGGACTTCCTGGGCTTCCGGGTCAAAAGGCAAGTGACATCGTGTACACTCGTATTAGCTACTTAATTGGGCAGCTTATCTGGGTGATCTAGCAAGTATAAGTGGGAAGGGGAGCACCTCTTCAGAGCCAAACACCACCTCACCAATCCCACATCACTGAGCCACCCGTGAAGCTCCAGGGCCAGGTCAGCTGGTATGATTGCACTGTGCTGAGTCGCTATGAAGATGGAGCTGGTTGTAAATACAGCAGGGATGAGAGATCCTCTTCCAGTCTTCAACTACAGCATCCTGTTTGGCAAACACAGCTGAGCACTGCAAACAGAAAAGCTTCTACTGTCACTCAGGGAAGCCAGTGACACTAGCAAGTCAAGGCATGTGTCCAAGTGTCATGGTTTAGCTTCAGTCAGCAACTAAGCACTACACAGCCACTCACTCACCCTCCCTGCCCCGGTGGGATGGGGGAGAGAATCGAAAGAGCAAAAGTAAGAAAACTTGTGGGTTGAGATAAGAACAGTTTAATAATTGGAAAAAAAAAAGGTGTAATGAAAACAACAAGAGAGTGAGAGAGGAACAAAACCTGGGGGGGGGGCAAGTGATACAACTGCTCACCACCTGCTGACCAATGCCCAGCCAGTCCCCAAGCAGTGATCGCTGTCCCCCAGCCAACTCCCCCCAGTTCATATACTGAGCATGACACCATATGGTATGGAATAGCCCTTTGGCAGGTTTGGATCAACTATCATCTTGGCTGTGCCCCCTCCCAGCTTCTTGTGCGCCTGGCAGAGCATAGGAAGCTGAAAAGTCTTTGACTAGTGTAAGCATTACTTAGCAACAACTAAAACTTCAGTGTGTTACCAATATTATTCTCATGCTAAATCCAAACCACAGCACTATACCAGCTACTAGGAAGACAATTAACTCTATCCCAGCCGAAGCCAGGACACCAAGGCACAAAGAATAAGTGTGTCACACTCCAAAGACGTTCCTTTCTTTCCTCCCTGCAGGGCTGGAAAGATGAGATGCCATCCCCCTAAGGCTTCTGTAGGCCTGTGTGGCAGAAAGACGGTTCTTCGTTATGTCATACTTCTTATGCCCCATTTGAAAGCTTCTACAAATGACAGATTGGGAAGAGTTGTCTCCTCTGCTGTCTCTGCTAGGGGAGAAGCGAGATAGGAGATTTAGAAGTAGGAGACACTGTGGTTGACTTGCCATCACTATGTAAATAAGTGTCAAAGAAGTGTGCCATATTTTGACTATGAAGGCCAAGCTAGGCTTTGGGGATGATGACACTATATTGGAATAAGGACAACAGCTCTTAACCATCTACTGCCTTGGATTGCGTTGGCAGTGGTCTTCTTGCCTCTAATACTTGAGCATGACCTATGACCCCTACTTGTTCCAATAACACACTACATTTATACTTACCTCTCTCAACTGAGTGCACTGAGTGCTTGAGCCCAGGTCTAGCAGCGTCCCCATCTCCCATTTATTGATGAATAAAGGTGAGGAATTTGGAGCCTATAACAAATTTCTGAGGCTAAATAAACTTGGATTTTATCCACAGCCCTGTGTAGTACCTACTGCACTTTCCAGCTATGTAGCGCATTTCAGCTCTTAATCCACTGCAGTCTCTGCTCTCCATGCTGACACCACCCACACTGAAAGATGTTTCAAAGTATTTACATAAAAGGCCCAGTGGCCAAGGTCTCAATCCCACAATTATTTATTTTTCTTAACAGAAATAATGTAGACTTTCTAACCACATACCATTTGAAGAAAGTCGGTTTTGTTTTTCAGGAGGTTTTGTTTTTCAGGTAATTCACTATGGACATCTTTAATGTAACAGTGATTGACTTTGTTATTTCAGAAATATTCCAGTAGGGTGATCAGTGCTGGAGATGTGATTGCAAACAGCATTAGAATGGAAAAACATTGCAGGAAGCATATTCTCACATGGCTCCATTTACATCCTCAGGCTGATACTGAGGATCTGAGTCAAAATATTCCTTGCCATTGCCTGCAAACATGCTGCACTACCAGAGGAGTTTGTATATTAACTTCTTGTGTTCCCTGCAGGGAGAACAAGGGGAAAAGGGTGAAGAAGGCTTTCCTGGAAAAGCTGGCCCTAAGGTAAGGAATTTTATTTCATAGTTTGCTGTAGCCATTGAGGCAATCAAGGTGTGATTTTGGAACGTCTTATACTGAAGTCAGGAGAGTAAGATTTCTCTAAAGTTGGAGGCATAAGAGGATGAGCAGATGCGGCTCATTGCCTTTCAGAGTTCATGGTGTTCCAAAATACAAAACCCTGTTTGATGGTCCTCTCTCAGGTCTACATGTGTAGGGAGATCCAACCTGGCCCTTGCGTTGGCTCCCTGTGGTCTGGGTTCCCAAGCCGTCAAGAAGACAATTTCAATGCCTTATGAGAAGTGGTAGAACAACATGGGCCAGGACCATAGGGGACACATTTTACTAATGAGAAAGTGTTCTTACAAAAGGGTCAGGTCCTTGCAACGTTAAAGTTTTCTTTTGTTTTCCCAGGGTGAACCAGGGAGTCGTGGCCAACCTGGTGAGCAGGTGAGCAGGAAAAATAGTCTTAGCAGCAAGGCCTACCTGTCAGAGCAATATAAAGTGACAACATGCAATAACAAAGCCATTTACCAGTAACAAGATCTGTGCATGTCATTGGCATCTGATGATGATGATGATGCAACAGATGAGTGGATGAGGCTCATGGTTGGACAAAGTAATGCAAAAACTCCAGAACAAATATATGCTAAATCCAACTTTTCATTGTATCCTGGAAATGTCAATCATGTTGTTCCTGGTGGATAGGGAAGAAAAGGAAGGCAGAGTGGCTTAAAAGTACTTGTTTTCCTTCACACCTCACATTAACCCAGGGTGCTGGTCCTAGAAGATGAGGAACTTATTTGTAACTATGGGATGCAAGGGGTGATGCTGTCATTTCTAAGTTGTAAATGCTTGCTAGGTAATAACCCCAGATGACTGTTAGAACAGTTACAGTTACCTTAGTCTTTTTGTATTGGGATTTGGGTTTCAGCAGACAACTGCTGAACTCCCTGAACTTAGGGAAATGTCCTGTGATTTCCTAAAGCACACAGCTGTCTAGAGCCCAGTCAGGGCCACTAACCATAGATGTTAACATTGTCAGCTGCATGCCAACTTTTCAACTGTAGTATGAAAATCTGTAAAAAGAGAAATCTGTATAAGACAGAGTCTTGTATCTTTGACATACGTCTTAGGATTTTGGGGTACAGAGCATACACCAGCAATGGAAGAGTCTCAGAGCCTCAGTCTTCTCTTACTCCTACCAGTCTCAGTCCAAACTTCTGCTATAAAGATGAAATGGGAGAATGGTCATGACCTCTGCTCCCATGTTGTCTTGTGCAATAAAGCCGCACATGCACCACAAACTGAACTTAGAGGGAGTAAGGGAAGAAGCTGTCCATGAGAAGTCTCATCTAGCAGCTTTCCATAAGCTGTAGCAGTCTTTCCATGACCATTGAATTTTAGGAATTGCTGACCATTTTTCCTGCTTGTCAGGGTGTCGCGGTCAGACTCCCTGCCGCTATCTACCCCTTGAAGGAATAAGGTTCTAAGTCTGAGGTACAAAGTGAGGTTTATTGGGGTAAGGCACTTACTACGTGGATAACAATTACACCACCCTGTGAGTAGGGACTATTCTGCTTCTATTCCAAAATTCCTTATAATCTACCTAATAGGTCTCACTCTTCCCAGAAAAGTATCCTTACCTGGTGTCCCAAGTAAGGGGAGATTACCACGGCGTGGGCCAGCTGTTCCTCGGGAGCACTTGCATTGGGCTCTCAGGGAGTGGTTTCTACACCCTTCCTTGGTGGTTCCTGTGGTCACTGCCTAGCGGTGTCATTTTGCTGTTGCTGGGAAAACAAACTGACGGTCTTGCAGTTGCTGGGCAAGCTTGGGCCCAGTGCAATGAAGGGTCAGACCCCCTACCAAAGCACTGCCATTCAGTCTGGATCGTCTCCCCACACAGGGCTGTTTTGAATTCTAATACCACCTTGCCTCTCTCTCCACAGCACGGTGTTCTCCACACATTTCATAAATGTTCTCTTTTCTGTCACCTCAGTCATAAATTAAAATATTGAACAGTGCAGACCCTTAGAGCACTTCATATATCCTCTGAATTTGACAGGAAACAGCTAATAACAGGTGTGTGTGAATGTAGTTTCTTCAATCAGTTGTACACCATCCTCCAGAGACCCTTCTTCTACACCGCATTTCTGTAGTTTGTTAATGAGAACGTCATGTTGGCCTGTGTCAGATGTCTTACTAATGTCGAGATACATCACACAAATGCTTCCTTCTTGTCTGCTTAGTTATTGTGTCGAGGGAGGGAACCGGATGGGTTTGATACAATCAGTGTTTAACAAATCCACATTGGCTCTTTTGTATTATCTTTCTGTCCTTGAGCTCATGCAAACTCATTGATGTTTTGCTTCAGTACCTTTCCAGAGGCCAAAGTTACACCACATGTTTTTAACTTTCCTCCAGATTCTCCTTTTTCTTCTTTAATGTTAGCCCCTCTGTTTGTCCTCATGATCTCTGGGATCTCACCATCAGCCAGGATCCTGCAGTGGCTCTCATAAAACACCACTCCCTCTGTCACCAAATGTCGCTCTCTTCAGAATTCTCCAAACATCACCCTGATGTTCCTAGTCATACTCAGTCACCACACCATTCTGTTCCTCACCTGATTTGTTCTGCAGACTCCTTGCACCTATATCATGATAATGTTTTGACTCTTCCCATACTTCCGAGATAGTATCTTTAAAGCGGGGATCACCTTTTCTTTGTTCAGTATTTGTACAGCACTTAGTGCATTTGGGTCCTGTCCATGACTGATATCCTTTGTGATACGGCACTACAAATGCAGGTAACAAAAGAATTATAAATAGGAAACCACGTGGTTATTTTCAGACGACAAACTGGGTCAACCTGGAGCTAAATTTGAGAATACTTGATATATTTAGAACAAATCACATGACATAGAGATCATAATTACTTCAATAGCAAGTATTATAAAGCAGAAACTCAAAGGTAAGGTTCAAACGGAAAGAAATCCAAATGTGCAATAGTGCATCCAGAAAATTCTAGATCTGTTCATCAGGCAACATCTGTACCATCCAGATTAATACAGTGCAGTATTTGCATTTCCAGACTACACCAGATCATTAAAAATGAAAATAGAAGTTAGATTTAATTTTTTAAGCTGCTTTTATTTGCTTGCTTGGTCCTGCTACAGAGCAGCATGAAGAAAACATGTCCTAAATTCCATGCTGTCAGTTAACAGTGTAACAGCAAAAAAAGAGAGGTCTTAGCTGCTGTTTTAAGTAATGATTTTCCAAGAATAAGAAATTATTTGATAATCAAACTAATCCCATATTCTCTCAGCAAACTACATCTATAATCAATCCCATGAAAAAACGGGCAGGTTCTGGACTACAGCATAGACCATATGTATCATGGTGTCACTAGTTATCAAGAAGAAAACATCTGCAGTCATCATGAGTTCTGAAAAATTCACAGTCTAGTATCAGACATGCAAAGATATAGACAGCTAAATCGAGGTTTCATCCTTCCCAGCCTAAGGGCACTGTGGCTACCCTGAGGAGCAGACTTGATGCATTTTTAACTGACATGAGTGAGAGAAGAATTTGGCCCACCATTCTGCCTTTTCATTCTTAATTATATTTGAGAGTAATGGGGTTTATTAATAGAAGCCATGCTTGATGCCTCTTCCTAGATTTCACACACTTCTTTGTCTTACTTTCAGGGTGAAGCAGGTCTTCCTGGTCCTCAGGGTTTACCTGGGCTGAGAGGAGAAAAAGGAGACCAGGTGAGTGACTTTGAGCCACAGCTTGATTTTTTTTGGACATTTGGTGCCAGGAGGACTTATCCTGAGTGTCCCTAGATGATGTTCTCTCTTGGTGTGGTTGCTGTGGTGAGCAGCTGATTGGCATCCAGCAAGGTCACCAAGTACCCCTTTCAAAAAGGTACTTTACTGCGTAGTGACTGTTCCTAATTGCGGTGGAGGTGCTAATGAACAGTGTCTATCCTAAATGGATATCCTAAGGTTATGACTTGTGAGGCAGTAGAATAGGTACAGTGGTCTTTAGGCCTTACTGTCAGAAATACCTGCCTGATTTAAGAACATTAAAAAAAATTACTAACAACAAAAAATCACAAATCCCCCTTGTCACTGTGCCCTGGAGAAGGCTCCAGATGGTTGGATCATTTTCTGATGGCCTAACTTCCATCCAAGTCCTGGTGTCTACTGCTTCTCCTGGCTAGCTCCAGACCTCCAGAGGCATTTACATACTGGGAAATAGTTGGATCAGGGGCCTGACATTAAATTTAGCCATGTAAATGAGACCTGTACTCCTGTTAACTGAGTGCATGCTTGAATGTGAGCAAGAAGGATCTAAAATCAACTGAGGTCTTTGCTGTATTATATCTATTGTAGATCATAGGATATAGAATATATTCTCGCTCTATATAAAATCATAGAAATGTAGCTCAGATAGCTCCTATTTGAATGCAGGATAAATACATTTTGTGTATGCGCTTTGACGAGTATTCACATCATCCTTGTTAAGCATCTCCCATTCAGATGACCATGTTACCTGAGCAAAATAGAGAGGTAGGCACCAGTGAATGGATGATTCAGAAATCTTCAACATAAACAAAACTGGTAGTATGAATGTCCACTTTGGGTCTTAAGTCCTGTTCTGGTGCCTCTCTTGTCCAACCAGAAAAAATCTGGGTTTTATAACTGCATCAGGCAGTAGGACCTTCTACATGAAAGTTGATTTAGGATTGGTGCTTTCCTTTCCATGAACTTAATTGCTATTCATTGGCTTCTGAAAATAGTGTGGATTTTATGAAGCCATCTCCAAAATGTTACATTTTTAATTGCTTGCTCTACATCTTAGAAGACAGGTAAGATCAACTGAAAGTGTAAAATATTCTAGTGGTACTGATGTAGCCAAATCAAAACATGCATATTTCCTGTTTTCTTTTCCCTGCTTTTAGGGAGAAAAAGGGAAAGTTGGTGTCCCAGGACTGAAAGGTGAAAGAGGAGAAAAGGTGAGTCATGAAATGAGCATGCTCCTCCTTAGACAAGAGAGGAAAACAGGCAAGGGTACAGAGACAAGTGATAGAGGACAATATCTGAGGAAGATTAGAAACATTAGAAGTCTGTTAGCTGAGCCTTACTGAGACACAGCAGAGAAAACTGCATGTGGGACAAAGACAGCCATTTATTGAGTAATGCAAAAAACAGTAAGCAGTTGATGAAATCTAAGGACAGTTTCTTTAATTCAAGGAAACTTTTCTTTGTTTTAAAATTGTCTGATAGAAATGAGCCTGGAATTAAATTCGAAAGAACTTTTCTGTGCCTGCCTGTGTTGCGCTAGAACAATAATTTAAGGAATGGTCTGGGCTTCTGCCATCACTATACTATCAATTTTAGTGAAAATGAGAGAACTAGACAAAGGTGATGTCCACCAAAATTTACATTCAACCACTGTGAACATGAAGGTGAGGATGAAGCACTGACCTTGCAGATGCCTATGGTTGTATAGTGAAAAATTTGCCCTCATTATAGTGGCAATAGCCATCAGGAAGTGGGTACTACTTTGTTCTTCTTCCCAGGATACATCAGCCCTCAGTTTACCAGTAACTTTCACCATCTATGGAGGGCAAGAACTGGATTTAGAAACTTTTTTTTTTAAATGAAAAATAGAGGATTTTTTTTCCATCCACAAAAGTTCAGATAAAACATGTTTTTCAACCAAGAATTTTGATCAACTTTATGCAAATTAATGCAAACAATTAATGCAACAAATGCAAATTAAACTCCCTACCATTCCTACACTGGATGGGGTAACATTAGAAATTCATTGACCTGTGAAGTCAGATCAATGATAAAGTGATAAAGACAGCAAAGTGAGAATCCTGTATGCAACAAAGCAAGGAGAGCAGAAATTCTGGCCAGAGCAATGGGGTAAATTCCACCCATCAGAGAAGTGCTATGGGATTTTCAGTGTCACTGAGCTGACAGGTTGTCATTGGGTTACATCTCATCTGGTAATGGTTGCATCTTCTAGCTGATAATGTTGAGTTTTATTTGGGCATCTTTTTATATCCTTAGTTATATTTTTCTCCTCTCTCTAGGGTGACACGGGTTCACCTGGACCACCAGGCTTACCTGGAACAGTAAGTAAGATTGTGTTCTGTGCTGTAAAAATATTTAAGGTGTCATCATACTTCCTCCACACAAATTCCTCAGAAACAAAGCTTTTCAAGATCCCTACTTCTCTGCAGAAACTTTAGGACCCAGTTACTCTGAGATTATCTCCCTTTGCTTCAGAGAAGCAATATCAAGGTGTATTTGGTCTTTTTATTTTGCAGGGAGGTTGTACCCTCCTCTGCCTCTTTGCAAACAGCATTTTTGTATGCCCTTGCCTTGTGGTAGCACTTAAATTGAACTTGTGATTTGTTTAGCAGCTGTGGGAGCTGTCTGAAGAAGGTCATGGCTGAAAATGGGGACTGTGTTCATACAGATTTTCCAGGGTGAGCTAGATTTTTCCAACTGAGACTTCAGGATAAGACTGGATTTGAACAGATACCAGTAAACAACAGCTTGTCTTCTTAGGGAACAATTCACCTTTTCCCAGGAAGAGCAGAGGGTTCCACTTTTCATTGACGTGAACTTATGGGGTGGAGCATTCAGCTTCAGCGATGCTGCAGTCTCCCAGAGCCTCCATCACATACAGTGCCATGCTGTGCTGTAAGCCCAGAAAGACCCTCTCATCCCAGAGTTCATTCTGGGTTCAGCACTGGATCCAACACACAAACCAGTCATACCTGATTGCACGTACCCTTTCTGCTAATAAAAACAAAGACCAAGAAAAAGACCAAAAAATCAATTTATTGTTTTAAAAATGAGCCTGCAAAATTACTTTTGGGAGCATGAGCGTAATTACGATGAAGTTCACTACAGGCAATTAAACCAGCATCCACTAATGTAAATACATAAAACTCACAGTTCCCTCCAGCAAAATCTGATTAAGCAGCTTGGAGTAAGCACTAGGAACAGGCCTATCATTGCAACAGGAGGGCTGATCCTAGTCACAATCCTCCAAAAAATGGCAGATATCCACTTTTCAACTTTGCTCACTGCCACTGGTTACAGCTGCCACAGTGACATTATGGAGAGAATTTGAATCAAAGCTTTGTGGCAAAAATCAAGTGCCTGCAGACCTTCATGAAGCAATGGAGGAGGTATTATAATTTATTCCTTGTAATTAGTTGGGCCTCTTTAGTCTGTGCCGAGGGGTGCTTCACAGTATCATGTAGGAAGACTCCGTGTATATCACACAAGAATGATCCAGTCACAACACCAAGGATAAATCTGTCTTAGTCAAGGTGGAGAAGGCAGCTTACAAACCCAGTACAACATGGCTGGATATAGAGAAGATACGCCCGACTGCTCAAGCTTCCTGTCTTTGTAGGGAGAAAAGATTTCTATTTCAGCTGTAAAAGTAGGTGATGATTTCAACATATCCTCATTTCATCAAGGACTAAATTTTTCTTCCTAATTTTATCAGTTTTGATAAAAGATACTGCCTCTCTCTACAAAACTTGATCCTTTTTTGTGGCTAGTCCCTCAGGATGACTATGTAATCCCTAAGAGAACCATGTTTGAGGTGTATATGTCTTGTACATGGTACAAAGCAGAGAGAGAACACACCAAGCTCAGCCATGGAGTTAGGAAATTTAATAATACTGAAGGTGGCTCCAAGTGGAAAAGTGAGCTGGAGATTGCTAACAGTAAACTTGCTAACAAGGTTAAAGATTGTTTGGTTTTTCATAGCAGTGGGATATACAGGATGTTTTTGAGTTTATGTTCATATTTCAAATACTGTAGGAAATGTCAGATATTTGTAGGCTTTTTTTCCAAACAGCCAGAAGTTACAATGAGTTGCTCATCTATAAACTTACTGATAGGTATATGGAATGTGTAATCTGTAATTACAAGAAGAATACATAAGTTATTGTATTTCAAGGAAAATAGGCAATGCTTCTTTTAACACTCCGGTTTCTCTTCCAGACAGCCTTCTTCACCCCACACCCTAGGATTCCTGTGAGTAACATCTCTAATAAACATGGCTTCTGGCTTATTACCTCATGTATCTGATAGTCACACAGCACCTTAGTATTTTCCATGTTCTTTAAATGCTTTCAGTAAATAGCTCAGCTTGTGTCTGGTTCTGGGCAACTTCACTGTTGTAACCAGCCATGATGAGAAGCCCACGGCTGTCCTGGTAACAGCAGCATCCAAGCCAGCTGTGGCCAGGACACAGCTATATGCTGTGCTGTAAATAAAGAGTGCTTGCAACACGTAGTGGGAAATATCTGGCATTATATAGGATCACACTATTGGTATGTGAATAAGTTTGTTAAGGATCAGGAGGCCTTACGGCATGTATTCATGGCAGAGGTAGGCTGTAAGAGTGCCATGAGAAAAGAAAGTGCATATGCCAGGTTCTTCAGAGGCTGAGAAAGGAAATAGGAATGTGAGGTAGTACTGGAAATAGAGACAAGATTTCTTTAGTTCATGCTTCCCCTTGGCTCATAGTTTGCTAATATATATAGTAAGGAAATATGCAGAACAATGACATCGTATGTGGTCTTTGTAATGCTACAATCACAGGAGTTATCTCTTTTGCTTTGAGAGCATTACTCTTGTAAATGAGCTGCAAGAAAGTAAAGAATAAAAGGCTTGAAGTGTGTCAGAAGGTCAGGTCACTGGGATTTCTCCATGTGCAAGATGAATGTGATGATACTTAGTGTATCACACTAAGGTCTTCACATAGCATTGCAAGTTTTGAGAGAAGAAGGGGAGGTAAGGACAGTTACCTTTGATTTACAGGTCTACAAATTAAGGTGTCAGAAGGTGGTGATAAGCCTTAGGAGAGTGTCATGCGTTATGTCATAGAGGCTGCAGGACCAGCAGGGCGCTGAAAGTTGTCACGCACTCTCCAAAACACAATACTTGCCATTGCTTTCCATTGGGTATGTGGTGTATAGTACCAGGGAGCAACTTACACAGGTGGAGACAGGAAACACAGCCTGGATAGAAGGCAGCAGCACCATTACTTTGTTTACTTATTATGAGTTAAAATCAATTTCATTTAAAACACACCTTAGTAATTGTCAGAAATAGAAAATCTCTGGCCAAGTGGGTCTGAGCTCCCATTTACCCTCCGCTGCAGCTTCGTTGTGTTTTGGGTGCAGCTTGTGCTGTGAGCCCTGCAGAAACTTGCTGATGCAGCAGGGCAGTAGAGGGCGGGTCAGTTTCTTCCATGGGGTGCAGGGAACTTTTTCATGTTTATTTAGGCCAGTGAGTTAAAATCATTAAATATTTCTTTGAGATGGGGTGTGTGAGAACTGCAAGGGTGGTCAGGTGTGATGGCTGGAAAGAGGCAAAAGCAGTAAAATAGATGACTCCTCACTTTGCCTTCTATCTCCCACTGCAGCTGGGCACAGCTGAGCCCTCACTGCGTTTGCTCTCCTTTAAGTGGCACAGAAATGACTAACGTGTTAATTGAGACTACAGGAGGACAATGCCGAGAGCAGATCAAGGAAGCTGTAAGCACTGATCTGGCTCAGGTTGGTAGCAGCTCTTAGCTGTCACCGCATCATTTCTGTTCATTGAGCTGTAGGAAAGAAGTGGGTGGCAGTGGATTAAGTCCAGCTGCCAGGGGCAGAGGTCTCCACAAGGTGCAGCACTAGCAGAGAGTGTTAACAGTCTTGGCAGACAGTCATGGGTTCAGCAAATTTGGAAGGACTCACAAGCAGATTTGCTGGCAGGTTGGGTTAAGAAATGCTGCCTCTACGCATGTTTGTGGCTGTGCAAGGACATTAGGCTGGAATTTTGCTGATTTTGCATTAACATGCAAGTCAAGTATCAAGGAAAAAGTAGGAGAAAGGAGAATATTAGAAAAGCTTCCTCCCTTAACCTGTTGAGTTACTTCTTCCCTTTGCAGTCTTGTTTTCCCTGGTAAAATGTGCCCTTATTCCCACTTAGAAACACCATCCCTGCCTACAAATTTATTGCTGTATGTCTGTGCTTGTTGCTCTGCTCTCTCAAAAGGGTTTCAGAGCTTGAAATGTCATTACGCAAAACAACTTCCAGGTACAACCATACAGGTTTGTTGCATAGGACCCCTTTGCTTGAACTGCTTCAGGTGGTCCCGTTATCTTTCTGAAGGCCACTAGATGGCAGAAAGGACTGCCTGATTAACAGTTGATCTAACGAGGTGCTGCTTTGTAGAGTAAAATTCCTCCTATTATTTATCACAGATGATAATATTTATTCATAATGCATAATAAATACAGACATAAGTAATATTTATGCAGTTACATTTATTTTCTCTGTTAAAGAATGATTTGCAAATGGACTTTGAATTCCCAGTTGTTGCAGAAATGATTGGCAAATAGCTGATGCGAATAAAATTCAAGCTGATTTGTCTTGGGCTCTGCATTTTGACTGATCACTATTCCTCGTGTGTGTGTAGCTTAAATCACTGATGTTCTTACTCTTCCTTGATTGCATAATTGAAACACCTTGTATGATAAATAACGAATAAGTAATGATTGCCGTTGCCTGAATACATATGTTCATATAAATATACAAATGTGAGTATTCATGTAGCGCCTGGTTTATTTCAGCTGGTTCCATAATTGTGTGCTGTTCCTTTTCAATTTATAAAAAGCAGAAATATGGACTTATTGATTATTGTTCTAGAGCTCAGAAAAAGGCTGATGAACTTCTGTCTGAAAGCATCTTCAATTTACTGTAAGGAGGAAGAACAGGAATAAATTAATCCTATTCGTCAATGACGGTGCATGAAATAATGTACTGATGTTGCAGGAGGGAGGGGAAGTTGTGTGGATATGTGGAGATGTTAACAGAACTAGGGATAAAGAAAAGCTGTGTAATGCACATTGTAATGATCATCTCTGCTCAAGATGAGACCCTGAACATCTTCTTTTATAGGCGGACTAGGGAACTGTCTGTATGCAGGAAAATTTCCCCAATTGTAGGATGATATTAGCTCTGTGGTCCTACAGAGAGGCAGTACAGAGGCTCTGGCACTTTTGCTCTTGGTCATATCATCTGGCCTTTTAATACATTGGAGCTGAATTGATCAAATTTTGAATGGTAAATTCTTTAACTACTGTTCTCTGTGAGAGAAAAACGTTCTCTTTTTAAATTGAACATTTTTGCCATTATTATCATAACAGTCCAAGAAGCCTAGACAAAGATCTCCAAATCTTAGTGCGTGATATCACAGTTTTGATTCATTGACCTCAAAGTCCTTTGAGGAAGCTACTCTATATTAGAAATTGATATCTGATTGAAAGAGCCCTCTTACAAAACAGGACTAATGTGGTATACAGCCATGGAAATAGCTTTTATTTCTCTCTTTGTCTTATTGTTTTATATCAGGGTGAACCTGGACCAAAAGGGGAGAAAGGAGATCAAGGAAAGAGCGGAGAACCTGTAAGCACAGCCAAGTGTTTCTTCAGTTGGTTCTGAACTTTAGCAGGAGAGGACATAAAAGCTGCCTGTTTTGGAGGGAAAGGCGGGGGACATGCTCCTTCCATAGTTAGGATGCTTCTCTCATCAGAAATGGCCACAACGGTGCTTGACTTTGTACTGACTGTAGAGGAAGCTACATGACTACATGAATTTAAGCACCTAATTTTAGCTCTGGGCCTTAGTGGCTGAAAAGAGGACTATGGGGTTTGCTAGACAGAGATTGGCTGACCGTAAGGTTGTACAGGATTTATTAAGGGCTTTTGAAGTGATGTGGCCCAGCTAAATTGTGCATTTGGCTACTCCATTTGTATTCTGGACTGCTCTTGTTCTGGATGGAGCCCCCAGGGGAGAGAGAGTCCTGTGCAGTCACAGCCTCTGTAAAAACCACCCTTTCTTCTCTCAGTGGGAGGAAGGAGAAACATCTCCTTCTGCTCAGAAGAAGAAAGGAGCAGTTTCCTTCAGCTCCTTCACCTCTCCCTCTGTTTTTTCAGGGATTACCTGGGGTTCCAGGTGAACAAGGTGCCCCAGGACCTGCAGGAGTACAGGTAAGAGGGCCAGCCTTGAAGAAAATCTTTGACATGACCAGAGAGGGGTGCCTTCAAGGTCTGTATCACTGTAAATAATTCTTCCCCTACACACCAACAGCCCATTTCTCCTTCCTCATCATTGTAAGTTCAGGGACTTCTGTAGAGGTATTTACTTATGCTGGACATCAAGACAACATGAGAAAAATCAAAGCAGAAACATGGCATCTCTGTAGCATGATCAGTATTGTCTGAGACACTCCTTCCAACTTCAGGATCCTTCAAGAAGGCATCTTGTATTGGTGCCACTGAACCACAGGTCGAAGTTAAATTACTGCAGTACATTGGCAAAACATTGCAGAGCATTCAATTCAACCCTAGCCCATTTGACCCTGAGTGCACTATGGCTCATGTGAAATGGTTTTATAGTCTCAATTATCTTCTGAAAATTTCTTGGCTCATGCATGTTATTTTCAGTCATCATCTAGGTATGTTTTCTTGTCAACATGGGAGGATGTTCACTCTGCCATCATCTGTGCTGTGCCCAAGCCATGTAGTCAGCTACTACTTGGGCATCAACAGCTTAAACACGTTAACAGCAGTCTTAACGTTATGAAAAAAACAGTAATATCATGCAACTTTTAACTAACATCTGCTAAATGGGAGACTGTTCAGTGAGCAGACTCTGTCCTGTCAAAATCCTTAAGAAAGGGCTACATGGTATGTAGGACTGGGACAAACACTCTGGACTGTGATCTATTTTGACCATTTCTAAATGGCTGTTTGTATTTGAGAACTGCAGGCAAAACTTCCTCTGTGCAGGGAGACCATCAGAGTTGAGCTGGAAATGAAGTAGCTGGTAGGCCTGAAGATAGGAATGAATTTCAAGGAGATGAATGCCTGCAAGTTTCAGCATCTCGTGCTGAGAAACAGCCTCTGAGCTGATCAGTCATTAGTAATTCTTCTTATGTCTCAGGGTTTTATTTTTATATTTCATTTTCTCACTGCACAGAGAGCTGGGAGCCATTTCCTCAGCCGTTAAACTCCTCTGTGAATTGATTAACGAAAACCATTGCCTAGTGCATGTTCAGGTGTCTTGAAGTCTTTTTGTCTGGCAGGCAGTCCTGTCTCATCTCTAATCGTCTGGTATCTCTCTGCACAGGGCACAAAGGGGCAGAAAGGAGCCCGAGGTGAAGCTGGAGCCCCCGGAGAGACTGTGAGTAACTGCTTCCCTTGCAGCATTTTTCCCTGACAGTGACACACCTGAAGGGACTCTGAAGTCAATGCCTTGCAGATTCACAGTCCCAGGCTGCTTGGGCGCAGGGCACGTCCTAAGCTGCAGCTGGAAGAGTCGCTGCTTGTGGGCAAACAGGCACAGCTGCACCAAACAGATCAATGCCCCGATCAGCTCAGCTCTAAATTGTGTATCTTTTGTTGGCCAAGTTTCTCCCTCTCTAACAAAAGGCCCTCTTTTCTGGGTGAGGTGCCGGCAGAGCTTGTTACTGCACTGCGATATCAGCCAAGCCCAGGCAGCCAGCTGGTGCAGGGAGCTCACTTCTCATCAGCAGCCTAAATTAGATTTTGATCACCGTTGGTTTTAGGCTTCTTAGTCAATTCTGCTTTCTTTAATACAGGCTCATCACCAGAGGAATCATCACATACCACTTTTTGAGGCATGTGTTGTAGGGAGTGCTGTCTGACTGTCTGCTAAAGAACAGCAAAGGATTCAAGTCCCATTTTATTATTGTGAGAGCGTATAAGCCCTTTGCGGCTGAATAAAAGGCCACATACTTTCTTTGCAAGCAGAGAAGGAAGACTGAAGAACTATTTGAAATAACGATTGAGAGAGAGGATGTTTCTGTCTGGGAGAAGGAGGGAATAGGAAATTCAAATTAAGCATCCTAGAGCACTGAAATTTCTTCTTCCACCTTTGTGTTCACAGTTTTCCTTCTTGGGCTTGTGCTTAGACATTGTCAGCAGTGCTTTGACCTTAAACTCTCAACTGCCTGTCCCCAGCTCTCTTCAACTCTTGGTTGAAGGACCCCTTAATCTTTTTGGAGAGAAAAAAAGAAGGCAAAAAACATCCCCCTTCCACCAAACCTATCCGTTGGGTTTATTTCTTTGTATAACCTGGTGGCTCGGAGGATGTTAATGATATGGAAATGCAGGCATATACAGGCATCCTTTTTTTTGCCATCCTTTCACAGACTGCCACTGCTCCAAATGTTTCTATTGGCTCATAGACCAGTGACTGTAAATAACACAGAAATGAGGAAACCTTTAATTCTCTTTTAGTAAGCTGAAGGTAACAAATAGACATTCACTTTGTGAAGAGTTGTGCTGTGGAACATTTTCATCATCTCCCAACTGTATGCATTGTCCTTCTGCAAGATATTACTGCCCAGCCCTTCCAGTAGGAGGGGTTTTCTGTACTCTGCTCCAAGTCAGACAGATTATTTCAGTCTGCTGATGCAGATGTTTTTAGATAGCCTGTCTGGTTTAGCCCTAAATGGATTAGGTATGCTAATAGCAATGCTTTTCCTTGCAAAGCTGTGATGACAGATGAATCCTGGCCAGTGCAGGGTGACAAGCAACTACAGAGGTAGCAACTTCAGCCTGATATGGTCAGGTATAGAGGCAAACGTCTAAATATAGCCTGGTAACCCCAAACATATATCTCTATGGGGACATAAATCCCCAAATATATGTCCTCGCATGCCCCCTGTGCATTTTTGGGGACACGGCCTTTCCCACCCTAAAAAGCTTTCACCTGCAGACAGAAAAGACCTGCAATTCAGAACTCTAACACTGAATGGTTTGAGCTGTTAATCTATTTAGTGCAATTGAGTGTTTTCAGGTTTTGTTCCCTGGAGTAGAGAAAGGTAGAATTGTCAACAAAGCATATTTTGTTGACCTAGATTTTTGTTTTAATGATAAATCAACACACTTTCCTCTGTTCTTTTGATGTTTCAGGCCCAGACTTTTCTTCCTGTATCTCAGCTAGATTTAGGATTTAATTTGATGGAGGGTAATTTTAAGCTCCCAAAGAGAGTCTTCATCCATTTTGTATTCTTTCATGCTTCTTTACACTACAAAGTGTTTCACAAAAATGCTATTTTTTGCTTTGTGCTTGTACAACACCTTGTCTGACATGAACTCCAATTTCACTTGGAACATCTTGTTTCTGTGCTGGTACAAGTTGTGAATTATATATGCACACACATTTCATTTTCTTAAAACAGGGTGTGACTGGTCCAGCAGGGCCCCCAGGTCCAAGAGGCTTGCCAGGAAATGTGGTATGTATGCACCAGTGTATTTGTTTTCCCATCTGTGCGCTGATTTCTTTATTTAATATGTTTAGTTTTCCCTTCCACAGGATTTACTATCAGGTTCAAAAGGCTGCATTTCATTACACATTTTTTATGGTTGAATTGAAATATCTGGAGGCACCTGGGAATGGTGTATCCATGAAACATATTCTTATATTCATTTGTAGAAAGAGGGAAGCATGGAGCTGCTTCATTCCTCACCAAATTGTCAAAAGCAATTTTTGCTGCCAGCTCTTCAAGAGAAAAACTGCGATGTTTACTGTCTCTCTGGTTTTGCTTCCTTTGCCTCATTTTCATTTGTCCTTTCTTTTTGAAAACATGACTTATTGATATAAAAATTGCATGCTAAACTCCCATTTTTATTATGAAAGCATGTAAGTATTTGATTCTACAATCAGAGCCTTGAAATCAATATGGTGTCCTCCTTACTTCAGTAGATGTTCATCACCATTATTAATCTGTGCATGATACCGCTTTTCATGTTTGCAAAAAAATCTTTGGACTAATTCTACTCCCTGCTCCACCAGTAATTTTCTTTTCAGTGCTTGGGGTTTCTCTGGGTTTACACCAGAGTAAGTGAAAAACAGCAGTTAGACCCCATGTTATAATGTATTCAGGCAAAGTGGTTTAGCACAGAGGGCTCTTTAAGGCAGTTTGTTACCTGGCAGCCCAAGAAATCTTAAATTGCCTTTCTACTAATTGTTAAAATACATTTGATTTAATTGTACTAATGTAGTGATTTAATTTCAAACTGAAGATGATATAAAAAATGAAGACCCTTTCCAATTTCATATTCTTTTAAGCAAACTTCTATACCAGTCATACCAATTACCTATAAAAGCTAATATAGTTGGAAATAATTTTTACTGGTGCAAAAAGGAAAATAATTACCACATCCATCCTGTGAGGAGGTCAATTCAATCTTACTGGTGCCAAGACATCATTTCAGATCTTAAAATGGAGTACCATTCCATAATGCTAACTCACGTTTTTGTGAGTTAAGAAGTTACAGTATTTAATCTGGAGCTCTAAATCATCTATATTTTGACAAGAAATCCTTTGAGATCTGCCAAGATGTGAAAAGGATTGAAAACTGAAATAGAGGGTAAGATAAGATGAACATACCTATGTTTTCCAATGTGTAGCTGTGGAGAGCAGTAGCCATAAAAAAATAATATTGTGAGACTTTTGGCTTCTCTGATACAGAGGTGATGATTGGGGGTTTGTTGGTAATGGATTGGGAACTGCTGAGGATTTCACAGAATGAAAAAAATAGTTATTGGTGGAAAGAGAATGCACAAATCTGGGATTAGCTCAATTTCTGCTTTTGCTGTTCAGCTCTTTTTTATATTGAAAAAAACCCCTTCTTTAAGCACTTGGTACACAGCTTTTCTGTGGTGCTCTCTGGATTACAGGTTGTCTGTACTGGAAAATGTAGAACTCATACTAATCCTTGAGATAGATTGTACTGAATGCACAGGTCTATCCATTTGCTTTAGGATCAAATACTGGCTAAAAAGAAAGTTTTAAGCTTTAAAGTTCTTTTATCTCCAGGGTGTGCCTGGAGACCCTGGACTACCAGGAAAGGAGGGAACAAAGGGGGAAAAGGTGAGTTTGTTCTTTCATGGATTTGTTTCTTTTCTTCTTGGCCATTTTAAGTAACCTGGGACAGAAGCAATCTGAACTGGGAAATAATTTCATAGGTTCGTGGGTGGTTAAGACACATGGGCTCATTAGATCCTCTTGTCTGACCTCCTCCGTTACACATGCTATAAGGTTTTCACCCTGTTGCAGCTTTATAATTTGCCTAATCAAACCACTGAGATACAACTGGATACAGTGAAGTCACTGCTACACACTTATGCAATGATAATCTTCTACTGTCCTCATTGCCTGATGAGAGTGGGCATTTGGTGTTTTAAGTACCTCCTGCTCAACACTGTAAATCCAAAGCTGGAAGAAAAACTGGCCTTCATGTTTAGGAAAATGAGATTTCTGCTTTCCTGATAAGCTGTTGTAACTGGACCATTAGTTCAGCTTTCTAGTGTGCCCTTGCTTACCTTTTGCCTGCCTTGCCTAACTGTTATGTCCTATCTCATAGCTAGGCAATGAGCTCTCTGAGGTCAGGGGTTTGTAATTTGCTCATACGTTGCACAGTGCCCAGCATGCTGGAGTCCTGATCTTTGTTTGCTGGAGTAGGAATGATTAATCAGAAACATGGACCCCTGTGTGCATATACACAGGGTTTAAAAGGGGATAAATCCCATCCCCTTAGTCAAATAATCATCCAGATTACTGAGATCTACCTCAGGGTCATGTGTGGACCAAGGACTCTCTCATACAGCTGGTTCCCAAAACATTTTGAAGTGTCTTTTTACTTTCCTTAAGGAAAATTACAAATGCCTTGAGATTCCTGAAGGAAAAGGCTTCCTGTAAAAGAGGATTTCCTGTGATACCAAGAGAAATTCAGATGAGAAGGCTAGAAAAAAAATGCATATTTTTCAGTCCCAATGAAAGACCTGAGACAGGAATGGTCTTTTGTATGCTACTGAGTTTTGCTGGATTGTCTTCTACAGGGTGATCCTGGAAAAGAAGGAAAAGTGGGTTTACCTGGGCCAGCTGGTAAGCCAGGGCCTGCTGGAGAGCCGGGTTTGCCTGGTAAGGGTAAAGATGGAGAACAGGTAAGTACTGCTGGCAAGCTCTGCACTCGAGTAGTTCAATGTAAGATAGACAAGCATGACTTCTGCAGGAGAACAGTGGATTTTTGGTAGAGTTAGGCTGCATTGTCACAAGTGCTCACAGGCTGTCTGCTGAAGACATGAAAGGCCTGGTTGTGCAAAATGCTGCAGATCACTGCGCTGCATCCAAAAAAGCAGAGAGAACTGAAGCTGTATTTCTGAACATTAAACCCCCTTCAGTGTGCCATGGTGGCCATTGGAAATGGAGACCTCCACAAGGAGTAACTGTTGTCCTTGTGACCAGCACAAAAATGCTTAGCTTGATGGAAGTTCTCTAAAAGCATTTCATTCTAACCAAATTAGCAGATTATTTAATTTGCCTATATTTTATCAGTAAAATATTGCCAGGACAGTGTGAGGCAAGGAGGGTGGTGGTGGGGACACTTGCTGCCTTGACTGTCTCAAAGTCCAGGCTCCTGTTTGGCTGCATGGTGACTGTTTTCTGGTTTTGGCTCTGTCACTTTAGGGGCAAAGAGGCCCACCAGGCTTGCCAGGACCCTTTGGACATAAGGTGAGCATGGGCTTTGTTGTTCGCTGTGGACTACTTCTCTCCATCACTGGAACTGGAGAAAAAGTTATGGTGAAAACATGGTCTGTTTTTCACTGGAATATAGAGTTTGTGAAACTTTAACTGAAAAATGGTCTTCTAGCCTTTCAGGAGGTTCTTTATTATTCCAGTATGTCTGTAGATGTAAATATTAAGATATGAATTAGCTGTGCTCGCTTTCCATGTTTAAAATTTCTTCGAGCATTATGTGAATGCAACATGGACTAAGGACTAAATGCTGCACACTTTTTCAGGGAAACTGTCCATATAGCAAAGAGACATTTCATAGCTAAAGGATGACCTACTCTTGAGACCGCCTGTCAGCCCCTCAAAGAGCACTCCTCCATAGCACTCATTTCCTTCACCTCTCTCAAGAAGGATGTGAATTATTTTCCAATGGGACCAGATAGTCCTGGTTTGCCCTCCTATATTGTAGTTAAGGCAAAGAGTAGCTAGTTGATTTAGTTAATGACACTAATTTCAGCTGAAAAGAATGTTCATTCCCCTATAAGTACACAGCAAAGAGAGAATGGCAAAAAAACCCAACAAAACCCTTTGCTTGTGGGAGCATCTGGATTGTGCTTGAATCTTCAATCAGATATGTTAGAAATTCTCCTCTTTGAAATGACCGTGCCCTGATCTGGATTGGAAGAAGAATAGGATGTTGAAACAGATTCTGTAAATGATATAAGTAGGAATATAGCAGTAAGAGACTAGATCCATCTGGGTCTTGTATTTTTTAAATAACCAAACTGCTATGAAATATTTTTGTTTTTCTGCATTCTGTATAAATGCATTGTAGTCCGTTGTATATGTCTTTGACAGTTCAGAACACACACACAACAATAGACTGAGAATTAATATAAAAATCAGAAAAAAACACTAAAAGAAATCTCATGAAATATTCTATTCAATATCAACACAAGATGGTAAGAATCTTAATTGTGCATGGGAAAATAGTATTGAACTTTTTGTACTGAAATTATGTTCTTGAATAAAATAACAGATAAGGGATCTGCTGGAGTGTTTGAACTAATCAGAATATATTTTTTCTTACTGTCCTTGCAGTACTTTTTCCTTGTAATGTAAGATTAGTTTAAGAAGAAAGAAAGAAAGAAAGAAAGAAAGAAAGAAAGAAAGAAAGAAAGTAAAAGGGAAAAAAATTAGGAGATATTGCAGACTGAATTTTGGGTGGGCAAAATCCACGGGTAACAATTTTTCTATCATGCTTCTACATAGCTGGAAATAGTGTAATAATAAATAACATAAATAAGATTCACTGTTATAAGTCTACTGCCAATGTGAGACCGAATCTCACAACTGCAATACAATCCATAAAAATCTCATTTGATTTCTCCCTATAGCAAAAGAACTGACATTAAATTTAAGTATTGCAGCTGAATTCTTTCTTAACCCTCTGTCTACAATGCCCATTAAACAGTGTCAAGTAGTTGTCTGTGCTCTGCAGGTTTTACTATTGAAAATCCTGTTCTCTAGAAGAGAGGTCTCTCCTTTTGGAGTATAGTCCTCTAGAGAGAGTGGTAGAACTGCTGAATTATTTTTTTACAAAAAATTATTCATACACTTGTGTGAGTAGGCCTATGTTGGTAAAGGAAAGGAGAATATTAAGATGTAAGCAAACATGCCTAATTCTGTCTTCCTCAGATAAATAATCTGTATGTAGCAATGTTTGCAAGTTAGCCATCTACCATAGGAACACAGAGAAAGAAAAGCGCATTATGGTGCTTAGCGTTTCCCCAAGCCAAGGAGAGTGCCTAATACCCTGCAGGCAACTGCAAATGCTGGACATCGGATGCTGTGCACTAAAATAAATTAAAATACTTGTAGAGGCTGTGTTCCCACTCAGTTATGTGATCTGGCACACGTTGACGTTGTGTGAGTGCTCACAGAGGTGGGCTGGGGCTCATGTGAAGGAAGGGGGCCGTTTTCTTGGCATGATGTGACCGTAACAGTGCCATATCCCCATACTGCCACAACCTGATACCGTTACTCTGTGGGCAAGATCAGGTCAGGATGAATCAATGTTATGTCATGTTGTAAAACTTGATTGCATTTCAGCACATTTTCTCAACAGTGCACCAAGCCTTTAACTTCTTCCTTTGTTTCAGGGTGAGAGGGGAGCTCCTGGCCTTCCTGGACAGCCAGGAGACAGAGGTGTGCCAGGAATCGGTCTGGCTGGACCCCCTGTAAGTAGCAGACGCTGCTGCAACCTGTGACAAGGCAAAAACTTACCCATTGCCATCAGGGGAATGGGTTCCCTGGGCTCAGCTGTGCCAAGAGCCCGTGGGACATTTTACCCTCTGAAAATGCAAACTACAAACTAGTCCTGAGGCTGCCATTTGTGGCTCAGATGTTTACACGTCTGTTGTGAGGGCTCTTGATGCATTCGGTTTTAGCTTGACGGAGAAAGGCAGAGAAGTGCTATAGGAGTGATTGATGCCACTGGCTGTTACTCCTGACTTTTCTGCATCATCTTGACACATTGGCTGTGGATGTGAGTCAAGATCTGTGCTGAGCCAGCAGGTCTGGTCTACTGGGCAGACATAACCTTGCTGTCACCCTATTAGAAGGGATGAGTGTGACACACATTCCCACATCAGTGACATAGTCAGCACTCTGATAGGGAAATACAAAGTCGGATTTCTTAAATTGCTGCATTCCAAGAGAGCTATCATCCCCATAATTTCCCACAAATATTTAGTCAGACCTCATCCAGCTCTGCCCTCACCTCTTGTTTATCAGTAGGCCACGAGGTGTATCTGGGAGTCTGCTCTGGAAAGTTTGGATTCTCCTGTCGCTGGGGTTCTATCATTCCAGTACTTGTCATATACAATTCCTCTTGAGATGAGGGAGATTTGGGAGTGTTCTGACTGTAGCCCTGGTCAGAGTCCTCTGGATATGCACTGAATTTGCAAATGAAATATGTTTAGGAGGAAGCAAACTTTATTCCTAGCTGTAATTGCTAGAGGACATCTGAGACCTTGCATTATTTTGCATGCCCTGTACATGCTGTGATACGGTACCAATCACAGTCAATGTTTTAATGCTCTGGTTATCTAGATATAAGTTTCCCAATTAGTACAGGAAATTACCTTGAAATGATAAGTCATATTGCCGTGTAATAGTGGTTGACAAATCTCGCTTTCTGAGGTGTATCTCCAGTTAACATTTGCTTTTACCATGCTGAGTACTATATAAGGTAAAGCAGGCTGGGTCAGTCATGTTTCACACTGTGATTGTGTCATGGCCTTCATGGTCCTCCCAGGGTTACTGATGATTGAAGATTTGCTGAGTATTACTGGTTATGATTTATCTAAGGAACAGTGATGTTCTTGCATTTCTTAATGTTCAGTCATTAATATTAAAATTAAAATGAAATTAGCAAATGAGTACCTGGTTTGTTTGAAAGTCCCTAGGCTGTGGCTAGTTTTTAATTACTGATTTTTAGATTCAGTACAGAGGTAGATGAATTCACTTCTGCATCCTGATGTACACCAGATGACAAAGTTATTCTTCACTGGGGCTTTAGCATCTGCATATCCTTGAACACAAATGACTAAGAACTTGACTCCAAATGTAGACATCACTTTTCTCACACCAGAAGATTACTTTTTTCTGTGTTATCATTGTTTGACCACTGTCATTGGTTTGACCACTTTGTTTGACCACATTGTTTGACCACTGTCAGGATGAGTAGCCACCTACATACCACACTATTCCCAATTGATTTGTTTTTATTTATTTAATCTGCTTCACTATTATGATGGTTTTCTCCACAGTAGATTCAGCTGATAACCTCAGCTCCAGTGCAAAGACTCTGGAATTTGAAAAATACTGTATAACCTTGAATCTATCGGGCTTTCACAAAGACTGAGTCCCACAGAAAAAAAGAGAATAAAGTCAGTGGAGCTGCTTCAATGCATATTACACACTGAATTAAAGGTGTTAGTCTATACCCTTTTTAGTGATGTGACAAAATTCTTTGTATAATACTATCAGCTTCAGAGGTGAGAGCCAGCAATTCTCTTTAATTGGAGTCCTCACCCTGTTTCCTCCTGTGCCCTTAACCTGTCTTGGGCTTTGCTTCCTGCATAAAAGGTATATATAGATGAGGATTTTTTTACTTTGCTAAAGTATTGAGTTACTATTTACATAACACTGAGCCATAAACTGAGTATTAGCAGAGTGTGTTCTTCCCAACTGAACCATAAGCAGAAGAGGGGACTGCTTGGAGAAATGGAGTGAATTCACATGCTTATGCTGAAGTTGCCTAATGGACACATGTGCTGCATAAGTAGAAGGGTTTTGCTCTTGCTCTGCCTTGCCCTGCTTATATTACTATGGATTCAGAATTATGTATTTAGCCTTTGCTTGAGCAGAGCATTAAGGCATCTTTCATGGAGGACTGTATGAGGATTAGTGAATTAATGTGCCTGAAATAGAAACCAAAGGGAGAGGAGTCATAGTGTGAGCCAATTTATTCAAACACAGCCCCAGAGATGTGAGGTCAAACCTTGTTTTGGGTGTGTTTGGAATGCCAAATTGACTCATCCATGTTGGATATGGGTACTGCATCAGTTCTTTGGTGTTCCTATAGAAGTGGGTACCTTTTAGTGGTTCACTCTACCCAGTTGCACCTTTTTAAGTTGCATCCCCAAACAAATAGCATATGCAAACCCACTGAACTCCCTGCTTTGACCATTTAAAGAGCACACATGTCCCGTGGGATGCTTTTCCTTGTGTTAGAGGTAGCTGAATACAGTGGTCTTCAGGACCTGGGGGAATTGTCCTGTCCCAGCCCAACAGATGCAAGGGCACTGTGATTCTGTGTCCCCAGGTCCAGCCAGTAGCGAGCCTGAGCACGTATTGCGAATGGGCATATGCGTATGCGATGCACACACATACACACACGGCCCTGCAGCTACACAGACCAATGCAGAGAATAACGCCTTTATCAACACTCATATAAACCTAAACAGCACTCCCAGAAACATGAGCAGGAATGTCTCGATCCTGCTCCTCCTCTCTGGCTGATGAGGTTTGAAGGCCACTGTTGGAATATATACATGAAATGTGGATCTTTCCAGCAGCTGGTCTTGGACACCTACTCTGCCCAGTACCCAGGCCGCTGCACCCCAGTGTCGTCCAGGTGCTGGCACCCAGACCTGTGAGCCCCCTGCGTTCACAGCCTCACAACCCTGTTGCTGGCACCCAGACCTCTCCTACTCACCAGCTCATCTGGCTTGAAGCTCACTAAGATTCAGCCACATGAGCTCAGATTAATGAGCTCATCCATGCTGAAGAGTGTTACAAATAGGATTTAAAGAGAATATAGTAAATGGGGTTATGTCAGGCTGGCAGCCAGTCCAGTGGGGTTCCCCAGGGCTCAATTTTAGGGCCAGTGCTCTTCAATGTTTTTATAAATGATCTGGACGCAGGAATTGAATGTACTTTAAGTATGTTTGCTGATTATACTAAACTAGGAGGAGCTGTGGACTCCCTCGAGGGTAGAGAGGTCTTACAGAGAGATCTGGATAGACTAGAAAGCTGGGCAATCACCAACCATATGAAATTCAACAAGAGCAAGTGCAGGATTCTGCACCGGGGACAGGGTAATCCTGGTTACACATACAAATTGGGGGACGAGAAGCTGGAGAACAGCCCCATGGAAAGAGAACTGTGTGTTTGGGTTGATGGCAAATTGAATATGAGTCAACAGTGTGCCCTGGCAGCCAAAAGGGCCAACCGTTTCCTGGAGTGCATCAAGCACAGCATAGCTAGCTGGTCGAGGGAGGTGATTGTCCCACTTCACGCTGCACCGGTGCGGCCCCACCTCGAGTACTGTGCGCAGTTTTGGGCGCCTCAATGTAAGGAGGACATCAAACTCTTAGAGTGTGTCCAGGGAAGGACAACCAAGATGATGAAAGATCTAAAGGGCAAGACTTAGGAGGAGCAGCTGAGGTCACTTGGCTTGTTCAGCTTGGAGAAGAGAAGGCTGAGGGGTGACCTCCACACAGTCTACAACTTTCTCAAGGGGAGCAGCAGAGGGGGAGGTGCTGATCTCTCTCTGGTGACCAGCAATAGGACACAAGGAAATGGAATGAAGCTGCATCAGGGAAAGTTCAGACTGGACATTAGGAAAAGGTTCTTCACTGAGAGGGTGGTCGATCACTGGAAAAGGCTCCCCAGGGAAGTGGTCATGGCACCAGGCCTATCAGAGTTCAAGGGGCATCTGGACAATGTTCTTAGTCATATGATTTAATTTTTGGTAGTCCTGCAAGGAGCAGGGAGTTGGACTTGATGATCCTCATGTGTCCCTTCTAACTTGAGATATTCTATGATTCTATGACTGTGGTGGTGTGGCAGGGCTCAGTCAGACACACATCATGTTAGCATACAGCTGACCCCTCTGGTCCCTTTTTCTCTCTTGTTTTCTCGCACTTTTTCCTTCATGATCGACCTCAGTTTCTTCCTTATTCTGCCTTTGTTCCTTCCCCTAAACATCCTGCTGTGAGTATTGCACACTCCAACAATGTCTGTGTGAGCAGCCTGTCAGACTTGATCCTTTTCCTCACCCTTCCTTCTCCAATTCTTGTTATCTTGGTGCTTCAGGACCCACCTTGATCAGCCAAGGTGGGGTGTTAATTTTAAGTGTTTTGATTGCTGTGTCTTTTCTGTTTGCAGGGCCCTATGGGACCCCCAGGAGACAAAGGGTCATTGGTACAGTATGTCTTTCTGACTACACCCAGATTTTATGGGGAGAGAACAACCACATTAATTGTGTTTCCACCAATGATTTCATGAAGACATGTTTAATTAGTTCTTTTTGGCCAAGAATGGTAGGATCACAGGGTGGCTGACCCTCTGAAGGGTCTCTTGTGCATTACCAGCTACTTGTCTGCTATATTGAGTTGTGAGAAAGAGTTGGGAGACTCTTGGCATGGTGACAACTTTTTCTTACCTGTCAATAGTCCTACAAAAGAAAGAATGAGTCACTTGTTTAACCCTTCATTCCAAAAAAGTATTTCAAGGCACATAATTCAAGGCACACTGCTATGCCTTATAGCCAAGGCCTCAAAGGTTTAAAATAAACCATTTTTAAGCATTTTTCTTACTTAAATCTTACAGAAAACCCTGCATTTCAGTATTCACCAAACACACTTAGTTCCTCAACATGCAGTTTTACAAGGATGCAATCCATTGGTGTGAAACAAATAACTCTGTACTGTGGTCTCAGTATACACTGGCATGAATTTCCAGCACGCCAGCCAGTCCTAGCCAGTGTACTAGTTTGGCACTGAGGATCTGGGCCTTCTTTTCTCCTCTACAGTCCTGTGCTCAGTCATATTTTCTCCCTGTTCATAAACTTGCCTCCTATAAGGAGTCATTATTACCTTTCCAGTCAAGGTATGTGAGGCTTGACTTTAGTGATGCACGTAAAGTCCCTTGAAGCACAGAAATAACTGATGCTGTGATAGTGCAATGTGAGATTTAATTTTTTTTTTTCTTAAACTCTCTCATAGTTGTTTAACTGCTAGTTAACTTTTTTCCCAGTAACTATTGGGTTGAGGATTTCTTCTCTTCAGCTAAGAAGCACCTCATAAGTAATGTTCATGTTATTGGGTTTGTCTGTTCTCTCCCTACCAGGGTCCCCGCGGTGTACCTGGTATCCCTGGACCACAGGGGCCTCCTGGCCAGGATGTAAGTAAAATAAAAGTGTAAGTAAGTGCTCAAGAAGTTTGCCAATGTTTGAATCTAATTTCCCTAAAAATTGTGTTCATACTCAAGTAGTCATTGAATGTTACTACGATGGTCCAAGGGAGATGATTCGCAGAATTTTACAAGTTAGGATGTCGGGGGGGGGAAAATTAGGCTAAGGAGGGTTGTCTCAAGGAAAGCAGTGGACTTTACCACTGAACCATTTTAAAATGACACTGGAGAAGGGACTTGGCAGCATACACTGGGGAACAATCCCACACTGGAAAAGGATGATTGTTAAGCTGTCTAGGAACTTCTCAGAAGCTGCTGAGATAAGTAACCTGTAATATTTCTATGAAAACAGGGCCACAGCAGTTAAAAAGCTCTGTGAGTTCATTTTGCTGCTGCTACTATGCATGAGAGATGACATTTTAACCTCTTGGTGTGTTGTCCTCACTCCTGCTGTCTCAGTGGGTGAGTCATGGAGCTGAGGAATAGAGAGAAACGTGGCAGACTCCCAGCTGGAAAGCTGACTCTTCTTGCTGCCTGGCTTTGTCTCAGTGTTGAATCAGAAAGAGGAGTGTTTTATTTCTCTGCTGGTCAGCCGGTCTGTGATATGGAAACCAGTCCTGGAGGAAAAACAGCAAGGAGGCTCTGAAGATTTTGAAAGGCTTGATCTTTGGATTTGTGCCTGTTGAGGGAATGCTGTGGGGAGGGGGCAGTGGCCTCCTCTAACTCCTTCTCAGCGCTGCTTTACGATGCTGTTGTATCTGAAAGGGGGTACCAGTTTTCAAAAAGTCCATGACAAGCGATTTTCAACCCTAGTGTGGCTTTATTGACGTACATCAACTGGTCTAAAGGGTGTACTTTCCTATGGGGTGGACCTCCTTTCCTCCTGCAGTGTTGGAGAAGAAGGTCTAGTTTTCTTCCCACCTACTTTGTCACAAGACAGATGATTATGGCCAGGGTATTCCTCCACAAGTCCATGACAGTAGAAATGGTCCTTTGCCTCCATCACCCTGTGTCCCTGGACAGTGACAGATTCAGGACTGATTGTGTCCTACTGACTGCCCCTATATCTCCTCACCTTGTCTCAGATGTTTGAGATTTTTATCAAGAGGTTTTAAGCAGGAGATACAATAGATGGGTTTATTACAACTGTATTGTGTGAGGAGAGTGCCAGAGACAGCTTTTCTGAGTCTGTTTCTGGCTCTACTCAGATCAGCGTTGACTGGTTAGCTCTTGGAGAGGCAGTACTATAGTCTTTACATCTCTCCTTTTCCCTGCAGAAAATTGCCCAAACGGAACCATTCCTTATGGTATTTATAAAACACATCCTCTGTTACACTAACTGTTTTAATTGCACTCAGCGTGTCTTTTAGGAGCTCTCTGTATTTTGGCTGATCACCTGTTAAGCAATTCTACCTGTGTTTCAGAAAGTGTAAATGTAACTACAGGGCACATTCCAACATTTCTTGCTATAACAGCAGGGATATCTATTTTGACAAGATCATGCCTTTGCAGTTTCTTGATCTCCACTTTCATTTATGACTAGTACAAAGGATTTTTTGTTCTGCTTTTGCGGTCTTGTATATCAATGTAGTATTCCTGTATTCTTTGAAGCATGCCCATTTTTGTACTCTGTTGTGTTTAAACAGTATGTCATCAGTTAGGAAATCTCCAATTTGAATTGGTAATATGAATTTCCCATGCAACTCCCAAGCCATTCAGTGGCAATAGCCTTAATGACTTCCCTCAATGTCTTGTTTTTTGCTGTGGCCTTTGCAAATGTATTCCATGTTTTTTTCTGAGACTGAATAATTCTTTTAAATCATATTTACATACATTAGGTTATTCTCTGCATTATTTTTTCCAGTTGCAGACTCATCAGATGCTCTTGGAAGTGTCTGCTATAAGTTGTTGTATTCGCTGATACTGCAAATCAGATTTACAGTTGTATTTGGGGGGGTGGAAGAGTCAATACTTTTTTTGCAATACCTTTGGCCAGAATTATCTCCCATAGGTGAATAGATTGGTTTTTTTATATGTCTACATTCTAGCTTCTTTCTAGTGCCCTAAAAGCGTGTGCCATATTTTTTGCAATAGCACTGCCCAAGGTCACCTTTTAAAACATCTGTTGGCAACTCATTCAAGCATCAAGAGTTCTCAGAACAGTGTCTTGTCTTATTAAAATTTAGGTTTTGAAAATCCTTATCTAGGTTTACAGTACAGTCGTGCTGGTTTGGCTTTGTTCTGTTCCTCTTAGCAAAAGGCTTGGTGTTTATTTGTCCTCTAGAGTTCACTGTGTCCATAAATCCCTACAGATTCTCTTCTTCTGGGACAAAGTTGGAACATATTGTTTTGTCCCACACACATTATTTTATTGTATTTAAATTTGCAATTTTTTCTGATTAACTAAAGCTCCAATTCTTAAAGCCTGAGAAGTGCTTTCTCTAGGCTTTTTTGTGGTCTTTGTTTTTCCCTCTAGTAGGACTAATTTGTTCCATAACAGGACTACTACTTATTGTGCCTACTTTCATGCCCTCAATTACTTCAGATATTACTTGCACTTGCTTTTGGAAAAAAAAAAATCCAAATCACATTTTAAGCTGGCAGTATTCCTGTATCGAGTATTAAAAAAGCATAGCCTTAAGTACCTTATTTCAGAGAAATTGGCTAATCTCATATTCTGAGAGTTACAAATAATATTTCTACATGTTCAGTGATGTTATGTGCATGGCCACCTCCTCCAGCTGCTCCAGACCAGGTCCCTCCTGCCTGGCCTCTGTTGCCCAGGACCCAGGGTCTCTGCCCAGGTGAAGGGCCGCGGACGCAGCTTTCCCGTTTGCAGGTTCAACCAGTAATGAAGCTGTGCGTGAATCCCAGAGATACAGACATGGACACACAGACACAGAGGACACTGATATGGCTGATCACACAGATTGCCACAGACAAGGCACTGCCTTCAACAGCACCTACGTACAGGACTCACATACAGTATAAGCACAGCCAGACAAGTCCCCTCCTTCTCTTCAGCTGGCAGAGACAGAAGGTCACTGGTGGTGGCACACACACACATTCTCTAGGTTCACAAGCACACACATATTTGTGGATCCTTCGAGCATTGGCACAGCCTCTCTGTCCTGGCACCTCTGCCCAGATCCCAGACTCCCTTACCCACTCCATGGGTCCCTTACTTGCCTGCTGGTCCAGCTGATGCTTGCTGCAAACATGCAACACTCATACAGTTGTCCTTCGTGCACTCCACACTCGTGGTTCCCCATGGGCATACCAACATGGACACCCCTGCCCACCTGATACCTCAGCCTGGACCCAAGTCCCTCTACTTGCCAGCTGGTCAAGCTTGAAGTTTGCTGATGAATACACACCCCCCCTACACACACACCCCAGCACTGGGGAAGATACAGACATTCGCCCCATCCCAGCTGGCATCAGGCACATGGGCTGTGACCTGTGGTCCCATGCCAGCCCCCAGCATGAAGCCCCTCACTGACCTTGCTCATGCTGGTTCCCCCAGTAGGTGGTTTTGGGAACACACACCATTCCCGCCCCAGTGGCTGGAGGTTAAAGTCCCGTGCTGTCACTCCGGTAGCTGACAACAGAGGCCGGGGGAGCCTACACGCCCGGTCTGACTCCAGTAGCTGGCACCAGTTTTCACTCACATGCACATACAGGTCTCACCAGTAGCTGGCACTTAGTCCTTGCAGCACACATACACATTATGCAGAGACATAGTTAAGAAGAGGTTTAATAAGAAGATATAAGATGACAGGGCAAACCATGGTGATCAGGTGCAGGGCTCAACCAGACAAGTGCACTGACCAGTCCCGTTTTACACAGGACTGGCCCCTTTTATACGCTTTTCTGTCTACCCTCCTGTTTGTTCCTCTCTGCTCCCCCTTCCCCTGCACATCCCCTCGTGCATCTCCACAGCTCTATCAATTCCTGCACCCGTCCCAGTTCAGGATCCCCCTGGTTTACGCTCTTATCACTTGCAAAGGCCAGGTTGATCTTCCTGGAAGTGCAGCCTGTGGTTTCTTGATAGCCCATCAATTAGTGTGAGTAGCAAGGTTTGTTTCTTGTTAGGTCTGTGTCTTGGTATATTTTGTTTCTGATTTCCTCCTTTTCCCTTAGTTTCCAAATTGACAAGGTCCCAGGTCAGATAACCTTGCTGGAATAAACCTTCTCACACTCCCACGTGCTTTCATCAATTAGTGTGACTGCCCAGGTCTGGTTCCCATCACTGCCTCCCTTATTTGTCGGTCATATTTGTGTCTCTGTATGTTCTTATTTATGCTTTCCTCCTCATTTTCCTTTGTTGCATTGAAAAAGGTTCTTGACCAGATACCCCTAAAGGAGCAGACACTCTCTGGCCAAATACCCTTAAACTACACATTTTTCGGGAAACAACCACTATCCTCTGTCTGTCTGCTGGGAGATAAAATGTTTCTGTTCAACATACCTACCTTGTTCCCTTAGATTAGAAAACAATCTGAATGAGACATTCTCTTGTCCTACTATTAGCAATGAGGGCACACATTTAATAGGCTCTTTCTGTATTTTAATTAACATAAACATTGAATTAATCACTTTTTAATTATGTTAATTATTTATGATAACTAAGTTCCAGTATTACCAGGAAGTTAATCTTCCCCTGCATTTATTTTCATAATTACAAAAACTTTGTGGATGCATACATTACTGCCATCAGATCTGAAAAGCAGAGTTTTCTGTTCTGGGGTTGATTTTCCCATACAGTTAGAAGGACAGTTCCAAAGAGTCTTTGTGTTTGTTTTAGGGTACATACACCCCAAACCAGAGTACACATTAAACCTCCTTTTGGCTTTTTATTCCTGGGACTTATAACCTATTTAAACTATTGCATTTCAAATTTAATTTTCAGTCTTGTAATAGAACTATGCCACTATAAGCCTGTGTGACTAGTTTCCTTATACACTTTCTTTTATTTTCATGTACATCACTTACCTGAGCATCATTTTTCAGCCTGTCATCTGCACAGCTTCCATCAGTTCCCAGTTAGAGACCATTCCTGTGTGTCAGATTTTGCAGACTGATAAAGTACTCTGGATCCCGTGCATCATACCACCTCATTGCTGACATCTTTTTCCTGCACTGATATGCTGTACCACTCATTGGATATCCTACTTTGTGCCAGCCACTGTTGGCTGCAAACTCCTGAAAGTGTTCAAACTTTATGAGCTTTCCCATGCTGTTGTTATTTGGGTCTGTGCATGTTCCCACATCACATTAGCAGCATTTCTTTTCAGTGCCATGCATACTCTTTTATTTTCTGGCTTTCTTTTTTCCAGTTTCCTCCCCTGTTAGTCAGCTTGTCAGATGCAGTTCTACCCTCCGTGCCTTCCTTCTAGCATTTTCATTCTGCTCTAAGCAATGTTTCCAGCTTGGCCCTTGTTGTCAGCCTTTTCTAACACCAGGCCTGTATAGTCCAGCAGTCTTTCCTCTACTTTGGACTCTGCTTCCAGTTGCCTATTCTCTGATAATGCAACATGCTGAAGTGCCATCATCCTACATTTGGTTTGTTCTTTTCAGCTCAGACAAGCATTCTTCAAAGGACTCTGTCTTTTTGCAGTCTCGTACCTTTCAACTGTTTGACTTTTCCTGGGGATGTAGTAGTTTTCAGATTTGTCAGCCATGGTACATAGCTTAATTTCTTATCCTGGCTTATTTGCACCCTGTTAAAGACATCACCAACTCCACATCATACAGCGTTCCAGAAAATAGGTCCATCCCTTTTTGTCTCAAGGCAATCTGATACATGTGGATATCACAGCCATGCTTAAATCTTACCCAGGATTTCAGTTTTAGTCACTCCCTTCTTGTGTGTCTTTTCTCATAACTAAGAAATCTTTTCCTATATTCTTCTTTAAATAAATCTTCTTTAAATGCTCAAATTCTACTGCTAGTACCATGTCGTATTTCAGATCCCTAAGCAAAAGGCTGTCAGCGAGCCCTGTGGTAGAAATAGTTTATTTATAGCTACGTTAATAGCATGAAAGACATTTCTGAATTGTCTTTTCTGTGTTGCTTTCTGATCCAGGATGATTCTCATGGCTCAAGTCTTTTCTTTGCATCACACTCCTTAAAGCTAGTGCTGTGTGAGTCTTCCTGAACAAAGTAGGTCTGGGAATATAACAACATCTGTGTAATTGTTATTTAGGCAGCCCTCTTCCCACTTGCAGAGGTGGTTGAGAACCACAGTGGAGAGGATGCCAAAAGCATGACCTGACAATTAGCATCTGTGAAAGAGAAAGGACTTTGGGATCATCCCATGTTCTTCTACATTCTGTGGAAGAAGCAAAACTGTAAATTATAATGTTTCTGTATATTTACTCAATTCCCCAGAAGGACATTTGTGGGGAATTATGAGCTAAGAATCTCCTTCACACCTTATCTTCTATTGGTTCTCACCCGCAGAAGGTTTAGTTCCTCAGGAAACAAGCTTTCATGCATGGACTTCTGTACTACTTCAGTTCTACTTTAGCTCCACTTCCGTTCATGTTTAATATTAATCTCTTAGAAAGTCAAGGTAACTGAAGAGTTGTTGTTCACCCAGAAGTGTTTAATGTGGACATACAAAAAGAACACTAAATATATTTTCCCATTTTCTCTCTCCTCTAGCAAGAAGTAGGGGATTTAAGTCATAAGTGAGATACAAGGATGAAATTCAAGTTTGCTCTATAGCTTATGGTGTAGCAGGGTATAATGACTTTGTCTTTGTGCACACACAGTGCACTTAAGTCATTAATCCCCAGGTAGCAAAGTAACTCCCCATCTGCTTGTCTGCATAAATAACACAATGAGCTGATTGGAGACAATGGACCAACGTGAGACAAGGTGATTGACAGAATGCCTACTCCCCTTCCTGGCAAAGCGTTTGACCAATTTTTAAAGGCGCTTTCCAGGTGGAAGTTTTGGATAGTCTCAGAGAGTCCCCTAGGTAGCCCCTGCTGAGCCTAGACCAACTGAAAGCCACTACTCATATCTTCAGTGTGTTGATTAACATCCTGGGTGGGGAATCTGGCACCATCCCAGAGACCTGTCCAGGTGGGTCCTGCTGCAGAATCAACAAAACTGAACACAGATAAGATGCTTTTAAAGGGTCAGTAGAAACTGTTCCTGCAGATGCAAAAATGGTCACATAGGACAGCCTTTTGTATGTGGTTAAGATAGATATGTTCTTTAAGGTACTCAATATGGATAGAACATGCGTATGCTTGAGTGATGACACAAGGTGACGGGCCAGCCGGATACAGGAATTTAGCAGAGAATGGTTTGGGGAAATCTCACCCAGTCCAACTTAAAACACCACTGCAAGGATCCTCGCAATGCAGATTTCTGTCACCGTCTGGACAGTGACCAACTGTCCTGTTCAAAAGATTCCATTTCCCATGTGAGCATTACTTTATGCAAAGATTCAAAAATAATCTTCAGTTTTGTTTGGTTTGGTTTGTTTTTTTGGTTTTTTTTGTTTTTTTTTAACAAACTAATGACTTGCTAATGACAGGCAAGAGATGCCCATTGAGGGGGGGGTCCCTTTTTGAAACCATGACTTCCTGGACCTTAAATTCTAAAGGATGCTGGTCATTTTTATGCCTTCATCTCATTAAAACTTATAGCAATACACCCCCACAAACAAACAAACAAACAAAAAGGCTCATTGCAATTTCAGGTGCAAGGGACCTGTTTGCAAGGCTCGTGGAAAGCAAGGTCTTGATTTTGCATGTTACAAGTGTCTTCAGGGATTTAAAGCTTCATCCTTCACACTGTAGTTCATAATGTT
Organism: Ciconia boyciana; assembly: GCF_034638445.1. Taxonomy (NCBI): domain Eukaryota; kingdom Metazoa; phylum Chordata; class Aves; order Ciconiiformes; family Ciconiidae; genus Ciconia; species Ciconia boyciana. Next base: position 6,057,923 of record NC_132935.1, read on the forward strand.
TCCTGTGACTAGAAGACAAGCTAAAGCAATTTCAGTCTTTGTGTGACTCAAATGAATTTAACAAAGTCACATCATAGATAAGTGAGACTTAGGAGGGGTTCAGAGATTGTTAAAGTTGCAGATATTTAAAGGAGTTTACTGTTTGTCACATGCAAGGAGCAGTGGTACTTAGTGGCAGGAAGTAAAATGTGTGCTAGTCCAGAGCAGTCAGCAGAGTGTGGGAGCAACCAGGGGGTTATTGCATGACAATTTCACAATTTTTTCTTTCTCTTCATCTGTAGGGTCTACCTGGAAATCCAGGGGAAAGAGGACCTCCTGGAAAACCAGTATGTAACTTCACTTCTATGTTACATCTTCCTTTTAACTCAGTTTCCACCTGTACACCTCACCTCAGAAGTGCACTTCAGTGTATTTCCACTGCTGCTCTTCCCAGCAGAGCAACTGGAAAAACACTAAGAACCACTGAGGGGTTATGAAAAAAATACCTATTTCTACGACAAAGTGACCCACCTACTGGATGAGGGAAAGGCTGTGGATGTTGTCTATCTAGACTTCAGTAAAGCCTTTGACACGGTTTCCCACAGCATTCTCCTGGAGAAACTGGCTGCTTATGGCCTGGACGGGTATACTCTTCGCTGGGTAAAAAACTGGCTGGATGGCCGGGCCCAAAGAGTGGTGGTGAATGGAGTTTACTCCAGTTGGCGGCCGGTCACAAGTGGTGTTCCCCAGGGGTCAGTTTTGGGGCCAGTTCTGTTTAATATCTTTATAAATGATCTGGATGAAGGGATCGAGTGCACCCTCAGTAAGTCTGCAGACAACAAGTTGTGCGAGAGTGTTGATCTGCTTGAGGGTAGGAAGGCTCTACAGAGGGACCTGGACACGCTTGATCAATGGGCTGGGGCCAACTGTTCAACACTGTTCAACAAGGCTAAGTGCCAGGTCCTGCACTTGGGTCACAACAACCCCATGCAACGCTACAGGCTTGGGGAAGAGTGGCTGGAAAGCTGCCTGGTGGAAAAAGACCTGGGGGTGTTGGTTGACAGATGACTGAATATGAGCCAGCAATGTGCCCAGGTGGCCAAGAAAGCCAACGGCATCCTGGCTTGTATCAAAAATAGTGTGGCCAGCAGGACTAGGGAAGTGATCGTGCCCCTGTACTCAGCATTGGTGAGGCCGCACCTCAAATACTGTGTTCAGTTTTTGGGCCCCTCACTACAAGAGAGACATTGAGGTGCTGGAGCGTGTCCAGAGAAGGGCAACGAAGCTGGTGAAGGGTCTAGAGCAGAAGTCTGATGAGGAGCGGCTGAGGGAACTGGGGTTGTTTAGCCTGGAGAAAAGGAGGCTGAGGGGAGACCTTATCGTTCTCTACAACTACCTGACAGGAGGTTGTAGAGAGGTGGGTATCGGTCTCTTCTCCCAGGTAACAAGTGATAGGATGAGAGGAAATGGCCTCAAGTTGCACCAGGGGAGGTTTAGACTGGATATTAGGAAATTTTACTTCACTGAAAGGGTTATCAAGCATTGGAACAGGCTGCCCAGGGAAGCAGTTGAGTTGCTGAGTACCCTGGAGGTATTTAAAAGACGTTTGGATGAGGTGCTTAGGGACATGGTGTAGTGGTGGACTTGGTAGTGTTAGGCTTACGGTTGGACTTGATGATCTCAAAGGTCTTTTCCAACCTATACAATTTTGTTGATTCTGTGATCTATGATGGCTTTGGAACAGTATGAAAATAACTGGGTATTCTGCATGTAAATAAAAGCCAAAATTTTAAAGGCATTTTCTTAGCACCGCTATGCAGTACCCTCAGCAAGAACTATCTCAGATGTGATGAAGTGTATTGATAATGTAGGGCAGGAAGTATGTGTTTGACCCAGTGAATCCTGGGCAGGGCAAGGGAAACCAATGAGAGTCCATAACCAGTTCAGGAAAATTTTTTACACCTTGATGCCTTTTAAAATTGCCTGACATAATGACTTTCTCATTCCACAGGGCTCCTCACCCCTGCTCTCTCCAGAGGACATAAATCTCTTAGTAAAGGTAATCAGCCTTTGATGATGGTGGGAGTTTATCTGTATGTTTGATTCAGACCTGACTTAACACTCTGTGATGGGAAAGTGTCTGAGCTACAAGTGTAAAAGGTGCCTTTAAACACTCTGTCAAAGCTTGAAACTGCAGCTCTTCTACTTGCACTGGTATTGGGACACTAGAGCACATGCTGGAGATCAAAATCCAATGCCTTTTGACTGTCCCCAGCAGTGAAATGACCCACAAAGGTCTTTATAAAATGGTATATGTTACAAAAGCTCTGAGTCCTTTTCAGCTCTTTATGAGGCATGCATTCCAGAGGAGAAATAAACATTGTTGAATTGTATTACCTAAACCAGAAAATGGAAACCATTTTAATAAAATGTCTGATTTTTCATGTATACCTTCAACAGTGACTGGAGTAGTTTTGAACTGTGGGTGCAAAGTCAGTTTGCATAGTGCATCTAAAAGGATGCAGGTAATTAAGTCCAGATGCACCCATGTTTCAAAAGCGATGATCTGTCTGTCTGCTTTTACTCTCCATTTAGAGTCTTGTCTGGGAAATAAGTCAGCATTTGATAGGTGTTGACTGCAAAATCTTTACAGGTTTACATGGGCTGAGTTGGGAGATTTTTAAGCAGTCTTGGGACATGGCAAGAAATCCTTTCTTATTGATTAAAAGAAAGAAAAAAATTACCTTTTTTTACCAACCCCATTAACAAAAGGACCCTTTTAAGATTGCTATTGTGAAATGCCTTTATTGAAGAGCTGTCTTTCTTATGGAGCCAAGTATTTTTCTGGAGATTTCACTGTATGGTATTGTTTGGGATTTCTGATCAGGGCAATAGCAAGAGACTGATTTTTGGGTACAGGATGTCATTTCGATGTTCCTTTGTTTTCTTCCTTTGATTATCTTATGGTTAAACACACTCAGATGCCTTGCATATTCTTTCTGCTTGGCATTTTTTCACTCCACACTTGGTATAGATCTATATAAAGCAGCACCTTGAAATCTCAGATGAAATCAGGGTTCTGTTGTTCTGGTTGTTTCTCAAGCACTTATATTGTGAGTAGGTAAATATGTATGTAGGGACTGAGACTTAGAAAGACAGTTTACCCCACAGTTTTGCAACGCATCATTGACAGAGTTGGGTGTTGGAGCAAGCTCTCCTAACTCTCGGCCTGATGATCCGTCTGTTGCGCTATGCTGTCTCTTATAGGCAGGATTCACTCCCGTTTTGGTGAAGAGAGTCTGCCTTTGAAATGGAAATGTCATACGCATAGTATTTAATTTCCTGAGGATAGTAGAATGTCAGGACTACTAAGATGATGCTTCAAAGAGTTTTGGAAGGAGGGAGGTAGTAATTCTCCGTTTCAGAATTTGGCCAGGACACTGTGACATTCACTTGGTCTTCATGAACTCCATCGGATGAATTCTTCTTGGCCATGCTAGCTGCTGAATACAGTTTCCCTTGCAGAACACCCTTTCTGACATTGTGCTGCACCTGGGTTTTCCCTAGCAATGTGCCTTCTGAGCAGTAACCCAGCTCTTTCAGACTAGTGTAGACACAGTTTTCTAGTAGTCTTGTAGCTTCAAAACAAGGTTGTTCTCGGTAGTCTTGCTTTGCGGCTCTCTGACCTCCCCATTAGGAAGAGCTTTTCCTTGTTTTCTTGATCCTGGATGATCAGTTAGGACCTGTCCAAATAGAACGGATAGGAAACTCCCTGTGGGAACATGTGTGAGCTCAGCTGCTGACCCTTGCTGTGCTCCACACTGCCCTCATTTCAGTTCTGTAAGGCAAAGTAACCCAGATCCTACCCAGTGTGGTCAAACTGCAGAGGCCTACATATTATACTAGCACCACACTGCTGCATTCATAATGGGTGTCTGTAGGGTCTGCTAAGAGCCTTCCATCTGTTGCTAATTTATTTCTCCATGTTCTCTCCTAGGACGTGTGCAGTGAATGCCCTCCTGGCCCACCAGGACTGCCAGGCATCCCAGGTTTCAAAGGTGATAAAGGTCTCCGAGGACCACCAGGTAGAGATGGCCAGGATGGGAAAATGGTAAGAGAGCTGGGGAAGTGACCATGCCTTGGATGTGGTGTAACCTTGTTTTTCTTATAATATTTTTAGATGGCTGATTTAAATTTTTTTCCATCAACAACTTTCTGAATCTTTTTTAGATGTCTGTGGAGTCAATGCACTAACCTAGTGTTTACCTCTACCTCTTCTGCATTGCAGGGGAATGCTGGTCCCAGAGGTCCTGCAGGCCCACCTGGGCTGGATGGCCCAAAGGTTGGTTGGTTTTATTCAGTTGTCTAATGAAAACGTATTTGTTGAATTTCATTACATTGGTGTTTTGATGACAGGTAAGGACTTGAGAGTAAGTTTCAATCCAAATCAGGTGAGGAAGAAGTTAAAGCCTCAGCAGTAGCCACCCTGCCTGTTCCTCTCCACTTTGAATCCTATATGCTTGAATCACTTAAACTAAGGATGATGAAATGGGCTGCTGGGCTCCATATACACTATCTGCCATGGTGGTTTTATCCACAGACTCTGGATGCTTCCTGAAACACACGATAGGAAGAACTCCTTGTTTCATCTATATGCTTCTGCCTAACAGTCTAGGGACACAGGCCAACATAAAACTTCCAGTGTCTGAAGGATTCCAATAATGTCACATTTCAAACATTTCCCATGAAGAGACTGTCATCAGTCTGCTCACAGTGCCAGTGCCTGGTCACAATCAAAACCTTTACAACTGCCTAATGTGAAATAAATCAAAACAAATCAATGGAGGGAGAGATAAGGTGATTTCACGATGGACCACAGTTTCCTCCAGACTTCCCTGCATTACTGGCCTACGGTCTAAAACAGCTTCTGCTATTTTAACATCTTTGTATTTGCACTTATTAGAATGTAGGACAAGCTAATAGAGTTTCATGAATTAATTTTATATCTTGCAATTAAAAGTGTGGTGGGGAGAGCAGTGCACTCTCAAAAGTAAATATAGGGTTGATCAAAATGAAAGTATGTTCCAGGATAAAATTTGCAAAAGAATTAGTAACCCATAAAGACAATAATTGGCAGAAACACCAAGCAGTCTGAGACATGCCGTCTGCTGCTTTCTTATATGCTTTGAGAAAGCAGAGATTTAGGCAGCAAGATTGAATATTTAGGTGAAGTAGCAGCCCTCCCTCCCCCACTTTTCTCCTAGCTCTCACGTAGTAAACGAGAGTATTATTTTCATGCCCAGCAATTCATTAGTGTTCTGTGCATTGTTCATAATTTGTTCCCTATCATCTCAGTATTTTTCACTGTGTGTGAGACTCATCTTGCCTTACTTTAAGCACTGATTATACAGACATCTACCCTTTAGTAAGCTGCCTCTGTTCTGTTGTCACTAGGACAGAAAGAGAGAGAGAAAGAGGGGGGCACTTTCTGGGTATGAATTTTCTGACTGCACCTTAGAAATGCTGTTTTTATTGCTGCTGTCCCTGAAGGGAAAAGAGATTACTAGCTCATACTATGAATGCCTTTGTTGGGCCAGATGATGCCTTACCAAGATCTGATTTAGTGAAGTTCTTAACAACCTGTCTGCTTTCTAAGGATGTGGAAGTCCTCTTTATGTCCATGAGACTACAACATAAAAAAAAGGGCTATGCTGGGTCTGTTTAAAGGCCATTCTTCACATATATTCCTGGCTCCAACATTGGTAGTGAAAGTCTAGGGAAGAATTTAAAAGGAGGGCAAGTAGGACTCAGTCCTAATTTATGTGTTTTATGCTCAAATGTCCAAGTGCTTTATGAAATAGGTCAAAAAGCTGATACAATACTGAATCTAAGTGACTTTCAGTGGCTTTTTTTATGTTATCAGGGTGCTAAAGGAGACCGCGGTATGACTGGGGATGCAGGAGAAAAAGGTGAACAGGTAAAAACAGAGTGTGGTTTCCAACAGTGCTGTCACTGTGATTGTTCCTTCATCAAAAACTCCTATGATGTCTGTAGAGCAATACCCTTCTCAGAGGCAGAGGAGGAAGATGGGAGCTCTTCAATACTGATAAGCCTCAAATGGGCTATGCTGAAGAGTGGAACTGTAGCAGTCCTCTACAGGCTTCCATCCTCATCTCCAATAAAAACCTTCCCTTATGGTCTGTTTCCTCACCTCTAGATTGGATGCATTAAATTCTCTACATTACTCAACTTGTACTCATTTCCCCAGATAATGCCTAGATGACATCCAGGAGGTCAAGCATCTTTGGGTTGAAAAAGCCAGTGTTTGTCCTAGAAGATGAATATAAGGATGACCTCTTTTAGGAGGGACTGAGATGCCACAGGAAAGAGAATGGTCTAAATTAGAGCAAAGTTTCATAGTTAATTTTGCCAAGGGCTGAGTCAATAATTTAAGGTGCAAATCATCACCTTTTCAATGAGATTTGTAGGATATTTTAAACAGGTTTGGTTTCCTGCCTGATCTCCTGCCTTGTACAATTCCACAATATCTGTTCTCATCTCCCATTAGTATAGACTAAAGTACACATTAGAAAAAATACACCTTAAATCTAACTATGTACACCTCATCTAACTAAGGACACCTTAAATAAACTATGTTTATTTCTGAAGTGCATGCTTTGCAAACCAAGGTTTTGCTTTAAAAAGCCATGGTTCCTTATTTCCTTATAACCAACTCTCTGTGAATTGTTTCATTTTGACGTTACCTCACAATGTTCAATCACCAGTTAACTTTTATACAACTAGAGATGTGACTAAAGCATAAAGAAAGTCTCTCTTTTCATTCTGCAGGGCCACCCTGGAATACCTGGCTTCTCAGGGGCTCCTGGAAACCCTGGTCCACCTGTAAGTTCCTCTGTTGCAAAGATGGCCCTGTATTTTCCTTACTAATAAAGGTAGTTGCAAGTTCCATATGGAAGAAAGGACCATTCCCACCTGTTTATGGTTGCATTTGCATTTTCCAACAGGTTCCTAATGGTCCCCTGAGTGTCATAGAGTTCCCCACTCACGATAATTGCTATTTAATACATTGGCCACTTTTCACTGATTGCTTCAACTCACTCTGTAAATTGATGATAAGCTTCAGTCACTCTCTTTATACAAGGCAATGATCATGAAAACTGTTCCGCAGAGACTACTTAGTAGTATGTGTGTAGGTGTTTTCTTATGTGTGGAATAAGTTGTCAGTCTAGAACCAGCAGATCTAAGAGTATTTTAGTTCTTGATTTTACATAGTAGTATAAGACTGGATATTCTCCAATCTTCATATCCCGTGGGTTACTTTTGAATTAAAAGGCCTTTTACGTGTCCCTCTCCATCACAGTCCTTCTCATTCCTAGCTCTATTCTCTCCGCGAATACAATTATGCTTCTTTGTATTTAAAAAGAGGTGACAGTGCAGAAGCAGGGCTGAAATAACTTGGCTCTTCTGCTTGTAGTATCACTGCTTATACCCTCCAAGAGTTGGGACTTTTCCTGAGCGAAGGGCTTTTCTTTCCAAACCACCTTTCTTTGCCCACAGTCATCACCACTCACATTGCTGCTTACGGTGCAGTTTGGCTCTGCCATGCTAAGGGTGTGCAGCCTTCATCTGTTCTGGGGATCAGCACTGTCTCTTCAAAGCTGAGTTTACATTGCACTGACTAAATGACGGGAGGTACCAGAAAAGAGGATTAGATTAAAAATCTGTTTTCAGATGGTGAAAGATGGCATTCAGCAGTGCCTAAAGGATGCTGAATGCTTTGCCACTGGGACAACATGTGGACCTGCTTTGTGGGTCATTTGCGCTCCCGTGAGCATTATTTTAGAAGCTAATAACACAGACACATTTATTGTGTCTGTATTAACCTCATACTGCCACAGCCATAAGATTATTCCAGTAGGATTAAAACTCTTAAAATGGTCCCTTTGAATAGACTCACAGTCAAAGGAAATGTGCAAAGTAAAACTCAGCTTGTCAAATCAGAGCAAAATGTGATGTTCCTCTAGATTTTTTTTTTCTTCAACTTTTGCTGACTTTTTCCTCTGACTGCATTGACTCGAGGCTTCAGGATTTTGCCTGCCACAGAGAGTGCTTCAAGCTGCTCCCATAATTTCTGTTCTTCAGAGTTATTTTTGTCACAAGATTGGCTTTTTCCTATTTGTCCCCTATTTTCAGAAGGAAGGGCCAGGACCAAAGTCAAATATCTGACTATTTCTGGCTTTGGAGGCTGATTGAATGCAGAGGTTGGCACTGCTTTTCTGTGATGAATGAAGAAATGATGGACTGAATGCTGAACTGAGTGACTGAATAAAACTTCAGTCTTGCCAGTGGTGGTAGGGAGTGTGTTGACAAATATACAAAATGTGTTAATCACTCACGTTGTTTCTGCTTTATTTTGTTTAGGGACCAGACGGGGCACCAGGACCAATAGGACCAGCAGGAAACCCAGGAGACATAGTAAGTCCTAAGCTGTGTTTCACCACCAGCTTCACCTATATTTAGCTCTGTGAAGTAAAGCTGAGCTGGAACCCATGTAATGTCGTTTGAAAGCTCCCCAAACTGTTCTGACTCAACTCTACACCTGCAAGTAGGACCTCCACAAATAACCACAGATTACTCTGTCTTGCAGTTTTGTTTACTTACCAAAAGAAACTCCAAATTAGCCAGAGCATAATCCAGTCCATGGGATCTCTAAGTAGGTTTTTGTACCTCTTGTCTGTCTCTCCTTGCTATTAACATCTCTTAGCCTCTAGAACAGGATGACTAAATCTCTTAGGACACTTCATGACCCAGGCTAACACCTGAAATGTGCATGGGGATTGTCAAAATGAAACCAGCAACCTGTTGAAGGATGTCACAGCAGAGACTGCTCAGATGCCAGGGCCTGAGACCATTCCCTGGCAGCACTGAAAATACTAGTACAGATGTAAACTTTGAGAAGTCCATGAAGAATTTTGGTACCGCTGTTTCATTTGAAGGGTGTTCAGATGCTACTTTGTGGTAATGCATCAGAAAACCCTGGGAGAGACAGGTAATCTGATTGATGCTAACTTCAGGTTGAAAAGGAAAAAATGAACCTTCCCTGAGTAATGCATGCTGTTCAGCTGGAACAGTTTAAGACTGTGTAATTCTGTGATTAATTTCTAGAGCAGGGTTTCCTGATGAGCAAGGTGCCTTTTGCAGATCCATTTCAACCTGAACATCATCATAAGTGAACAGTGATGGTCCTTCCAGTGGCTGTTATGAAATTAGTGAGCACTCTCAGCAGAGAGGCCAGAGACTACATGGACAGGCTGGCTGAAATTCCCTTTCAAATGGGTGATCAAGGCTGAGACACTGTGAAAGACTTGAGATGCTATTGTCCAGTCCTGTAGAGCAAGGGGATTTCTTGGGACTGTCAGCAAGGCACTTCTCATAACTATTCATTTGATAGGTATAAAATATAGGTCTTCTACTTCCTGGCTGGACACCTCATGCAGGAAGTTAAGGAATAAATATTAAACATAATTAAACTTCAGAAAAAAATTACCAGTGATTTCAGTGGTTTCTCCATCTGTAACAACTTATAATTAATACTGGATGTTTTATGTGAAAAGAAAGCCCTCCAGTTTAAACTAGAAAGAATTCAAGGAAACCTCATACACTGTGTGACAAGGGCTACAAGACCAGCTTCTCACAGTTGCCCCTTGTCAAACTCTACATTTGATAAATCTTCATCTGATAGAAGCATCTGAGGAGCTTGTCTGACCCGCAGTGTTTCTGCTTTCTTTCCAGGGTAAAGATGGCCCTCCAGGTCCACAGGGCCCACCAGGGTTGCCTGGACTTCCGGTGAGTGCAATTCAGCTCCTTCTCACTCAATACATTAAACTCTTCATAAACACATAGGTGTGTAAAACAAAGAGGTGACATTTTTGAGGTGCTTTGAAAGCTATGCATGGTCTGTAATGGTATATGTCATGTTGATGCTATGTCCTTGGTCCAAGACAGTGTGAATGCTGTATTTGATCACTTTAAAGTTAAGTGTTAATTACCAACGTGAATCAGGTCTGTTCCTTATCTGCCTCCTCATTGGAAAAAAACCTCTTATGCAGAGCACAAAAATCAACTAACAGCTCCAGTGTAAGGGCACAAAAATTCATAGACTGGAATACTGTCTTTATCTGAATCCACAGTTGAAATAATTCCTTTGCACTGACTCAAGTTCAAGTGCATCTTGGGCATAGACTTTTCTCTTCTGGAAAATGTATTAGTACAACATTTTGGGTTTTTTAAATTTGTCATAGGGATAGGGCCAGAGCTATTTCTAGTGTAAAGCAGCCTAGCTGAATGAAGATAATGGCATTATAATGATTTACAACAGCTGTTTTTAGAATCCTGTTTTAAGATTGTTGGAGTGCGCGCCTTGCTGAAAAGGAGGAAACCCCTTAGAGTTGTCATATTGGAAAGGGAAACAGTTTATGCTGTTACAGTGGTGTGGCAAGGAGAGGTTTATGGCTGAGCTATAGAAATAGGGTAGTTTTTAGAGGGTTAGGCAAACTTAAGTATGCCATGATGAAGCAGAGTTGTCACTGTGAAACTCATGCTGACAAAAACCACACCAACCTTCCCTATCGACTCCTTCCTTATACCCTGTTTTGCATTTCATTTACAGGGAATTGCTGGGAATGACGGCAAAGATGGCAAGCCAGGATCTCTGGGGGAACCGGTAATGTAATTTAAAACTGTTTCGCTCAGGCAATCAGAGCCTGCATCCAGTTATTGGTTTTGGAGCTGCCTATCTATGGACTCCTTAGGGGGGGCAGGGAGCCTGTTTGCACGTCTTTTTTTAACACCAGAAGGACTATATTGTCTTGAGCAATTTATAAGAGTCACACACTAGCAATCTTGAAAAGAAACAGGGTTCTTTTACTTTTACAGCTGCCATAAATACACTAAAACTTAGTGATTTCACTTTTACAGCTACCGTAAATATTGCAGAGAAAGAAGGTTGTCTTGTAATATTAAACATAGTGATCCATTTTTTAGGTAGAAGATTATGGGGCATAAAAAATGTAGAGGAGGTGTCTTTAAAGAAGCCTTTTCTGGATTGCTCTGTGACAGTTCTGCTGTCCAGGATTAGAGGTTTTATATTTGATTTTCTCTACTTAGTCTATATTTGCATTTGTTGAGGGAAAAAAGCTGAGCCATGAAGTTGTCAGCCAAAAGGAAATGTTAATAAATTGGGCAGTGAATGTTATTCCTTGCAACTGTGTTTGTTATATGAGGAATGTGATTCCAGTATCTGGCATTGCCAGCTTCTTTCTGTGACTTGTGAAATGGGACTTAGTGGTTCTGTGAAAAGCCAAGTCCCCAGTCATTAGGACAACTGGTATGTGGAGCAGCGCTTGTCACAGCAGCTGCAGACAGTTATGTGCTTACATCAAAACACCGGATTTCTACGTGCAGATGCTGATTTTGTATGTGCTTACTAGGTATAGGTGCAGTTCTGTGCATTACCCCTTCGGCATTAAAACACTGTAAAGGTGCACCAGTCCAAAGGTTTAAGCTGCCTTTGAACCTGAAAGGCTGCGTTCGTGACAGTGTGGGTAAGGGTATGTGTGGGAATGTCTGTCACTACTGTCCTCCTCGCATGCTCAGACTCCAGCATTGCTGGAGAAACGCTGGGCAATCACAGTTCTCAGTGCTGTTACATCTAAGGGAGCAGAGTAGGAGGTTTTCAACAGCAGAGAGGTGGACCTGAGACTCTCACTAACATAAGCATGGTTGTTTCCCATAGGGAAAGCCTGGAGAACCAGGGGTCCCAGGCCAGGAGGGTGCCAGAGGCTTACCGGTAGGTGCTGCTCTGAAGGATTCAATCCAGTCACTCTTCTGTACTTGTAGCTGGGAAGCTTTTGTTGGGCAGATGAAGGCCTTTACTGCTGCAAACATATAACCAAAGAGCTGGTCTGGCTGAGAATAGTCATGGCATTGTGACTAAATAAATAAATAATCAACAAAAATCAAACACAGGCATTTCCAAATTCTTCACACTTGGAGAAGAGTAGGTTCCTTACCTAGAAGTTAAAGCACATAACCTCATGACCCCTTCTACCAGAAGGCATGGTCACAGCTGTAGCCCTTGTGCTCTGTTACGCATCCTCTGAAAGGATGGGGACAATTAAATTTAGGGCTAAATAATCTATGGGCTGGTCACACCAGGAATACACACAGTCCAGTCTTGGTCTTGCAGCCTAAGGAGCTATGGAAAGAGCTTTTCTCTCCCTGTGACATGGCCCTTCCTGATCACTCCCTGGAACACGGCAGCTCAATGCTGACCGTTCCCCAGGAATCTTAGGCAAAATTGGAAAGGTTATTAAGTGCACATTCAAGCTAGAGTTTTCTTAGTGTTTCATGCATCAGAGTAATGGACGATTGTTGCTTGCATTCTCTTTTGTAGGGTTTCAAAGGACAGAGAGGAGATACAGGTCCCCCAGGTCCCCGGGTAAGTAACATGTACCACATGCATGATGATCCTGTGGATAAAGATTGTGTGAATTAAATTGAGCTTTCTGAGGCAATAGGTAAAAATGATGACAGGTCTGTGTTTAACATGTCTGTTTTCAACCACAATTCCATGGGCCACACCCATGGCATAAAATCACAGCAGCTGTCTTCATTCCCTCTGCTGAAGTTCTGCTCCCAGGTAAGGTGAGGCAGCTGGTAGAGCTGAGTCCTCTGATGCTCCCTTTGAGATAGCCCTTTGTGAGAAAGTTTCAAGGATGCCTCCATACCACATCCATGTGGTACAAATGCTAATGTACAAGGTGAAGAACCCTACACTTGTTGGACAAGTATCAATCAGCTCTCCTCCAAAAATGCCTAAGAAGTGCAAAGTAAGTTGAGGGACAAAACTTACAGAAATGAGAAGAGAAATGTCTCTAGTCCTTTGACTTAGTGGCCTCTGGATCACAAAACCCAAAACTCAAATCCTGTATGAAAAGTTGGTCTCCTCTCAGTTCTGAGCAATGCAGTACAAGAAGCTCCTGGGTTTAGAAAGTGGAATACAAAACTGAATGTCCTTCTGCCTAATTCTGGCTTTTTACAGGGAAATAAAATGCTCTGCTTGCTGGAGTTTAGCTGAAAAATCCAGTGCTGGAGTTCTTCATCTCTTCCTCATTACAGTAGTTTCTGTATCATGAATAGGTTGGTGGTTTTCAGTGACTGCACTAGCAGTAGCAAATATTCTGCTGGAAAGCAGTGCACTGCCTCATGCATCACTTACAGAAGATGCTTCTGAGTTAGTTATTTTTATAAGCTGTGTCATGTATGATGTACGAGGCCCTTGTTGGCTTTAAAAATTTTTCACTGAGCTCAGTCCAATATTGCAGAAACTCCATACCACTTATAGTGGTGTTGCTGGTCTGTCTTTGACCTTGAGCTGGTGTCTCTTTCCTTTTTGCTGAATTGCAGGGGGAGCCAGGTGCGACAGGTCCTGCTGGGCGTGAGGGGCCACCAGGGAAGGATGTAAGTGTACCATTTTAAGCAGAAACTAATCTCCTTCTCCCTGAGAAATGAAGATTTTAATTCACAGTGATTCTGACCTGAAACAGCTGCAGAAACTGAAATAAAGGGTGAATTACTGCAGCGGTGCACAGGGAATGATTTGTGCAAAGATCGTTAGGGTAACAAAGAATTTGAGGGCCTTTGTCACTGCTTAGCTGCTGACACTTAAATGTCAGCTATATCTTTAGAAAAGCAAAGAAAGCTGCATTGTTTGAATCCCAGGCTGTGCTGCGTAGCCATGGACTTGCTTTCTGTCACCCCTCTCCGAGCAGTGCTTCATTCTGCAGGTCCCGCTGGGCCAGGTTGTGTCACGCTTCCTCTGCAAAAACTGTACCTTACTGCATGCGTAGCTCCACTGAAATCTATGAAATACCTATGGAATAAGATGCTGCTGCTCAGAGGAAAGAGAGATGGTGCAAACAGATCCTTTGACAGTGTTAGTGCAGTCACATAACAAAATCCCGGGAGAGTGCAGCTGACGTGGGATCCTGCAGCAGCTGCTGAGCAATGTACCAAGTGGCTGATGTGCCATTGCCATCCGACTTGGGGAAGTGGTTTCTCATTTGCACTCCCTTGTATCACTGGAAAACTGTTGTGCTGTAAATGGTACCCTACAAAGTAAAATGGAAGGTGGACCTAAGGGAACACCTCAGAGAAGACAGAAGCAGGTCTTAAGCCTCCCTCAAGAGAGAACAAAGTAGTCAATTCTTGAGAAATACTAGAGAATCTCTGTCCCTGAGAAATCCAGCTTTAAGATAATCTCATAACAATGGTTTCTGCCTGTAATCAGAATGCATTTAGTGATAGATGTTTAAAATTCTAAATGCCGGTCTTCCTCATACATAACTGAAAGGGGGTAGTGAGACTTCTTTAATGTTTCTCCCTAATATGTAAACAGTGTAATTTAGTAGCAGCATTTTTAAATGCTTGTTTGCTTGCCTCCATGTCAGGTCTTTCTCACTCACCAGAATGCTTTTCTTCATTTCAGGGTGATACTGGTCCCATAGGACCACAGGGCCCTCGAGGACTCAGAGGGCAGCCGGTGAGTTTTCTCTCCTGACAAGCCATTTCTGGAGGTACATTGTGTATAGTGGGAATATCCTGCAGTCCAGAACTCTGTTTTGGAAGAAGAGTCCTAAGCAAGACTCAGGTGATGTTTGATTAAAACACTTTGCCTACTTTGAGAAAGACAAGTCAGAAAGACATTGCTAGAAACTGATGAAGACTTAAAATAATTCAATGGAGTGATGGTTGCTGACTCAGTGGGAAGAATAGTCTAATGGATTCTGCCAGGACTGCAGTGTTAGAAGGGCTCATATTCCAGTCCTGTCTCTGGCATCTCACTCACTTCTCACATGGCCTCAGTTTTCAAAGGTAGACACTAATTATGGGTTCCCAGTTTGAGATATGTGGGGTCCAGTTGTGATACTATTCATTTTTTGTCATGCTCTGTAATTTTTTCTGCAAAAAAGTATAATTTTAGGAAAAGGTTGTTTAATTGAACACCTGTAGAGTTTTATTACAACTTCAGTGGAGAAATGGCAATTTAGTTGACAGTGTTGAAATTCAGTTGAAATTCAGTGTTCAAATTTAGTTGAAAGTGTCATTTGGGATGGCTGAGAAATTACTTTTATTAATTTCATGGGTTTTTCAATTCTCTCTTAAAAATCAACCCTTTCCAAATTTGAATGCAGGTCTCTGTTGCTGAACCTAGGCACATCTTTAATATGTTGCAATGAGTGATTTTTTTTCCTTCTCAGAAGACCTACTAGTGAAACAGATTCTACAACATGTTCCATAATCAGGGCAAAATGCTGATTCAGCCAGCAATGCCAGGAGCTGGAGCGGCAGGTCCCTCTGAGCTGGGAGGGTAGGGGTTTAAATTAGACTGCAGGAACATATGGAGAGCTCCTGTGTCTACCTTGTAATTTATCTCATTATTCCTGTACTGCTGGCATCACTCACTAACGTGTCATGCCCCTGCACAACACTAGCAATGAATAAAAAGACTTGAGGAGACAGAAATTATCATAACTCCAGGCCACATTCTTCTTTGGAGAAGAGATACTTGGGGTTTTGTATGTTGGAGGGCAAAGTATCAGTTTCTCTTATTCTTCCTCTGCTCTCTTTCTTCTCTAATAAGGAGCGTGAGAGACGATTTTGAATATTGCCAATAAAAGGGCTGGTCTTTATGGTCAACTCCAATGCAGGGAAGAACATCTCTGCATAGTGAGTTGGAAGGAGAGAGGAGCAGGGTGTAGAATTTCATCTCACCAAACATTAGTCAGTGTAGATGGTCATCTCAGCTACTTTGATAAGGAATGGTGAGAAACAGGTCCTTTTAAAGGATGATTTGGCTCATTCTGAGTTGTCTGGTGTCAGGCAAGTATCAAATGCCTCAAGGCTTTAGGACAAGTGTTTCCCTTCATTCCCCAAAAAAAGGGAATCCTGAGATGATTAAAAAATAGATGCCTGGCCTCTGGACCCTAATTCAGATGATAGCCCTGAGAAGCAGATGGCAGGCAGTAATTTGCAGGACCTACCTCAGTCACTGGAGAGAGGAAGCCTTCTAACACAGGAAGGTGTGGGGGGATCTGGAGATATCTATCAGCTAGTGCAGAGCACTTTAACATTGATCAGTGAGTTGCCAAGAGGTGCTTCGAACATGGACTGAAGGGACTTGTCTGAACACTGGTGACTTGGAGCAGCTGTAGCAGGTGGCTCCATCCATCCAGGAGAATGCTGCATGTGACAGGGATAAGGGTGAAGAAAAGGAGGAGGAGAAGGAGCGCTGGTTTGGTCCCCTTCAGACTAGGGGATTTGAGTCCACATCTCTCAATTTTTGTCCTGAGATGGGGTTAGCCATGCAATCAGGGATGCAGAAGTTGTGGGGTCAATTGGAAATAAGAGATCCTTACTCTGCAGTCTGCCAAGAGAGGAGGTTGGACAATGCTAAAGAAATCCTTGCTGCTGTAGCAGTAGGTGGATATTTTTAATTGTAGCATACGTTACTTCACTAACCTTTTTCCTTTTGACATAGGGCAAGAATGGATCACCTGGATCTGCGGGAGAACCTGGCCCAGCAGGTAACCCAGTAAGTACCACAAAGGGAAACTCATGCAGCAAGGACTTATGTCAAGGAGAGGTGGCTGATGAAGTATAGATGGAGTCGATTATGTGTAGCTGCTTACCACCCCTGAAGTTGCCATGTCTGAAGATCGGTGATCTGAAAATCACTGGCTGGCCACGACATCGAAGTGGGGTTGGCTGCGTTCCTGGAATTGAGCTGCTAGCTGGGTCATCATTTTTCCCAGCAAAAATTAAGTGTTCACAGAAAAAGGAGATGATTGATTACCTGGTATGCAAAAAAGATTGGCATGCCTTATCTTCACCAGTAGATTTAATTTTGCCACGCTGAGACTGTGCAGACAACAGAGAGTTGTCACAAGGAAGGAGAGGGCCTCAGGGAGTTGACAGACTGCACTGAGGAATAGCAGCAGCAGCAAAGTCCTCCCCAGGCACTTGGGGAAAGAGCAGACAGTGGGCAGTAAACCAAGATCACGAAGCAGAATGAACGCCCCGTGGGGCCATCCTGTGTGGAAGAACAGCGTGGTAATGAAGAGCTGTAAGGAGGACAGTGAGGAGTTGGTTGGGTTTTGTTGTTTTGTTTTTTTTTTTTTCTCTGTTCTGCTGCTGAAAATTGTTCAGGATTCAGCAAATCCATGCAAATGTACCTTTGTGTCCAGTAGCATCTATTGAAATGCAGGACTCTTCCCTCTCTTTGTCCACCTAGACATAGCTTGCTGGGCTGTTAGATTCAGATAGAAACAAAGGCATAGCAGAATCTGAAAAATTGCAGCAAGACTGCACTCTTTGTGGTCCTTGCCATGCCATAAAGCAACCTCAGCTTCACCACAGACTTGTGCCCTGAGCACGTATTGCTTTGCTGCAGGGATGTCTCCTCCTAAGTAGTCTCAGTGAAGCAAGCAACACTTTACTGCATGGGGAGGTGATAACTCACAGATTACAGGTGGGGTAGGAGCAGTGCAGTCTCACAGCCTTTCTGCAGCCAAGAATTAGTGCTGCTGCTTTTTTTCTCCTTGACATAACTTCTTACCTTTCTGGGACCACTGCCATTGCTTCTTACCCCGTGGATCCCCACTGTTGTTTTTTCAGCCTTCATTTCTTCTTCTCATCACACCCACCCCTGTTCCCAATTCCTGTTACTGCTTTTTGGCTTTCTGGGTCTTCATCAGGCCACTGTGGCTTTGGGATGCCCTGTGAGTGCCAAATGTGGGTTATTTTTTAATCATCATCATGTTATCACATTACCTAGACAGTCAGCTAGTGACCCAGGGACTCACCAGGCAGCTTCCTGCACAAACAGAGAACTACAGCAGTCTCTGCTCCAGAGGATTTACAGTCCAAAAATAACATAAGAGATTGAAAAAGGATAAAGTCAGATGGTTGAGAAAGGGGAAACAATGAGACAGTGTTGGTCAGCAGAACAGTCATCAGTATCCTTCTCTGTCATTAAAATGAACCCTCTCCCTTTCATAAAGGTGATCATGGGAAGTATTTCCTTGTGCTATACGCGAGTCCATTTTTTTCCAGCCTTGTCTGGAAATGCACTAATTTCCTTCACAATGTGGTGTGAGAAGCCAATATATTATATTTCCATTTTGAAAAAAAGGAGAAGCGAGAAAGGGTATCATGGCATAAGGGTTTCTTTTCCACCTTCACCATTGCTGACTTGTAATCACAAGGTAGAACGTGCCAGGAACCTTCTCTTTTTGCATCTGCTCTTTGACAGTGTCCATCCCACTTCACAGTACTCATGCTATAGCCTGCACACAGCAATGCAGCGCAGCCCCTGAAATCTCCACGTTTGATTGCATACCCAAAAGCCATGTGCCTTGTGCCTGTCAGGTTCGTTGGTGCTCACTTTACACAAGACGGGCTTAAAATGAAGACAAGTTTTACTCTAAGAAGAAAAAGGGATACGTTCTGAATTAGAAGGTAGGGGACAAAGTTGTGAAAGAAAAGGTTAAAATAAGAGTAAAAAAAAAAATCAGAAGTGTACATGAAATGGCTCTGTATCACAAACTGCCATTTAAGCTGCCCTGATCTGTAAGAAAAAGGGATAGTTTGGCAGAGTATCGCAAGAGATAGGTAGAAGGCAGACATTTTTTAAATTGAACCTGGAAATAAAGGCAAAAGAGCAACTCAGTAGCTGTCTGTTCATTGTGTTCTCAGATTTGAGCAGTATGACCATCTGCACTGTTTCCCTGTTGTCACACATCACAGCGTTTCCATTCTGCAACACCACCTTATAAACCGTGCAATGCCAGAATAGCCACTGAACATATCTCCTGTCACTTCCATAATTGTCACTTCTTTTTCATCTTTTCACAGGGACCCCACATAGCTTGTTAATAATGCAAACATGGTGTTTGCAGCCTGCTTTTCTAAATGACTTTGTTCTTCCTTTCCTTGTCAGTTCTGGGAGTCCTGCTGCTACAGTGAAATTTCCCAGTTCCAATGTATCTGTAAATGCATGCTCTGGAAAAGAGATGTTGGAGAAAGGGCTGCTAGTGTCTGTCTCATTTCTGTCCTAAGGGTCCTAAAGGAAATAAAGGAGAAAATGGCAGTCCAGGACTCCCTGGTTTCATAGGACCCCGAGGACCACCTGTAAGTATGTCTGGGGATGGATTAGACCTACTAATTGCCTGCTTTTAAATGTTGGACTGATGACGGCGGAACATAGTCATCTTTAACTGGGTAAAAAACATAGGCAGGAGATCTGACTCTTTACTTCTAAAGGAAATTGGACTGCAAAAACAGCACTTTTCTTATGGATGAACATCCATAATCTCATTTACTGAGCTGGTACCTGCCAGTCAGCCTTGGTAATGTGTGCATTAATCAGGCTGGTTCAATAGTCTTCTTAATATGGGTATGGGGTATTTAAGTTACTCAAACTATATCTCTGCATGGACCCCAGAAGGGGTAAATACAGAAATTTTAAGTGCTGATAACAATATAGGTATTTTAGCAGCAAGAGAGGTACATTGCAATTAAAGCATTTGTGTATCTCCCAAGGTGATATCAAATGATACCTATATATGTGAAAATATCACAGCTTTGAAATCCAATATTTCTAGCCCTTCCAAGGTGAGTAAAATATGTTACATTCCACTGGAAGGATGGAAAAGATGAATGTTAGGTAAATATTTTTATTTCTAGTTCTGTTGTGACTTAAAATGAGATTTAAAAGGTTTTCATGTGAATCTAGCAGAGCTGAATCTTCCACAGGATGATTCTTTTTTTCTTCTTCTTTTTTTTTTTTTATGATTGGAAAGGGAGTTTTGTGGTGAAAAGAGGACAAAAATATTTCTCTGGAAAATTAATTTAAAGCAGCAAACCTGGTGGCCATTTAAAACTGAAGTGGCCCTAAGGAATACTCAAGTGAGTCTGGTGCTGCCTAATTTGGAGCTGATGTGATCACACATCTGTGATTAGTTCTATTGCTCATGCATACATGTACGTATGCTAGCACTGTCAAGGTTGTTACATGTGTTTCCAGGTTATGGGAAAAATACCACCTGCATGCACACATTATAGATATGATCATGTGTGTGGATTGTAAATGGACTATAAAGATGAATGTTTCCATTCATGATATGGAAAGTGGGAAGACGTTTAGCAATAACCAGTTTAATGTTTGCTTTGCCTTATCAGTGCACTTCAGGACTGCAGTGACTTTTTTTTCACTGAAATGCTAAAATGCAAAGATTGTATTGCCTAATTATCACATTATAAAAGCAGAGTATAGAAAAAAAATCGTAATAGGGTGCTTGTTTAAATTGAGGTTATTTGATATTGTGGGTTGGACTAGATGACCTTTAAAGGTCCCTTCCAGCCCAAACCATTCTATGATTCTGTGATTCTATGATATAGTCCTGAAACACAGGCAAGCTTTCAGGCTCAAACTTGCTTTATCACTGGCTCTGTATCCATTATCTCAGCTGGTGTGATACAAAATGGTACCTCTTCTTAGAGAATTTACTTCCTTTACATCTTCAGACTGTTATGGCTATAACATTGGCACTGCTTAAGCTAAGCCAGCCCAAGTAAAGTCTATGAAGCTTTGTGAAATGTCTGTAAGAAAAAGCAATAAAATGTATTGAAAGCAGGAACACACTTTCAATGAAACATCTGTCCTGATCTCAGCTGGTTCGGTAGAAATTACTTCCTTTTATTTCCAAACATTTACACAGTATGCAGCTTTACTAAAAAATGCTTTCTAAATAGTAGGATGTGTCTTTCCAGGAATGACCTATAGCAGTAGGATAAAGATAAATCATCCAAACCCGCTGCTGTGTAGCAGAAAACTTGGGTTCTAAACAGAAAGTAAGACTTGTGGTTATTAGGTAGGGTCTTTCTTCCAACTCCTTGCAATGCGATGCTAAATTTACTCTCTGTATCTCTCAGGGAGAACCAGGAGAGAAAGGTCCTCCTGGAAAAGAGGTAAGTTAAATTCCCAGTTGTTTCAAAGTAGGGCTGGTGTCTTGGGATAAAAACATCAAGGATGCTACCTGGGTTGCAATAAATTGATTTTTTTCTTGAATTGTTGATATTTGAGAGCAAACAGGGAGCTCTCAGGAATCTGTGGGGTTGATAGGAAAAGAAATTTTCCCCAGGTCATAAGAATCACTGCAAAGGCATGCGCTTTATTATTTACTGTTATTATGGATAGCTCTTTCATGCCTACCCTTATTTTGTTGCAGGGTGCACCAGGAAAACCAGGTGAAATTGGCTCCAGAGGAGAGAGGGTAGGTTGGAGAATATTATTAGTTATTTCATTGCGTTGAAATAAAGAGAGCTATTTTGAGTTAGGGGCCAAGGAAGGGGTCATGCGAGAGTGAAGTATGGCCTGTAGATACTTGCCATGGATATTGCTCCCCACCCTCACAGCCCTCTCTTTAATCATTCTCCGCCAGTAATAATTTGTGGATCATTTGTAATGCACCAGATGTTGTATTCAGTAACTTTGCCAGCTCAGCTGTTTGTGTTTTGCTTTGCTTGGAAATCAGAAGTTTGCCTCTTATTTTGTGGTGGTAATGTCATTTTTTTCACTTAGGGAGAGCCTGGCATCAAAGGCGAAAAAGGCCCTCAGGGAGAAAAGGGCCCTCCAGGTGATCCTGGGATACCTGGCCATAAAGGCCATCCAGGACTGATGGGTCCCCACGGACCCCCAGGAGACACTGGGCAAGTTGGACCTCCCGGTCCTCCAGGACAGCCAGGATTTCCAGGACCAAGGGTAAGACTGCCAGAGAAGGGCTTTGTACAGTAATTTTCCTGCCACAGTGTGTGATCAGAAAAGTACCTGGGATAACAGTAAGGCTGACAGAAACCAGAGCAAGTGTGTGTTATAATGGGGAGGTGTTTTTATCTCTTGATACATAAAATGAGAACTATAGCATATCTCAGGGATGTTTTGTGGGGGTGTTGGATTGAACTTCAGGAGAGCTGAGAAATCCACACCTATAGCCAGGGCAGCCAGTCCCTGACACCTTATACCCCTAAAAGCCTAAATCAGGTCATGTGACTATGGCCATGGGTCTGGAGTCTGAAAAAGCTTCTTTCTGTAAGGGTGTTAATGCGTAGCATTTCATAAGGAGGTCTTACGCCTTCCTCTGCTGCTGGTTGTTATGAGAGACAAAATGCTGAGCCGTGGAAAGGTCACTGCTCTATTCCTAGAAATCCTGGAGTCAGCTCATCAGAATTCATGAAATACTATTTTTGTTTAATATTCTCTCTTCCCCCCCCCCCCCCCCAACGGGGAACAATCTCGCTACTGAGAGTGCCTGAAGGTAATGTATGTAGAAGAACGAGAAAAACTACCCACACTAGTGAAGCTGCTATGCCCATCCTGAGGATGAATTTGAGATTACCCCAGAGGGGAATAAACAGTGAAATAATCTCTGATGTAAAAGCTGGGTAAATTTTAGACAAAATATTTCTATGTGTCTCAACAACATAGAGATTTGATGAAATCCAGTGATGATTATGGAAGCTTAATGCAACTAATAGGGTTAAAACTTGAAAAGATAATTTGTAATCCTTCAAAGTATGTTCCACAATCATGTTTACTTACTGGGATATTCACTAAGAGCCATCACAAGTGGTTAGTACTTAATGACAAAATTGTTTCATTTGTCACCAACAAACACATCTTTTTCTCACGCAAAATTTGTATTGGGAAGAAGGCAGCAAATAGACCAACTCTGTACTTAGCAGCAATGTTATTGGTTAAAATTGAAATGTCTCTTAGCTATTTAGTAAAACCTACATTACTTAATGAACAGTAACTTCTGATTCAGAAGACCTCACAAGGTTTTTATAAACATAAAGGACACAGACTGCATCCTTGTATGTTAAAAGGATAGGTGTGAGGGAAAAACAATGCTTTCATGCAAATAACTCATACACAAAAGAATGCAGTCTTAAGGTTGACCAGAAGTATTTTCAAAACTGACAGAAACTCAAAGAATGATTTTAGCCGAAAAATGAAAAGTGTATTTCAAGTGAAACATCTCACTTTGTGATTTACAAAGGAAAACATTTGATCTTGCTGGTTCAAAATGTTTTATTTTTTAAATATAGCTACATTTTTCTCTTTTGAGTTTATGCAAAGACAAGAGTCTGGTTAACCTAAACCCACTTTTTTAAATTTCTTGAAAAGCCACAACCTAAAAAATTCTTCCACCTACCAAAAATGCTTTAATCAATTTTTCAGTTGCATCATCCAGAGTTGTTGTCACATAGCTTTGAGTTTTGACAGCTACTAAAGCTGTTCAACAGCAATGATGTCGCACAAAAGAGCTGAGAGAAGGGATGAAAGATACTGTCCCTTGGAGGCTGGGTAGGGGACCAAGGCCAGGCAGCCACATCCCCTGTCTCCCTTCAACAGCCTGAAATCAGGCAGAACCTTGTACTCGTTTGGAAGAATGAGTATCCTATGCATAAATTGGCTTCTGTTCCCTGAGATAAAGCCTGTTGGCAGGCAATGCATCCAGTATGAGTGTTTATAGCAAGTCTATATACCCACCTGAACTACCCTGGGGGCACGCTTGCTTCTCTCTGCAAGGAAATGTGCAATGCTGAAAAAGGAGGTAGGCTTTCCACTATGATCTAGTAAGGCAGAAGATGTCTCCTGATTCGATTTTTACTACTTCTCCTATCAGTGTATAGGAGGGAGATTTTCTCTAGGAAGGAGATGGGGACAGTGTCCCAACTATGCCCTCTGACCAGGCTCCCTGTTTATACTGTTAAGCCCATGGCTTGCCAGCAGGTTGGGAATTGTGGGTGTTTTGAGTCCCTTTACATTCTTCTTTCAGGCAGTCCCTGCAGCCCTGTGTATGCTGTGGATTATGAAATGCAACCCACTAAACCCTTTGTGGAGGGTTTAATTTGCACATCCCCTGGCTGTGATTATTATGTCTTGTTATTGCTGTGATTATTACTCTCTAGGGGGAACCCCCATCTCTAGAGACTTTGAGAAGGCTCATCCAAGAGGAGTTAGCCAAGCAGCTAGATGGTAAGTAATCAGCTCTGGGAAGCCAGAAGATATATTTGAGGGTATGAAAGATACTTTCCATAGCTGTGATGGCACCTGAACCTCTCCTGCTTATGGAAGGCCATGTTGCAACAAGCCTACCTGGAAGGAGGAATGTGGAAAATGAAATGTGCTTAGCAAGCTTTACCGTTCCCCAAGCCTGACGTTCCCAGCAATAGCACAGGGGCTTTCTCCCTTCTTCAACACAAGGCCATTGCCTGTGCTAAGCACCTCATGGCTTTTTGCTACCAAAACAGCTTTGCTGCAGACTCGTTCCTGCAGATGCCTGGGCTGAGATGGTAGGACAAGAGAAGATACAAATTCAAACAGATTTATTTGGGGCCCTGGAAGAGAAAGTAATCACAGTAGGACGTAAACTTGCTTTTGAGGTCCTAGCTGGAGAAGAAATGTTCCTGATTTCTGGCTGTGACATTTGATACTCATCAGTATGAGAAGAGAGGGTGGAGTGGATGTGGGCTGCTGCTTCTCTCAAAGTACATGAACTGCACACCACTAGTGACTCCATCTACAGTGAAATGCAGAGCTATAGTGCTTCTTCTCACACAGCTCTTGGAGCAGCTGACACATAGCTGCAGGCATTTTTCTCCATGCTAAAGATCATGGTTCAATGGAGTGATTTATTTGAAGGATTTTATTTACACACTCTCAGACTTCAAATTCCATGCCAATCTAAAAGCATTCAAGATTTTGGATCAATGAAGAGAAGATAGAAAACCCTTCTCCCTCTATTCTTAGGATGTTTTTGTGATGCTGAGTATGTCTTAAGAGCTCTCTATGCTGTTCAGGGTCTTAATATAGAAGTGGCAAGCAATGTGCCTGCTTGGAAATTGGAGAATATGCTGACGCAGGGAGCTGCCTTAGTTACAGTTTCTGACTTCACAGCCAGAGATGGGTACATTAGCTTTAACTCCACATGTGTAACAGCCCTGAACAAGAAAAGTAAGCTTTCTCCTACAGAGCAGCCATGTAGCATCTCGCTCTGTGTAGCAGAAGCAGTGGAAATAGGCTATTCTTTTCAGAGCAGCAATGATTCCAGTTTGACAGAAGTCCACCAGCTGCACAGCTAAAGGAAAGGACATTTCAGATCCTTGGTGGACAAGGAGCAGAGGATGAGAGAAGTGTTTAGGATTAAGTATGAAATTTAGGAGAAGTTTAAAGCTACTGAGAAATGAGGTTTAAATAATTTAGAGAGGGTCAGGGAGGCACCATCATGGCTTATGGGGAAGGATTGTGTGGGGACAACAAATGGGTGGCCCAGAAAAATTGATCTGTGACAATACTTGGTCTTTACTGGGCCACTGCTTCTGGCTCTCTGTCTCTTGGAGCACTGACCTTCTAGTCTAACAAACCCATTTCCCTCTCTTCACAGTAAAGTTAGCTTATCTCCTGGCTCAGATACAGCCTTCACATGTAAAAGCTTCCCATGGCAGACCAGGACCTCCTGGTCCCCCTGGGAAGGAAGGACTTCCAGGAAGAACTGGCCCTCCGGGAGAGCCTGGCCGGCCTGGACAGACTGGGTCTGAAGGGCCACCTGGACCAATTGGTCCCAAAGGCAAGTGAAACTTGGTGTGTTTGGGCAGTCTGATAAAGGGATGTGTCCACCACACTTTGGCGTCCACCTCTCCTCTTAGTAGCACCTAAGTGGTCATCAAAATGCATGTGTTAGAAGCAGCCTCAGTCTGTTGAAGCAGAGGTGGTGAATGTGACCAGCAATTGCTGGTGTGTTCTACCTCTGGCCAGAATTGGAGTGGGGCGAGTCTTCATTCGCGCTTAACGTCCCATCTCAGAGGACTGGCCACAATTAGGAACTCTTTTTAGCAAATATATTGGCTTCAGTGTAGATGGAAGACCTATGGTAGTATTTTTTAGTTCTGTAGATCATGCTCATCAGTTCATTATTTTTCTTTCCCTCTCTACAGGAGAAAGAGGAGCAAAGGGTGAGAAAGGAGACACTGGTGTTGGCCAACGAGGGGAAATAGGTCCTCCAGGAATTCCAGGTGTGTTTATTCAGAACACCCCACAAAACACATCACTCAGAACCTCTACAAGGACACAGGTCTCTGCCATATCAGATAGACGATCAGGATAACATAAATATAGCATACAAACTTTATGTAGAAAGTGGCCCAAAGAGAAGAGATATATCACTAGCATCATATCTGGCCACCTTTGTTTCCTCAGCCTGATTGACAGGTATAATGAGCCATCTCAGTAACAGCTAGGTTAACTAACCTTTGGGACAAATCCAAAGTGAAGCTTTAATTACTAGATAAACTGTGAAGTGTCCTGTTTGCCCTTGCCAGAATCTTGTGTGACCAACCCAGAGATCCAGGCAGCTTCAGATGTTATAAAAGGTCATATGCAACACCTGTGCCCCAGGCATACAGCTTGTGCTTTACCTTTGCTGATGAAGAAAGAACAAATATGTTTTGTTTCCAATTTGAAATTAGGAACCATTGATCAGTTTTGCCTTCACCCTGCTTTGTTGGGGGAGGAAACTATGGGAAGTCTTCATAACGCCATGGTCTGCTTTTGGCATACTGGCCCTGCATTGCCTTAAAATAACAATGGACCTGCTATGCTTCATACAAATGAGTTGTCTCCCAAAGTTGGCTCTTGCCTCAAGCTTTCCCATCCTCATCTCCTCTCTATGAGGACTATATGTCATTAGTTGGGTCATGCAGCTGCATAACTTCAACGTGGTGATAGAGAAAGAGCAGCCGTAGCAGAGTTGTGCAGCCCAAGGATGCCATAGGGGGTGGAAATCTTTCTTTCAGAGGAGACACACTTGTCACAACCTTGTAGATACATGCTAGGCAGACCCAAATTTGTGGAAGCTGATGTCTGCATCCCAGTTTCGCAGCAAAGCCATCTCCTGTGATGTTACACTGCTGAGTACTGCACCGTGGGGGTGTCACTCACCAAGGGCATTTTGTTTTTATTTTAGGCCTCCCAGGGGAGCCTGGCTATGCCAAAGATGGGATGCCAGGACCACCCGGCCCTCAAGGCGAAGCTGGTGTGCCTGGTCTCACAGGTCCACAGGGACCTCCAGGAGCCAACGGACAGTGTGACCCCACTCAGTGCGCTTACTATGCAAGCCTGGCTGCCAGACCCACCAACGTCAAAGGGCCCTAGCATGCAGGGAGTATCCCCAGACTTGTTTTTAAAACTTGAATTCATCACGCCTGCCAAGAGCTCTCAGATGTCTTCAACTGTGTTTCTTTTGTGGGAGGCCTTGTAAAGCCAACAAATGCTGCCGGTCGGTCAGATTATTTTTATGAATTATAATAATTATTATTATTATCTTTGATGTGATACGTGAATTTGTTTTTGTTTTCTCTAACATCAGGGCATATTACAACATTAAAAATAACTTTTTTTCCTCTTTTGAAGAGCATAACAGTATTGATGCATTCTGTAGCTGTTTATGCAAAACCATTCCAATCCAAAATTTTTGTCTGTTATCTGGTTAATTCTTTCCAAAGCTTTATGCCTCACCCTTGAAACTGAAATAAAATCCTGCAGTGTGCAGCCCGGGGCATTAACTGTGAGACACAGGCTGATTGCAGGATTGTTGGTGCTATCTGCCATCCACATGAAGGGGAGGAAGGCAAAGCCATGCCAAAGCTGGGGAAGAGGTCTCCAGTACATTCAGCTCACAATGGACAGACAGTTATGAACAGCCCATGTGTGTTTCCCAGAAATTCCATATTAAATTTAATGTTTTTCTGCCCATAAGTGAATCCTATAGGAGTTACTTTTTATGGGGCCATGTGGGATCTCACAGTAAGGCCTGAAGAAATCGCAGAGGTGATCTAAACCTCCTCACTGCTCCCTGTGCAAGAACTTCAGTACTTGGAGGGTTTGGTCCTACCAGATGGAGCTTAGCTTCTTTCTGTCAGGGAGATGCCTCTGCAAAAAGCCGCGATGCTGTCCTCCATCAGCTCAGGGATGCCAAATCTCCTTTTCATTGTCAGCACACACAGAGCTCCCTACCATTGCTTCACCTAAAAACCAGCCAGAGCAGCATAGAAAATCACCTGGCATTAAAAATCTCAGGAAGCCAAGTGTGACCCAGCTCCACTGTTTTGGATGATCTGCTGTGATTATAACTCGGCAGGTCGTGTTTTAGAGGGTAGGTGAGAAGTTGCAGGCTGGTCTAGGAGAAGGTTGATCTCTGATGAAAGGGTAAGAACAAGGAGGTCTTCAGAAACCCAGAGGAAATTTTGTTTGAGGGAGAAAGCAAAAAGTCAGACACTGTCCCTTTTCCCGTGTCAGCTAATTGCCAAAATCAACTTGAGAATGCAAAGAGAAAGTAAAGAGGGGATGGAGCCTGAAAAAACCTTCAGCCATTTGTGAGTTTAACTCTCTAACCAAGGTGCAGATCTGAGGGGTGATCAGGCCTCGGACATATGTGCCAGCCAGCAAAGCAGCTGTATTTTCAAAATTGTTCTGCACAAAGCAGTTTGTATTGAGAGATTGGAGTAATGAACCTGACACAGGCACTAAGTGCTGAATGTATTTGGAAATCTCATCAGATCTTTTGGAGACAGTAAAGAGGCACCCTGCCCTGCTGGCACGTTCACCATATGGCATGGTGCTTCCAAGCTGGCTAAGCTGAGCATAAGCCACAGCTGTCTATGACCACCCCAGAATCAGACCCCACTTCTAAAGCTCAGAGATAACCATTTGCCAGCCTTGGAGTCTTTTTCTCACCCAGTAGCAGACAAAATGTTCCTCTGCTTTACTGAAAAATGAAATTAAATAACATGTTCACATGCCAGGGTTAAACAAAGTCTTTACTGTGTACCTCTCAGTGGTGCTATTTTTGCTATTTCCTATGCAAATAAACTCTTTGATTTGATTTTACTGTGTTTCTTGCTATGGAAAGACCAATCAAAGTGAAAATATCATGAAGTGAAAAGCTTACCGCTTTTAAGTAACTCTCAATGGTATATCTGTTACTGTAGTGCATCTTAGGTCAGCTTGCTATATTTCAGTATTAAGCAAGCATGTTGAGCACATTGTATTTAACAGCACCATTTTTCCTAGTCCAGGCTGAGTGAGACTTCATCCCTCCAGTGGTGAGGCCGAACAGGTTTTCTATGCAAGACATACCTCCCAACATGGCATGAGACATCGTTTTGAATAAATGTGATGGCAATGAGCAGGTTTTATGGAGGTCCAACATGTTAACTGGGCCATGTTAATGTGACATTTAATTCCTGTCATGACAGTGACTCCTCAGCCTCTGTAGATGTCTCTCATCATGTGTGTCTGCATGGCATAGACTTTAATACACACCAGTGCACCATGTGAAGGGTAGATACATAACGATGTTCTGTTAAACAAATTTCAGAGTCTTTCAGCCCTGTGAGATTGTAGAATCATAGAATCATAGAGTTTGGGTTGGAAGGGACCTTTAAAGTTCATCTAGTCCAACTCCCAGTGGGTGAGATGGTGCAGTGGTATCTAGTTGAAGGAGATCTAGGGGTTTTTTTGGCTAACCCTTTTCACTTGAGTGTTGGTTGGAGCCCTTGCCAAGAGTCTGTGTTAGGAACACGAGGGACGCACCTGTATCTTTAATAGCAATTAAAAGATCTACATGGGTTAGGCACAGACTATGGCTCTGCAGCTTCTCCACCTGGAAAAGGGGACGTAGCCTAATTCCCTTTGCTCCAGCATATTCCCTAGCATATGGTTGTCTGTTCAGTCTGTTCCTGGAGACACCCCAGACTGTGCCCTGAATTCAGTGGGTGCCATTTCCCTGCTTTTTCTTAAATCTCATTTTCTTTCCAGCCAGTTAAATGGCATTTACCAAGCATAATCTGTCGCTAGTGAGAGGAGTACAAGACACATGCTGCAGGCCCTGATCAAGACCTGTGTTTACAGCCACCCACTTTCTATGGGTATAGTCATCAAAGGGAGGCTTCTAAAGCTGCCACCTCTTCACCCTATGTGAATGTGCCTAAAAGGTCACTGCAATAAAAGGTAAGAAAGGAGGGTGTATTATTTGCAGGATTTCTGCCCTGCAAGCTCAAACACCAAAAGCTGCAACAGTTTTTGCCTCAGTCTGTTCATGGGTATTTGCAGTCTTTGGAAAGGTGGCCTGTGACTACTTTCCAAATTAGATCTGCCATCTGGGCAGACAGTAAACCTACAAGTACAGCCCTGGGCATGGTCAGAAGTTGCCCTCTGGAAAACGCAAATGCCACTGTGCCTGAGCAGGTGACTGTGTGTGCTGGAAGCAGCCGTGTATTGTCTGTCCAGCATCTTGCAAGGTGACCATGCAGGCAGGAGGTGGCAGATAGGGCAGGGACAGCACTGATGGCCAATCCTCTAACCGCTCTTGAATAAGGGAGGGCTGTGGCTTTTGCATCTCAATGTTCCTGTCTCTGCAACAAAGGGGTTGGTACATCACCATAAAATCTGTTCACTGAGGTTCAAACCCAGGAATACGCTGATATTTTTGTTGGATTTTGTTTTGGCTGGTCCTGTGGTAAGAGAGGGTATACTGTTAAAATTGCATTAGAGAGCCAGACAATGTATTATTTACATATTAAAACGATGCTAATGACACTTGGGTTTTATGGCGTCAGTCACTGTGGGTTGTTTTTTGTTTTGTTTTTAAATCAAGTGTGTAAATTATTGCAATTATAGCAAACAGACCATTATTCCATTAAAATTTTTGCCTGTCAAATAAATAAATTAACAAAACAAAACAAAACAACAGGACCATTTGAGGAAAACATTTTTGTGTGTTAAATTATTTAACAATTTATACTTGTTTTCTAAACAGTTTTGAATTAGCTGCTTCCTGGAAGCTGTAGCAGGGAATGGATTATTTCCCTTCTTTGCCACTTGTGAGTGGCTCTTCGCAGTACAGCCTTGTGATGCTGTTATCCTAAGCTGTCCTTTTCCCACCTCTTGTTGTTAATATGGGATAATTAAACTGTATAAGGCTGAGCTCTGTTCTACATGTTTATTTGGAGATGTGTAATCAAAGCAAGACTACTCTGTTCAGGACTAAACCAAATGTTTGTGTTTTTTTCCAGAGAAACAATAAAAATGCTGTAGCAGCTAAACCCAAGCTCTGTGCTCTGACCACAAAACTGATCGGGAGATGAGCACAGCTTTTACATTCTGGGTAATTTAAAAAAATAATAGTTAAAATTATTTTTTTAAAAAAAAAGGAAAATAGAGTTTACTGATGTCTCAGTCTTTTAATGTGGAAACTGGCCAAGCTCTGCCCTGCTATAGGTTGCATTTTGGCAGCTTCTGGAGCAGAACTTGATGCCTAGGCATAGCTGGGCATCACCATCCAACCATGTCTTGGGTGCCAGAGACAGCGACAGGCGACTGGCAGATGTGATGTAGGATCTAGGGGAGTCTTTCCAGATCTGCAGTGGGTGACCCTAGGAGAGATTATGTATCACGTCAAATGATGTAAGGTGATTATGTCTAGGTACATGAACCTCACGCTCTGTCTCTCACAGTGGGATTCAGAGTCAGGCAATGGCACCTGCACTTTGGTGGCTCCAATGTGAGCTGTGGAGCCTGGAGAGCGTTTCAGCTGATCCTGAAGTAGTTAGCTGAAGCACTCTGGGCTGTGTTGCCTACATTAACTAGGTCTTAATGGAAAAAAGATCTGGTAGCTGTCTTTATCTTCCACCATTACTGATTCACATTCCCACTGAGTTGGTGTGAGGATATATGTGTTACAGATTATGAGATGTTGGGTGCTACGTGACTAGCAGCCAGGCAACTCGGAGGGAGACAAACAAGGTTATGGCACAAACCTGTACTGTCCTTGCACCAGGGAATAGCAGGAAAATCTTCTTAAAATGACTGCACTAACTCAACAGTAACAACATAGACTGAAAAAAATCCGCTACCACCTCTTTCAGCCTCTGTAAGCTGGAGTCCAGTGCTGCTGAGGGTTAAGTTTGCTGCTCCATGGCATGGGGAGGAAGAACAGGACAAGGACAGAGCCAGCCTGGGGGTGAAGGCAGGCTCTGGCCCTGATCTGCAGCCCTGCATAAGGGTGAGCATCCATCAGAGACCACGAGGAGTCCTCCTTGCTGCTGTCTCTGCAGAGCCAGCGCTGTTGGGGGAATAGTCTCTGCATCACCCACCCGATTGCCTCCTACGTCCCAATTTCAGCACCTGTCTGAGTTCCTTAGGGTCATAAGGGTCCATCAGAGTCTGGACTTTCCTTTCAACACCTTTATAAATGGTGAAGTTGAATTAGGAAAAGAAAGCCTGTTTAGCTTCATCAATCTGGATTAAACATGGAAGTCACAAACATAGATTTTTGTCTTCTGAATTGTGAAATGGAAACAACTGATTAGAAAAGCATGAAGATATGATGAACAGGAAATTGGTTTTCAGAGTTGCTTTACAAAGCATATTTTCGCTGTAAGGGCTAACTTCTGAATGCCTTGCGTAGCTTGACTCAAAAATATTGATGCTGGCAATATTCTCATTGGAGTTTGTCTGAACTGAGAATGAGATATCCTGCTGAGTCTCTAAGGGGATCATGTGTTGAAAATATGGGCTCTTTCTTCTTATTTTACATTTTGGATCATGAAGCTTATCTAGAAAGCACAAGGGAACAATTTGACAGAGGGACATTAATCATACTCTGACATTCCTGATGAGCCAGCGATCAACATCAGGAAGAAGGATGTCCTACAAGATGGAGCAGAAAAGAACCTGCCACCTTGGTAAAGGAAAACCCAGGGTCAAACACCAGTTGTGAAAAAGTGCAACAGGAGAACAGTGCCCAACATCACAAAAACCTCTCTCTGACCACGGCTGTGGCTCTGCATGAGGTGCTGTCTGAAAGACTTGGGTTTTGATTTGAAGAGATAAGCATGTTTAAGAAGAAGGCAGCACACACAGCAATTCAGTTTATTTCACAGGACAGATGTATTTGATAATGTGTTCTTAGAAATACATTTTTCCCCTTAGTAATGTGGGAGATGGCTTTCGTCCAAGTCTGAAATGACTCTCATTGCAATATCTTCTTCAGCACTTTCTTGATGGGAGTTGAGTTTAACTGAGTATTATTTTTATGGTTAATTGTGAGGTCTGTCATTTCTGGTAAGCAACTTTCCCTCTTAAGTGAAAATCTCACTTTTCCTTGGCTGCTGTATTCATCTCCAATGTACATATCTTTCCAAGTTATTGTACCCATTCTTACTTATGAACAACTATTAGACTTTCTCGAGTTCTGCTGAATTTTTTTCATGTAAAATGTCCACCCTTTCTTGATGAAGTTAACACAGCCTTCAGACCCTATTGACATTAATGATGATCCTAAAGAATAGGAGTAACCACTTACAGTGTCCCAAGGATCTGCTCATGCCATTGTGCACTCAACTGTAATAGCCCCAGCTCAATAGCTTGTGCAGTCCCTCTCAGGAAGCCCAGCAGGCCTGTGTCCAGCCACCAGCATCCCAGGAGCTTATAATGCCAAAGCAGCCTCACAACACTGGTCGATACTAGGCAAGTGATATAGTTTTTTCTTACAGATGCTGAAAATTAATCTGGAGGAAATTCAGGGCTTGATTTCAATAGGTTTATGGTATTTGGACTCTGAATCCAAGTTAAGAGTAACAGCCAGTATGTGACAGCCCTGGAAATCTGTATTTCAGGTTGAAAACCAATCAATAAACAGCAGAGCCTAAAGTGTAAGTTCAGAGGGTTGAACAATGGTCCTGAAATCATCTTGTTGGCATCTTCTGCATAGAGGGCTCCCAGCACTCACCACTCATCTGTGCAGCCACACACCCCCCTGGGTGCTGGGACACAAGCTCCCTGGAGTCGAGAAGATCAGAACTGAGCAGGGTGAGAAAGCAAAGCTGATGTGCCCTGCCTTCACAAGACCTGACCTGGTAGACCTGCTTACGCCAGACCTCTAACACATTTTCTTCTACCTTTAGTAGCCTGTGGGAGGCTGTGGAGACCCCCTCTCCTTGAAAAGCATTTGTAATGGTTGTGCTAAGCATTTTTTAGCTGAAAGCCTTAAGGATTAGAGAAAGAAGTAAAAGAGGTGGGCTCCCTCAGCCTGAGGCTCCAAACCCACAATTTTCTCCTTTGAAGAAAATGCCCTGCTCTCTACATCACATGTTGTGCTGAGTGGCTTGGGATAAGCCTGGCATTTTACGTGTCTCAAAAGCTATGCCAGCGAGGAATAAAAATTTGCTTTTAAATATGTCAGAGCAAGTGCAGCACAAGAAAGACAGTATCTCCGTGGTGCAGAGGTTCATACACTCAGCAGGAGGGAGAAGGACTTCCAGATTTCAAAATGTATTCTTTATTGTGTTTGCTGAATGTTAAAGGCACAAACTGACCTGAGGACAGGATCTGTTCGTGGTTCCCAGCTCCCAAGCCACCAGCTATGAGTCTGTCTTCTTCTTGTTCCATTTACCATGTGCTTTACCTACCCAGCCTTCCTGCTTCCATTGCAATCCCTTGGGACTGACCAATGTGAATTCCTCAGACAACATCACCCTGCGTGCTCCCAGAAGGAGAGAGCTACACACAAACAAGGATTTGAACCAATCTGCTGAAAACCACAGGCACAGCACTGCTGTTTCACTTTCTAAACACCGACAGATATTTGCCACCAGCTCACTGGCTGCAGTCGCGAGAGGCAACGTCATAGCCCGGGAGCTGGGTTTTGTGTACGCTGCAGAGCTGGAAGGGAAACACGTGATCAAGTGCGAACGCCAAGTGTTTACTCAGTGGGATGTATCTGAGCAACCCAAACACTCTGCATGTGTGTTGGTAACGTGCCTGGCAGAGAGAAAAGCTGACGGAGGGCGTCGATCCACGGAGAACCTCAAAGGTTGTCCGTGGAGCATGCAACAAATCATCAGTGACTGTCTCAGTTCAACCAGCCACGGTTCTGGTGGGTCAATGGACGCAGCCGCCTCCTTCAGGTGTGTCTCCACAGGCCCCGATCCACTCTGGAGGTACCTTACAGAGCATGATCCGAAGTATGAAAGGAAGAAGAAACTCAAGATCTCAGGCAGAGAGCTGGTGTCGGTTCCTGAGCAGGTCTTTGGCTTGGACCAGCTGCAGATCCTGGAGATGAGCCCAGAACGAGAGAGCTGCCTGAGGTACCGGATGGAGTTGCTCCCTCGAGAGATCAGCCACCTCAGGAACCTAACTTGCCTCTACGTGGACTCCAACAACTTGAAGAAAATCCCTGCTGAAATTGGCACTTTGAGTCACTTGGAGAGGCTCACTCTGAGCAACAACAGCCTGAGCTCGCTGCCTCCAGAAATCGGGGCACTTCAAAGGCTGCACAGTCTCCACCTGGCCAACAACAGCCTCACAGACCTGCCTGCACCCCTCTGCCAGCTGAGGAGCCTCACCTTTCTAGATGTGAGTGACAACAAAATAGGCACAATCCCCTCCAGCATTCGGCATCTGGAGAAACTAGAAACGTTGCTATTGCTCTTCAACTCACTGGAGAGTCTGCCCGAGGATGTTTGTCTTTTAAGGAATCTGCACACGCTTTGGTTGGGAAACAACCATCTACGGTCCCTTCCAGCAAGCTTTGGGGAGCTGGTGAACCTGGACTGGGGATACAATTACTGTTCATGCAACTTTGAGGGGAATCCACTGGAAAGTCCTCCTCCTGAAGTCTGCAGCAGAGGCCCTGAAGAGATCAGAGACTATTTCTTGTCAC
Source organism: Ciconia boyciana (assembly GCF_034638445.1). NCBI lineage: Eukaryota > Metazoa > Chordata > Aves > Ciconiiformes > Ciconiidae > Ciconia > Ciconia boyciana. The sequence continues at coordinate 6,093,829 of NC_132935.1, forward strand.
TTTGTAGGACTCAGAGAGACTAGACAACTGGTTTCAGTCCTCACAAAGTGACTGAGATGGATTTATTCTGTACAAATCAACTGCACAAGCAAAAGGTATTTCAGATGGAAAAGTCTGGTAAAAATCACTCGGTGGAGCTCAAAAGCTTTCTCTCTGCTGTAAGATGATTTCTTTGGCAGTCTTTTTTTTGACACTAGTATTGAACAGCGGTGTGTACCTTTCAAAAATTCATTCAGGGACATCTATAATCTTTTTGTTATTTATAGTTGCATAGATCTATCTCAGGAAATGTTGCGGCCAAACGTTCAGTCTGAGAAAATGAACAATAGCTAGTCTGAGAGGACAGAGTCAGGTAAACAACTGGTGGTACATAAATAGCAATAATCCATGCTGTTTGTTTGCACACTGGGTTGGTGCTTGAGTCTCGGCTTGAAGTAGGTGCAGGCTGAGATTTCTCAAGTGTTTAAGGCCATACAGACTTGTGGATTTGGCTTTGCTTCAGGTAGCTCAGAATCTCATTACGCTCCATTATGTTACATCCAACACACAGGTTGAATCAGCTCAGGCTTCTGTCTAGCTCTGGATAAGAACCATCCTGTGTCCAGGTCCCACAAGGTACCATTAAAACAATGTCTCCATTGGTTTGGCAGGTCATAGCGTATTTCTTACCCTGCTTCTCCTGAAGAGCAGTTTCAGTGCAGGGCTATCACACCCTCTGGAGGCAGCATGGACCTGGAGTCAATGTGCCAGTCCCTCCAGAGCAGACCTCAGTGATATTGCTCCATGGAGCTTGGTGATGCACAGGGGTAGCCGGAGCTTGGTGATGCACAGGGGTAGCCCAGATTTAGAGCATGCAGCACTAGCAAAAAGGTTTCCACTTCTACGGAGGCTGGGAAAGTGTTCAGCGATTTTAAAATATGAGTATGCAAACTTCCTGCAAGGGAACATTTCTGAGAATCCCTGTCTATAACCATAAAAGGCTTCATCAGTGTTACATTATGGAAATTTGCTGAGACTCCTTTCTGTTTCATTTTGCTCTCTCTTCCCTTAGTCTCTCATTAGCATTGTCCTCCCACCTCTCCTTAGCTTTGCTCTTTGTGGGTGTTTTCTCTGTGGCTACTCCCTCTGACATTATCTTCGCGTTTCATTATTTTCTCATCAAAAGCCTCTCATTCACTTATAAATGCTTGACTTTGCCCTCTGTCTCCTTTGTTTCCTATTTCTCCTTTGGCCAACGTACAGAAAGCTGCAGCTTTGTGTCTTTCCTGGAAAGAAGAAGGGCCTGAGTCAGGCCTGCTGGGAGATGAACGTGTGCTTCCAGGATTCACAGAGAAAGGGAGAGAGAAAGGCTTTGAGACATTGATACATGGACCATTAAGTGTCTTGTTCAGCCATTTTCTTCTCCTTGTAGCAAAGATCAGCACAAGGAGAATAAGATCTGAACTGATGCTGAAATTTTACTGGATGACAAAAGCACAACTCCAGATATTCTTAGCGTGAACTGATTTTTACAGTGCTCTGACACTGAGTCTGCCTCTGACCTCTGCAAAGCTTTCAAACCAGCCATCACTTTTTGGTGGTACACTAACCAGATTCAGTATAGAAGTAGTATATCACATAGTGATAAATCACAGCGTGGCAGTAATGGGCATGCAATAATGTCACACCAGTTTGTTTGGTTTTCCTGCAGCTGATTATTTCTAAGATGTGTGACACAGGAAAGAAAGAAGTAAAGGGACCATGGTGCCTTGCTCACTTGGCTCTTTCTGTGGCAGCATGGAGAATCAGAGATAAAGGAGCAGGACAATGAACTGTAAGTCCTTTGCACTTGGCTGTTTTTCAGAGGAGATTTGCAGCATGATAAGGGACTGCATGTGAAGTAGCTCCTGAAGCTGGCGCTAGGTCAGACAGAGGGTGTAACAAGGTGGCAACATTAAAGATGTTGAAGGACTGGGGGTTTGTTCCCGTTTCTGCCATTGATCCATTCTCTGGACTCAAACAGATCTGCTGTCTTATTTCCGCATTCCTCCTGACCCATTCAATATGTGCAGTCATCCTGCCTTTCTAAAGCTTGTCTAGCATAGGGCATGGTATAAAGGCAGTACTAGCAGTGGGGCACAAGTAAAAACAAGGTTATTCCCCTGTTTTCAGACATGTGTGGGAATGAAATTCTAGTAACTGTGGTCTTTTTTAGAGGCTTGTGTCTAACACACTGAATCCTTCCAGGGCATCATCTGAGACAAGTGGTAAGAGGGACAATTTCTCATGTCCCATGTCAAACTCTTCAGATCCTATCTCACTGTTTTTCTTCTACATTGCACAGTTTGGGCTTGAGGATCCATTTCCAATTTTGGCTACCTTTCCCTTCTGCTTTTTGGCCAGTGATTCCCAAAAGGCAAGCTGACTTTAGCTTGTTTGGGGAGTTTATAGCATCTCACAGCTTTCACTTTGGTTTTGGCCGACCAGGTTTCACACGCTTAGTTTAACTAGTCCTCTCTCAAAAAACCACAGACATAATTTCTGAAGCCTGATTGTATCTGTTAATATACCTGTCATTCCTGGGAATGAATGGAGGGTGTTAAAAAGGGTGTTAAAGCCTGCAAGAAAATGTAATCTTTAATAAATAGTGCCAATACCTTTGCTGTAATTCTCCAGTCTGTTGGGACCAAGAGAAATCCAGAGAAATTAATGCAAGTGACCATACCATCAAGCTGCTTGAGCAGACTGAATATGTTATTCAGCTAGAAGAAATTCTGTCCTGACACCGTGCTGTCTGTCACCTCTTCCTCTCCCTTTTTCCTGGTTGCTTCCAAAATCCCACTTCCCAAAGTGGAAACCCCAATAGTGCTGCAGTATTCTGGCATCTGTGTTAGAGGCATAGTTATGCAGAGCAATAACTAGATCTTGGTGTTGTCATTAAGATGGCATTAAAATCTAATCTCAAACTGCTTATCCTGTATTTGTTTGTTGTAGTATCTGTATTGTTGCTAAGCACCCTCCTTTGCCTGTCCTCATTAAAACTTCAAGCATTAATATCAGAGAATGGCAAACTGCTAGGATATAGGCCCCGGTGAACAGACCTAGATATAATCCATAGTTGGGGGGGTAGCGGGGAGGAGGGAGAGGGAATAATTATTAAATCTGGCATTTGCATTGATGGGAGTTGTGCATGCATTTCCCTTCACCCCATACTGTACTGCAAACAGACTGGTGTGGAGAAGAGCATTGTCGCCTGGAATTGCACAGGACTTTCATTTGGAAACTTTGTACTCTTGCAGCAAAACGGTAATGAAATGTAAAAGCAGTGAGTGAAAAAAACTCCAAATAGAAATTCAGGAGAATAATATATATAAGGGCAGAGGGCTCTTTAATTTAACATACAAATGCATAACACTTCACAGGCTGGTAGCTCAAGCCAGACAAGTTCTGACTACAGATAAGCTGCATACCTTTAATGTTGGAGAGTTCACCTGAGGATATGACAGATTCTCCACCACCTGAAGTCTGTAAAACCCACAGTCTAGCTCATCTGAAGGTATGACTGTAACACTCCACCTTGTTTATGCAAAGCAAAAGTTACAAAGGCTCCTTCTGTCTTTAGAAGTTTATGGCTACAATCTATGACTACCATAAATCTAAAAGATTAGATCCCAGCATTTACTTACTTTTCCCTCAATTTGTCTCTGCATGAACTTCAGCTTTTTAGTTTTCAATGGCTACAAGCAATGCTCAAAGAATTGAAGGTCACCAAGCCAGGAGCGCTGATCAGAGCGCTCTCATGTTCAATGGTGGTGTCTCTGAGTTGGCAAAACAAAAATGAAGTGGTAGTTGCTGTTCTCTGTATGCTTTTTGAAGTCAGCAGCAGATTTCCAGGCTCACAAACAGAAGAGTGGTTCTGAATTCACTTTGAGTGGAGTTTAGCACCCACCAGTTTTTCAAGTCTTTGAAAAGTCTTGTGGTTGATCAATCAAATATATTACATATTAGCAGACATCAAAGGAAACACAACTTTGCAGACCCCCAGAAAACAAAAGACACTGCAGCTAGTGTCCTACACACAATACAAACATATTTGATATCTGAAAGGAGAGTGCTAACTTCTGAGCATGCAGGTGGTGGGGATCTGTCCCCAGATGTTTTCTATGGGTTCCCTAGTCCAGGAGGGTATACAATCAAAAGGCCATAATCACTGAGAGATGCCACTGTTCCTGCTAGCTGGACAGACCCCAATACCACCTGCCTTTCTGTTTTCCTCTGTGCTCTGTAGCCTCATCTCAGAACTTGACAGTCCAACTTCAGAAATGATGATTTGCTGGTGATGCAACACTGAATCAATGCAAGAAGCTCAGGTCTGACATGAATCCATGGGATCAATAGGTTTAATTAGCATTGATTGCATATGATCAGTCGCTGTCAGAGGCACCAGATTCAACAGAACATGTTTCCCTGCACTTGGGCAATGGCACCATAGGAGAAACAAAGCAATGTATCACAAGCAAGTGCCATATCATTCAGCACATCAAATTGCAATGAAAGCCTAAGTAGCATATCTAATGAAGACCACTCTAAGCCATACAAAGAAAGGTTTTTAACTCTGCAGAGTGTTCTACCCATGAACCAAGAGACAGATAGTAAATGGTGCTTAAATAAATACCACATCCAAGCCATGGATTTCTTGTGTTTGTTAAAGATCTCAGCGGTTGTCAAGAAGTTTTTTATTTTTCTGCCACCCTAGCGAAACTGTAAAATGTGTTGCCATTCTCACTGCCATGCAAACAAACTTTCCTTGAACAGTTCAGGCAGCAAGAAAATAGAGGGGAAGAAACTGATGCCATGAGCAAAGCCCGGATGGAATAGCCCACATTGAGTCTTTATACTGAAACTCACTGGATTTTGCTAGACGTAAGTGTCTGATAAAGCCAGCATGGAGCTCACTGCTGCTGAGACTCCCGAAGTGATCCCACATCCAGTCATTTGGTGCATGAACTTTATGAGGACTTGTATTCAGTAGGATGCAATGACTCTCATATCAAAGGTATTGGTTCAGCTGAGGTCAGGCCATTAGCACAAAGTTATGTCTAAAAGAGAAATCTTTCCAGTACTTTGCATGTCTCACTGTTGAAAAGTTCAAACTGAAACTTATTCCTGTAATGCAAGCTTTTTTTTTGTTCCATTCCCCGGAGATTTAGAAAACAGATTATTATATTCCTGTTTGCAACAAGCCTTTTACGTACATGAAGCTTGTTGAAGAGCTTCTTATGAGACTTATTAAAGTTAAACAAGCACCAAGCCTGTCAGTCTTTCTCCTCTTGTCATGTTTTCCACATCCCTTGTAGTGCTCTTCTCCTCTGGACTATTGCTACACATCTTTACTGAGCAGTCACATTCAAAACTGGATACAATATGGCATCTGAAGTCTTTCTAGTGCCAAAATAAGGACTACTGCACATCTTGAAAGTTATAACCCTGTTTGTTCACTGTTATATGGTGATGATTTCTCTTTTTTCAAAAGCAGTTCAGCTTGTCATCTCCTGAGATAGCACACTTTCCTATAGAGCTGCTATTGTCAAATTTTGGTATTTGTGTATTTGTATAAGCTGAAGTTTGTAACCTTGCACTTGTCCCTGCTGAATTTCAGCTTTCCCCCTCCCACCCCAGACAGGTTATATAATTCTTCAAAATAATTCTGAATTCAAATCCTGTCCTCCTGTGCTTACAATGCCTCCAAGCTTTACGGCATCTGAAAATTTAATAACCATACTCTCTTTTCTATCATCTAATTCATTAATGAAAACATATGCCAGGATTGGATCCAGAACAGACCTGGCTGAACTCCACTTTCTACATCCTTCCACTCTGACAAAGCACCACCGATAACCTTTCTGATATGTTATCAAACCAGCTTTGCACCTAATCAATCATTATCTCATCCAGACCATGCTGCTGCAGCTTGCTTATGAGAATGTCACACGGAACCATTTTGAAAATCTTAGTAAAGGTAAGATTTGTGCCAGCTACTTTTCCTTTATTCTTAAAGCCTCTTATATTGCTAAAAGTGGAGATTAGATCAGTTCAACACAATTTATTTTTGACAAATCCACACAGGCTACTTGTCCTTGCTGCTACATGAAGCAGCTGCTGCTGTGACTTGTCATCTGCCAGGTGCTTATGAAATGTGCATTTGGTCCCGAATGTTTGCAAGACTTGAAGGCAGGTAAGCATCATTTCCCATCCCTCTACCCCAACAAAAGCACAAGAAAAAAAAGAAATAAAAATGCTTTTTATCTTAGACTATATATATTCCTTATAGCTACCATGACTTTTTGGCCTTGCACAAGCCTGGTGCTGTGTGAAACAACTATCTTTAATGCAACAGCCACTTGCTGCTCCAGCCTCAGGAGAAAGATTCAGGACTGGTCTGGGACCAGGACTCCAGCAGAGCTCATTAGACCACAAGCACATCTCGGCTGGAAGGATTTGGTAGGGTCTGTACTATGTCATGGCTGGTCCTGATGTGCTCTAGATGGCCCCATGGCCCCCGTGGTAGTGGAGGGCTACAGCTCCTCTTGCACTTTGGGAAATGCAGCTCAGAAACCCATGGGAAAACATTAACCTCCATTTCCCTACTTAGTTGCTGTGCAGATGACCCCAGCCTGGTCATGGTTCAGGGAAAGGGCAGTCACTGGGAGAGGGGAATGACACAAGTCTCGAGGCACCCAATCCATTTTGGTCCTGTCTTGTCAGCTGGAAGCTCTCCTTGGCTTTTCTTGCTGCATGCTATTTTCAAATAGATGTCCTTAATCCTATTTCTTAGACTCAGAATAGGCCTGAGTAGCATGCGATTTCTAAGGAGGCAGCAGGAAACTGACAGTTTTGATCCTGCAATAACTAGCTTCAGTAGTTCACTGTATGCATCTGTGTGTGTTCCCTGGGAGCTATGTCAACTAGAGGATATCTGCACCCTTCGACTTGTAAAAAGGGTGTTTCAGATCAGCCCAGACATCTTCTTTTGATCTAGATGAAAGGAGGATTCCTTTTTGTTCTCAACACTACCACTGGCTGTTAGGAGGTTCGCCCTTTGCATTGGGTCTGTACATTCACAGAAAGAATAGGGAAAAAAGTTAGCTTGCATAGGCTAAACATCTGCCAGACTGATTGCTTCTACATAGTTTTCACACATAAAACACTGTTGGACTTCAGCTATTTCTACCCACACAGCAATAGCAGCATGGTTCTGTGTCTGGTTACTATTTGCAAAGTTTCCTTTTCAGATGTAAAGCAGGCCTTATCCAGACTCAATAACTGATTTGTTCCTAGAGCACTAATAAACCTAAATTATCCCTTATTCCTTAATTTTTGCAGCTGTGAGGTTCAAGCACTTTGGTCATGCCCTTGATTCCTTCTTCTAGTGTTTGGTGGTGTCTGGGTTTGTGCAACCGGGAAGAGTTGCATGGCCTATGGTATATGGGACTGAGAGGCAAAGCTTCTGTGTGGATCCCTTTTGAGCTAATGTCTAGCAAAAGGCTACCTGCCCTTGCAAGAAGTTAGAGTTGATGACCCTGCTTGTTCCTTCCAGTTCCATGTTCTTAGTTGTCTCTTTGTTTATTAGATAATGTTGCTTGTTGGGAACATGCTACACTGATGCTCTGTATATCTAGACTGTTTCTGTTTGAAATGTTAAGGTTATTTTCCTTTAACTTTTTGTACTGTTCTTTGTACTGTACAGGCTGACGACAACTCTGCACCGTTCTGACACATTCTGCACAATCATATACACTGGGATTTTGGGGGTTTTTTTGTTTTCTATAAAACTTTTGATGATCTCACTGAATGAAGCTACAAAAGAAAATTTAAAAAATTATATGATGCCATGGGTATGTGTGCATGTGGATTCTGCATCCTCATTTAGCAGAGCCATTAGGCAGATGCCCTGTACGGATCCCAGTTCCTCGCCCTGTTTTAATATTCAAAGCACTTTACAGACTCTTCTGGATGTCACTGTGTTCATGCCAAACCTTCAGACGTTTCTTCAGAAAGAAAGATGATAATGGACTGACAATGTACAGAAAAGCTAGCACTTGCTTTATTTGAACTAGTGATTGTCACTGGAAACAGCTTGCCTTTCAGACTTCTAGAAAGAGCCTAAGCCAAAATGATCTTCTTCCTCTCTAGAAAACAGCACATAAGATATTTTACAATTATTTTTCAAAGTGAAATGTGCTTTTTTAGTTGCACAAGTCCTCCCCTGCCCCCTCCTAGAAATTAAATAAGAACAGTGTTTTATTTCAGAAGTATCAAAAGTTTGCCTTTAACTTTCCTTACTGCAGACAATAGTAACAAATCTGCATCTTAGTTTCTTTTTCTTTCTTTGAACACTGCATGTATCATACATTGGCAAAATACAGACATTGTTGTTGGAGAAAAACCTGAAGATTTTTTAATCTAATCCCCTGGATAAAATGAGGGTGGCTATAGGCATAACATTAAGTTGATGTTTTCAGAGCTGGAGCTGTTAAGCTGCAGGATCATTCAGGAGTCGGCAAAGACTGATTCCCTCTTATCTCCAAGATCGATTGCAGTCATTAGTCCCTGGCACTGATTGCAAAGAGCTCCTTAGGCAAACGGTCTCAAACCGATTCCCACTGAGGACCCCTCCGTGTGACAGTAGTGCTGTGTATTGCCAGCCTTCCTGGTGCTTCTTGGAGAAGCTTGGGACCCCAGAGCAAAGCTGTTCTCCAGAGGGATTCCCTGCAGGCCCAGCTTACTAGAGCTGACGGGTGTTTCCTTGAATAGGATGATCTAAGATACAAACTTCTCCCTAGGTAGGGTTGCTTTTATATTTTCTGAACATGCTTGTCAGCAGTCTTCTGCAGGCGTCTCCTAACAAATGGGTCCTGGCTTGACCCCACAGCTGGGGAACTGTTACAGTGATAGGCTGCAGTAAGCTCTCAGATTTAGTATCTGCCACAGAGAAAAAATCAACCATCTCAGCTATGGAACCCTGCCTTTCACTTGAATATGCAGCCCAAGAGGTCTAAAACAAGTCTTCAAACAATGAGGCCAAAGTTTTGGAGGTGATAGGGTGGTATTAATTGCACACCGTGGTGCTCAATGGCCATTTCTGTATATGATAGTCTATGCCTGTGATCCTCTAGTCAGTGAATATGGCTGAACTAGTTTGTCTCTCCTGGCTACACACCTGCGAACACATCTGGATGGTTTAACCTGGTGGAAATGGTGCCTGGAAGCACCATTCTTGTAGCACCAGTCTGTTGTATGCACCCTGAGCATGAAGGTCGGAGCTCACAGATGGATTTGCCTATACATTTTCCTGAAAGTGAGACTTCCCTACCTCCAAAATTCCCAACAGAGCTTAGAGCCTCAAAAGCTGGGCTGTATTACAACAGGAACTAAGGTACTAATAATTTTAAACTCAAGAAAGCTCAAGGTGGGAGAGAACAAATGAAAATTGGTTTATAAACACAGCTCTGTACTGGCAATGGGGACCTTTATGTGAGATTTGTTGTCTCTCCAGTAATCTTTCAGTAGCTTCTGGGATTGCAACATAACTGCACATGGTACCCTCTGGAGTAGATTCTTTTCATCCCTTATTAGTTCTAGCCGCCTGTCTCCGGAAGAAGGGCCATACTGGTTCAGATCAAGGGTTATTTTGGACCATCTGTGCAGTATTCTCTCTCTAATGAGGGACATAAAAAGTAGCCTAAGGAAAAATAAGAACAAGGGAAAAACATTTAATACTCTCTAATGCTTTGCCAGTTTCTGAATATTTACAGTTCAGGAGAGACCTTAACCTGATGTAACTTGTCTGCTTAGCAGATAATCCCAGGATCTGTCTTCCAAATACCAGTCCAGTCTGTTTTGAGCCCATGCCAACTTCTTGCATCCACATCATCTTTGGCAAGGAGTTTCCCAGGTCTACAGCCCATTTCATAAAGACTCACCTCCTTTTGAGGTCTCCACTGGCCTCACTTCACAGTACTCTGAACAGTCAGTCCCCATCTACCCTCTTTTTGCTGCTTGTGAGATATGGGAGATATTCTACCTCCTGCCCATGCTGCAGCCCCCCTCCTGGCTGTGTTTCTTCTCTGCTCATTCCACATGTCATCTTGAAAGCTTTTCTCTTCCATGCATGTTTTGTTATTCTAAGGAAAGCACAAACTTCTTCCTTCTTGATACTTTTACCTGGCCAGGTTGTTGCATCACCAGCAAAAGGAAAACAGATGGCCTCCCTTGTTACTGCTCAACCACAGCCTTTGAAAGGAAAACACATAAACAACATGTGAAACACATATGACTGGTCTCACTGAGATTTTTAATGTGGTTTAAGGAATTTCTTCTTTTTTTTCCAGCCTCCTCCACTCCAGCAGTTTTTCTTTGCTTAAAAAATATCACTTCTTTTTCAATTAAAATAGAACAAGGACCATTTTTGAGCAAATATGGTAATTAAAACTAAATATGTTTGGGGCTGAATTGCAAGGTCTCAGTGGAATAAAGGACATTCCAGTAATACTAAAAAGAAAAAATGCAGAGTCATCTAGTATGAAAGTACAAGTGAGCTCTATAGTGAAGACTGCTATAGTTCTGCTCACTTCCGTACAACTGCAGCAATTTACTGCATTTGACCTTTAGCGTGAGATTTAGAAAGGAAATGTTTGATATTCTGCTCTATTTGCAAGAAACCTATGAGGCAGATAAGTAATACAGCCTTCTTTTCCAGATTGTTCCCTGAATAATTTATTTGATACACAGTCAGAATTCAGAGACCTTGATTTCTTGCTCAACGATGTCTTAGGAAGAGAGAGCCTGCCATTGAACACACTACATCTTGACATCACAAGCCCATATACTCCCATTTTCAAATTCTTCCTCAAAGTCCTTCAAGAATTATACTGCGAATCAGCACAAATCTATTCTTTAGGGAGAAAAATCTATGAAGCTTGTTAAAGTAGGTGGAAATCTGCGTATCCTTGAGGTTAGCATTCTGGCTTTGCTTCCTCCAGCACTTTGTATAACTTGGGGATCAGTTCTAAATTTCACATGAAATTACTTCTACAGGAGTCCCATCATAAATGCACCATATAGTTTGCAGCAAAGAAATGGATCTTTTCTGCAGTGTTCACTGGCAAGTGGTGCTGGCTATATATGAAGTCATCACAGAGTAATTTCTACTGGTTATTCTGAAACCCAGAATTCTTTCAATAATGGTTGAGAAGATCATTGATTTAATTCTTGCCATGTTCATTTTACTCTAGAACTTCAATAAACGTATCCAGATATCTGCATATAGCCTTCCAGCATTATTTCTGCCTTTTTTAAAGACAGAACGGGAATTGCATTTCTGAGAGCTTTAAGCCCTAAGCTTTGCAGGACCATCACTGCATTAGAGTACTATAAAATATCTAAACAATATCTATCCATAAACCATCAGATGAAGCTTCCATATTGGAAACTGCACTAAGAGACTGCTTCAAAGCTGCACATACAATAATTTAGGCAATGTTTCAGAAGTAGTGTATGATGATAAGCACTGGGGGAGAAGGACCAGTTTTCAGAAAGGAGCTTCTCAAGGGTAGCATCCAGGTCTTTAAGAAGCTGAGTTGCATTCATGCAGTTAAGTATGTAATTCCAGAAGCCAGTCTATGATACTGGCCACTTTGTATGACCAATACTGATCTTTCCTACAGATTAACATCTCTCATTATTAATGAAGAACATAGACTTTCTCTTTAATACTCCCAGTCACTTGCTGTTGAGTAATATTTACAGAGTAAATCACAACTCCATATATTTTTTTCATGATTACTTTGGGTCTTCTCTTTCATTCCTTGCCTACTTGACTACTAAAGTAGTCCATGAGGCCAAGTGAAACCATTACTAACTTAAGGAGCAGAGTTTTAGACTGGATTTAGACTGGACGACAAGGTGACCTGCCTAGTAGAAGAGGGAAAGGCTGTGGATGTTGTCTATCTAGACTTCAGTAAAGCCTTTGACATGGTTTCCCACAGCATTCTCCTGGAGAAACTGGCTGCTCATGGCCTGGATGGGTGTACTCTTCGCTGGGTAAAAAACTGGCTGGATGGCCGGGCCCAAAGAGTGGTGGTGAGTGGAGTTTACTCCAGTTGGCGGCCGGTCACAAGTGGTGTTCCCCAGGAGTCAGTTTTGGGGCCAGTTCTGTTTAATATCTTTATCAATGATCTGGATGAAGGGATCGAGTGCACCCTCAGTAAGTTTGCAGACAACACCAAGTTGTGTGGGAGTGTTGATCTGCTTAAAGGTAGGAAGGCTCTCCAGAGGGACCTGGACAGGCTGGATCGATGGGCCGAGGTCAATTGTATGAGGTTTAACAAGGCCAAGTGCAAGGTCCTGCACTTGGGCCACAGCAACCCCATGCAACGCTCCAGGCTTGGGGAAGAGTGGCTGGAAAGCTGCCTGGCAGAAAAGGACCTGGGCATGTTGGTTGACAGCTGCCTGAATATGAGCCAGCAGTGTGCCCAGGTGGGCAAGAAAGCCAACGGCATCCTGGCTTGTATCAGAAATAGTGTGGCCAGCAGGACTAGGGAAGTGATTGTCCCCCTGTACTCGGTACTGGTGAGGCCGCACCTCGAATACTGTGTTCAGTTTTGGGCCCCTCGCTACAAGAGAGACATTGAGGTGCTGGAGCGTGTCCAGAGAAGGGCAACGAAGCTGGTGAAGGGTCTAGAGCAGAAGTCTTATGAGGAGCAGCTGAGGGATCTGGGGTTGTTTAGCCTGGAGAAAAGGCAGCTGAGGGGAGACCTTATCGCTCTCTACAACTACCTGAAAGGAGCTTGTAGAGAGGTGGGGGTCGGACTCTTCTCCCAGGTAACAACTGATAGGACGAGAGGACATGGCCTCAAGTTGTGCCAGGGGAGGTTTAGACTGGATATTAGGAAATTTTACTTCACTGAAAGTGTTGTCAAGCCTTGGAACAGGCTGCCCAGGGAAGTGGTTGAGTCGCCATCCCTGGAGGTATTTAAAAGAAGTTTGGATGAGGTGCTTAGGGACATGGTTTAGTGGTGGTCTTGGTAGTGTCAGGTTTATGGTTGGACTCAATGATCTTAAAGGTCTTTTCCAACCTATACAATTCTGTGATTCTGTGATTTTGTAGCATCTGTTGAAGCATGCTACCTTTTGTACATGAATAGAATCATAGAATCATTTAGGTTGGAAAAGTCCTTTAAGATCATCAAGTCCAACTGTTAACCTAGCATTGCCAAGTCTACCACTATAGCTTGTCCGAAATGGTGTCCAAAATGAAAATGAGATTTTACAAGATCAGGCATGCTTGTGCCTCTCTATTGCTGGTTTTGTTTTTTTTTTCCTCATGCAAGTGAATTTTGTGCAGTTTTCAGTACATAATATATTGTTGATGCATAAACTTGCTACAGATAACGGTGCTAGAGATAGCAGCAGGGATCAAGAGCTACAGTATTTTTGTGTGGAGAAATTTTATAAATAAAAAGTGCCATGAAAATGCAAGGCCTGAATACATTATGGCCTCCTCAGCTTTCAGAGCTGTCTAAGGGCTCAGTAAATGTAATTACTTCAGTCACATGCTTTCTCCATGCCATATTAACAGAACAGAAAGAAGACCTAAAGTATAGTGACCGATAAACTCCTTCGGCCTAGACTTCATACATTCATTCACATGTTGAAAACAAAATGCCTACTGAAATACTTTTTGCTGTCTTTATGGTGAAGTTATTTAGAACCAGGCTGGAATTATCATAAAAATAAGTATTCTGGGCCATTATGTGTCTGGCTCAATAGCTGAAGAGATAAGCACACCCCTTACCTCCAGAAATTAAAATCAACTTAGTACAAAACTATGGTCAATGATCATTCACGTTCATACTTGTCTGCCTGGGCTAATGCTAAGGGTTTGAGAAAACAGTAAGTGGAGAAAAGACATCAAATTGTACAGGTGGGATTGCTGTTCAGTCTCTGGTTACTGGACCAAGGCTTGAAAAGTCATCAGGTAATGTGGTGAAGAACAAGTCCAGCACAGCAAGTGTCACAGGACGCTTGTCTTTACTAAGGGAGAAGAGTGATGTGCTGAATTAGAGACAGAGGAAGACAAGGCTGATATTACATAGGCTTCTTGATTTAGCTGCTGCTCACTCACCTATCAAAGGTATCTCAGGCTAGACTAGATTCAGTATGCTGGCCCACAGTAGCATCTCATTGTATATAGATTTTTCTTGCTGCTGACTTTTTATCAAGATCTCTGGATCAACAAAAAAAAAGCAAAGTCAATAAGATTGTGTGCAAGTTATTGAAGAACCTTAAATCCTTAGGGTTAGCAGCAGTAGTTTCTATCCATTTTTATGTAACAGCTGTGGAAGTTGCCGGGAGCACCACAAAGTGTTTTCAGAAAAAGATTGCTTTTATTCGGTTGACAGTCTTATGTTGGCAAATATTTCCACAGTGCAGGTTTATGAGCACTCCGTAGGCTTTGGTAGCATGACTCAAGCTTAAGCCAGTTATAGCCATGCAGCAGGTTGTATGTGAGGCTTTTTTGCTAGGAGGAGCAATAGAGGATCCAACAATTACAGTCATCTCAAGAACAGAGCTGCCAGCCATAAGGTCCAATAATGAAGAAAAAGTGGTGTAATGCCTTAAAAAGTCAAGCTTAATAATTTGGTTTGCCAATGAATAAAAAAAAAAAAAAATAGAGGTAAGGTACCCAAAAGCTGCGAGTCCCCTTGCTTCAATATATTCAGTGATAACGATGAGGAAAGAAACAGATCCCAAGCGGAAAGTCAACAGTCTGCACCTCACACTGTGGGTACTTGCTGACTATAATCACTGCTGAAGATGCAGCTATCTTTGTTCTCTGTCCTGTGGGATAACTTACTCAGAGTACCCAAATGTTGTTGAACAGATCTGTAGAACAATGACATTACAACATTGTGTGCTTCCTTGGACGCATAGCGATGCTACACTTGTGTGCTAGTCAAACGGGGGGGGGGAGTGAGCCCTAAAACTTAGGCAATGTGGAAGAGATCTTTTTCAAAGCTGGGATAAGAACAAGAATGTGAGCTTTCAATGTCTCTCACTCAGAAATTGCAGGGGTTTGCATGCTATCTTTAATAGCGCAGTGAATATCAGAATCAGAATAGTGCAGTGAATGACAGAATATGCCCCAGCATCTTCTGTCATTCAGATCAGTCTATCATTTACTATATGTGAACTGTCAGGTTAGATCTCGGACATGTTCCCTGCAGACTTATCCCTTGTATCCCAGGCAAGAACACACTGGGAGTGTTCAGTACATACAAGAGGGAACTTGAACAATCGACCACAGAGAGTGTCACTGACATCCCATGGGAGTCTGTATCTGTCTGAGATGGATTACAAGATCCTTTCAGAGTAGAGATGAGAAGCAAAAATAAGGAGGATCATGGCAGTATATGAAATGTATATCTTACACATGCCTTGCACTCCAATATGCCCATTTCTTTGGGAAACATGGGGCTATTTATTCACGTTGAAATAAAACCAAAATATAGAGACATATTAATAATCGGAGGAAATTTTTTTAGGGGCAGATATGTAAAGCTTGTGGGAGTTTGCCAAGGGCAAGACAAAGTGTACGACAACCTGTAGTGTATCTGGATACTGGGGTTTATTTAAGAACCAAGGAGACAGGGTTTACTTGATTATCTCTGACTCACTCACGCACTTTGCCACACAGTGTTTGCATTCATCAGGATCCCTCTTCCCTTCCCTGCAGGGAGGTCACTGCTGGCCTGGGACATTTGGGAAGAAAGTTGTGTCGGTCTGCACTGTGCTGCTACTCACAGTTACAACTCTTGGGCATTACTGGTGAGGTCCCTGGGTGTCCCCCTGGACTTGTCTCTGCATCTGCCCCATCTCCAGGACCTCCCCCCACTTTCAGGATCTTTTCTCCAGCCAGGATCTTCACCTTCTCCTTTCCAGCACCCCTGTTTCTTCTCAAAATCACTTCTTCTTTTCAAGTATGTGTCTTCTCTTCTTTTCAGACTGAGACCCCACAGTTCTCCCCGACTGAATGGTCTAGGTACAGAAGCACAGTAAGTGATCGGCCTCCTATCTGGTGGTCCTTTTTCATGTCTCTTTACTGATGAGAGGATTCAGGATGTGTCATTTCTGCTTAGACCAGAAGTTATCAAAATTTACATCCAGCCTCTACTGGTTGCAGATAGCAAGTAGCAGGCTTCTGCTTGAGAGTTCAGAAGTTCAGTTTCAGACATTTCCACAAACACACATGCACCCAGTTATCTGCCGTCTGTTGTCTTTCACAGTTTAAGCTATTTTTTTGCCTACAACAGGTTTATAATCTGAAAAAATATATGGCTCACTAGGTGAGAAGTGTTGTCATTCAGGATATTTAAGCAGTCTTAAGTTGTCTCCAGAAGGCATCACTGGAGTCAGGTGATACCATTTTTGAAATTTCTGTCTATGACTTGACTTAATAATGAAGTGCCTCCATTTCTATCCTTTCATCTCAACAACTGCTTAAATTTGATACTTTCATAAGCCCATCAGAGATCATTCAAAACCAAACAGCCCTTACTCTTCTTACCTCCAGCATCTTTTTCTCTCTTTTTCTCATTTTAGTTGTTGGAGAGAAAAATTATGATGGCTACTGTTTTGCCCAACACAGTTGTGCTTTAAGCTACAGAGCTGAGATCTCTGATCACACAGGAGGAGCTGGAAGCCATTGTGCAGCACAATAGCTATGACTTAGTTGCCATCACAGAAACATGGTGGGACGACTCTCATGACTGGAGTGCTGCAATGGATGGCTATAAGCTCTTTAGAAGGGATAGGCAAGGAAGGAAAGGTGGTGGGGTGGTTCTGTATGTTAGGGAGTGTTTTGATTGTGTAGAACTCGGTGATTACAATGATAAGGTCAAGTGCTTACAGGTAAGGATGAAGGGGAAGGCCAACAAGGCAGATATCCTGCTGGGTGATGTTATAGACCGCCCAACCAGGATGAAGGGGCAGATGAAGCATTCTATAAACAGCTGGCAGAAGTCTCACAATCACTAGCCCTTGTTCTCGTGGGGGACTTCAACTTAACCGGTTGTCTGCTGGAAATACAACACAGCAGAGAGGAAACAGTCTAGGAGGTTCCTGGAATGTGCGGAAGATAACTTCCTGACACAGCTCTTAAGTGAGCCTACCAGGGGAGGTGCCTCGCTTGACCTGCTGTTTACAAACAGAGAAGGACTGGTGGGAGATGTGGTGGCTGGAGGCTGTCTTGGGCTTAGCGACCATGATATGATAGAGTTCTTGATTCATGGTGAAGTAAGGAGGGGGGTGAGTAAAACCACCACCATGGACTTCCACAGGGCAGATATTGGCCTGTTCAGGAAACTGGTTGACAGAGTCCCTTGGGAGACAGTCCTGAAGGGCAAAGGGGTCTTGGAAGGCTGGGCATTCTTCAAGAAGGAAGTCTTAAAGGTGCAGGAGCAGGCTGTCCCCATGTGCCAAAAGACGAATGGGCGAGGAAAATGACTGGCCTGGCTGAACAGGGAGATTTGCTGGGACTCAGGAAAAAAAGGAGAGTTTACCACTTTTGGAAGAAGGGGCAGGCAACTCATGAAGAGTACTGGGATCTCGTCAGGTCATGCAGAGAGGAAATTAGAAAGGCAAAAGCCCAGCTAGAACTCAATTTGGTCACTGTTGTAAGAGATAATTAAAAATGTTTTTACAAATACATTAACAACAAAAAGAGACCCAAGGAGAATCTCCCTCCTTTATTGGATGCGGGGTGGAACATTGCCACCAAGGACGAGGAAAAGGCTGAGGTACTTAATGCCTTCTTTGCCTCAGTCTTTAATAGTCAGACCAGTTATCCCCAGGGTATTCAGCCCCCTGAGCTGGAAGACAAGGATGAAGAGCAGAATAAACCCCCCATAATCGAGGAGGAAGCAGTTGACGACCTGCTACGCCACCTGGACACTCACAAGTGTATGGGGCTGGATGGGATCCACCTGAGAGTACTGAGGGAGCTGTCAGAGGAGCTTGCCAAGCCACTATCCATCATTTATCAGCAGTCTTGGTTAACAGGGGAGGTCCCAGATGACTGGAGGCTTGCCAATGTGACACCCATCTACAAGAAGGGCTGGAAGGAGGATCTGGGGAACTACAGGCATGTCAGCCTGACCTTGGTACCGGGGAAAATTATGGAGCGGATCATCTTGAGTGCACTCAACAGGCATGTGCAGGCCAACCAGGGGATCAGGCGCAGCCAGAATGGGTTCAGGAAAGGCAGGTTCTGCTTGACTAACCTGATCTCCTTCTACAACCAGGTGACCCACTTAGTGGATGAGGGAAAGGCTGTAGATGTTATCTATCTGGACTTTAGTAAAGCCTTTGACAATGTCTCCCACAGCATTCTCCTAGAGAAGCTGGCGGCTCATGGCTTAGGCGGGTGTACTCTTCATTGGGTAAAAACTGGCTGGATGGCTGAGCCCAGAGAGTTGTGGTGAACGGAGTTTACTACAGTTGGCGGCCAGTCACAAGCGGTGTTCCCCAGGGCTCAGTTTTGAGGCCAGTCTTGTTTAATATCTTTATCAATGATCTGGATGAAGGGATTGAGTGTGCCCTCAGTAAGTCTGCAGATGACACCAAATTGGGTGGGAGTGTTGATCTGCTTAAAGGTAGGAAGGCTCTGCAGAGGGATCTGGACAGGCTGGATTGATGGGCCAAGCCAAACTGTATGCGGTTTAACAAGGCCAAATGTCGGGTCCTGCACTTTGGTCACAACAACCCCATGCAACACTACAAGCTTGGAGAAGTGTGGCTGGAAAGCTGCCTGGTGGGAAAGGACCTGGGGGTGCTGGCTGACAGCCAGCTGAACATGAGCTGGCAGCATGCCCAGGTGTCCAAGAAGACCAATAGCATCCTGGCTTGTATCAGAAATAGTGTGGCCAGCAGGACTAGGGAAGCGATCGTCCCCCTGTACTCGGCACTGGTGAGGCCGCACCTCGAATACTGTGTTCAGTTTTGGGCCCCTCACTACAAGAGAGACACTGAGGTACTGGAGCATGTCCAGAGAAGGGCAATGAAGCTGGTGAAGGGTCTGGAGAACAAGGCTTATGAGGAGTTACTGAGGGAACTGGGGTTGTTTAGCCTGGAGAAAAGGCAGCTGAGGGGAGACCTTATCGCTCTCTACACCTACCTGAAAGGAGGTTGTAGCAAGGTGGGTGTCAGTCTCTTCTCCCAAGTAACAAGGGATAGGACGAGAGGAAATGGCCTCAAGTAGCATGAGGAGAGATTTTGATTGGATATTATGAAAAATTTATTTACTGAAAGGGTTATCAAGCATTGGAACAGGCTGCCCAGAGAGGCCGTGTAGTCACCATCCCTGGAGGAGTTCAAAAAACGTGTAGATGTGGCACTTTGGGACATGGTTTAGTAGGCATGGAGGTGTTGAGTTGACAGTTGGACTTGATGATCTTAGAGGTCTTTTCCAACCTTAATGATTCTGTGATTCTATGATCATAACACACTCATTGCTGGGAGGTTGAACCCAGAGGAGGTCCTGTCACACACACACTTGGAGGGCAGAGAACTGGGGCAAAAGCAGAACTCTTTGCTGATTCTGACTTTGACTATAAGCTTCTGTAGGCAGGCAGCATAGCGTCTCTTTTGTCTGTTATTTCCATCTATGGGAGTCTTGAAAATGATTAATTAATAGTCTTTCAGTGTATCATGTAAAAACTTTAGAATTTTTTTAACTGACAGATTGTTGTGATGATTGAGGGTGAGATGTTTCTGGCATGGAGTGGTTCGTCTCCCTGCCTTGTCCTCACTCTTCATTAGCAATGGAGGCTGAACTGTGTAGTGTGAAAGTAAACATTTCAAAGTTCATAGCTCAGCAGCTGGTGAGTCACTCCTGAGCCAAGGGGAATGTCAGTAAGAAGAGATGCACTGTGAGAGGTGATTAGTTTCTGTAGAGAGATTCAGTGATTCATTATCAGGTCTTGCTGCATTTTAATTGAAAAGGTTAGAAAACTATGTTTTGACCTAGCGGGTAATACAGAAAATAAGACATTTTTGTTGAGTGGAAGGTCTTAGCTGAAACATTTACTAAGATCTGCTTGTAGCCATTAGCTGTACATGTCTTTCATGTCTTTTATTAGTATCCATGCACTGGTATTAAGAAGATGAGTCTTGTGCTGGGACTGCATGGGAAAGCTGTGGAAACACAGAACAGAACAGTGGTCTCTGACCTAAAAAGATACTATCAGTGTAGAGCACGAAAAAAATCTAGGTGATAGGGAACAAAAGTTCTAGGTGATAGGGCACGAAAAAAAAACCAGGTGATAGGGAAGTACAAGGGGAACAGAAGACGATGCAGATCACATGGAAATCTCTGAAAGAGGCAAGGATTTGAGAAGAAGTCATTTAGGTCACACAAGGGTAATCTGAGAGGAGGTCAGATGAAATGAATGGAAATACACTGGCAGAACTGAGAGAAGACTGACTTTTCATTTATTTAGGCAAGAAAAACAGTTTTGTGCTTTTACCAATAAGAGATAAGGACAGAGAACAGGACTCTCTCCTCGAGAAGTCAGTGGAAACAGAGAGGAGGAGAAAGATCTGTGTGGTGCTGATTGAGGAACAAGTTTTATTGTCATAAGCTGAGCTAGTAGATCCAGATAGGGTTAAGATTATGCAAGACTTGCCCTCATTTCTGTTACTTGTAACTTTGCCAAACTTTAATTACCCTGGCTGAAATTTTTCTTGTTGGGTGTGTGCCTAAGACTGAAGGGTGTGTATGTGTCTCTGTGTGTTGTACTATTTCAGTCATTCAGAATACTGAGAACTGAAGAAAGAAATTTTTTTCCATGTGAAAGAAAAGACACTAGGCTTTTTTTTTTTTTTTTCCCCCCTCAAGAAGCTCTAATGCACAGAGTAGCTGAAAGTCTGGCTGTTGATAATCTTAATGTTAGAGATGAGTCTTTTGCTGCTGGCTCACAGATATCCAAATTTGTAAATCTTCTGGAAAATATGGTAGAAGCAAAAAGCTCTCAAGACATGGGTGCTCTTGAGCATGGTCCAGCACCTCACAGCATCCCCGTATGCAGTGGTAGCACATGCACCTTCCATAGATTGGGCAGGACCTTCTCTTCATTTACTCCAGATTATCACAAAAACTAAGGTCTTTTTGAGTGTCAACATGCACATTAGTTATGTGAATGTTCATACAAGTAAGTGTTAACATGCACAATAGGCTCCAGAGAAACCTAGAGGAGAGGAGAGCTACCCAACAGTGACGAGAGATGAACTGTTCTCTAGGCTTTATTGACTGATTGACCAAATCTCTGTTGACTTAATGGGAGCTTGGACACCTACATGTAGACATCTAGATGTAGGTACTTAAATTTGGAGTTGAATCCCATCCCTCCCACCTCTGGTAAACTGGAGCTAAAGGGTGTTGACAGCAGAGGGTGTTGACAGAGAATGAGTGCTGACAGCAGAAAGCCTTTCATTTGTGTTCATGGTTGTTTCTTGTTCAGGCATCATGATGGAGGAGAAGAGATTCTGGCTAAAGCTGATAGTGGGGGTTTGCAAGTCAACAAAACTGAGGGCAAAGTCCAAGGAGCCCAGATACAAGGAGACATGAGACTGGACTAGACAGAAAGGGGATGGAAAGAGGGGTGGAAAGGAAAATCAGCTGGAGTGGACAGGGGACACAGCAGATTGAAAGAGAGCCAGTAGGAGATGATTTTGCTTGATTGCAGGAAACTATTTCCTGGATAGGAGGATGTAAGCAGCTTTTTCCCACAAGAAAAGCAAAATAAGTCTCAAAGCATGCCCTTGTATAACATGCAGCAGAACCAAATTCCTAGGCTTGAGAATATCTATGTCATAACCTCATTTCTTCAGAAAATGAGGGACAGATGGAGGAAAAAATAACTTTTAGAACTGTTGTGATTTTTATTAAAAATAAAACAAAAAACCACCATCAAGAACAGCAAAAAAAAAGCCATTAAAAAACTTGACAAAACCTCTTACACACTCTCCATAGCCACCCAACATGCATACCTTCTGGTGCTCTCAGCTGGCAATGACCTTGTACAGGGGTCATTTTACTGAATCTGTGCTTGCTCACATATACAGCTGAAGTTTGGGTCAGAGACTGAGAAAAGACACAGCACTGAGCAACTCATCCACCTATCTCTCCATCGTGTTTACACCCAGAATAAATCTTTGGTGCATCTACATTTCTTTCTAATTCTTTTCAAAAGAAACCAATTAATTTGATTGTGTTCCAACACAGCAAGGTATAAGAAAGTATTTTGCTGAATGACAGCAAATCTCATCTGGCATTTTTGGAAGCCCTGTAGCGTTTACCCAAACTTTAACTTTGGATAGCTTTGCAGGATCCTTACATTTCAGTGTTTCAGACTGTCTGTGTTTCATCCTAAATGTATGAAAGTCACTGGGAAGTGCTTCAGCTTGTGTTTTTAGACTTGTGTTGTCACATAGATAGATTTTATAATTAGTATTTCATAATGCCCAGGAGCCCTGGTCATGGATCAAGAACCCTCTTGCATTAGCATCTGTACAAACACAGACACAATGAGCTCTCCATCCTTGTGGATAACATCCCTTCCCCTCTAACAGAATGTAGTTTTGTTGAAGTCAGGTCAAATTCTGTTGTCAGCTACTCTCATGTATATCTAAAGCCACTTTGTTGTTATTTCAACATAAACCAAGAGCATAGTACAGAGCAAGTATTTTTTCCTTCAATCTGAATGCCCTTCACCAGTGTAGAATTGCTTCCTACAGCAGAAACATATCACTGAGCTCTGCCGCTTAATCCGTCAGGTGCTGACAGTTAATACACTAAATGCCAGCAGTGCCAACTGGCAGCCTGTTGCTTGGGTGGATTAAACCAATTATTACTGTTCTCTCTCTTTCTGCTTTGTGCTCTTCCCTGACTTCCCAGGTCTTTCTGATTTCATATGTTATTTTATACGAATATCATAGAGTTATGTTGTCTCTGTGTAAAAGAGAGCCATGGAGATGCTCAGCATGGTGCAGGTCTTCTGCATACGGCTGTTAGTGTTGTGCAGACTGACCAGACAGAGGTCCTGGTGCGCTAGACACATTTGGAGGATGCCCTGTATGTGGCTTTCTGCCTCCCTTCCTCTTTCTAAACCTGGTTGTAATGTTAGGTTGTTTGCCTGATTCTGAAGGCTGAACCACCCAGTCCTTTAGAGGGGTGTCTATGCATGAGGAGGACACCCCAGTATATAAGACAGCACCACTCAAGGAGACATGCAGGCTCAGGAGATAATCCTGAAATCTCCTTTGGATGCTCCTGCCTCTCTGGGTGTTCCCAGGGTCGAGTCCACAGTGGTACTGTTGAATGGGTGTGTGGAGGTTTAGAAAGAAGGTGATTTCTGTGAAGGCTTATCCTGGTTTTGGCTGGGATAAACTTAATTTTCTTCCTAGTAGCTGGTAAAGTGCTGTCGTTTGGATTTAGGATGAGAATAATGTTGATAACACACTGATGGTTTAGTTGTTGTTAAGTAGTGTTTACACTAAGTCAAGGACTTTTCAGCTTCCCATGCTCTGCCAGGTGCACAAGAAGCTGGGAGGGGGCACAGCCAGGACAGCTGACCCCAACTGGCCAAAGGGCTATTCCATACCATACAGCATCATGCTCAGTATAGAAACTGGGGGGAGTTGGCCAGTGGGGCAGTGATCGCTGCTTGGGGACGGGCTGGGATTGGTGAGCAGGTGGTGAGCAGTTGCACCACTTGTTTTTCCTGGGTTTTGTTCCTCTCCCTCTCTCTCGTTGTTTTCCTTTCCATTACATTATTATTATTATTATTATTATTATTATTATATTTCAATTATTAAACTGTTCTTATCTCAACCCACAAGTTTTCTTACTTTTGCTCCTCAGATTCTCTCCCCATCCCACCGGGGTGCTTGATTGCTGACTGGGGTTAAAGCATGACAAGGCTGTAGGTCTTCTTTCCACCTATGGTCTAGAAAAGGGGGTGTTTCCTAGCAAGAGACTGGGTAGGGTGATGCAGTCTGTCATGGTATGTGCACAGCACTGGATAGCCTCACCCTCTCCTCCTTCTATTCCCTTCACTGCTGATCTTCAGTGGGCAGAAAAATCTTCCCTGTAACACTAATCTGGCTATGGCACTCCATCCATGTCCAAGCACAGATCTGAGGTAATCCCATGATACAGGGACTCCTTGCATGGCAGAATGGTTTAAGCTCCATCAACATGGGGCTGCTCTAACCCGTTCCTGGCTGATGAACCTACTTCTCCACAAC
The DNA here is from genome assembly GCF_034638445.1 of Ciconia boyciana. Taxonomy (NCBI): domain Eukaryota; kingdom Metazoa; phylum Chordata; class Aves; order Ciconiiformes; family Ciconiidae; genus Ciconia; species Ciconia boyciana. The sequence continues at coordinate 6,118,174 of NC_132935.1, forward strand.
AAGCATGCCCACGGCTGTGCTGGGCACACTAGCATTTCACACATTTGTGAATGTGTTTCGTAAAAAAACAGATCAACCTGCTGGGAACTGGCAAGTCCTGGATAATTCCTACCAATTATGTTGGATAAACTCAAACCCACATGGGACTTGATTTTCATTTATTTTTTTCTCCCATATACGTTGGGAATATATTTATTCTGTTACTACTGTGAATATCACATTTCTGCTTCTCTTGACATACCATGCTGTGCTCAGAGACCTCCAGACAAATCGCAGACAGCTATGCCACAGATTGTGCCAAAAAAGAAGGGTACCTGCTCTTTGCTAGGCTTCACCTTGCCTTTCACATATGCTCATATTCTACTTGAATATTACTAGTTATTTCTCTTTTCTTTCCTCTTTCCTCCTCTTCTCTTCTCTTCTCTTCTCTTCTCTTCTCTTCTCTTCTCTTCTCTTCTCTTCTCTTCTCTTCTCTTCTCTTCTCTTCTCTTCTCTTCTCTAACTGGTTTAAATACTAATATAAGTTCCAGTATTCCACTGTATCTTCATTTCATATCTTCAAGGCATCTGTTCTGTAAATGTTCAGTTACATAACCTGTAGCTGAACTAGAGTGTATTAATGCATTTATCAGTGCTCCACAGATCTGATGTCTTAAGGCCTTCAGCAAATAGATCCAGTCATGTTTGTAGGTGCATTTAGCTGGGAAGACCAAGGAAGTTACTCCTCCAGCTCTCCAATGTGATGGTCTTCTAGAGCTTCCTGGGTATGGCTGAATGGAGTGGTTTAGCATTGATGAATCCCTGTGATTTAACATGAGCCATACCACGTCTTCCAGAAACAATAGCACAAACATTTTCCTGAAAAACAGAACATGCATGAATATTCCACCTACACATGTGCTATGTCTCTTTGCCATGCAAATAGCAAACTGAGGGCTCATACCAGACACAGATCTCGCAGCAGCATAACTAGCATTTGACGCTTCTGAAAACTTATTTTTTTCACAGCCAAATGATTTTATCAAATAATATCCAGTGGTTAGATCAAGGATTGGAGGCTTGTTTTAGAACTGGTCCTAAGTACTATCAGCACTCCAGCATGACCTCAAGGATATGTCTTCATTCTAGCTCCTCCTTTTCCTAGATAAAAGTAGAATATCATACACTGTGCTGATGCAATAAACCCTGCTGTGACCTCAGGTCTTTTGCATACATGGCAGCAAAATGGGTGAGGAACTGCCTGATTCAGGTTTTGTCATCAATCATTAAGACTTCTTAAGAGGTTGTCCTACCTAGAACTGAAATGTGCTTCACATATTCAGTACCTTGTAGTCATGTTAATGTGAGTGTAAAAGTGGAACAAAGCTTGTACGGTAGTGGAGCAGAGAACTCAGGATTCATGCTGGACACATTAACTTTACAGTTTCTACTTGTCTGCTCTGCATCTTAACCCAAATGACCACCTCTGTGGAAAAGAGCTGGCAACGTCCTAGCCAAGCCCACTAAATTAAGCTGTCATCCATTTAAGTTTGTTCTCCGATAGATGAACTGTGACAGCTGAATGCTCCAATTCATGATCTTTATAGATGGTAACATACTAAGCTGCTGTAATACTGTGACTCGGGGTTTTGAGCCTGATTTGAAGACCATTGTATGAAGCACCTTGGTCTGCCACAACCTCTTTTCTCAGAGGGAGATCGTAATATTATCCTGTGTCTGGGTTGCATGTAAGCTGCAGAGCAAAGAAAAGTGAATGAAGGAAACTGAGGGGGTGTTAAAGCTATGGTACCAAGCTAGCTGGTGACCTTCTCACCAGTAGCTTAATGACTTTGACAGCAATTTGCAGCTGTTTGTCAAAATGTAAAGGTGAGACTTCAGCACAGAGCATCTGAAGGATTTCCTCCAGGTACAGTAATTAGGGCATCATTAGAACAATTTACAGAGGAAGCATGTACTGTTCCCTCCCTGGGAACACAGAGATCTCTCCTCCCCACGCTACAGCTCAGCTGTATCCATCAATGCAGGGGCTGGGCATCACATTGTTATTTCTTTCCTATTTCTAACTAATTATTTAGGAGATACTTAGGCTTCTGCTGCACAGAGAATCATGTTTTGGGAGAACAGAAACAGGAACAGGAGATAGGGAGCAGGAGATAGGCGTCTATCAGCCACTCCTATCGCCAGGAGCTGAGCCTTTCCCTTTGATCTGTCTCAATGGGCAAGAGGCAGCAAGTTTTTCACCTGTGTCAGCTTTAGGCCTTTTTAAACCATCTGAGCTCACTGTTTCCTGTAAATATAAGTAAATAAGAATTTCCAAGGGAAATCCTGATCAACACTGTTAGCAACTAGAACTGGAGGACCTCTTCCATCTCACCAAATATAGCCTCCTAAAACTACTTAATTTTCCTCCTCTGAATGTGGTTTTTCACCCTGCTCTCCTGTCTGAAGATGACTCCTTGTATGTTTTATGTATTGCTTTGTTCTTGATAATGGAGGACATGGGTTTATTACTAGTCTGAAACCTTCATCTTCAAGCTGATAAGGTTTCCATACTACCAGCTGTGGAAGACCAGAGAAATCCCTGGTATTGGCTAAGAGAGTGACAAACAGCCTGTGTTTTCATTCACTCTGTAAGCACTCACTTCCTTGAGGGTATTTTGGATCCTACATAATTCTGTTGATGACATTTGCTAAAATCCCTTTGAATACTCAGCAATAAGAGCAGCTCACCCAGCACCAAGGGTAGCTTGGGAATTTCACTGGATGCCTTTTTGAGGATTAAATGGCTTTCAGTGGAAAATCATCCTTTCTATCAAAGTTTTTCCTCATCTCAAATATAAGGAAAAAGCTTTTTGGAATATATTTCAGGGCAGCCTGGAATAGATTGTTCTTGCCCTTATCTAATTTTCACTTGAAAAATAGTCACAGGTTTTAATTTTCCCTTCACCTCACCTTCCCTTCCTTTAAACTGGGTGAGCTAAGTCTCTTTACGCTTCTTTCCCATTTCGGTCCTTGTAGGCCTTTTACCACCTGTGCTATGCTGCTTTGTTTCAGGCTATTTTAAAATTTCACTACTTCATTTTCTATGAAACTGAGCAAAATAGTGGCATGACAGACATCATTAGCAGGATTAGATCAAAACTATCTTTTCATAAGGGGATGTTGGAGACAGAAATATTCTTCAAAATACTACACATGAACATCATAAGAGGAAGTTATATAAGATGGCTTTCTTTCTCTAACATGTTGCTTTTTCAAATATATAGCCCTGCCAGGCATGCTAAACAATGAAGCTGCACAGAACAGTATTGATTAGCATATCATTAGTTGCACAAGTAGAGCCTGAGACTATGGGTATACTGTGGGTAAGCCTGGGGATGTTAATGCCAGCTATGAGCAGAATTAAGATGAAGATGGACCATGCTCAAACATCAGCTCTCAGTAGCAGTGGAACAGTTCAGGTGTTCCTAGCTGACTATAAATGGGAACCTGTTCTGAACAAGACACAGGGTGGCAACCTGATTAAAACCTTTGTGTCCATCTGGAGTAGCTCCACTGAATTTAATATACATCTCAAAGCTGGAATCAGAATAGCTGAGGTAGGAGTCACATCCATAAAACAGCCACTAGCATCCAGATGACTTACTGAAGTATGAACGTGGTGTTGCCACTAAGGCTGTTACAGACTTTAAAAGGCACACAGTAATAGTACCAAATTAAAATACAATCAATCATACAATCTCCATGTGCCCCTTATATGTGCTGCCCCAGTGTCCCCAGGAAACACAGTTCTCCTAGAATTAGTTTGTGATACATCGCTATTGCGGGGAGGCCACTTACTCCAGGGCTGACCACACTTAGCCATTAGAAGATGAGATCTGATGAGATGACCACCTGTGTAGTGTCACTTATGTTTCTTTTTATGGTCTTTTTGCTTCTATGTCTTTTGCTGCTCTTGTGAAGCAGTATCACAGATAAGTTCACTTTAGCCTACCACAGGAGGAAGAATTAACCAATGCAGCATGTATTCAAAACTGACATGTATGTCATGCTCAGATTCAGCTCCCTTATGTGTAGCCATCTAAAATTTAGGAATCTAATCTAAGCTAGTTTCTAGAATCTGCCAGTAGTTTGTGGAGAGAAAGAGGTAGCTCTGGGGGATAAAACATCCTATGGTAAGACGGGAGTCTAAGATAGGTTGGAAGACTGATGCTCTGGGGAACATGTTTCTTCTGGCTGAGTTTTACCTTAGCCACCATGAGTTTGGATTTTAGAGACAACTTTCTGGATTAGCTTTTTTTATTTTTAATACTATACACAATTTAAGATAGTGTGGTGGGGGCCAGCTTACATTAGCCTACCCGCTCTGCTCAGGCAGCAAGAGCTGTTACCGATGCAGTGGCATTTAAGTACTTAGCTCCTGTGATGGATGCACTCGACCTCTTAACCAAACTGGCAGTAGTTTGGTACAGGGTCCAAAGGAGGTAAAGGCCTGAGCTGTGGCTGGGCCAAGAACTCCTCTGGTTCCAATCTGTTCCCTGAGAACCCACAAAGAAGCCAAGTGGCACAGTGAGCATCAATGCGTATGAGCTTGGAACACCGATCAAGCGATTGACACATGAATAGCGGGTGGTTTTTCCAAGACTCATTTATCAAGGAACAAAGAAAGTTGTGGGTACAAGAAGCCTCATGCATATCTTTCCTATTGCATGTAATTTGACCACGAGCCAACCACTTTATCTTATAAATATGACAGCCTAAGTGAGCCTTCTTTGAGGGAGCCTGCTAGGCAGCGTGGCTGCATGGCAGTGATCTCCCCTTGAGCTGGGACACCTCTCAGGGTTGCTCCTCGAGGCAGAGAGACCTTTTACCAATGGCAGATCTTTGGTAAGCGACTGATATCACGCATAACCTTGTGGTATGGTAATTTTGATTTTGTCTTGGTAACTTTGCATGCTGAATGGATAAATTTTGCATATATGATCCCTTAGACATAAAATGTTGTCCAAATCTGAGACTAAGATTGGACCTAGCTGCACCTAGGCTCCATCAGGAGTTTATAAAGCAAGGAGGGTTTACTCTGAACCTTGTGACTCACCAGGAGGGTCCTCCTTACCCTTTTGTATCTCCAGCCTCTCTGTGAATCATTCTAACTCGAGTGTAACCCAGTTCTCCTGTGTATGTTTCTTTCATGCAGTAATTAATAGTCAGCCTTGCCATCGAACTTTGTTAAGTCGTACTTTTACAACATCATATTAAAAACACTTTTTCTAATACTTTTGATGGTGATTTTTTAAGTGATCTAAATCACTCATTCGCAACATCTTCTGGAGAAAGAAGCTGGGATATGGAACTGGAACAGGCCTCCTAAGTGATAGAATCCAACCCGTGCTGCTGGCATCCATATGGCAAATGTTCTCCCTATTGCTTGATCAAAAGAATGATTTAGTACTTCACCACTCTGTCAATAGGAAGCCCTCTTCTAATTTTCAACTTTTTTTCATAGAATCATAGAATACCAGGTTGGAAGGGACCTCAAGGATCACCTGGTCCAACCTTTCTTGGCAAAAGCACGGTCTAGACAAGATGGCCCAGCACCCTGTTCAGCAGAATCTTAAAAGTGTTCAACATTGGGGAATCCATCACTTCCCAATTCATATGCCAGATTATTCCAATGGCTGATTGTTCTCATTGTGAAAAATTTTCCTCTTGTGTCCAATTGGAATCTCCCCAGGAGTAACTTGTACCCATTACCCCTCATCTTTTCCATGTGACTCCTTGTAAAGAGGGAGTCTCCATCTTCTTTGTAGCCACCCTTTAAATACTGGAACATGGTGATAAGGTCTCCCCTAAGCCTTCTTTTCTCAAGGCTGAACAAACCCAGTTCTCTCAGCCTTTCCTCATATGCCAGGCTTCCCAGTCCTTTGATCATTTTTGTAGCCCTTCTATGGACCTTCTCCAGCCTGTCCACATCTTTTTTGTATAGTTTTTTCCCCATATAGAGCTTGCTTATACTAAGTTATGAGCTGAGATTGTTGTTTGGTTAAAGGAGCTCTTTCCCAATCCTGCCGTCTTCTCTCTGCTCACCCTCCACTGTGCTTGGCTCTTGTAGGGCAGGCTTTCTCACCCTTCTCCTAATCAGAGTAGCTACACTGCCTTCACGTCTTCTGCTTTGAATTTTTCTGTAACACGGAAGACCAGAATGCTGGACTTGGTGGAGGACATTACCTAGCCCAGTGAATAAGGTGGTACCAAAGAAAGAGAGTGGACCTGAGAAAATGGGTGTCCATTTATTCTCCCCCTGGCCCCAACTCTCCTGTCAAAAGCTGCACACAGATCAAGGAGGTTAATAAGGAAGAAGCAGCAGAAAAGAGAGAATAACAATCCAAGGACATAATGACTTTTGCTTTGGCCAGGAAGGCAACTCTGACTAAAATATTTCAAGAGTGTCTGCAATGAAAAAGATGGTGTTATTTCAGTTTTAGTCAAAGCTAACAGCTATATTTTGTGCTCTTTTACATTAAATTCTGTAATGAGTTCAAGTCTCTAAGAAGTGATGACAAGCCCTAGATAAAATGCCACTCTGCTATAGGGCAGTTACAGCATGTCAGCTGTCATGACAGAGGGAATTTATGCTGAAGAGCAGGAGTCCTCGTTACCTATAATTTCTGAAAAAAACAATAAAGGTGATAATTAGGCCTATTTAGGAGGTCTGGGTGAGCATCACGTATCTTCTACACAGGCCACTGGGAAGTTTTTATTAGAAACAGATTTAGTTCATGACTAATCTGAACCATATTTAAACCATGACCTCACTCATTCATTAACATCTATCTCAATAGGATGCACTGGAGTGAGGAAAATGATCTGTGTGCTTTTTCTTCACATCACCTGTTTACATCTGCCATCTTTTTCCATGAAAAGTATCAGCCTACAACCAAAAATTACTAGACCTAGAAAGAAACCCCAACTGTAAATCTGAGTCTTGTGGGGCCGGACCATAGCACAATACTTCCTCTGGAAATGTTTATTTCCATTTTAGGTGTAGTCATGCAGGAAGTTTAACATTAAAAACAACAACAAAAATTCTTATTGATTTATACAACATTGTAAAGGCATAACAAAAAAGCAAGAAGTTATCCCTGAAGTGCATTTTAAAGGACATGCATTGCATAGCAAATTGATTTTAAAGTAAAAGTATGGAAAAATGAATTAATTCAAAGTTTGCTCATGATACCTGAAACAGAAATGCATAAATAAAAAAAGAGTGGAAGGAAAAGGTTATGCAGGCATTTCAGTCTAAAAGCTTACTGCTGTGGAGAAAAGGAAACAATCAGAAATTATTATATTCACAAAACCAGAATTTTGTTATGGATTCATGAATTTACAGAAGTTTATATGCTTAAATCTCATTGCCAACTGTAAAAATTAGTGGCTTTCTTAAAAGTACAGATTCATACTGCTAGATTTCAGATACTTAACTGAAACCACTGGATGTGTCTGTTTGGCAAATGTTTCTTCTACAGAAAGAGAGAGACTTCTTCACAATAATTTATCCCGTCCTGAGGTCTAAGTTCCTGTCTGGAGGACTCTGGCTCTCCTCACTGGCTACACAGGCTCCTTAGAGAGAGAGTGGATGAATGTTTTTCTACTTGATGGATTGAGTCTGGTCCTCAATGTTACTCTGGATATTGGCTTTTCAGAGTTAACACAGTGATCCCAGATACAAGGATATCTGCTGTGAACTGAAAATACGCATCTGATAAAGAAGGCGAAGTTTCTTCATTACAAGTCTTGGTATACAGGCAGCCCAAATAACCTGCATACATATTGTCAGATTCTTAAAATCATGTGTTTCTAATGCAAATGGAGCCACTGGAGCAACTTATAAGGGAAAAAAAAAAGTAATTTTGGTAATGAGATTGGCTATCTTTCAAATAATACATTTTGCTTTATCTATTGGGCTTGATGCACGGTAATAACAGGTGAGTTAGACAAGTAATGATTACGAACCCCTGTGTTATTACAACTCCACAGATGTCTGTACGGGTCAAGAACCAGTGGCATATGGGGTGAGTTTGAATGGGATGTCGCAGAGGAATGTGAGGGCAACTGGGCATAGCACTAGTGAGGAGCAGCAGAGTCCCAGTGTGTTCCCAGTAGGCACTTTGTAGAGCTGGGTCCCTACTCTGGCAGCATCTTGACTTCATGTCAGAGCAAGAGGTGGATGTCATCACTTGAAGAAAAGCTGGGGGCAATACTGTGTTTCATTTAATCCCTTAGTGTTAAGGCTGGTGGAAGGACAGCAGAATTTGGTTTTGTTTTGAGGTACTAATGAGTCAGCTAAATGGGATGGGGGATAAATTATAAAACTGCTTAAAGGAGCTTGTTTCTAATGTGTAGAGGAAGATGAAGTGAGCAAAGGGAGCTCACTGAGAGCGATGTGCCCAGCTTAGCTGTAGCTGGGTGAATGAGCAAAAGGAAAGCTGTGGTAGCCAAAGAGCAGAAAGGAGATGAACTGAGGAAAGGGTTTTATCTGTGTGCACAGCCAAAGTAGAAGAAATACCATTTGAGAGGGTTTTGTTAAAGAAAGGACTTATATAGAAGGGAGAAATTTCTATCCTGGCTAAAAGTAAAAGGCAACAACCCTAAGTAACAACCAGCTGAGCACAGTTCTGCGACAGAGGTAGGATAGAAAAAATCATCTGATAAACATAAGATCATCAATCTAGCTGGGATAACTCTGAAAAATGGATGTTAATCAGCCTTGTGGGATAAAACCTTCATAAAGCACATTTATTAACACCATCTCCAGCTTTTCTGGTGCACAGCTGAGAATTTGCTTTCATTCCCATTTTCACAGGACAGTCACATGAAATAATTAACTAGCCAGCAAACACTACATCAAATGGGGAGTAGCACAAGCTGCTCTTAATAAGAGCAATTAGGAATGACAGAACAATAATTTCACTCTCCTCAGATACAAGTCAACTAATACAGAGACTTATTTCTATTAACAGCATATGACTGTTTGAAATAAATCATACAGGGAGAGAAACCAGCTCTGGAATACCAGTGATGAATAGAGACAAGGGGACAGAAGGACTTTGGTAAGTAAGCCTTGTTAAGTGCTTGCTTTGGTGTGGGGGCTCAGTAAATCTCTCCTCAACTGCCTTACTCTGGAAGTACCAAGGCTGCAGACACTGAGTTTCCACAGGTAAATTCCTCAGACACTCACCACTCTGCTTTTGAATGTGCTTTACCACTCTGCTTTTGAATGTGCTTAGAAGTGCCTCAGTTTTGGAAATCCTGATTTGCTCATACGTCTATCCAGATCAACAATCTCTCTTGGTGATCATCTACCTGTATCTCTCAGTCTGGTAGAAAGGCTTGGAACATCCCTTACAGATCTGGCCTTGAGCAGGACACAGAAAGATATTATGGCACCCTTTCATCCAACAGATCAGTAGTTAGAGCACTCACAGAGGTTTGGGAGATTTAACTCCTTCTTCTGCGTAAAGGAAACATAGAACCATGACTCCAAATGTAAGGCAAAGATCTTAAACATTTGGTTTGAGGATATTCACAAGAGCACTAGGGAGTAGCTCCCGTCCTCTAGTTTATTGCAATGGTTTCACTTTGATTTAAACGCTGATATATTCTTTAGGCTAGGAGAGAGAGAAAGTGTGTGATTGTTTTGCTTAATGATAAATCTCCCCTTAGGATGCAAAAGGGAAAAACTTTTTTAGTCTGCTTTACTGAGCATCTAAGGGAGGAAATATAAATTAATGAAATGTTGGGGGCAGGCAAGGGGAAGTTCTGTGCAGTCACTGGGTTCACATAATCTTTTTTAGACTCTCAGTACCCAAACAGTCCAGTTTCAATGCGAGGTGCCCACTAGTTCCAAAATAGTGCTTAGTATTTCACAGAACCAAACCTTTTGGGCAGATTGAGGGGAGGAGATATGGATTAAGATCAACACAAGCAGGGCAAGGGAACTGATCTTGAGAGTGTACCACATGACTGTGAATAGTTTATTCATTGAATTTTTGGATGAAAGACATAGCTGTGGCTGCTCTAGCTGTGCCTTGTAATAAGCCTGAGTACAGAAAATACAGTTATGGAGTGCTTCTGTTTCCGTTATGCTTTCCCCATGCAAATCTCTTTAGTAATACTGGAAGAGGAACTGCTATCTTAGGAGTCCTCCCTGGGTTAGATATGATCTAGACCCTCAGCTGCTCTGACTTCTCAAAGCAAAATTATGTACACTGGATACATTGTATGCAGCAAGTTAAGTGCCTGGAGTGACTACTGTTATTTCTGGGGTGCATCATGGATAAAACAGGAGCTAAAGAAGGATTTTGTGGCTCCTAATTTTGAGGTCCCTCATCCTGAAGTCCTCTTGACTCACAGTAGAGCATATGCAAGCACCGTGCATACTGATGGGAATTAAATGTAACTTATGTCCAACAAAATACAAAAATGTGTAGTTAGTTGGAAGGAAACATCTGGATCATTCAGTGCAACCCAGCATTCTGTGAACACCAGGAAAGATCAAAATTGCGTTTAGATGAGTCTACAGAAGGTTTCTTGCATATATGTAGTTGCTCTGATATGTGTGTGTAAATACATATGGTTGCATCTGCAGAACAAAGGTACTAATGCCTGAAGACTTTGTGTGCAAAAGAAAGTGATCAAGGATGGTTTTTGTTATCTTGAGCTCCTACAGTAGGTGGGAATTAGTTATTGGAAAGTACAACTGGATGAGCCTAACAACAGCTTCTTGTTAATTATGGGTCTGGTTAGGCATACCTTAGCAATCAAAAAGATGATCACAGATCAGCATCTCTGATCTCCAGCCATTGAGGTCTCTAACCCACATCCACAAAGCAATCAATAAATGTGAAGGGTCTACTCTTCTCTGAGGGCCATAGACCACAACTGCAGGATACATGAAGGCACACTGGCCTACTTCAGATTTGAAGCATTTCTTTCCTCTGAAAAGAAAGTCAAAAGACATCTGAGCCCCACCCTGCAAAGCAGATACCAAGATGCATGCTATCTAACTTATGGTGGGTGAATCAACTGCAGGGGATATTTTTAAAAAGAAAAAGGTAAACAAAAGGAAGCCATCTGTGGTCTGAAAGTCATTCTGGAGTGGGGGACAAGACTCCCATTTCTACTGACGTAGTGTAACATGCTGTGCTCCCTGACGCTGCAGTGTCAGTGATATATATGCTTTCAGCTTTCTCTTACTTGCTTCTGCTGTAGGCTCAAACCCAATAGATATGCAGGAGAATTGACTGAAATCTGACAAAGCTAACCAACCAGACCTACCAATGAAACGTGCAACTTTATTTTAAAAGTTGATCTTTATAAAGTTTAATCTAATAGCAACTAGAAAAGGCATCTGCTTCAAGTTTAAGAACTAAACTTAGCTGCATTCATGTTTGTGCATTTCACTTGGATTTTCAATTTTTGCAATAACCTAGCTGCATGATTTTTTTCCTCCTAACAGGAAATGAGTTTTTATCTCTACCTTTGGGCATACAATTGATTTCTCATCATACTGAAGTTCCTATCAACCTGTGCTAATTGGCACCCTAAGCAGTCAAAGAGGGAGGACGCTTATTCTGTCATCCCTGGAAGCAGTTTCTCCAGAATAAGACTGGACCATGCTGGCAGAACAGCATGATCAAGGTAGGCTTTACAATGCCTGTGCTGTAACTGTTTTGAAGAGATACAAGGTAGATCCCCAGGGATTCAGTATATTACAGTTTCCCCTGCCCTAAATTTACTTCATTCTGTTTGAAGGGGTTATTGATCTGAATGTTAAAGTCATTAGCCTCAGCACTTAACTGAGGATATGAAGGATATGAAGAAGTACATTTAAGTTAGCATCACCAGGTCAAGGACACATGTGAGATGGAAACCATTTCTGGAGTTCCCATGAATTGATCCAATAAAAGATAATATCTCTGCTTTTAGTCCTTAGTTCCCACACGTCATACTTTAGTTCTATATACAGTCATGTCTCCATGGTAAGCCCTTCTGAAATGTACTTTTTTTTTTTACCAAGTCAGTAGCAAGCTAATGGAAAACCAGGAAGGTGACAAGTTTTAAAGAGAAGCTAGAAATTATTATATCAGAGAGGACAACAGGAGATAATTGGATATAATTTATCTTCTACACCATACTTTGGGCTGATAAATAGTCATATACAATTGCGGATGGAGATATGTTTTGACGTAAGGAGTAACAATGTGTCCTTAGGCACCTGCAGTTCTCAGATACTCTACACACAAGGATGGTATGGTTTAGGGCTGAGAAATTTCAATTGGCCTAAGAGAAGCAGAGGCCCAACCCCATGCATTTGAAACCATAGGGCAGGACTGAAGTGTCAGAATTAACAATTGGAAGATGTGAATAATCAGCTCTGTGAGCTGGGACTCATCCAGAGTACTTAATATTTGGAGATTCTCTTAAGCCCTACAGCATAAGATTTAACATCCTTTCTTAGTATTTTGATAAGGTGAATTATTTTAATTAAAAATTTTAATCATCAATAAAAATAACTGTGGGTACTCCTGATATCTATGTAGATGTTCTATCCCATTTATAATTCTATTTTTTTGCCTCATCCCCATCCTATAACAATTAATTACAGTTTAATCACATGGTGAGTTAGAAATGACATTCCTTTGATCTGCCTTTCATTCCTCACCTCTTAATTTCCTTGAACATCTATCTGGACTCATGAGAAAGAAAGAATCTTCTCCAGAGCATTCATTATCTTAAATGCTTTTACCACATTCTGTCCTAGCCATCTGCTTTCTAAAATACATAATTGCAGCCTTTCTGAGGTTAGAATTTAGAGTAGTCTACAATGTCCTTTGAAAAAAGGGATCACTGTCACTTGGAAACTTTTTTCAATGAACAGCAACTCCTGATATGCTACATTCAGCAGTGAGCTACTACTCATATTTGAATGCTACTTTACTTTATTAACTTTATGTTTCTCACTCATCTGGGTCATTTAATTGAAAGGGATATAGGCACTTTGACTTATAGCAACACTGAGGTTGAGATTCTCCCCCAGTTTAGATGTTGGCTCTTGTTGCCTGATTCATCTTGCCCAATCTGTTTGCTACAATTTGTTATACCTCAGATTTTTCAAGTGCAGAAATGTGGCCATCCTGTTTATCTGTATAGTGACCTTCTCCTCCAACACAGACATCCATTCCATAGCAGTGCCGCACCAAAACCCCCAAAACCCCCAACCAAAAAAACCCCTTAACCAGGCCAAATGATTTAACAGTTTCTCTCCTTCCTGACTCTGCTCCCATATGACTAGAAAACCCTTAACTAAAGCCCATGAAGCAGGACTTACTTTAAAAGCAAATGTAAGATCCATCACCTCATCTGAGCTCTTCTATTATGCAGGTGAAAGTTTGAAACTGTGTAGGTATATTCCCAATACAAAGATGCTTCTCTTTGCTGGAGTTGGTGAGCCTGGTACCAGCTAATTTGGAACCATTGGACGGTGGAATTACTGTAGTCCTGCAGCTATAGCATATAGAGCATTAGTGATGTGCTTTCCTTTGAAAGCAGAGGTTGTGGGTCTGGGCAGTGCCTGCTGAGGGATCAAAAGTGTGAGATGGAGACATGCATGGCTGCTCTCCCAAAAAACAGGGAGAGCTCTTCCACACTCCTTCTGGGTCTCATGTAAGATAAAGAGCCGTGCTTCAGCCCTCAGTTATATAGATTGAAGGACAGGATGTGCAGATGCTAAGAGAAGTGGGAGTCTGAGACCTTGCTTTATTAAATTAAGGTAGAGATAACTGCCTATAAATATACTTGGAAGAAAAGAAAGGTAGCACCACAGAGGCAACAGAGGTATTTAAGCTAAATAATAATAGACTTTGGAAAATAAATGTTGAAGGTTAGAAGGATTTTTTTTTTTTTAACCAGTGAAAGTCCACATTGGTAAACCCCTCTGAAATGACCCAGAAGAGGGTAGTAAGGAATAAATTAAATCCTGCAGGGAGATAAAAATTAATGGGTTCATCTTGGATGTCTGTCCTTCTGCTTCTGACAAAAATAAACCAAAACCAATCTGCTTCTATGTGACTTAAACTTGAAAAGCTAGGACAGGGACAATGGGGAGGGGACAGGAACACTTGGAAATTGTTTCGGGAGTAAAAATAGAAAGAAGAGCTAAAGGTTAAAAAAAAAAAAAAAAAGCAATGTGATTCTTCAGAAATACGACCTGCCCTCACAGCAGGGAGCAGAAAGGGAAAGCTCAGCACCTGAGATGATAGAAAAATGCGGGAGAAACAACAAATGGCAAGTCCTTACATGTGGTGGTTGTGTAGTTAGTAGTTATATGCATAGAGGGCAAGAGCGTGCATCAGGAAAAGTCACATTGCACAGGAACAGAGCAGCTGATACCATCGATGTTTGCACATCACCTCATTAACACCAGCAGGTTCTTGCCAGGTGCTGTCTTGTTTCAGGACTGGAGAGAAGGGCTGGACACAGCCCTGTCACCACTGTGCTATTTTTGTCCATAAAAAGAAGATTTCTGAGTTGGAAAGGACTTCAGCTGGCAAAAAGTAGCACATTCTTTTGCTTTTAGGAAAGACTCACAGCAGCTTTCTATACCGTATTCAGGTGGAACAAGCAAGCCTTATCACTTGTTTTATTCCCTGGTACAGCTGCATGGTGCAAGTGAAAATGCACAAAATATTGTAAAAGACACAAAAAGCCTGCTGTGTTGTTTGGGTTTTTTTTTTTTTTTCCAGAGGAATTAATCACTTAGAAGTCCAACTTCAGTTCTTAGACTCTCAGTTTCTCAAATATTAGAACTGAAATATAAACTGAAAACAACATAGTTCTGTTCCAGACAAAAGAAAGAGGGAAAAAAAAAATCACTTGAATGCCATTTTTCCAGGTCTAACCCAGGCTGACAATCACCATGGTCAGCTATAAGTTATTGCAGAGTCTCATTATTGCAAAATGTAGTTATCTGCATCACTCAAGTAAAATTTTATTCAGCTATTATCTCCATTGTTCTGCTGTTGCAAACACCACTGTATTAAATGCATATGCCTCTAAAAAGATTACTGCTCCTTATGCCAACACACTTGCTTTCAGAAGAAGAAACAAAACAAAACCAAGCTTCAATATTATATATATAAAATATATGCTTTGACATGAGCCACCACTTGCAGTAAGGCAAGCTCACCTAATGCTGTCAGTGATGCTGTGGGTGTAGATGAATATGTATGCACATGTTTGGGATCTTAGTCCTTCCCACCACTTAACATAATCTAGACTGCGGTGGAGCTTCTCCTATAAACACTCTGCCTTCTAAGGCATGTATCTTTATTTTTAAAAGACACCACCCAGAAGAGCAAGCTTGCTGAAACTGGTAAGTTATTTCAACTAAGAAAGAATGAAGGTAGAGAAAAGCAGAGTTAGAAAAAAAGAAAAAGTTATTTTGCATTGGAATAGGATAAAGGGGTAAAGTAAGGGTTGGAAATAGATGTTGCAGATCAATATTGTTCTCTGTGCAAGGAGACATTTCAAATCTCCTAGCTGTCTGTCAGTCTTGATGTTAGTTCATTATTGTGCAAAATTTTCCTTATTTTCTTCCTGTAATTGAAATGCATTGAAGACTTCTGTTTGAATGAGGTGTCAAGATCAGCTGTCAAAAACCGACTATAAAGGAGAAATATCATATAATCTGTAACTTCATTAATGGTATTGTCTTCCCCTTGGTGACGACGTTCTGTTCTTGCTATCATATTGTTTTAGTTATTTGGTTGAGGCAATGGTAACAGTTTAAGACATTTACTAATAAAATAAGGGAAATCCATGTTGTATGGAGCTTCCAAAAGTTATTTCTGCTGTGCTGCACGTGGAAATTTGGATGCTAGTCTCTGTGCTTTCCTTGAGGATCTTGGTATATTAGTATCCATAATGAAGTGTGATGTAATAAAAACCTTGTAGAAACAAATTATTCAAACAAAATAAAAAGTGTAATCTGTTTATTTATTTGCTGATCCCCAGCTTGACTTTCCAGCTCAGTGGCTTATGTAAAGTTCTCCTGTAAGTTATGGACTTGTACACAGTTGTATTAGGCTCATCATAGAAATGAAATTAGACTTTCTAATACGAGACTATTCTCACTTCTTTTTTTTTTTTTTCCTTCCTGGGTAAAATATCTATGTCTGCTGCTTCTAGAGCAGCAGAAGCTCCTGCAGAGAGTAGCTGGGAAAGGAGAATTGCTGTAGTGGTAGATTGTTTTAGTGATACTGATCTTAAGACATGATGCAGTCTTCTCCACTTGGGATTGACTGGTTTGGATCAGTTAATAGGTTCAGCTGCTCAGGTGAGTTTGACTGTTAGGGATGAGAAAATTTAGAAATGTGATTTTTCTTTCAAAAAAGAGAAAAAAATAAAAATGGAGAGCAAGCTGGAAATAAAAGATCTGAGAAAAAAATTACGGTTGAGCTCCAACCCTTTGGGAAAGGATGGTCATCAGTGAAGGAGGAGTCTATTTGGAAAGCTTTAAGCAGTAGGGGACATCGTACTGTTAAGTGGTTCCTGCAGGGTGCAACTATAATGTATGGTCCTACTGCAGAAAGTTTTGTGGAACAGCATTGCAGACCAGCTAAAACGGAATTAAATTACTCATTCACCAGCTCTTTGTTTGTTCAACACCACTGAGGAGGGCTGAAGGAGGGGAAGTCCTCCAAGCGGAGTACTACTTGTCAACATACTGAGGAGAACTACTGAAAACCTAAGGGAGGAGAACTAAACATACAGGCATGGGTGTCTGTGGAAGTGTGGGTTGTCTGTTTTGGTGGTTGGTTTTTTTGTGGCTTATTTGAATTTCCTGGAGTGATGCTGGGAGAACCATGTGGCACATTGTTCTGGAAGAAAGAAAGAATAATTTTCTGAAGGAACAGAAGCTGTGGACAGCCACTTTGATGGTTGTACAGGCTGATTGTCTCAGCAGAGCTCACAAAGTAACAGGATGTGGGCAGAGGGATGGGTGGCATCCATAACAGAGCATTAAAATATTGTGTTTTTACTGGGGAGGGGCATTCCACAAAAGTAAGATGACCAGCCCTGCTCCCAGGGAAAGCAGCTGCCTACCTTCCCCTGGAGCAGAATGACTAAACTTCACATCCTGTTTGACTCACCTGAAGTCTTGGCATCTGTGGATCTTTTGCATGCCATTTATCTGGCTTGACTGGAGTTTAGTGGTTCACTCATTCTGGGTGACCTCCTTTCTGTCATGAACTCAAGTAACTCAAGTAGACCCTTAAATGTGGATCGCTGTGGTTTCCTGGACTTGGCAAGATATTGCACACACCCTTCTAATCAAAGGCAATGCCAGGTAGAACTTGCTGGAGTGTTAGCAGTGGTTTAAACAAAGTGAAATATAATGTGTTAAAGGAGAGACTTCAAAGGACATTTGAACTGATGAATGTTTTGAATGTTTAGTGATGTTACACTCCACTGAAATTACCAGAGATGAAGGTGCATGGTAAGAGCTAGTGGGGGAAGGCAGAAGGTTATGGGTGTTTTCCTGGGTGTTTGTGCATTTCCCCTTTGGGATGTTCATTAGTGAGGTGGGCTGGGGCGCTCTAGCAGTTCTGATCTTGCTTTGCTCTTTATAAGTCTCCGCTGGAGATCAGATCTTCCCTGGTAGGTATTTTTTTAGCTCTGCCATCTCTCCTGCTGGCATTTATTTACAGATTCATTAAGTACTATTTTCCATATTTAGTTTAGTTAGGGACTCCTCAGCTCTGATAAAAGATTGTATTAAAGCTGTTATAATCCCTGCCTGGCTTATTTGTTTGCAGGTTAATTCTCCAGACATGTTAACTTAATAAGATGTCTTTTAGTATTTTGTTCCACCTATATTTCTGTGATCCTAGTAGAAAGCTTTGCTGGGAAACTTGGCCAGCCTGTAGGCAAGGGGTCTGGTTCGAGGCCCTGATTTTTATACATGTGATCCTTGATTTGGACCTTGTACAACCTCACAGTAACACTTAAATCAGTGGAATGGACCCCAAAACTAGAAAGGTCTAGGCTTTTCCTAGAGATGGGGTCTAAACTAAGAATTTGATTACTTTTTTTAATGATAATATTTTTATTCTGGGTAGGCACTAGATAAGATTTATGGGGTGAAATCCTGGCCTCTGAAGACTATTGACTCTGATAGTGCCAAATAATACCAGTTGTTCTCAGGCCCTTAATTTGGGTGTTAAATGTTCTAGTGTCTGAGTTATTCACACAGAGCTGACAGATGTGACACAAGACCTGCAGGAGCCCTGGTCTCTTCTGGAGTAGCAGCTGGAGGCTATCAGGGAAGCCTGGGGCATCTCAAATGGCATGAGACATCTCCATTTAGTCAGCTGAATCCCACCATGGGCAAGAACCTATCTATCTGATGTAAAAGCATGTCTTCTTTCGCCATAGAAGAATCTTGTATTAAAGCATATTCTTTCTAAATTTGGTACCTTATATTTTAGATAGCATACACTGTGGAGAACAGTGGTTTTGATGTTTGGCACTTCTGACCACTGTTACAGTGACTAATAACCAACACAGCTCTTCTGGAAACACAAAAAAATCTATTAAGCCACAAGGTTTTAGCACTTTGAGCAAAGGAAAACTGTGTCAGATTTCCATGTTATTCTGTGCATGTCTTGTTAATTGAAAATAACAAGCAATGATATAATGAGAAAGCTATGTAAAATTCCTTTTTTATCTGAAGTTTCAGAAAAGAAAAAAACAAACACATGGAAAATAATCTGAATAAGGTGGGGGAATAAGCTGAAACTCTGTGGGGTTTTTTTTTGTTGGAAGGCTTTCCCCAGGCACTGTACTTTTAGATGCTTTCTTGCATAAGCATCTTGTAACACAAGGCTGGGCTGTGTTGTCATGGAGACTTTCAAGGTATCTCATCATTTTGCTAGAAAAGACAAATTTCAGAGTGGCTGTCATTGTATTAATTTAGTCACAGGACCAGACTTCCTACTGGAGCTGTCCCTTCAGTCTTCATTCTTGTTTACGCTAAATCTTTTTTATGCCTTTGCAGAGCATAAGGGTGGCTGCATGTTCTTTTATGAAACTGTCTTCATGTGAATTCACAGGGCACAGTGCAATAAACTAGTGTAAAGAGGGATTTATGGCCAGGCTGAGAAAAGTGTGCAGAAAGGCTTCAGTTTCATGAAGGAAGAAATCTGTGCTGCCGTCACCAGAAACCTGGTTTACTGTTTGCTCTGTCATGTGGCACTGACCGCCCAGAGCCTGGAGAAAAACCATCTAGTCATTGTGTATGTGGTGTCTAAGATAAAACCTGAACAGCACCATTATTTCTCTCCATTATGATTCCGGATTCAGTACTGTGTACCAAAAGATGCCCAGCTGACATTGGAAATGCTGCATTTGAATGCATTTAGTTGCAAAATGGTTTGTGTGTGTTAGGTTTTGTCTGCTCTCACAGATTTGCAATACAGAGATAAAATTGCCTAGCGCAGTGCCTAGTGTTAGGAAAGCTTCAGACCTCTAGGGCCAGTGGTCTTAAATGCACATAGGTGCCTACCTCTCCTTCAAATGGGATTTGCCCTGCAGTTATGTACCAAAACATGATTATCTTACTGCTGGTGTCTGCAGGGTTGGCCTCAGGCAGCTGCCCACCTAAAAGAGTTTAAGAGAAAATCAACATATAACTTTGCAAGCAGCTTCCAAACGTGATTTTTGCTCTGACTTGTTTCTCAATCTTCCAGATACTCTCAGCTCAAGTTTTACCTGACATCCACCCCAGCTTTCCTCTTTGGGAATTCATGAATCCTCCCTCACTTCATCCTCTGCTTTCCCTGCCCCAGCCTCGTACTCCCTCAGACCTTCATGATGCTCTTGCTTCTTTCTCTGCTCTACCTGTCAGTCTCCCTTCTGCATGAAACCAAGGAAGTTACCTGATGCTGCTGGTATCAGACAGTTATGAAGAATTTACAGGGATATAAATCTCTACCCGGGCTCTTCCCTGGAGGGGTATGTGTAGGTGGAGCTGACAAATGGCAAGAAGCCCTTACAAGGCTATTTCAGACAGACAATGTAGAAAGAAAATGGACCTATGGTAGTCTGGGATGCTGTGTCCTGTCTGCTGTCCCTCAGATTTATTTCACCTTTGCAGGATATAAAGATTATGTGAAAACTATTTCAGGCTGATGTCCTGAAAGGACTATTTGTCCCTATGACTGCTTTCTTTCTTTCTTTCTTTTTTTTTTTCTGTCCTCAGCTAGAGGCAAATCAAAATGTCTCTAGGTGGATGTAAATTGTCAGTGTGCATTCTCATATCTTTCCAAGTCAATTGATCTCAGAACTCTGAGATAAGACACCCCCACACCCCTCTGTTTCAGGGAGCAAGGGCGTTACACTTTGTGTTTTAGCTGCTTGATGAAAAATATCTTTGCCTTCCCTTTCTGAATGATGTTTTCTTCCATGTTAAAAGATTGCGGGGTGGTGGGAAACCAGTAAAACCCTGACTGATTGTAGGTAGAGAAAAGGTTCCCCAATGCCCAAAGGCTTTTCCCTTCCTTTTTGGCTTCTAGACTTGTTTCAAACATCTCCCCAAATGCTTCAGTCCTCCTTTTGATCACCCCAGCACCCCAGATACACCATCTCCCACCCAATGGGTGGTCATGGGGCTCTGAATAGACAGAGTCGGGGTGCCCCATTGGCAGAGCAGCAGAACAGGATGGCCTCTGCTTGCCCCAGGGCAAATTATGTGGTGGGGCTCAGCACCATTGCAGGACCAGCTGGTCTCTGGTACCTCTGCGCAGAAAGCCAAAACTTGTGTTGAGAGAAGTGATGAGACACTTGAGTGATGAGACATAATAGCTCTGCAACGTCTGCTAGCTGTGCTCAGAGCACAGTGGCTATGCATGGTGTGGCAGATGTAAAGGGGAGGCTAGGTACTGGGTTGGTTGGTAGTGATTGCTGCAGTTGAAGTAACACCCAAGGCTTCACTAGTCAGAGGTGCTGTTGGAAATAAGGGCAAATTTGCCTGGTAAAGGGATGATACATTTTGTGAATCTCCCTGTGGTTCCTCCTCCATTCATCAGGGTGCTGGATCCATTGGAAATGCCAAGGGAAATACCATCCTTAGCACAAGAATCTAGGAAGACCCTGCCCTTCTTGAATCTTTTTGATCTGAAAAAGTGAATTGAGAATCTCCCAAGAATTTGACAAGTTGCTCTTAAGTCATCTGGGACCTGCTGCTGATATTCCAACACATAGTTTCCCACAAGTCTGAAATGGCCCCAGATTCCTAGAGATGCTTACATCCATGGGAAGGAGAGTCACGTCTAAACTGTCACACTGATTGCTTTTGTAGAGCATCTTGGCTTCTCTTCTGGTCCCAGCTTAAGTCAGTGGATACCTGTCAATTTACATTTCCTGGGAATAGTTCCCAGAGAATGTTGTGTTCTGCTGAACAGCCCCATCCTGCTCATATTTATACTAGTGTTCAGCTTCAAGAAATGAAATGAGGTAGGAAGGGAACTAACTGGTGTCTGTCTTCACCTGCAAGTGTGTTGCAGTCTGCAGTACTGAGAGCTCCTACAGAGTATGGGTCCCTGCATTCCTTCTCAAGAATAACCAAAGACAAAGGTACTACGTGTTCTCTCAGTAGCAGGATGCAAAATCTTTCTAAAAGTGGGCATTTACTCTTTATGCCTTTATTTTATTTTAATTTTTGGTAGTATATACAGGGATTTCCAGCAGAAAGCATTTCAGTTGCTGCTTTGCTGATCAGTGACATGTTTGTTAAGGCCGTGTTTTTTGCAAAGCCATTGAAAGAATTAGAATTAGGTATGCAGTAACAGAAGAGGACTGGTTATGGTTGTGGTCTCAGTACAAGATATTAAGATATTTAAGGCCTTTTGACAAGATACTGTTGGTCACTCAAAAGCCTCTAGGTCTCAGGAAAGCTAGGCTAGGCTGAGTGTTTTTTATTTTAAGCAATCTTCTGCATTTAGCAAGCCACCATAAATCTTACTAAGAAATGCCAGCATATACATTTGTAAAATATGGATATGATAAAGCAGACTAGAGCTTTTAAGAAGTGATAGAAAAGCTACTTCTTGTGGCTCTTTACCTGGCTCTTGTTAGTCTTCTCCAAATGCAGCACATTAGCCAAATTACTTGCAGTGCATCCTACTAATGCAAAGTGTGCTTATGGAATAGGTAAAGATATTTTATAGTCCCTAAAAACATTCCTCTACAAGCAGAGATAAAAACCCCTTAAGATGTATAAAATCCTGCAGTAACCTCTTTCTTTAAGAGATCTTTACATCTATTGTATGTAGTGATTGCCTAGAATGTCCCAATTGTATTTGCATACAGAGAGCTTGGAAAGGATGGATTAAATGATTTGTTAATTGCCCACCCTGCTTGGCTCACATGGGTGTTTATATACCAGTTCTATTTATCTGGCAAGTGTTCCTTTCCTCTCTGACCTTTGGACTTGTTGTTCCCTGTCCTGTTACTCAATCAAGGCTCATGGAAAAAAAGGCATAAATAAAATAAATGAGTAAGATGCTGAAGCAGTCTGTGCCAGCGCAGCCGTGTGGAAGGTACCCAAGGAGCCCTGAACATCTGACCTTTCTTTCAGGTACTGCTGCATGCCTTGTTAGATAGGAAAGCTGAGATGGAGGAATTAAGACCATGGCAATTAAAAGATTGCCTCACACTTGAGTTTTTATTTATCTAAATACAGCATTTAGGTAACATTTAGCTCATCAGTTCCTGTGCAAAATGTTATTAATTTGATGTATGTCCTACTTCAGAGCATGCCTAGAAGGCAGGGAAGTTCTGTTGCTACATTTTTGAAGTCTGGGTGCCACAGTATGTGACGGAGAAGTGGCTTGGCTCATATGATGAAGTCTGGCCTGGGCTGGAATTCATTGTGAAGACTCTTGAGTAGCAAGCAGGAAACTCTTTGCCATCCACCAAATTGCCTCCTTTGACTTCATGTCACTGGAATATGGCAAACAAAGCTAAAGATATTCGCCAAAGTCCTTTAGAAACCCACTGTGAGCAGACACAAGTCCTGTGGGTCTCTTAAGCCACATCTGCAAGTCAGTGGGTTACCAGAAATCTTCTGGAGCAGAAGAAAAAGGATAGATTCGGGTAGGATTTTAAGAGTTAGCTTTAGACACAAAGATTATGATGAATGGAATTTGTGGATAAATCCCCAGATGAATTTTGATTTCATTAGCCAGTGGGCTGAGACCTCACTATAGAGCATACATATGATCTCAGTGTCAACTTCCTTGCTTTTTATTTGTTGTCTGAGGATACACATATCTCTGTAATTTAGTGAGACAGGTGCTGCGGCCATAGATTACAGCAGCCCTGGGGAAGTCTGAGAATTGCATGTAATATTCCAGCTTGCAGCTACACAGCCAGCTCTGCCAGCTCATGTGGGCAAGGGTTTGACCTTGCTGTTCTGTTTTGTGATGCCATTCTGGATGCCAGAACAAAACACACTGCACTTGCGCACTGCAGTTGTCCATAACCTCTTCAGAGGTGGAGAATAATCTTATACCCTTCTGTCCATCTGTGAATGAAGCCAAGGGCTAGACAGTCTGACTTTTGTCATTTGAAATCCTGGGAAGATTGCCATAACACACTCTGTTTCACCTTCCTTTCTAGCTGTCAGCTTTACTGCCGCCTGACATAGCACTGTCCACCCAAGGCTCTCCAAAGTCAGAGTCCTCAGGTAGCGAGGCTGGAGAAGTGGCAATGAAATTTCCATATTGTGGTCCCACTTCTGCCCCTAACCTAATGATCAGTTTTTGTGTGTCTGTGTGCGTAATTTTAAATATCTGATGCCATTATGAAACACCTACCTGCCAATCTCAGTGGGACATCATAAGGCTTAATTAAATGTTTGCAAAGTATTCTGCCATGCTAAGATGCTAGGTGCTACAGAAGACAAAATATTATTACAAATAAAAAGTCTATCACAATCTGGGGAAGTAGGTGTCTACTTTTAAAAACAAAAACTATAAAGTGATTAGTATAGTCACTTTCTATTGTACTCTGCAAGCACAGTATAACTAATGAACTCTAAAAGATTCTCCCCAAAGGCAGGTCCTTGATTGACACAAGAAACTTTCATGCAAAGCAAGTAAATTGTGAGTGTAAGACAGATACAGAGCCAGAAGGTGGGATTAATTCCTCTTGATTATTTTTTTTTGCTTGTTTGTTTTTTTTGTTTTGAATGCTTAGCTTGTTGTGGTCAAGATCTGAGCTATCCACTTAACCTCTCTATAGCCAGGGAAGATAAATGAGTTATTTTGCCACAATCCCCCTGTGCTGGTTTTGGCTGGGATAGAGTTAATTTTCTTTATAGCAGCTGGTATGGGACTGTGTTTTGGATTTGTGCTGGAAACAGTGTTGATAACACAGGGATGTTTTAGTTACTGCTGAGCAGTGCTTATACTAAATCAAGGACTTTTCAGCTTCCCATGCTCTGCCAGGTGCACAAGAAGTTGGGAGGGGGCACAGCCAGGATAGTTGATCCAAACTGGCCAAAGGGTATTTCATTCCATATGACATCATGCTCAGTATGTAAAGCTGGGGAAGAAGAAGGAAAGGGGGGATGTTTGGAGTTATGGCGTTTGTCTTCCCAAGTAACCTTTATGCATGATGGGGCCCTGCTTTCCTGGAGATGGCTGAACACCTGCCTGCTGATGACAAGTAGTGAATGAATTCCTTGTTTTGCTTTGCTTGCATGCGTGGCTTTTGCTTTACCTATTAAACTGTCTTTATCTCAACCCCTGAGTTGTCTCACTTTTACCTTTCTGATTCTCTCCCCCATCCCACCATGAGGGAGGGAGGGAGTGAGCAGCTGTGTGGTGCTTAGTTGCATGCTGGAGTTAAACCACAACACCCCCAGTCTGGTTTTGGCTCTTTCTTTGGAGCAATATTATAGAATCATAGAATAGTTTGGGTTGGAAGGGACCTTTAAAGGTCATCTAGTCCAATCCCCCTAGTTGTGCCCTAGATTGTTACTAGAAAGGTTTAGGCTTTTTGTTGTATTTGTACATCTACACTGTGTACATCTAAATAGTCTGTGTCTCGAAACGCGGATCCTGTCAGCCAACAGGCTGTTGGGAATGAGCATAGAGCCCCCTTGTCATAAAGAAATCCTGCATATAGTCATGATGGGTCTGTCATTCTGCAATGTATCTGAAGTGCTACAGTAAGTCAAAAATATCTCTGATGAAGGTGAATCCAGCTCACACTGAGACTATGAAGCTAACCTTATCTCAGCTGCTGAGTCTGAAAATGTCTTTCACAGAACTTGTCCCCCAGAACATGAGGTGGGCATCAGGATGCTATTTGGATAGTGTTTTGGGTTTTTTTTCCTGCAGATGGAGATCTACAGTTGCTGTATATAGCATCAGCAAAACTGCTAAGGATGAGACCCATGGATTCTGCTTGTTCATTCACTTTCCATGCTGTTACTTGTTTTGCATTTGATATCCTTCCCTGGGTAAAGCAACTAGCACTTATGTGTCACTAAGTGGTAGCCATAAAGGAAATCAGCTACGCTTGTCTCTGCTATCACTAGAGGGGAACAGTCCTAATGGAAAAAGATGGTGTGAATCATCTGTAAGAAGAAAATAAAATTCCCATCTCCTTCTGCAAAGTCTCCAGGCATCATCTGTACTCCAGCACAATCACAGCCAGTGAGAAAACTCTAGATATCATTACCACTCTTGTTTTTACTAGCACCAATCTGGAATTAGTGCCATATGTAGTGCTATTTGTCACAGCGCTATCTGAGAAAAGATTACAAACATCATGATGAAACATCAGGGCAGATAAACTGAGGATCATTTGAGGCATATCTCATGTTCTCTTGCTGGGACAGTGAATCTTGTTTTGATCTTCAACAACTTTAAGGTATAGAAGCCAACAGGTTCATGTTGCTTGGAAGGAATTAACGGAAATTTCAGTGCATAAAATCTTTTCCTGGGAAAATACTCCCCTTTTCCTCTCCAGGAGAAACTATATGGTATATATTTTTGGCAAGTTATTGCAGAGCTAGCAGGTGGCAGTGGAGAAGGTGAAAGTGATGCTGGAAGACTGGACTGGTTGGAGTAGTGGTTGGAAGAGATAATGGCTAAATGTTGGGGTCTGTTAGAGGAAAGTGGACTTGGACCAGTTGGCAGAGGCAGAAAAGCATTAAGATCTAACATGTAAGCAGGGATCGGTGATGTTGCAGCTCCTGTTTGTCCAGCATAACCTACTTGAAAGAGACTTGATTTTAATGGAGAAGCTTCCTGATGTTTACTGAAAATGGAGCTTATTAAATTAATTCTGATTGTGTTTAATTAGAACTTCAAAACAATCTGCTATCATTTGTGCTTTATCACTCCTGAACACTTTGATAGGACAGGAAAGTTACAAGGGCAATTAATATATGCACTAATGCAGAAGCTGTAAATATTTTTAGCACAGTCAAAGTATCTTAAATAGCACTTATAGCACTGCTCTTTGCTGTTACTCAAAGAAAAAGATTATGATTCAAATGAATAGGTGTTAAAAGCATTTGTGCTTTTGGAAGCATTTGGACTCATGGTGATTTGTTCTTCTACCCTGGCCTTAATTTTCCTTGTTCTTCACTAATGCGTGTGGTCTAATCCAGCGTACCGAATCATTAAGGCAAGAAATCTTGCAGGTAAAATGTAGTCTGGGATGGGTCTATAGCTCTGCTTGCTCCTTCCTGCTTTCTCTTCCTGTTCTACCACTATTGCCTTCATTTCTCCAGGAAGGAGATGGGACTGGGAACGATCTTGAAATGGTAGCTGTGCTGTGTGTCTGCACACAGCCTCCCACCTCTGTTTAACCAGTTATCCACTCCACAGTTAGAGTTAGTCCAAATTGATTTGAAGTTACTCATACCCTAGTTAATCAGGTGAATTGGTGGTACTTGTAGCTCAATGCTTGCTGTTCCTCTCCCCTGACGTCCACTGATTTCCAGTATCACCTTGTCATGGTTTAATGTCAGCTGGCAACTAAGCACCACGCAGCTGCTCGCTCACTCCCCCCTGGTGGGATGGGGGAGAGAATCGGAAGAGTAAAAGTGAGAAAACTTGGGGGTTGAGATAAAGACAGTTTAATAGGTAAAGCAAAAGCCCTGCACGCAAGCAAAGCAAAACAAGGAATTCATTCACTACTTCCAATGGGCAAGCAGGTGTTCAGACATCTCCAGGAAAGTGGAGATGAGAAGAGACCAAATTGTGAGGAGAGTTGGCATTCTGGGGAGATGACTTAGAAACAGGTCAGGAGATGAACCTGCTGAGGCGGAGATGATGGGAGGAATTGGGATGGATGGACCTCAGGCTGATGGGAATAATGGAGTATCAGCAAGGTTTGCTCTAAAAAACCTGGGAACCACTAAGAGTTTCTTTTTCCCATCTGGGATGTAGAAATGTTTCAGTGGTGTGCACCATGTGTGGTTATAAAACATAAAAGAATCTTCCTGTGAGAAATGCACAGGTAAACTTCTTTTTCTTCTACTCCAAGTGTTTGTAGAAAGCAAACTTTTTTGTGACAGATGAAGTAAACTGAATTTTAAAGCTCTTTGACTCCTTCACTTCAATGTGTTTTGTTTTTTAAAAAAATCTCTTTCCTATTTGTCTTTGTGTTCAAGTAAGCCTGCTTATACACTAACTGAAGAATGTTTTGTAAAGAGATGGATCCTGTAAAAATGCTTTCCATGGTGTGTTGTGCATCCTGAATTTGGGACTGAACTCAAACCATTTTAAGAACAACTCTCGAGTGGTTCTTGAGAGTTCACTGAATCTTTAGAGTTCATTAGTAACAGAGATCAACTAGTGAAAGATGAACACAGACACACTGAAAAGGGATAGAAATCAGTGAAAGCAGAGATACCTATGTTTGTCTGTGGCAATTTTTTTTTTTTTTGGAAGAAGGTACAATCAAATGCTCTCATTTCAGATTTATCAATCTGAAGTGTTAAAAATTCAGAGAGCTAAATTATATTGTTGGTTTTTTTTTCTATCTTGACTCTCATTTTTTAGGGATTACATTTGAAAGATTTTTCTCCAATAATAAGGATCAAATATGCTACATGAATACTGAATTTTCACTTCAGACCTCTGTTTCTGCAGTGGGGTAATTTAAGAAAAATAGCAAATGTTGTTAGGTCCAAAAAGAAAATGGCAAGTGAGTAATAGTAGTACTGCAAAGTTCCTTTGGATTTCAACACAACAATTGCTAAATAAAGCTAAACTATATGTTTCATCGATGCTAACTGTTAGTGATGTGAAAAGATGTGCAAGAATAAAAAAAAGGCAATGAGACAGTGTCATAAAAAGATGACTTTATTCTGAAGCTTAAGGCTGACTTGCATATTGTGTAAAAGTGCATCAGAAATCTAGCAATTTAAGTTCTAGGCTGTCTACCTTCTGTACCTTGGCAATTTTAATCTGTGGGAATTGGACAGAACAGCTGGGCTCAATCATTACTCACCAGTGGGCTCTGGATCTGCATAATCACAGCAGTGACAGTTAAGTAAATTCAGGATGTACCATGTACCAGAGATATTCTCTAAACAGAGAGTAGAGGAATAAGTCTTAAAGCAAGTACATGCATGTACAGCCGCATGACCTAGACATCAGCTGGAGGGAAGCTCACAACTACTTCATAATAATGACCAACACACGTGTTGAGCCTATGGTGAGCAGAAGGAAGCTTAACCTTCATTTAAAGATAAATAAGTTACTATAAATTTATCATGGTAGAAAAGCAAGTCAAAAGCTTATATATAGTCAAAAGCTTGGTTATACATACGGTTATGTGAACAAGTTACCATGAGGTAGACAGTCTTCTACTTAAACAATAGTGCTTTTTTAATAGCTTCAGCTTCGTATTAGTTTGACATGGCTATCTAATCTGTTCCAGACATCCTTTTATCTTAAATGTCTCAATAATGGAAGATGATGTCCACATTCCCATTACTGCTATGAAGATCTAATGCATAATCGATATGATGTACAGTAAAAGAAAACCAATTATTAACCAATATGTTAATGAAAAAAATTAACTAAAAAGATGGAGATTGCACTTGGCCATTTATTTTGTGTGATTAAATTCCAATGAATCATGTGGGGCATCCTTCAAAGTTTCTCTAGAGAAAAATGAATGGGGAGGAGGGGGGGAAAGCAGAATGGCTGGGGAGACTTAATAGCCCATTGTCAGTCATTCACAACTCAAATCCAGTCTCATTTATGAGTGAGGAAAGGTTTTTATTGTCTTATGTCTGTGAGGAGGAAGGGTGTGGCTCATGGTCAGTTCCAGAACATATCAGAAAGAGTCCCAGAAACTTGATCTCCTTGTTTTTGTTAAATAGTTTGTTGGGAGGAAGTCGTCATTACAGTCACAACATTCCCCTTAACAATATTATTATGCAAAGCTCAAAGACTAAGGAAACTGCTGACTAAATGGCTTTTTAAGAGCTTATCTGTCTCAGGAAGTTGCCTGGAATGACTTTTCCCCATGCAGTTTCTTCGGAACAGTGTTTTTGTGTTAGTTAATATATGTCTGTTTGGGACTGAACTTGGAGAAGCCTCAAAAGGTCACTTGGAGCAGCATGAGCATCACAAGAGGAGGGTGGGAGGGACGTACTGGCTGTCCATGCTAGGGTTCACCTTGCAACAGCTTTCTTGTACAGCCCAAGAGCTGTCCAGGACAAAAGTAGTATGTCTGGGAGAAATTTGCTTTTGCCATAGCAACCACAAGCAGGACACAGTTTTCCATGGTTATTCATTACATTGCATCTGAAAGTAGTAAGAACTTTATTTGTTTCTATCTGCATCAAAGTAAAAATGTCTTTTCTGCATTTGTGGGGCCTATTTGATATCATTCAGCTGTAGGATGTATCCTTAGTGAAATAACAGGGGGTTTAACCTCATCCTCAGACTAATAGCTTGCATGCGATATACCCTATCATCCTAAAGAAGCATCTCTGCAGGAGGAAATCTCGTAAAAGGATTCATATCTCCAAGTTGTTCTTGCACAATTCTTCTGTTGTGTTGTTCTGGCAGGGGTTCCTTTTCTGCTGTATCTTGAAGATCTTGAGAAAGTTAGTTCTGGCTGCATCATGTTCAGTGCCTTGCCACAGGCAATAATCCTGTGATAGCCTGAAACTCAGAAATGTGTCATGCACTGTTCTAACATATCCCAATATCATGGGAGGTCCCAGTCTGTGTGTGGGATAAAAAGCATCTCCAACGTGGGATTGTATCATTATACGTTTGTGTTGCAAGAATTCATGATAATAATCTACATGTGTCTTAGCAAAAGGCTATATACAAAGCAAAACCAGTTCTTGACAACTTTCATTTAAAAAAAGAATGAGGGGTAAAAAAAAATCCCTGCTCTTCACAAACTTACAGAACATATTAGTCACCTTGATGTAGAACCTATTCATCTTTTCCATTGTAATTGTAAAATCAGTTCCCTCCTTGAACCAAAGCAAAAATCCTTCTCACAGGTGAAAAAGCATAAGCTTTAACAATAAGAGAAAATTCATTTGTTATTTCCATCTGTGTCTGGGATGTGAAAAGGAAGGGGGTTGATGCTGTATGGGTTCTGCCTTTGTGATTTAGTTAATCCTACTGTGATAAAGTCCCACATCTGAAGTAGTGACTGTCAGCAGTTCCTCTGCAATAATACACATGAAAAAGAGGGTGAACAAAAGAAATACAAAGCTAAAAGGAAAAAAAAAGCAGGAATTTCAGTTGTAATACTGCATGGCAGCTTCAGGATCAAATTAAATCTTCTCTGTTCTCATGTCCACTACTAATTTTTATACCTTCTAGAGAGTTTCATAGGAAGGATGGTCCAGTGTTGTGTGGAAGAACCTATGCACTCAGAAAGCAGGTATTTGACTCCTTTCTGTTATGGGCTTCCTTCACGACCGCTGGTTTGTCACCTGGGGCCTCTCACTGGGGATCCTGACATAGTTACCTTTAACCACAGAACTATATTTCAACACTGTGACACAGGCTTATTTATTCAGTGAATAGCAAGCCCGGGTATCCGTGGTTAACCAGGACACCGTGAGATGTAACTTCCAAGCAGCTGCCAGGTGAGGGATGTAGTGCAGGTCCCTGCCATTTGCATTTAAACACATCCCTGTATATTATATAATGTATTTTCCTATTGTCTGCTTTTGTTTCTCACACATTTCTTTGAATTATTTAATCTGTGTACTAAGCATTTACTTAAATTCCAGATACCACTTATGCTGTGGGTTTCATTATATGCAAGTGTTTTGGGGTAGACCTGCTCTGATACATGTGGTAGCTGGTCCTGCTGTTGATGAGCCACTTAGACTCCAGGCTGATAGCTCAGCACCATGCTATCATGTTGCTCATCCTAGTACCTCTCCTGTATCCTCCTTTCTATGGCCCAGTTGTGTTGGCCGAGCCCCTTGTTCTTCAGGGTTTTTTGCCTGTATGCATCACTCTTCATTCAAGCACCTGAAAGTACATACTGAATATTCAGTGACATACTGTATAAACGTTACTGTGGTGGGTTAAGGTTGGCTGACCATCAGGTATCCACCAAGCCTCTCCTCAGCAAGACAGGGGGAGAAAATAAGATGAAAACTCATGGGTTAAGATAAGAACAGGGAGATCACTCAACAATTACTGTCACAGGCAAAACGGATGTGACTCAAATAAGATTATTTTTATTTATTGCCAATTAATAATAGAGTAGGATAGTGAAAAATAAAAACAAAACTATAAACACCTTTCCCTGCCCTCTCCCCCTTTCTTCCAAGGCTCAACTTCACTCCTGACTTTTCTAACTCCTCCCTGCCATGCAGTGCAAGGGGATGGGGAACGGGGTTCTCATCAGTTCATCACGCTTCTCTGCTGCTCCTTCCTCTTCACACTGTTCCCCTGCTCTCGCGTGGGGTCCCTCCCACAGGAGACAGTCCTTCACAAGCTTCTCCAACACGGGTACTTTCCACGGGCTGCAGTTCTTCAAGAACTGCTCCAGCATGGGTCCTTCAGGAACGAACTGCTCCAGCATGGGCTCCTCTCCATGGGCCACAGGTCCTGCCAGAAAACCTGTTCCAGCGTGGGCTCTTCTCCGTGAGGTCACAGTTCCTTCCAGGAGTCTGCTCTAGCATGGGCTTTCCGTGGGCTGCAGCTTCCTTCAGGGCACATCCACCTGCTCTGGCATGGAGTCCTCCACAGGCTGCAGGGTGGATATCTGCTCCACCATGGACCTCCATGGGCTGCAGGGGGACAACCTGCTTCCCCATGGTCTTCACCATGGGCTGCAGAGGAATCTCTGCTCTGGTGCCTGGAGCACCTCCTCCCCCTCCTTCTTCACTGACCTTGGTGTCTGCAGGGCTGTTTCTCTCACATATTCCTACTCTTCTCTCCCAGCTGCTGCTCAGCATTTCTTACCCTTCTTAAATATGTTATCACAGAGGTGCCACCAGTGTCACTGATGGGCTCAGCTTTGACCAGCAGTGAGTCCATCTTGGAGCTGGCTGGAACTGTCTCTGACTGACACAGGAGCAACTTCTGGTGTCTTCTCACAGAAGACACCCCTACCCCTTCCTCCCCTGCCCCCCCACTACCAAAACCTTGCCATGTAAACCCAATACACTTACACCAGTGATCCAACAGCTGGGTGTAATGTTTCATATGAAGTCTTGAACAGATTATTTTCTTTTATTTTCTCCACACACAGGACCCATCTGGATGTCAGCGGACCCTTTCTGATGTAGGTAGAAAGCCCAAGTTAAAAAGAAAAAAGTTATTAAAATGCAATTTTTTTGCCATCTATAAATGAACATTTATTCTAGAATTTTTTTAAAGATGTTTTTTCTTAGGAAAGCAAAAATAAAACAAAATGACCACAAAAGTATACTTTCCTCTTCCATGAAATCTGGACTGATTTCTGAGAGTGTCATCCTTTGATCCCACTGGTACCCAGGCTCTGTAAGAATGGAAGGAGAGAGTTACCACAGGTATCAAGGATTGTTCTGGCTGTTGTGAGAGATGCTGGACACTGAGAGTGGAACAATCAGAAGCCTCATTCTTCTCTAGCAAAGCAGATGGTGTTTTGGTCAAAGACATGGCAAAATCTTGTGACAACAAAGCTGAACTCTTACACCATTGCTTGAAGATGTTGATCTTTCTTTATTGTTCCTGAAATCTGCCACACAAACCGAGAGGAAAGGATTGTGTACACTTATTTTACAAAGCTCTTTGTATGAAACATCAGACACAAAATATGTGTCCCAGTTGGCCCAGATACTATCTTAAATAGGGTCAGTATCATATCTCTCAGAAAATATTTGACCTACTTCAACTACAGTTTAAAAAACTCAAAAGTAGAAACATGCTAAGGAAGAAGGGTTTTCCCTGCTGCACTAAGTGAAAGGGTCTAACGTCATGGAGTAGCTCAGAATAGATGATTGCATTGTCCCTCTGGTCTTATCTTGGAAACGACAAATGTCTGCAATGGGAGATTTGTGACCTTTGCTAAACTTTGTAATCCTCTCTTAGCTTTAGCCTGAGAGTAGCTGCGTTGCCATATTTGTTAATATTGCACTTAATTGCCCTCAAAATATGAGTCTGTGTCAATTGAAATTACATTTTCAGCAGAACAGATTGCAGGACTCCTTTATTTACAGATGTAAAGGTTAAAAATGCAATCAGCGTTAATCCAAGCACACTAAACTTTAAAAGTATATGTGAATGTTTGGATGACAGTTGACTTTGGACTGTCTATCAGGTTTGTGTGCCAAGCAGTGAAAACACGTGCGTGCCAGCAGGTCTAGATTGGAGGATGATACCTGCAGCAGGAGCCTGAGCTGGAAAACATCTGAGCTTGCTGAGAGTGCAGTGCTTTCTCCAGGGAAGAATGGGAGCTGGGAGGTATCCCAAAGTGCTGGTTAGCCCCATGGATTTGGGCCTCACATTAGAAAAACTTTGGTGTGTGTGTGGAAATTTCACTACTGCCTTATGCTTTGTAATGGTCATGGTGACTGTGGGATCACATCTAAATTGGCTCCAACTGGAGTCCAGAAAGAGCTGAGCACTCTGTGCCTGAAAAAGGAGGCTTTCAAGATGACTGTCCCTTAAAAATGATATAGTGTGTTTCCTGAATAAAATGAAATATGAAATGCAATAAAAATGAAATAACAATGCATATTTTTAAATTGACACTAGAATTGACTGAGGGTAGAATTTGTGGCTGAGCACTGTGATTTCAACGCATCTCCATTTTGTGCTCCCTCTGCTCAAGATACAGTTTCTACCTTAACCAGAAAGAAAGTATTGAACAGTATTATTTGTTTCTTTTGTTGGGAGTACCTTTCTTAATTTATTTTTAACCAGTTGGTGCCAGATATTGTCCCTCTGTAAAGATTTTGTGAGGCAATAAATATCTGCCATGCAGAGAGCCAACTCGGCCAAGGCTGTTGATTTATTTGAAATGACTGCTTTGATTTTTTTTTTTTTCTTCAAGACCTACTCTGTAGTAGGAGATGACACTGTTGTCATGTGCCATTAATGTTGTTCTCTTCCAGTGGCACAGCCTGTTAATTAGAGAAAGGAGATAAATGAAAAGCCAGGTGGCAATCTATAAATCTTGATTTTAAAAGATTACTTTTCTTTGTATCGGGCTTTAGCACTTTTATTTCAGTATAAAAATAAAAATAAATATGGGTGGTGTTTTTTATAAGTTTTGCTAGCCAAGTTTCAATACTATTAAAGTTACAGTAGTGTTTGAACCATTTAATCTCTCAGCACCTTTTATTTAGTTATGTGCTTTTTAGATTATTTTCTCACTTTGTGATTTCTAGGTGTTGCTGCATATTTCTTTCAGTTTTCATAATAACGAGTGGTTTTCTGAAACTGCCTGATTTTTTTCTCTTTCCTCAGGTTTTTGAGAGATGCAGTAATGAATGATTAGATTTGACCCCAACAGGAAAAATGAAATTCTTCTGCAAGGTGCTTGAGAGTGTCTAGTTGTGTCATAGCCAAGGAATATTATTTACTGCTCAGTGGTCCTTTGGACCAAGGGAACATCTGCTGTTTTTAAACTATACCTGAGCAGTAGTATGAGAGTGGTGATGGGAGGAGGAAATATAGCAGCAGTGATCCAGAAATCATTGCTGCCTTAACCCATTCCTCCTTTTAGTTTGCTTCAGAGTCAGAATTTCCATTAGCCTACCTCTTAGAGCATAGAAAAGTGTGATTATAAGTGGGAGAAGGCACAGAAAGGAGAAAGCTTCTTGGCCTACTACAAAAACTTGGTTGTGTGAACAGTTTTCTGGGTGAACTGTAACTCTCCTTTTCCAGCATACTTGATTCAGGCAACTTCAGTGTGCACACAGAGTCTCCAAGCAGGATGTAGGCAACTTGTACACAGCAGTTCTTTGCTGGCTAATACACACAGCAGATAGCCAGGTTTAGTGAGCTAGCAGGTTAAGCATTAATATGCTCACCACAGTGTTTCTGTTGGCAAGGCACTCATCAATCAGATGGGGAAGAGCTCATCTCCATTGCTCCTTGGAACAGGCTGATCTCTGATGCTGCTGAGCTCCCATCTTCTGATTGCCTGTTTTTTTAATTAGGGTCTTATACCTTTTTCATGTCAATATTTTTTCCCTCTTGAACGCTGGAGGTGCTAGCTAATACATCTCTGCTATTACTCTTCTGTCTTTGTTTTCACTTTTCTGGTCTTGCACATTTTTAACTCTTGGGTGTTCTCACCGTGAGGATGGATATGTTCACCGCTACCTCCCAACAACAGTTTAATTAGGAAAACAGAATCAGGGTTACACAGCTGTTCTGCACCAAGCTGGGTCTTGGTTAACAAAAAGCTGAGTCCTTCAGCCAAGGGCAATCAGAGCCACCAGTAAACAAGGGAAAACTGGGCACTTATAAGTTATAATAGGTAAGCCTCTACTGGATGTATCTCTAGGCTGTAGCAGGTTTTACATTGAAGTATTTAAGAACAGGTTATGGACAGATTTATAGCCTGATACTGCTGGAGGTGGAAAAGACAATATCTGGTCAGTGAAGTCTAATTTATTTTATCCTTTTGTGTATGTAGACTGCTTTGTGGTCCATTCTTACCCTGATCAATTTGCTGATTTGCTAGCGGACTGATTTAGAAATGCATCTGTAATACTCTGTGATCCATTTGAGCTTCTTCTGTTCATTTCAGTACTCTTTGAAATCGGACCTTAAAGGGTTCAGGATTAGTTTCCAGTTGAAAAGGTAATGTTCATCTTGCTCCTTTCTCCTATACTATTTTCTTGACTGCAAGCCAAAATGCAATTTGCGTTACACTTGGAGTAAATACTATGGATCTGATAGCTGTGTGCATAAATCGTTGCTGCTTTGCTGACTTGGATTTATGCTCCGAGTTTCTGTATTGATTGTCTAAGATGACATCTGATTTATTCTCTGAAATTATACTGTACAAAACTGAAACAGAACTTGTCTCCATCTGAAGGCTGATCTCTGAATCTTGCTCTCCTCCTCTTCCAGCCAGGGTTTTCAGTTTAACTGCATTAGGTAAGAAGGGGCTCACACTGCAACGTGTTAAACAGCCATGCAGATAAGCTGCCTGGTAAAACAGCAGTCCAGTTGCACCCTAGTCTTTCTTCTTCATTTTGTTCCTTTTTTCTTCATAATCTTAACCTTCCTTTAACTTTGCCTCTGATCCCTGGACCCTAGTGTGAACAGCAACTTACCACCTGATTCTTGACTGTTCCTATGGTTATTTTAGTCTAGAAAACTATGCCCACTGTAGTGTGAGTTAGAGGGGGAACAGGATTGCTACAGTGCTGTAACAGTGGGACCCTTGACTTCCAGATAGCAGCTTGTATCAACTCCAAAGCAGCCAATGGTACACCATTTGCAGAGTGGGAAACAGATGTTTCATTACCTGTAATTCTATTTCTGCATGTCAGAGTTAAACACCAAGTTTTGTGGCTTTGCCCCAGCCTGGTTAGTTGGCAAGAGGCTTAGCGCTACCAGGTTGGGCTAAAATTTTACTCTTTTTTAATCGCTGCCCTGAGTCAACAAGGGCTTAGTGGATGACCCAGAACTGTGGAATGGGAAGTAGAGTTTCTCCATAGCAGAGTAGAGAGCTGATGAGTTAATATACACCCAGTTTGCATTATTTTTCCAAGGGAGTCAGGAGGAAGCACTTTCTCACTGAAGGTCTTGCTGACTTTCCTGCTTCTGCCCTTGTCTGACTCCACACCCATCTGAGGACATGTCAGGAGCTCCCTGCAGGGAAGCAGGAGTCTTTCCACAGCTAGAAACCTTCTGTGAACCTAATCAAGGTGAGATAATTCACCTTTGGGTAATTCAGGGGCTGCCTCACAGGTTCTGTTAGGGTGCACAATGGTGGCCGGACTAGTACTTTTAGATGTGTCAAGGTAATTTGACCTTCCATTAATGAAATCCCTACATGCTTCTGGAGGCAGAATGAAAGCATAAGCCAGGTACTGGTGGTGCTGCCCTAGGACTGATGAAAAGTGTTTATGGTCTGTGTTGGACCTTTGGAAAATGAGAATCTTTGGTTTCTATTGACAAGATGCTTGTGGACTGGACAAATGCAGATTAAATTAGATTTTTCTAACATGAAAGATACATTTGGAAATGGGTGAAAGAGGCTATTACTATGTTGTGCACCCTGCAAAACCATCCACAGATGGGATATTTTGATGAAGCAGCTGTCCCATCCAAGTGTAGCTGAAGCAGTTGGTTGGTTCCCACTGAGACCAGAGAGACGCTTGGCAGGATTCTAGCAAAATGTTAATGTATTGTGAATGTATCTGCCAGCCAGCCATTTGAACTGTCACCATTCTCTGCTATACACTGCAGCACAGCAAGGGCAGGGCCATGGGCACTGAATTTCAAGACATTTGTCAGAGCTGTCCTCTTGGTACTGTCTCAAAACAGATTGCATGCCAACAGCCAAGTTTTGTTCAAAGGGAACGTCCAACTGCATTACTGTCAGCCTCTTTGCAGCATTATGGGCTAGCTGTGCTTGTCCCCAGGTGATTCCTAAGCCATCGTCTGAGGAGCAGGCTTACTCATTGGAGAGCAGGGACACCTGATGATTTTTATTTATTTATCTGTTCATTTATTGTTCAGTTATAAGCGACCTTTAAATCAGCATGATGTACTTATCGAGCAGCACTGATTCAGAGGAGAGAAGAAGCACAGCGTCAGACAGACTTCACTGGGTTGTGCTGTATAGCTATTAAAAGACTGGATCACAGCAGGAACTTGGGCATGGTGAATGGATGCATCTAGGAGGGGT
The DNA here is from genome assembly GCF_034638445.1 of Ciconia boyciana. NCBI lineage: Eukaryota > Metazoa > Chordata > Aves > Ciconiiformes > Ciconiidae > Ciconia > Ciconia boyciana. Next base: position 6,156,625 of record NC_132935.1, read on the forward strand.
GGAGTGGTGGAGGGGACTGTGAATCCCTAAAATAGGCACAGGATTTGATGCAGCTCTTCATGACACCCAAATTAGAATGGCTGTGGGTGTGTGCCTGACAGGTTGTCCCTGCTGAAGATGTTACTGCACCACTGTCATCCACAAAGACTGAAAATAGGTAGAAAACCTGGAGAATAACTGTATTTTTAAGAGATGACTAGAATGTCTTAAAGGCTAGGATAAGACCACTCTGGTCAGATGGTGTCATGTGCTGCAGGCATGCAGATTTGCTGGCACTTTCAAAGGGTGATTCCTCTGTTGCAGTTTTGCAGAGGTTCATGTAGATGTGCCTCCAGTTGCAGTTCATTGTATGCTCTAATCCGTGCTGTATCCTCCAGTGTCCTACAAGATATTTTAACATTTAGTTTTGGTATGAACAGTTCCTACAGTTCCCAGAAATTAAACTAACCTTGATGCATTGACCTGTGTTCTTTTTAGCTGAACTGTCTACAGCAGCATTGCTGTATGGGACCATAGCTTTTTTTAAATACACACCAAGTATGTTTGTAATAATGATGCTGACTACTGCTTAATCAGGTAAAGGGGGCATGTTTTGTTGCTATTATTGTGGATATTGCTTCAAAGGTAGGATGTCTAAGGTAAAGTAAATGTGGATAGAAGAGCAGAGGCTTTGCGATGGTTGAGCTGTTGATTTTTGATAGAATAATTGCTTACCTTTTCTGAAAATGAGACTTATACCTATGTATTAGAATTGAACTATCCCATACATTATTTTATGTCCCTTTGTTGAAGATATACTCAGGAAACTGAAATGACTGCAATAGCAAGACTAACATACCTTCAGTAGTTACTAGTGCCAATATAACTAACCTCTTCTTTAATTAATGTTTTAATATAATTAAGCAACAGCAGAATGTAAACTTAATGGTGAATTTATCATAGAAGAACCTTTCACTTCCACAAAGAACAAGAGCAGTGCTAGGAAGAATGAAAATTATGAGTCTTCTGAGATGATGTGAGTGTATTAGTCTGCATATTGCCTACTATACCTCTGTTTCTGAAACAGCAGCACCAGAAGCTGGTTTACCTTTCTGTCAATTAATACAATCAGCATCATTAGTTACTTTGATGTAATTAATAAAGAGAGTAGCTTTATCTTAATCACTCCATATTTTCACAAACAATCCTTGCAGTGTGATATAAATTGCCAGTATAATATGAAATGAAAACAAACAGGCACATAACATGAAAAGTTAGTGTGTATAGCTTATGAGATACAAATAACAATATAGGAAAAATATAAGCCTGTGTTTTCATTTTACAAAGAGCCTAGAAAATGCTTCTATGTGAGTTTGTTGCTAATGCAGATGAGACACCTCTCTGAAGGTCAAAATACTGGGAGTTTCAGGGTGCTTATTTAGAAAGATAAACATGTATTTAATTTAAAATAAAACATGGACCTCCTTTGACGTAAAGTCCTCAAGTCTGCTGTGTGTCTGGATTTGATTTTCAATTGAATCAGGTTCAGATTATAACATAACAATGTTTATCAAATGTGTGTTTCCGTGAAATTTCTTATGTTTTTAACGAAGACAACAGATAGATATATTCTGCCAGAATGTTCCTGTGGGAAAGCAGAGTGGAATATGATGAGAATGATTCAGGAAAGAGCAGTGAAAAAAGAAAGGCAGGGTCAGGTCTGTGGGAGCAGAAGGTTGTGGAAGGAGAAGATAAAAAGGTGATGCAGGCAAAAGGAAGACAATAAAAGTCATTAAAGAGTTTGGATGACAAATATTAAGCTTTGGGCAGGAGAGATGTTTCTTTCCTAAATGATTATCTCAAATATAGAGAAAAAGGCCATTAAGGTACCAATGTTAATTTCATGCATAGAGCTGCCCTTGACCCTAATCAACAGCAGCTGTATCCAGTTCCTGTCTGAGTTGCAGTACACATCTTAGATGGAGATGTCAACTGATGAGGAAAGAAGGATGGAGAAAACAGTGGAGAAGCCCAGATTTTTTTATTTTTACTTTTATACGATCTTGTTGGAAAATCCTACTGAAAATTGTATTGGAGTTCTCTGATCTTGCTGCACAAGGTCGGAAATGAATCTGCCAGACATGAAGGATAAATGAACCTCTTGTTAGAGTTGGCTGATGGTTGGCCTGCATGGAGATGTGAATGCAAAATTGGGCAGAGGCCAGTTGAGCTTTTGGGAATTGCCAGGTTTGGGAGACAGAAACAAATGCTGAATGAGTGTTTGTCATCAAAGAAAAGCCCACACGTCAAAGGGATGAACTGGGGACAGGTCCTGGAGGGACATGACCAGTGGTGAAGTGTTCAAGAAGATAGGGGAGCTACAACACAAAACAACTGAATGAGGGATCAGTGCAATAGCAGAAGGAAAAGGAGATACTTTGTCACAACAGAAGAATAAGACCACATCCAGCAGCAAATGGGTCCACTGTAAAGACATCAAGATGGTTTTCAATGGGAACAGAAGAAACTAGACTGCAAGGGTGCTGCTGCATTGCTAAATAAAACAGGCTAGGCATTGGTCTCTAGCCCAGAAGTCAAATGGAGAGGCATTGCTTGTATCTACACAACTAAACTCCCTCTCCTCCCCTTCCCTCAGCCCACATTGCCTTCAGGGAATGGTCCCTGGCAAGTGCTCTTCCTAAACCTGCCTGAAAGTCTGCTAATTAACATTCTAATTACACCAGAGTGAGTGTGTGCTAACAATTAAAAGCCATGAATGATTGCAGTTAACGTTTGCAGTTAACATGCAGAGTCCATGCCGTGTTCCTGTTTTTATGTACTATCGCATCTCTCACCCAAGGAAGCAGGGTGGTGAGGCCATTAAAACTGTGAAACAGACTGTGCCATCAAAGTTTGAATGCATGGGAAGGGACTCATGTTCAAAGATGGGGGGTGAAAAGTATCTTCCTTCTGTACTTGGGAGACAGGCATGAATATGACAGACACTAAATATGGGGGAGAGAATTAGGCTGAAAATGAGCCAGTCAGAAACCCTAGAGTGATGGGGTCAAGAGAGCAAGCCAAAGAGATAGAGATCAAGAGCAAGGGAGACAGCTCTGAGTCAGCAGCACTGGAAGGAAATCAAGTGAATTTCTCTCTAATGGCCTGGGGTCCTTTTATATCATTTCTCTGCAGTGCTGGCAGCAGCAATATTTGCTGTAGCAGATGTGGCTTTAATTAATGTGCAGCTTATTTCTTTCTTCGGGTCACTCTTAAACCTCAAATGGAGGGCAAGAGTGTGTATAGTGAATTGCTTGCAAATTCAAGTGGGGTAAGAGGAGACAGTAGGGTCATTCCTGGAGGTTGTGGTGTGAAGGAAGGAGAGATTGCTGTCTCTCACCCTCATCTCCAGGCTGAAGTTGAAGTCAAGGGTATGAGTGAGACATGGCTGTGTTTTCTGAAATTTGAGCTCTGGACTCTGGCTAGTACAGTCTTCAGGGGACTTTTACAGCAGCTCATTAAGCTCCAGACTGGCGCATTTGGCATGGCTGTGTAGGTCACTACAAAATTTGTTTTCCACTCAGCTGCACTTCCCTGAGAATTCACTGAAGTCCACTTTCTTAGGAGGTGTTTCCGTAGAGAGTGGTCTGTAATAGCAAAGAGATCTTACAGGAATGGATCAAAGGGATTATTTCAACAGCGAAGTTCCACTTTTTTTCTGCATGTCTCCCCCTTGCCCCTTGAAGACATTTTGACAAAGCTGCCACAATTGGCTTCTATAAATTTGATTTAAAAAAAATTACTGAAAAGTAAAGACCCTTGGGGAAAATACTGAGATTTGGCTTTGTCAATACTTTATTTCTGGGAGTGAGAGGTAGATTTTTAGAAAGATGTGAAGATTCTTATTGTGATGGGTAGATGTATGTCTATTGAATGGGACTGCAAAGGATTTAAATGGAAAAATTCACTCCATAGGAAGAGGAGCAGTGTACAGTGAGACTGGAAAAAACATTTCTATTTGAATGCCATTCACACAAGGTCAATGTCTGATATGCTCGGCAAGGGAGCTCTGTGGGCAATTCCACATCAGAAAGGCTGAAGCAGAGCTAGCTGGGCTTTCTCAGAAGGGGGTGAACCTTTCAAATGTTTTTTTTTTGGCTGATGCAAGATTGGTGGAGGGTTGCTTCAGTTGGCACATCACTGAATGGAAAATGATAGCAGCACTGTAGAATAGCTTAATAGGTGGCTGAGAATAAATTGGTTAGGTAATACCAGTAGTTGGAAATCTTGGTAAAGAGTAGACAATTCAGGATGAAGGTTTATGTGACTCTGTAGACACAGTCTCAGCAAAGATTCTTCTGATTCCTCTGCTTGTTACTGTCTGCACCCCTAACATCATTTTGCAGCTCACATCCCCAGCTGAATGTATTCCTGATTCCATGATGACATCAGACTTTGTCTAGGACCTGCCTGATAGCCCAGTTCTATAGGTTCATAATCTAACGTGGTTGAAAGGAGGCTTTGCAAGGTCCACCTCCAAGCTCCAATGTGAGGCTCCAAAGAGTGACCGATTACCTTCTATGGCCAGTAATTTCATAAAGCACTCTCTGCTGTAGGTTGTAGGCATAATAATTAGTTGGACTGAATTCGGCTTGGCTGATTTATAGCAGGAGAAAGCAATAAGGTCTTTTGGCTCCAGCTATGGGGTCATTAGTTTTTTAATCACGAAGGCGATGCAGGCCTGTCTCTGATAACGGATTTCTTGTTCCCTCTTTCTATTTGGAAATATCTCATTTGCTAAGTGGCTGCCCCACTCTTCTTGAAGCTCAGCCAGGTAACAACAGGAGATTATATTAAAGTGTTCATGTTAAAAGAAAGTACTCAGGGCTGAAACCACTGCCAAGGGCTCGTTCAAACCCAGCTTTAGGGTTTTGAATTCTAATGGTGGATGTGTTTGTTCCCTATCCAGAAACCAAACATGAAGCAACATAAGTGAAACCCAAATTTTCTAGTGTCAGAACAGATAATGACAGTCCTCCTACTTCATAGCTAGGAATGAACTGTGTCCATTTGTGAAAAGTGATCTTTACAATGAGGTTATTAATTTGTATCATGGTTCTGCTAAGGAAACTCCTCTCATGGGTTGAAAAATATTTTAAACAAAGAGACAGATATATGAATTAGTATTACTGTTGTAGTCTGAGGGCCTAAGGATATATGTAAAGCAAGGTCTGTAAGAAGAGGAAGTGTCTCTATTAAGAGACTTACTAAGATAGACAACCTTCTAGGCACAGAAATCCTTTTTAAAATTGACTAAACATATACTTGTGCCAAAGAGCTTCCTGACTAGCTGTGAGGATATAAATGGGCAGATGAAGTTGAATGTGACAATGGACTCATTTTAACATGAAGTTGAGGCTATTTATGGCTAGGCTAGGATTGTTAGGGATGTCTTCAGGGCATCACACACCCCCTGAGAAAGGGGTCCATGCTTTCCTATCAGTTGTAATAAGATCTACAACACTTGTCTCATTTTGTATTTCACTTTCAGCTCCTGGTGTGGTGAGGATGGTGGAGAACTGTGGTGTCCTTCTGCATTCCTGCAGTTGTTCTTCATACCCACAGTGCTCCCACTTTATCTCATGGCTGCCTAAGTTTTAGCCTCCTGTGAAGGATCTGGCAGTGAAAGCTCCACCAGTGAAGTGTTTGAGAGGAAAATGAGGGACACAGAAAATAGGGAGCTGTGCTTCTTTTGGGCAACTCAGCTGTCTCTCCCATACAAGTGTTGTGTTAAAGCTCTGCTAGTAACACAGAAGGAGCTCACAGTCTCCCATCATCTCTCCTCACCTTCAGACTGGACTTGTCTGTTTAAGAACAGGCTGTCAATCTTGTAGCAACCTACCCTTCCCATGATCACTCTATATTCCATGAAAAAGAAACCCTCCTTCCCATCATCTTATGTCTCTTCTGTATCAGGGTCTGTCCTGTCTCCTGAAAGTAATTTACCTTTTACTGAGTTCCTGTTTTTCTTTTTTTCTCTTGTGAGTCCTTTCTGCAAGGTCTGAATGTGAGAGGTCCGTTATTAATAACCGTGAATAAAGACTTAGGCTTCCTTTTTGGGTTTTGTCTTGGTCAATCTGACACCCATTTTCCTTCTGGAATAGGTGAGCAAATAATAAACTTTTTTTCCTTTTTTTTTTCTTTTAGCCTATCACTGTCTATGTTCTTGCAGTTTACTTGCCTTTCTCCAGCTGCTCTGACTTTCCTGCTCTGGTTTTCTTCTTCTTCCAGACACCCGAGAGAGTTAGTTCCTAGCCACTAGAGTTAGTTCACAACCATGTAGATAAACCATGTATAACTTAATGATCTCCCTGGACACTCAATTCCTCTTAATCCTTTGTTTTACAAAGTAAGTTTTACCATCTCATTGTTTCATCCAAGCACTTGTCGAAGCCCAAGGTTTAATTCCTTTAAGTATAAGCTATTAGTTTGTTGTTAATTTACATTTACATTGTTTTTCCTGCTCAGTAGGAGGCAGCCAAAATCAAACCCAAATTAAATTACTTTCATGGCTCGTTCTCTCAAAACTGTTTTTTCATCAGCCTGCTCCAACTTCATAGCCCTGGTGAAGTGCTCCACGCCCCTCTCCCCCTACACATGTTTGCATGAGGGGCTTGTTTAAATTTTCCAGATACTTTTTGAGGAAAAGCCACCCTGGCAGAAGCTGTTGCAGTCCTACTCAGACTGAGTTAAGGCAAAATCTCCCCATCTCTAGCCATCAACCTATCTCTCATGGATTACTGCTGTTACACACGTTCTGGAGCTGCGAACTTCAGTCCTCATAGTCTTCAGTAATAGAATAGAATAGAATAAATAGAATAAAAATGAATTGAAATTAATAGAATAGCATAGCATAGCATAGCATAGCATAGAATAGAATAGAATAGAATAGAATAAAATAGTTGGAAGGGACCTATAACAATCATCTAGTCCAAGTTCCTGACCGCTTCAGGGCAAGGATCAGTCTAACTCTATTCATCAGGGAAAAGATGTTTTGCATCAGCTTTGCACCATACATATCACACTCTTTGTTGCGCTGAGCCTGTTACTCAGAGGTGGTCCTTCCTGTGCAAATGAATCCACCTATGTCAAGTAGCCTTATTTACAATACTCTTGATGTGAATCTAATACTGATCCTATTTGTTGTGGGCTAACCCTGGTAGGCAGCTAAGCTCGCTCACTCCCACCCCCTCAGTGGGATGGGGGAAGAGGAAAGGAAGAGTAAAAGCAAGAAAACTTGGGGGTCAAGATAAAAAAATAAAAATAAAAATAATATAAGTTTAATTAGTGAAGGATAAGTGGAAGAAGACAGAAAAAAAACAACAAAACAATAGATTCAAAGGCCATCACTCACCATCTTCCATAGGTTGACCGATGCCCATCCACTTCCTGAGCAAATTATGGCTAACATAAAAACCCCTCTTTTCCTTTTTTTTTTTTTTTTTTTGAGCATGTCATTTTATGGCATGGAATACCTCCTTGGTTAGTTAGGATCTTCTGCCTTCTTGTATCACCTCCCAATGTATTGTGCACTTCCCAATCTGTTCGTGGGGGAGAGGGGCAGAGTGAGAAACAGAGAAGGCCTCAATGCGTGCAAACACTGGTCAGCAATAGCTAAAACATTAGTGTGTTATCAGTATTGTTTTGGTTACAAATCTAAAACACAACACCATACGAGCTGCTAAGAAGAAAGTAAACTCTATGCCAGCCAGGCCCAGTACCTTATTAAAGAATTTATCATCTCTTCATAATGAAGAGACTGATACATAAACAAATGATTTCCCTGGAGACATAGAGTTTGAAATCAGGTTATATTCTTGTCTGACCATCAGTGTGAAGTAAGTCAAAGGATTTGCAACTATGGCAAATAATTTCTGCTACTTTAGGGGAAGACATCTGATAATTGATATAATTTTTGCATTCAATGACAAATATATCCAAGTTATTTGTTTCAATACTTAATTACCTTTTTCTAATACAGAAAACACAGCATATGTCTAGCCTGACTTTCTTTAATTTATAATCCTAACTATCCAGATCCTGGCTTTAATTCTACTCCTGTTGGAAGCTCATCCTGTAAGAGAGCTTTGCTTGATTGTGAAATTAAGAGAAATTTTAACAGCAGCTGGTGGAAGATACTAGGACTTGTGTTCTTCTGGGCACAGGAAGTTTTATTTTGGGGCTATTACAAAGACTGTTTCACAGGCGGCAACTTTGGCTTGCCAGAGTGTGTGCTCTGGCATTGACCCAGCAATGCACTGTACAATCTGCTTACCTTTAACAATGCAAAAATGGTTTACCACCTCACTGGCAAAAGTACTGTAAGTCTTAGAGGATCAGATCAGTGAAGACTGCCACAGAGCAAGAAGGGCAGTCCCTTTATTCCAAAAGGGTTTCTTACACTACCAGTTGTCTCAAGACAAAGTTTGGAGAAGATTATAGATATACCCTCAGTGTTCAACCCTCTTTTGTGAATGGTTCATTCAGAACCAATTTTTTTCAGTAGGTGTCAGATGGCATTCAACAGCCCTGTTTTTTCATTCCATTTGTTGAAGCATCAACCATTCACTAGACCCTCATGGCCAAACTGTGCAAGACCAAAAGTCTTACTCGCCCTCGGTTTGAAGTGGATATCCAAGGGGGAGTAAAAAGAGGTGAGTATCCTCATGATGTTTTTCCCTGAGGTACCTCTCCCAGCCTTCTACTGTTTTCACCTTCAGAGACTTCCTTAGTCACAACTGGTTGCTATGCCTCCTCAGTGGATTTCTCTTCACTGAACTTGTCTCATCTCACTTTGACACCATGCAGACTTGTGTGCTCATAATTATTTATCCTGTCTCTGTGGTGCCTAATGACCCTGTTCAGTCCTGATTCAACACACTCTCACCAAAAAAATCCCCCCAAACCAAACCCCCCAAACCCCAAACCAACTCCCCCCAAAAAACAACAAACCAAAAACCCAACCCCCAAACCCACAATTCTTTGGACAGACAAAGCAAAGCAACATGTTTCCTAACTGAAGTCTAGAAAAGTCTGGATTGATGCAGCCCAGAAGGGTTGTTTCATGGAGAGAAATATTTAGAGCTGTAGGTGTTTTAAATCAACACCTTAGCACCTTTCAGGAGCTGTATACTTAAGGGGTAGGAAGTGATATATTACAAAATACAAAACGTCTATTGGTGCTGTGCTTCCCCCACCCCCTACCTTGTTTCTTGGAACCAAAGGCCAGATGGTGACCAGGCTGATGGGGACAAAGAAGAGAGCTGTTCATGTAGCTCTCCCTGGGTTGCTTTTGAAAATAGCAAGTAGTAAGAAGAAACAAATCTTTTCCATTTCAGAGAGAGCACAGAAGAGGCTCCAGTATCACTCAGATGCATGCCAAGAGAGCAAGGGTTGGCAAAGCTTTGACTTTTCCCTTTCCATTTAGTGTCCTACATGGCCAAAGATACCAAGAAAGATGGGATAAAAATTCTTCATTGATAAGGAACTGTGGCAGTAGCAGGTTACTTTTTCTGGGATCAGAGAAGGAATTGTACCTTTCTGTCAAGTTTTACTAATTTGACAGTTCCTGAGCAAAGTTGTAGGTCTGTGCTAACTTCACACATACATTTAGCTGGGATGTACTAACTATTCTGATACATATAGAGCATTAAAAAAAACCCCAACAAATATTATGAGTGAAAAGGAGGTATTACTAAGATCTGATCAACTCCATGGCTTTTTTTGGCTGAGGAACTTGATTCGAGTGGAAGAGGTTATTATCTTGGTGAGTCCTCAAGAAAAAGACCAAGTAATCCAATGGGCTGAAACAAAATAAGCATCTCCGAAATCCTTGTCCATTTTATTTCAAAAGCTTTGGAATATTATGGCAGTTCTCAGGAGTTTTTAAATAGTTCCACTCAGATTTAAGTAATTGCTTCACTTTTACTCTCTTGAGACCTCTGCTGTTGCTTCTTGCTAGCTTTCTAAGGTCACATCTCTGGCACCTGGGATCCTGTGGTACTGTTCCAAAACAAAAGCAGCCATATGAGCTGGTTTCACTCTGTCTTGCGTGTAGATGTTTTCCACATGCTTTACACGTTTTCCAGCCTTACCGTCTCTTTCACACTGTGTTGTTAGCTTGTGTTTCTCTGTTTTTGGGTTTTTTTTGAGTGTTTGAGTATTGATGAAACTTCCTGAGTGAGTTTTTGCTGTTTAAGATGACTGTGAGAGGAATATGCTCAAGAGACCAGCAAAGGCAAAATGAAACCTTAGCATACCATTTTGCCACTATTCCTTATTGGGCTGCCTGGTCCCCTGAGTCAGAGGACCATGAGTGTGGGAGCAGTGACTTTCCATTTGTGGACACTGACATTCTAAGGGACTAGCTGTATCAGTTGAATGCTCACAAGTCCATGGGGTCCGATGGGATTCATCCTAGAGTTCTTACGGAGCTAGTGGATGTTATGGCAGGACCCCCCTCGATCATCTACCAAAGGTCTTGGGAGTCTAGGGAGGTCCCTGCTGACTTGAAGCTATCCAATGTTATTCCAACCTCCATAAAGGGTGTGAGGGAAGAAGACCCAGGGAACTACAGACCTGTTAGTATAACCTCAGTTCCTGGAAAAATTATGGAGAATATTATACTGGTTACTACTGAAAGGCATTTAAAGAATAATGCGATCATCAGGCACAGTCAACATGGGTTCACAAAAAGAAAGTCCTGTTTAACTAATTTGACATCCATCTATGATAGGGTCACCCACCTAGTGGATGAAGGGAAGGTGGTGGATGTAGTTTTTCTGGAATTTATAAGGCTTTTGATACTGTCCCTCACAGCATCCTTCTGGACAATTTGTCCAACTGTGGGATGAGCGGGTTCACGGTGTGCTGGGTGAAGAACTGGCTGAAGGGCAGAGCTCAAAGGGTTGTAGTGAATGGAGATATATCTGGCAACTGGTCACCAGAGGTGTTCCTTGGGGTTCAATACTAGGGCCAGTTCTGTTCAATATATTTACCAACCATCTGGATGCAGGAGTTGAATGCACCATTAGCAAGTTTGCTGATGATACCAAACTGGGAGGTGCTGTTGACTCTCTTGAGGGACAGAAGGCCTTGCAGAGGGATCTAGATAGATTGGAGCACTGGGCTGTGATTAATAGGATGAAATTTAACAAGTCCAAATGCTGGACTCTGCACCTAGGACAGAGTAATGTCGGGCACAAGTATAAATTGGGAGAGGAGTGGCTGGAGAGCAGCCCTGCAGAAAGGGATCTGGGGGTGCTGGTTGGCAGCAGGCTCAACAGGAGTTGGCAGTGTGTCCTGGCAGCCAGGAGGCCAAACCACATCCTGGGGTGCATCAGACACAGCATAACCAGCCAGTCAAAAGAGGGGATTACCCCGCTGTATTCAGAGTTGGTGCGGCCTCATCTTGAGTATTGTGTGCAGTTCTGGGCTCCACAATTTAAGAAGGATGTGAAGGTCCTTGAATACATCCAGAGGAGGGCAACAAAGCTGGTGAAAGGGCTGGAAGGAATGTCCTATATGGAGTGGCTAAGGACTTTGGGCTTGTCTAGTTTGGAATGGGAGACCTCATTGTTCTCTACAGTATTCTCTGTTCTCTACAAGAAGTATTTGGGGGATGTGTTGCTTGATTCTTTATAGTTTTCAAACTAGTGGTATATGAACTATAGCTCTATATTCAGCATACTTTCAGGAATAGGCTCTGAAATAACTTGTCAGCCTTGACAGTGAGCCAAAGGTACTGATGATAAATTCAGTGAGAGCTGATGAGACCAGCACATATGTAAAGGTTAGGTTACAGCTATGGGTCTGGGTTTCTTGGAGATCTGGTTCTTGAACATTTTTAAGAGCAATACACTTTCAGTAAGCCAAACAGTTTGGAATTTGCCTTAGCTCTATGAAAGCACAATGAAGACTCTCTGTGCAAAGAAGCTGTAGTCTTTCTCTTTCAAAATAATGAATATGGCTTCTTGCCTTCTCTGGCAAAGACATCAAAAACAACCTTCTATTTCTAACATCTGTATTTAATAGAGCAGTATGAAGCTGTAATTCCTGAACTGAGAGCTTTCTGTATTTTTTTTTTCCTTTGCTTTTCTAGAAGATAGCAAATACTCTCTTACTTTGCCAAACCTATCGTGCAGGGCTTAGCTCAGGAACTAATTTGCCTATCAGTCACTCAGCCAGCTCTATATTTGTATTTTCAATGGAGACTTGATTACATAGACTCAGTGTGGGGTAGATGGTGTCTGGCTCTCAGTGATATACTTGGAAGGATTCTGTATATGAAAGGATATTTAGTGGGTGAAGAAGTGAAAACGCATGATTTAATTCCATCCTTGTTTGATTCAATGTTTGAGTAAAATGGTAGGAAGTGTTGACTGCAGATCAACACAAGCTTTGCTATCCTGGAAAATGGCATGGGGAGTACATCCGTTTCATTTGTCCTACTCTGCTCCCTTGGACATAAAAGGACTATATTACAGCAGTAACTGTGTTTTTATATCAAAAAACCACTGCTTATTTTTGTTCTTCAGCGATCAATGCTCAAAATTATTTTAGAGGAGAAAGTGTGGCATTAGGATCCTGCATCTGGGGTTTATTGCCTCACCAGAAACAATAGACCTGGTTAGCTTTTTCCAGTGAGACAGAAGCCTGACCTCCTGACAAATGCCTACAAATGTTTAGACTGAACCAGTGTGCCTGAAAATGGGGGGTTTGGTCACACTTGGTACTAAAGCAAGACAGTGTCTTATTCTACCACACATCCCTTTCCTTTGAACATTATTCATAATATTTGTGGATTCAGCTGGTCTCTTTAGTTCCCCTCTTTTGTTTTCCAAATGGCTAAAAGAGAATTCTGTAGAGAGCCAACTTCACTTACTCCACGTGACTCCTTTTTATCAAGAAATTCAGATGTTTTCATATGTCCTGCAAAACAGAAATTTTCCTTGGAGGGAAAGACTTCACAGCTAATTGGCAAAGCATGAAGTTTGACTATAGTCCACGTAAGGTAGACCTGTAAGGGTCTGATAGACTGTCATGAGGACAAAGAGGATTGCTCTTATGTTTTCTGTGGCTTAGAAAGGAGTAAAGTTGGGGAGATGTGCAGCCTCTGATTTATGAACAATAAGGCTGAAAAGGCTCGATAGCTATTTAACCTGAGCCTTCCCAAAGGGCAGATGGCAGAATTTTGCACCATATTTGTATTAGAGTCCATCTTTCTGTAACATATCAAGTCTTACTTTTAGGATCTGAGTGTCAGTAAGTCCTATGCCTGTTCTTATAAATGATGCAATGTTTGTGAAGTGCATCATGGCAAAGGAAGTATTTGAAGGAGAATAATAAGGTAGCCCACTGCATGTTTCTGAAAGCTTGCCTGAAGGCAGGAACACCAGGGCAAGATGAAAAAAACCAACATTTGAAAACTTTAGTGAGCTGTGATTCTCACTAGTGCTGAATGAGGGAAGAAGTGAAGAAAGTATACAAAATGAGGTGAAAGGTTAGTGTTCAAACTGCTTTTGGCAATGGAAGACAGGTGAAGGGTTACTGAAACAGAAAATAACTCCATGGCAGGCTAGGAAAATGGCCTTTGAAACATCATGCCAAGTAGACAATGAGCACAGCAAGACTGCATTCATCAAGGCCAGGGAAAAGGCCATTGCTAGTCAGAGAGTAAGATAAGGAGAACCAAGGGATGAGTTTTAGGTATGTGCAGAGACAGCAAAGTTTCTGTGGAATGAACCTGCCAACAGCCTACATGTAAGGACCTAGATGTTTTCATTTAAGTTTAAGATCTTGCACGATTAAACCTTGTGTTGCAGGCAGAGTAATGATTAAATCTGTAGTGATCAAGAAAGGAAAGGAGGTCAACTTTTTAGGGGGAGCTTGGCCATAATTCAGCAGAAGATCTAGAGCTGTCGATGTGTGTTGTCATGCTATTATTTTAATATAGAGTAGTGCATACAGAAAACCTCTTTCTTAATGTATTTTATTGTTTTCATTTTCACCCAAAAAATATCTTTGGAAGGGAGGCTGAAAACAAAGATTTTCATTAAATGTTGTCAAACATGATGTTTGTAACTAAAACCAGTAAAAAACAAACAAGCCCCCTAATCCCCATATAATCAAACACAGTCTTTTACAATAGCTGTTTTTCCTGGCAGTTCAAATCAACAGTTAGTAGATTCATTTGTAGCATGTGATAAGAAAAGAAAAATGTTAGCTTTCACAAAACATTGCCTAGAAGTCATGGAGAACACTAGGTGCAGGGTGAGGATCTTCTAATCAATCAATGGAAGTGTTCTGTACCTCAGGAAAATAAAGATGCCTTGATACCTGTATTTCTTTCAGAGCAATTGGAACCAGACTTCATGTTATAGAAGAAAACCTAAAATTTAAAGTGATAGTGGTAGGGCTGTAGAGAATTCCATGCAATGATCTCACCTACAGACAGAAAGCCAAGATGATCTTCCCAAATAACATTCCTCTGCTGGCTGAAATACTTATGTGAAAGACCCATAATGATTCTTTGAATGTATTTTCAGGCAAGATATTATTGCTGTATTAAGTCCCTTAAGATGGAGCCAAGGATTGAGACTGCAACTCAGGAAGTGTTTAAAGCTTTTTTATTATAGCCCATGTGCATTGGCTGGCACAAACTCTCTCAGACGGATTGTATTCAAAGCTGCCACAGGCATAGCCATGCTAGAACAAGGTGCATTTTTCAATTTAGCTATGGCCTGATCTGTACTGAGCAGTCTCCTCTGCAGTTGGCAGTGTTAAATGCTCTGTCATTACTCTGAGAGAGTAGCTTTTGTCTCTCATATGATCAGGCCAATCACGTTTTTGTAATGGGAATATGTTTACAATCACTTTGTTTTTTCTTATCTCTGACTAGTGTTGTGTTGTATTGATACTGGTGTTAGGAAAACCTCTACTGACTTGTGAAGAATGCAGAAAGATTTTATGGGACAAAGGCAGTCAGTTGCCTATGTAGAGTATGTTGGCTCAGCAAAGGTAAGTCCAGGCAAAGATGCTAGTTGTGGCACTGCAGGAAGCACTCATCATACCTGGTATTTGAAAAATCAGTCCTCTGGGTTGCAAACATTTTCAGGAAAGCATTTACAGGCTTCCATTTGCATGTGGCTGAACGCTTACAAACCAGCTGCTCAAGCTGGTGAACTTTTCTCTTGATAATGGAAGCAGGTGGAATTTAACAGTTACATCCCCTTCCCTTCCTTCTTTCCCTTTGCTACTCCATAAAGATTTGCTCCGGGAAGACTAACAAGTCTCCCTCTTATAAAATTGTATATGCATTGATATCGGTGTGTTCGGGAGACTGGGTGTACCAAAGATACTTTGCTGCAGATGGTCTTTTCTTTCACAGCTCTCACTGACCTTTCGGTAGGCTTGGTTTTGTGCTCTCAGCACAAGGCCCCAGAAAAGGCAAGTGCTTCTTAACTAATGTAAGAAAGATTAAAATCCTTGCACTTGTTCACATTGAACTCTGAATCTTTCTGAAAAGACTGCGGGAAGCAAAATTAGTGACGAACATTTTTGCAGCCAGAATGGGAAAAAAACAGCATGGGGAAAACATTGTTGCTGTGTTGGAAGAAGATAAAATACTCACTTTTTTTATTGTGAAAACTACAATTTAAAAATTCAGATTATATTGATATGCTCTATCAAATCTATTTAGACGTTTTGAAAGATCTAATTAAAATCTCTTAAAATTTTTGTCTTTGGTTCTTCCCTGGCCGTCTTCTCTGCCATGTACTTCTGAAAACCCAGTGCTATAGGTTTGTATTGTCTCAAACATTTGTATTTGTGTGCATGTTCTCTCTAGAGAAGATTAGTAAAATATGTATAGGAATTGAATATACTTACTGATGTAGAGGCGCAAATGAATAACCCAAGTAACCTAAGAAGTTAATAACATTAATTGAGACCTGTCCCAAAAAAGGGAAGGAGAACCTGAAAATCATTACTTTACTGATGGTAGAACTGAGAGTATGAAGAATGGTGCTTGTCCCTTCAGACTCTACTGGGATATAAGCAGAGAAGCAATCACATGAGATGCTGGTGAAAAGAGACAAAGCTAGACTTCTCTCCTGTTTGTTTATCTTTCCATGGTTGGAAGGTGGCTTGAGCTTGTTTCTTGCTTACTTCAGAATATCCTGGCCCGTCTTCGCCATCTTCTCCTAAATGCTTTGCTTGTACCTACCTGTACATGGAATATTATTTATTGCTTTAATTACTGTGGTATGTGGTTGCTGTGTTTTGCTTCAGACAATATCCTGTGGCTTTTGATAGCTCCCACTTTGGATACTTCCTTGTGTTCGTTGTGGTATCTTTATTTTCATATCTGATTAAATATATTGTCTTGAAGGTTCCTTAGGGAGTTTTCTGTGCCCTCCCCCTCATCTCACTTTTTATTGATGTTTTATATTCCCAATGAGATTTGATACCCAAGGACTTCTACTTGTCTGTGTTAATTTATTGTCTCTCAGCCCTGAGCATCCTAATAGCACCACATGCAGTATTAGCAACTTTCGGAGACCTTGGCTTTAAATTTAAATTCTGTGAATTTGCATAAGTATTTGATTATATTCTTATCTAACAAAGGTGTGAGAAAATATTTTATTTTTTAGCAAGACCATACTGACGATCAGTTTTGTTCTTCTGCAGTGCCTGAAGGCTTAGGTTAATAGTGGTACTGTGTAGCTTTCCAAGGACAGTCTGGCTTGCAGGCCATATTTGCAATAGGGAAGTATTTGCGATTTGATGGGGCTGATGAAAAAAACCCAAGGAGCCAGGAGAAGATTAAATTTTCATTTTCTTTCATATGAAAATTAATTTCTCCTGATTCTTTTTTGGTGATTAGAAGTGTATGTTTCTGTGCAGTTATATAGCAGGACTTCCATAATTACAATTTAGCTCTGCTGTCTTACATCAAAAACTATCCATTGCTCTTGTGTCTCTTAACATTGCCTTCTAATGGGCTTACATCCCTGTTGGAGGGTTTATCTTCTTCCATGTGGATAAATTCTGCTGAGCATGGGGTAAGACTTATTGCTAGTGCTCTACTGCAGAGATTTTTGGCATGTCCCAAAGGTCCAGTTCTTCCATCAGATTGCAGTTGAAATGAGCAAAGGAACAAATAATTTAACAAAAAAATAAATAATGGTTTCTTTATTTTGTTGTTGATGGAGATCTTTTGCTTTACTCTGGAGCAGATCATGCCTGGGCTCACAACTTCTGTCACTAAACTAATTGCTGTGGAGCATTTGGTATCTCTGAAAGATTTTTGAGGCAGACTTAACCACTTGAAGTGTGTTTTCCAAATTATTTAAAGATTAGTTTTAAGATATAGAGGAAACTCCATATTCCGCTATCAGTACCACCTAGCATGAGATACCACCAAATGTTACTACAGCATTGCAATATAAATTCTCTGAATACTCTAAATATATTACATTTTAAGGTTCAGCTTTGAGTAGTTCCTCACTGTTTCTTTTCACTTCCACAAATGAACCCCCTCACATCTCTAAAAGGATCTCTATTGCATCCACACTAGCTACTGCTATTTCAGGAACATCATACTTTGAAAAAAAAAAAATTAGAACTGTGATGAGAGGAAATAAAAACAGAAATAAAGACTAATTTTGTGCTCTGCCCCTGGCAGTCAGCCTTTGCTTCCCACCTTTCTTTCTTTCCACGAGTGTCTCTAATGGTTGTTCCTCTTGCAGGCTCCGTCAAGCTTGCTAAGCCCAGTTAAATCTCCAAGTTTGAAATTACTTGTTCTTTCCTCAGAAGCAATGCCACCAAGCAGCTAGCAAAAATGAAGCTCTTCACTTTGTACACTGTTTGAAGGACACTCATTAACGGACCGATTTTGGAGGACCGCACACCCACATACTCTGGCTGAAACTGCTGGGAGAGTTGTAGCTGCCCCGCACACCTGAGAAATACAGTCCTCTTTCAGTTCCAGAGACTGCTGTCAAATTACATTGCACAGTGCTGCCTAAAGGCACAGTCCGAAATACAATCCTAAGAGAAAGAGATTAGAAAAGGGGTGGGGGAATCACTCCTTTTCTTTCATTGGCTTCTGTTATTCACGTTCAGCAGTACACTGGTGAGTGGCAGATTCATTGATTCTTTTGCCTAGCTCAGGCTTTCATACAGAAGGGGGAATATATTTCAAAAGCCAGATAATGTGATTATGAAAGCATAAAGAGTATCAGAGAGAGTGTGTAAAGACAGAAGTAGAACTCAGTGTGGTAACTTTTTTTTTAAGAAGGCTGAATTTTAAACAAACAACTTCCTTTTATGTCCACTGTAACTGGAATGACAGTTGCTGTTGAGAATATTGGAAATAAACTTTTATATGTATATAAATGTATAAACAACTTATTTTACTTTCCTGAAAGACATCTCAAACAATAATTTGGTTCAAAGTGGGATGGTCATCATTATTTGGAAAGAAAAATGTGACTACTTTTACAGTTTTAACTGCTTCAGAGTAGATTTCATTGAACCAAAAAACCCAGCTACTTCTGGTTTTGTCATCTGCAATTTTAAACAGCAAAGCAGAAAACACATTGTGATATATAAGGACTATGCTGGAGGCTACTGAGAAAAAAGTGCATCTTTACTTGAGATACTATGTGCAGAACTGATGCCTTATCTCAAAAAGGTTTTTTCAGACCTGAAATGAATGCAAAGAAAGAAGGGTGATGACTCTAATAGAGTGCTGGGAGAAGTCTCCTCTGAAGCAAAGCTATGAAGTTTAATACTATAAAACAAAAAAATAAATTAATACTCTAGAGGAAGTAGATCAAGAGCTTCTGTGTTTTCCCTATATCTGAACATTTGGACCAAGGCACAGTCAAGGAAGCTAAATAGTGAGAAGTTCAAATTCAACCAACAAAAATGTTCTTTTCCACACAATTTGTGATTAAGATGTGCAAACTCCTGAGAACAGCAGTGAAAGTGAAGTAGAAAGGGATTAGATGTTTGTACATGGATAACAAGAGACTCAGTGATGTTGGTGGTAAATGTTTTGGAGTGGATTGTAAATCTTGTCTTTTGGCATCCAGAAGACTGATAAAGATCAGGTGAGATGGATCAAATTTCCCCCTTGTGGGTTTTAGGTGTGTCATCCCTTGAAGCCTCTAATAGCAGGGAGATACAACATACTGTAATAAATGGACGGCTTCTTTGATCCAGTATGGTAATCTGGGATACCAGACAAAAGTGCCTTAGGTTTTCAGCTAAGAATATGTATGTGATTCAGCAAACCATGGGAATTAAGTATGTACTTGAAATTAAACACTTGCCTAAATGTGTTGTTGTATAGGAATATGTTTACTGTCAAGAAAATCTTCCTCTTCATAAAATGTTACAGGAAGAAGCTGTAAAAAATGAATGAAATCAGCATGGATTTGAAGTTTTCCACTGAATGTTTTAAAGTTTTAAAGTGCATATTCAGCCCTAATACTTTTAGAGAATATTGCAAGCAGGCCTCAATTTTCTTCTGCGTAGTAAAATGTTTTCACGGCTGCAATGGCCTCTCCATCACAACTGGCTGGCCGTATGCTTAATTTTTTTTGTTACAATGGTGCACAAATTCAGGAGCTGCATTCTAAATAGTTCTGCGCAACATAAGCATATGTCTGTACCAAAACGAAAATTTCAAGTGACTTGTGAATACCTGTTGCTCTTTCAGTTAGAATTAAAAACTTCATATCCTGGCAACCTAATCTAAGGGGGGTTTTTGTGTCTAATTTACTGTAATTAATCCTGCTGACCTACCTCTATTTCTTTGTGCATTGTCTTTATGAAAATATCAACGATCAATGAAAATCAAAGCTCAGGTTTTCAATTAACCTACCGGGCACCTGTGTTTGGCATTGTGTGGATTCTGTGGGACAGTAAAGAATAGTTTAAACTCTGCACTTGGTTTATATGTATATTTTGAGAGACACAGGGTTTCTTTTCCTGTTTATACAGCATTTAATACAATACAGGCTGAACAATGTACAAGTCCACCTATATCCTTTTTCTAGGAAAGTATAAAGAGGAGGCAAGACATAAGACGTGTTGTGTTGTTGAAAGTATATTTCTGGATGGACAATGCATTTATCTGATACTTTATTGTTTAAAATTTCAACTTCAAGTAAATATTGTGGACAAGAAGAATTCCTTGATGTGTTTTTGCTCAAGGGCAAGTTGTATGCTCCCTTTTTAATGGATTCATAAAGGGAATGGTAGCAGTGTTGTTTCAGCCTTTTCCAGCATCTAAATCTGGCTAAATAATTCAATAAAAATTATAGCTACAGTGAATGGTAATTAGGTTTATGAAAGAAAGAGTTACTTCAGATAAAAGAATGAAGGGCCCTATTTCTCGCATTGCCCAGGCAAACATACATTGTTGTTCACTGTTAATGTAACTGCAGGTCACACTTGTTTCACACAAAGCAAGCAGTGCCATTCCGGTTTGAGAAAGTTAAGGCCAGAATATATCCTTGTACTTTTTAGTACAGCTGTTAAGTTTCACCCAGTTAGCCTGTGCTTAGTCCTAAAGATAGGTGAAATTTCAACTGCAATTACACTGGTATATGAGATTTACTATGGCTGGTTCTTAGAAAGATGAATCTCTGCCCTATCTCCAGGTATTAGCCAACCTTTTCCAGTTTAGATGACCAGGGCGTTCAGAACAACTAATCAAATTTATCCAGCTAGATCACACCAGGTGCTCTGTGCACCCTGTTAAGCATTTAAACACTGATCAAAAATATTTAAAGGAATGAACTTCATAAGAAGTTTCCAAACTTCTCATTGACAGACCCTGATATGAGTTTGATATTCAACCATCTACCATTTTTAGCCATTCAGTTCAGTAAGATTTCCCTGGTTTATAGTACCTCATATGCCGCCCAGTTTCTTTGACTGTTTTGAGTAGTTCACAAATTTTCAGCGTGCTGTGTTCTTGAACACCTTCTGCTGCTGTGGCTGCTTGCTTAGGGGGTCAGAGGACGTGAACATAGTCAAATAAATTTTTTGTACCAAAATAATTGGATCAATTCTATTTAGTCTCTTTCATCAGAATCCTTTCAACTTGGTGAAGTTCTGCATTTCAAGGGGTAATAGTCCATAAAAAGACCCTTTTTTCCATTGAAAAGGTTAAATAAATAATTAAAGGAATGAGAAATACTGCACTACACTCTAACATTATGCAATCAGCATGGCTGATGTGATTTATCAGTCTTTTACAACTGCTTTTGCTGCCAAAGGAACTGTTCCATGAAAAATATTCTGTAGAGTGGGAGAGACAATTTTTTAGGTATGTCTTATTTTTATGACACACATCAATGTAGATTCATTAAATTTGTAGAAAAAGCCCGCCAGTCACAGAAATCTTCCCTTTGCTTCCCTCCATCCTTATTTTCCACCAGGGTTCCCTGCATGGAGACTATGCCCTCCTGCTTCCCTTTGAACCACTAAGCCAGCAGCCCAGAGTTGTATGCCCGCAAGGAACACAACTGTTTTCCTTGCTATATGCTTAATATTTAATATGTAACGTTCAGCTCTGTGTTCTAAGTTAAATTGTTCAATAGACTATGTATTATTCAATAAGGAAAACTTAGAATGTTAAATAAGCAGGAATTTAAGATCCATTTATGTGAATGGGCCTGATTACATAACATTTCCTTGCTTTATTGTAGGTTCATTATTACTTTTAATTCTTTCATTATTTGATTAAGTTGAAAACGAAGCAGTTTGCCATCCAGGACACTTCTAGCATTGACCTCCTTTCTTTTAGATAAATACAAATGTGCAGTTAGTACCTAGCCCGAGTGTATAATGCATGCAAAATTAATAGATGGGCAAAATCTGCTTGAGTGTTACAAAACCAGGACAAATTAATGTGCTAGGGGTTTTTTTTCCCCTCCATATAGTTTCTTACAGAAGTTTAGAGGTGTTTTTGCAGAGTATTCTTTTATTAAAGAGGGTGGAGGTTTCATACTTGCTGGCACATGTGAATTACTTATTCATTCACAGCTCCCTATTGTTATTTTTCCCACAATAACAACAGAAGTCCTCTCCAGACTGATTTGCTGTGCAAGCACATACTAAGACTAAGGTATCTTCATTGAATCACTGAGCTAACAACTGAGTCTAGAGAAAGGGCAAAGAACAGCAGCACAGGTTTTCTGTTTTATTTATTGACCAGGGATTTAAGTATGAAAAAAATCTGGGGCCAGTTTTACCAAGGTGTTTGGTTGCCTCACTTCCATTTAAATGAATGTGAATTAAGTGCCAAATTGCTGGTTAAAAAGCTGGCTGACGGTGACATCTAAAAAAATTATACCAAGTCTTGGCTAGAGGCATAAATTGCCCTCAAGTTTGCTGATACCCATTCCAAAATAAGTCCATTTATTAGCACAACCACTGGAATCATTTGATGCTTAATAAATGATACTAACCTCCCCACCCCCAGTGTGAAAACTAGAGCTGCTATGATATGATTCCTCAAGAAGCAGGAGACATGGCTGCTAGCACTTATCCTATCTTCCTGCAGCAGCAGAAATTCAATCTAACAAATCCACTCTGAGATCTGAGGAAGAAGTTGATGTCTAGTAGTATCAAGAGGAGCAATTTTTTTTCTCTCTTCAATCTATGACAAACCTTAGCAATTTTGCCTGGGCAAAACCACCGTTCTAGGATTGTTAGAAATCACCTTGTAATTTTCCAACCTAAGTCTATTTCTGAACATTATATATCCCATTGATCTTGTGCCAGTATCATACTTAAAGTTAGCTAACTCTTCCACTATCTTGACATTCATCCTTTACAAGCATGAGTCACCATATTCTCCCTCAACCTTTATATTCCTATGCCAAGTCAAGCTTTTTGTGTATCCTTGTCCCCCAAAGATCTTAGTTGACCTTTTTTTGTTCCTCTTTCCATTTACGTTCTTTTCTCTTGAAAACAGGTGCTTAGAAATGTAAATACAATTCCAATTGAGGCCACACCAGGCTTTTTTACAACTGTATGGGTATTTCCTTGCCTGTACTAAAACAAATTCAAAATACTTTGCCATTTGTACCTGTACTGTGTTGTCTTTGTCCTTGGTGTGAGGAACTTGTTCATGGGTCTGAGCTCTCACATGCACAGAAAAGAAGCTCCTTGGAGATGAACAAAGATGAGGTGCAGTCTGTTGGACATGTGGTAATAAGGGCCATAGTAGACCACAAAGGAAATAAGTTGACTTTGAAGACACAAATTGGTGTTTATTTCCTCTCCAGGGGACAGAGTTTTGTCCTTATTAGCATATGACTTAGTATCCCTTCATATTTAGGTCATTCGATGGTGTTCTGTTTTTCCACACAGATGTGTCGCAGTAACATCCCTGCTGAATTCACAGCATATAAATATATCAGAATACCAGGTGTCTGTGCCCAGGTCCTGGCAGTCAAGGCTGCAGGGTGGCCTCTGTGAGAAGAGGCCAGAGTTGCCCCATGCCAGACACAGCCAGTTCCAGCCAGTCCCAGCTGGCTCCAAGGGCCCCACCGCAGGACACAGCTGAGTCCCTCAGCCAAGCTGGGGGTGCCTGGGGGAAAAGAGGTTTCCAAAAGGGCACAAGGCGGCAGAGGCAGAGGAGGAGGAAGGCAAGGAGGGAGCAGCAGCAGAGGGACCCCGCGGCCAGAGGAGGAGGAGGGCAGGAGGTCCCTGCAGCCCTGGGGAGACCCCGCTGGAGCAGAGACCCACCCTGCAGCCCGGGGAGGGCCCCACGCCGCAGCAGGGGGATATTTCCTGCAGGAGCTGCGGCCATGGAGAGCCCGGGCGGGAGCAGGTTGTCCCTGAAGGACTGCAGCCCGGGGCAGGGCCCGCGCTGGAGCAGGAGATGTGTGAGGAGGGAGGAGCGGCCGAGAGGGGCTGTGATGGACTGACCGAACCCCCATCCCCACCCCTGTGTCCCTTGGGGGGAGAGGAGTCGGGAGTGAAGTGGTGAAGGTGAGACTGGGGCAAAGAGGGTGGAAGAATGGTGGTTTTTTAATGTTTGTCTTTATTTCTCACTATCAAATTCTATTTTAATTGGCAATAAATGAAATAAATTTCCCCAAGTCAAGTCTGGTTTGCCCATGACAGTAACTGGCAAGTGATTTCTCTGTCTTTACCTCCACCCATGAGCTTCTTCATCCTATTTTCTCACCCTGACCTGTTGAGGAGGTGGAGTGAGTGAGCATCTGGGTGGGAGTTTGGCCCGTAGCCAAGGCTAACCCACCACAGAGAAATACAGGAATGACGATATTATCTAGTTCTTATAAGGCTTCTCAGAGTGATTTTTAAAGGATCTCATTGTCCCTTGTGTTTTACCAAAGGGAACATGGCACCTATTGTGAGATCAATTGATGTGCCCATTTTGCCCTGCCTGAGGGTTTATCATGCTCATGTTGCATTTCTTCTCCATTGTCAGATGGCTGAGAGAAGTGACTTGGCTCTCCTTGCTGACTCAGAAAAGACTGGAAGCACGAAGTCTGTGGTCTGCATTTTTGCATGCTTTTGAGCCCACTCTGAGCCAGAGGTCATATAACACAGATTCATGTGTCTGTACCCAAGTTAGTAAATCCTTCTGAGAGCCCTTGAGATATATTAGTTCAGGCTTTGAGCCACACTAATACAGCTGCATGTCTCTGCCTATACACTCACCCAGCAGAGACTGGCTATTTTTGTTTCCTCTGCCTGCCTAAATCCACAAGATATATTCTGAGTGACCATGCACTGAGGTTTGCCAGGAAAAAGCATGGCTTGAAGAATAGCAGGTTTTTTTATTTATTTCAGCATTTAGAAGACAGCAGCTTCCCAAAACGTCTAGGCATGATCTGCATAGCACTAAATGTTATGTGTGTGAGATACTGCAGCCTGTATTTGCATTTATGCTGAGAGAGCAGTGCTGCACAAGGAGGTGTGTTTGTAAGTAGTACTGAGACATCCCTCTGAATTACTGCTGTCTGCTAGGTTCCTGGTGGTGAGAAGAGACTTGCTAAGGATGTGCAAAAGAGTTAAGCACCATTGTTTTACCCCAGGTGTGATTCAGAGCTTTCTGTAAGGCCATAACTGACTTTTTAAAAAAATATTCCCTCAAGCTGTCCTGAGATATGAAGTGAATTGTCTCAAACGTTTATGGGCTGGGTGCTTGTGGCAGCATGAGGGAGATAAACCCTCTAATGTTCGTAAATGTACATGTCACTTCTGTTGTGCATGTGACTTCTGCCTCTGTATCAGAGATTACCAATGCTGGGAGTGATAGAAAACTCATCTTTGTCTCCCAAATGCAGGAAACTCAGTGGATGAGGTTATAGGAAGGGGGACACATAATTATTCATCAGTGTTTGCAGGGGTGGAGGAAAAGCAGGAGCAGGCTGGAGCGAGGAAGCATGCAGTGAAATGGGTGCCAAGCAAGTGAATCTCATTTTTAATGTGTAAACTTTTAGCCCTGGGTGTCACTGTAACTCAGATATGCATGCAGTACTAGTACACGTACAAGGGTGTGAAAGATTTTTCTGGTTTGGTCTGCACTAGAGCTCACTCTGTGTATAGTCTTAGTGCCATGAGCTATTTCCCATCAGCTGCAGGAAGCATGTAAGCAACAGTCCTTCAGTCTTGAAGTCTGAATATGATTTTTCTTTTCCGGAAGTTTCCTGCTTTGGTTCTCAAGGAATACTTAAGAAAAAATAAAATGCTATGCAATTTTGAACATTGGTGTAGATATTTAAAGTTAAAATAATCACAATTGCTTATGGAATGCAAAAAGAAAGAGTAAAAATTACCAGAAGAAAAATTTTATTTCAGTGGCTGAATGATTAGTGATAAACTTGATGGTTTGTTTCTAATCTGCCCTCTAGTGTTCAGGATGCCTTATCTTCTAGTGCTTTCTCATGTCCAAGGACTTCTTTGAGTGCGGGAAATGAAGAAGGGAAGTGCAGAAAAAAATGAAAATGGAATAATGACTGAAATAGTAGAAAAAATTTTCTAATGTCCTTCACAGTATGAATTCAAAGGATTCAGTTTATTTCATTGATTTGTCATATTAGAGAAACAGGAGAAAGGAATACATTGCAAAACTGATCAACAACTCCAATCTCATCTCAGATTTCTTAGTCTTTTAAAAGATTAAACTGACAAAATCTTTGTATGAAATTGTGGAAAGATTGATATGTTCAAAGATTATTTTCCTTGTGATTGAAACAGATTTGTTGAACTTTCCTAGAAATACCTTTTGGGTAATTTAAAATGTAAATTTATGGTAATTTAGAATTTGAGAAATATAAATGAGAGTATTTTAGAAAACAACTTTGTTTTGAAACTAAGCTGATCCTTTAGAACCAGCATTGTATTACTCATCTTCTCAAAATACTTTTAAAATTTATAATTCAAGAGGAAAAGAGGCATAAAAAAAGTATTAACTCATTCTAGAAACATGGACTGAAACCGTATTTGTACTAAATATGCACTAAAACTGTGCGTAACTATCTTAGTTCTGTAAGACCCAAATTTGAGTTTGTGCCTGTATATACAAAAGCACACAGACATGCGTATAATATCTTGTCAATACATGATTATGGACAGAATCATATTTTGTGTGTATACTTACATATATAAAGTCTGTGTGTATTTATATAAATTAATATATATATCTACAGAGTGTATCTGTGGATATATGTATGAATGTGTGTGTATATATTTATTTATATATATTCATGTGTAATTCTAGACCGTTAAAACATAAGGAACCAGAAAACTGGGACTTCTGCATTGGTTTTGTAGGTTCTGGAGGATCTGGAACAAGGTGCTCAGCCACATACTTTAGACCACCTGGCTGAGTTTCCCACTATGGTACTTAAATAGTATTTTAGACATTTGACTCTTAGACTCTCTGGAAACAGGGATGTGCAACAGCCCTTGTGCTGTCCCAGGAGAGACCCTTGGGAGGCTACCGTGCCCGATCCCCCTTGCCTGCAGGCTGGCCCACCTTCACTGAGCAGGCAGAGAAATCGCTAGCTTTGTTAGCCACTGGGCCTGGTCACCGGGCAAATCTCCTGGAAATTGGGAGCCCTCTCAGGCATCCAGAGGCATTCACTCTTCTGGCTCCCTAAGACGAAGTAGCCCAAAATGTGAAAGCTTGAGTCAGATATTTTTCCTAGCTACTGCTCAGGGTAGGCTGGAGATAAGCTCAAATGGGTGTCCTTTGAATGGCTTTCTGGAGATGCAGCTGTCTCCAGAGGAGAGAGCTCTCCTACCTAAACAGACTGAATTACCCCACCGGGATTTTCCTTCCCCAGGGCTACAGTGAGAGTCTGCAGCAGGACTAGCCAAATCACACAGTCCTGTTGCTCAGGGCTAGGATTGGCATAGTCTCCCATTTCAGTCTCTTCACGCCCTGTGCAGAATCACTTCCAACAGCTTGTTGGGTGACACATCATTATTCTGCACCCAGCCTGACCCTGTTTGTTCCTTATGTCACAGCTGTAGCTCAGCAGAGGATTTATTAAAGTTCACCCTGAAGTGAGTAATGATGCTGTTTGGTGACAGAACAGAGCAGAACAAAACCAGTCCCACTTTTTTCTCCGTTTTGGACAAAAATGGAGTAAGATATCTGGCCACATTAACAATTCTGCTTTTGCCTGGAAGGGAAAGTTATAGCTAGCTTCTGAGGACTGGGATCCTGGAGGAGCCTGTGGAGTTCATAGCAAGATAGCCAGGGTTGGAATAAGCTCTCTCAGGGTTTTTGCTACCTTACATCCAGTGACATGCAACATGTTGTCATTTCTGTTACAAGGTAGTGCTTGTCATGGGTTTGTGCTGTGCCCACTCAAGCATAAGGACCCTATTTTGCCCTTGGGTTAAAACCCAAACACTATGTGCTGGTTTGGGCTGTTTATGTAGATTGCAGAGGATGATGCTAACACCTAATTTAAGCGTAGAGGGACTGTTACCATCCTTTGTCCCATGCGTCGGGGCAAACAAGGGCATGCTCTGTGATGGGTACAGGACAAAACAATAGATAAAGGTTCATCACTTCTCAACAGGCAGGCTATAAGAAGAGACTTTACTGCTTTTCACCTTGATCTAGTCCTCCTTTCTCTTTCATATCTCTTTCACATCTGGGTGTTGACAGGGAACTGGGTCATGCAGGCTTTCACGGCAAAGGGAAATATTTACTTTTCCCTTTGTGTTGAAGAGATTGAGTCTCTCTCTTGCCCCATTTAATTTCAGAGCTGGGTAATGAAGCCAATGCTATTGCTGTGTTTCTGACTAGAGAAGAAAGGAAAACAAAAAGAATGTGATGTAATGCTCTGATAAATTCAGTGATTATCTTTAGCATTCTTTAGTTTTCCTTTTTATTGGTTTGACATCTACCTGCTGTGCCAATCTGTTAGCCAGAATGTCATCACTAAGAAGTACGCATGCATATAATCTCTGCTTTTCCTTTCACAGATTGAATGCAAGGCAGGCTACTAAGGGAAGATTTGGAAAACTGGGAAAATGACTTCTGTAGTAAGACAATTCATAGGTATCATAGCATAATTCAGGAGGTCTTTAGCTCAGCTCCCTGCTCAAAGCAGAGTCAGCTGTGGGGTCAGTTAAGATTGCTCCGGGCTTTATTCAATTCTGTCTTGAAAAATCCCAAAGATGGAGACCACACAACCTCTCTGGACAACATGTTCCACTGCTTGACTGTCCTAATGGGGAAAAGGTTTGAATCTCCTTATTTAAGCTTATGCCTATTGTCTCTTGTCCCCCTACCATGCACTGCTGTGAAGAACCTTTTTCCATCTTCTTTATGACCTCTCCCCAAAGGTAGTGGGGTGGCTGCTGACCCCTCAACAGTCCCTCCAAAGCAGTCCCTTATCCAGGCTGAACAAGCCCTGGTCTCTCACCCTCTCCTTACTGGCAAAGTGCTTCAGATCCTACCACCCCAGTGGCTCTCTGCTGAACTTGCCCTGGTTTATCCATGTTCTTCTTGTACTGGGGGACCACAACTGGATACAGTATTTAGGTGGTCTGAAGAGTGCTGAGGAGGGGAGGGATAATCCCTTTCATCGATATACAGGCTGTGGCCCTGTTGTTACAGCCCAGGGGGCTGTTGGTCTTTGCTGCCAATGCTCACATTCAGCTCACTGTCCACCAGGACCCCTGAGCATTTTCTGCAGTCCATCAGCCACAGCCTCTGTTGTTTCCAGTGTTTCTTCCTTCCCAATCCCCTACACTGAATCAGTGATTCCAAGGATATAACAGTGTTTGTGAAAGCCATGTTTTGCTGTTCTCCTCATTGGTTGTTGGGTCTATATATAACAATATTCTTGATGTTATGCCATGATGTTGCTGTGGGCAGAGTGGTGCCAGGTGTCTCATGCTCCCACCTACGCTGTGTGTGTACACAGAGAGTTTCCTACTTGCACTTATGTGGCAGGGAAGACCATAAAATATACTCTGACGATGGAGCTGTGCCCAGGGCTTTGGCTGTGATTAAGGCTTTGTTGTTTTTAGTGCAGGTGGGTTTTTTTCCTGCTGGGGTGGAATGGGACAGGAGGAACAAAACCATGTTTTTTCCCCTCTCAGATCTGGGAAGCAGAGAAGGAAAAAGAAAGTGCCATTCCTTCTGTCACGTGTGCATCCAGCCTTTGCAGTCATCCCCTGGACTCTGACCACACTAAATTATATAAGGTGTACTGCAGCTGTTCCTTAAGAATAACAGGGGCAATCTGCAGGGAAAATCCTCAACAATTTTCTTTTTTCTTCCTTTGGAGCTGGATAATGTCTTTTCTTAATCAATATTTTCTGTAATAGCATGAAGAAGGATATTCTGCTTTGATTGAATGCTGAACATGAGTTCTGCTGGGGGGGTCAGTTTACTGGGAAACCGAATCCCTCCATGTTCTCAAGCCTCCGGCTGAGAAATTAGTAAACACAGAAGCCCATGTCCTTCCACCTCTAGTCATTCAAATATCTTTAGGTATCAATATCCAGGCTGTATGGTCTCAGTGTTAAAGGTATGCCTACATGGCTGGGACATGCAGTGAGAGGGTGCTATGTTATCATCATCCCAGATTAGCTTTACGTCCACATCTACTCAGTCTTTGCCCTCCCCATTGAGATAAACCATTTGGTGGCATGCATTATTACTGACTGTTGTTGTCATATGCTCAATAGAAGCATACTGACAAATGAACAAGAGGAAATGTGTTTGAATTTTGTACCTGTGGACTTCAAGATAAATCCTGTGCTATGGCAGATCCCTGAAGCCCTCCAGCTGCTCTCTGCACCTATGGTTTACCTCTTGCTCTAGACTTGTAGTACTTCTCATTCTCTCTTCAATAAATAATAAGCTATAAGAAGAACAGCAGATGTCTACACAGATATTAAGACATGGTTCTGTGATTTCTTATGCAAGATAATATCTTTCACCTTTCTTTGAACTGCCACAGACCAAAAAGCATCATATAGCTTGCATAGCCCCATTTATGAAAGCCCTTAGTGTTTAGCTTATCTTAAAGTTACAACACATGTGTGTTTCATAACTACTGTTTAGCCTTGCATGCAAAGAGAGGAGATTTTTTTGGCATTAGCTCTACAAAGCAGGTAGATTTAGTTTCTTCCGACTACTTTTTCCAGCCACCCAGGAGAGAGGTGAGAACTGGTTCTTTGTCACTGTGTAGCCATGGTCTATGGGATTTCAGAGGTTAGTTAAGACTGAGACTCAGACACCGTGCTCTGAATGGCCAGCAATTTTCTGCCTCCAATCCTCAAATTACATAGGCCTTTGTAAGGCACTTCAATAAGTCTGGGTTCACTAAACTCCCACCTTTCAACATGAACTGTATTTTTTCTCTCCACCAAAAACATCCCAGTATTTTCTTTAGTTTTCCAGTTCATTCCTTCCCTGAAAATAACAAAGAAAATGAAAGCAGGCATCAAAGGAAAAGATCCCCTGAAATGAGCCAGCAGCTGTGCTACAAAATGATCAGAGAAGGTTCCTGGAATCTTGTCCCTAAAATCTGATTATACCTTAGGCTGTGTGGTGCATGCACTTGCTATAATGCACAGCAATTACACAGTAGCTATATTGCTATGGCTGTGGCAGGGTAACCATGGGATGAACACTTGTCTGAGTTCATTCAGGGACAGGAAGAGCAGAAATGAAATTTACTTTAACAACAGAAATCCTCTGTTATTTTTATTTTTTAAAGTGAGACCTCATGAAATTTTAGACATTTACAGAACGAAAGAAGGAAGTCAGTCTCTCAAGCATTGATGCTTGTGAATGGGTTACTTTGATCTGTGCTTCTAGCCTGCTCTGCTGACTTGCCAGAGCACAGGAACTCAGCTTTATGGTATATATATCTTTTGGTTATAGGTTCATTGCTCCTCTCTACCATCGCCTAGATCACTTTATTGTAGCTGTTACAAACTTGCTAACTTGGCTTGCTTTGCTGAGGGAGGATCTGAAGTTTCATGCCTACTGGTAACTCAAGAAAGGAGAATGAACAGAAGGTAGTGAGAGAGGTAATCAATGGATATGTATCTCTACTTGTAATAGATTCACTTAAGCCATGTATTGCTGCATTTACACTCCATCCGATAGCTATGCAAGTCTTTCCAAAGCAGTCTGCAATGTAGACGTGCCTCAAAAGTTGCTACACTTAGCTCCTTCCACCTCATGATGCTATGAATGACCCATTTGCTGAAAGCCATTTTGAATATGAGGTAAGGAAGCGTCCACTAGCAACTTCTATCATTAACAGGGGTGGTTGGGACACTGAAAAATATCCTATTCTGTTTTTGTTGCAGTGGAGTCTATCGAGCTGTGGTAGAAAAGTGGGACTCATCAGTCTGGATGGTGATATCTTAAATTGCTTTGCCAAGACTTGTCAGAACTGTTTAGAGTTTGGCTTTTCCCTGATCTTACTCCTCCATACCATTGCACTTCCTCCATACCATTGCACTTCCATTGCACAGCCAGGGAAGACAATGATGTCTCTAGCAGTTTCCATATTACCACTGTGTAAATGGGCTTTGGAATGTCGTTGACCTAGAAAGCACTATGGTTGTTGGAAGTTATAGGTTAGCACTTAAAGCAACTTAAACCAGGTGTTCAGATCTCAGATATTAACCTCCGCCACTGTTGAAAGTGCTGGTTTGCCACTTGTTTGGGTTTTGTAGAACAGATTGCCATCCAGTGGCTGAATAACATGTTGCATGCAAGCATATCCGAGTAAGCTGTTTGCTACCCTGTCCATTTTCTACCTGTAATAGAAATTTCCTCAAGCACATTTAGCTTATCTGTACCATGGTTTACCTAGATACAAATGAGGATGATATTTCTCCTCTACTTGCAAGGCTGCAATGTGAAGTTTTTGGAAGTAATTTTAGACAAGTGTTTGGTTCTGATTTTTTTTTAATATTTATTTAAATCCTTATATGCAAACTCCACTTGATAACAAGGTACTACTAGTACTGCCTGCCAACTGGTATTTTGCATTATAAAAGACGTATTTAAAAAAGAAGCTGAAAACCACTAGGGAAGAGTCTTAAACAAACAAGCCCATCTGGCTGTTTAGTGAATTAATATGTATTTTAGTCAGGAGTGATACCGGTGAGTGTTGTTAAAGTTGTCCAGCATTTCTTATACTAATACTCTAGCTTTTATTGCTTATAATTTTGCTGTATCTTAATTGCTTGGGCTGAAACTCTTTATGCAGAGGCATCTGCCTTACACCAAATTAATTTTGGAGAACTGCAGCCAAAATAGTTTATCTGTTTCCATAAAAGTATCTAGGAGAAATAATCAGTTTTGCCCACATTAGAAATGGATCATATGCTTTTCTTTGGAAGACTTGCACTCATGTGCTTGGGAGAAGATACTCCAAAGAGAAAAGAGAAGAAGAAATGGTCTTTCTGTTGCGTCCATCACTCAGAACTTCTATCTTAAGACAGCACATAAACATTTGAATAAACACAGTTTTCTAGTGTTCAACAGCAACTAGACATAAACAGCTAAGTTCCCCCGACACACTGACTGCACTGGATGTTTTCCAGTCTGCGTCAAACAAGAATTTCTCTGCAACTTGCCTTCCTTTTTCTGGGATGCTATAAGTTAGACCAGATCCAAGGCAGGACACCAGGTGGGAGGTAGGACACCCAAGGTGGGAGGAGGACTCCCTGCACTGTGCTCAAGCTAAACAGGGGAGGAAGTTTCCCTTGTGATTTACAGAACAAAATTGCCAGAGGGACATCTAGGAGGTAACAAGAGACCTAGGAAGAGACCAAGTGATTTGGGCTTAGGATGTTGTAGGTTGACTGGGATGGATGTGTGAGGTATGACTATACATGTATGGCAATATGTGTGCATGAGGACAAATGAGGCTATGTGTAAAACTAAGGGAGAGGTTAGCAGTGGGTGAATTAAGGGGGCAGAGATCAGGAATCTGTGGAATGCGTGCTGGGAGCAACAGGGCATGGGACTTGTTCATGATTTCACAGAATGGTTGATGTGGGAAGGCACCTCTTAAGATCACGTTGTCCATAGCCCTGCTCAAAGCAGGATCAGCTAGAGCAGGTTGCCCAGGACAATGTTCAATAACGTTTTGAATATTTCCAACGATGGAGACTCCACAACATGTCCAGGCAACCTGTTCCAGTGTTCAGAGAGTTCAGCTTTGACCTTCAGAAAGTCTCAGCTGCTTGTGTGGGTGCCTCTGGGAAAGCCCATGCCTTGTTTTCCATGCACAAAATAAATGGCAATGACAGCTCTTTTTCCATAGGGGTGTTTAGAAAAATAATGATTGTTTGTGATTCTGTGAGGTACTGCAGTGGTGAGAGAAGTGCTCTGCAGCTCCTGAGGCTGTCTGTAACAAGCATGATCTTTCTGGCCTGGGCTGGGTTATTCACAAAATCCTCCTTCCCCTTCCTCCCCGCTCCCTCCCGTGGGCATAAAGCTGAGGATGGAGGATGATAATCTTGTGTGCTTGGGTTCACTTTTTGCCTCAGCCATGGGTAAGATAAGAGACATACCTCCAAATCAAACTACTGCGTTTTGCAGAGGACCCTAAAAAGATGTGCTTAAGTAGATATCTGATATTGGTCACTCTTTAAAGATGTCCAGAATGTGTTTATCCTTCATTCCTATAGTTCATTGGCAGTTGATGTGTTATTTTTCAGAACTTTGTTCTATGGTACACAAAGACACTTCAGAAATTGTTTTTGAACTCCTAATACTGCTGTAGTTCCTTCAAGTCCTATCAGATGTTTGTATCATGTTAAGCATTTGAAATGTGCTTAGTTTATTTGCTCTGGGTTTTCTATCTAGTATGCAATCTTCCAGAGCCATGAATGAGTAAACTGTATCCTGAGATTTCCAGCTGCCTTCCAAGTAAGAGAAGCACTGGTGGGTAAATGTAGCTTTTTCTTAGTTAAATCAAGGCTGTTTACTTGGCAGGTTGGCTGTAACAAGTAAGATGCCGGACTACAAATTGGATGGCAGAATGAAAAAAAATATTAAATGGATAGCAGCTGAATGAAGACTCAGTGGCTTGAGGATGGGATAAGTGTAAGGACTTGCAAGGAGAAGTATAAGCTTATGCCCTTGAAGGTTTTCTTGGATACAGCTATTAAAGCAAGCCAAGTCTTTGTGATCCTTGTATATATTATGCTATGTGGTTTTTGTGTGAAATACATACTAATAAAATGACAAATTATACTATATACTGTGAGGGATTATTCTTTTTCTAGTGCTGTATTCTTTACCTTCAATTCTCCTGTATATGTGAAAAAGCTGCATGATTTTAAATGCTGCATGATTTAAAAAATGCTGCATTATTTTAAAAATACCTTTATACTATGGTACTCCCCAAGAAGCTGTTATATTTACTAGAATCATGGAATCATAGAATGGTTTGGGTTGGAAGGGACCTTTACAGATCATCTAGTTCAATGCCCCTGTCATAGGCAGGGATGTCTTTCACTAGATCAAGTTGCCCAAAGCCCTGTCCAACCTGACTTTGAACGCTTCCAATAATGGGGCTTGAATGATGGAGCTCTGACTGTCACCAGCTACATCAAAATAAATATAGATATATTTCAGTTAACCATTCTGGACATATTTTATCAAATAGCTGCATGAAAGGCATCTTCTGATCCCCTCTCCTGTTTTTATCCTTCTTTTGCTTAACTGCTCCTGTGTTGCATAGCGTGAAACTGGATTATGTGAGACTGTGTTGCCTTTCCCATCAGAGGGTATTTCAAATCCTGCTACTGCAATATGGTGCAGTGCTTCCTAAAAGGGTCTTGGCCACCTGAATGCTCCTAGAGGGTATAGAGGATCCAGAAGAAATCAAAGTCCCAAGAGCAAAAGTGCTGCCTGTTCTTGTGGGCCAGACACTTTCCCTTTGGACCTTACCATTTCCTGAAATTATAAAGACTGAGTAGAAACAAACAGTCCTTGGAAACTCTGCATCACAACCAAGAGGTAAATTCAGTTTCTCAGTTAATCAAAAGAGAAGCTTAACTTTCTCTGTCCATTAACTACAGAGCTGTCGAGTCTCCTGCTGCTAGCCTGAAGCATGCACTTGGCCCTACCTTCTGCTCCTCAGCCATGGTGTTGACATGTTACGCATCCACAGTGCACTGTCACAGGGTTTTCGTGCTGCAGGATGTGTCCCAGAGCTTGAAGAAAGCTGTTGCAGCCAGGATGTGGTCTCTGCCTGTGACCACTTATTGGGTGCTCCAGGTGGAAGCTTAATGTTATTGTCTTTCCTTGCCCCATGAGACAGCTCCTTGCCTGAGACACACTCACTTCCTTGTCCTGTATGTGTGTTTAACTCACACTCTATGCCTCATGGTGTAAGGCTTTGTGTGCTGACATTCAGGTACCTGGGGAATTTTACAGTTCTGAGCTTATGTCAATTAATTTAAGACTTTTTTTTTGGTTGTTTTTTTTTTTTTATCCTGCCCAGAGCAAAACTGGTAGACTGACTACTACACTACAGCTCAAGTAGTATAGAGTAGCAGATTGAAAAGGACTCTACAGCCTGTAGAAATGATTCCCAGTCCAATGTGGGCCCTGCAGGATGGGCTGCTCCACTGAACATCTATTAGGAATCCTGCTACCTAATGGGAATATCTGCTCCAGGTTATTATTAAATAACCCAAAGGCTCTACACAAAGAATCTAGAATATGACATTTGCTGCCTATGCTGGGCTCTGGGATACCAAGTATATCCAAGCATGGCTGTGCTGTTGAGATTTCAGCCAGTCTGGGAACATTCAGCAGATAAGCAGGCACACAGGTATCTTCATTGCTGAAACCTCAGGCTCCTCTGGGGCTAAGGTGGCAGCTAAGGAGGCATTTCCAGAAGGTACGTTTTGGTTTTAATCTTTGGTGACAGGCATCAGAGCTCAGATGTCTGATTTGGTGGGATAGCTCTTCCAAACAAGAATTAGGGATGGGATTTGCCTTTACCTCAGGGTGTTGTAGATAAGTACAGCTAAGTTAGTCAGCCTTAGTGTCTTCCTAACAGCAGGGGAGAGAAAAGGAGACACAAGGGAAAATTTAACTGATTTGTTTTAGAAGTCTGCGTTAGGCTAAGTTGATTTACCTCTCTCCAGTATTTAAAGCAAGAAAACAATCTAGACATGATTAAGGTGCATAAACATAGGTGTCTAGTACCATCTGAGATGTCCTAAGGGTCTGTAATTCCTAAGCAGGGCTGGAAGATATGATATTGGTCCTACCCTTAAAAATGAAAGCTATGACTGAAAATGCAGCTTTTCTTCTAGGCTCTGTCAAATATGGCTGTGACGTGTCCTTTCTTTATAGAATCATATCTATTTATGAAATCAAGATGCTTTACATAATGTAACATGATTTATTTCCCTAGTGAACTGGTGCAAGTCATTGATCCTGCCATGCAGGACCTCCTTGAATGACTGAGGTCAAATGAAAATTTTTTGTCTTTTTTTTTTTGTTTGATTGGGTTTTTTTGTTTTGTTAGAGGTTTATATCCACTTTGTACTCCCTTGGCACAGTTGAAGATGTGCACTTTGCAGGGTCCAGGCAGTGAGGTATAACAGCAGCCTACCATTGGTTTTAGTGGGCTCTGCATACCCTTGGGGTGGATTTTTCCTTATTGTTGCAGACTAGTGCCAACAAGAGAAATAAGGTGGGCAGATCTTCAGTGGTGTAACACAGCCGTGCTGAACCGAAGAACCTGAAGCCAAAGAAGACTATATTCTGCTATTCTTATGTGTGTTCTTGAAATCAGAGATGCAGCTCTCAAGAAATAGCTCTAATAAGCAAAGTTGGAAAATATAAGCTTGCAAGCTGGTTACACTTACCTCAGCAGATACATTTTGCAGTATGCTCCCTGATTTAGCAGAAATAAGATCTGTTTGTGGTTTCAGTGATCTATTCAGAATAACCATGGATTTTGCTGTCAGCTAGTTAGTTATGGAGTGGGTGATTTAGATTTGCTCACAATCATTACTGCAATGAGATCTTCTCCCTCTGCACCCAAAATTATAGCAGGGAATCCCCTGGGCCATACATCC
The DNA here is from genome assembly GCF_034638445.1 of Ciconia boyciana. Lineage (NCBI taxonomy): Eukaryota > Metazoa > Chordata > Aves > Ciconiiformes > Ciconiidae > Ciconia > Ciconia boyciana. Next base: position 6,194,281 of record NC_132935.1, read on the forward strand.
ACCAAATATTTTTTAGCTCTTGAGAAAGGGTTCAGAGTACTGTCTAATTTTACATGCATTAAATTTTTAAAGATTAAAATAGATAACATGTTTCTTATTTATTTTTCAAGTGGTAGAAAGGACCTTTGAGTCAACTATTCCATATAGTCTCTGAGTGGACATCAGAACTGTTGCCTAAAGGATATTAATTAAAAAGTCTATAGGCAGAATGGTTTATATGATGACTAGTTTTATAAGATACATGGAGGCTGGGAAATAGGAAGCTATTCCAGGGAAGTCTGACAATGTATTCTGGTTTGCACATTTTGCTCCTCAGTTGGGTGGTTCCAGGTTCTCCCATAGTAATGAGATATATAGAAAATGCCTTTATATGAACCACATTATGGCTCTTCAAATGAACATGATGTGGAGACACTGTTTTCTAGAATACCTTGAGAAGAGGTACTGCCAGCACATCTCCTACAACTATTTCTCCAGGTCTGATACTTTAATAGGAAACACCACCCAGTGCATCTTCTTGGTGCCTCAAGCTCATAGATTCTTATCATCTGCAGCATCCCGGCTGCAAGCAGAGCTCTGGCAATAGGAAGGAAATCCCTTTAGAAAGTTTCCACCAGTGATTTTTCTTTTTCAGTAGGTTTTAGGCAGGGTTTCACAATGTCCTGCAAACAGTACCAGCTCTTGAAAGAACTGTCATGGCTTATGAGCGTTATGCAGCTTTGCACTGGCACTTTTGGATGGAAGTGACATTTGATTGTTGTGACCTTGCTGTGTCTTGTGATGTTCCAGTGCAAAATGAGAGCCTCATGACATGCGTATTTGATAGATAAATGGCAACTGAATGCCTTGATTTCACGTCTCTCTCAGTTAGGACTCCGCATTTTGATCATGTGGCAGTCCATCCACGTGAGGTCTTTTTCCTTTCTTATGTTCAGATCCCTAAAGGCAAAGTTCAGCTTGTTTGCTTCATGCAATTAGGCATGAAAGTATTAGTGTCCTGGGCTGTGTAAGAGGGTTCCTTTCAGAAGGGTTTTTTCTCACTGTTTTGTGGTAAGAGGCAGTTCTCTCTCTCACAAGGAACTCACTTATGGGGGCATTTCTCTATGCAAAAAACACCTTTACACAAGAAGACAGTAAAATCCCACTTTTAAGTCCTGTTTTAAAGAAAGAGGGTTGACCTTCAGTTTAAAAAGAGAAAAAGTTTAAAATTGCATCAAAACAGGAACTTTGAAAATGATTCCCCTCCTCAGCTTTGCTGTTTTGTTCACTTCCTCATAAAAATGCAAGGCACCCCTGAAAAATGAAACTCTGATCTCTTAGAAGCTGGTGTTTGACCTTTGCAGGGCAGCGAACTTTTCACCCACAAGTGTAGAATGCAAACATTTTGGATGCATCACTCCACCTGTTTTCCCAGAGCCCCAACGCCACGCCAAGGAGTGACCTCCATCCTCCCCACCGTTGCTGCCCCTCAGGAAGGGCTCTGGGGTGAAATACCCATGCCTGTACATCAAGGGCCGTTTGGCCGTGATGGGTGCCAAGGAGATCTGGGTGCTGGGGCAGCTGTTGCGCTGAGCGGTGCTGCCGCCGCCACTGAGTTGGGTAACCATAGCAACAGCACCACCGCCAGCATCCTCCTCCTCCTCACTCGGCTCTCCTCCTCCTCGGCATCATCAGGAGCAGCAGCAGCAGCAGCAGCAGCAGCAGCAGCAGCCCTGGCAGGAGCCAGAGCCCGGCAGCCGAGGCTGCAGCCAGCTGCCTGCCGTCCCCTACCTGCACCGTCACCCAGCCACAGCACCGGCTCCGCTGCTCCCCACGGAGGGGGAAAATAGGGGAGAGGGAGCTGAGGGAGGTGCACTGCAGAGGGACCCCAGACAACCCAGGTAAGAGCTGTGGGGCTGCTTGCAAACTCCCAGTGACTGATGTGGTGTGTGCCTGGCGTGTGTTTGCGTGCGAGTGTTTGTTGCTAGTTTTCCAGCTCGCTCCTTCCAACGGCAGTGTGATGACAATTCAAGCATGTTTTCCGGCTCATGTTTCCCATCTCTGCCATACTGTCCCTCTCCCTCTCCTCCACCCAGATACATAAGGAATAATAAATAATATTCATAAAGGTTGGTGGAAAATGGGGTGATCAGGGAACCCAATGTGATCAGAGTGTTGAACGTCTGTGTTTCCAAAATAAAAGTGGACAGCAGCAGCAGCAGCAGAGCAAAGGTTGACATGGCAATTAATAACCCTTAAAAAAAAAATCATGCGACAACGCACTTCTGTCTCTGCCCACTCCACAAATAAATCTCTCTCATCATATTCAGCAGAGAGCTGTAAACCAGAGAGGTGTATGAATAGACAAGACTAGAAACCTCACTGTAGTCCACAACTGGCACATTTAACTTAAGTACTTTAAAGCCAGACTGAATCATTTCAATAACAATACAATCATACCTGTGAATATATGTATATATATATTTGTAAAAATACTGCTCTTAAACCTTTACATCTTCTAAGAAGAAGAAAAAAATCTGCGTAAAGATGTGGGTGTGATGGCCAGGCAGTAAGAGATGCTCACTTCATCTGTGTGTGAGAAAGCATGTACTGGGTACCTTTAAAAAGGTAGGAAGAATAGCTCTAATCCAAAGGCATATGGGGACAGTCCTTGTCATTTTAAAAACAGAAGAGATCCAAAGCCATGGAGTGTCCTTGTGCAGGCAAATATATGTGGATGAGTGCGTACATGTCTGAGGAGCATGAAGGGGGAGAGAATAAGAAGTAAGTTTAAGCCAAGCTGTAAGTGTTTGCTGTGTAATGATTGCAGAGAGCTCTTTCCACTTCCACGTAACTATTTTTATTTATTCATTTATTTATTTTGTCAGCAGTAAGGAGAAAGAAGGCTGCTGCTGCTGTCTCTATCTCCTTCTCTAAACCCCTGTTCTCCCTGTCTGGTGTCCTGATCTTCCCCTGTCCTCCTCAAATCATCCTTGTCTGTGTGGCTGGAAATGCTGCTGCCTTTAATGGTGATGAGCATCTCAATAGAAGGCTTTTGAGCCCATCCCATGATATGATACAGTTATAATTCTACTTCCTAATTAAACCATGGGGACAGTCTGGGTATGACCCAATACCAAGTAATATAGTAAAGGCTAAGAGGCACCTGTCTTTCATGTTAAACCTGATTTGAAAATCACAGGGCTTTTTGGTCCCAGTCCTGTGTTTTGCTACTTGTCTGCAGATCCTCCTAAAATCAGCAGGAGCTGGAAAATAATTTGAGATTATAGGCATAGAACAGAAGGCAGAATTAGGCCCACCTTTTCTCTCTGGTTATAAACATCCTCCTCCTGCAAGCTACAGGAGAACAAGGAATTTGGGTAGCCAGGACTTCATGCCTGGTTCTTATGCAGAAGTGTTGTAAAAATTACCTGGGAATTATGTTCCATCCTAAAGGAACTTGATAGGATGAGGGATAGAAAAAGAAAACACAGACAAGTATTTGGAATCAATGCTTTGATTTGCAAAATAATTTCCTTAGGAACCTGACCTTATCATCACAACAGGTCTTCTCTACGAGGGGCTGTTTGATCCATGTTAATAACAGTGCTCACAGACACTAAGTTTAACTGAAGGGGATGATTTTGGATACTTATGTTAATTAAACTGAGTCACTGTAGGGCTACAGTCCTCAGGACACTAGACTAGTCTGGCCACATTACACGGTGTAGTTTTGTGTAAGATTTGGTGTCTTCTTCAAATCTAGGGAATATTTAACTTGCAACTTCACCTTTTTAATAACAGAGAGGGAATAAAAGTGCCTGTAAAAATGCCTATAAAAAGAGCACAAACCTGGTCATGCTTCTAACACTGAGATATCAGTAACAGAATCGAAATTCTGTTTATACATGTTGCAGAGACGTAAAGCGCATAGTCAAGGGGCACCTCAGTAAGGCATGGAGCAGTGATCCTCTCATCAGCGCAAGCAAATGACTGAAGGTCAAAGGGCTTCGGGGATTACACATCAACACCTTGCAAATATTCTTATGTAGTCTTACTTTGCTGCTAGCTGTGGCAGATGATTACAAGGAAACCAGAACTCATACATGGACTTTTGATTACTACGGGGCTGCAAAACTTCTCTTAGAAATGGCTCTGGGAAAGGCAGGAAAGATTGATGTTTTGATGAGCACTGCTTTGTCATAAAAACCCTCTGTGGAGGGCTGTTTGTTTAGGGAAAGTCAGGGCACAGAGTCTGATACCAGTGTAAACAATAAAGATGTTCCCCACCTCAGATAACCGATTGTTAATGCTCAGTGCCCCCCACCCCTGCACCTCTTTCCCTTGCTTAAACTGGAAAGCTTAGGAGAAATTGTTTTCATGTTGCCTATGGCTTTTTCTATTGTTTTTTATTTGTTTAGTAATGGAAGGGAACACAGTCTTGCTTTTGCTTTGTGCATGGCTGTTAAGAGCTGGTCTCTTGATGCCCACTTAATGTTGTTCACTAACACTGTTCTAGGGAAAAAAGCTATTTTTGTATCTAGTGATATTACTATGCATCTTTTAAAATCCCGATCCTTATTTTCATTAGTCACCCACTGTGACTCTTGGAGTTCAGAAAAAAAGAAGACTTATACAAGAGTTGCTGTTCAAAAGTCAGCATTTGCCAACAGGTTGAAACGGGGATTTCTGAAATGCTGCAGCCAGGGCTTTTTTTTTTTTTTTTTTTTTTTCTGAAGTAAGGAAGCTGCCGTTTTCCAGATCCTACTCTCTAGTAACCTGAGGCAAGAGATGATTTGATGATGAATGTTGTGCCTTGCATTTAGTTTAACAATGCTATTCATTTTATTTTGAGGCTATGTTTAAACTGCCCTTTATTACTCCATTCAATAATCACACTCTGTGATTTTCCCTGTTGCAATATTCTAATTTTTTCCCTTTACACTATATGGTGATTGGCTAGATTTGCTGCTTAATGAGACAGACATGTAACCATGGAAAATAAAAGTCTTCCCAGTGAGTAAGGGGAAGGTGAGATCTTTACATCAGAGCTTGGACACTCCCTATCTGTTTGCTCCCCTTAAAATTATCAGGAGTTATGGCCCATCCATATCTCATAAGGAAATAACTTTTTTTGCCAATACACATCTTCTTGACAGGTCAGTCTGCTCTTGGCAGGTTCTTCTCAAGTCTGAATCATACCCAGGCTCATGTAACATGGACCTTTGTGTCCACCTAGCGGATACCCTCACTAGCACTTGGAAAGGTTGTAACTGCTTTATAGTCTATTGGCTTAGGTAGTGGAAGCTCTTGGTCTCTTTGTTCAGCATCTCCTGGGGTCCATCAGCTTCCTTGCTCATGGGTTAAAACCTTTCCCTCCCAGCTTGGTGAGACAGACTGCGAGTCTGTGCTTCCCAGCAGCACATCTAAAAGGCATTGAGAAAAGTGTCTAAGAGCATGAATAGTGAAGGTGTCTCACTTTGTATGTATTTCTTCTGATCTTCCCTGTACCCAGTTCCCTTCCTTGGATGCTGGCAATGCCTGACATGCTGCAAAGCAACCAGGGCCTGCAATGTAGCATGACCTTTGCTAACACTGCTCCACGAGGTAATGGGCTGAAACTACCTGGAGCAATTGTGGCTGCTGGGCTGATCGGAGTCCTTCTTCAGAAGGTCAACGCCATGACATGCCTGATCTCAACTTGTCGGGCGAGTGAGTCAGAAGTTGACTTCTTACAAATCTTCCAAATCTAAGAAGAGATGATTTTATTTTCTCTCTAATCCTATTATTAGTGCCTGCAATGTTAAGAACTCTGTTATTCAGCAGTTTTGCTTCTTCCCTGTTTCACTGCAGCAGACGGAGCATCCCAACAAAGTGTAAAAGGGAGAATTTCTTTCTTTTCTACACTCAGATGCTGCTGACACCCATGTGTTGTCCCAGATCAAAAGAGAATCCATTGGAGGAGGGGCAGGGTTCTCCCTCTGGTCCTCCTACAAACCTGCCAGAAATCTGATGACATTTCTGTTTCTCTCTTGGGTTCAGATGTGCCTTGGTGTTGTTTTTTGGTGTCTGGAGCCCCCACACCTCAGATGTGGCTATGTTTCAGTACTGAAGTAACCCATTTTTATGGCTGTATCAGGCAAAGAGTGATTCTGGTCCTGCTGGCATCCACAGAGAAATCTAAGTTGGACAGTGGACACAGAGGAATCCACAAAGTTTACTTCTCTTACTGCCTGTGAGGCACTGTAGATAGATGCAATATACTGGCATGTCCTTGATACCTGTTGTGTTTTTTCATCCTTAGGATCATAGGTGTAACACAGCCTAAGCAGCAGTTTTACCTTCTGCTGGTGTATATATTTACCAAACTCTTGCTTTTGTACTTTCTGATCTGTGTCTAGTAGATATATTTATCTACATTTGTTCTTATTTGTTCTTAGCTATGTGGTGTTGTCATGGATAGGTCAGATCTTATGCATCCTATTGGACTTCAAAGGAGGAATTGCAGATATTACTCTTTATACCACAGACTTGTATTGATAATGCATAGCAGTGGTGTTACAATAGGTTGGTGTCTGTCTCTCTTGCATGGAAATTTCAAATTCTGACCTCCTGGTAACAGCGTGGCTTTCAAGGATTCACAAAATGCAGCACAATGACAAGTGGGACTTTCTTAATGTAACTTGGCTTGGCAGGGACTACTTGTGCTATTAGGACCACGATGTCACCATTTAGCAGCCTGGGGAGCAGCAGGCTCTTTCTTTGTCCAGCTAGTTGGGCAAACAAATCTCTCCTGTTGTATTACAATCCAGATCTGCATGACTGCGAAGGAATCTGGCTCTGGCAGCATCTTCTAATGTGTAATTTTAGTTCCTAACATGCTGTTAACATTGCATTTATTTCTGAGGCTAGAAAGCAGTGTTCCATTACTTTTTTATGGCCCAAAAGAACATGAGTATTACTTGGAGGATGTGGCTTGAGTGAAACATTGTTTGTATCTCTGTCAATTTGTCAGCCCATACTGCCAAAACCACTGTGGCAGTAGGGAAAGCAATCCTCTTTTCTGAGAATTACTTCATAAAGACCAGAGCAAAAGGACCAATATTTCCCTCCACTGAGCCCTCTACAAATGAGGTGTTTCAGTATGAAAATTTCCATCCCTATTATATAATCTCCTTCTCCTTTCCACTCATACCTCTTGTTCTTCTCAGTGGCTGTAACTTGACCTTATTGTGGGCAGATGATGCTTGTAGATGTTGTAACCTCATGGTCTAGCTAAATAGGCCCTTGGCTTGTGAGTGTCAGCTTTGAGGATGTGTGCGTGAAACAACTGCTGAAATGACTTTGCATAAGAAAGTCTCCCATTTGTTTTAGAGGTGATGGGGAAGCATGGGGCAACACACAATTAGGAAGATCATGTCCCTTTGTATACCACTTTTCTGGATTTGTGTGATCTAACAAAATTTGGGTTCTTACTGGTATTTTGACTTCTGCAGAGGATCGAGACTCTGAGCTACAGGTTTTGAGCCTAAGATGCAGGCTTGCTAGCTGCTGATACCTGTAGCAACTGCTTCCCCTCTGTGTAATTCAGTACCTGAGTTCAGCAGGTACTGGCTTACATCTGCACAGCTCTTCTGCGCTATTAGGACCCAACTATCCCACGTCTTAAGACATGAGGATCTCTGTGGGACAAGGCAGATGGATTTCATTAGAGCTGAGCAGTGTCTGCCACTGCAAGTGACTCTTTTTACAGGCGCTTACAGAGTACACTACACTGCATAAATCTATTCTACACCATGCAGCAGCACAGCCCTATTTATTTTCTTTGCCTGCCTGTCTTGGTTTAAAATCTCAGCTGAAAACATCTCTTTTCTGTCCATGTCTCCTCATTGTTTTATCTCTGTTTCCCTCTCCCTTTGCAGCTGTGTTTAAGCTGAGCTGTGTGAGGGTACAGTTTGCCAGGGTAGATGTTAGAGAAAATAAAGTTGCATTGTGTTATGTTCTAGAGTGCTTTGCTCTACAGCCATCCAGCCCTTTCATCACTGGAGGCTATAGGATGCTTGCCACTGACCTCAGAAACAGCAGGATTCATCCCCATGCACAAAAGTCTTTTCAGAAGGAAAGATAATGCACAAGGCTGTGAAGAGATTGTTGTTTGAGAAAGGCGTGGAAGCCTGAACCCTGTCGGTTGAAAAGCTTTTGTTGGCTGCTGTGGATGGATTAAAGTCATGCTGCTGTTTTAGCCTTGTACGTCACGACCACCAGAATGTTCCTTGTCTTTGTGTGGGAAACCGAGCAGCAAAGTCATGGGCATTGAGAGGCAGAGAGGAACAAGGTAGAGAGACGTCATTTCAGCAAGTCTACTCTTTTTTGCAGGAAGTCAACGTCTGCAGGTTGGCCCAAAATGGAGAGGAACAATAATTCCAGAAGATTATGCTAAAAGCCCTTAGATATGTTCTGTCTTTTATGGTGGGAAAGGGAGGAATAGATTTTGGATTGCGTCAATTCTTTTGTCTGCAGAGGGAAGAAAGATTGTTGGGGAAAAAAACCAAAAACAAAAACCTAGTGAGGAGTGATCAGCAGACTCTTGCTAATTTTCAGCAGCACTGTAAATTAGGCCTTGTTTTCTTTAAGTGACTTGCATTGGTAGTGAGTGACATTAGTGCTTTAGAATCATAGAATCATAGAATCATTGAGGTTGGAAAAGACCTTTAAGATCATCAAGTCCAACTGTTAAACTTGCCATGCTGAGAAGCTCATCGGTTTAGTGTAGCTAATAATAACACCCTAATCGAGAAACAGAAGGTGGGATAACTCAGCATCAGAAATTGGAATGCAGAAATAGTCGCTGCTAGTTGAACTAAAAATACACAACAGCATAACCCTCTTGCCTACAGCAGCACATGCTGAACATGCATTGGGCTCTGGCGGTGGGGGGAATGGCTTTCCTTTGTTTTCGGCAGCTGCTAGATCAGCAGTGTTCTGCGGTGAACTGTGTGTGTGACCGCCAAACTCTACCTCAGATGCGCAAGGAAGGCCCCTTGTAGCAAGTTAATTAGTATCCTTGGCAAGTTAATAATTCTCCAGAGCCATAAACAGACTATACAGGGTGAAACAGCCTATGTAGGATGACTTGGGAAGTCGGTTTGTCCTAGGGTAGGACTATGTGATCATGGTAGCACCCGATGAGGTGGGAGTGACCTGCAGCAGGGACAGGGATGTAACCATGGCTACTGTGTTCCTCTGCTCCTTGCTCCTGCTTGGGGATAAACAGCAGATGTCAAGATCCCTGCTGAATTATGAGCCTTGGAGTTATCACTGCACAAGGGTTGTTTGTGCTCAAAGAGATTTATCAATTTTTCTCTACAGCCTCTCAGGGCATACCCAACCTTTCAACTTGGGCTTTACAAGGGTGAAATTTGATTTAGCATGTACATCTTTTTTCTGCTATGAACTTTGAAGTCTCCATGACAATAAGCTAAGAGTGGCCCAGATGTAGTGGTGATGGGGGACCCTGAAATAGGTTAGCTAGATTAAATTAGGACACATCTAATGACAGAATCAGCAGTGCAACATGGAGTAGCTGCTGCATTGTCAGATGGTAGATCAAAGATGAGGAACACACTGTAGATGAAGAAAGATGCTCAGTGAAAAGAGGGAGTTAACTGACAGTGTTGGGCATAAGTGATGGGACATTGTTTCCGGATAAAGAACACAAACACAACACAGTGCTGAAAGAGTGAAGACAGGGAGAAAGGGCTGAATGCTCTAATTTGAAATTGCTGCATTATATGTAATAAAACCCTGGGTGTGGTGGTAATCCTTCACTGGTTTGAATACAGAGACAACTGTGGCTGGGATAGGAGTGGGCAAGGATATGACTCTAGCTACTTTTGTCACCACACCTGCAGGCAGGAGGAATACAGGTGGCTGCATCAGTACTCCTGCCTTGCTTCCCCTCCCAAAGTCAGGTGTCTGCTTACCATACAAGCACAGGTGCTTCACTCAGAGCAGAAAATGGCATCATATTGTATGAAGAAATGTAGCTAACAGAACTGTTTTTAAAAGATTCAACCTAGAGGTAAGCCCTTTCCTCAATGCACCTGAGCTTTTCTTCTGCTTATTTTCCTTCTATGCTATATTACAGCCAGTAAATCTGAGGACCTCAATCTACTTTAGGTCTCATCTGAGTCTTTGGAGTCATGAGGATCAGCTGTAGACAGGCCAGTCAAAGCACAGAGGTTATTTCTCTTGTGATAGGTGCCTCTTGTGTGGATTTCTCTGGGCTGGAGTTACTCTAGATAAAAGGACCACCAGGAATGACAAACTTGCTTGCCTGTCCTTCTTAGCCAGCCTTAGCTTCTTTCTGGGACTGCTATTCTACTTACTCTTTGATGAAATGAATAGCAAAAACCATTTTTGTTCATAGGATAATTCAGGTTGGAAGGGACCTCTATTCCAATCACCTGCTCAAGTCAGGGTCACCTGTGTGGTCAGACCAGGTTTCACAGGGTTTTATCCAGTCTAGCTTTTTACCCATTTATAATGAAAAGTGGGTGGCCTGTAAAAGCTTTTGAATTGTCAGGACTAGGGTCAGCAGGAGCTTTCAGAGAGAGATTGTTTTGAGAGAGAGAGAGGAGATCTGACAGCACGTGCAAAGAGCATTTCCATGAGGACTTCTGACTGTGGAGATAACCAGAGGAAGCTGGCAGAGACTGAGAGGAGAGCAGCATGCGTAGCATGACAGAGGTGAAGATGAACTTATCAAAAGCATCCTTGGGCTGTCAAGGGCAGGTTTATTCCTAGTGGCTTCCTCTGGGGACTTGTGGAATACACATTGCTGGGGGGAAAGTGCTGACGTTTATAGTGAAATGGGTCTGGCTTGCCCTGCTTCTGTACATGGCAGATGACTGTTCTGGGAGATAATGCCTCAGGTCAGTGATTTAATTATGTCTGGTTTGGAGACCTTTTACCATACTTGAGATGATAATTCAAGGCTTAAAGGATGGTTTTTGGAAGAATCATCTATTCAGCAGCAATAATCACCAATTACTAAGAAAAGATCACCTTACTTAGTCATTTCCCTCTTATCCCATCTTCCCCTCAAAAGCTCAGTTTTTAAAAGCTTTGCTTTCAGGACCAGTGCCACCGATGATCAGAAACCTCCCATCATAAGAACATTTAAAAAAGAGTTTGAAGACCAATTATATAAACGTTTCCTCTTTTGTAAAACAGCTTGGGACTTGTAAACATGCTGGGTCCACGTCTCTCTAAATAATTCATCATGATGAATTATTTAGTTGCGTAAGCTGTGTTTTACGTAAGGAAATGCTTTTCTTAATCTGAAGGAAATGCAGATATTTTAGATAATTTTGAAAGAAGTAGCTGCCATTTCACTATTTTGCCTTTGTCTACGTTGCAATTGATTTTTGTCATGAGTGTGTTCTTCAGGAGTGGCTGATACCAGGTCTGTAGCATGTCAAGGTGACTTCCTCAGCAGCAAAAATCACAAAACCTTTCAGCAGAATAAGGCTTATCAGAAGTTGAGGAGTCCACTTCCTATTGTAGATGTGCAAAGGGCAGATTTTAGAATCATTGTTTATTTTCCAGATGAAATTGGGTATGACAACTTCAATCCATGGGAGAGAGAGTAAAGGTGATTGCTGTTACTGATGGAGTCTTTTGTACAATGCTTTCATTTTTGAGCTTCATTTGTAAGATTAACTTGAATTTATATTTGGATAATTCTTTTGCATTTTCTTTTCTCTCCCCTTCCTTTTCCTCCCTCAACAACAGATGATTTTGAAGACAGCATGAATGAAACAAAATGTTGGCGTGGTCTAGCTGGATTTCTTGACAAGATAAACATTAAGTTGAATGTGAGACATATGCCTTAGTGTGTGACTGCAATTTTGTAGGCTCTTTTATATGTTATGGTTGGCAACAGAATTCCTGTAGCCTATTCTGGCTAGAAAGAACAGTATTTCTTAGTCTTAACAGACACACAATCTAAAATCGGTATATACCACTAGCTATACAGTGTGAGTGGTGGAGTGAATCTTGGTTATGAGTAGTTTCCATTCTGATGTATTTTATAAATGGAGATGGTTATTCAACCATGGTGCATTTGTGATAGTGTTGATGGTTTTGTTATCAGCAGTCCTCTTTTCTGCCTTCATCCCACCTTTGGTGTTAAACTGTCTGAAGGCAATGCAGCTCCATTTACTTCCACTGCAGAGTACAGACTTGCATTGCGTGAGAATATTTCCTCTGGTTGCATGGGTACAAAATCGGAGGGATATTGGCTCCAGCTCACCCTGTGAGACACTAGTTTGTTCAGCCAGACCACTGGAGAGAGCATGAATGCCATGCCCCTTTCCCACCCCCTTTAATTTTGGGGACTATTCACACAATCTGGGAGCTCTTTGAACTGCAATGAAGTCTGCTGATCCCCCCTCACCTTTTTATGCAAGGATGTCCATGCAGAAATGCTGTTGCTAGTTCATGAATGGGAAGATGCAGGCTCATGAGTGTTTGCATTTTATATGAGATCCTGATCATGGATGGAATTTAATTTGCTTTACTTTAGTGATCTGCAGTGGAGTCAACTTCATCCAAAGTAGCCACCAGCTTTTTTTTTTGTGGACAGGGCCGAGAAACAGATTTTTCTAAGGCACTACACAGACAACTTCTTAAAAATGTCTACTTTAGGATAGAAATTTCATGCTCAAACTTTGTCTCCACTTTCTAAACGGGAACCTGGACAAATAGTTGAGGAACAGCCATTTACACTGTAGATGTTTGTCATTTTACCAAGTGTATCCAATCTTATTTACTGTCAAAATATGGAACAGAGCACGGACATCCGGAGCCTTATCCCTCTTCTCTATGCACCATTGTCACTTGTTTGTAGGTTTCCTGAGGTGTGTGGCATAGTGAACTTTTTTGCCTGAGGGATCATATGCAGGCCTTCCACCTTTGTCATTCAGGTTTCCAGTCTGTTCTGGTATTTGGCATGGCAAGACCACCTTTCCTCTGATCTGCCATCACGTTCCTCTGTGTGATGTCCCACTTTGGATTCCTGGCTGGTTGCTGTACTACCACAGTGAAAGAATGGTGAAGCAGCCCCTAGCATTGCTTCACATGACACATACTGAAGGATTTTAGTCCTAAGATATAGTCAGGGAATAAATAACATATTTGGCAAAAATGTAGCATGTTTGGAAAGTGCATTTGAGCTTCGCGGATGCAAAACCCATGACCCAGCTTGGATAACAGAGGCACTATAACTACCTTAGCCTGATGCCCAGCTGCAGCAGTACATCACTGGGATGCACATCTGTTTGGTAGGGTGCTTTAGCCCAAGCAGAGCAGCATCCTTTCCTTGCCTCTGAGAGAGCTTGTTCAGAGATAGCTTAAGCACACCTCTGCAGTGGTTCAGATATGCAGTACCATTTGTTTGGAGGAGTAATTTAGTGCTTTGTGTGGGTGCATTTATGGGAACACACAGCTTCTCTTAAAGAAATATGCATGTTTCTGGTATTTGCAGATGTTATGGCTACACATTAAAAGGAAAAAAAAAAGACATTTTGGTGGAGGAAATTTCCATTATTCACCAGCAGTTCTTTGCAGACAACACTTTTAGTTGTGAATATCTTATTTGTAACTTAGTAGCTTTTTCTGTGCGGGGAGAGAAGAGGGGTTGGAAATTGATTCCCAAAGGGATGAAGTATGTCTGGTAGTAAGCAAATCAACAACCCTGTGAAAAGAATTGCACCTTAAGGCCTTGTTCCTACAATTGCTATTAGAGGGACAATAAGCCATGCTGAGGCTTGGCCCTTGTTGCCTTCATCAGGATTCCCACCCAGACTTTGCCTTTTGTTACTCTGGAGCCTAAACTTCTAATGTGGTTGTAGATTTTTCCTGGCTCATTCACAGCAAGTCTTTCTGACTCTGGTTGAAGTCAAGGAGAGCAGCAATATGATGCCAGATGAACACCTAAAGCTTGAGGTGCGTAGAACTGAGAAAAATCCAGACAGTAAAGTAGGCCCCAGACTCATGCCTGTCTTCCCCCACCCCATGCACAGACCTGTCAACCTGGATGATGTATGTAAGATACAGCCAGTGTGCCTCTGTATCCAGCTCTCCTGGTGCCGACTGCCACATTCTGTACACCAGTGGCTCTCATGGCAGCCACTCTCTGGCTGGTGAATGTCCTCTGCTGGTCCAATCTGTGGTGCCCTCACTGACTGTGGCTGGTGGTGCAGGAAGGAGGCTGAGATGCTTTGCTGCTGATGAAAGTTGTGTCCCAGACATTGCTGACAATATGTTGAGAGACAACCTAAATGCTGGTTTTCTTCTCTTTCCATCATTGTGCAATGTAGTACATGATCTTGCACGACTGCTGTTCACTGACTTCTGTGGTTGCTTTGGTAGGATTTGAAGGTTGGGTGAGTGGGTTCTCACCAGGGACCTAAACTATTCATTTAAAAACTTTGTCTCTTCCAGTCTAGAGCAATAGAACTACTGAGAGAGAATGGAAACACCTTCCTTTTAATTTTAAGAACAATATTTATCTTGTTTTGTTTATGAATCTTTGTCAAGTCTCAGCAAATCTACTGTAAGCCCCAAATCAGTGTTGAATACATCTTTTTTTTCCAGATCATTGATTTAATGATCAACAAAGTAATAAAGATGGTAGAAAATGCAGAATTATTACGCTTAGGCGAGACTTGTGGAAACTTAACAAAGCTGTATGAAGGAAAATGAAATTCTGTGTTGATGAACACAAACTAATGTACACTGGAAAGAAGTAACTTGAATGATTCATTGCCCATGCTGGGTTCTAAATAAATTCTCACTGCTTGAGGGGAGATCCTTCAGGAAACCTTTCTACATGTATGGTTATCTCAGTAAATAAAATCCTCTGTGAGTAAATAGAATATTTGCTGTATAAGAACTGGGATGAGGATTATTTCTGAATATAAGAATTAATCTTCCCCCCACCCCCCCAGTGAAATATTTTAACTTAAATTAACAACAACCTGTGGGAAGTATTGATCTTCTAAAATTTGTTTTGGGAAAAAGCTGGAAATTAAGTTTTCTGTAATCCTACTGGAAAGTTCAGGGTTTGTTTTGTTTTGAAATGCCTTTTTTAATTTCAAATTGCAATTGGCTTAGAAAAAAAAAAACCTATTTAGATTTTAAAAAAACCCCAAAACCTCAGAATGAAATGTGCTGATTCACTGAAACACAGTGTCTCAGATCCATCAAAATATTTTTGTTTCTGTCAAAAAATGTTATTTTGTGGGAAATATAGGGTTTTAATTTTGAGTCTGAACACAAATACCCACCCACTCACAGTTGGAGAATTGCTTGCTATAGGTCCTGTGGGTGTGCTCTCCGAAATATTACAATGTCTTACCAGAAGCATGGCATCTCCTAAAATAGTGCATTTTAGTATGGTCGTTGTGTCCATGGTATGGTCATATGGAGTCCACATCGTAAGTAGGAGGCTTCAGAATCAGATGACCGGAATTATTAGTGATGGGAAGATTTTTCTATGCTTTGGATCTGAGTAGAATGAATATGTTATTCCAGCTGTGAATGTAGAAGATTCCTTAGCTGAAGGGCCAGGTACTGATGTTCTCAGCTCCTATGAAGTTAATAGAAAAACTTCCACTTGGATGGGGAAGGGTTTTCACCCCTAGTTTTGATATTGGCAAGGTAGCTTATATAGCCAGGCTAGGTGCAATAGTGCTCTGCAGAACTAACTGGTGAGTACTGAGAATAATAAAAGGTGAAACAATTTACATTTGCCTCCTTTATTTTCCAAAATGTAAGAGAAAGATAGCATTCTGTGAAAGCAAAAGGCAATACATTGAATGTAGATTAAAACATGTTTTTAAACCATGAAGCTTGCAAAAAACCAAGCTAACAAAAAAACAGAGGTCAAGGCTTAGGAGAATTTAAAGAAAGAAAATGGGGGAGAGGGGGAAAAGTACTACTCATTTTTACAGCCAATGAAAACATTTGCATTTACAGGATGAGTTTAAAATCTCCCAGGTGCTGACACAGAGGCTGAAAAAAATGGAAAGATTCCCATCAGATTAATTTTTGCATCAAGCAATATCTGAGGGAAATTATAACAAAACCTGCTCACGGGGAAATACACTTTATACCTTTTCATTATCATAGAATAGGCCAGATTGGAAGAGACCTCAAAAGCTCATTCGGTCCATCCTTTCATGTGAAAGGGAGCTGAGATGAGGTCATCTAGCAGCCTGTCCAGTTGTATCTTGAAAACTTCCAGAGACGGGGACTCTACCATGTCCCTGGGGAGGTTATTCCAGTGATTGATTGTTCTCATAGTAAAAAATTTTTTTCTTATACAGAGATGAAACCTCTCCCCATGCAAATTGTAATGGTTGCCCCTTGTCTTCTCCATGTGGCTCCTTGTGAAGAGAGAGCCTCTGTCCTCTTTGTAGCTGTCCTTTAAGCACTGGAATACTGTGGTGAGGTCTCCCCTGAGCCTGCTCTTCTCAAGGGAGAAGAGACCTTCAGTCAGAAGATACCTCCTTCAGTCTTTCCTCATAGGGCAGGTTCTCCAGCCCTACTTTGATCATATTTGTAGCCCTCCTTTGGACCCTCTCCGTTCTGTCTATGTCTTGAATTATGGGGACCAGAACTGGACACAGTACTCCAAATGTGGTTGGACAAATGCTGAGTAGTGGGATGATCACATTTCTGTCTCTGCTAATAATACCCCCGTGGATGCAGCCCAAGATGTGAGTTGCCTTTGTTGCTGCAGTGGTGTGCTGCTGACTTGTGTTTAGCTGGTTGTCCACCAGGACCCCCAGGTCCCTTTCAGCAGGGCTGTTCCCCCAGCCACACAGAACCTAGCCTGTACTGGGCTCTTTGGTTATCTCATCCCAGGGGCAGGACTTTGCACTTGTCTTTGTTAAACTTCATACAGTTGTTGCTTGCCCGTTGTTCCAGCCTGTCCAGGTCTCTGTAACATGGCTCTCCCTTCTGACATGTCCAACTAACCACCCAGTTTGGTGTCATTATCAGACTTGGTGAGGGTGCTTTCAATCTGATCATCCAGGTCATTTATAGAGATGTTGAACAGCATGGGGACCAGTATGAATCCCTGGGGGACCCCAGTTGTGACAAGCTGCCAGCCTAAGTAAAAACATTGATCACCACCCTCTGAGTGCGGCCTGTTAGCTAATTTCCTACCCATCTCGCAGACTGCCCATCTAGTCTGTATCTTGCCACTTGGTCTCATAGATACAGTTTGTCTAGTTTGTCATTACAGGGTTATGTTTACTTTTCATTGAAACCTCTGTCATTGGTCTTGCTATTGCCTATCTGCATGCCAGATTTGTCTCCAATACTCTGAAGTCAAAAGGTGAACTCTGACATCCGTTTCTTGGTTCATAAGCCCCTATCCCTATGTAGAGATGTTTGTAGTTTTTTTTTCAGTGCTGCAATTGTTAAGTCATAGTGCACATAACACTAAGCTTTAGTACATAGAATGCTATCTGTATTTTGCTTTGCTTTTTAAATGTCACAGTGCCTTCCTTGCTAAAAGCATTCAGAAAGCTTGGTTTTGGAGCTGCATGCTGTGTTATGCAAGATTTAAAAAAAACCCCAAACCTGTTAATTAACTTCTTCAGCACTTTTTATTTTTAAAATAAGAATTCCATTTGTTCAATGTGTAGAAAATAAGAATAGTGAACTCTATATCGAAAATGGAAGGGAGGAAATATAAAGGCACTGTGGAATGCCAAGGCTCGGTATATACACAGAGAAATAAGATGCTCATGACAACAGAAAACAAAACTGAAAACAGTTTTTCTCTTCCACCTGCATGGTGAAGTTGTCCTATAATAAATTGATTATTAGCAATCTTTTCTTCAGGGCTCAAAGGAGACCCATCTGCTTTACCACAGTAGATTAAAACATTCAGTGTCTTTCTCAAGAAAAATCCCCATTGTACCATAGTAGGATTTAATATTTGCCATTATCGTGTAGCTGTGATTGTAAAAGGCAGTTGTTAAAAGCTGGTACGTTTAAAAGAGGAAGACTAAAGGTAGCAAAGCTCCAGTAGGCATTTTTCTTTCTTTTTTTTTTTTTTCTCCTGGCTTAGAAACACCCCTTCACAGCTTGTCCCCTCTCTTTTCCCTCTTTTCCAGCATCTCCTATGACCTCCCCTAGGTCACATGTAGGATGGAGTCAGAGTTATGTAAAATAGCTCTCAATATAATGAACTTCTCATAATGCTTGGGCCTGTTCTTAACTCCGTGTCCCCATAATGCAGATTGCCGCAGAAACAAGGGAAATAGTCTCATAGCCACTTCCCTGCAATTGTGTTGTGCCGTTACTGCTTCATGCTAATCTGCCCAGACGCAATTCCCTGAGTGGAACAGGTCCTGACTTCAGTGGTGCTTCAGCAAGTAACAGGGCTGGCCTGGTCATCTACAGTTTCATGGACATATGCTGACCATTGCCTCCTACAGATTTGCCCTCGGCTCCTCTCTCCTCATCTCTGTTGTCCCTGCATGGGAACCTGCCACACTGCTGTTTCATCTCAATGTTAAGCCCACCATACTGACTGCTCCCAGGTATTTGCTTTCCCTTTTGTCCTTCTCCCCGTTAGCCAAGACAGAAAGCTGTGCTGACCTGTCTCCTCTGGTTTTGGAGGGTAGTTCCTCCCTTTCCTCCCTCCCTTACTGTCAAAATTGTATCTCTTTCTTCTCCCCTTTTGTCCAGTTTGGGAAGGATGATCTTGAGGTGGGTCTATCCTTGTGCTTCTTTGTCTCATAAGAGATGCTCAACTCCCTCCCTTCTTTGGCTTGGTGTCTCTGTCTCTGGGAAGCAGAATATGAGTTCTACATCCTGGAAGCTTGTTCATCTATGAGGATTGAACAGGTACCTGAAAGCAATTGAAGTGATGCAGATGTAAATATCATATGTTTACTAATATCTGTAGACCCTTCATCTTAGGTGGGCTTGAGATTGCTGTATTTTCTGGTAAAAGAAGCTGGATTATCCATATTCTTCCTTGCATTCGCTGGGATCGCTCTCCATACATTCATCCCCTTTCCTTCCAACCTATAACAAATGTCTGTTTCTCCAAAATCTCATCATCTTTCCATAGGAAGGGGGCTTGCTTTCCCATCTCTTTCTTCTCCTATAGAGTTCTAACCATCCAGACCCCTGTACTGGGGAGGCAACCAGTTTTCCCAGGTAGGACCATGTTTTTATCTCTGCTGCCATCTGTCTTCTGGAAGGACCCCATCCTCCTCTAACCCAGGGAAAGAAGAGAAAGAAAATGGCAATTTTTGAAATTGTTCCTCTCTAAATGGTCGCAGCTAATTATGAAGGCTACAGCTACTGTGAGATCAGCTAATAAACTCCTTGAACAGGTTTCTGAAGTCTGTATTAGAAGTGGATGAGTCATAGTTGCACCAGCTGATTGCAAATAAGTGGGTGGGAGGGGAATAGGCCCTGTACTTTGTACTGGCAAGGTATGAATAAAGAGCTATCAGCAGCCCTGGGAAATGAGCAGGGGTGAATTTGGACTGACAGCTCTGCAGCAGGGAGATAGAGGCAACTGAGTGCTTGTCAAAGAAGTAAAGCCTGAGCTTTCAAGTTAAATCACACCTTGAAAGCAACCTATCCGCACGATGGAAGTGGGAGATCAGCAGAGGATTGGTCAGGCTGTGAGGCTATGAAGTTTAGTGCATGCCGTGCAGGATTTAGTTTCTGTGCCCTGGCCTGACTACTTGTATGTAGCTCTTTGAACATCAACATTTGGACTAGAAATGCACTGTGATTTGAGTCAAATCAGAAAACATGTTCGAGTTTCAGTGTTTAAGATCAGTGTGATGAAACGGTCTGCATCTGTGGCTTGTTACAGTCAGAGACTCCAGATGCAAGTCAGTTCTGAACCTGGGTCTGAGCCTAAGATTTGGTGAAATTATGTCAGAGGGTCCTCGCTTGCCCCTAAGATCTTGCAGAGGCTAGGGTGTGTTGTGTTTGATTCGCAGCAAAACTCTGCAGCTTTTTTTGAGTGAGAAAAAACCCAGAACGCAGGAAACTGGGGAAACAATTTTGTACACCCCACTGCAGCAAAACACCCTGCCTTTCCATGTATCGCTGCTCAGCCTAACTGCTGTTTGTGTGTTACAGCACTAGATCAGAAGAGGTTTGTCAGCCCTGTGAAGCTAAGCCTTGGCCTGTAGTTGCTTTCTGAGACACAGGGGAAAGTACCATCTGTGTGGACAACATCTTCTGCAAGCACTGCCCCACTGATGGATGAAGCTTCTTGTGGGTCATGAAAGCATGTGTCAGTTTGCTGTGTTCCACTGAAAATGGCTGTTTATGTGATTTGTATTTTTAAAAGATAAGTGCAGCCAAAAGGATTTACAGGACTAGTGTTTACAGATGGTAATATTCAAGAGTGATGGGGAGGGTGGGGCACAGATCTTATGCTTTGTCACTGAATGTGGTCTTAAGCAAGTCAGTTCTGCTTATCTTGGAAAACTCACCCAGCATAGACCAGCTGTGGTGTTTTCTGCTCTCTCTGAGGAGATAATGTGGGCGATAACCTTCTTGGGCATATCTTGCTTGGGTTTTTGAGATGTCATCTGGACTTTTGAGGTGTACATATCGGCTTGCTGCTTTCAGCATGTCATAGGATAGAAAAAGTGGGATACAGTCTTGCAGGTTGATAGACAGTGGTGGATGGAGAGTCATGAGTTAGGTTTAGCATGGGGCCAACAATGCATTTCATATTGGGAAAATAAGAAACTATGGACAACTCATGCCTGGAGGATGAAGACAGTATGAGAATGTGGTCTCCTTGCAGTACAAAAAACCAATCCACACTGGCCGATCTAGTTAAAAAACCCAATATTCTAGAGCAGGTTAAAACAATTCAGCCAGACACATCATCAATAACCGATTATTTGCAGCTAAAATTAGACCTGAAATTGGCATTTTGTATCTTAATTAAAACAAAGCTATCTTTATCAATAAGCTATGACAACTTTGAGCAGACATTTCCTAGTGAATGTTAATCCCTCAGTCTCTTTTGATTAGTAGATGGGATTACATTAAAATCGATCCTCCTCCCAAGGTCCATTTGTGCGCTCTCTCTCAGTATTGAATTACGTATCTGGCCTCATGCCAGGTCCCCCATCGGGACAATGAAATCACAGACACAGTGATGCTCATTTGTGTTTTACAGTATGCCATTTATTTATTACAAAAGGCTCGGGAGACTTAATGCCTTGGTGAGATATTATCTTATGCTTCAGATCTCTGTCAGACCTTATTACTCTCTTTTCAGTTCAGTTTGCACATAACTGGCTTTTGAAGATAGGAGGGGAAAGGGTAAGGAAGAAAAACAATGTCATATTTAAAATCTAGCTCTAGTGAGATTTCCTCAGTTGTACAGGCTTATCTGAGGGAATTGTTGAGTTTCAGACTGGGACAAAATGTCACTGGAGGAGCTCAGAGAAACAGGCGTGTTTGGAAGTGTGTGCATCTTGTAAAAAGGTGGGCCTCTCTGGCTCATAATTGAGCTTTGGACAGCCAAGCCCTGAAAGAAGCTGTCCCTAAATTGTTCTGACCTGTTGTAATTGTTCTCTGAGGGTCCCTGTGAAGCTGGTGGGAGTCAATTACATGGTTCTTACTGAATCCAGGAGCAGAGAAGAACTCCAGTGTCTGTTTTCTGTTCCAATGTTGTTAGAAATTGAGAGTAATTAAAGCTATGAACAATTCTTCCTAGGGAAATTGAAAAAACTTCATAAAAAGTAACAGAGAAGAGCTGTTGACAGTCTGGAAAGTGTAAGAGCTGGACAGCTTTCCATTTAACTCCCTCCCACCTTTTCCATCTGTAGCTTTTGTCATCAGTCAGCAAGCCAGCCAGGAGACGGTGATAGCTAAATGGTGTGCATTCCCTTAAGGTTCGAGATTACATCTTTCCTTTTCTCTCTGATATCCTTTAATAGTCAGCTTTTGTAAAGTGTGCTGTGTTCCTTGACTTGTGCAGTTGTGATCTGGAAGCTATCTTCCAACACCTGACTGGTTCCCTTGGAGGTATATGAGCATCTTGTGTGTGAAATGATCTCTTAACTGAGCCGCTAAGCATAATTCTGAGCCTGCCAAGGCTCAAATGTGAAGTGGAAACATATATATAATTTAGGCAGGAAATATAAAACATTATGGGATTCCTTACACTGTTGTAAACAATATTCTGTATCACTTTGCTTATGTGATTTGGCATTTCTAACAGAATTAATGCTCTGTGGCAGTAGTAAGAAGGACGCCGTGCCTGAGTGGAATGGAAGTAATGTGGGATGCGAGTGACTGATGTTCCTTGAAATGAGGAATGTAAGAGACTCAGGATAGCAGACTAATTATGTAGCTTGTTTATTTTTCAACAAAGGTCTCATTACTACAACTGGTGTCGAATGGAGAAGAGGAATCAGTTATTCACTGTCTTGGATCTGTTTATTTTTAGATCTGCATGTTTATCTTTGAGTACCTAGAGATGTGGTGGTAAGAGTTTCAGAGGAAGAAAGATGGACACAGTACCTTGTTATATTCTGGAGCAGTGAATCTCTGGTGAAGAGTCACCTTGAATCCATGTTCTGTTTCATTCATTTATTTATTGCGGTAGCAATACCCAGGGTTCAGGGTAGACAGTTTATCATCTTTGATTGTGCTTCAGCCAGTATTTCACCTGCACCCCCCTCTCCCTCCAAGTTGTCCAAATATACTAACTGCTACATGACCTTGTGTGTTTGTGAAAACTACACAAAAATTTGGGAGGTGGGGTGTAGGTACTAAATGTTTATTTTTTTACTGTGATCTTTCCACTCAGGAAAAAGCAGCCTTAATTAGACTGGTTAAGAAACAGAAATGTTAACAAGCTCTACCAAGTAAAGTTGATGATGATAAGTCTGTCTTGAAATGACAACATGAACGTGAACATATGCAGATTTAAAACAGTCTACTGTCTTTGTAGTGCGCTGAGGCAAGAAACTTTCAGTGCAAAGCTGAAAAAGTAACATAGGATACCTTCAGTAGTATGAGACTGATATTAAAAAAAAACCCTGCTGATTGGTTTCTATACTTCAGATGTCTTCGTAAGGCTGTGGGGAACCTGCATAATCCAGTTTCTTCTGTTTTATTTCTTCTGCATCTGCAACGTAAGAAACGGCTTCTTCATGCTGCTGTTTTCCTTCAGAATCAGAGCTTTTGCACTCTTTCTCCAAAGACACTGTGGTGTAGGTTTGAGTTGTGTTTTCTTGAGATGCTGCATCATCTGACTCTGTTTAGGGTAGTCCATTTTATCAAGATAGCTGACCAAAAAATGAGGAATGGTGAATTTTCCTTTGTATTTCAGAAAGTTTCTTCAGTCTCATGTAGCCAAATCTCTTTAGGCAAAGGATTGTTTTGTTTCATTTCATTTTCCTAGATGTTAGTGGCTTTCTCCCAACACAAAGAAAGCTTGTGCTAAGCAAACCAGTTCTATTTTTTGCCTACCTAACTGCATGCAAGCCTGAAGTTGCATCTTACTGCAGTGAGCTCCCTACTGCTCTAATGAGCCCTGGAGAGTCTTGGTTTTCCATGTACCCAAGCTCTGTGGCTGCACTCCACATGCTTGTATTACCAGAAGTGACTGTTCACCCATAATGCTTCAAATGCTGCTTTTCAGCTCCATGATTTATTTTGGGGATTAGGGAGAGGCTGCAGATCTTTTTGACTGCCAAAAAATCAAATAAACTAGTAGGTCTCTGCATATTTTTGAAAGCAAACTGAGCTGTTGCTTAAATTTGTTTAATTTTACTAGAAATGTGAGGAAACGTGTTTTGAGAGCAATCAATCCAGTGGTGCCAACTGAGTGTTTGACAGACAACATGAAGAAATATCACAAAACAAAGCAGAGGGATTTGGAGCATATTGTGGGTAGAAAAGTCTAATCCCCTGAAGATTTGCTTGCTTGCGTTTAGGCACAGGTTTGTACTATTAAGCTTCACTGTCTCTACTCTGGGTGTTGTGCCTCCAAAATCAGGCTAGACTGCAAGTGGATTTGAGCTGCTATGCATGCAGGTTGACTTCAGTATCAAGTTTTGTCTGGAAAAGCAGCTTTTGTTTTCTTAGATATTGCAAACAAGTTCCCTGTACAAATCCTCCATACACAACCAGTGAGACCAGTTTTTGCACATCGTACTGGAAGAGCACATATAAGACAAGTCATACTGCCTTTAATTCGGTATTTTTTCATTAGTGGAAGGATTATTTTACTTGATTTCTTGCCTAGAGAGACAACAGTTTAGTTGTTCTCTGGTTTAATGTAAAGAAAAGACTAATTTCTTTGGGATTTCTCCACCCCATAGACCACAGTAGATAATTCTCTTATACTATTTTACAGAGTCTGAGCTACAGTAATGCTGTTCTTCCTCCATCGGTGATGCAAATCATTAATGACTCTGTGGTGAGCCAGGCTGATCCCTGCCCAAGTCACTCCTTGCTGCAGGTCACTGACTTCTGTTGATCAATGCAGAACGAGGTGGCAGCACTTTGTGGCCAATTAATTGTGAAAGCGACTGTAATGATATTGGTGAATATGAGACAAAGTAAAGAGTTCAGGGCCTACTTTGAAGCAAAAATGAAGTCTGATTTGCAATATGGGTATATTCACTGCCACCTATGAGCCTGATGAAAATTTAAAGAGTTTACACTAGTTCCGGTTATTTTAAGCTATTGAAACTGATCTCCAGGCATGGAAGCACAGAAGTTTTTTCTTCATACCTGCCTTCCCCCTGCAATAATGCTAAAGCACCTGAGATGGACGCAGCCAATGATTCCAGTCAATCATTGCGTGCAGGTAAGGTGCCTTCTTGAGAAATAAATCTGCTTGTCTAGAATGACCTGTTGGTGCCTAAACTAGAAAAATATCACCATGAAAGTTAGTTTCTCAAGACAGGGACCCTCTGAAGTCAGGGCAAGGTGTTTATTGGCTTGAATAAGACCAGCATTTCACCTGCTAGTTTTTGAGAGTTAAGCCTTCTCAAGCTTACTGCTGTGCAATCAATAGCTGCTGCAAGAACAGTATCCACAGATGGAGGGTGAATAGCTCTGTAGCAGTTTCAGATATGAAATTTTGTTTTTCAGTTTGCATCTAGCATTGCATCTTGCAGTTGCATCTAGCAAACTGCATCTAGCAATTTCTTAATTATAGTACCCAGCACTTACAGCTATTTACCTCTTCAAATCACTACACAATTATTAACAAATTAATTGCTGCTTCATTGCCCTATGAAATATCCTGATAGTTATCTGATTATCTGGTCCTCCAGTAAATGAGAATAACCATACTGGTTATAGGACTAGGTCACATATGGTAGAAAATTCAAAGAAATTTTTGCTAAGTGAGGACACTGAGACCACCCATTATGAATACTTGTAGTGTAAAGTTTATTCAGTGCTGCAGTATAATTCCTGTATTGTGGCAGATTACTTGGGGAGAACAGGAAGAGCGAAGGGAAGTTTGTCCAGTCACGGGAGCAAAGAAGCTTCTTCTGTTCATATGGGAATCCACTGTGGTGGGAGTGTGGCTTAACAGGCAGAGGACTATCAACTTTGCAAGGTACTCCTGAGAAATGGGAATGGAAATGGAAATGCTATGGATGAAAGGAATAATGTCTGAAGTGCTGCAATTAGAGGGACTGTAAGTGGACAGAAAACCTGAACTGTCGTCTTTGGAAAGGGGAGCTTCCATTTCGTTGGTATTCTTTCTTTGCCTTCTATAAATTTAAGTATTTCCTTCTAAGAAAATATGATCTAATGTGAGGATTAATTAGACTGTTAGCCACATTCATCTCCTTTACACAAGAGATCATTCCCTGATGAGGGGGGAAAAGGGATGTTTTATAACGAGTAATGAAAATATGGCAATTTAGGGAATTAACACAGTGTAGTGGTAGACGCAAATATTTTTCCATTTATAAGACTAAATATGTTCGGCTGTCAGATCCTCGAGAGCTAAATGCTGGAAATGATGGACACCTAGTGCTAAGGCTGTACAAACAGGCAAGGAGAAGAGTTGCTTGCTGAGGGCAAAGAAGAGATCTAAATAACATGGGAATTGTTCAGTGCCTAATAAAGCTCCAATTTCTGTGCCCCCCTTACAAAGTCTACTAGTTTTTAAATGGAGATGTGCTTATTTAAATGTATTTATCATATTTAGGCATCTTTAGGGCTTTCCCTGATAAATTTGCTTAAACTTTTTTGGGACTGAGGTGCACGTTCAGCCTTTGTGAGTAATGATGGGACGATATTTAGACTGTTGGCATGAAAAGGCAGCTTCTCTGTCTAATACTTTTCTTATGCCTCCTTCCTGTGTTGTCTAATGGGTCTATGCTGATTTGGGTTAATAAAATGGGGGGATTAGAAATCACCAGTTGCCTTGTGAAGGATGTGACCTTACACTTCTTGAAAGAAATAGACTTCCTTTATGTCTGTTTGACCTCCAAAGCACTAGGAGAAAGCAATACATTCCTGTTTGAAAATTGCCTTCCCTTGTTTTTGGACTGTCGCCAATGTGGTGTGTGAATCACAACTTTGAATTACAAAGGTTCCTAAGACAAGTGGGTTTGGATGGTGCCTTGTCAATTTGATGCTGCGCACACAATTGCATTCTTCCTGGTGATAGAGTCCTGAAGTGCAATACTCTTAGACTCCAGCTTCATTTGAGTTTCCTCCATAGCTTATTTGTGCTCACCTCAGGATCACATTTCAACATTTTTGGAACCTCAGAGAAATTGAAGATCCAAAGTTTGCAAAGGAACAAGGGTTGAGCCCTCTTCCCTGACAGAAAAGTACATGGAAGTTATGGAGGGTGGAGACTAGCAAATACCTGCTTAGTTTTCATCACTTTTGAGAACTTTTGAGGCTTTGAGCAACCTGGTTGAGTGGAAGGTATGCCTGCCTATGGCAGGGGGTTTGAAACTAGATAATCTTTAAGGTCCCTTCCAATGCAAACCATTCTATGATTCTATGATGGGTTCTCTGTGTGAGATTATGGGTCCTCCTGTAAACGACTCATTCTCTCCTTAGCCTGTTCTCTTTTGTTCACTGCTCTCATTTCTTGATGGACTTGTTCCCCTTCTTTGGCATGTTTGTGTTATTTTTATTTTACAAATAGGTTATCTATCTGTTTTTCCAAAAGCATATCTCTTCTCTAGCTTTAGTTGGAGTTTTTTGCTAGAGACACTGAGTCAATGTTTTGGCCACTAGATGCTCTTGCCAGATTTGTTCCTTGCCATTACAATAAGACTGACAGCATGTGTCTGGGGTTTGTTTTTCTTTTTTTCCATTTAAAGGAATTAATCTTCCTAGATGACAAAACCCTCTAGCAAAAAGGATGGTTAACCTGTGAACAATGTTTATGCATATGAAATTATCTCATTCTAAAGATGTAATTAAGATTCTGCTTCATGGGGTTAGGAATAAAGTCCTCAAGTTTTTAGTTTATTCTAGCACTTTAAAATTTAGCATTTAGAACGTTCTCTTAAAAGATTAGTGAAAAGTTGTTGACCAAATGGTTCAGTACATCCTCTTTATGTAAACCTTTTGCTGGGCTGGATTCCAGATTGTCTTGATTTCATATGTTTTATATCTCCTCAAGAGAGATCAATTCTATATTAATTACCATATTAGGGTCAGCTAAGTTAACAAATATGATTTGCGATTTATATAACTTTAAAAGCACTTTACCTGCTAACTTTTTTGATGTTATGTTTGAATACATTCAGGAAAGAAGTTAATAATAATATTAAAAAAGCCAAATATTTTTACGTATTAATATAAAGATCCAGGCTTTAATAAGTGGCTTTGTATTCTGTTGGACTTTATGTGAGGGGGACTACCAATACTGATGGGAAGGAAATATTAAGTCTTTACAGAGGCTCAGTGACTAGTACTGGAATACTTTATTCTGATTTCAGATAGATTACTGGAAAAATGAAGAGTTTTAAAAAGAGTTTCAAAACTATTAAACTTCTTGGAAATAATGAGAGACTTAGAAACAGTCTACTCAGCTGACTGGCTGCAATTCTGATTTTCCTATTTTAGAGTGCACTGGAAACACTCCAGGCTCCACCAATTCTATTGACTGCAATGGGGACAGTACCTAGGTGCACATGTAGTCACCTAAATTTGTATGTCCTAATATGGAGCCAAATCCCATATGAAGAGGTTCTTTAAATATTCTCCATCACTGGGTGGTAGTATGTGCTTGATAGTCAGCTCTTGCTCTTTGTCTCAATGTTGTTATTGAGTGTGTCTTCCACGTTCACTTTCAACACCATTTTGTGGGTGTTCCATGTAATCTTAATATCATGGTGTGACCATTAGTCGTATCATGACTACTTAGTCCTACATCTCCATGCCCCATTGTGTTGCTGTTTTTCAGCAGTGTTGGCAATCTGTAGTACCTATGGTTTGCATCATTTGATCCAAAGCCCAGTAACATTCCTGTGACTCTCTGTCTGCCAAAGCCTCCTTGACTTGTGATGCTCAGATGTTATAAAGGAAGCAAGTTCCTGAAGTCCTTGTATGACTTGCATGTACCCCACTGAAGAACCATAGCTTTCCTGAGACAGGGACTCTGTTTTAATATAGATCCTACTCTTACATGTAAAAATCGCTACAAACTCAGCATTGCATGTGCATGTTCAGATTTTTTTTTTTTGAGAGAGGCTGGTGCATTTTTATAGCTGAAAGCACTTAATGGGAATGCAGATTGTGACCCTTCTTTGAAACTACTGCTGCTCAAAATCATTGTGTATTGTTACCAGAGACACTGACCCTGGGGGAACCTGCCTTCTTCATAAGGCACTCTGTTTCCTATATTTCAAAAAATCAAGTTCTTCTCTTTGTCCCTTCCTACCAGAGTTGCTCAGGTTGTATGGAAGTAAACCGGTGCAGAATTAATCCATTTAAAATTAAATCACATTTAACCTTTAAAATGATCTTCCACTGTTTTATTTAGAATCTTTTTCTGTAAAATTCCATGTTGTTTGGCTGTGCTGTCAGACGGAAGCTATTTAAAAACTACAGTTGTAGCAGAGGATAGCATGAAGATCCTACTGTAGTTCTGTCTCTGATAAACTGACCAGGTCCTAGTTGCTCCCAAAACCAGTCATTCTGTGTGTAATGATGTTTTGTATATATTTCACCAAGGCTTAAAAAAGAGATGATACTTGATTGAAGCATTAAAGATTTTGAAAGACTCCCATTGTCTGCCTGTAATCAGTGCTGTGCAAAAGAGTTTCAAAAGTATTCAAGGAGATATTTCAAGTCTAGAAAAATATAATGAGACTGCAGTAGGGACAAATGTAGGTTGGTAGTCATTGTCCTAGCCCTTCAGCCAGGTTTCCACTATGCCAATTCCAAAGCTATCTTGCTAAATATGAGCTAAGGAAAACACTTATGGCATGAAGTAGGAATGGTTGGTGGGCATTTATGGAAAGGGGTTCAATATCAGCAAGCTGCTGGAGCACGTATTGCCTGGTGTGCTGGAGGAAGAAGAAAGTGTTTGGAATAACATGAGAAAAACACTGTCTGAAGTACTTTCCTGAGATGTGTAGAGCTCTCATGCCTGAGCATTTCATTGAGCCAAGTGAGTGCTATTTATTCTGTGGGTTTGGGGTTTTTTTTTTGTTTGTTTTGCTTTTGTTTTTTTCCATGAAGGGAGTAGAAACATAAAGAAACTAAATGACTCATCCAAAGTCAGCTATAAAATGTGTCACAACACAGAAACAAATTCAGTTTTCTTGTATCACAAGGTTGCACAGTGTTCATTGAATCATTCTTCCACCTTGAGGTGAAAGCAGGGTGCCAGGCTATTTTGTATTGAACAAATATCTATGCAAGAGTGGGACTGTGAAACGAAGTTTTGGAAAGCATACAGGAACCACAGCAAGCACAGATTTGAAGAGCTGATCATGTTTGCTGTGGATCCAGCCAAGAAACAAATGGTGGAAAGATCCAAGAGTTAACTAGATCAGGTAATTTCATCAAATGTTTAGTGAATAGAACATTCACTAATGTTTAGTGAATAAAAATGATGCTTATAGTGAGTCTCTGTCTCTTGACCAGTTACACTAGCTGAAGTGACTATGAGGAAAACAGAGAAAAAAATCATAGACAGGAAAATTCTTTTAGAGCTCATAGGAGTTTGTAAGCCTTTATGTCATTTCCTTTGGTTGGAAATCTGGCTATTTAATTCCTTCTGAGTTCTTAGCAACATCCAAGAGTGCCAGCAGTTACCCCTGCCTATATATGAAAATCCACTCTATACTGGCAGGCGATGGACAGATGTTAATTTCATTTCTTCTCAGCTACGTTATGAAAATGTGATCTTTCTGTACATAAATCTTAGAAAGTCCAAATCATACCGAATAGTGAAACATGTATCTTCAGAGACATCAGGCAACCAACACCATGCATATATATTTTATCTTCTGTCCAGTAACAGCCGAAACGTTTTAGACTCCTTCAATAACATCAGACAACTACATCACACCTTGGAGATCATCTAATGATGATGAGAAACATTTGTTTGTTAGTCAGCTCTTCTGATCTGTTTGAACTCTATGGAATAAAAGCTCTTATGTGTGTAAGAGAGGAAAACTCAGTGGAAAACCACAAAGTGACCTTCCAGAAGCAGCAAAGGGCTGACATAGACCTCACTGTTCTGTCTGTAATAAAAATTTTCTTTTAATGTTCTTTCTCTGATTCAGATAGTGACATGAATGTCTATTAGCAGCAAGTAAACTGAAAAATTTTAAAAAAAGTCCAAAGCCAGAACATTCCTCTGTGATTCTGGATCAGTAATCACAATTGTTGTGAGATTTCTGCTGTTTTTGAGCAATTCTTGTAAGAGAAAGGCAGTACATCCAGTTCTGACTAGGCTCACTGCAGAAGCCCAGGCTTTAGTAGACATTTACTTTGATTTCTGACTAGGTTTGCTTCTGTAACTTGTTTCAACATTGTTCATCTTTGTCGGGATCATTAAACTTGAGGGTGCCCTTTTTGGTTTTGGATTTGAGCCAGCAATTTAAAAGGGTGCTCCCTCAGCGGCAAGTACTAAAGCTCAGTGACGTGAGAGATGAGACAACAGCATAGTGACTGGCTGCAATTTGAAGCATTTTCAGCATAAATGACAAAAAACACTCTTAAAACTGCAGGGTCTGCGTTTCAGTGTTGACATGTACTTGGCATGTTTGTACAAGTCTTCATTCACCATCTCTCTATGCTTCGAATAAGCACTCGGGATATTTTCAGACACTGTAGCAGAGGATGTGCTCAGATAAGGAATGAAACCCTACTATTATCAGGCCTGATGTGGAGATTGCTAGCCATGCTTGCAAACAAGAGGAATATGGTCTTCTAAACATTTATTTTTTCCCATTAGATATCATAATCCAAGCAACAAGCATGGAAATGATATAAAGAATTGTCCTGCATTCACATTATATAAATCAACATGTGTGTATAATTTTGTGCATGTGTCTTTGTGTATGCCTGCACATGTGTTGGTAGGCATATGTCTTCTTTCAGTCTATAATAAACATATTTTAAATAAGCATCAGTCTCAGCTGTGGGGTTTCTTGTCTTCCAGCATCTGTGGTCTGTTGACTAAGGAAATCCTTCAATAGTAATATATCTTCATATCTTGCTTGCAATCTTTAAATACCCAGCTATTCCCTCTCCCTCCTGAGGACTGAAAAAGAAAATAGTATTTCTTATTAAAAAGTTTAGCCACCTTTTTGTAGTGACAAAGCATTCTGGGCTGTTGACAGGCAGAGAGGAATGAAGACAAACTTCACAAAGTACAGTATGTAGATACCTCTTGTGTGCACTCCTTGCTGCAGTAAAGTGTAATAATCCACTTACTCCACTCAGCTGGAATTTTATATGTTCCAAAATATGAGAACTTTATATATTTTAGTGTGAAAATCCCTGGGAAGGAGGGATGGGAGCTGTTTCATTGCTTTCAGCTGTTGACTGGGTATAGCAAGATTAAGAATTTGATTACAAATTTACTTAAAACTGAATTATATTTGGTATTTCAAATTCAAGACAACTCCCTGGTATTTCAGCTCTCATTTTTGCTGGTTAAATGTCTAAACGTATATCACCATATTTGTATGCCAGGTTGACACAGTATGTAGTGTCTGGGCTAAACCTGAGCTTTTTTTACTGAGGTCTTTATTGAAGCATCAATAGTGGATTATTGGGTTTGAGGTTGCTAGATGAGATGCAGTCTATGGCTGAATTTTGATCTCTCGCATCCAAAATAATGCACTGGAAAGGAAGAATTCACCTTTTTTTTTGTCTTTTCTGACTCATCAAACCAAGAGGCAGCATTTCCTCAGGGTGGAGGGAGGATGTTAGCATGGGGAAAGAGGCAAACAACAACTATTTTCTCATCCTGTAAAGAATCCCATTCACCCAGGTTGTGCCATGTGTATGGAGGCCAATAGAATACAGCTCCTAAGGTCAATTTTCATGTGTACCAGGGTTGAAGGAGGATGATATCTTTCCTATCTTGTTCCTGCAGGTCAGACTGGGCCAATACTCACGTTTCCTACAGGCTGCTGATGTGGCTTGTTGGTCTTGGGATTTTGAAGTGGATGACTAGCAATTTTTCTGTTATTTAAAAAATCATGTTCATCTGCAAGGGAAAGGTTGAAAGGACTTGATTCTGTTCCTCTAAAATCTTCAGTTTTGGTGTGGTACCTTTATTGCGTGATATCAGTTTGTCCAGGCTGGATGTGCAGCCTTCTCTCTCTTGTCCTGGCACTGCCCTTGCCCTCTGAAGTCATACATCTTCTTGAGAATACTTCTACTGTGGTGGTAAGAAAAGTATAAAAGTGCTCTGAATGGAAAGTCAAGAAGGGAGTAAAAATCAATTTCTTAAAGTTTGATCATGTCATGTATTTTTTTTACACACCTTTTTAGTATTTTGTGTTTATATTCAGTGAAGTGGTTGCTTATTTCAATCTTTCATGCAGCAACAGGAAAAAATGAAATAGGACTAAAAATTGGAATGCTTTTATTGCAAACCCTCCAAAATTAACAGCATTTTCCCAGGCATGGTGTTCACCATGGAAATATTTTCTTTTTCTTTTTTTTTAGGATTTTTTAAATTTTTTTTTGTTTCCCATTGAACCACATGTGGGGTTGTTAAATCTTCAGATGACAACTAAAAAATAAAGAAACAATAATAACAGCAGACCAAACACCTCAGAACAAGGAAACAAAAAGATGTTCCCATAATCTTGTTTGTAGTCATTTTCTTATAATAGAAGGTTTTGAGACTTTATACATTCCCAGCTTCGTATCCTACTCTGACTTGCATAGCTCCTATTTGAGCTCAGTGGTAATATTCAATAGGTGGCTGCAGTTTATATATCTAAGTTCACTGATGGGGGAATCATCCACATGTCAGCTGACACTTCGTGCATTTTCAGTTTTTCCTTTATCCTTCTCCACTTTTAATAAAATAAATAAATTTCTCTTTGTCCTTTTTCTTTCCTAAAAAAATCCCTATTTTTAAATAAATGCTGCCCAACTAGGGTGTAATGTAAGTAATTTACTAAGCAGAAAGTTTTTATATTGTAGATCGTGACTATATTAAAAGAGAAGCAAGCCACATGATGTTTGCTTTGTGAAAGAAAAGACAAGTTCAACACTTTGCTCTGCAGTCTACAGCTCTTAGCACTTTAATGTCCAGTGATTACTGTTGATAGGACAGCACCAGTACACTTAAATATCCTGGGGGAAGGTTATTGTCCCCTGACCACATCACAGATCCTTTCAACTCAGGCAAATGAATAAACGCTTTACTGTACAAATCTGAATTTTCAGAGTGTTCTCCTTAAAGCAGTATCAAAATGTACTGCTGAACAACCTTTGCAGCTGGGGATACACACAAGTAAATTTACATGATGAAATTTGTCATGTGCAGGCACACAGTAGTTGGAATGGAAATTTATGCACCATACTGTTCCCCTGCACACGTGGTAGTCTTGCGTATGTTAGAGTTTATGTGATCACACATTTGTTAGGCAGGTAGTTACATACCTGTTATAATGAACATGAGTGGTTGTGTTCTGTTGTGAAAATCATCTTTTATTTCCTAAATGAGGCTAATGGTGACATATTGACTACACTAAAACAGCTCATTGGTGGATGTGTTTAGGACAAATGCCAGTTCAACTGACTAAATGACTTTGAATTACTAATGGGAGATTTTTACAATAAAAGAAAATAGCTTCTATTGTTCCCTCGATTTAGACTATGAAGCTAGACAAAAATCCATTGAAACGTTAATCTCTACCATGACTGCTGCTGGTTAACAGTTGTGTTGATGTCCTCTTAGCAACAGTGAATATCTCCTAAAATGGCTATATTGGTATTTCAATCTCTTCCTGGCACAAAAATTATACGGAGGGATGGGAGTGAGTTCTGAATTGGTGGGTTGTTTCAAAAAAAGGATGTACCACAATATAATTTGTTTAACAGCTATTTGAAAAAGCAGATGTGCAGACAGTGTATTGAGCTAAATGAGGTGTTGAAAGGGTTAGCTATTTGCTTGCTTGGCACATGCATACTTCAGTAATAGAAGACTTTCAGGCAGGCTGTATACAGGTGGTTTTCACTAATTATTAGTTACTTAGATTATTAGTGACTTGCTGATGTTAAAGTACCAGTGTGCTTAATTTTAATGTACTTTGTGGTGTGGGCATAGAGGCTGATTTCCAGACTAGCTGGGTTTCCACAAATTGCAGTTAATGGGAGCTGCAGGTGTTCAGAAGCTCTTTGAAAGAGAGGTGAGCAAAGAGACTTCAGAAAAACTCTGATTCGCCTGCAGTGCTGTTGCAGCTGCAGCCCCCGCGCCTCCCCTCACATTTAGAGTTAAGTAACATCAAAGCTCAAGTACCATCCATGAGATTTTAGGAATTTTAAATCCTCTATTCGGGTGGTTTGATCACTACAGAAGACTACCTGAAGCAGAAATTAATCTCACATTTCCCAGGAGAGAGGTTTGCCAGTGTTACAGAGGGTTTTCAGTTTTAGAATGGGTCTTTCTTGATTTATTTAAATTGTCCTATTTTGTGTTTAAAAAATTAAACATTAATGACAGTGCGGTTGGAGCCAATGTCTCTTGCACCCTCTCCAAATTCTATACCCCCCACTTGAAGACAGATTTTCTCTGACTAATCAAGGTTTTAATTATTTCTACACATTGGAACACATCCACTGGGCAAAAGCTGGGATGAACCATCCTAGAATTTCCCCCTAATTACAGGACTGTGAGGACAGCGAGTACCGGGCTCCCTGTTCTGGTTTGCAAAGAAAAAGGATATAAATGTCAGCACCCTGCCTCTTGGGAGTGACCTAGCCACTGGGATGAGGAGTGACACTGATCTCATTTTCTTCTCTCCTCTTTTTTATGAAATAAGGCTCTTGCTTTTAATAAAACTGTCCCGGGGAAGAGAGAAAAGTTTCACCTACTATTCTTTTAAATATTGATATATGTTTTATACTTATTCATATATGCATTTTTTGTAGGGAAGGATAGGGTGACATTTTCGTTTAGGTTGATCTTTATATTACCCAGCCAGTAAACTTACGTCCTCTTCCATCCTTCTTCTCATCCATCCTCCTTTAGGAGCTTTCTCCCTGTTCAGCTGTTTCACAACACAAGCATTAGGGGGAACCCAGGAAAACGATGTCGATCTTTATGTTGCAAAAACCAGCCTATAGATGTTAGCAGTGGAGAAAACAGTAAATTTACAATTAGCACATCTACTCTTTGTTTGGATTTCAGAGCATGTTCAATAGCTGATGCTCTCCTACAGATTTAAAACAAAGTTCTACTGAGTAAGGAGATGATAGTCAGTATTTTCAGGCTTCAAGGTTTCACCTTCTCTCAATATTCTTTAAATTAGGCTCAATAGGCTCAAAATGTAAATACAGAAAGTGATTTAATGCTATAGACAAGCTTTTCAAATAGGGCTGACCCTGTCTGACTATTAATTTCTTCACATATTGCTGCAGTGTATGAGCATAGGTATACATTTATGTTTGAAACCCAGTCTTTTTCTCTAGTCTGCCTCATAGCGATGTCATCAGGTCTTTCAGTCTCATTTCTTCTACTCCTACTCTTACACCCTATGTTGTAACATGGTTGACATGGGCAATATGAGGCAAGGAATGAGAGGGGTACCTTGGCTTGGGTGTCCTCCAATCCATCACCTTTATACCTTGACCCCTGGACCTCCCAGGCCAGAGGCACAGAAGACCCCGGTGCTTATTGTACCACCAGCCTAGAGTTCTGCAGCTCATCTCCATCCTGGGCTCCCCTCCTCTCTTCCCTCTGCTCTCCGCATGTGCACTGCTTCAGTTACATTTCTGCACCCAGGCCTGCAGGATTGAGAAGCACGGAGAGATTTGGGTGGGTCGGTACAAGCTGTGAGTCTCACAGTCGTGAGAAACTCTGCGTAGGTGTTTGCCAGGGGCCTGCTATGAAAGCTCAGAATGCTGCAGAGCTTCCACCTACTTCCCTCTTGAGATAGTACCTACAGCCCGTCTTGTTTGTCTGATTGTTCTCAGGTTGTAATCTTGACGTTGCAGAGTCCTGGGGTATGAGGAAAGTACATCAAGGAGGTGGACCTGATAGCCTTTGTGTAACACTTGAAGAATTTTTTCTTACAGTTATGACTGTTGAGTTATGCATTGAATTTTTGCTCTGAAATATTCTTGCTCCTGAAGAAAGGGCCACAATAGCTCTGCTGATTACTTTCTCTACAGCTGATGAGTTTCTCTATTGTTGATGACATTTCTCTACATATGCCAGCAAATATGGCACTTCATGGTACCCTTTCCCCTTTTATCCTTTCTGTTGTAACAACACAGATGTGTAGTCTTAAATGCCCTGATTTAGCTATGCTTCTTGAGAGGGGATCATCCTTATGCTGTAGATTTAGTCAGTTTAAACAGGCATCATGATTAGATTAAGCTGTTTGTCAGCATAGCATGGCTGCAAAGGACTGCAAAACTTGGTCATATAATTAAACACTAATTTGGGTTGCAAGGAACTTCTGGAGGCAATCTGGTCCAACCCCTGCCCAAAGCAGGAGCGCCTTTGACGGTACACCAGGTTGCAGAGGGCCATGTCCTCTTGAGTTTTAAATATCCCCAGGGATGGAGATTCCATCACATCTCTGGGCAAGTTCCCAGTGTGCAACCACCCGCAGAGTGAAAATATTTCCCTTACCTCTGATCATAATTTCCTTTGCTGCAACATATGCCTATTGTCATCTAAGCTAAATATTTTAGCTGATGTAATCAACTCTGTCTATATAACGTGATCCTTGCTTTCTCAGTGGACAGAGAATATGCAGATTTCTCAGTGGACAGAGAATATTGTGGTAGAGAAGTTCCTTATTGCAGAAAAAGAGGACAGTACTTTGCTGTCAAGGATTTAACCTGCCTTTTGTGTAAATACTGGGTGCTCTGAGTGACACCTCTGTTAGGCTAAAATTGTACCAGACCCATAGCTTCCAGCAGCAGGTGCAGGTCCTTGGCTTTGCCCATATCAATCAGGATAACACAGAGGTTGGCACCATTAAGAACCACTTCAACTGTTGAATGCTCAGTCCTACCAGAGCCACCAAATTCCTCATCTGTGAACCAAGAAAGCCCAATAAATTAGCTTGAGGATGTTGATGTTAAAATAGCATATGAACAGAAATACTTAGGTAAGCAGAGAGGGAAGTAAGTGAGGTATGACTCTGCAGAGCTGAGTAAGAAGATGAGAAGTCCTTCCTGTGAATGGTCAAGATAGGAGTTCTTTAATAGATAAAAGGGAGTGATTTTGAGGTGTTGCTACAAATCTTGCACATTGCGTTGCAGGTTTGGCCCTTCATATGTGTAATTGAGCATAGCTCTATTGACTTCCCTCCGTCTCCATGGCTTCAGGCTAGATGAGCATTTTGTCTTTAGTTTATTTTCATTGTTATTTAGTGCCCATGGCACAGTGATATCACAGTTACTGTGCAGGGAGTAGAATGTGCTGAACAAATATCACAGATCAAGCTAGAGGAAAAAATTGTGATGAAATCTTTTCCTATCAGAAAATTCTGCTTTTATCAAAAAAAGGTAGTAATTTTACAAGAAGATGTTGATTGTAATGAAATTTTGTTTTGAAGGGGAAAAATAAACAACAGAACTGAAACATACTGAAACACATCACCAATGCCAAAATAATCTATTTCAGAAAAAATGGGTACTAGATGTTTCTTTTCAGTCCAAAACAGCAACAACAAAAAATATTCTGTACCTCTCAAAAAAGAAGAAAAAAAAGTCTCTCCCAAGATTGTTCCACTGAAAGTCTGCCATAGGAAACTTCAAAATGCAGCATTGGTTCTGCTTCAAAATCCAACTTTTATCTCAGAAAATGACCTACTATCGCTTTGTTTGGATCTAGTCTATGAACAATATAGTCAGGGGGACTGTCCAGGGTCCCCGTTCAGTCATGTGCTTGCATCTGTTGCTTTCTCTGCTTGCATCTCTAAATATACAGAGAAATTTGGGCCTGCAGGAAGGATTGACCAAATGGGTCTCCTTCCTGGAGATTTACTCCATGCTTTCTAATTTCATTGAAGGTCCTCCAAAATAATTTATCATTTATATACATAGAATCTTAGACTGATTTAAAATGACTTCTATAAGTCACCTAGACAAAACCCCTGCTTAAAGCACAGCCACCTTCAAAGTTAGGTCAGGTTGCTCAGGGCCTTGTCTAGGTGAACTTTGAGTATCTACACAAGTGGAGATCCCACAGCCTCTCTGGGCACCTGTTCAAATGTTTGATCGTAGTATATAATATATGTGTATAAATATTTCTGTTATTTGTCAACTTGTTTTTGAACTCCAGAATGAAATAATTCTGTGTTTTTCATAAATTTCCTTTAAAACTTTGAAAACTAATTTTTTTTTTTCCTGTTTTGGCTTTGTGTAACAGATGAACATTTCGGTATCCAGTTGCATCTGAGATCTGGAATTTCAAGAAAAGAGCCAAATATTTGGAAATAAATCACATTTTCACCATTTCATCTTTTTTTGTCTTTGTCCTCTCCCTTCTCTTAATCCAGGGTGTCAAATTTATCACTGAAAGAATTAAGTCTTTTGCAGAAAATGTCTCCAGGTTAAACATGTAAATAAAATAAATGGAAAAAAAAACATCACTAATTCTTTCAGGTTGGAGAGTTATTACAAAGTAAGTCCAGTTAATATTTCCCTTTAAGTTTTGGAGTTTGGCTGAATGATAAAACAAGCAGAACTTTGATAAAAACAGTTGAATCCTTCCTATTGATAAGAAGGGTCTTGGTATCTCTTGGCATTTCATCACAGGTTCTTAACAACTTCGGTAAATATTTAAAGCATACTATTTAAAAATTAATACAGCACCCATCCCTGGTGAAATGAAATAATTGAGCCTCTAGGCACCACCATCATAATACAGCTAATTAGAATAATATCAGAGAAATGCAGACCAAAGAATAAACTTCTAATACTGGCTCTATAGGACATTATAATCCATTGGTCTATTTGGGGTCCTTTGATCTTTCCTCAGCTGTTGGAAGTACCCAAACACCAAAGGAGACACTGAAAACAAGACTGTCGTTTTACACTGCAATCATCTTACATGGTTTTTTTTCCCCCTTTCATGAGTATTGTCTGCTTTCTGTTGGAAATTTGAGGTTATTTTTTATTGGCTTGGGAATTTGTTCCATTTCACTGTCTTATACAAAAGACAAAACTTCTCCAGATGTGGAGGATGCAATAGCTGTGGGTGCTGCCTGGATGGGTGCCATGGGTGTCACTTAGTGTCACTGGGAGAGGACTTGGGACAGGTTTGCCTCATAATCACCGCCTGCATGCACAGACACTCTGCGAGGAGGGCAGGTTGTGTCTCACCACGCAGATGACACATATACCTGGTGATCACAAATACCTGGCAATTGGAGTGAGTTGCAATGAGTGAGGTACCCAACCTCGCTGAAGCTGGATCTGTCCTCTGGTGGCAGTATTTTCCCCATCGTTCTCAAAGGAGCATCAGGATATCTTTCCAACTCTTCTCTAAAATGCCCTCAGTGTTGTAGTACATATTTTACATTGCTGGCTGGGGACACGCTTGCCCCAGTGCCCTGCAGGGAGGAGGAGAACCCTGTCCTGTTCCACCACAGCAGTGCTCCCCATAGCCCTGTGCCTCCAAGCAATTAATTCATTGCAGCAGAGAGAGCTCAAACTGGTGGCAGCGTCAGTCTGCATTAGCCAAAGGGAGGTTGTGTAGCAAGAGTTGCTGCAAGAGTTCTGTTTATCCTTTTGGCCATAAAAATCCAACTGCTGTGGAGGCTTACAATCCACTCCAATACTGGATTTCCCCCCCCGCCCCCTGCAATTATTTTTTTATTGCAAAGCCCTGCTGTCTAAGATCATTTTGTCTAAGCAAGAACTAGCTTGCAGTAAATAAAGCAAATAAATACTTCATTTCAACAGTCCACGTGGCTTGACCCATGATTATTTCTTCTGGCTGCCTTATGGTATTTTGTGGAGATGTGGGTCTGTGCTCTCCCTGTAGCTGGGAAAGAGTGAGGAGAGACTCCATCAGCAGAAAGGATCCTCTGCTTTCCCAAGCCTCTTGAAGAAGGATTTCTGCTTAAATTAAGAAGCTTTTCTTGTGTAAAATGGGTGCAGTTCTCTGGAAAGCTGTTGTCTTTCCCACCCCATGAACTTCCAGTCTCATCTCTTGGCTTTTTTCTACTGTGGTAACATTCCTGCTGTACAGTCTGTTAAATATAGGCTGGGTAGTTGGAAGATAACTGAACGTTTATTATAGTAAATGAGGCAATAAACGTCTGAGGTTATGATGGGCAGAAAACTCAAGGTATTTATCAAATTGCCATGGGAAATAGCTTTGCCAAGCGTTAAGTAATAAACTTTCAATTATCATTTTTATACTCCTACTGCAGAATGCTTCTCAGATCAGATTTGCTTTTGTTGGTTCAAATAAGGTCAGAGGTGAAGTCGTTTTGCTCTGTGAGCAGAGAGGAGACACGTGTCCCTGTGTGTGCTTATGTACTCACAGCTGTGCCTCTACAGTTCTCTGTTACTCTCTTTTTTCTCCTGTTTTTTTTGTTGTT
Organism: Ciconia boyciana; assembly: GCF_034638445.1. Lineage (NCBI taxonomy): Eukaryota > Metazoa > Chordata > Aves > Ciconiiformes > Ciconiidae > Ciconia > Ciconia boyciana. The sequence goes on from NC_132935.1 coordinate 6,235,569, forward strand.
CTTTTTCTTTTTTTGCCTGAGGACTTTACCCTACCCTGGATTAACTAACCTACATGCTGATATTGAGGATTTTAGGATAATCCACTAAATAGCTCTTAGAAAGGTACTTACCTTTAGATTTGAAAAGATGATTATACTTTGTTATTGTTGTTGTTATCACTGTAGTATCATCCTCTGCCTGATCTGAACTTCCCAGCTGTATATTGGCTTCTCTGTCATCTTCCTTGTAGTGTAAGAGAGGAGGATTTTCCCTTCTGCTGACACCTGGTTTGACATACTAACCATCAAAACACAAGCTGTGTTTAACATTCAGCTTGTCCTTGATTTCAGTGAAAGTCAAGTCAAGCTCAGATGAACTTTTCTGTAGAAGCAGAATTTCTGTGTCAGTTGGTGAGGAAAAATACCCAAGAAAGAAAATCCTCAAAACCTCAATAGTTAAACAAAATGAAGGCTCTAAAGTAGTTGTTTAGAGCACAAAGACATATTGGAAAGACAGTGAAAAATTCTGGCAAGCAGCTCACTACTGAGCAAAGAAAAAGGCAAATCACAGGTAGGAAGTAGTAGGAAATTAGTAGTGAAGAAGCTCAGAAATTCATTACACCATTGAATTGTATGTCATCAACAGTGAGCATGCACTTTAAATACAGTTTAAATTTCTGTCTTTGTTTCTAAAAATGTAGCAAGTGGAGCACGAGTCATCACAAACATGGAATAGTTTCCATAACGAAAGAGGCCAAGAGACTGGTGTATTCAGCTTGGGGAGAAACTGCTTGGGAACGAGGATGTTACTGTAGAGGGCGGGAAGGCCCTGTAAGGAGGAAGATGGCTCCTTGCTTTTTTCTGCCTCTCTTGGTCTCTAAAACTATGTTGCAGGCCTAGAGGGACCTTTAGTTTGATCATTTATGAATGTGCTTATGTCATTCTCTGTTCAGCACTTTTCTCCTGATCTGCTCTTAGCAAACATTTCACTGCCTACACGTAGTTATAGAATAAGGATGATAATATAAATTTACTTCCCAGGGGACTATGGAGATGAAGCGCTGCTGAAGTTCCCATATGATGGGTTTTGTAGAACCACTAAGTTTTGCCACTGATATATTTTCCTTACTGTTAGGAGTAGTAATGGAATACAGTGTTTTATACCAGAGTCTTTATGCATAATTGTTCATAAGTTTGCTCAGAAGAGGCCACACATGGCCAGTTGCTACTGACATATCAAGAATCCTTTTAGCCAAGCTCCAAAATTTTCTGAAGCATGGAAACAAATTTTTCTCCTCTTCCGAGTTTATACTCTGCCTGTCTTATTTTTATACAGCCCTGTTGTAATTTTTAAGACCTGCTATATCTGGAATCAGCTCCGGCACCTGGCTGCTTAGCAAGCAGTTCACAAACTAGCCTTGTAAAAGCAGACTCTTTGAAACCCTGCTTGCTAAAAAGCAGTCTTCCTCACAAGCTTTCTAGCGTACTGAATTCCCACTGAAATCCAATGCATTCTTTTATACCTCTGAAATAGCTGGTGATTTCAGAGGGAGTCTGTGATGTGCTGGTTCTGTAGAATTACAACCTTAACAGCTGTAACATCACTAAAATGCTTATTCGGGGCTCTGAGCAACCTGATCTAGTTGCAGATGTCCCTGCTCATTACAGGGGGGGTTGGACTAGATGACCTTTAAAGGTCCCTTCCAACCCAAACTCTTCTATGATTCTGGAGAAAGACTGTGTCATAAAAAAGGTGTTCAAAGACTGAAAATTCCAGCTGTAGCTTGCTAACTGTGCCTGCTGCCAAAAATGATACTCCCCAGGAAAGTCCTACTCTCTCCACATTTATGGCTATTCTTTTAAAATACTCAAATTTTAGAAAGCTTGAAAAACAATGGCACCAGTAAGGATTATTGTTGGCTTCTAAAGTGATGGAGTCTCAGATGATGAGGTCCCTGACAGATGAATGACTATAGTTAGATCTCTGAAGGTTAAAGACACTGTCATACTCATATCTCCTCTGTCCCTCTATGGGAATTTTTTGCCCCACCACCCAAGGATAGTAAGGATGGGAGGCATCTGAGGTTCACTTATTAGATGAAATATTGATGAAAGTGGTCTCTTGTTAAAGAAGCGTGTTGGAAACTCAAAGCACACATATCTTCTGCAGCCTGTGCACCAGCAGACAAACTTCTGGTGGAAGGCTGAGAGTGGCAGACAAGGACTGCTTAGAGCATCAAGACTAAAATTGGCAAAGCCAAAGCCAGGAATTTAAATGTAGGAGTGGCCAGGCAAGGCATAAGGTGGGGACATATAGTAGTAAATGAGCGTTGACTATGTTTAAGCCATGTATCTCCACTCTGATCCTTAAGGTGTTTCCTTCAGTCCCCAAACCCTCACCCTTTACAGCCTTTGCAACCAGTATTTTGGGTTTGGGGTGAAAACACTCCTAGACACTGTATTTGGGGTGCAGTTTGCTTTTTACCATACGCTTTAAGCATGTCCAGAAGATGCTTTCTAGACTGGGCCACTCAAGGGACCTCATCAAAAAGATGCATGTTTTGAAGCTGCCCTGTCCCATTCAGCTGGAAAAGGGAAACAAAGCTGCTCAGCCCAGCCAAAATTATGTCATTCAGGCCTTATAAAAAATTGCAGGTACCAAGAGAACTCTGGTGGTAAAAACTCAGATAAGGCACTGGATGGGGTGGAAGAAAGCCAGTAGAAGACTGGTTCCTGACCTTAATGTTGTCATAGTAGGGCTATAAATACCTGAGCTATTTTGTGCTTCTGGATTTTAAACATTTGAGAAATTTGGGCATTTTGTTATGCTTAAAAAACCCATAAAAACCAAAATGGTGTTTAGGTTTTGTGGAGAAGATTCTATGGGCACAGCAATCTGGATAAAAGCGAAATTGAATCAACTTGATTTTTCTTCAAAAGGGGTTGCTTCAGATTTAAAGCAGTGTTTTGGCAAGTTCCAAGGGTTAATTACATATTGTTACTCTGTCTTTATAGGGCTTATTAAAATGGATCTCCCATCTCCACCTGGTTATCTCAGAACACAAATTACAATCGTATCAGAGAAATACAAACCAAAAAGAAGAAAATGCAGGTTTTACAAGTTCTTATCCAAAACAGATTCCTGCCCTTTTTTCATCTATATGCGTAATGATGGATCCATAAAATATTTTAAAAACCTGTGGTTAATTTTAGAATTGTTTTGATCTTTTTCTTAATGCTGCTGTAAGGATTTGACTAAAGAACGTGTATTGTTTGTTTCAGAGCACAATTTCAAATTTGCATTGAGCTGAAAGGATCAATAATAAATTCCAGCTCAAACTGTGAATCTTATGATGCTTTTCTAAATGAAATCTAGCGTTGTGTCAGGGATATTTTTATCCCTCTGACACAGAAATCATGTTTTTCAGAAGCTTCGGCTGCAGAAATAATGGCTTATTATACAAGAACAGAAAAGGACAAGATATTTTAAACATATAGTGAGAAATATCCTCCCATGGTATAAGTAAGCAAAAACCCCTCTTGATCTCCATCAAACTATATTGATATTCACTGGCCGAACACCTGACTATGATGAGGAATATTCCAGATATTGTGTTGTTCAGATTCCATGCTGTTTGATAATTAATGTTCTTTGTACAGTATCAGCCCACAAACCCATTCAGCTTGACAGATTCGTGAGAACACTTTTTGTAATTTTCAGAGTTGTTTGTATCTCCTGATCTTAATAGTGACATAGTCATATGCAAAAATTTTTGAAAATAACCATTTTACTGCTTTGCATGGGAGTGGGACCTTTTCTGGAGAAAGCGTTATTGATGGCCAAATTTGGAATGTTTCATAAATAAGATGCAAAATTTAAGTTATATTTTATTTCTACAGACACAGACATTTTTTTCTGTCTTCCCATGTGCATGAAATAAGATTATGTGCAATGAGTAGATCTCAGTAGAATTGCATGTTATGGCTTATTATATCCTTACTTTGACCACGCAAGTGGAAACAAGCTTATTTCACTAGCCTGAAAAACAAAAAAAAAGCAATTCCCACACAAGTTATTGCATGTTGTTCTATCTAAAGGAGAGACATCTGGAAAGAGGGGTAAATGTCAAAGTCTACATTATGCCAGAAGGGTGCACAAAGTTAAATGTGTTATTTAGCCTGCAAAGATTTTACTTCTACAATATTGAAGCTGGTTTTGAATGTAACAGATATGGTATCAAAGTTAACTTGATGTTTCATATGTTCATCTTCAAATTTGTGTGAGGATCTAGATAACTAAAATAATAGTCTCTTGCACTCTCTAGTGCTCACAGCATTGCTATTGATAAAATCTTAACAGGGACCTCAGATGCAACTTTGGAGTAAGAAGATGGACATAGTGTTTTCTATTTTCTCTTTTTTCTGATATCCCTGAATAGGTGTTTAACACTCATAGACAGAGTACAAAGCTATTCTGTTGATGCCAGTGTGACCAGAATTTTACCCAACATTGTTACTCTTATTGCAATCAGTATATTCCAGGAACACTGGGCTATTACTCAGTGCGTGATGTTGTCTTTGCTGCCAAGATTTTATCTCAGAAGACACACAGATGGCATGTTTCTGCATATAAACACAAAGTAAAAAGTGCTGGAGCAGCCTAAAACATTCTCATCCTGTGACAGAGTTAGGTCTTGCAAACAGGACTCAGTGACTCAGCCAACACTGACTCTCCTGTGCAGGATCAGGGTGAGATTCTAGACGGGGTGAAATGGGACCTGGCCCACAATTGATTTTATTACCTGGCAGCTTGTGTGTTGCTAAGCTGCTATAAAGCATGAAACACACACTCAGGAAATGCTCTGCCATCTTCTGTCTCTGCTATCAGGACATTAGGGAAACACGACTGTGTTTTCCTTATGACAGAAGTTGTAAATAGCTTGGGTCACCTGTCTTCATCTGCTTCATAGTGATATTTATTCGAATGCAGAAGAACAGAACATTTCACAACTTGCTATTTACAGCCTGATGAAATCTTGAGCCTGCCATCGTCATGTGTTCTGTCTGTTTTCCTAATTTTCAGCTCTCTGTGAGAATTACATTTCATGGATGTCTGGCTGCTAATAGGATAAAATCAGAAATCCATGATGAATGTTTACTCAGAGCAACAAGTTCAAGATTATGATTCAAACTCCAAAGATCTTGTTGAGACTTTGCCCCTTGATATCACACTTTTTTTTCAGATTTTAGGCTTTTTTTTTTGAGAGGGATCTTGTGAGGCACTGAAAACTGATGTTGATGATGATAACATGAGTTGGAGAAAATAAGCCTTTATGTTTTCTTGCCCAGAATGACAAGCCATCACTCCTGGGGAAGAAGTGGCTTGCTGCTTTGTTACTTTGTTCTAACAATAATTCACATTTCTTTAACCCAGAGGAGCCCCAAAGTGCTCCCCAGCATACATCTATTTAATTTCTTTCTATGAGTGAAGAAAGCAGCTATTTTATAGCATCAGAACTGGAAATTGGTTTGAAACAGACAATATAGCAGTGGAAAATTTATTAGCCAGAAAATGTAATTCCCTATATTGGGAGTTAGGTGAAGGGCAATGGAATTTCTACTTGTGATTGGACAGGACTTAGTTTCATAGTACAATTCTTGTTGCATCTAGTGTCTTTTTTGCTATTATTTAATCTTACCCTTCCTTTCCATTAAGCCATTGGAAATTAGTAAAATATAAAGAAGATAAACAAACAAAATTCCATTTAAAATTACTGAGAGTGATTAGTCTGATGGTCATACATGAAGTCTCTGCATCAAAGTTTTGGATCCATTTTTAAATCTTGTGATATATTTTTCTGCTTGAGGTATACAACTATAGGTCAAAGTTGTATTTAGATGCCTAGCAATAGTTTTTTGTCCGATATGTATATAACTGAAAATTCTGTTTCCTTTAAGAGGATTGTTTTGAGTTGTGTTTTGGAGAGCAGCGAAATCTAGCAATTTAAAATGTAGAGTTTCAATGCATCTTAAGTGTCTAAAGATATGTGTGGATGTCTAGTGGTATTTCTGAGAGGCAGGTTTCTAGTTCTCGATCAATACCCACTTTTCCAGAAGTGGGATTTGTCATCTATCTTTAAGAAGTCTACATCCGAGACAAGCACCAAGATTCCCCTGCTAATCTGTGGAGAGAAAAGGTGTGACTCATTTCAGTGTAAAATGAATGTAGAAATATGGGTCAGAGGAATCTCTTTCTAAAGGTGCCTATTTTTTTTTTCTTTGCTAGACAAGTAGCCCATATGTAGAGATAGACAATGTATATACCTAAAATAGGTGAGATAAATTTCAGCTTGAGAATGGGATGCATTCCCACATTGAGACATCTACATTTAGTTGTTAACGCGTGCATCGTATGTAGAGATCCAAGTGTTTAAGCTTCCATTACAGCCACAAGAGATACAGTCACTAGAGGCTGAATTAGTTCAGCTGGGTGACTGTTTCAGGCTAAGTTCAATCACTTTCTAGGCTTTATTTGTTTGTAGACTTTAGAGGAAAGATTCAGCTGCCTAACCATAAGTCTGCGATGCCATTTGAGAGGCTTTAGGATGCCTCATCTGGTATTTAGCTGCTGCTTCAAAAAGAAACAGGACTCCCCTACACCGTGGTTAGACTGCCAGATGTGAATAGAAGTCTTATTTTATACCTTAGGGGGTATAAAATAGCACTAGATCTCTATGTCTAGGCATGTGGAATTTCTCCCTAAGTGTCTGATTGCTACTGAAAATAGAGCTTTAATAATTTTGTATCTAGTGTCATAGGTGAAAATAGTAGTGGTTTGACATTCTGCCTATGCATTTGAGTCTGCAAGATGTCCAAAATTACCCTTTTCCCAAAGTATCTTATGTAGATATAAACATTCGCAGGGGTCAAAATGAGAGGCAAAAATGCCATTGCTTCTAAGAAGGCAATAAAAAGACCTTGGAGGCCCTCTGTTCATTACATCTTGTTGATTTTCAGATCAAATCTGAAATGTCTGCTTGAACAACAAGCTAGTGTCTAAAATTCAGAGTGAGACATGAAGCTAGTTTCAGCCCTGCAGGTCCATCATCACTTTTATTGTAAGTTCTGGAAGTAAAATTATGCTTCTGACAAAAGCCGTACAGAATTTTTAAATGGGCTAGACCCTCTACAACAGAAGTAAAATGAGGTCATAAGAAATCCAAGAAATTTGCTGGGTTTTGTTCATGTTTTGTTAAGCTGCATATAGCACTGAGTGCACTGTAAGCTCTCCTGGTGTTCTACATATTGATTGTATTTCTAATACAAAATAAAAAACAATGGGGGTTAAGCATTTGATTGTGGGACACCAGGAATGATTAATCTGTTACCAAGAATTAGGCTATGAAAAACCCGGAACAGAGCAGACCTTTGTGCTAAATATGCCTGCTCTGAACAGGGATGTTCACATGATGGGGACTTTTATTTAGATGTTGATGCACCTATTTTTGCTTATGGCTTTATGGTTAACTACATTCTTTTGACCTCAATTTTACCTGCACCTCACTTTCTTGTTTGGAGACTGAGGAAAAGCTTTCTGCTTGTTTTAATACAGATGCTTGATCTGTGCCTGACAGTCATGTCGCATCTTGCTCTAGAAGCTGTTAGTGCCTCTCCTAAGCTGAGTCTTCATTCTTAAGTGATCTTGAATGTTCCCTGTGAGGTATGTAAATACAAGGAGCTAAAAAATTTAGCAGGGTCAGGATTTGGAGGCTAGTCCTCTAGAGAGAATTCAGTTACTTAGGAAATACTGTCAATAATTTTTCAGATGACATTTTATTTCAAACTAGTACAAAGCAAATGATCTTGTAAGTTCCAATGTGCCAGAGGAAATCTGAATAGTATTGCCTCTCAGGCTGACATAAAACTAAAATATTGGTCTGCGTCTCATCGTTGTTTGCTAAAGATTCCTGCTCCGAATAAGAAGAGTTTAACCTAAAATGCTGTCCCAGTTTCTGCTTGGGCAATAAATTTCCTCTGCTTGTAGATAACCTCTCTGCTTCTGACTAGGTGTTTTATTCTTACTGAATTCCTGGTCTGGAGTACATAAGTTGTTTTGTTTTGTTTTTTAGCTCAGCAGCTTGGTGATTGTGCAATTGCAGTGTTGTACAAGGTATTTGTGATGATATACATTTTCATCAAGATATTCTTGTTCCTGGAATTGTATTGTATTAGTGAAACGGAAGCAAAATAATCAAAATGATACCTTTGCTGGCTGCAAATTGGTCACAGGGAGTACATGGTGTTGGGTGCATCACTTCATTTTACTGAGATTATCCCACACAATACGAAAAGGTCTAGCAGAAAACATTTTCATTTCATTTTTTTCAGGCAGAATTACACCTTTCCATGTGTTTTTTCTGAAACTTTATGAAAATATCCAGCTGGACCAATCAATACCAAGTAGTAGTGTATGAAGTAGTGTAACACTGTATGAAGTAGTATCTTCATACAGTGTATTTTTATTGGATGCATATCTAATGTTCTAAAGACATGAGAAAGAGTGGTAGTAAAATTTCTGTCCTTACTGAAATGACAAAGCAGGACTTTAGGGTGGGAAAGCCATGTAGCTGGGAGAATTCCTCCATAATTTCCAAATTTTCAATATTCTGCCTTGGGAAGACTTGCTGTGTGATGGTTTCCTAGAATCTTTCCCCATGTTATGTCTATTTGAGTATAAATATTTATGTAGGAAGTGTTGGAGTTGCTACAGAATTACAGTATTTGGTGTGTTCACAGTCTGGTTCTGGCTGCCGATTGAAATTGTGTGTCTGCATTACCTAAAACAACAAAAAATTAAATCGAGCTCCGAGATAACTAGCTGTAAGCTATGGCAAAAGGTAAAAACAGTCATCACTGCTATATTGTAAATAGCCCAGTACCCAAAACACACTTAGTACTGCTATATGACAGTGATCAAGAACAACAGTGAAATGTTCCTTTCCTGAAATAGTTTTTCTAGCTATTTCTGCAATATGGCATACAGTGTACCTGTGGACACAGAGCTTTGACAAAGGAGGCTTAAAAAAACCTCAGGCAAAAAAAACAGGCAAAAAAATTACCTGCCTATTATTTTGTAGCAATAGCCTGACAACAAAATTAGGAAGGATGGTCGAGTGGATCTAAGAGGGAGAACTTCACCACAGTGTTTTGAAGATATGATATCTGTACAGCCTGGTCCTCACAAAGTCTCCAGATATCTGTACCTGATGGGGTTTCTCATATGAATGACCATATGGAATTTCTTCTACCAGCTACATTCTTTCCCTAACTTTCTTCTGTGACTTGCTAGAGATGGGATACTGAGTGAGGAGGAACCAAGTGTAGTTTTGCTACATATGTTTCTGTATTGCCTTCATTCTCCAATGACTGTTACTGGAACTGCTGCCAGTAATTTTAATATTTTTCAATAGTATTGATGTTATAATGAAAAGATTATAAAACCTTTGATGTAATTCCTCTCTGCCTCAGCTTTTGGAGTGATCATGCGGTTAAAACTCTGCTGCTTCCAGCTTCCAGTTTTGCTATTGGCATCTTCTGACAGGATTATCCTGTGCATAGTCTTGTCTGTGAAAGGAAGGACTTAGGAGAGAGCTTAGACACTTACCTAGAACAAAAAAATATTGAAGAAGTCTTCAACACTTTATTTATAAGGCACTCAGTTATTAATGGAAGGAGGAAGTTTGTGTATAACAGGCCTTTCCATTTGTTGTGAAGATGATCAGTTCCCACAAAAGGCCCCAATGACCATTCGGATCCAAAATCAAATTCCTTCTGTTACTTCATTATTAACCCAACTGGAAACCATGAAGGAGGACAGTGCTCATAAGATTTCAGGACCTGGTCTGTGCTTACAATGGCAGAATAACAGCTCTGGTATCTGAGAGGAGCCAGCCACGAATGGAGTCATAAAATCACAGAATCATAGAATCATTAAGGTTGGAAAAGACCTCTAGGATCATCTAGTCCAACCATCAACCCAACACCTCCATGCCTACTAAACCATGTCCCAAAGTGCCACGTCTACACGTTTTTTGAACTTCTCTAGGGATGGTGACTCCACCACCTCTCTGGGCAGCCTGTTCCAATGCTTGACCACCCTTTCAGTAAAGAAATTTTTCCTACTATCCAATCAAAACCTCTCCTGATGCAACTTGAGGCCATTTCCTCTCGTCCCATCGCTAGTTACTTGGGAGAAGAGGCTGACACATCACTACAACCTCCTTTCAGGTAGCTGTAGAGAGCAATAAGGTCTCCCCTCAGCCTCCTTTTCTCCAGGCTAAACAACCCCAGTTCCCTCAGCCGCTCCTCAGAAGACTTGTGCTCCAGACCCTTCACCAGCTTCATTGCTCTTCTTTGGACATGTTCCAGTACCTCAATGTCTCTCTTGTAGTGGCGGGCCCAAAACTGAACACAGTATTCAAGGTGCGGCCTCACCAGTGCTGAGTACAGGGGGACGATCACTTCCCTAGTCCTGCTGGCCACACTATTTTTGATACAAGCCAGGATGCTGTTGGCTTTCTTGGCCACCTGGGCACACTGCTGGCTCCTGTTCATCTGGCTGTCAACCAACACTCCCAGGTCCTTTTCCACCAGGCAGCTTTCCAGCCACTCTTCCCCAGCCTGTAGCATTGCATGGGGTTGTTGTGACCCAAGTGCAGGACCTTGCACTTGGCCTTGTTAAACCTCATACAGTTGATCTCAGCCCATTGATCCAGCATGTGCAGATCCCTCTGGAGAGCCTTCCTACCTTTAAGCAGATCAACACTCCCGCCCAATTTGGTGTTGTCTGCAAACTTACTGAGGGCACACTCAATCCCCTCATCCAGATCATTGATAAAGATATTAAACAAGAGTGGCCCCAAAACTGAGCCCTGGGGAACACCGCTCGTGATCGGCCGACAACTGGATTTAACTCCATACACCACAACTCTCTGGGCTCGGCCATCCAGCCAGTTTTTTACCCAATGAAGAGTACACCCGCCTAAGCCATGAGCCGCCAGCTTCTCTAGGAGAATGCTGTGGGAGACATTGTCAAAGGCTTTACTAAAGTCCAGATAGATAACATCTACAGCCTTTCCCTCATCCACTAGGTGGGTCACCTGGTTGTAGAAGGAGATCAGGTTGGTCAAGCAGGACCTGCCTTTCCTGAACCCATGCTGGCTGTGCCTGATCCCCTGGTTGGCCTGCACATGCCTGTTGAGTGCACTCAAGATGATCCACTCCATAATTTTCCCCGGTACCGAGGTCAGGCTGACACACTTGTAGTTCCCCAGATCCTCCTTCTGGCCCTTCTTGTAGATGGGTGTCACATTGGCAAGCCTCCAGTTGTCTGGGACCTCCCCTGTTAACCAGGACTGCTGATCTGGGACCTCCCCTGTTAACCAGGACTGCTGGGCACACACCAGCAGTGTGCCCAGGTGGCCAAGAAAGCCAATGGCATCCTGGCTTGTATCAAAAATAGTGTGGCCAGCAGGACTAGGGAAGTGATTGTCCCCCTGTACTTGGCACTGATGAGGCTGCACCTCGAATACTGTGTTCAGTTTTGGGCCCCTCACTACAAGAGAGACATTGAGGTGCTGGAGTGTGTCCAAAGAAGAGCAACGAAGCTGGTGAAGGGTCTAGAGCAGAAGTCTTCTGAGGAGCGGCTGAGGGAACTGGGGTTGTTTAGCCTGGAGAAAAGGAGGCTGAGGGGAGACCTTATTGCTCTCTACAACTACCTGAGAGGAGGTTGTAGAGAGGTAGCGGTCAGTCTCTTGTCCCAGGTAACAAGTGATAGGATGAGAAGAAATGGCCTCAAGTTGCACCAGGGGAGGTTTAGACTGGATATTAGGAAATTTTACTTCACTGAAAGGATTATCAAGCATTGGAACAGGCTTCCCAGTGAAGTGGTTGAGTCGCCATCCCTGGAGGTATTTAAAAGACGTTTGGATGAGGTGCTTAGGGACATGGTGTAGTGGTGGTCTTGGTAGTGTTAGGCTTACAGTTGGACTCTATGATCTTAAAGGTCTTTTCCAACCTATATGATTCTGTGATTCTGTGATTCTGTGATAAATGATGGAGAGTGGCTTGGCAAGCTCCCTCAGTACTCTCGGGTGGATGCCATCCGGCCCCTTACACTTGTGAGTGTCTGGGTGGCAAACCCCAATAGAAAGCATCGTGGCCTCAGAGGCCCCATTTGGAAGGGGAAAGTTTCTCTGCTGCCCACGCCTCAGCAGGCAATTTGCTCCTGGGTGTAGAGCTGTTCACGACACAGTCCTGCCTGTCTGATTTTGGCAAGAAGCATCTCTTGCTGCCATCTGCTTGGACCTTACAAACTGAGGGCTATCTCTAAATAGCGGTCTTTATAACTTCAGGGTATGGGTACCCTGCTTGCCTTAAACTAGCCTGTTTGGGTCCTGGTGCCAGAATAAATTGTAGCAGTACGTAGTTCATTACAGGCTGCAAAACGACTGCAGAAAAAGGGCATTTTCCTGCTGTGCATACAATGCTGCTACCACGAGACTGTTATCTGCATCAGAAATGTGCAGTCTATTGCTGGTTTATGTACATCTGCAGCATGCTATGGACATCAATTCTGCTCATAATTAATCAGCGCTAGGAAAGCAGAACTTCATGCCACATGGAGGTGGCATGGCAGGATGGTGGTACTGGTGCCTCAGCAGCTACCTTTCGAGAAAGCTCCCTGTCTGTGTTGCCCAAGCTTTCTTGATTGGAAGTATTTGGGCACAAGTAAAGAGGATTTCAGGAAAACAGCCTTGAGTTGGATATCTTTATCTTGTTAGCCTATCTCCTTCCTCTTCAGGCACTGTTTGCTTTGTAACTCAAGTAAGTGTGTTAAGGACGACACCAAAGCCAACACTTAGGTACTTTGGAGAATCAGTAATTCATGCCATGTGATGGGTTGCCAGTGCCCCCAGCTCTCCAAAGGAAACTCCAGCGTCCTGGAAACTGGAAAACTGGAAAATCCTCTCCAAATGAACCTCAAGAGCTCAGCATCCATACTGCAAGTCCTTACTCATTTGAGAAGGGTCATTAGCTCCACGATATGGTGGAGCAGGATGCTTGCAGCATGACAGGTTTGTCAGGCAAAGCTTGAGGGACAGCTGTTCTGAGGCTGGAATAAGAGCCAAGGCCTCCAGGAAAAATTACAGCCCTTCTGTGAGGCAAACTTTGTAGCTGTGCAAAGCTATCCTTCTGGTGAAGTTTAGCAAGATGCTGGCCTGAACTTGAGAAATAAATGTTTTTCCTGTTGTTTTGATAGACTCTGCTAGCCTCGTTTTATTCAGCAGCTGTACCTCAGGCCCTGTTGTGTTGGTTCCATGTCTAGCAGTGGCTCACTTGGCCCTTTCTTTTTTGTCACAGATCAAGCAATGCCATGACAAATAAATCAGCCTTTTCCTCTGTTTGTAAACCACTTAATTTAGCTCTTGCTCTACAGCAAAACCTGGTGCAGTTATTTATATCAACATGGCCCCAAACACTTAAAACAAGTCAACATTCTGATTATGGCTCTGCATATTTTATTGCCTATATTTAAATCCTGCTGCTCTAAACTGGCACCTGTTCCTCCGTTACTGCATTCCAGTTTAATAGTTACTGCTTGTCTGAAGAGCCATCATGATGGAAAATGGTCTACAGATTCTTTACTTTCTATAGTAGTCAATGTCCTTTGGAATAAACATTTGTTTCAAAGTTTGTGTGGAATTTGTTAAATATTTTGCAGCTGAAGATGGCTATAAAAAAATTATTTTCTTAATTTTTCTTTCTGGTGAGCCTGAAAGTAAAACATCATGCTGTATTGCAAATATTCCCTCTTCCAGTCATACCAAGATCCTAGTTCTGCTGATGCTGCTCTGATGGTCCCTCTCTGTCAAGTTCTCTCCCCAACATCCTTATCTTCTTTCAGCACTGTCCCAGCCTGTGAGTATTTTTGGTGATAATAATCCAACCCACAACTCCTTGTCAAGCTTTCAGTGCTCTAAGCTCTTGTCTTGTTCAGTGTGTGAGAGTATGACACTGCTTGCTGTGCTGTTCTCTTCTGGCCCAGCACTGCAAACACACAACAACAGCTCCTAACAAGCATCAGTAGCTCCACTGATTCAATGTGAAGCTTAACGCAGCTGTTGACAATGTTTATTTTGTTAGCAATTTCAGATAATTTTATTAAATAAAAAGGGCTGTGTTAAGTTGTTCAAAACTTGGATCAGACAATCAAGACATCAGAGAACCTGACTTGCTAAATATGCACACATTTTCTTGAACCAGCAAAGTCCTTTCTGTTTTCCTGGCATCCCTTATCTCCCTTATAACACATCTTCTGAAATCTGAAAAAGGGAAGAGACTCTTCTAAAAAGTCCAGATTCATTCCCAGAACTTGTCTGTCCTGAGCACTGCAAGAGGCAGAAGTGGTTTTGTAGATCAGTGCATGGATTTGCATATGTTGCAACATGACGCATATGCATTAAGTAAGGAGAGAATGGAGACTCCACAGCCAACTTTATCTTTGGCATTTCATACCTTCTTAGTGCTGAACACCTTTCAATCCAGTGATACTCTGAATGTTGATTCCAGCTAGATGTCTACATCTGTATCATAAAAGGCAAAATATTGTAGGGCAAAAAAAGGCAAAATATGGTATCGTTAAGTTTTGAGGATTTGCTTGTTTTTTTCCTTTATCCTTTTTAAACATACAAGGCAATAATATCTATACAGACACACACATGCTGCCTCTCTCACCCTTTTCATGTGTGATTCTGCAGACACATTCAAAATCCTGTTTATATGTGCAATGAATGCATATTTTGCTATGAATGACATTCATCTACCTAGATGTGGACTTGGCTCATACGGCTGGCTACACCCGAGCAAGTTACTTTCATCTCCCTTGGTAGTCAGCATAGGAGCAGGTGTCAATGGCCACATGAATCTTGAGTGTATTTGCTAGACCTTAATTGAGTATAGTGTGACTCTAAACACCTCATACATATGAAGACATTTCTAGTTAGTGAGATGAATCTCATGGGCAAGTGTCCGTGCTTTAATTTTTTCACAAACAAGGATAATCAGTGTGATTAATATAAACTATGTGCTTACTTAGAGCATCCTCAGAACATCTGAAGGAGACTATAACTTGTCCAAGTGAAACTCTGTAGTGAATTTAATCAAGCAAAATGCAAAATAAGCATTTAAAATCTGACAAGGACAGCTGAGTTTACAGTGGAGTTAGACAGTGCCATGAAGCTTTTCATGACCAGAAATGGAAATGTAGTCAGAACAGTGCCAAAGACCATATAAGCCATTAGCCTTTCACTGTCTTAGCTGTCACTAGTTCATTAGCTGTCACCAGTTAGTTGCATCATGGTCATGTTCAAGTCCCTCTGTTATGTACTTGGATTCTTTGCCAATGTCTCTATTGACATGACAGTTTGTGCTCAAAAGCAGTTAGCTCCTTTACTCATGCATCAGGCAGCCACATGGCTCTTACAAGAGGATGCATCTCATCCATCTTCTTATATCTCCTTTCCAGCCCTACATAACCTGATGCTGGAATATTTCCAAGGAGGATCTTGGTCAACTGGCTGTCACATCCAGATGTGGCCTATTCAGAAGACAGACAGAATTGACCTTGATGTGTTGCTAAAGATTTGAATGAGGTCAAACATCCTGATATACTCCCAAGGACTTAGTATAGACCTATGTCCATGCAGTTTGGAGATCAGTCATGTATGAATTTGAGTAGAACTTAAAGAAAAAAAAAATTGGGGGCTTTTTTATGAGTACAGGAAAATAATATATGGTCCATGTCCTGAAGAGCTCTAATATCCTGCATGAAACCAACAAAAGAGCCCAGACTGAGAAGAATATAGCTCCTTTTATTGGTGAGGAGAGCACAGTCAAATGTGAGAACGATGGATAATTCTGTCTGAGTGTCTCAAATAGGCTTCACATAACCTACTGCTTTTTGATGCACTTTGTGTTTCTAAGACTGGATTATCAGGAAAAAAGATTCAGGTGAACTGTTGGAATAAGAAACAAAAACTGCTGAAGATTGAAGATGATGATGTTCTTAGGAGTCTGGAGTTTTAGCTCTCAGTTGTGCATAAAACTTTAAAACCCCTTTTTCTTTTGAAGGTCATAAAAAGAAATACAAAGCGGGGAAGGAAGAGGTAGGGAAGGTGTGAAGAAGAGAGGATTATGTAGCAGTGGGAAGCTAGTCCAGGTGAAAGTCTGTATTATCTCCTTTTTCCTTCCATTTTGCTCTCTCTCCTTTTCTGTCTGAATTTTCCCTGCTGTTTCATTTTGCACAATACCAACAGCAGGTTATTATTAACTGGTGGTGTAAGCAGATAGTGATTTGTGCTGAGCTGAACTCAGAACTGGTGTCCTTACAGGCACGTGCTAACAGAGGACAAATCGAGGTTGCTCTTCATTCTTTTTTTTGAGTGATCTGACCTAAATTTGCACAGCTGTGTTCACATTTAATCCTGCCTAATAGCTCAAAGGCTTTATATCTCGTAAGAGCAGCCTACTGGCACCTGACATTTATTCTGGCCCTTGTTCAGTTCTGCCCTACAAATCCTCTGGCACAATCTGGTATTTTTGTTTTTTCCCTAGTAGATTTATTCCTCCATCTAAATACCCTTGAAATGACCAGTCTATGAAAGGTATAATCTAGACCATTGGTTTTCATCCTTCTTGGATTTGGTGACCTGTACAAATTCTCCAATTTGGATTGGTCTCACAAACAGAATGTGTGAAAGGAATTGAAGTAAGTTGTTGACTTGTCCTAAGTGACTTTCATTGGATCCCTTAGGTGCACTCTGTTTTCACCCATGACTATCTGGACCATATATTTGAAGCTATTGATCTAGTGTGAAGGTTCTCAACTATGAGGTGCAAATGGTTTTACTCATAACAGTAATTTTGTTGCTGGAGGTTGAATGGGTATCTACCCGTATTGAACCACTGGTACTTTGTGAGTTCCAGCTGTGCTGGCAAAAGGCAAAGCACAGTGGAGTTTGTAAGTGCAAAAAAAATTACATAAAATAAACCAGCTCCTTTATTATTTACTCCACTCTGAATACTCTTTGGGTTATGAGTAATTTTTTAAAGGATCATTTATTATTTGTCTTCTGTGTCTCTAACTCATAACATTTTGGCAGTAGCAATCAACGAACCTTGGGAAAAGTGATTCATGGTGTTGTACTCTTTATGAACATATGTCTAATGCATCTGACAAAATTGTGGATATTGATTTTCCCAAGAATATTAAAGAGCAAACCTTTTTTTTTTTTAATATTGGAAGATTATTTTCAGGGCTTTCATCCAAACTGAGTTAGCTTTTTAGAGTATAAAAAACAAATTAGTCTTTAACATTTTGAACTAGGCTAAATGCTTATGCAGTAGAAAAAAACCATGTTTAATAGATATGATTGAATAAGACTATGTGCCTTGTATTTTTTTTTTTACCTGTATCACAAGTCTTTATTTTGGCTTACATATTGAAGAAAAAATTTAAAGAATTATAACAGACCGGAAACCTAAAAACCGTAGCAAAATAGCTGCAAGGGATTATTGCTATCTTGTGCTGTGATAATATCACATTCTGTACACTATACTGGGTAATGTTAGGTGATTGTAAAGACTGGAGATCTTACAAAGTAATCCCTGATACTTCCATGACTAAACAGAACATTAGAAGGTTTCTCATGGCTAAGAATAACATGATTTCTGAAGAAGACTTGAGGCTGAAGTCTTAAATGGTAATACATACTAAAACAAACAGAAAAATCACAAACAAGCAGTGACCCAAAAGTTGTGGATTTTGTAAGTGTATTTAGCAAACAAACTAACAAGCCTTCTGGCTGAGTTCTAAATTGTGTATGTGCATCTTCTATGCAAATTTTATTGCATATATTCCTTGCTTTCAACTTTATTACGTACTGTTGAGTGAGGCCAAATATTGAGTGAGATAATATCTGTTTTCCACTGAGTGTAGATATTTTGATTTTTTGATCTGTTGAAGTTCTTGTACTTGAATGTGAGAAACTGGATACTAGGCAGAGCTTTTTTGTTACTGGTAAAGCTGTGGCAAAAGGAGAGTCTTGAGGAATCACATACTTCATTGGCTTTCCATGACTCGGGATAAATGCCTTAGCTTGTTGACTGTGTTATAATAAGATGGAAGGTCTACTTCAACAAGTCAAAGGGACATAAACCCATGTTTGCATCACTTTGCTGAAGTAAAGCCATAATCTTTGGTGGTTTCCCCAGGGTTGACACACACGTCTCAGGAAAAAGGAAGTGTTATAATAATTCAAGTATAAAGTTTACGTTCCAGTAATTCTTTAGCCTCACTAGTGCCGGGAAACAAACAAAACTATTTCAGGAAAAGAAGAGGTATTCTGAAGACAATCCAATGCCACCTCTACCCTAGAATAGTCTAAAAGTATATTCATGGGAGATCCAGGTTCTAGGCCCTGTTATGTCAGTGATTTCTAGTGAGAAAGGGTAAAATATAAAATATTGTAATTGCTTATTTAATAGTTTTGCTAAACAAGCCTTGTCATTTCTTTGTGTCTTTAGCATTGTATTTAGATAGGCTCCTTTTAAAAGTGTAAAGGAGATATCTTGCCATCACCCAAAATCTTAGAAGAGAATTACTGTCTTGATTTATTTTAACAAAATGAGATGTTAACTTTTGAAATCATTGTTTTGTTGAAGACCTCACCTCTCCCATTTTACTGATGTGCTAGCAGAAAAAAAATGACACGTTCTGTAAACTGGAGAACGGTTAAGGACAATGTTGTAGTAAAAGGACTTACTGACATTTGTGACTGCTTTGTCTCAAGCAATTGATGTATCCTCAGAAAAGGCTACTGAGGTGTAATCACTGCTGTAAGAACTGGGATCCTGTTCAGCGGCATGAAGGTGAACATTGGAGTAATTTAATTAATAAAGAAAAACAACAACAACAAAAAAGAGACTCGGTCTAATGAGTGTGCTGCTTCTCCTAATGCTTTAGTCTCAGAGCGTATTTGTGTGTGTTTATCGTCCTCCTTCTACTGTGTTTCTCTGTTCCTTACTTAGAATTTTACAGTAGGTGAAGGTATTTGTGGAGATGAGAATAAGGTAATCTCATTGTGACTTTATTCTACACGCTTAACCAAGGAATTCTTAATAAATAAAGAAACAAACAAATACAAATTTCCAGCTAGCAACAAACACCAGCTTCTGAAGAAACTCACAATAAAATAAAAGACGCTTTAAAAGTAGTAAGGACAGTGGTGCTGTCTTGCAGATAGTATGTGCTGTGTTTCCTAAGAGGCAGCTTTATTCTCCTAAATGTTTCTAGGTTTATGAGTCATTGCCCTTTATCACATGGTGCTTTGTTCTTTTGTCCTTGGTGTTTTTTTCTTTTTTGTTGGTTTTGATTTTTTTTTCTGGCTTCTGTGATGGAGATGGACAAGAATGGTGAAAGCACTAAAAAAATGTCTGGTTTATTTTTCAGTCAGATGTAATTACACAAATGCTAGAAAGTTCATGGACTGTCAGAGTATGCAGTGTCCTGTCCTTATTTCCACCCTGCTCTGTCCCTATCTCACCTTCCTCTACTCCTTTTAGCGTGGTTGATGCTGATTGCTACCTCAGCAGGCAATTGCCAGACTCATTTTTAGCTTCAAGGTGTTTAACAGTTGTGTGTGTGTAGTACATAACCACCTAATCACCTGCTGTCAGAGGGCTCGGTCAGTTGATTGTATCTCTAAAATGCCATTAACACAAATACTCTGATTCAAAAAGATTGTAGAGAGCAATGGAGGATAAAGATGCAGTTTGGGCAGCATCATATGTTGAACAATCTCTAATCCAGAAGGTATCTCCACTGACAGCAATGGAGATGTGGAGAGTAAAATCAAGCCTTCCTTTAAAAATGCAAGTGAGACAGTCTCCAATCTTTAAACATATAGATTTTCATAGGGCTTTATTTGTGTAAAGCATTCTGATTTTCAGTTAGTGTCTCCTTGCAACAAGTAAAATGACAATTGAAATTGACTGTCTTATGCTAGGTCACCAACTCTAGTGGAAGGACAAACCGTCAAAGTGGTGATCTGACTCAATGTCGGTGCCTGTAGGACAGCACAGTACAACTAGTGATGATGGCAGCACCTTACTAGGCAATCCAGTGCTTTGGAAGTGATGAGAATGATCATGGGCACTACTTTTAGAGAAGCATATGACCAAAACACATCCCATGTTGCTTTAGTAGCTTCCCATGCATATTTACTAGTGTCGTCTTCAGTCCTTTTCTGGAAAATGCAAAGGGTTTGACTTAAAACCAGATATTTTAGAAAAAATGATGTACTAAAGACTTCCCAAGAATCACCTTTTTATTTTTCTTTCAACTGCTTATTAGATAAATTGATGATACCTCAGTACTGGCAACATTCCTATTGTGTTTACAGTGCTGATGTAATGACATCCTTCACTTCAGTATTATTTTTACCGACTGTTCCTCTATCTACAGCCCAAGGTTGTCCCATATAGTGATCAGTGAGTAAGGGGTGGTCAGAGGTCCTTCACAAGCCCTGTATTTTGAAGGGCTGTGATCAAGTTCCTTTAAGGAGGCACCTGGTACAGCAGTGAAAACTTAGTGCATCATTTTAAGCAGTTGTGTTTTCTTGATCCAGGGGTGCCTGCAGCTGTTTTGTCAAATTTCATAGCTTATTTCATAGAAGTATGATGCCTATGTCTCTGAGCAATTTTTCTTTGAACCTTGCTAAGTGCCATAATGATAAGGTGTGTCAGAGGCCCCTTTTAGTACTTGTCAGGTGTTCCCTGAAATACGAGGCCCTGCTGCTGGGGGCTCAGTCCCTATAGCTACCCGACATAGATTTATGTGCTCTGATCCTCTGGTGTGCCAGTGGCATGGATGGAAGTTCAACCTGGTGTAGTAGCTGTTTACTCTTTCATTCTGCTGATCAGTGAGGGAAATAAAGTTACAGAAACAGGTTTATTTTTCAGGGCAATTCTTCTATATTTGTTTTTAAAAGTACAAAGCATGCAAAATAAAATGTAAATACAGTGAAGACCTGTGTGTGTGTTTCCATGTATTTAATTTTTCATTCACCCTAGCTAACCTTAGCTTCACGTCATTCTTTCTGTCTTTGACAATATTGGTGCTGGTCTGAACTGGTTGGCCATCCATTCACACCTCTCCTCTTTAAACTGGTGTCTTCAAAAGCATGGAGTTTCCTTTGATCCTGAGCTTTTGGTCTAGGGAAATATGCCTCAGCACAACATGCAGATTTATCCAGAGGCAATTCTTCCAATTAGTACTCTCCTCAAGGCTAAATACCTTTTCAGAGTATTGCTTTGTGGTATTGTGTGGTTTTCTCTTGGCTTCCCTCACACAGTCTGCTTTGCTTTGATGCTGTACACTCAGACAAGACTTTCACACAAATAACCAGGTGGATATGTGATATACATGCCTTATAAACAATATACAACTCCTTAGGCTGTGCAGATAGGCAAAAGGAGAAAGGATTAGTCTCATTCCTGCTGAAATAGGGGGGAAAGAAAAATAAAAGAATAGTACTGTGTCACGTAATAGCATTTGAGTTTACCTTCACTGCTCCTAAATCATGGCCTGACATGAGCTAATATAGAGTTCCTTACCTTGGAGGTATATCAGATGGGTAACTCAGCAATTGTCCTTCTTTTCTTTCTCACAGTTATAGACATATATTACATATATTGCATATGTCTTATGTCCCATTCTTGTAATTCCAGAGTCAACATCTGCAATGTTTGTTTTTGAGGAGGGTAAATGAAAAATCAACCACCTTTTAACTCTGGAATGAGCTCCTCTTGAAAAATGGTAGTGCCTGAGAGGATAGCCAGAAAGAAAACATAGTTTAAAATAATGGGGGCAATAAACCAGTCAGTTGGAAAATTACTAATCAGGAGTGAGCATTGAGACTTATCAGAAAGCTACAGCCTAATGCTTATCTGAGGACTTCATGTATCAGACTCTTCTTCATTCCTGCTTTGTTGGAGGAAATGGTAAAATCTTTGAGTGCCACGGAAATTACTGGTTAGCACATATGGAGAAACTCTCCACTTTGGAGTCTGAGCTGGATGTCTCCTTAAAGCCCTGTATGCCTCAGATAGGGGAATTATTAATAGCCCTGACATGGGTCTTCCTCAGAGATTGTACTTGTCTGCTGTGAAACAGCTACCAAAATGATGGTTATGAACATGTTAACTAAATAAATCTGATCTCTATCTTCTCAGTGATGCTATAGACAATTTCCAGAGACCTTGCAGATTGCCAGAGGGAGACTTGCAGGGAGAAAAGGAGGAAAGGGTAAATAGCAAATTCAAAATCTGTCCAAAAGCTGTAAAAGCCCTTGGCTTGCCTCTGCTGCAATTAATGTTAAGGGTTTACACTGGTGTATTAAATAGTGCTGTTTTGGAAACTTATTTTCGCAAAGAATCCTCGAGTAAGGTATGACCTCCTGAAGTCCCTCCCCACCTGAATTATTCTATGATTCAATGAACGTATGAGATATTATCTGTAAATGGCTGTAATGCTTCAAAATCTTCATCTGGCTGTTGTGCCCTATTAGGTGCTTTGATTGTCAGCATTTTCCTTAGAAGAATCTCTTCCATTCATTAATCTTTAAATTATTCATATTCCCTCAGAAGCTTCCCTTCTGGGACTTTAGTTAAGTCATAGGAGGGGTCAAAAGCAAGAGAATTTTGAATTCTGCTCTCATCTGTCTAGGTTTTTTGTCTTTTTGGTCTGAGCTTTTACAGAAATGAGCTGTGCTGACCCTGGGTATCTGCCATTTGGTAAAACGGGAAGAAAAAAATCAATTTCCCACACAAGAGTAGCAAGAGAGTTAATTAAAATTTGCTTTGAGATTCTTGCACATAATGTTATTTAGTTTTTGCTTATTATATTTTCCATGATAATATCATTCTGTCTTCAGGCTTAATTAGACTTTTTACCTCTCTTAATTACTGCTTTGATCTGACTTTTAGAGAGACTTCCTGAAGATGGAGCCCAATGATGCTATTGGAAAGATTCCAGTTGATTTCAGTCGATTTCAAACTTTGCATGAACACCAAGATGCCAAATAAAATATAGTAATCCATTCATGGATTTGTTAAGCAAAATACTTCCAATGCTTATAATGCCTGTATATATGTGTTGTTTAGGTGATGACCTGAAAAAATCATGTCTGAGGTCCAGGGAACGGTTGAGTTTTCTGTGGAGCTACACAAATTCCATAATGTGGACCTCTTCCAGAGAGGGTGAGTTGATGTTTCCATTAATTTGAAACTGATTACAGAGGAGTAGTTTACAGAAAAGAGTTAAACTCCCAAACAGGTTCTTTTCTGCCAAATACAGTTATATTTCATGCAATCTCCGGGGCAGGGAAGGATGTCATTGGGCTTTTATTGCTGTCAAGGAAGATCAATGTACATTACTTTCACTGTAAAGTCAGTCTGACTGACTTGTTTTCGTAATACAATGTTGTAATGCTTCAAACTATTTTAAGCATCTGTTCAGATATAAGCACAATAGCTGTTTTAAATGCTTCTGGACTGGTGTTGAGTCTCTGTGCTAAATTACAGCTGCATTGAGCTATAATGAAAATATGTTCATTTTAGGGTCATAAGTCTAATGACTATATTCTTTTAATTAAATTTAGCTGAATCCCAGCATTTCAGAAGGGAACATGAATACTCATGTCTGCCTAAAGCTCTGGTTCTGGTGGTCACATTGTTTTTTCATGTTCCTGTAAGTTAGAAAAATATTTACAACTTCTGGTTTACTGAAACATTTGCCCCTATTCTTTTGCACCTCTCTTCCTATTAGCTTTTATAACAACCCAGTGGCTGTGAAGTGCAGAAGCCTAACCAAGTGTGAGTTGTTACTCTGTTTGCATATTGGACCCCACAGGTGTTTTTCAGTGAGGAAAAGATAAGATACTGAAATGTTTTTTGAGGAGACCAGAAGACCCAGATGGGTCAAAAGAATGTACTTTATAGACAACAGTGGGTTTAGTGGAATATTATTTTCTTTCATCTATGAGGATTGATGTGTACAGCACACTAGATATTCTCTTTCGAGCCTTAGCTTGGCACAGGGGTAGTTCACAGATGGCTTGTTCACCTTGAGCACCATTTCAAGCAAGAAAACTATGGAATTGTTTCAGGTACTGGAATGGATTAGGTAGAGCTGTTTCCATCTGTATACAGGCTTTTTGTTATTTGTTTATACTGTGATGAACTACATGGAAAAGATGATATGAACTTGAATGAAGGAAACATGGCTCTATTCTGTTTTGACAGCTGACATCTGTAATTCTGTTCATGTCTCCAAGTGAATATCCACCAACTTCATGTTAGAAAGCATTCCAACTATACCAAGTACTTGTGTTAAATAGAAAAAAAAAATCCTCTGTGCTTGAGGTGTTTGGTTTATCTGAGTTATAAAAGAAGTCTCCTGTGTATTCCAGTCCTTATGACCTTAGAAGGCAGTTCTAGCTATAGATTTTTTTCTTGGCTTCTGGTTATCAGTGTAATGTCTTTGATCTTCCTCACTTTTGAACGTCCACACCCATCTGCGGGTTCAGTGATTTTTTTGGACTTAGACAGCAGGATGTTCAGAGGTTAGCCAAGAAGCTTCCCACTTCTCATGTTACTGTGTGATGAGCTGCCTGGTTTTTGTCATATTGGTCTGCTTTTGCATCCAATAATTTCTGTAAAATTTGCTTTCTTTGGCTTTGACAGTCAGATCAAATCTCTGGTGTGGGGATAAACCAGCTCTAACACAGATAATATATTCTGCTGTCACACTAATGAGTTCCTAATTATGCTTGCTTTTTCCCCCACTGATGCTTACCTTATTTTACTGATTAATATTCCAAACACATGGTATTATAGGTTATACTGCATTAATTTGTTTACAGTAATTTTTCTTTCTATGTATGCTGCATAGTATTACATTTGCTCTCCTTCCATAGTTTTAACTTTGTGTTAACATAGTGTTAACTTTTAACAACAAAATCCTTTATTGTGTCTCATATTTGCTGATCAGTATCCTCTGGCTGGCTTTATCTACTCAGCAGCCCCTATCACCATAGCATGGAATTGTGAAGAAAAGGAGTAGATGAGCTTGCCAAATTTCATTTTAACTTGGGCACACTTTTTATTTTTTCCCCTATTGCCATTGTTGATATTCACTATAGACATCTGGGATATCTTGGATTGACATATGGTCTCCCCAGATGAGAGGGTGGTAGAAGTAATAATGATGGGAATTTTCTGTTTGACTGGTGTTTTTCTTCTTTGAGTGCCTTGTAAATGGAGTCAATATCATTCTGTCCTCGTGAAGGCCAGAAAGGCAATATAGGAAATGTCTATCAGGATAGCAGCGGAGCTGAAATGAATCTTAATTTCTGTGGGAACCCAACATGTGTTTTTTAACAACAAAAGCAAGAACAACAATGAAGAGTATTAATTTGTTGACTACTTTTCCTCTTAATACTTTGGTACAAAAACAAAATTAAAAAAACATAATAAAAAACCTGATTATATACCTCCACAAATACATAGCAGTCCTGCTACTGTATGCCTAATTGACATAAGGCTGAAATTCCTGGGTTGGAACTGTGTAACTGTGCAAAAATAAGGACAGTATTTTCCAAAAACACTTAGTCTTGGCTAACTGTCCTTCCAAAGGCAGTACCTTTAGGGAGAGTGTGGCTGGGCTAACAGCGAGACCTTTAGAGAAGAGCATTCTGTGCAAATAAAGGAATGAATAAATCAACAAGGTTTTGCAATAGAATCCTGGGAGAATCAGCCCTTCTGGAGCCATTAGGTGATGGTTAATAATCAAACTTGGTTAAGGACATGATCTGCTGGCCATAAGCCACAGAGTCAAAGAGTTTTTTAAAAAAGTGCATTCAGTAATGGTCCTGTTCTATTTTTGATTGCACTGGAAGCTATTTTGAATTCTGTATGCACACACAGCCACTTGCCACCTCTCCCTCACCACAAGAAATGGAAACTCCTTAATCTGTTAACTCCTTAAGAATCATGTTTCTTAACCTGTATGAATGGTTAATATTGAAAAGAAACTCCAATATAAAATTAATCAGGGTTTATTTGGTAAATATTTGTTATGGTTATATGTTTCTGGCATATATAATAGGAACAGTCATCAGTAAATTATGTGTTGCAGGTAGTTTACTTTGCTCAGTTAGTGTTAAATTTATCTTCTTTTGAAGCACAAACATAATAGTGTGAGTATTTATAGACATCAAAGGTTAAATGTTGTAGGTACTGCTATAGGGGAAGAAATAACCTTTTTTTTGGTCAAACCGAAGTATTTGCAATGCTGTTTGATGCCAGGGTTCTAAAGGTTATGTAATAAGTAATGCAATTTCTGGAAGAAAAAACATATCTGGGTTTTCCATCCTTAATTCTGTCCATCATGTGCTGCTTAATAACTGGTGACAGATATTTTCTCTAGTGAAATTAGCTAACTGATTCTGATTTTCCTTAATAGAGTAGGAAATAAAATTATCCCTGACTGCCAGAGATCAATTAATTGATTTGTCTGGTTCTGTCAGAAGCAATCCTTCTGCACCTTTTTTTCTTAAAGCTTTTCAAAATCTATTTGACAGAGGAAAAAAACAACCCCACAATTACTGCATTCACAGGGTAAGTAACTTCTGGAGTCTGTGAGGGAACAGAGGGCACAAAGAAGGTGAAATAGTGACTTAATAATGCTGGGATTCTGGCAATGATGTATTATAAAACAAGGATCAAGGTAAGTCATTAGTTACCAATCACAGGACTGAATCAACTCCTCATCAGTCTTTTCACTCCTCAAATTCCAGCCTGCAATTTGTAAGTGTCTAACACTTACACTGGTGGTTTATGTGTGTAAAGGGTGGTGGTGATTAAAAATGAGTGGAAAAATGAAGTCCTTCTTCTAAAATTAATGCAACATTGCCGTGGGGAAAAGATTTCTCAGAGTTTCCAAAACCCTACAAGTATCAGACCAAATATCAGTAGCATTCAGAGCTGCTGAAAACATTATATTCTTCCTTGAAGCCTTTATGTGGCAAAACATCCCTGTTGCCTACCAGATGGACAACAGTGTTTCAGTGTACTTAGTCATGAAATCATCCCCTTCAGAGACACAATGCAGCAGCTCCTTTCCTCAGCAAACTGGGGTTTGGAAATCAACCAATACCTTTCTTGTCAGGAAGGTTACCTGGAAAATAGACATTGTATTCAGAAGTTCAGACCTTATTTCCTGGAGTCTCTGAGGTACAGTGTCAGCATATGAAGGAAAAAAAAAAAAAAATCATTTAGAAGTCTAAGACAGAGGCAAATCTTGTTACTTTGTTCATAACAATATGGATTTTTTCAAACTTCTCACCTGTAATGAAATGCAAATCACTTTTGGACTGTAAATCTATGTCATTTTGAAAATACTTACCTAGTTCATTTATGATGCAAGGATTCTTTTTAATATAAATTAAGTAAAAAAGAAAAAAGAAAAAGAAGAGGGCTAACAGGCATGTTGAAGTGATGCATTTCTGGAAAAATGAGTGCTGTCCCTTGGAACAGATGTATTGACAGAACCGACTTTTTTCTTGGCATGAAGACATATTATTTCTGTGACTCTTGAGCAGACCTTCACATTAAGGCAGCACCAGATACCTTCCAAAAAAAAACAAGAAAAAAAAAGCTCAGGAGTAAGAAGGCAGTAAGTGTCTATATGGTCATGCAGTGATAGTTGAGAACCTGCTGCACTGAACTGACAGGATTGAAACTAGTGTAGCACAAACCTGTATTCATGAAAGTAGCTGAGGTGCTGATGTTCAGTAAGCATCAATGTCCCAAAGTGTAGCAAATGTCCAACTTCAGGTGAATCAGGTATCATGAGTTATCTTCATGACAGCTGGTGAAGACAATTCACCATTTAGTTAGTTAGTATAGCCATCTTTAATTTTCAGGCACCCTGTGTCTACTGAAGAGAGGTGGTATCTCCAGTGCCAGTGGTAGGGGGAAAAGACTGAAACTACATAGCATCAGCCCTAAGATATGAGACTCTTCTGCAGGTGGAGAGCAGCATCTCAACAAACTCTGTTGACCAATGATCAAAATAGTCAGTGGAAAGTAGGACACTCTTGTATTTGGAAATTATACTCCTCCTTCAAATAAGCAATACTCTGACTTATCTTACCATAAACACATTAGGTAACTGTTCTGTGTCAATTCTTTACTTAGAAAGAACTGAGCTAAAAGGCAACTCCAACTCATTGTATTGGGTTTGTGTGGCAAGGTTTTGGTAGCAGGTGGGCTACAGGGGTGCATTCTGTGAGAAGCTGCTAGAAGCTTCCCCTGTATATGATAGAGCCAATGCCAGCCAGCTCCAATATGGACCTGCCGCTGGCCAAGGCCAAGCCCATTAGCAACGGTGGTAGCATCTCTGTGATAACATGTTTAAGAAGGGGGAAAAAACTGTGCAATAGCAACTGCAGCTGGAGAGAGGAGTGAGAATATGTGAGAGAAACAACTCTGCAGACACCAAGATCAGTGAACAAGGAGGGGGAGGAGGTGCTTCAGCTGCTGGAGCAGAGATTCTCCTTCAGCCCCTGGTGAAGACCATGGTGAGGCAGGCTGTCCCCCTGCAGCCCATGGAGGTCCATGGTGGAGCAGATATCCACCTGCAGCCTGTGCAGGACCCCACGCTGGAGCAGGTGGATGCCTGAAGAAGGCTGTGACCCCATGGGAAACCTGTGCTGGAGCAGGTTTGCTGGCAGGACTTGTGACCCTGTGGGGGACCCACATGGGAGCAGTCTGTTCCTGAAGGACTGCACCCTGTGGGAGGGAGCAGTTCATGAAGAACTGTAGCCTGTGGGAAGGACTCATGTTGAAGCAGTTCGTGGATAAGTGTCTCCCATGGAAGGGACCCCACGCTGGAGCAGGAAAGAGTGTGACGAGTCCTCCCTCCTGAGGAGGAAGGAGCGGCAGAGACAACGTGTGATGAACTGACCACAATCCCCATTTGCCATCCCCCTGTGCCACTGGCAGGGGGAGGACGTAGAGAATTAGGGAGTAAAGTTAAGCCTGGGAAGAAGGGAGGGGTGGAGGGAAAGTGTTTTAACATTTAGGTTTTATTTTCTCATTACCCCACTCTGATTTTTATTGGTAATAAATTAATTTCCCGAAGTCGAGTCTTTTTTGCCCGTGATGGTAATGGTTGAGTGATCTCCTTGCCCTTATCTCGACCCACAAGCCTTTCGTTGTATTTTTTCTCCCCTGTCCAGCTGAGGAGGGAGTGATAGAGCAGCTTTGGTGGGCATCTGGCATTCAGCCAGGGTCAACCCACCACACTCATCTAATAGGTTGGCTAACCAAGCCAAAATCACAGAATTAGTACAGTCTAGATTCAGAAATAAGGGTCCTGGATAGATAGGACTCAGGACCCTGAGATAATGTTTCACATGCTAGATGTGGCAGAGAACCTTAGTGCGTCCTCTCTGAATTGCAGCCAGTGTACAGTGACGAAAACTGTGCCTTGCCTGCTGGAGCTCCTTCTTCTGTGACCTACTGTGGTCAGTTCCCTTTGTGTCTTTTCAGCCATTTTTGTGTAATTGCTGATTGTACAACTAACCAGATGGTGTAAAATCAAGTGACAACATTATGCAGAGAATATGCATATCCATCTGTTGCATATAAGTGTGTCACACTACAATGGTTCAGTGAGTAGCAGGGAAAGAAGAGGTGAACCTAAGCAAGACACAAGTTAGCAGTTAGACGACAGCTTCTTGTAGAGTATGGCTCACTCTCCTTTGATGAAAGATAAGTGTGTGTGTATCTCTCTCTCCCTCTCTCTCCATAACTGGTCTGTCTGGCCTGCAGCTTGGACTGTCCCTAGGCTGCTTGCTCGTAATAACCATAACGGGGATGACTGATAATCCTGCTCTCTCTGTTTGCATAGGAAATACCCTCTTGCTCTGGTGTCCTAATGCCAATTGTTCTGAGCTGCAGAAATGTCATCATGAGGGAATTGCTACAAAACACTGTACATTATCTCCTCAGCCCCACAGGTTACTGTGAGCACAGTGGACACCGGATCATATAGGAAGCTGGTGTAGAAAGCAGAAGATAACTTACTTTCTGTTATCAGAGTGCTTTGCAGCCTGTGACCAGAATCTAGACAAGGGTTCTTACACTCAGGATTGAACACGGTGATCAGCAATTTTCCTTTTTTTTTTTTTTTTTAGCAAATTAGAACTTTGTGTCAGAAATGAAAAATGCACCTGCATGAAGGATCATCCCTTCTCTGGGATGTGCCTGGAGCAGTGTAGTGAACCCCTTTGGGACAGGGGATCATTTCCAAGGGTCAGGCATCTTAGAACTGATCTGGCTGTGCTGGTTTTGGCTGGGATAGAGTTAATTTTTTTCATAGTATCTAGTATGGGGCTATGTTTTGGATTTGTGCTGGAAACGGTGTTGATAATACAGGGATGTTTTAGTTACTGAGGAGCAGCGCTTACACAGAGTCAAGGCCTTTTCTGCTTCTCACCCCACCCCACCAGCGAGTAGGCTGGGGGTGCACAAGAAGTTGGGAGGGGACACAGCTGGGACAGCTGACCCCAACTGACCAAAGGGATATTCCATACCATATGACGTCATGTTCAGCATGTAAAGCTGGGGGAATAATAAAGAAAGGAGGGACATTCAGAGTGATGGCGTTTGTCTTCCCAAGTAACCATTACGTGTGATGAAGCCCTGCTTTCCTGGAGATGGCTGAACACCTGCCTGCCCATGGGAAGTAGTGAAGGAATTCCTTGCTTTGCTTTGCTTTCGTGTGCGGATTTTGTTTTACCTATTAAACTGTCTTTATCTCAACCCATGAGTTTTCTCACTTTTACTCTTCTGATTCTCTCCCCCACCCCACCAGGGGTGGGGAGTGAGCAAGCAGCTGTGTGGGGCTTAGTTGCCAGCTGGGGTTAAACCACAACACCGGCATTTCTGACAACAGCACACAATAGTGTGTTTGTGTGTGCAAGGAGTTGAAATAGAAAACACTCTACTGCTCAAGTTTCTACTCAAGGGGAGAGAATAAAAGCAAAATTATATGACAGACATTGGTCTTCATGGAAGCACTACTGAGGGTTGCTCAGGTATTACTGATGAGTATCATATAAGAATCTCATACTGAATGGGATTAAAAGAAAAAGCTTGTCAGCTGGTGTGTTTATGTACATGTTTGTAACTAAAGAAGGCTATAAAATTTTGGATGTTTAGACAAAGCCAGTACCATAGCAGAATGGACACTTTGTAGTGATCTTCTCAGCAATGGGTTGTGATAGCCAAATAAAATAATACAAACATCTACATCTCAGAAAATACAGGGGTTTCACTGTTCTTCCAGCCTTAGTTTTCAAGACTGCTAAGTACTCAGGAAATACATTAAAACCATGTGGCATTTTATGTTAATCAGGCTTCTATATCCTTCTTCAAAACCACTGACATTAATGGGAATCTCTCCACTGGCTTGTTGGTTTGTGTCACCTCTGATTTAGAGGCTGGCAAGCAATGCACCTCTGCAACTCATGCCTCCAAAGAAGCTTCTTTGTGATACCCAATATTAAGCAAGGACATTTCTAGTAAGTTTTCTGTGCCAGAGTTTGTAGCTGAGCCTTTGGCAATGTCTATGCTTTCGATGCAGGTCCTAGCCCTTTTTTTTAAAGCTGTGTTTCCTGGAGTCAGGCAGTTAGACAATAAATTATTGTACTATTTAAAATTAACCTTTTAATGCTCATGATTGCTATGAAAACCATGGAAGGTTGTATCCCAAAGCTTCAAAAAATAATTTCATATTTATTAGTATTAAAAAATATTTTAAAAATTTTAAGTTCAGGTTCCATTCACTTGTTAAACAATCCTTTGTTGGTAATCAGTGCTGGAAGAGTGGAAAAGAAGTGTGTTCCTTGCAAGCCCTTTAAAAAAAAAATAAAAATCAAAATAACAAAATCCCCAACTTTGTATTTGGTTGACCAAAAAATAAACCTTTGCTCCCTTAACATCTGGATACTATCTCCTCTAAGGAAAGCAAATACCACGCCAATCCAAGTGACATTTACATTGCTGCTTTGATGACTTTCTGAGTGAGTTATGTCAGAAAGCAGCTTCGATTTCACGTAACATGATTTACATTTATACAGAGCTACACTTTAAATGTTGACTGCAGTTCCTAATTCATAGAGTTACAGATGGGCCTGCGTCTACCACTGGAACTCACTCAGCTCTGCGTGTGTGTAGGGGAAGGGAGTCTAAGCCCTCAGGCTTCTGAAAGGATATATGTGTATGTGCTGCAACATTTTATTACTTAAGAACAAGTGAAGTGACACATTTTTAAAGCACTGAGCCTAACTAGAACAAGCCAGAAACATGACACCAGCATAGACTGTGTCAGTGCAATTATTCTAAACAATAAAGGGTGCCAGAAATTACTGAATGAGCAGCTCTGGTAATAAAATAACTATGAGATCCTTCAAAAAACCACTATGTTCCTTGTGTGTAATTTTTAGGGAATGGGAAGTTATTCTACAAGTTTTCATGTGAGGGTGATTGTGGTGCTTTGCAGCTCTTTTGGCACTTTTCTTCTCTAAAGCACTTTGCAAACAGCAACTAATTGAGGCAGATGAAGTTATCTGTGTTCAGAATGTGTTATCATGTTTTTACACAGTGAGCATATCCTAGAGGAAGCATGGAATAATCATCAGCAGCAAATCTTGTCTTTAAATATAGGACAAGCTGTTGAGAGAACAGCTAGACCTGGTCCCTTCCTACAGTTCCTGGTTGCAAGAGGAAAAAAAAATCCTATGAGGATAGTCAAGCTCTGGAATTTGCTGTCCAGAGAGGCTGGGGAATCTCCATCACTGGAAGTTTTCAAGACCTGACTGGACATGGCCCTGAGCAATTTGCCCCAAATTTAATAATTGGTCCTGCATTGAGCAGGCATTGGGTTGGAGACCACCCAAGTTCCCTTCCAGCCCAAATGATTCCCTGACTCTAGTATGAGTGTGATCATAGCCTTCCTCGGCATTGAAACAACCTTGTGCAGCTTCCTTCTGCATTGCTCAGTTTCAGCTTGTGCAGTAGCCACTATGTTCTAGTAATTTATCGTCAGCACCATGGCCTCCAGTAATTCATCTAGCTGTTTAGCTTACAGCACAAACCAGGTTTATTTGATTAACTTTAGAGGGTGATTTTAGTTGCAAATAAAACTAAGTTCTGCTAACAACAAAAAGTATGCAGTTTGCAAATAAAACTAAGTTCTGCTTCTCGTCTACATGCAATGCTCTGCATCTTAAGTCTTGATGTTATTGTGTCCAGTTCCTCAACAAATGCATCACATCCTGAAGGAGCCCAATTGTCAATGCTGCACTTAATGCCACCCGATTCTAAGAATTTACGGGGTTTGTGTCATCAGTGCTCCATAATATCATTAAGCACAAATACTCAGAGGCTAAAACAGTTAGACCTGAGTGCATCAATGAAGATCACAGCTGTCTCTAGAAGACCTACAAATGAAAAGCAACCACGTATTGTATAAAGTCTATTGGTTTAAGTAGAAATTCACCTCAAAGACATGGTTTTGGCCCATTAAATGAAAACCTTTGCTTTGCTGAACTTAAAACTTAATTAACTTTCTCAAGGGTGATCAAAGCCACTCTGTGATACTCCAGAGTATAATACTTTAAATTTAAGATCTCTGCTTGTAGAAATATTTTTTATTTTATGAATTGGATTCATAAAAATGGGCAAAGCACTGCGCAATTACACACCAAGAGCTTTGAAGAAAATCTTATGATGGTCAATTTTTAATGTTATAGATGATAGAATGAGCTGTCTTCCAGGTTACTGACTGATGAGTATTAAAAGCTGGCTAAAACCCAAAAGTTTCATTTTAGCTTCTTCTTCTCTTTTTAACTATATTTTTTACCCAAGATTTTAATCTAACATCACACCTTACATTTTGTTTCCTAAGAGAGTGGATCCCATCTGTTTGCATGACATTCCTCTTGGCTAGCGCTGTTTGTATGATATATTTTAATGTTTATTTTCCAGAAGCAAGCAGAATGCCTTCTCTGTCTGTATCCTTACCTCTTGACTTCTGAATTTTCCTGGTGTGTACAAAGCTTTCCACATGGGTAGCCAGAGTATCTATACCAAGCTGTGCTCTGCTTAAGTGTCACCACCTTTTATCTTTGGATCAGAAATCACTTTACAACCTTTACTTATTCTTCAAAATGTCTTTCTTAAGTCCTAGTTGTTTATATTCTACAGATGGGGAAAAGCTGAGACAACTGTAACAAGACTAGGATCAGAAAGAAAGCTAGGAAGTAAATGTATTGATTCACTAGGTTATACTTAGACTTTTTTTCCCTGATACCTATGACTAAACAGAGGCCAATTTGCTGAATGTTGTGCAATGTGTACTTTTAAATAATTTGTTTTAATGACGAGTTATCATTCTAGTGTTCATGACCAAGAAAAATCAGCTGCCATCCCATGTGTGAAAGGTGACTGAAGTAAAGTGAGCACACTCTTTCTTGACATATGACTCAGCCAGTTCTTGTTGTGCTACATGGGCAACAAATGGGAGCAGAACAAGTGGTGAATCTGGCCCATATGGGTTGAGAAATGATAAAACGACATTTGGAGTTCTCATAAGCTCTCAAATTAATATAACATTTCTGAGCTCTCCAACATGTGTTTGTTTTAAATAACCATGTTGTCCAGAATTTTCCCTCTGATATTGCACATGCCTGGTTTCTATTCTGTATTAATGGTTGCTGGGAACTGTATGTGAAAAATTGCACATTGCCATGCAAACTACGGTTGAAGAAAAAAACATACCAGTAATTTCTCTCACTGTTATGTCCCTGACTTAGTGCCCCATGCCCATCATTTTCAGAGGAAGCACTGCCTAGTGGCTAGGAGATGTGGTTCAGTTCTATTTCTCTGCTCTATATTTGAAGAAATACTGTCTCTTAGCAATACTGTCCACACACTTCTGCACAGTTTCGTAAGATGCATTTTAATGTAACTGTTCCAAACCCTAATGATCTATGACTGTTATTATTTGTTGGGGTGAGTAATGAGTTCAGGAAATTTCTTGAGGTGGCCTGGAACAGCCTTTTAGCTCATCAGCTATTATCTATAAACATGGGAGTAGTGATAATATCTCAGAAGATTGTTCTTAAGGTACGATCACAAATGCTCAGATGCTGTGATAGTAGAAAACATCATTGTGCATAGGAAAAATTTGTACCAGGGTGTCTCTGACTTTTATTTTCCAGATATTCTGGTATTCAGCTTAAAATATCCCAAAGTCTAATTTTCAGAATGGAAAACTGTACACCGTCTCGGGATCAGATCCTTTTAAGATAGCTTATGTTGGGAACTCAAAATCATTACTCTTTTTTGACACTTCATCCTTCAGAGTTGCCTTGAGATAATAACTGTTTGTGTAACTGGACAGTTTAATTCTATGGATGCAATCAAACTATATGGTGTGTATACTGCAGACAAGGTGCGCTTGAGATGCAATGGAAAAAACAATTGGCTTTTGTCCTTGCATTAATGGAGTTCAGTATATTGTGTTTCTGGATGGGAAGATCTTTTTTAGCACTTTAATTACCTAATGTGCTTGCTGCAGCAAAAGTACATTAACAAATGCAGATCAATTTCTCCCATCAATCCATGTCCACTTTGTTACTTCAGAACATTCATTCATTTGTGGGGATAATATCCGCCAAGAAAAGGTATTACAAATAAAATGCAGCTGAAAAATGAACTGTTCTTTAGTAATCTCTTGTTCCCCTTTGGCTATGCATGATAAATTTTTATAATGATGTCTTACAACAAATGAGAAGTCAGTTTATAATGTGACTGTTTGGAGTGATGTGTGCAACCAGCCAACACCAAAAATGCTGAGGAAGCTGACAATATTTAATTTATTTCATGATTTTTTTGCTGACCAGTTTAACGTATTCTCTTTGGTTTAGATATTGCCAGGACTCACACATCCTTCTCACAAGATAAACTTTGTGAGGCAGTGGAGAGAAATAAATTGAGGTAATAGACCTACTAGAGCTTAAAGAAAGTGACTGGGTGTGAAGATTCTCAGATAAGAGCAGCCTTGGCTTGTTCAACCACTAGATAAAGAAAGAAGGCCAAATCCCTTAACAGAAAACATACTGGACTCAAATTCTTACTTTTGGCAATGGGCACAATACTTAAGCATTCTGATTTTAGTAAATAGATAATTTCATATAAGTCAGTAGATCAAATAACCGGTTTGGGATGAACCAACCTATTTAGGGTTTGCCCTAACTATGTTCAGATAAAGACAATACACCTGTGCTCCCCTACCTTATGGAGTTATTGAAAGGCTAAACATATTGGCAGTTTTCAGAGAACAGACCAGAAGAGTAGGAAATATTTCAGAGAATAAAGTAGATAGAAGGTCTGTAAACATTGAAAACTAAGAATTTTTATCTAATCTGAGCTTCTGACAATTTTTGTTCCCTTCCTTAAAGCTGTCATACTCAATTCTATGCAGGGATTCTCTGAAAATCCCTAGTCTCTGATACTTGTTTCAGCTCAAAATTGAATTAAAATTGCATTACAAGTCACAACAGGCAATCAGCTTTCCCATTAGCTTGTGATTTGGTGTTTACCAAAAGATATTGATATATATGATCTTCTAGCAAATCTCACCGACAATATTGTGCCTTCTGTTAGCAAGAAAAACTGTCTTGCATTGATGTGATAGCACTCTGGATCCAATTTTTTGCTTTAAGAACCTTTTTCCAAGTAGAAAAATGCTATTGGAAAAAGTTGAATGTTGGTGCTGTCTTCCTTCACTTGCCCTGTCTGTGTTTATGTTACATCCCAGTAAGCTGGAAAACAATCAAGAGTACTAGTAGTCTGTGATGCAAAATATATTGTATGTTATTTCAGATAACATGCAAATGATGCAAGTTTCTGGAAGTCCCTGCTCCATGGTTTAATTGCGTTCCCGTAACAGTGCTGTTTTTTTTAACTTCCATGACTTTTCACAAATTCGATAGTCATTAAGATCATTTGTCCTTATGACACTGATTTGAAAAATATCCAGTATCTTTTGGCTCTAGGAACACTTGAATTCTCATCTTAAAGTTGTATTATACCATTCTTGTGACTACCATTTGAGCTTTTTTCCTGAAAAATCAGACTGGAAGGTTTTTCACCTCCACTGTGCTCTGTTATGCAGAACTCAATGTCTCCTTGTGAGCACCCACTGGGACAGTGACCAATTTTACTGTGTTACATGTCCTAACTGATGAAAATGGCATCTATCTAACCCCGTATCAGCCTATTTGTTGAGTTGGTCAGACCTCTCTAAGGATCTAACATTCATGCCTTTTGGACATCTGTCTTTGTTCTCTCTATTTCAGAAGAGAATATTGTATTTCAGTGTGAATATAGTTTCTTCTTGCAAGGTTTGCTGTCTACAGCCCTGTATGCATCATCGTATCAAAAGTTTTATGTCCTACATGCTGACTCTGCTTTCCTGTGTTAACATTGTCATCATTTTCGATGAACTCTGAGAGAAATTCTGTTATTTCATTAGAACTTTTGTAGCACCTAGATTAATTCCATGGTCTTTCAGCTGATAGCTGAAATTTTACCTTTCTGTTGCATCTTCCTGCCATAAGAAGTCATTAAAATTTGCCCCTGTTCTAAGCTCCTAATGCTTCCCTCCTTGCAAGCAATGCTGGGTTATTCTTGACTTGTTGCACTGCTTTTTGGCTCTTCAGAACTTAGCTGATGGTCAAGCCTATTTGCTACCTGCAGATAGACACTGTGCTAATCCAAAGATTAGCCCAATGTCAGATGGCATTCTATGTTTTACAGGATTCTTTGCAAGCCAAACTAGCAAGGCACAAAATACACTGAATTCAGGCACTGAAAGACCTAGCAAAGATTAGTAAGAGTAGGAAAATGGTTAAAGGGAGCCAGTGAGGCTTTTATTCTCTAAGGTAGATGGCCTATTTCATTGGTTGGAGAGAGGATGAATAAACAAATTAAGATTACTTCATCAATGTCTGTCCATACTCTTGTGGTGCTCCTGATGTGAAGACAATATTCTTAAGATTAGGCTTAAGATTCTGTTGCCAGAATTATTATCTAGATTAAATGAACATTTATTCCACTATAATGAAACACAAAGTTTACAGATTGAGGCATCATCTGGGATTCTTTTTAGACTTGCCTGTGATAGGTTTGAGGAGCCCTGGCTCCCTTTGGAGGATCTCATATGTTTGATCAAAGAATTCACATATCTGTCATTAGTATCTTAAATGCTGTCATGAAGATCCAGATCCACAGAGAGGCTTGAGTCTGATGGTGTTTAGTGTTATCAGACCAAAGTTTCGGTGCTTTGCTTTCCAAACTGGAATTCACAACTCCAGTTTAGACATATTTATCTGATACATAGTGAATGGATGGAACAAGTTAGGTGAGTTGTTGTATTCTGAAATAGGATGAAGGGCTAGAGAAATAAGAATGTGTAGCTCCATCACAGTGGATTGACTTATGTCAGTGGAGTCCTCAGTTTTCATTCTTGCTTCTGCTAATGCCCAATATACAATTCTGATTTGAGATCCAATTAATATTTGTATTCAATGAAAACAGGAACAGCCTCAGCAGGAATGAAAACAATACCATATGGATAAGCACAGAAAAGATAAAAGATGCAGATGATCTCAGGCATGGGAGGGAACTGGACCTAGCTATCATTTGACTTAGGTTACAGAAAAACTGCAGAAAAGTGTAGCAGCACTCTCTCCTCTGAAAGGAATCTGCACAGACCTTGACTGAGCATATGTGATACTGAACGTCAGCAAAGTGTTCAACACTGTTTCCTGCAGCCTCTGCCTAGACTAACCAGCAAGATACAGACTAGATGGGCGGTCTGCGAGATGGGTAGGAAATTAGCTAACAGGCTGCACTCAGAGGGTGGTGATCAATGGTTTTTACTTAGGCTGGCAGCCTGTCACAACTGGGGTCCTTCAGGGATTCATACTGGTCTCCATGCTGTTCAACATCTCCATAAATGACCTGGATGATCAGATTGAAAGCACCCTCACCAAGTCTGATAATGACACCAAACTGGGTGGTTAGTTGGACATGTCAGAAGGGAGAGCCATGTTACAGAGACCTGGACAGGCTGGAACAACGGGCAAGCAACAACTGTATGAAGTTTAACAAAGACAAGTGCAAAGTCCTGCCCCTGGGATGAGATAACCAAAGAGCCCAGTACAGGCTAGGTTCTGTGTGGCTGGGGAACAGCCCTGCTGAAAAAGACCTGGGGTCCTGGAAATAAGTCATCCTCATACAAAAAGCAGATTTGCAACCAGCTTGGTGACTTTACTAGTGTAGTGGTAAGTGACTACAAACTCTTGGCATTTCCAGGATTTTGTGGCAGCTCAGGTGAACACATCATTTGTCTCTACTGCTGTGTTTTTCAGTACTGCTCTGGTTCTATTTTGTCTTCTGTGAAAAATTTCTCCTGGGACAAAATTTCTGAGACACTAGTTTTTGTGAATATTTACAAGATTAATATTAATATTTTTTAGGATTAGCTCAAAAATGAGGTCAGAGCTTTAGCAGAGGGGACAGATTCATGATGCAGTTGGGAATGAAAAGTCTTTCACCTTCCTGTACAGATTTTCTGTAAAGGAGAGAGGACTCATATTGACAAAAACATTGTGAAGAGAGGTTGCAATGCAGTTGTTAGTGCTGAATCCATTCCGCAGAAAATGGGATTTCCATCTCTAGAGCTGTCAGGCTTGTGCCAGCACTGAGTGTACTTTTAGAAGAGACTATTCATCTTGGAAGAGGGCAAAAAGTCCCTTCAGTGCTGCCAACAGTTCAGTGAGAAAAACAGGTAAATTTGGGTAAGATCCCACATTTAGCAATTAGTTTTATTCGTGTGGAGTGAGTGGGTGGAAATAAGGATGACCCATTTCCTGAGAAAGAGTAGGAAAGAAAATTAGATGCAGAAAGTAAAAATGAGGAAAATAAGAAGAAAGGGAGGAAGAGGAGGAGGATTTCCTTGGGGTGCACTGATTTGATCACCCTCAGTCCTGCTGTGGGAGCAATGCACCTGCTGTGGGAGCAATGTGTCTGAAAGTATGGAGTTTCTTCATCTTCTCTTTGAAATGGTCAGGTTTTCGATTTATCTCTTAGAAAACAGTGTTTGTAGGAAAAGGAAAGCTGAAGAGTCACTGTTATCCAGTGTATCGGGTGTCCGTGTCCAGGTACTGGTAGCAGGAGCTGCAGGGTGGCCTCTGTGAGAAGAGGCCGGGGCTGTCCCATGCCAGACACAGCCGGTTCCAGCCGGTCCCAGCCGGCTCCAAGGGCCCCACCGCAGGACACAGCTGAGCCCCTCAGCCAAGCTGGGGGTGCCTGGGGGAAAAGAGGTTTCCAAAAGGGCACAAGGCGGCAGAGGCAGAGGAGGAGGAAGCCAAGGAGGGAGCAGCAGCAGAGGGACCCCGCGGCCGGAGGAGGAGGAGGGCAGGAGGTGCTGCAGGCCCGCAGCAGGGCTCCCCTGCAGCCCTGGAGAGACCCCGCTGGAGCAGAGACCCACCCTGCAGCCCGGGGAGGGCCCCACGCCGCAGCAGGGGGATATTTCCTGCAGGAGCTGCGGCCGTGGAGAGCCCGGGCGGGAGCAGGTTGTCCCTGAAGGACTGCAGCCCGGGGCAGGGCCCGCGCTGGAGCAGGAGATGGGTGAGGAGGGAGGAGCGGCCGAGAGGGGCTGTGATGGACTGACCACAAACCCCATCCCCATCCCCTGTGCCCCTCAGGGGGAGAGGAGTCGGGAGTGAAGGGGTGAAGGTGGGACTGGGGCAAAGGCGGGGGGAGGGAGACACCATTCGTCTTTCTTGCTCCTCCTTTCACTCATCCCAAGTCAAAGTCCTAGGAAAAGTTTGAGGAGGTGTTGTTTTAATGTTTGTCTTTGTTTCTTACTACTCAATTCTATTTTAATTGGCAAAAAAATAAATTAATTTTACCCAATTTGAGTATGTTTTGCCCATGATTATAAATGGCAAGTGATCTCCTTGTCTTTATCTTGACCCATGAGCTTTTTCATCCTATTTTCTTCTCCTGTTCTCTTGATGAGGTGGAGTGAGTGAGCAGCTGTGTGGGAGTTTAGCCCTTAGCCATGATTAACCCACCACAGATACACATTTCCAATTACAAAAATATTTTTCTTTACATACAAGGACAGAATATTTCATTTGGCAACCAAAGAGTTTGCCACTATACCACAAAGAATCAGATACAAACAGGGACATTTTGATCTCAAACTCCAAACTCCATTGTTACAGGAGCTGGAAGTAAACTGACTCAGAAAAGAATACAAGGTGGATTAGCATAAAGCTCTTCCTAAGTATTTTAAATGTACTATTAAATTAAAAAATGGAAAATAATTCCTATTCTGTTGCATTCTGAAGTGATTAAAAAAAGGCATAAAACTGAAATGTAAACTTTGAAACCAATTTGCAAGCTTATTTCAAAACATTTCATTTGTGTGAATTTTCCTGAGAATTTACACACATCTACAAACACCAATCCACACACTTTCTCAATTAAATGTTATTTCAAGAAGCCTTTCTGACCCAGTTCTACCACAGGATCCTGGCAAGGTATAGAAGAGCCCCAGAAAAAAGGAGTGAGAATGTGTGGCACAGGCGATACCAGTAGGCGGAAGGTGCTTGTTCACAGCAGCCATCACCATTCCCACCATCAGCATTTCCTTTCCACCTTTTTAGCAGTAGGAGGAACACCTCGAACAGCCCAGGGAACCTTCCCCTCACTCTGGAAGCCACTGGAGGTGGCAAGGCGAAAGCTTTCCTCAGCCCTCAATGCTCAGTCTTACACAAACATTGAACAAGGTGACAGGTCTGTCTGGCAGCTTCCTCTGTGATGCCCACGGCTGCTGTGCCAGGGCACGACAGCAGGTTAGTCAAACACTACTGCAGCATTCTAATCCAGACTCCACAGCCATTTATCACGTTAAGTTTCTACAATTCTTGCCCCAGACTTATCCTCAGGTTCTTTAACTTTTGATGAAGGTAGGTAAAAAATTAATAGGGAAGGAGGAGGGCAATCCATACCCTCCTTGCATTACAGTAAGAAATGTAGCCCTTGTCTCTAGCACAGTGGGTCTACTGAAAGCAGAATTCTCATGTACAAGGAGGCTGTAGCATGCAGACATAAGGAAGCATGACAAAGGAAGCTGTGCTTTCAATAAGAGGAAATCATTTAATTCTAAATTTAGGGCAGCCTTGTTTTTTGATTTTTCATTCTGACAGAAAATCCTGTTTTAACAACAAATGCTGTCCAGTTCTGCAGACCTGAGAGGTACTTCATGTGATTCATTCTCACCCAAGCAAACAGTATGCTAGGGTTCTCAGCATGTTCTGGAGTTGCTTAGCATGTCCCAGGATCAAACACAGGTAGATATGTTTTCAGTCCAAGATTTAGAGCTGGAAGCTCTACATAGCTGAGTCCTCTGGGTAAAATGTGGAGAAGATATAAACAACTTTTGGCAAATGAGCACTAGTGTTAACAGGAGAGTTCCCACATTTCAGTGCATTACTGAATCAGAGCCTATACTTGGCACTTGATACATTTGAGGCAAGGCTTTCATTTGGATCCAGGTAAGCCACAACCTTGATCATTTTTATACTTCCAGCTTCTTGTAGCTTTTCATCAGATCATCTCTTCTCTGCAGACACTTGCAACCCTACAGGCCATAAAAGCTCCAGCCCTTGCATCCCTGCAGCTCTCTGGCAATTACACCAACCAGCACTCTTTACATCTCCTTTTATGCTCACCTCAGGGGTTCTTGCCCTTTTATGCTCACCAAGGTAGCAATGCTGCCTTTTCTTTGGTCCTGTATCCATAGTCTTAAAGCAATATGCCCTTTACTTCCCTTTCAGACAGCATAGTGGTAAAGAGGAGTAGGCAGTACAATGGTG
The DNA here is from genome assembly GCF_034638445.1 of Ciconia boyciana. NCBI lineage: Eukaryota > Metazoa > Chordata > Aves > Ciconiiformes > Ciconiidae > Ciconia > Ciconia boyciana. Next base: position 6,278,759 of record NC_132935.1, read on the forward strand.
AAGAGCAGAGTAAGATGAAAGAAATGTGCTTTATTGTTGGAAAAGAGGAACAGGGAAAGGAAAGGGCAGAAAAATTAGGACTTTGATAAGGATACCAGCACTTATACCATTGTCTCAAAGGTAATGAGAAACCTTGAAAACATGGCTTAATTTAGTCTCACAGTCAAGTAGTAATGTTTTTCAATCTGCTCTTACGTTATATGAACAGCTAGAGAGCAAGCGGTTTTGTGCTCTTCTAACTGAAGCACCTGAAAGATCTTACACTGTGATAATCTCAGAGAGTTAAGTAACCCTTAACTGTTCTGGGTGCAAACAAGAGGCACTCTATAGCAACCATTTAGTACATATAAAAGGAGCTGAATATTCCTGAAGCTCATTCTTTTTCTTTCTTAATTCAAACTTTTGTATTACATCTTTTTTACTAGAATAAGACAAATATGGTGTCTCATGAGAGTTCTAAAGTGTTTCTGTAATGTTTATAGACTGACATGGATGAACAGGTTTGGAGAAGTGGCTATTTACACTAAATTTTATTAAGTTTTGGATCCCACTCCTGGAAACAGGAGACAACAGAAAATGATAGCCGGGAAATGGCTTCTCAGAGGCCGCTGCTTTAAAAAGTATACAGATCTGATATTCTGATTCTCAAAACTTCCCAGAAGATTGAAAGGCAAAGTGACCACGAAACAGAGATAGATACAAACTGATTGGGGGCAAAATGGGTATGTCTAACCCAGCAAACCAAGGGGAGATTTTAACTTAATTCACAGTCTAATCCCAAGTGAATACAAAACCTGAGTGTATTCCAGCCATTGTCCCTGAACTAGTTTCCAAAAGAAGGAAGTTTGGGGACATGAGCAAAGTGGAGATGCAGTGCGATCTGACACACAGTCAGATCATGATCCCAGGACAAGTTATGCCACTTAGCCCATCTAGCAGATCCCTAAATTATGCTGTCACTAAATTGTTCAGTTTAAATACCTGGAAGTCCCATACAAGATGAACACTTCTTATGATGGAAGAAAGTCATACAGATAGGTCAAGTTGCATGGTCTCAGCATAAGACTTGCTTTCTTCGATGGCTATGCCTGTATCTCTGGCAATTTCAGGATGGTCTCCTCGTCAGTAATCCGACCCAGCCATTGCTCTGGTACTGCTCTGCCATCATTGGGCTCAGTTTCAGCCACTGCTGGCTGGCTGGCAGAACAAGGAAAAGAGAGGAGCCACATTACCATACTGCAATTGGAAAGTGCCTCCCACAAAAGCCTGACATTTACAGGAGCCCAAAGGGAATTCTCACTCACTGCCTCTTCTTCTCTCCATAGCAATGTAGTGTTACAGTCCCTGCTTCACATCACTGACCCAACACATCAGGTCTCCACTCTGCTCAGGTGCATGAGCAGGTGGATCCTCATGAATCAGGGTTCAAGAAGGTTGAAGCATCTGACAATAGCACTCAGCGCACTTCCCAAGGGCAATGCAGAGCTGAATAAAACCGAGCCCAGTGACAGAAGATTGGTACCAGAGCAAAGAGAAAATCAAAACAGCCACCCATCATAAATTCCGAGAATTCATCATTTCTATCGGGGTCCAGCTGAATTCTTAAGGTACCTGTCAGAAAACAAAAATTTATCTCAGAAGTGCAAAGACACTGTTTCTGTCGTTTCTGATGAAATGAAGCTTTATCTGTTCTTGTTGCATATTTTCATTCGAATGTTTAATTTATCTGAAATATTTTGTTTTGCACCAGCTTAACATAGGCTACATTTCTCTCATGCATTACCTTGGAAGTTGTAGGTTATAAATGCATTACACTTTGTGGCCTAGACTGCCTGGACAAGTTCTTCTTTTGAAAAACAGTCTAAACTAGCAGAACATACATATACCATTTGATTTAGAGAAACTTTCACTCACAGGAGCGTCTCTACTATGCCTCCATAAAAGGAAGATTATAACTTTTGTAATTTATTCAAAATTAATTTTAAATTTCCATTTTCTTTGAAGACAGTCACTAAGGGGGAAAATAAGTGTTTCCTTATAAAACAAATAAAGTTTTTCCTAAAAAAAAAAAGTTTTTTAGAAGCTACATTTTCCTTCAGAAGAAACAATGGAAAAACTTTGAGCCATTTCCTAAGATGTCTCAGGTGGGTTTGAGAGAGGAATTTCACCCTGTTCTCTTTTGTGGCCCAGTTCCTAGAACTCATCACAGCTCGATTTTTCTCCCATTAAAGAGAATGGGGTTGCAATAGTTCAGCTCTTCTCAAAATGAGGTTCTTAATTCAGAGAGACAGCTTTATTTATGAGGGTAACTCCTATGAGATGTAAACACAGATTAAGACATGACTAAGATTAAGACATGTGTCATATATGGTACAAATAAAGAAATAAAACACAAAGAAAGACAGCATTCCCTATTCTAAAAGACTAAAGATCTCAGTACAGAATCAGAAACAAACACTTAAACCACAGCTAGGAAATGTAGACACTTTTCAGTGTTTCATGAGTCGAATGTGGAGCAAAACCTGTACAGTTTTTTGTACAAAGAGAGCATTCGTTTGACAAGTTTCACATATCCTGTACAACACCATAAGACAATAAAAAGAAAAAGATATGCCACAAAACTGTAAAAGAAATAATGCAACCCCTTGGCTCCTGTTACAAACACCTTCTAGGACTGGAAGTAGAATTGTTAGCAATGGAGAAATTAGAGCTTCAGTGTCATGGAGGAAAGGAACATTTGAGTTTGTTCTCTCAAATTAAAAAACAGGACTTAGAACATGAAGAACAACTGCCTAGTAATCAGGACTTGGCTAAGTATTTATTGGAGGCTGTGTATCTAAACAAGCAAATTCCAGTCCTTGAAAAACAGCTTGAAAGCCAGTCGCAATTGATGGATAAGTAAGCGATATAAAAGAAAAAATAATGGGATACAAAAAATTAAGGAACTCGAAGAACAGATAAAACTTACAGAAACATCAAAGACTTCTGGAATGCTCAGAGAATATGAGGTAGAATTTTTGCAAGCAGAAATAAAATAGAAGATGGATGATTACAATAAGTTTTTATTAGAAAGGGAGGAAAACCATCAAGAATTTACGGCTTGTGACAGAAATAGAGAAACTGGTGGCACAGATACAAGAACTGGAGAACAGTGGTACTGAAGTGTTGAAGACTGTAAACTAGTTGGAAAAACAACTACAAAAAATGAAGAAAGTGGAAACAGAATTAAAACAAAATGAAGAAGAATTACAACAGCAACAGTACAATAACCTGATTCAGATGTCTGCTCTACAGTTTAAATTGGATGATAAAAGGCATGGAGTACCTACAGAAGGCAGTTCTGATCAAGTGTTAAAGGAACAGTTAGAGGCAGAACAGGAAGCACTTGTGACAAAAGAGAGTGAGATTGCAGCCTTATTAGACCAACTAGAATAATATAAAGATAATTTGTTCAGTAAAAATTAGGAGATATCACAGCTGTACTTGCAGTTAGAGATGCAGGAAAACCACAGCTTCAGTCAGAGAATGCCCACCTGAAGGTGGATCTAGATGTTGTGGGTTGACCTGGGCCAGCTGCCAGTTCCCACCCAGCTGCCCTCTCACTCCCCCTCCCCAACAGGATAGAGGGAGAAAATAAGACAAAAAAGACTATTTGGAGAAAATTAGTTTATTTATAGAATCATAGAATGATACAATCATAGAATATCTAGGGTTGGAAGGGACCTTTATAGGTCATCTAGTCCAATGCCCCTGCAATGAGCAGGGACATCTTCAACTAGATCAGGTTGCTCAGAGCCCCGTCCAACCTGACCTTGAATGTTTCTAAGGATGGGGCATCAACCACCTCTCTGGACAACCTGTTCCAGTGTTTCACCACCCTCATCGTAAAAAATTTCTTCCTTACATCTAGTCTAAATCTACTCTCTTCTAGTTTAAAACCATTACCCCTTGTCCTATTGCAACAGGCCTTGCTAAAAAGTTTGTCCCCAGCTTTCTTATAAGCCCCCTTTAAGTACTGAAAGGTTGCAATAAGGTCTCCCTGGAGCCTTCTTTTCTCCAGGCTGAACAACCCCAACTCTCTCAGCCTTCTTTCATAGCAGAGGTGTTCCATCCCTCTGATCATTTTTGTGGCCCTCCTCTGGACCCGATCCAACAGGTCCATGTCTTTCCTGTGCTGAGGGCTCCAGAGCTGGACGCAGTACTCCAGGTGGGGTCTCACCAGAGCAGAGTAGAGGGGCAGAATCACCTCCCTTGACCTGCTGGACATGCTTCTTTTGATGCAGCCCAGGATATGGTTGGCCTTTTGGGCTGCGAGCACACATTGTCGGCTCATGTCCAGCTTTTTATCGACCAGTACCCCCAAGTCCTTCTCGTCAAGGCTGCTCTCATCCCTTCATCCCCCTAGCCTGTACTGATACCGGGGATTGCCCCAACCCAGGTGCAGGACCCTGCACTTGGCCTTGTTGAACCTCATGAGATTCACAATGGCCCACTTTTTGAGCTTGTCCAGGTCCCTCTGGATGGCATCCCATCCCTCAGGCATGTCAACCGCACCACTCAGCTTGGTATCATCTGCAAACTTGCTGAGGGTGCACTTGATTGCACTATGTCATTGATGAAGATATTTAAAAGTAGAGTAGGATGCTGAGAAACAAAACATAAAACACTTTCCCCCCTTCGACTCCTTTTTCTGAGTCTCAGCCAGCCACTCCTGACTCCTCTCCCCACCTTTTCCCCAATCTCAACCTCACTCCCTCATTCACAGCTGCTCTACCTCCTTGTCCCTGCCAAGTGGCACAGGAGGTGGGGATGGGGGTTGCAGTCGGTCCATCACAGCCCCTCTCGGCCGCTCCTCCCTCCTCACCCGTCTCCTGCTCCAGCGCGGGCCCTGCCCCGGGCTGCAGTCCTTCAGGGACAACCTGCTCCCGCCCGGGCTCTCCACGGCCGCAGCTCCTGCAGGAAATATCCCCCTGCTGCGGCGTGGGGCCCTCCCCGGGCTGCAGGGTGGGTCTCTGCTCCAGCGGGGTCTCTCCAGGGCTGCAGGGGAGCCCTGCTGCGGGCCTGCAGCACCTCCTGCCCTCCTCCTCCTCCGGCCGCGGGGTCCCTCTGCTGCTGCTCCCTCCTTGGCTTCCTCCTCCTCTGCCTCTGCCGCCCTGTGCCCTTTCGGAAACCTCTTTTCCCCCAGGCACCCCCAGCTTGGCTGAGGGGCTCAGCTGTGTCCTGCGGTGGGGCCCTTGGAGCCGGCTGGGACCGGCTGGAACCGGCTGTGTCTGGCATGGGGCAGCCCTGGCCTCTCCTCACAGAGGCCACCCTGCAGCCCCACTGCCAGCACCTGGGCACAGACAGCCAGTACATTATGAAAGGTTGTCAGTGGACTATATCAGTGATCAATATATGTTTTATAAGCATTGTTCTGTACTGATACTTGTTTTCCCAGGTATCATCCACAGCTGCTATGAGCACTGTACTGTCACAGTCTGGAGGGTGATCATGAGGGGAAAACTTGACAACAAACTGCTTCTGTAGAGGCGTTTGTGAACCACTGACACTGATAGTTTGTTAGCATAAAAGGATCAAATGGTTTGTCTGAAATATTTTTTGGTCATATTGTAGGGCTTCCTGCTGTGTGTGGTTATTGCACATTGTACTTGCTTATATAGCAATGTGATAATTCTTCTGCTATGCAGCATAGTCTAATTTATCTGTTTGTCTTCAATCTTAGGTGTAAAATCACCACCGTTTCCCATGCCCTCCTGTCTTTGAATACCCAAAGAGTCCACTGTGCGCGTTTTGGCTGGGATAGAGTTAATTTTCTTTATAGGTGCTAGTATGGGGCTATGTATTGGATTTGTGCTGGAAACAGTGTTGATAATACAGAGATGTTTTAGTTGTTGCTGCACTAGTCAAGGACTTTTCAGCTCCCCATGCTCTGCCAGGTGCACAAGAAGCTGGGAGGGGACACAGCCAGGATAGTTGATCCAAACTGACCAAAGGGCTATTCCATACCATATGGCGTCATGCTCAGTATATAAAGCTGGGGAAGAAGAAGGAAGGAGGGGACGTTCGGAGTGATGGCGTTTGTCTTCCCAAGTAACCATTATGTGTGATGGAGCCCTGCTTTCCTGGAGATGGCTGAACACCTGCCTGCCCATGGGAAGGAGTGAATTAATTCCTTGCTTTGCTTTGCTTGTGTGTGCAGCTTTTGCTTTACCTATTAAACTGTCTTTATCTCAACCCTCGAGTTTTCTTACTTTTACTCTTCCACTTTTCTTCCCCATCCCACCGGGGGTGGGAGTGAGCAAGCGGCTGTGTGGGGCTTAGTTGCTGGCTGGGGTTAAACCACGACATCCACCAAAATATTTACAGACAAAATAGGCAGTAAAGGAACAGGGGATGGATTCATACAGTGCACTGCTGTTTGACTCATGTGCTTTATAGTTCTGTGAAACATTATTGACTCTGTCAGATATGTAACCGAAAGCATTATTGCCACCAGCAAGGAAAATCCTCCGTTGTTTGATACAAAGTTACAGAATCTTTCATGCCTACACCTCTGATCTGTCTCATTGAAGGGAAAGAAATAAATACAATGTTCCGTGTTGCCTTCTTTACCCATATTTTCTCCCTATAACTTCAAGGCAGGTATTGCTTTTCACTTTTTACTTCCTCAGCATGAAGCTAACTGGATGGGAGTTTTGGGGTTTTTTTATGTTTCAGCCCCCAATGTCTGTATAAGGAAAAATAGTTTGTTTGGCTGATTATTGATTACTGTGTTTTCCTGGGAATCCACCTGGATGATCACAGATGTTTCCTCTGTCCTGCATAGACTTCTGGAATATGTAGCAAGTAGCTCTCAGATGGTAACACACTTGGGAATCCTCTTTTGGGGATCATCAGCACAGGACAGAAAGATCTGTTAATGTTTTCAGAGAGGGAATGTGCTTTTTCCAGCTGAAACCCCTGAGTTCAAACCTTCCTTATGGCCAATGAAGTTACATCTTGCATAGAGATTTGAGGTCTCTTCTCATGCTGTTTTCATGAAGAAATCTATCTTTTTCCTTGCCTGTAAGGCTTTTCCTCATTGACTTCCAAAACAGTGTGCTGCCTTGGCTGCCCAGCAGCAGTAATTCAATAGAGAAGTTTTGCTGACAGGGGCTGCTGGAGGGCAACTCCAACACTGGTCTGAGGAGCAACAGAAACTCCAGGCTGACTGATCAGGCTCAAGCATACAGCTGGTTTATTTGCAGTATGCATTAGCTTAAGGGTTGTTTATTAAAATGTAGCCTACCATGGGATGACATTTTAAGCCTTGGAGCTGGTCAGGTATAATTCAAGTCAGGTGGAAGCTATGCAGTTTTGAACTTGTCTGGCTTCTACAGTGGCGTTACTGAGCCAATCTTTTTGATTCCAGTACTGCAGGAATGATCAGGGAGGAGCAGCCTGGTCTGTCAGGGCTCCTGGTGGGAGTGATCTGGTTTAGTAGTGTGATGCATCAATGTTACCCAACAAATTGGCTCTCTCAAATTAGTCATCCCGTCTTAACCTATGGTCTACAATGCCATTACCAGTTAATGGCAGGGGAAGACAAGTAGGCAGCAGCTTGTAGGACTAGACGACAACTGAGAAGCTCTGGCATTGATCTCAGAGGAGGAAGCAAGGGGACGATGGAGTCCAAAGTGTCAGTAATAGGGCTGCTACCAGCCTGCTCCCTTGACATGACTCTCTGCTGTTTTTAATGTAAATCCTTTGAGGTTAGGTATTGCCCTGTGGTATGGTTAGATCACTAGAGATGGCACAATGAATTATCTGAAGGAGAAATATTTTATTCTCCTAAAAGTAAATATTTCCTCTGTGTATTTGAGTGCAATGTAGTAATTAAAAAAGACAGAAAAAACCCCCAACCCTCTGCACCCTGCTTGATCATTAAGTGAGCACTTAACATCTGTGAGTGATCTTGGTGCTCCTGAGAGGAGGTCTGACCACCGCAGTGCCGAGATGCTGAAAGGTGAGAGTGTGAGGCAAGGGGAGGCAGTGTCACCCAACACATCTGTTAGTGGAGTCGTGCTCCTGAGGGAGGCTTTAATGTCAGCGCCCTAGGTGAGTCAGTAGAAGACATCAGGGATTAGTGTGTGTCCAGGCACAGGAAAATGAAGTTAATATTCAAATTATCTCTTTAATTTTAAAGATGAATAATTCACAAATGGCCAGTGAAGGTGGTGATGACATTCATTGCTACTAGGGTGACCCACGCAGGTTGTCTTGCAAGAAAGAAGGGACTTGGACTGGTATGCACTGCCTGTGAAATAACATTGGTCCTGCAAATAAGAAGGATCTATGTCCTATAAATCTTTAGGAAATTTACCAAAATTCCCCTAAAAGTAAATTGGCCTTTTCATTCCTGCTTCTGTTAGGAGGTTGTTTCACAGTCTTGCTCCTTTGCCAGCTACAACTTATTTCTAAATTGCATTTATTCATGGGCAGTTTATATGTGGTTTTTCTTGTGCCAATGTTGTACTTTCTTGTACCTCACTCTTCTTCTTCCTTCCTGATGTTTTTCTTCCCAGTGTATTTATAGATTGAGAGGGAATCTGATTGCTCTGTGTTTTGCTGAGTTAAATGTGCCAAGTTCCTTTAGTTCTTTTTGTAAAATCAGCTTGCTGTTTCCTGATCTTCCCTTCACAGCGCCTGTTCCACATTAACTGACGATTTTCCATGGTCTTCCTACTTTACTGAAGTCTAAATAAGCTTTTCTGCACTGCTCTTGTCCTAAAAAACACCAAAACCCCACAAACCAGCTGTTTACTCAAAGAGAGGTACTACCTAGCCTAATTCTAATGAGCCAGACTTAGCCTAATTGTAATAAAACAGGAATTGAATTGCAATTTCTCATTTATTTCCTAATTATTCTTTCCTTCAAAATCTACCGCACAGTCTTATGTATCTCTGGGGCCACATTCAGGGCCCATAGTGTTGTCCATTTCAGCCCCTTTGCAAAATGACTGTTTAGCTTCTGCTCATCATCAGCCCTTCTGTACATTTATTGATTTCCTGGATTTGTTGTAAACCTGTATTACTGAGTGTCCAGTTCACATGCCACTTCTGCCAAGGTTCTCCAGCTTTATCTTCACTAAGCATGCTGACCTCTTTGATTTTGGCATCTTGGCTCTGATCTTTTTCAAAGTTTTGTACTCCTTCCCTTTAGCCTTCCTATCTGTGCTTTTCATAAAAAAGGTAAGCAGGAGGGCAAAATAGCTTGTTATTTTTGGAGGCAATTTCTCAGTTATCATTACTGTCAGCCCTATATCACTATCAGGCAGTCCTTTCCTGCACATATGTAGTGGAGGACCTCCTGTAACTATTTTGGTGGCTTTTGCAATGTTTACCTCAGCCTGATTTATTTAGGTGTAGATTTTGACCTTCAGGTCCTGTTCTTATTCTTTGTAGTTTTTCTGTTCATGCCTCATATCATTTTGGAGAGGTTCACTCAGCTGGGCAGAGATAAAGTCTTTGTCTGTAGGATTTCTTCCCAAGCCCAAAATGCAACTACTTACACAAAGAAGGAGAAGCTATGTCTGTGCAATGGCCTCCACCCAGATAGCAGCCCACTCTCAAGGCTCTGCTGCTGCAGTGTCCACACAGCAAATGTTCCACTCAGGTGAGAACAGGTCATGCAGACTCTAGGAGAGCTCAGGCCACTAAACTAATCCCTCTTTTGCTTGGGTGGATTGGAAGATGCTGGTGAGGATGACCAGCCTATGAGGCCACTTCCTGATGAGAGTATTTAGAGCCAGCTGGAGATGGTTCGCTTCATTCTGAGGAAAACCAGAAACACTGTATGTTCAGATGTACCTGTTGCTTCTCAGCATGAGTTATGCCATTTCTAGTTCAAACAGTACCTCATTGTAACAGAATGAGTGGTCTTAGCATGTCAAAACCATTTTCCATCTGCCATCTTGTTAGCAGGGACTGAACACAGTATTCAGTCATACAACAGTGGATTTTTGTAGTAGTACTGACAAAGAGAGTGTTTTATTTGTTATTTGTGCTCACATTAACATGGTTCTATTTTACATCTTGGTCTCAGTATTACTTGTACTGGCACAACCAAGAAGTGTGTAGGACAGTGGGGTGGGGAAACAGAGATATTTATCTATGTTTGCTGCTGAAGAAAATGCATGGGACTCTGCGTCTTGCGGTAGCCTGTATTTTGATTAGGAAAACCCTCCTCACAATGCAGAAACTATTGTGAAGTAACGTCCAGCTTCACAGTGTGGGAGCAGGAGCCTTCATTTTTATATATTTACTTAGGCATAAAGTCACTGTTTCACAATTCCTCCCTGCTTGCAAAGACTCAGGAAGCTTTGAGGAGGAATGGATAATATTTGCCCATCTGATGATTTAAATATAGATATGTGGCTTAAAAATTAAAAAAAAAAAAAAAATCAAGTAATGGGTTTTATTCAGTTTCCTGTATGGAAATTGTTTATTTTAACTGGACAACAAGAAGTCTGGTGAAACTCAAATGAGGATGTCTTTAGCTTTTTCTGGCCACCCAAGGTGAAGCTGTTCTTTGCTCATATTCTGCTTGCGATATTTATAACCTCCTTTGGAGCTGTTGTTAATGTTTTGCCTGAAACTTTCATCGAAAAATGACTTGTTCTCAAAGATTTTCAAGGAAACTATTCAATTTTAAAACGAATAAACTGATAAATTGTGAGCATTTCTATTTCTATTTAATGTTTAATTTAATCTTTGGGTTTGAGCCTTTAACACTTTCACTGCCCTGCATGTTAATTTCCATGAATGTCACTGGGGTGTTGGGAGGCTTCGATCTGAGGTCCTCTACATCACTGTCCTTCTCTGCCATTAATCTAATTGACCAACAGTGTCACTACCTTGAGATACAAGGCATTGCAATGCACACATATGCACAATTGCACAAATCTTGAAACAACAGGATATTCAGAAGCCTCATGTTTTCTGGGCATAGGACCATTCTCTGAAGTCTTTCTTTAGGAAGAATGTATCTAATTCCATGATGGTTTATACTGGAATTGCTTAATGCCATTGTGTTATCAAGGCCAGACCTTTTGGCATCAAGTGCCAAATAATCTGCATTAAATTGTTTATTAGTAACTGATTAGTGTCATTCTTTTTATTAAGAATGAAAACATGTCTGGCCACCTGTAAAATATAAGTGGCATTTTTGTCTGCATTCCTTAGTATTGCAGACCTTCCTAGTCTCTAGATTCTCTTTACATCTGGACCTTTAACCGTAGAGTTTAACCTTAATCTGAGAGTTCCTTAGGTTTCTATGACTTTTCTATGCAGTTTTTGTTTTGAGCAGTTAAACTTGGTGGGTACACAGGAAGAGGTCTATTTATGACTTCTAGAATATCTCTGACATTCAAATGAATTTGCCAAAATTAAGCAGATGAACAGGGAAAGGTTAAAATAAGGTGAAGACCTAGATCCTTTATGTCATTACACCTAGTCCATTTTGCAAAGGAAATAATAAAGGGTGGAAATAACCTTGTTATGAAGACACTAGTATTGAGGTATCTTCATGTGGTTTTGATATCCAAGGGTGTACTGTAGTCAGCAGTTCTAGTCTGGACAATGAGTGAAGCCAAGGTCTGCCCAGCAGCCTCTCTTAGGAGCCAAATGTCTCTAAGTCTGCTGAGAGTTTTGACTACGTGGTCATTGAAACTGGCACCTTAGGTACCTATGTATAGTCTCCCCAGGTTTAGGTGACTTAATCTGGAGCACCAGCCAAGCCACTGGAAATCAGTTTCCTAATGAAAGTATTTAGGGATGCTTGAGATGCTTCTGAACATGAGACATATGATGAGGGAAGGCAAACATTGTCATAGTGTGGCAGTAGGTAGCTAGTTGGATATTTTCTGAAGGAACTGCAGCCTGTGGAAGGGTCCACATTGGAGCAGGAAATGTGTGAGGAGGATGAAGCATCAGAGAGGGGCTGTTATGGACTGACTGTAACTCCCATGCCCATCCCCCTGAGCTGTTTGGGAGGAGAGGAGTCAGAAAGAGTGAAGCTGAGCCTGGGAAGAAGTGGGTGGGGTGGAGGGAGGTGTTGTTTTAATGTTTGGTTTTGTTTCTTACTACCCAATTGTGAATAAATTAAGTCAATTTTCCCCACATTGAGTCTGTTTTGCCTGTGACAGTAACTGGTAAGTGATCTCCCTGTCTTTATCTCATCGTATTTTTCATCCTATTTTCTCCCACTGTCCTGTTGATGAGGGGGAGTGAGAGAGCATCTGAGTGGGAATTCGGCCCTTAGCCAAGGATAACCCATCACAATCTTAAACAGCAAAAATCTAAAAGACGTAGCCAGACAGTTATAGGATGTTATTCTTAGAAATAAGTCTGGTGGAATAGACACATAGTAAAACACTAATACCTGCATACTGAGGAGTCTCCCGTTACACTACTGTGGCAACATGCCTTTAATACCATGTTGCTGTTATTTAGAAATAATTAGACTGTATGGGTAGTCCAAACAGGGTATTTTTATCAGTTAAAAAATTGTGTTGCATATGATTGTAATGAAAATACAAAAGACTGTCGTGGTCTGACCTGGCAGGCAGTTAAACACCACACAGTCATTTGCTCACTCCCCCCATAGTGGGATGGGGGAGAGAATCAGAAAAAAGGTAAAACTCGTGGATTGAGATAAAGACAATTTAATAGGACAGAAAAGGAAGGGAAATTATAATAATGCTAAAAGAACATACAAAACAAGTGATGCACAATGCAATTGCTCACCACCCACTGACCAATGCCCAGCCAGTTCCCGAGCAGTGACCACACCCCCCCAGCCAACCTCCCCAGTTTTTTGTTCAGCATGACGTCATATGGTATGGCATATGCCTTTGGTCAGTTGGGGTCAGCTGTCCTGGCTGTGTTTTCTCCTGGGTTCTTGTGCACCTCCAGCCTCCTTGCTGGCAGGGCAGTATGAGAAGCTGAAAAATCCTTGACTTCGTGTAAGCACTGCTCAGCAACAACTAAAACGTCAGCGTGTTATCAGTCTTATTCTCATCCTAAATCCAAAACACAGCACTATACTAGCTACTAGGAAGAAAATTAACTCTATTCCAGCTGAAACCAGGACAGGGTCTTAAGGCATAATTCTTGCACATGCTGTGGAAGAAATCAGGAGCAATAGCATTAATTAAAAACTCCTACCAAAGTGCACGGACAGCATAAGGGAGAGAAAGATAAGGCAGTTTAGATTTGGTTGCTGTTATTTTTAACTAGATACCTTGTGTATTTAGAATCTGAGCTTCTTTTATTTTCTTTTCTGAAAACTAAAATGTAAATGGAGAGTTTTTCACACCCAAGTTCTTGCCTAAAACAGATACCTAAAAATGTCAAAGGTTGTGCTGGAATTATATCCAAGTTGGCAAGGATCTGCGAGTTGGAGTAGGTAGGGTAATGTGAGCTTTCAAGTGTGAAGCACCATGACACAACTGCCTCTGAAGTGTTTTTTTTTTTTTTTTTTCTCCCCATCAATCCCCTTTCTTCAGCTTTTAACCTAGCAGAGACAGATCTGGTTTATCCACTATTACATCCTTAGCAAAGATTTTATTGGTAAGTGTAACCTGTATGAGCTGTTGTTTATACGACAGTTCACAGAAAACTAGGTGTTTTAGCTCTTCATTTTCACATACAGTTACACTATTCTGAGGAAAGAATTCTGCTAAGTGTCATAACATCTTTAGGTGCTGGGTAGACCTTTACAGTTATAATTTAACCTTTATTTTTGTATTCAGAGGCTTAGACACAAATCAGGCTGAAAATATCTGCAAGCATTTGTGAGATATGAGGAATATATAAACAAATAGACCAAACAAAGGGTAGGAGGAAAAATGCAGAGAAATGGGGCTTGACACCAACATGGTGTTACAGCAGGTCAGTGGGAGATCTGCAAACAGGTGGAGGTATCCTGAGCTAAAATGTAGTGGATTCGGCACTGTACTGTACACTGCCTATTATTCCTTGTTCATGAAAGTGGTGATGAGGGAAGACTGGGATGAGTTTTTTTCTCTGTTTAGACTGAGATCATATTTGAAAACTTTTTAAAGTAACCTGCACCATGTATAAATTAAGCCGGTGAAATTGCTGATATTTTCTTGTTCTGTCTTCCTTCATCTAGCATAGTGATCACATATGGGATAGCAAATAACTGGAATACAGCTAGTTTAGATGTGATTAATGCTAACATTTTCATGATATAGTAGCCTCAATATGGAACAGCAGAATGATAATGACTATGTATAAATTGAATTTTCCTAGATGTGAGATGAGCACATTTGTTGTCTTTCCACAGAAGTTTCCTCTTTCTTTGTTTTGTATTAAATTTTTGACACTCCTTGTCTGATCTCACTGCCTTTTGTCGTAGATATTTCTCTATGTCTCTTTTCCCTACAAGATGCCAAGAGCTTTTCACAATCTTTCCTCATTAGTCACACATCAGGCCATTGTGTCCACTCTGCTGGCTGTAAAATAGGAGGGGCCTGATTAAAATCAGTATAAACCCACTTTAGTTAAAACTAAAAATCAGAAGAAAAGACACAGTATTTCTGAGCATGCCTGTTCTCTCGAGCGCTTCTGTTTGAGTGTGGATGCCCAGGATGTGTTCTCACAGAATTTTAGGTTGGATCGAGTGGTCACCTATCTAACAGCATGTAATTTTTAATTCTTTCTCCCCAGGTATTACCAGATAAGAGCTGGACTGAAGATCCCATCCAGGATTCCCCACAGGCTGTTTGCTATGATTGCAGGACAGACAGGTAAGCAGGTCCCAGAGGGATGTGACATGACTGGAGGTGGGGCAGCGTGGAGGAGGAGAGTGTGTGTGGGGAACGGGTGAGCCTGGGTTTGGATCCAAACCTGGATTTCCATAATGATCAGTGGCTGTTCAGCTCTCTGTTCTGGTATGGGTTTGGGCTGAGTTGGGCTTGAGTTTTGGTGCTTGTGTCTGTCAGAAAAGCAGAGGAAATTCTCACGATCTTATCTGCAAGCAATCTCTCTCATATGTGGCTTTCCTTGCTGACAATGGAAAGAGTTGGTTTACTATACTAAGTGATTTCTGGATGAAAATTGTTTCAGTGTGTAGCGGGTTGACCCTGGCTGGATGCCAGGTGCCCACCAAGCCAATCTATCACTCCCCTTCCTCAGCTGGACAGGGGAGAGAAAATATAACAAAAGGCTCGTGGGTCGAGACAAGGACAGGGAGATCACTCAGCAATTACCATCAAGGGCAAAGAAGACTTGACTTGGGGAAATTAATTTAATTTATTACCAATCAAATCAGAGTAGGGTAATGAGAAATAAAACCAAACCTTAAAATACCTTCCCCCCACCCCTCCCTTCTTCACTGACACAACTTCACTCCCCATTTCTCTACCTCCTTCCCCCAAGCGGCGCAGGGGGATGGGGAACGGGGGTTGTGGTCAGTTCATCACATGGTGTCTCTGCTGCTCTTTCCTCCTCACACTCTTCCCCTGCTCCAGCGTGGGGTCCCTCCCATGGGAGACAGTACTCCATTAACTTCTCTAACATGGGTCCTTCCCACAGGCTGCAGTTCTCCATGAACTGCTCCAGCATGGGTCCTTTCCATGGGTGCAGTCCTTCAGGAACAGACCTGCTCCAGCATGGGTCCCCTACAGTGTGACAGGACCTGCCAGAAGCCTGCTCCAGCACGGGCTCTCCATGGGGTCACAGTGTCCTTCAGGTGCATCCACCTGCTCCGGTGTGGGGTCCTCCACAGGCTGCAGGTGGATATCTGCTCCACCATGGACCTCCATGGGCTGCAGGGGGACAGCCTGCCTCACCATGGTCTTCACCATGGGCTTCAGGGGAATCTCTGCTCCGGCACCTGGAGCACCTCCTCCCCCTCCTTCTTCACTGACCTTGGTGTCTACAGAGTTGTTTCTCTCACATATTCTCACTCCTCTCACTGGCTGCTGCTCCCCAGCAGGTTTTCCCCCTTCTTAAATATGTTATCACAGAGGCACTACCACCGTTGCTAATGGGCTCAGCCTTGGCCAGTGACGGGTCCATCTTGGAGCCTCTACCAGGCATAAGGGAAGCTTCTAGCAGCTTCTCACAGAAGCCACCCCTGTAGCCTCCCCGCTACCAAAACCTTGCCATGCAAACCCCATACACAGTGTTAACAATAGCATTTAGAGAATAACTTACAGAGTCCTTTTGACTCAATATCATGCATAGAGGAAGAAAAAATACGAGTGCAGCATTCATGACTTCCTGAGCTTGGATATCACATTTTGGTTTTCTTACTTTTTACATTTGAAAATTTTCCAGTTTAACATTCTTTTGTAGACTAAAAGTTCTCTTTTAAACTAAAAGTTCTCTTTTAAACTAACAATTTATTTTTCAATTTGGAATTCTGGTTCAATTAGCTAAGATAAATTAAAATACAAAATTATCACACAAATTATATTGGTATAAAATGCAAAGAGTTATACAAAAATACGAAGAAATCACCTGAAAAAGAAATCCCAAAATAAAAATCTGAATAAAGAAATTTATTTGGGAAATAAATAAAGGTACTCCAGGTTTGGAAAAACTTTTAAGTATGAAAAATCCCCAAGGTAAAAAGAAAATAATTTTTCATCACGTTCCAGTGTAATTCACCCTTGGCATATCCAGAGTCCCCTGGAGTTCCTTTGCTCTCTGGAAATGTACTCAAATTACAGTAGTTTCTGGCATAAGTAGTCTTGAACTGATGAAAAACTCTCAGTATGAAGGTAGCTAGAATTTTACTTTCTAGGGACAAAAACCCCTCAACAACAAACAACAAAACCCCCCAAACTACTTCTATGCTGCATTGAACCAGGGATGGCTATATTATTTAAGGAAGAAACTCAACTATTTTCTATATTTACTTTTTATTCAGGTTAGTATTTTCTTCTGCGTGATACATCTTCCGTGTCCCATCTTCTTTCACCTCTGCTCAAAACAATTCATATAGAAGCATGGGCAGCAGAGAGGCGAGGCAGGCAGTATGGTTACAGGATTAGCAGCTGACTTTCATAGTGCTAATGCAATCCAGACTGGATTCTAATAGATTTATAGGGCTAACATCAAGACAGGGGGTATTTAAGCTGTTAAGGCTTTAAACAGTTTTTCCTTGGCTATCTTCCCAAGTATTTCCTAACTGATTTCATAGGCCTGCAAGAGAGCATCATTTAATGGGACTGAACTTAAAGGCAAACAGGCAATAATGTTCTTTTTATTCTCATGCCACTGATCTTTCTCAGTATGGGGATAGCTGGGATAGGACTAATTAAATTGCTGTGCATGTTTCAATAAGACACCCCTATTAAAGTGGTATTACAACAAAACAAGGGTGTTATAAAATAGTGAATAAAATCCTACCTCACCAACAAGAATGAATACAAAATAGGTGGGATTCATGAGTTTGGTTTAAAGGAAATATTTTTAATCTTTTCCTTATCAGGTTCATAGGACCTATGAGAACTGAGAATATATTTTAAAAACAATTATGTAAATTTATAAAGTAAAATCTGTGAATATATACAGTAATTAAATATATAAAATATGTAATGATATAATATAAATAAGAGGAAGTATTTATCTTCCAGTGCATGTGGCCTTTTATTTTTATTAAATTTTGCAGGATTTACAATAAAACCATGGGAACTGACAGCATTAGCAACGTTTGCTTCCCACTAGGTGTTTTCGGCAACAGAGGCCAAAAAAAAGTAGTTTTCAAGAATTTAGCAGAGGGGAAGCTGAAGCCTATATCGAGCATTCCCTTGGTGGTAGCCAGTCAGATCTCAACAGCAAGGACTCCATCCATGGCGCAGGACCGACAGGTTGTACAGGAAGCCTTGATGACCTACGACATGGTCCACATGTTGGTCGCATCCTGTCTACATTGTGGGAAGAGAATGGGCTATGTGCCCCAGTCGAAGCAAATGGGAGCTGTGCTGGAGCCCAGTACCCCCTGTGGTTTCATCACTTAGGTCATCAAGGCTGCACATTAACTTGTATTGAGTCAAGGCTGTGTGAACATAAATATGCCATGTAGCATATATACATATGCAAATATATATATTCATAAAAAAATATATATTTCATTCATACTCCTAAGCATTTTTAGCAAGGTGGGTTTCCTTAAAGACAAGAGAAGGCTGGTGACTTTTTCAGCAATGAAAAGGAGAGAGGAAACAAGGCTTGTTGTGCACAGTCTTTAGTTGCTCTCATGCAGGTTTTCAACCCCCATGGAATTTAGCTTCCTGTCTTTGAATAGATATTATGAGTGATGCAGCCTGCTTTTGGCTTATAAAGAACAAATTATACTCTCTGCTTGTTCTTGTGCAGCTCATAACAGCACATACTTCATTGGCCTCAGCATCAGTTCTGCAGGGCTGAGCTAATGCAGACGTATCTTAAATGCCTTTCTAAGCGGATTTATGTGGCTTTTGCCTCTGGTGCTCTTCAGCAGGATGGCTTGTTAAAGTTGCCGTGTGATGGTGTCCACCTGCAGCATACAGTGGGCTGAATCTGCATGACTCAAGCATGAACAGCTAAAGGATCAGGGAAAGTGAATATGCCATCTCACAGCAGCACATCTGTGTAATTAGCTCTTTGGCTGAGTTGTTTTATGATCCACTAAGTGTCTTCCATGAGTTTTTAGGCTACTGTATAAATTTTGGGACAAGGATTCATAGATGTTATGAATACGCAGTCTTTGAGTGATTCCCAGGATACAGATACAAGATGAAAGACTGCAGGAGCTTATCTTAAAAACATATCTTTAAAACATTTTTATTTTAAAGTTTACTCATTAGCACACAAGGTCATTTGTCAAAACACTGGGAGAAATAATACTGGTCAGAAACAGTTAGGATTAGCTGTTTTATCTTGATTTCCTGCACCACCTGAAACAGTGGAGAATGGTGGAGACCAGGAGAACAAGTATAGGTGAGGATTACTTAAGGAAGATGGTATGCATGGGGTAAATCTTAGCAGCATTATTGCCTATGAAGAATATGAGGGTGAATTACATTGTTGAAGATGCCAGCTAAGCCAAATTTCAGGAAAAGTATAAATTTTAATTTTCTCTGGAGTGTTTTGCAGTAGTCTGCACACCACCTGGATGCATTACTGTTTTGAGAGAGAATTATTTTTTATTAGTGAAAGTTGCAGTCACATTTTTTTATAAGTTCTGTTTTTAGGCCCACTATGCCTTATTCTCATGTACTGCAACCATGGATAGCTGCTTGCCTATCAGCTTGCCTAGCTGTTTACCTTACAGGCGAAGGAAATTTTTTTGGTGGGTGAACATTAAGAAAAAAATTATTTTGCATGGCATACAACTAAAGAAATTATGTAGGACTTTGATTTGTGTCCAGATTTGCTTTGTTTCTCCCATCCAGAAGTACTACATTACCAATTTTCAAAACTTTTCAATTAGACAAATATTTTTTAAAACTTGGCTTGAAAATCTAATTGCAAGCAATATAAAGTATTTAAGAAAAATTATTACCTGCCAGGTTAATTTTATTAGATTGTAGCAGTGTTCCACCTAATTTTAGGCAGTTAAATAACTGGGTTATTGTCTAAGAGTGAAGAAAGCCAAAGACAGACAAGGAATGTGGTTCTTTCTTCATCTATCTCATATAAGGCAGGGGAGATAAGATGCAATATTTTTTCCAGACAAGTCAAGAAAAAGTAGCTGTGACTGCATTAACACATTCTGACACATTAACTCTTTTGATTGGTCATGTAGAGATGTTTCATGTACACACAGTTTGATGCTTTCTCATAAAATGGAATATCTGACATTAGGTGACAAGAAAAAATTAGCATGATTTAAATTGTGATGTGCAGAAAGGAAAGTAGGAGAGAGTATCAGAAAATGAAGAACATTGCTGTAACCTGTGTCTGCATTGTGCTGTACAAGTTCATGATCACCCATGCTGAATGCCTTTTGCTATGAATTAAAAGTTGATCTGTGACTATCTTGCACCTAAGACCCAATTTGAAGGGTTATTTATGTTTCTGATATGCTCCTTAATGAACTGATTGTGCCTGGTTTTAATAAACAATTAGTGAACCTAATCTCTTTATTAGTATTTGGATATCTCAAAGTTGTTCCTGGTGAAGGAATTCTACTTCGATTATTAAAGAGAAACCTTTTCTTGTAAATGGGTTCTTAATGCAGTCAAAACAAGCATTTGCAGTTAGTTGCTCATTAGAGCAAGAAGAAACAGCACCATGACTTGTGGAGCAGTATGAAATTGTAGTCATTAGTTTCAATAGCTTTTTGAAAGGTAATTTCTGCCTCCATTAAGTGAAGATAAGCTTACTGTTTTTGAAGCATGAGAAAAGGGCGTAGAGATTCATGCTTTAGCAAACACATGGTTTTATTTTCAAAGCTTATTAAAATAATCTGAAAAGAAATATGTATTTTATATATAGAATAAAGCATAGCAGACAAATACAATTTATATCTAGAGGGGACCTTACTATGAGAGAAGTTATTTTGGGGATGAGTTGTCTTAGAAAACCTCATTAGCTGTGACATCATAAGACATGGTCAGACATTTTAAGAATTGTTAATGCACAATCTAAACAGAAGTAACTCCATGATATTCCAAGAGAAAAGAAGAAAGAAACAGAGAAAAAAGATGAAAAGGAATAAATCGAAGATAATCTCTGACTGACGTGCTGCTTCTGTGTGCATGTCTCAATCCCCTGCCAGCCAAGGCCGTTCATAAATGGCTCAAAGGATGGAAGCTGAAAAGACGAGTTTGTGGCTGGGACATTGTCCATTGCAGACCCTGAACTATGCAGACACCCTCCCTTCCCCCCTCCAGAAGCTGGGGCAAATCATGCTGATGGTAATGGGGTAGGCCAAAGTCTTGGAGATGCTGAACAGCATCCCAACCCAAAATTGAGACCTGGTCAGTGGAGAAAGCCAGAACTAGGAAGGGTCTGTAAGCACCAACACATGCCACAAGTCTCTTCCCCTGGCAGTGAGTCTGAGAGACAAAACTTCATCATCAGTGGCCACCTGAAGGTCTGGCAGAAACAGAATCCAGTTGTTCAGATGCAGAGAGCCAAAACAGTGTTTCTGCTCCTTGAGGCCAAGAATGAACTTCAGCTCTGTGGTTAAACAGGCCATACAGCTTTTTCAAACCTACCAGTCCGGTGTGGACTGGACCTTCACGGAGCTCTCTTCTCTTCCAGGTTTACTTGCATGTCTCTGATTTCCCCACACCTTGCTGCCTTCAGTCTAATATAAAGTTTAGTCTTGCAAGTCCTTTAAAATCCACCACTACCCTAAATATTGAAAAGTTATTTACACTAATTCAGTAGGTAAATTACATCCAGACAACTGTTTCCTCCTGCTCTTTTTTGATGACACACTATGTGGTGTCCTATTGTGATGTCCCATACTTTATTCAGGGAATTTTCTCATCTGAATTAATATTTGGAATAAATATACGGAATGTCAGCTACACAGGTGACACAACAAATGAGTATTTGCTCACCTAAGTTTCTGAAGCACAGAATTATTTTCAGAAGTGGATTTTCTAACTGAACAAGGCTCTTAGGGAACTGGCAATGAGTTTAGAAACAGAAATGAAACATTACAAAAAGCATAGATCCTGTTTGCTTTAACAAAACATTAAGTATTTCAGAAAGCAAAGACAAAACTTTCTGCTGATCTTAAGTGGGTCAGCTATTCTATCATCTCACATTTCAGCATGTCTGAGAAATGAACCTTGGTTTATAGAGCAATACAGCGATAAAAGACTGCATTTATGTTAGGATCTTTCATACAAGGAAATTAATAGGACATCTTGCTTTTTATTGTCACTGAATCTATGTATGGGTAGAGAGGCAGTTTTATGTAATTCTTTCCATGAGGCTAATTCAAAATGTCAAAAGGCAAGGTTAAGATAAAGGGTTCATCTCAGAAATGTGCAGCTTTAATTAAAAGTCACACTGAGGGAGAAAACATTATGAACTTTTTGATCAAGCAATTTAAAAATAATGGTGTCTCCTTCAGAAATTATTTATCCTAAATATAACATCTGCATTTATTCCAAATATAAATGTGCTAAACATAATATTTTAAAACTAAAACAAGTCTCTTCAAACATTTAAATGGGAAAATGATGAGGCATTGAAAGACTTTGTGCCTGAAAAATATTGTCTTTGCACTTTCAAAGTAGGCTTATTTTAGCTCAGTTGTAAAAATGGAGAATCTGCATTCCCCTGCTAAGGAATGCATATTTTCAAGCTACAGCAATTGAGTTTTCAAGCCTTCTAAGAGTCAAATGTGCAACTCAGTACATGCAGATAAATGTGGCATGTTCAACCCTGGTTTGTTGCCTTTAGGGCCTACATTTTCAGAAGTCACTGGTTATTTGTATTGCTTCAGTCTTTTTTTCTTTTTCCTTCAGCCTGAAACACTAAAGTTTCAGTAGAAATGTACTTCTGAAACTGAGATGTCAAAGTGGGTTAACTAAATAACCTATCACAGCTTAAAATCTGCAATAAGATCTAATATTTCCTGTTCACTGAGTGCCAAAAAGGCGAACTTGCATTAAAAAATGGATAGCTCAGGACAAATAATGAAAATCTTGACAATCAACTGTTAGAAACTAGCATCTAACAATTTTATATAGATCACAGGAGAAAAATCCCCCAAAATGTACCCAGAATTCTATGCAGGAGACAACCCTGTTTTACCAGCAAAGCTCCTTCAAGTCTGTCATCAGAGCCAAAACCAGAATGGGTTTGCCTTAGCAGTTCATGGGAGATGCAAATTCCTGTGAGCTCCAAGTACCTGAAAGGATGGTATAGCAGTTAGTGTTAACACTGAATAACAGGTATATTGTCTTTCTACAGATATAACAGATAAAACCAAAAGTTTGTCCTGCATCTCTTGAATTCAGTGTAAACTTGGGGCAGTACTATGTTTAACTGACAGATGTAATAATGTCATATTCCCTCTAGGTAAGATATATCAGAAGGAATACAACAGACTGAATAGAGGTCTATAAAAATACTAGAAAATACTGCAGAAGATGCTACTGAACTGGATTTATGTTAGCTAAGAAATAGGCAGACATCACAACTGAGTGTTTTCTACAGTTTTTAGATAGTTCAACTCCTAAAAGAAAGGGCATAGGCACCTTTGTTGAAGGCTGTGAATCACCAACTAAAGGAGGAACTTTCATGCCTCCAAAATACAGAAGGTAGTTGAGGGATTATATGAAAGAGCATGCAGCATGGCTGCATGTCTGTAGCCATGTGTTAGAGGGCTCCCCAGTAAGGAGCTCTTTTAGCGTGATTACAGTCTTGGTCACCTCACCCTCTTCATAAGTTTTACCTTCAGATTTAGCAGGTAATTCTGGGTTGAAGATTTTGCTACCCAACCAAGGTGATAAATATGAGGTCTCACCAGTCATCTGAGCTGAAAGACTTTGGAGTCTAATTTAGTAGGAACTAAATGACTACAATTCCAGGAGGGTGTGATTGCATTTTTGTATGGGGACCACAAGTATTTCTAGGCCTTTCTTTAAAAATACTTACAGATGGTGGATTATGTCCCAGTGTTCTGCTTGGCAAATCATTACAGAGATGCTACAGGGAGTGATGTACTCTTGGGAGTACAGGTTGTCAAGATGTCCTAGAGACTATGGGACACAGAATATCATAAAAAAATTAGGATTTAAATATCCTGAGATCTATAGATTACATTTGTTAAGTAAGAGGTAGATATTCATTAGTTAAAACATATGTATAGACTCTCAACATTTACAGACAATAATGGTTCTTCCCTGGGGAGGGTATCTTACATGATTTATATATAAGGCTTCTAACAAACCTTATTTCACCAAGTTTTCTGTACTAGCAGGAAACAGTTGTCTGTGTGTTAGGTTGTATTCTAAGGGCAGGCAATAAATCATCTGTAACCTGTGAGATGGAAGAAGCCCTGGGAACCTGTGACTAAGGGTAAAAATCATCTTATCTAACTGCTGATATCTATGCTGTGAGTGTCTCCACCTAAGCTAATCAACCCGTCCCCCTTTATAGTCAGAGGAGAGAAACAGGTAATTTGAGGGAGTAATTTAACACATCTATTTTTAGATTTGTTGAATCACACCTATTTCTGTCCGTTTACTATAAAAGAAGTTGTAGGAACTTCTGCAGAGAGAGACATTTCCATTGTGTTTGTAATAGACCTGGCACAAAAAGGCTGTGATTGCAGTTTGTGCCTTCATGTATGTATGCATGCAAATTAGGCAAGTAATAATAAAAAGTAGGAAAAGTGACACAGTATACAGAGAGAGCAAATCGTACCCTTGTCTTTCCCAGCAAATAATCAAAGATGATAGCTTGATTCATGATTTTGCATAATGCTTCCAAATGGTTTTTCAGGGTAGAAAATAGGAGAAGACTCCAGCATGATAACAACTTTCTTATTCTTTTCTTTGGACCTCATTCTGCCACTAACAGGAAAAAAAGCTAAATGATCTAAAAAATTAATTAATATTTTCCTTCTGAAATGACACAGTGATTTATTAATTGGAAATGAAAGTTTGGAAGTGGTGTAGTTTGTTTATTTATATTTTGTAAGACTAAAACTAAGATTATATTTCCACCATAAATTTTGTAGATGGACAAAGAATATACTAGGGAATAGAAGCTACACTTGAATTTCGATGAACCAAGAATTCAATTTAAGGTTCAGTAAAGCATTCTGTGCTATTAACAGTTCTCTAGGACATTACTCCATGGTGAGTAGCTCTGAAATTTAACATTATGTATTAGATGTGACCATAAATTAGAAAAATGAGAGAATTTTCTGTGCATTCAAGTGTACATGAGGGCCTTTCAGAAGTATTTGTTTAATTTACTATTCCAGCCAAGGAATGCTGGTTGGTTTAATTTCCCGTCGATAACACTGACAGGGACTGCTCTGAAAAATCTTGTGGCCTACAGATTAAAACAGGGAACATAGACAGCAGGACAAACTGTGTGTCCTTGTCTCTGTCTTATCTGTAAAATGATGGTACTGCTCCAAAGATGCAAATATACAATAACTTTTCAATTATTCAAATTATGTATATTTCCAATCATGCAAATTATGTATATTTGCAAAGATGCAAATATACAATAACTTTCCAATTATTTCCAATAACTTCCCAATTATATAACAATAACTTTCCAAATGTGTTAAGATAAACAACAGGAATGCAAATAGCTAGAGATATATACCCTCTAGCAGGTGATTCAAAATCTTCCAGTCAAAATCTTCCATTCAAAATCTTCCAGTCAAAATCTTCCATTCAAAAGGAAAGCTATGTCCCAGGTAGGACAATGATGTCACAGTAAGAGGCAAAAGTTCTGGAGGATTTGTCCAGAAAGGACCATTTTTATAGCTGCTCTGATACCCTCTGAACCTAAGCCATAGAACTTCAATGAGAGTTTTGTGCACAAAGCACAGCTCTGGTGTTTGAACTGTGGCATATCTTTGTAGAAGGATGTTCAATGCTAATTTTTAAGAGAGAGGTGTGTTTTCTGGGGTGTTGGTTTTGGGTTTGTTTGTTGTATTTTTTTCATTTCCACTTGAGAGAAAGGATTGGCCTGCTTCTTATGAATAACTTTTTATATAGAAACAAGTGGAACACCTGCTGCCTTTCTAGCAGCTATAATCAGAGAGATTTGATGTCTCCTTTTTTTGTGGTTTTAGTTAGTCTTCGTCTTCTTCGTGTTCTCCTTATTGCTGAAAGAAGCCAAAAAAATCAGATACAATCTGTTGGATAGGGCTTTGGGCAACCTAATCTAGTGAAAGATGTCCTTGTCTATGGCAGGGGGGTTGGAACTAGGTGAACTTTAAAAGCCTCTTCCAATGCCAAGCATTCTATGATTCTATGATTCTAAGTATGAATTGTATGAACAAAGAGTATGGGTTTGAATGCAGTAATTTTCATTTTCTTTTTACAGTTGCCTTATATACCCATTAAGTGTGAGAAGAAATCAATAAATAATTTGGTCCATTTAAGCATAAGCACTTTTGCTGGACTGAGATTGCCCTTTAAGTACTTACATTTGATTTTGATGTTTAAGTTGCACAGATGGGATGTGCGTGATGGTATAAAACCGTGCCCAGAGTCAAATTGCTTTCTCACTGATGATGTGTGTACTGCTCTTAAAGAAAGGCCTCATTGTGTAGGTGCTCTCACATCTTTCAATCTCCCATCTGCAGTGGGACCTTTGAGATATGCTGTAGGCAGCCCGGCCAACAGTGCCTAGCAACCTACTACAGCAATCGTGATGATGCACTGATCAGTCCTGGCATTGGATCATAAGTCCCAGTGGGAAAATCCCAGTTTTGCTTTAGACTTTGCTTTGCATGGAGAGTGAATCCGGTTTGAATGGCAGCCTTGAACCATTTGCTGCCTACAAGGCCTGATCTTGCGCTCTCTCTGACAATAAAAACTTAATAGGGAGTCATTAGGATGTCAAAGGAACTACATCATACTGGAGAAGATAGAGGCCTGAGGAAATGAGACCTCAGGTTTCTATAACTTACTGAAGAATAGGAGAACAAATCAAACCTTCTTCTTCCTTCTGTAAACTTGCATTCCCTGCTGGTGTGACACCACAGAGCCTGCAGGTAATGCTGGAACTCAACACTTCCCTTCCTACAGATTTCCACATGCAGACGTAATGTTGTGTGTATGTTTACACATTCACTTAAATACCCTTTTTGTCTTGGATTTCATGCAAAACTTTCATACCTTTCCCAAAGATTAAAAACAATGTGTAACCTTGTTGTGGTTTAGCCCCAGCTGGCAGCTAAGCACCATGCAGCCGCTCGCTCACTCCCCCCTGGTGGGATGGAGGAGAGAATTGGAAGAGCAAAAGTAAGAAAACTCGAGGGTTGAGAAAAAGACAGTTTAATAGGTAAAGCAAAAGCTGCGCACGCAAGCAAAGCAAAGCAAGGAATTCATTCACTCCTTCCCATGGGCAGGCAGGTGTTCAGCCATCTCCAGGAAAGCAGGGCTCCATCACGCGTAGTGGTTACTTGGGAAGACAAACGCCATCACTCCAAATGTTCCCCCCTTCCTTCTTCTTCCCCAGCTTTATATACTGAGCATGACGTCATGTGGTATGGAATAGCCCTTTGGTCAGTTTGGATCAACTCTCCTGGCTGTGTCCCCTCCCAGCTTCTTGTGCACCTGGCAGAGCATGGGAAGCTGAAAAGTCCTTGACTGGTGCAGCAACAACTAAAACATCTCTGTATTATCAACACTGTTTTCAGCACAAATCTAAAACATAGCCCCATACCAGCCACTATAAAGAAAATTAACTCTATCTCAGCTGAAACCAGGACAAACCTGAACAGGGAACAATTTGCATTGTCTTCACACCTGTATGAATTATTAGGAAGCACTTGAAGCAGGACAACAAGCCAAATGGCTCAAACAGGTGCAAGCTATATGGGAAAAAAACACTCTTTGTTTTGTGTTTTCTTCTTTTCTATCTCTAGGGCCATGTAAATTTGGGTCCTCTTTCATGTTCCATGAAAAACAACTTCCTCCATACTATATGGAGCCTCTGAATGCCCTGATCTGTCAGAAGCAGACACTTTCTCTGGTGGCTGCTGTAAAATTCTGTGTAGTAAAATGCTGGTTTGTGACTTGAAGCTTAAAAACAACCCTATTGGCTTAAATAGATCTTGCTCATTTATTAGATAAGTACTTGCTTAAAGGTTTGATAGATTGGGGATGAATGTTAGGAAAACTCCTGATTTCACCTTGATTTTAAATTATATAGGCGGTTGCATAAAAATATATGGTGCAATAGCATGCATTCTATAGAAACTAAAAAAGTTCAAAATTACAGACTTGGCTTTTACAGACAGGTGGTAAAAGCTCACCTTCTACTGCAGATGCCATGTCACTTAGTCTTCCCCTTGTATATGTGTGGGAGAAGTCATAATGCATATTAAAAATCTGCTACCACAACACCCTCCACTGGTAAGATCATAAACTCCTTGAAATTGCACTGTGTCCATTTAAATGTGCCTCTGAGAACTGCATGTAAAGTGGGTAGATCAGTAGAGTAGTTGACTCACTACATCTTTCTGTGTCAGAGTAGACAGTGATAAAGTCAGTCTCCAGCCGCTACGGGCCATAATTTTTTACTCTAATATCGCAGAGTATAACTTTGAGAGATTGGTTTCACAATAGTATTTTATAAATGCTGTGAATGATGTTTGAGGATCAAAATAAAATGTATTATTAAAAAAAGCATATAAATAAGGGATGGTAGTCTATTTTCTGTTTTTTCTTCTTAAAGA
The DNA here is from genome assembly GCF_034638445.1 of Ciconia boyciana. Classification (NCBI taxonomy): domain Eukaryota; kingdom Metazoa; phylum Chordata; class Aves; order Ciconiiformes; family Ciconiidae; genus Ciconia; species Ciconia boyciana. The sequence continues at coordinate 6,307,164 of NC_132935.1, forward strand.
AATTTTATTACACATTACCTAATAGGTGTCAGTTGTTAGTAACAAAAGTTAATATTTAAACAAAGAAAAAAAAACCCACAACAAAAGTAAATTAGGAAAAAAGTCTAGGAAATAAACAAAGGATCCCTTAAGAGTAAGAATAAAGCTTTCTCAGTATGTTAGAAGAAACAGTCATGAAATTGTGTTACTCATATTTAGTTCAGAGAAACTTATTTCAGCATTTGCTGCTTTTACAAAAGAAACTCAATTGAAAGTAGAGTGTAGAGAAGATCCTTATGTTACTGGGACATTTCACCTAGTTAAACAAATAAAGAACACAAAAATGAAACTATGGCACATATGGATAGTAACCAATGTACATGTCCAATACCCCACATCCAATGTACTCACTCAAGCCAGTGAATAGCAGAAGCAAAACCTCAGGACAGAGATTAACAGAAAAAAAAAAAACCCTGAGTGTTTTAGCACTGAGAGATGTTGAAGTTATAAATGTGCTTGTGTGTCATATGATAGCTGGAGGATTTGAGGACCCAGGAGGATTTACTAGTCCTTAATTCTTATGATTGCTGAGCTCTTTTTCCCAGCTCTGATCTTGAGCAATCAGCCTCCCTCTGTTTTAGTTTCCCCGTATGTGTAATGGGGTTAATTGTTTCTGTATCATAAGGGTATTGTAAACTTAATTACTTAATATAAAGAGCTTTGATACTCTTGGATATGTGACAGTGTAGGAGAGCAGAGAATTATTTAAGGTCTTGAAACTATGGTTGGTTCACATTTTAGAGAGTAATACAAAAGATCCAAAGAAGGAAATGTTTGACCTACTATTTCTACCACGCACTGCGTAATGAGTTGCAATAATAACAGTAATCTGGGAGTCTGTTAATGTAATTAAAACCACTGACTTCTAGGTGGGAGGTTTTTGAATATGGCTTATGACCTAAATGGAAGTATGCTGCAACATCATCATAGCTGCTGTACCACATCCAAAATTAGGAGAATAATTCAGCTCATGAAAATATTTCTCCCCCACCTCCACACATTAACCTGCCAGAAATAACTAATATGCATTTGGAAAACCTGCAGCATTGGACCAGCTTCTGCATTTCACAATCTGAATATAGCCAGTGGCTCTGTAGTGTCATCAGTCCCATAGTCCTTCATGGCAAGAAAGAAGGGTTAGTTTGGTGGAAGGTGTTGGCCCTAAGCACTCCAGTGTAGGTGGGCATAGTAAGGGAGTGGAGGCGTGTCTAGGACCTGTTCTTTTATTATGTGCAAAGGAAAATACAAAACTACTTCTTTTATACGCTCATCAAAACTATTGTCAATTCACGTGAACTCCAACATGGGAGACTCCTCTCAGAGTGTCTGGTGCCTTGTGTGTGATGGACACCTCTGGATCCAGGTCCAGGAGGTGAATCACATGCTCAGCACAGAGCTGAATGCAGAGCTTCGAGTTCAGGCTGCCACCCCATCGCAGGAGACTGCACTACTTCACTTGCTCCATGACCCTCTGTTCCCATCAAAGCCTGGAGCTGAAGGGACACTGTGGATGCACAATTTGTTGTGAATATGAAACGGAGACCAGCTGAGATGAGTGTGCACTTAAGGGCTATCCAGAGGGAAGGAGATTTAAGCCTCAAACAGCAAAAATCACATCCCCCACCAGCTTAGCTACATCCCTTCTGCACAGTGCCTGGGTAGCATAATGTATGCAGCCAAATACTACCTCAGTGGAAATTTTCTCGTTAACATCTTCTTCACCTTAGGGCTGCTCTTAGGTAGATGACATCTTCCTGTTTGCTGGGCAAAGTTCTTTCACTTTCTGGGAAACTTAAGCTTAATGCCTGTCATGTATATGAAGGAAGATGCATATTTATGTCTTCAGAAGCAACAGAGCAAACCAATTAAAAATGTGGGGGAAAAGAAATATTTCATTTTAAACAGCTCACATACATTGATTAATGATTTTTGGTATTTGCTCATTAACAGCTAGTAGGTCTTGTCAGTTCTGTGTGTCACTTTCCGTCTGCACATCTCAGCATACCTTATTACTGTAAGTTAACTCAGCTTTAAGGCCAGGTTCTTGTGAGATAAACAAGAGCTTATGTCTGTATTGTGAAGCACAAAAACATATTGAAGATCTTTAGCCTAGCTTTGACCTGGTACATTCTACAACCTAATACAACATCTTCTCTAAACCAACTTACCTCCTGAGAGCAGTGTACTTGTGCTGAATGTTTCTTCATCAGCATATTGTGCAGTATTCATGCTGCCTCTTGCTCTGATAGAAGTTTTCTGGCTGTTATCTTAGGTGTATTTGCACCATGTTCTGTTGTGCAGTTGTTGGTATCATGCCAAGCTTTTTCCCATAATTTTCACCCAAAAAACCCCACCCAAAGTCCTGCACAGATGTAGGCCAAAAATTTTGTGTTTTGCCTGCAAGCCGTCCCAGGAGCTGGAAAACAGTATGACTGGAGGTCAAGTTTTATCCATTGAAATAATGGAAAGTACTGAGTGAGGTTTTTTAATGCACCTCTCCCTGAATCTCCTCTCTTTCCACTGAATAGTACGAGGTTTTCCAACAGTAATGGTGCTTTGCTGAAGATGAAGGCCTTATGCAAGTCCAGCCTACTGTTGTGCCGAGAGTACTTCCAGTCATGGTGACTAATACAGTCCCATAATTTCCTGGATTTGTCTGTTTATGTCTATCCATCTGTTATCTCTCTCTAAGTCTCTCATCTTACACTTCACCTAGAAACTGTTTGCAAAAGTGAATATAACTTTGCTTTGGATTTGAGTTTTGCATATATGTCTACAGTTTCTACCATACGCCTGATAGGGTTGAATAATTTATTTTATCTCTGTCAGCTGATCTTGGCATTGGACTTCAACCCACCATCTCTGGAGGAGGAAAGGGAGTTTCTCACACAATCTTGGTAATAATAAGACTTGAGTAGTCTTAGAGTCAGATTGAGTAGCCTAGGATTATAGTGCAAGTTTCTGTCATAAGTAACACTGGAAGGGCTTCATTCCATACATCTGAAAGATGAATTTTAGGTTACAGTGATTTTCTCCTATTAGGTCTGGATTTCTCTCCACTGATCATAAAAAAAATCAACTTAAATTCGTTGCCTGCCTTTTCTGTGACTAAAAAGACACATGACAGATCACACGCAAAAAATTTTATTGAAAGCTAGTGGGTGCAACTGAGTGATAGTACTAGTATGATGTGGATCTGTTCTAAGAAGTATGTGGAAGTTAGGATTTGAGTTTTCACCATGCGACCTACTCAGAAAGGTTTCATTCCCGCCCTTTTAAGTAGTGGAAAGTAGTGTAATAACTCAATTCAACCACTAATAAAGTAGGCATTATATTTGTGGGAGATGAAAAATCTCTTGTACAAATAACATGACAAGGATCTCTGTGTTACTAGACATAATATTTGATTGAAAATACACTCACCAGAGCGCAGAGTCTCAAGATTTAGATTAGAAGAGACTACAAAGGACCTCTGACAGAATCTAAGGAATTACTGTGTGATTTCGTACTAGCGTTGCACACAGGAAGCAAAAGCAGAGCTTTAGACTTCTATATTGAATTTCTCTTGTTTGTGGATTATAATAGGAAGGCTGGTGGGGTTTTTTTGTTGAATTGGGTTTTACATTTTAATGAAACCAAATTAAACTGCAAATTGTTGCATCTTTTGATTTCCAGTAATAGAAGTTTCTAAAATATCAGGAAGAGAGGAAGAGAACAGGAAGTCTAGGCTGTCATTGAACTGTGAGATCTGGCTTCAATTTCCTACTCTCCAACCAGCTTTCTCTCCAATGTTAGGCAAGACACTTAGAACGAGGTCTTCAAAGTCCCTCAAAGGCCTAATTTACTTTGCCTTATATTGAATACTCCTGAGGAGACAGGCCCAAGTCATGCTCTACCTCAGGTTCCCACATGTAAAAGGGGCATGAACAATATCTACAATCAGCATTGTGAGGGATGAAGAAGAAGGTGAAGATCTCACACTGTGAGGTTGTGGTGAAGGCCATAAGAATGTTCACATGATGGATTGCCTCTAACAATTCAAACAATGTTGAAGGCTTTCATGTCATATCAGATAGATTTAATCTAGAATGTTGCTCACTGTTTACATTGCACAGTGCCTGGTTTTGGCAGCAGTTAGCTGCAACAGGAAATTGAGTGACTACACACAATGAAGTAAACTCTTTGAACAATATCATCTGGAGGTAGATTTTCATCCATTTATTGTTGTCCTTTTGGGATAAAGAAGAAAACCAATTTTAAAATGTCCTTTTAAAAAAATTATTTTTATTTTTTAGTTTGGGTAGCCAGCTCTTTCCCCAGACTGAAATGAAAGTTATTTAATGTTTTTCTTTTTTTTTAATCATGAGCTGAAAGGAACCAATGGCAGTTATCAGGAACTTCACCTTCATTTACATAATTGCTATGTGGAATGGGAAATTGGCTTATGCAAGGAATTGTGATTTAGAATATAATCATGGATAAAAAGGATAAAAAACCCCTCCTTGTTCTTTAAGTCTATCAGAAGCCTGGGGAAAAGGGGGAATGCAAGCACCTGAGGTAGCCAGCCTATTCCTGCACAGTTTGATTGCATTCACTTATACTTCTTGATTCAAGTGGCCGATCCATCACTAGGGGAAGGGTAAACAGTATGTTCGTGGTGCTTTTGTACAAACAAGAAATTACAAACAACAAATTCCATCCTATTTCCTTAAAAGAATTCAAGAAGGAGCAATACCTCCATGGGGATTAGTCATAGGGCTCACACACTTTATAGTCCACTGAAAAGCTTATTGTACTCTGACCTAAACCTCACACTGAAGGCACCTGATTTTGATATCACTCTCATCTCTGCAAATATAGTTCATCATAGGCCAAGGGAACCTCAGCAGTATCCTTGATTTAAAAGATCAGAAGGTGGAGTTAAACAAGTGAATAGCTAAAGGATGAGTAACAGAAGTGACTGGATGAGTTGATCAAACTGTCTCCTCTTTTTCACCACATGATCAAGGACTCCTTGTTGTTGCAAGTTTTGTGACAATCTGAGTGCAAGGTAGCCCTTAGTATACAACTGCTCCTGAAAGGGAACAGCATGAAGGGAAAAGCCATCCTCAGTTTGGAAGAGTTCAGCCTTACGAAACACCTTAGCAGATTGTAGTAGAAAAGAAACAAAACCACTCCAGTAGGGATTACTCTTTAAAGCCTGCAGGCTTGAGTTGAAAACCATCTCTTTTTCATATATTTTGAGAGACTTCCCAGAAATGTTGCAATTGTAAATGATTTGAAACTGTTCTCCAGCAGAAAAAGCACAACTGCACTGAAGAAAGAGCTGCTGTTCCAACACGAGCTCTCTTCAGAGTTGCTGACCCAGCTTTAGATGAAATTTTGCTTGAAACTGGTGCACCTATATTTCTTTTCCAGAAAATACAGAGTATTTTCTCAAAAATACATTGAAGTCCATACTAAAAGTATGAAGGAAAACTGGTTGAATCTGAGTAATTTCAGCCAGAGAAATGTAGACATTAAGAAAATGGCAACAAGATATTAAAGAAACATTTAGCAGGTGTTGATGTTAGTGTGCTTTAAATTATTCATTTGCTTGTAGAAATTAAGATTCAGTCAGCTGCTCAGCCCTAATTCTGGCTGATTTAGACACAGTTTCTGCAGGTTCCAATCCTGCAAGGAACTTTCTTGACCTCTACAGAACTTCAGCTGCAACTAAGAAAAAACAGAGAAAGAATGTTTTTCAAAGAAAAACAGAGCTTAATTGTTTTATTGGTGTTAGTTTACTGAACTGATCACTTTTCCAAAAGTCCTGAGCTTTTAACAACCATCTGTGGCTCCAGAAAGGTCTGCTGGCTGCATAATGCTTCAGACAGGATACTTTGCCTTTGCCCAGATTTGGGTATAGAAGAGTATTAGGTGAGGAGGTGTGTATTAATCATAGAATCATAGAATCATTAAGGTTGGAAAAGACCTCTAGGATCATGTAGTCCAACTGTCAACCCAACACCTCCATGCCTACTAAATGATCCAGCTTTAGGAATATGGAACCAGGATTTTAATCCAGTCACATATAATTTACTTAGTACCACAGACCAAGTGTCTGATGAAGCTGGAACAGGAGTTTCTAGTTTCAAGTTCAGTGCTGAGGTCATTGGAACAGGATTAGCATTTGTGGCATGGGTTTATTTTGTCTTTCTCGACTCTGTATTTTTTGTAATAAATAAGGGAGGAGCACAAACTCTTCATAAAACACTGTTTAAACAGCTATCTGACTGTGCATGTCTTCTATTTCAAGCTTATTTTGTTAAGAGGTTTCACAATAGCTCCCACTATAGCCTTCCAAAGAAAGATTATTCCAGCTCTGACCATTGTTACAAGGTTGGCTCACAAATTGGTAGAGGCAATGTGATGGAAATTCTTGAAAAGCTATCTGCAAAAAGTTGCATCTACTGTTTTTGATTGATATGTTAAGTCTCTGCTGCTGTTCAGTTACTCAAGGCTATCTGTCCAGATAGAAGTGTGATTTAAAATATAAAGTAGACCTGTGGTAGGCAGTGCAAGGGGAAAGTACCTGGCTTCACTGCACAGAAGAAAATACAAGTAGTAACACAGGAAGAGCAATGTGATAGAAAACTACTGAATATCAGTTGTAGTTTCTAAAATGTCTGTCCAGAAAGTCTATAACAGCTAAATATTAAGTACTGCATGGAAATGGTTGTCATGCTGTATGGATAAACTCTGCAGTTCTGAATGTCTCTAGCTGCTAAGCTCCTTCAAATAATGACTTGTTGTCTGCACCTCTCCTATAAACAATGCAAATTCTAAGCCTGACCTCTGAATTCTGGTCTGCAAAAGCACATTGCCAGGTCATGTTGAGCTTGTCATCAACCCATGTCCCCAAGTCCTTCTCTTCAGGGTTGTTCTCAATCCATTCTCTGCCCAGCCTGTATTTGTGCTTGGGATTGCCCCGACCCATGCGCAGGACCTTGCACTTAGCCTTGTTGAACTTCATGAGGTTCGCACGGGCCCAACTCTCAAGCCTGTCAAGATCCCTCTGGATGGCATCCCTTCCCTCCAGCATGTCAACTGCACCACGCAGCTTGGTGTTGTCAGCAAACTTGCTGAGGGTGCACTCAATCCCACCGCCCATGCCACCAACAAAGATGTTAAACAGTGCCGGTCCCAATCCCAACCCCTGAGGAATGCCACTCGTCACTGGTCTCCACTTGGACATTGAGCCATTGACGTAACTCTTTGAGTGCGACCATGCAGACAGTTCCTTATTCACTGAGTGGTCCATCCGTCAAATCCATGTCTCTCCAATTTAGAGACAAGGATGTCGTGCAGGACAGTGTCAATTCCTTTGCACAAGTCCAGGTAGATGACGTTAGTTGCTCTTCCCTTATCCACCAATGCTCCTACAACCCCATTGTAGAAGGCCACCAAATTTGTCAGGCAGGATTTGCCCTTAGTGAAGCTATGCCAGCTGCCACCAATCACTTCCTTATTTTCCATGTGCCTTATCATATTTTCCAGGAGGATCTGCTCCATGATCTTTCTGGACACAGAGATGAGACTGACTGTCCTGTAGTTCCCTGGGTGATGATGCATAAGATATAGATGTATAAGAATATGATGCATAAGAGTATCCAGATATCTCAATAGGGATGTAAAAAGTAAAGTGAACTGGTGGGCTGCATATGGATCCCTCAAGAAATTCGTCTGCTTGTGGAACACTAAGGAAGCAACTAGATGTCCAGTACAGTATTCCACATCTTTCCCCAGAAACCAGGGAAGTTTCAACAGCTCATGTTTGTTATACAATAGTGATGATTTAGTCCTGAGAAAATCTATAATCTGCCTTCCTTCCTTTCCTCTTTTTTTTCTTTTTTAAATTTTTCTTACAATTTATGAAGGTTTTCTACCACTTCTGCTAAAGGTTCTTGCCAAGACTATTTTGGATGTTTTCCAGTTTCCCCACAGTTTTTCATTCTTCTTGCCTGCGTGAAAAATTCCCATCAAGTCTTTAAATTCCCTCTATTAATTTTAAATAAGAACAAGCTAACTCTTAGTCTTTTCCCCATGATTCATATCCATGGGCTCTTATATGATTTCCCATAGCTCTCATTTTCAAGGACAGCCATCCTTACAAGGACATGGCCATGTGGAAAAGCTTTATGCAAAATGCACTGTAATTTTTTTCTCCTTCTTAATATCTGTAGAACAATCTTAACCTAAATCACTATTCCCTGGGTAACGGAAAATAACACCTACTTGCTTTCCAGCATTTGTAAAAGTATTGAAAAGAGAAAGGATTTTGTTTCTACTAGTTTTGAGTCTTCTTACCCTACTTTATAGGTACTTTTCTGATTAATCTAGTGCAATATTTGCTAGTTGGGATTGCCAGTATTTGTTCTTCTCTCAGACTTTCCTACCACCAAAATCCAGAGGAACAATGCACTACGTGTTCCTTCTCCTAATTCAAATGTAGCAGCAGAAATGGTGGGTTGTTTCCAAAGTTATGTCACCTGAATATATACTATTCATTTTATTATTATTTGGGAAAGAGTTTAAAAGCTAGGAAGTGAGCTGTAAGCATCTGCAAGACAGGCCTGATCTGTGGTGTTCTGTGAACTTTGTAAGAAGTTATAATACCTCCAGGAAAAAACTCCATGGACTTCAATTCAAATCTTGCAAATCATGTGTCCTGAATATTGTCAGCTTATCAGGGAGGTGTATTTGTCTCCATGGACTGCACTTGGCATCAATACTTCCAAAATTATTAGGAATGTTGATGGATAAGTTTAGAGGACAAAGAAAAAGAGCCAAGATTTAATAAAATCTTTACAAAATGTCCTGGTTTCAGCTAGGATAGAGTTAATTTTCTTCCTAGTAGCTAATATAGTGCTGTGTTTTGGATTTATTATAAGAATAAGGTTGATAATACATTAATGTTTTAGTTGTTGCTAAGTAGTGTTTATACTAGTCAAGGACTTTTCAGCTTCCTATGCTCTGCCAGGTGCACAAGAAGCTGGGAGGGGGCACAGCCAAGATACTTGATCCAAACTGGCCAAAGGGCTATTCCATACCATATGACATCATGCTCAGTATCTAAGCTGGGGAAAGCTGGCCAGGGGGCAGCAATTGCTGCTGGGGGACTGGCTGGGCACCGGTTGGCAGGTGGTGAGTGGTTGCATCACTTGTTTTTTTTTGTTTTTCCCTGGGTTTTGTTCCTCTCTCTCTCCTCTTTTTTTTTTTCCTTTTCATTACAAATTGTTATCTATTATTATTATTATTATTATTATTATTATTATTATTATTATTATTAAAAAATATTTATTTTATTTTATTTCAATTATTAAACTGTTCTTATTTCAGCCCACAAGTTTTCTTTCTTGAGCTCTTCAGATTCTCTCCCCCATCCCACCAGGAGGGGGGAGGGTGAGCAAACAGCTGTGTGGTGCTTACTTGCTGACTAGGGTTAAACCACGACAGAAAAATTTGTGAGTATGATTGTCACTAGGCAAAAAATATCTAGGGAAATATCTGCACAATTTATGTATTGTGGAAGCCATTAAAGACTTGCACCCCAGGTTCAGCAGTACTTCTCAGCTGCGTTAGATATAACAGCTGAGAGCAGTGTGGTAAGTATTGTAATGAAACTCGGAGCTCAAAATGGCAGCCACAGACTGGTTAAATGAGAGACAAAGCAAAGGAGAAGTTAATATGTGGGAAACTGAGGCACAGAGATGCCTCATGATTTGCCTAATGTCTCTCAAGAAGACAGTGATAACACAGGAATCCAGGTCTCTCAAGTGCTTTCTAAATACTGTTAGTGTAGCCACATACCCCTACAACGTGATGTCTAATACAACAGCAGTGCGTATGTCCGTTTGGTAGTAAATACAGTATTTTCTTCACACTACATGTGAGTTCATTCCCAGTTTTGTCATTGATTTTCAGGATCATCTTGAGCAATCTACCATAAGTTTGTGCAAGTTTACTCTCTAAAGTGTGATGTTAATAAGACTTTTTTGGCACGTTTATTTGTCTTGGAGAGGTAAAGGCATTTAAAATTTTGAGTATAAGGGAGTTTATATGAGATTTTTTGGATAGATGGGATTTGGCCCATTTCAGTTTCAAAGTCTTAGACGGGTTTTGTTGGGGAATGTAGATAGGATTAGATTCAGGACTCTTTGTCTTATATTGCTTAGTCCGTTTAAGAGCTTACTTCAGGACCATGATATATATGCAAAGTTTATGCCAAATAAAAAGACAGACCGTTCAGAAAGTGATAATAGATCCTTTTCTCGAATGACCCTTAACTCAGACTGAAGGCCATGAATAACCTTACCAGAAAACAGCCCAAAGAAAGAGAACAGCTAATGATACTCTTGGCACATCACAGACAGAGAACATTAATGCAGTTTAATGAAATCCCAGACAGAAAGCCAAATGGCTTGTGCCTGACATGCATTGACAAAGTATGATTGGTCTCTTGTTGATTTATGTGCATGTGTGATCCAGAGGAAGCCACAGGATTTCAATTGAGATAACATGCATAATTAAAAAGCAAAAAAAATTTACTGATGCAATGTCAGAGGTTGATGGAATCTAATTGGAGAAGCAAATTAATAAAATAATTCTATTGCATTTTTGTGCTGAGCTGTATAGACAGTTCAGCAATTAAATCACTAATCAGACAAGAGCTTGTTGACCTAGGAAAGGAGCAATCTCACGTCTCAGCTGGATGGGAAGTTTCAAAATATCTGCTCAAAGGAATGTTTAAAAGATACAAAACATACAGAAGAACATTTTGGGTTTCAATTAAGCTTATGGCTTCTATGGTCATTCCTATTACAGATTAGCAATATAGTTGGCTTATTTGGAAGCTACTTTATAATGATATTATTTTTATTTTTAACATAAAGTGTTTTTCAGCAAATGGAACTGCAATTTATTTTTGTGTACATGTGTGTTAGTATTTAGGTGAATTTTTATTCCTTTAGTCTCTTTAATAAGCAGACAAAATTGTCTTTGTACAGTTTTGCTTGAGTATCTAAGTGCTACATGTCTGCTGCAAGCATTGTGATGACACTTGTGTTGAAAATATGAGGCCTTGACATAACTTACCTGTGGTCTGATTCTTCCAATCTCCATCACGTTGAACTGCCTTTCTGGAGGCTGGTTTGTATTTCTTTGCCTTGAGAAACCAGTGCTGTACATGTGAAATGTCTCCAGAACAAAGATTGTATAGTAATTTGTGGAAAGAATTGGGGTCAGAAGAGGAACATCTGATTATCTTGCCCTGGGAACTCAGTGAGTTCTTCCATCCCTTTTATGGGCAGGTAAGAAGGTATATGTGCTTCTACCCTTTCTCCCACTGTATACAAATACCAAATCTAGTGGTCAGAATCACAGACCAACTGGGCACTAGGATCAGGTCACTCCTGAATGAGCAAGGGATCTGATCAGGTCCACTTGAACACAGAGGAAGAACACAATGTAGAGGGATCACCTTGCAAATGTGGATGTGACAAACCCACTTTGAACATCGCACTAGAAATTGAACCTGCAGCTTATAGAATGAATGATCCTCGGCTGCAGCACCTGAGGAATCAGGTCTCTTGTGTCTAACTTAACTCTGAAGATTGATCATAGAAAGGATATGAAAGACGTCCTGACTGGTATTGTACACGAAGAGGAAAAAAACTGTAGGACCTCGAAGCCTTTTTTGGGTGTTTACTTTTATGATCTGGAGTGGGGTTCAGAAACCTGTATTTAAATACCTAGATAACTTGCCTAGCTTTTCAGAAACACTGACCTGCAGTGGTAGCTTCTTCCAGTGGGAGTCTGAGGTCCTTCACTCTGAATCCTCAGGCTTTTTATTTTACAGTGGGATCTTAGGGACTCTTACATCTGAAAAATTAGATTTATTGTCAGATTTTTTAATTAGACTGTCACGAGATGTTTTACATATTTAATTAACTGTAATTTACCCCCTGAGTAAAGTGCAACTGGCCATAAAGCTGAAGATAAAAGTTTGGTAGATGTACAACCTCCATCCATCACCTTCTTGAACACAGCAAGCATTGCAATAGTACATTAGGAGAGCATTTAGTTCCCAATCCATACCATTGATCAGAAGACTTGAAAGTGTTACAGCCCTGTCTGGGAAATCTTTAATTTCCAGTTTGTCTTAATGTCTGTGATTTTAGCTCAGAACTTTTCTGATTCAGTTGCTGTTGTGTTAAAGAGATGATGCCAGATATGCTGTGCGGCACTGAGGAAATAACAGGTTGGTCCTAATGTTATATCCATGCTTGAAGTGTCTGAAAGTACGTATATTCACATTTTTTATATGTATTTCACCTCTTACATATCTGAATCTTTAAACATTTGTGGTGTTCCAGCTGTCAAAACATCATGTGAACAGTGGTGAGAAAAGTGTAAGAAATCTTCCCATGGGTAGCCAAAGGAAAAGGCTAGCTGAAATGAAATTCTGGAAGTGTTCTCTTTCTTCTTTGTGCACCACTCATTTACACAAAGAGGTTGTGGCAGTTATAATGGGAAACAACTACCTGCCTGATGGCTGGAATGAATTAATTTAAAACATACTAATTCCATTTTTCTTTTTTTTTTTTTTCTTAATCCTAATTTCTGCCAGAACAGTTCTAAACTTCGTGGAAGGTCAGCATGACAGTCTGAAATTGCCACAGTCTTGTGATGCTGAAAGAGCTATTTAGTGTTTGGGGTTTTTAAAAGGCAGTTCAACTCTTCATTTGCCATATTTAGGACTGGATTAATTTTTGTCCTTCAGTCCTTTCACATTACACAGCAATGCAGAGTGACATTGACACTGGAGGCAGTTTTAAAACGTTTGCCTCTATGGTGTAAATTGACATTTATACAAGTGACATTATACAAGTGGACATTTATACATGTCCACTTTCATTGGACATGAAAGTGAAATCTTGTCTTTTTTGAGCTCATTAGGAGATGTATTGTTCTCTAAACGGGCTGGAATCTCTCTTCCAAAATTTAATTTTAGTGTTGGATCCTTCTTTGCTCCAGTTCTTCAGTGCTAAAAGACAGATAATTTTGTGACAGGGTTGTTTCTTTTCTTTCTTTCACTCAGTACAATGGCACAGGGGCAGTGAAGGGAAACTCGAAACACTAAGAGCTCTGCTACAGTACGTGTCAGTGGATATTTATTAGACACAGTCACTTTCTGTCCCAAAGTCACCCCTCCTAATGTACTTGGCGGGAACTGTACTTTGGCTTTTATTATTTCTCCAGCTTGTTATGAATTTCTCCCATATGTTAACACAGACATGTGTGCATCAACTGTAACTTATGTGTTCCCAAGTCCAGAAAACCAGAGAAAGGCAACCATCTCAGGGTCTGGTTTGGGGGGATTTTTTATAAAGAAGAAATGAAATTTCCAGCTGAAGTTTGCAACAGTTACCACTATTTGATTAGCTGTGGTAGAGACCTATAATTAGCTCTTATTTAAGAAGGCATATGGTTCCAACAGATGGTAAAGGAAAAAAAAGCAAGTTAGATAAACAGGGTTATTTGCACAAGATTTTCTGGTCTCCTTTGGTTATATTTTGCAGTGCGGTGCTTAGGTTCTAGCAAGATGGCACACTGTTCATTCGAGGAATGCTCACATGTCTTAATTTTCTCTAAAAAATAGCAAAATTAGAATGGCCTGTAAGTGTTTAAGAATTTTGGCAATAGTAGAAGAAATTAGATGACAAGGAAACTTAGAAATTAGAAAATCCATACCTATTTTATAGGGACTCTGAACAAGAACCAACTCTCCTTGTGAGGCTAGTGGGAATTTCAGATGCTGAAGATCAGGAGACAGGACAGCCCAAAGTGTGTGATTGGATGAGTGAGTAGTCATCCACTAGATAGATTTGGGTTATGTTTATGACAGTACCAACCAGGACGATGTGTGCTGTAGAGATCATTCAAGTTACAGGTAGGTGGGCTACAGCTAGTCCAGACTGACTTTAAAGGCAATACTATCTATACCCATTTATTATTGCCCTCCCTGTTCACCTATGTTAATAGACTATGTGATTGCTTCCAATTTGCTTCAGGGCAAGGACATCTAGCTCAGTTTAAACTGCCTTCTGCTGTGATTTTACCAACAGTTGACTTTCCACTGAAGCAGATTAGGAAAGATCACATGAACCGCTGACACAACATGTCTGCGTGGGTAGTAACATAAGGTTTGTGGGTAGGAAGGTTTCAAAACGCTCACAGCTCTTTCTCAAATGAGTGCATTGTAATGCCCTTCATCCGTCTGTGCACGAGTGACCTGGGAGAATGAACCCATCTATGTTTAAAAGTATCATATGTCTCTGAGATTTTCTTGTGTGGGAACCCAAGTATAGAGACTATGATATGCTTCTTGTTGCTCTGAATTAATATAAATACAAATTTTTAAGTGTGCACATAAGAAATATTTACAGTAAAGCTTTGTTTACAACTGCGGCATCTTAATTTCCCCTCGTTATTGAAGAGCATCTCTTTCATTAAAGCAAAACTTAGCAGAACCCTGCTTTTACATTTATCTGAACAGGAGCATAATAATACTGCTTTTCTCAGACAGCAAGAGAGATTCAAGAAGTTACCAGCAACTGAGTAATTATCTTGTTTCTAGTGCTATAGTTGTAAAGGCATCAAAGAGGCTAGATCTGAAGTTAGATCTGTTTTCCATATGGATTTTTTCCTAACTGTGTAATTACTCCCTGTTCATTTTAGACCTCTCACACAATGCCCAATAAACCACAGAGAGATAATTCTGGAGAAAGCAGGATGTAAACCTGAAGTCGTTTTTCTAAAAGGCCATATTCCCTGGAGTTGTAATTCTATATTTAGAATAAAAAATTACTTTCTTTGTTCTCTGCCTTGCATGGGGGATAGGAAGCGATGTAATCTCTCCAGCAGCAGAGTGTCAGGACTGAGTCGTCACATTTCCTCCTTCCTTATTTTGAAAAAGTAGTAATTAATCTTATTTTTCTGGGCTACTGAATAGAGAAGAGTCAGGATAAATTCTATCTCTGCTCTTTCTTTGTCTAAGCCAGAAGCTGAAGTATACTAAAAGCAGAGGTAATAGAAGTGTATAAGTATGTTGTTTTCCCCTATAATTCTCAGCAAAACTGTAGTCAAGTCCTACAAGTTTAACAGTAAAGTTGTATAGGAGAAAATTTGCTGTGAAGGAGGTTTTAATGTGTTTCCTCTGGAGAACACAGTTTTTCACATTTCATTTAGGTTTCATGCTCCTTGTTGGGTAGGGAAATCTAACATTATTTAAAATTATTCTTAACAAGGTAGTCAATTTTAAAATAAACCAAAGACCTAATTCCAAGGCTTTCTTCACACTTCTGGTACCTGTTGGAAGCAGAGTTAAAAAGTAAAGTAAAGT
Organism: Ciconia boyciana; assembly: GCF_034638445.1. Lineage (NCBI taxonomy): Eukaryota > Metazoa > Chordata > Aves > Ciconiiformes > Ciconiidae > Ciconia > Ciconia boyciana. The sequence continues at coordinate 6,322,648 of NC_132935.1, forward strand.
GATGTAATGATGATCACGCTCACTGTGCATGGTCTCTGTAGTACCACAACTGAGAACCCCTTCCTTTCTAACTGTTGTTTTTTCTTCAGAAACTCTCTAAAACATACGGCCTTTCACTCATGGCTTTGAAGGTACCCTCCTATCATAGGAACATTACCTCATGCAAGAGTTCTGAGTTAGGGGCTGTGTGATTAGGCATTTACATATTGTAAAGCCCTGAAAAAATAAATACAAACAAAACTCCAGCATTTCTCAAAGGTCAGATTATACCAATACTCTTGGGCAAATCTGGGTCTCAGACCAGGATGCCTACCATCCTCGAAAAGGTTTGCTGGTTAACATTTATTCCAGTTTTCTTTGGCAGTTATAGATGTCAGGAGGAAGCACAATCGAAAATGTAATTATGGAAAGAATCTAGCTGTCGAGACTGGAGCATGCTAATCACTTACACACCAAACAGATTGCAGAGGGCATAAAAACCGGCCAATCTTATTGCTTTGCAAACAGCAAGGGTTCATATGACTTAGGTGGCTCTGGGGAAATCGTTCATCATCAAGTCTCAGCTACACCAAGACATTGCCATTTCAAAGTCTCTTCTTGACAGAAATCAGAGGCTGAGATATGCGCGTGTCATTGTCAGTTGATTCTGCCAAGGTGCGTTCATTGTTTGCTCCATGGAAATCTTATTGACATAAAACAACTATGAAACTTCTCAAACCATTTCTATAGAGGTTTAAAAAAAAAGTGAGTAAAGGATGGTTCAAATACAGGAGATTTAAAGGGAAGAAGGGAGGTAATTTATGCATGGTGAAAGCAGAGGAAGGATGCTATAGAAGCTCAGAGTTGAAAAATGAAGAAAGTGGGATATCTGCAGAGGACAACTGGGATAATTAGCCAGTGGAGTTTGGGAGAAGGAGTGCTAATCTATCTGGTGTGTGTATTAGGATCTTAGAAAGTTCGGGGGAACAGTTCTGAACTGAAGAATATTGTCAACATCGTTGATTAATTTTCTCCAGAAATGTCTTCCTCTCCTCACATAAACAAAAGTGGTGTGAGGGTGCTGCTGGGGGAAATAACACAAATGAAAACATTTGAAAATCAGGAAAACTTAGGTCCCTGTCACAGCTTTGCACCAACTGAGGGATTGTTGTGGTTTAGCCCCAGCCAGCAACTAAGCACCATGCAGCCGCTTGCTCACTCCCCCCCGGTGGGATGGAGGAGAGAATCGGAAGAGAAAAAGTAAGAAAACTCGAGGGTTGAGATAAAAACAGTTTAACAGGTAAAGCAAAAGCCGCGCACGCAAGCAAAGCAAAGCAAGGAATTCATTCACTCCTTCCCATGGGCAGGTAGGTGTTCAGCCATCTCCAGGAAAGCAGGGCTCCATCACGCGTAATGGTTACTTGGGAAGACAAACACCATCACTCCAAACGTGTCCCCTTCCTTCTTCTTCCCCAGCTTTATATACTGAGCATGATGTCATGTGGTATGGAATAGCCCTTTGGCCAGTTTGGATCAACCATCTTGGCTGTGTCCCCTCCCAGCTTCTTGTGCACCTGGCAGAGCATGGGAAGCTGAAAAGTCCTTGACTAGTGCAGCAACAACTAAAACGTCTCTGTATTATCAACACTGTTTCCAGCACAAATCCAAAACATAGCCCCACACCAGCCACTATAAAGAAAATGAACTCTATCTCAGCTGAAACCAGGACAGGGATGCTGCCAGTCTCACCAGGAAATACTTTCAGTTGATGTACCAGTGGGTCCTTCAAGTAGAAGGGCAAGCTATTCTGGCATATTGCACCCCTTCAAAACACAAATAGAGTAGCACATTAGTCAACTAAAGTTGATTTCATTATCAACTTTATCAAGGTATACCTACTATGAACAGCAAAGCTATGGTTAAGTGAGTTTGACCACGTCCCATGCCTCTCTAGAGGACTGTGTTTTCTGGTGGTGTCCTTCAGGTTCCAGTGATTTTTCTTGAAGATGTTAAACCAGATTTTCTTATCCATTGTTTACATCTTTCAATTTTCCTATCCCAACTCTCATTATGCGCTCTGAGGCATTATGCAAAACCATTCTATTCTATTCTATTCTATTCTATTCTATTCTATTCTATTCTATTCTATTCTGTATTTTTCTATTCTATTCTATTCCATTCTTCAGGGGCTTTTGCACATCTGCCACACCCACCACCACCCCCTGAGTGCCTTCCTACTGGCAGTGGTTGTCAGAACAATATAGTTTCTATTCTCCCTCAATTAGGCTGAAGATAAGTAACAAATTTTTTTACATGTCACCTATGCATCAGTTCCTTCCTTATAAGATTATCTGGACATATGTTTTCAGGGGCTTCCAGGATCTAAGTAGCAAAATCTCTCTCTGATTCTTTAAAGGGATTAATAATTTCTGTATGATGTGCTGCAATAACATTTAGAAATGTCCGTCTATAGAAACTTGCAGATGGGAAGATTAGGTAGACTAGAGCATATCTAGGGGAGCTTGGTAAATTGGATATGGAGACAGTGATGAAGCAGGACATGATATACTGACTGGTCTGTACAGGTAGCCTATGCTATGTATAAGAAAGTGTGCAGAACTGCAAAGAGCCTTTTTCCCTTCCTTCTTTTAAAATGCCATTACTCAATAGCCTGTAAAGGGATTGCTAGGGGGGGTGGTGGGATGGCAGTATATTTCCTGTGGAAAGAATAGAGAGAGATGCATCAACAGGTTTTTCTCATTCTCTGAAATGATTGGTTGTGGAGCACAACTGTCCTGTTCATGCTTGCGATGGTTCTTACAGCCCTGAGAGCTCCTTCACTTTCCAGACAATTTGAAGACCTAGTCAACCCGAAGAAGATAAGCAGTAAATGGAATAGCCACTTAGGAAAGGGAGACAGGGAAATAGGATTCCTTCTAGCTTAAGGGATACTGCGAGTGTCACAAATAAATCCCCTAACAAGGAAATTTACTGAGCAAAATCTCATTACCACAAAATTAGACTTTCCTTGTTGAGTTCACCAAAGCTCAAGCCTTTGAAATTGTGGAATAAAGACCTAAATGCAGGTCAATACAGCCTTAGCTCCAGCTCTCATCAGGGAATGAGAGCTCCCAGCAGTTTCCACACACTATGTCTGTCTTCCTTGGACTGCGTGTGACTGCTGAGCAGTGTGGGCATAGCTCAGAGCTGTTTGCATAACTGAGGTTATGCTATAAAGAGATTTGGGAAAGCCTATAGTTTCAAGCTTCTCTCTCACACCATCCTGTGCTTTGTGCCAAAGGACAGAAGTGCTTATGTGAACACAGGGATACATCCGCTATGTCTCCTGCCAGCAACCTTCTCTGAACAACATCAGCCATGGTAAAAGCCAACCTTGTTGCCACTGTCTGTTAGCAGATGAATCCATGGGTTGAGAGAGACATGAGTATCAGAAGGTATCCCAGAAACAAAGGGAAGTTTGTAAAAGTTACCGGGATGATAATGTTTTCATGGAGTAGTCTAAGGAAGAGTATGTTTGGTGCAGGTACCACTTGTTAGTAACAGAAGCTCAAGTACAGTCATACAGCCCGGTCCCTGTCTGTACCTTAAAGCACAGAATACATCATCGAGTGCTACTGCCTGAAGGGCAATATCTATGGACATGTTGCCTTTCCCCTTTGTTTTGAGAAGCAGGATGTCTGCATTGCTGTCAGCAGTACTAAGACATCTTCATGCTGCCGAGCGCTCCTCTGAGAAAACTCCTTCCACAGCGTTATATCATACTTTAAGAGAGAAAGAAGTGGGCTGTGGCCATTGAAATAGGCAGGGATGGGTTGTGTTTAGGAGGTGATCAGGCACTCATCTGCTGTAGTTGTCTGCCAGATCTTTGCAAAGGTAGATAGCTCTGCTTAAAACTGAGCAATTTTTGGCCCTGTAGTATTGTATTCACTCACACTGATTTGAGACAACCCTAAGCATTGTAACATGTCTTTGGCTTCAACCTTTCCAATCAGAGAAATTACTCTTTATGCCACCTTTCAAATCTAGCTCCTAAAGCAATTACACACTAGGAGTGGTCTGCGCAGGAGTGTGTCTGAAAAGAAAATGACACTAAACTTTCCATCCTAGAAGAGTACCAGTATATCAATATCCAAATCAAATAACAGAAAGCTTCCTTTGTCTGCCAGCTAGGAATAAGAACGCATTATACCTCTAGTATGATTTTTACAGTGTCTCTAATAACGTGAGGTATAAATTAAAATAAATACGACTGCATGCTTTTGAAGAGCTAATCAGGCTGAAACATTCTAGCCTAACTGGTGTAGCACAAGGAAATAAATGTTTATTTATCTAGGCTGCCTGGACTTATGCATAACTATTGTGCAGGATATGTGATGGGAAGACAATAGCAGAGTGAAACACCTAGGCTGTTCCTGGGTGTGCTTGTTAAAAGTCGGTAACAGGAAAATTATTTGAATGTAGTCTGGATGACAGCACTATGGTCCTGGTAATTAATTAGCTCAAGTCTTATTGGTCTTATTGGTGTTTAATCAGCTTTTCTCCCTGCCCCGAATTATTTTTTTTTTCTTTGTCTGCCCTATTCCAGTTCCAGCAGACTGGCGCCACAAAAGCTAATCATTATAATGACAAAACTCCATTCACTTGTGTACTGGGGCCTTTAGTACTTTTTTTTTTTTTTAACTCCTTTCTCTTCTTTTTTTCCCCCCCCTAACCAAACTTTACCTCAGGAAATCTTTAGGCCTCTGTCAGTCTTGACTCACTGACTTCTGATTGCAAATTATGTATGATTCTTGCACTGAAAAGCAAAGCAGTAGCTTTAGCACAGCAGAATAGACCTGTCCTGATTTGAAACTCTTGACAAACCATCAGTCCCTAAGACTTTCTGATCTGGACTTTTATCTTACCACAGCTCATGGACTCAAAACAATTCTGCAAAGGCCTGAATTCCCAGAAATACCTTCTGAAAAACTATTCTTTGTATAAAGCATGTGCCTGCTGGCTTCCTGATGATGATCACAGATCTGTGTCTTTTTGAAGGACTGATACTGGTACACCTTTTTTACGCACACCTTGTCAGGAGAGTTACAAAATACCATTTGCTAGAAGACTATATGTCAAAACCTCAGATTCCTACAGCACTGAATGCTGGAAAGGGACAAAACTAGCTCTGAGTAAATTTTGCAGGAAGTTGTTGCTCAGCGGCTATGGAAGTAGAAGTAGCAGGGGATTCTGATTAACAGCCAAGACACAACTTGAAAGTACCTAACTCTGGAGCCCAGTTGTTCATTAAATAGTCACACAGTCATTGCAGGCTCCTCTGGAAGGAATTCACTGTAGTAAATGTTGTTGCCTCCAGTGTGGGTTTGTACAACTAAGCAAGTCACACTGTTTGCCTGTTAGTGAAAGAAGAATTACTCAATAAGCAGTGGACTTCAAGCAAAAATTTGCCTCACTCTAAAGCATGCACTTTTTTTTTTTTGGTCAGATGAACGATGTCTTAAATTCCATAGGCTCCATTGTAACCAAAACAAAATACATACACCGGAGGCACCTAAAAGTTAGGAAGGACAAATCCCACCTGAGTTTATGTGAAGTTCATTTGTGATTATGTGATACATCAGCACACAGATGAAGCTATTGACTGTCTGAATTCAATGTGGAGAAGCCTAGAGTTTTGGTTCTTCAGTTCCTCAGATTAATCCCAATTGTATGGGTCAAACTGGCAGCTCTCACATGGGTCAAGAGTCTGAAGGATTACACAGGATTTTTGGCATCTTGAAAAAATGGCTACATTTTTATTTTTCTGTATTTTAACTTAAGATGCCTGTGCACTTTCAGGCTCTACATTCAAGATATGCTATTGGCTATTGTCCCCCCTCCCAGGTAGTAAGTTCTGGGAGTACCAGAGATGACAAGAAAACTCCCTCTTCTGGAAGATGCCCATTGCAGATAAAAGATGAAATTTCACAGGTGAACACCCACAGTCCTCATGGTGCTGGGTAGCAAACATGCCTAGAAGACATTTGATGCTTTAGCTTTCATTAGAAATAAAGTTAATAGTGTAAGTGCTGTCACAGGGTCAGCTATTCTCATTTTGAAATCCAGCCTGCCTACAGTTTAACATTTATTTTCTTTAAATACCATGTTTGGGAACCTGCAACCCACAATAACAATCTGCTCCATTACCATTAATTATTGAGAATGCAAGTGTTTATTTACAAGTACTAATACAACTGGTCTAGATAATCCTGAAGTGAAAACATAGGAGAAAAAATAATCTCCCTGCAAAATCACACCAAGAGTCTGTCTGTGTTTTGTGCAGGTGATTCCAGCCTTTGCTCAGCCTGCGTTCATGAAAACAACGTTTACAGCAGAATATTTCAGATTTTGTACAGAAACGAAGAGATAACTCTTAATGAATCAATGAACTTCAGAGTGCACCTGCTTCTGGATGGTGAAAGGGTGAGTTGTCTTGAGATGCACATAAAAACAAGGAGGGCTGGGATTACTCTTACCTAACTTTAAGTGTTCATTGCACAGATATCTCTACCTGAGAAGTTGTCATGGGGTCTCTGTGCTGTTACAGGCCTCATCAATGTAGCTGGTGGAGGTAAAGACATGATTTATCTTATCAAATACCAGCATCTGCATTAGAAGGAGATCGACTGTCCTCTACCCATCATTACCTATGCTGACAAGGGTGCCTGGGGTGATTTGTTTATTTGTAAATGCCAACACTATAAACATCTGCACTAGGTCAGATAGACCCTCTGCACTGCGCCTGTTATGATGAGTAGTCTACACCTTGGCTTTCCAGTGGAATAAGATCTTGACATATAGTGGTAAATCAGTATATCAAAACCTCAAATGTATCATCAACCACAATTTGTCATTTGTGCACTAGATCATTCATTCTACATATCTGAGTAAATCAACCTCACCTCAGAAAACCAGGAATATTCTGCATCTTGCTAGGACCAGCTTCTACTCCTACCATCCATTTCTGCTATCTTCTCCTCCTCTCTCCTTGTGACTGGTTTTTGCTACAGCAACAACAATACTGTGACCAAGCTACCCAGTCCCTTTCCACCACTCAGAGGTCTCCTCACCCTCCTCCTTAGCGGTCCTGATTTCAGGAGTGCATGGCAGAGTTGCTGGAGCTTACCCTCCCTATAGTCCACATACATACAACCCCTTTGCTTTCCATTGTGTCTCAGCTAGAATGGGTTCCTACTGAGATCCTTCTCCCAATTTGGCATCTCCTCTTTCAGCCAACATGAGCACCCACACAAAGGAAATATATGATCTGAACCACCCATCTTGTATGGTACCGTTGGCTTCCTCTTACTGATATGAAATTAATGTCTTCCAGTGATAAATCCTGTTCCCAGGAGCTACAAGAGAGGAGCAATCTTAGAGTATGGAGAGTACTGTTTTACTGGACTCTTAAACAGAAAGGAGAGAAAGTGTCATAGTAGAATGGCACTCGGGCCTGGCCGAATGTGTCATTGCCGTGCTTTGCCAGCAATGATACAAAATATACAAAACATATGACTGATACAAAATATATGGCATTAGTACTTGCTCTCATTGATAATGACAGACACATGACATCAGCTGTTTTTGCAAAATCAGCATGCCATCAAAATTAGTTATGCAGCCAATGTGAATCAAGAGCTGTGTGTTGAACCTGGGGCCAGAGATTCTCACCTGTCCTTCCTTGTATAATTTTGTATTTGAGGATGAAGAGATTTAAAATTTCTGGTTTATCCAATTTCAATACATATTTACATAGGTTATGTATAGATCTAAATTAAAACAGCTGGAGAACCTAATTTAAGCTCATTTCACATGCTTCACTTTGCCTCCCACTTTTTTCTTGGTGTTTTGTTTTGTTTTGTTTTTAGTTTTAACATAGTGTCATCAATTTATTCCTCCCTAGAATTGTTGTTTTGTGCTTATATGAAAAATTACTAAATGCAAGTTTATCAATATTCGTTAGGAAAATGTTCCAACATGGTTAACTGAATATTAATTTTATCCTTCCTCAGTGGAACATCTCTGATTAAAAGTCCCTCCCCTCAAATTATAGCAGTTTCCGCTGTGTTGAGCAGGGATGATTTCTGATGATTTTTGCATTAATATTCAGGAAAGTCGTGCACCTCACAAAATGAAAAAAAAAATCCCGCAAGATTCCTCACAGCTAAACCTCATTATGACTCTTGATGTGCTGTGTGCATCACACTTGTCTTTTCATAGGAGGTCCCTTGGGAAAAGGACAGCTGCCCAATTCTGTACTTACAAAATGGTTTTGCACAGAGAAAACTCCATTATCTCTGTGTGATGAAGTTGCTTTGGGTTTTCAGGGGTGTAGAATAAGAGCATAAAGAGGTCTGTTGGTTTCAGATGAGTTGCTGAAAAGACTCTAAAGAATCAAATGCAAAAAATAAAGTCTGTTAAACTTTTTGCATGTTGAGCAGATTAACACAATTCACTTCTTCTTAATGCTCCCAGGCCTCTTTTTTCTGCTTTGATGTCTTGCCCTCCACAACTTTACAAATTTGATATAAATATGGGAGAGACCAAAGTGTGCCAGTCCACTAGGCACCATGCTCAGAAGAAACCTGCTATATCCACAACTGTTGTTCAGAGAAGGTTTTGCATCTCTGTCATGTAATCTCATATGTTGGATGCAATCCTTGCAACATGGCGTTGGCAAAACACCTAGAAATTTGTAAAATGTTTTAAATATTATCTCTATTCATAACTTCTTAACTTATTTAACACACAACAGATGCAAATCTGTTTTGTGCCAATTGTGTGCCATGGTGAGGTTTTTTGGTTGAGGGCGAAGGAACTGTTCACTGCTTTTTCTATAAATAGAAGTTATGATAAATAGACAAGGAAGTTAGACTGGGTAATGGAAGTTCTGAGTTCACATGCTCCATGTAGTTTCTGCTCTCAGAGCTGGAATTATCAAATATAAAAAGCGAGCGGTATGCTTTCTCGTCATGGTGCTAGGATAGTTTTGTTGATGAGATAGGTTGCTGAGATAGGCTCAGTAGAAAAAAAACCCAAACAACAAAACCCAATGTGCTTGTCCAGATTACATTATTTGCTACTGGTTTTGGTTTTGTTTTTTTTTTTTCTTTTTTTCTCCTCCTCTTGCATAACCTTAGATAAGCTTAAATATGGAAATACTTATTTTTTGTCTGGCATTAAATGGAAGCAGCCTCAATTCTCCTCCTAGAAGTGTAACTGAGCATACTTTCACCATATAAATGGCCCTTTAAAACTCTCTGACTTATTAGATGCCTTTCTCTATATTTTTCCAGAATGCAGCATTCCTTGAATTCATAGGAAAAAATATTACAAGGCTGAGGCAGCCTTTAGTGTTACAAAGAAGTCTAATTTATTTTCATAAGCTTTTGCTTTCATTCTTATTAAGGAAGGAGCTCTGCCTCTTTCATCAAGCAATAAAACAGGTAACTTGTCTGTCTCCTTGGTTGCTGGCTCCATTCAGGGACGATTTAGTAGCAGGGAGAGGACGAAGTGAGGCACGCTGGGATATCACAGTATGTTAGATTTTGTACTTTCCAGAGAAATTTAAGTGAGATAGGACATCCAGATCATTCAGTCTGACATTCTGGCTAAATGGTTAAATATTATGGAAGTCCATCACAAGAATGTTGGAAACTTCAGTTATAACTATTATTGCAGCTCTTAAAAGCTAAACCAAACATGTAAATGTAAACTTGAAAAATCAGAATTCAACACTGAAATGATGCACTTGATTCCAGGCCAGTTCAACAGAAATTGGAGTACTTTGCTTTGTATATACTTTTTATTGTATAAATACTTTCACTTTTTAGATACAAATACATTCTATTGTACCGATTCCAAATAGTGTTCAATAAAATGCATTTCCCTATCAGTGCAGTCCTCTGGCAAGAGAGGCAGAGGTTAGAAAACAGCCTGAACTCTGGACAGCACCTTCTGGAAAACTGTGTGTGCTCACAGATAAATATGGAGTCTTTTTCCACAAGCTATGAGGCCCAAGGTGGGAGCACAAGGGGAAATGTAAGCAAAACCCCAGCAACAGAGAACAGGATACTGAATTTGCAGACTTTAATTTCCACAAGACGATGTTACAAGAAAATGCAGACTAACATTAAACTGATGCAAACAATGAAGAATTAATCAAATCAGAGATGACAAAATTAATTTCAGCCTTGCTTGATTTTAGGGGGAAAAAAAAGAATGAAATGCATGTACTATTTCAAAGAAAGTTTCCAAAATTTCTGTTCAGAACTGTATTTACTTATTTTATTTTTGACTGAAGGCAAGATCAGCATGTAAAATGCAATATATCCCAAAAGTCAGATGTTCTGAATTTCCTTTACTTTTATCTGGGGGTGTGGAATATTACAGAACAAAATAATATTCCTTGTTTAGTATGAATGTATTTCCACAAACATAGATCTTTATTTTTTCTTTCATGAGTTGTGATTTTAATCATTAACACAGATGAAAAGTCAAAGAACTTTGTAAAAAACACTGGAAGACATTTCACAGAGTACCTGGGAGGATACTGCTTGGCTTAGCCAGTCAAACACTAATTATATTCCAGATAAATTTTTCATGCTAATTTCTTAAGTATGTTGGTGTGAAATTTTACAGCTTTTCTTCAGGGGAAAAAAAAAAAAGAATAACCTGATAGTCTATCAAACTTTTTGAAAATTATACGGTTTGTAAATGATAACTGTGGAAAACACCATAATAATCCCAGTAGTGCTAAAAGAAGCAGCCAATATTTCATTTAAGGACAATATTATTTCATATAGGAGACATTTCATGAGGAATGATAGAAATTTCAGTGCCTCTTCTGTATGAGCTATGGAAAAGCCATTTCATTTTTTCCCACATAAAGGATCTTATGCACCTGTGGCTCTAATAAGTGGAAAAAAAAGTAAAACACAGCAAAGTCCAGCAGGTATCAAAGCTATACAGTAACTTGTGTCAGGTAATTACTGTACTTAATTCTGTTGTGTCTCAACTTATGCCTTTTAATGACATTTTCTCATGAAGAGTCCAGTGATTTATGAACAGCTGTCCAATTTTCACTTTTCTTAATATTTCCACCTCCAATGTACAAAGGAAAACATGAAAACTCCGTAGTGAGAAAAGTGATTTAATTTTATGTGGGTTTTTGCACTATTCTGAGCAGTCTGATTTCAATACAGTTTTGGGATTAAAAATATCCTGTACTTGCACCTTAATGCATGACCCCATGCAGTGATGAATATTTCTAAGTCTCTCAGACATCTGCTCATTGCCTCAAGGTGTTTTGAACTAGTGTCACTACCTATTGAACTTGTTTTAAACACAGGCTCAGATTTCAGTGACAGTCGCAGGTGCTCAGCAGTATTAGGCACAGGACCAAAATTTCATCCCCCCTGTTGGAAGATTAGGTTTTCTTTGTTTGAAGCACTATACTTGAGTTGAGTTCCTAGTTTAAATTCAGTCTGTAGCTTCAGTAATGATTATTTCCTTTGCAACTGCCAGCAACTGTGATTTTTAGCGACAACAACTCATTAAAAAGTCTTTTTTTCTGAAAGACATACTTCCAGGTGTTTTGAGACAAACACAAAAGAGAAAGCACGTTTTCAGTAAACAGAAGCTAGAATTTTTCTCCTCACATCTCTGTGCCTGTGGTCATGCTAGAAGAAATACCATATTACTTCAGAAAGGTTTCAATTTTACATCTTTGATAATTTTGTCAAAATACAATTGATCCTTGACTCTCAATTTTCTTGCTTCAATAGAAAAAGGCACACCGTAGATGGAGTTTCATCTTTGGAAAACCTAGCTAAACATGTTTTATGTTATATATTTTATGAATCCTACCTGTCAGAGCAGGCTAGATGCCTCTGACATTGCCTTCAGTGCATTTTTGGTATAGTCTGCTGTTAAGAAGGTGCTAATCAGCTGGAGAAAGTAGAATTCATCTTGTCTGACTTAAGCCATCTAAAATTCAAGTGTATCTAGACCAATATATTTCTCTAGGCTCTATCTATTGTCAGCGGAAAGAGAGGTACAAACAGAAATCAATTGTCCTTTTCAGATGTGTACCTCAGGATGGGTCAGCTTAGTGCATGCATCTGCTTGTTGCTTTCCATTGACGAAAGACAGAACCTAGACGTCTCACCTCACCTTTTTGTGGCAAAAATTGGGTAAAAAGAAGTTGTATTTATAATACCCTATCCCCAGTGAACAACTTCACTTTTCCACCTGCATTCCTGTGCATCCTCTGTTGTACTCTGGTATACAATAATGGATGCTTAAACTCAGAGAAAAATACTATTTTGGTAATAAAATGAGTGATTTTTTTTTCATATTTCCATTTAGGTTGATAGAAATAAAACCTTTTTTTAATCTACTAAACCTACATTGCTGGGGAAGAAAAGACATTCCAAAGGAGTGAAAGAGAAAGTGTTGGGCAGCTTAATCCTTCTTCCATTCTGATCTATTTATTTCCACTGATTATAGTTGCTTTAAATGTGCCAAGCTGGAATGTGTTATCCAATGTAGTCCTTTCCAGGTGAAGGTAATGAACTGACAGCTTCCTTCATGTACTGTTTCAGAAAATCCAATTAAAGTATTTCATTGACAATGAAGAAAGGGTAAGCTTGCTGGTGGGACCTCTGAGATGAAGGTACCAGTGAGCCAGCTTATGATCACACATTATGTCTTCAGTGTATTTGGCAAGCTGCATCCTTCCATGTATAAACATGCTCAGTACCCTGCAACAAAGTGAACAGTTAAAATTCCGTTAATTGAAGCTTCAAAAACAACAAAAGCTTTTGAATTTTGCGAAGAAAATGGTCTACATGAGAATCAATGACTAACTTCCTCCATGAATCTGTCAAGGGCCAGAAAGAGTGACTGGGAGGCAGGAAAGCCTCAGTTTGCTGAGAAACAAACTAAAAGGCTAATGATGAGAGTGATGAGAGATGAGAAATTGTCAGAATTATTTGAGCCATTTCTGATTGTTTTAAGCTGTAAATTTTGAACCTTGCATTAGTTACAGGCAGGTAATCATAAGGATTAATGGCTATTTCTCAATGAAGAAAACCTAGTCTTTGTTCTCATTCAGCTGACAAGATAACCCAAACAAATACTCAATAAGGGTCCTGCTCGGCTTCAGAAATACTCCACTGACTCTCAGTGTGCAAAGAGCAAGCATCCAGCAAACGCAGTGCTCTACGCACTCTGGTTACTCTTGTCTGGAGTGATTTTTTTGACATGACAGGACACCCGGGAGCAGGTAACACCTCTGACTGCTCCGGTTCCATCTGAATCCTTCAGCAATTACTGCGACTTGCTGTCGCATTTGGTCCTTTCTGCCACTGTGGCAGGGTGCTATTGCTGCATATTTTTGCCTTTGCTCTTATCAGACAAACCCATCCACTGTTGCCTTCAATGTTGTAGGAATCATTTTATAAAGGTAACCTTGCCTTTTTCTTTTTGTAGGTAGAAGATGCATTGAGTGAGGCAGATTTTCAGCTCAAATTGGACCTGCACTTTACTGATAGCGAACAACAGTAAGTGTTGTTTTAAAGCTCAATTGGTAATGCAGGCGTTTGTTCAATTGGGAAATTACTTTGATGAAGTGAGAGTACTTTGGAAAAAGCAATAGATTTGATAAGTCTTTCCTTTACCTCAGTGTTGAAGTCTTTCCGTTTCTCCTCTCTGTATTTGAAGAGTGTATCATCTCATGCTCCTCTTTAAAGAAACAACATTTTTTGTCCTTTAAATGTGAGGTTTTCAAAGATGTTAAGTGTTGCTCTATCTCTGCTGCTGTTAAAGCCAAAGGGAATATAATCACTGACCTACATGTAAGCAGGGGCTGTGGTTCAGGAATGCATTTATCTCAGGAGACAACTAAGTATTTTCTGCCTGAAGATGAGTGTATGAACATGCTAAGCTCTTTTCTTGTATAAGAACCAAAGCTGTCTGTGTATTTTAGGAGGAAAGAGTCTTCCCCATTGACTTTGATCTCCTCCCACTGCATTTGATTCCATCTTAGGTGAAGTGGGAGTAGCATCCCTTCCTGATAGCAGAAAGTGTGATCCCAGACGTTATTCAGCCTTTTTAATCACAGAAAAGGCTTCCAATGACTTCAGCAGCATTTATGGGGGGGTGGGAGGAGGTACAGAGAAATTGTCTGAGCTGTGTTTCATGCTAAGATTGTTCCCATGTGATTTTATTCATATCCATAGGGTACCTAAACAAATTTCAAGAACATGTTTCCTTTATCAAGATACAAAAAGTGAAAACTTGTTCTCTCAGGCAGGTGGGACTGGACCACCAGTCATTAGCTGTGATGCTGATGTGTCTAGAAGAGAGAAAAAACAAACATTAAGTGATATCCGAGAATAAAAAGAACTGAAGCTTTCAAATTATGAAATTGTGCTCTAACACATACATTTAATTTCTGTTATCATCTGAAAGACTAATCTGATTCACTATAAACAAAAGCAGTGATTTTTATAAAAGGATATTCTGCAAATCTCACTGAAACACTTCTTGGGACTAACCATGCACCATACTCAACCATGTCATCATAGATTTTCTTAGCTCTGGGAAACAACTGGCTTCAGAATGGTCTTTAGTGCTGTAAAACAATTCATAGAATCATAGAATGGTTTGAGTTGGAAGGGACCTTAAAGATCATCTAGTTCCAACCCCCCTGCAATGGACAGGGACACCTTCCACTAGATCAGGTTGCTCAAAGCCCTGTCCAACCTGACCTTGAACATTTCTAATGGTGGGGCACCCACAACTTCTCTGGGCAACCTGTTCCAGTGCCTCACCATCCTCATAGTGAAGAATGTCTTCCTTATATCTAATCTAAATCTACCTTCTTTCAGTTTAAAGCCATTAATTCTTCTTTAGAAGTGTGATTCACTTGCATTGGTAGGATGTGGTTAGGCATGGTCCAGGTTTACATCTCAATCTCCTGCCCTATAGGTGACTGAGATGTCATGTGGTTGACTGCACACTAGGAAAGTTATTCTGGAGTAGTTATAATCAAACTTTAAATTAAAATCTTGGTCTTTATTTAGACCTTTATTTAGACTTTTATAAAAAAGGAGAAGCCAGACCAACTTGTATTGTTTCTCTGCAGTTACTTCACCTACTCTTTTTTTTTTGGCCTCTTGCAAAAAGTTTTTTCAGAAGATCAGCTATCTGGAAAGGTGCTCTGAATATTTTGAGCTCTCTCTGACACAGGCCTGCTTCTGACTCTCACAGATTGCCTGAGTTGATTTTTCTTACACTGAAAATCACAAGTAGTGAGCTGCCCTGGCTATGAGCACTCAAATAAGCCGAGCAGTTTGCTAAATGCATTTCCTTCTGCTACGTAGCTCTTGATGTCCTCAGAACTAGTGCATAGGTAGACATCAAGGACAATCACCAGGGCAAATGGCATTACATGTATTTTTCTTTTATACAGTATGCTTATATATCTCTATATACCTGTTATTTATTCTTTATCTTTATCTTTATCTTTATCTTATCTTTATCTTTATCTTTATTTATGCTAGGCACAAATACAACACAAGATACTAATCAGTTATGTAAACCTGAAACTTATGAAGCTGGGAAATGATAAAAATTCACCTCAAGCCATGTCCCTGTCTGCTGCCTGTAGCATGTTACAGGCTGTGACAACTCAAGCTTTCACTTACCCTTGTAAACCTCTTTCTCTTCCAGGCTGAGAGATGTTCCAGCAATCCCCATGATCAGCAGCCGTACACTGTGTCTTCACTTCCACCCCCGGAGAGGTCTGCACCACCATGTTCCTGTCATGTTTGACTATTTCCACCTGTCAGTGATATCCGTCACGGTGCATGCGTCACTGGTAGCATTACATCAGCCTCTGATCAGGTAAAGGACACAGAAATGTCTGTTGAAGGGCACAGGAGATTCCTCTTCTGTGTTCATTTGCTTGTTGTATAGGAGAAGCAGAGAGGATAGTTTAATTTCAAGTTTTTTGGTCCTGGGCTAACATTCTGGAGATTGGGGTTTAGAGCCAGCCTCTGACACAGGTTCCTTCCCTTGATAAGACACTAGGGGTCTGATAAAAAACTAGCAAAATCTTTGGGAAGAGGTTCAGAAATTTTGATTAGTCTTGATCTCTCTATTCCCTACCTGTAACACCAGGAAAGTGAAAATTTTCTTCTCCTTGGCTGTTTTTCCTCTTTAGTCTAAAAGCAGCTAAGAGCATTTACATTTTTTTCCCCTGTTTTGTAAAGCATTTAGGACAGTTAGACTCTAATCTCATCTGTGGCCTCTGTGCATTAGCATAATTCATAACATGTCTAGAAGGAGGTATGCATGAGTCAGTATTGGATAAGGCTCTGTTGAATTTTTCCTTTGCAGTATCATCTGATTTAACCATGCAGCAGTATAATACTAGCTGCCATGGGGTCTAGATGTGATTTATGTTATCTAATTCATAATGACAAGAAAATAATTCAGAACTCCTTCAAATAAAACAGGGCTGGAGGTCAATATCCTCTAATATTTAGAGCAGGCGAAGGGAAGCAAAGGTCTTTCTGGCAATTTACTTTGTGTCCAATCTTGTCATCGCGTGAGAGAAAGAGTGCTGAGAGGGAGGGAACTCCTTTGGTCCTTGTTGTGGTTTAGTCTCAGTTGGCAACGAAGCATCGCACAGCTGCTCACTCACCCTCCCCCCCGGGAGGGATGAGGGAGAGAATCTGAAGAGCAAAAATAAGAAAACTAGTGGATTGGGATAAGAACAGTTTAATAAGTGAAATAAAAAAATAAAATAAAATAAAATAAAATAAAATAAAATAAAATAAAATAAAATAAAATAAAAATAATAATGAATTGTAATGAAAATGAAAACAATGAGAGAGAGAAAGAGAGAGAGAGGGGAACAAAACCCAAGAAAAAAACCTAAGTGATGCAACTGCTTGCCACCCACCGACCGACACTGAGCCACTCCCCGAGCAGCGATCCCTGCTCCCCGGCCAGCTCCCCCCAGTTTATATACTGAGCCTGACATCATATGGTATGGAATAGCCCTTTGGCCATTTTGGCTGTGCCCCCTCCCAGCTTCTTGTGCACCTGGCAGAGCATGGGAAGCTGAAAAGTCCTTGACTAGTGTAAGCAGTACTCATCAACAACTAAACCATCAGTGTGTTATCAACATTATTCTCATCCTAAATCCAAACCACAGCACTATACCAGCTACTAGGAAGAAAATTAACTCTAGTCCACCCGAAACCAGGACCGTCCTGAACCAAATGCAGTGTTCAGCATTGTTCAGCTTCCCTTACTCCAGCAAGGCCTTGCTGTTTACCAAATTACCAGGAGACTCTTAAGTTTGTCAAGTACTGGGCAAAGAGCTCTGCGTCAGAAAGAAAAGATGAACCTCTACACTCTTTTTTTCTCAGGTTTTGTGTTTTGACTTAATACATCTGTGCTTCAGTTTTCCATTTGTATAAAGGCATTGCTTGTACATGATGCCATGGAATGAATTAAGATTGTAAGATGTCGAGTTGTGACAGTGATGCAAGTCGTATTAGTAGATCAGACTGACATATCTGTCTTTTCTTCTGCTGCTGAGATACAGGTAACTCCTGTATCTCTCTTCTGCTATGTGTTGACTTTTTAAACAGTGAATTAAATCATAACAGACTACTTCTAACCAGATAATTTTGCTCAGATAATTTGCTCATTGTTCTGCTATATAAAAGGATGAAAGAACAATAGTTATCAGGCTTAATTACTGTTTTCAGTGCTTTGTTATCCTCTAATGAATGGGGCTGCAGAGATTTGTTACTGTTATTAGGCATAAATCCCATGATGAGCAACTGTTCCATAGTCAGATTATTACAGCTTTTAAAATATGATTTTGTGGATATTTATGAAGTATACCATATTTTTACTTAATGCAGTGGAATGAAGAATTTTGACAACACAATATAGAGTCTCATTTGCTTAAGCCAGTAAAATAATTTTAAAGTATGATACTGAAGATTTATCTTCTTCTCGATAAATATTCAAAACCTGAAGAGTTTTTATAGCATGTGTTCTCTAAATATAAATCAGGGTGAAGACACTAGTGTAAAAGAAATTGCAATTCCAAGCATTCCGAAACAAAACCAGCCAACTAAAACTTATTTGCTTTTCTCCCAGCTCAGAGCTTTCCTGCTTATCACTTATCACTGAAGTTTACTAGGAACATAGAAAAAAAGGTTTGATTTTAATTTTAAAATCAAATCTTTATTTTTGTAACACAATAGAACCTGAATGACTGGAAAGTCTTTTTTGTCACTTTATAGAAAAAATAAACACAGGATAGTTACATTGTCTGGGAAAAAGACCTATGCAGTATTTCACTGTGTTTTAGTTTGCTACCTAAAACTGTCCCATCATAATACATACTTTACATGTATATACACATTATTTCTACACACATGCATACACTTAAATGTAAAATAATAACAGTTTTAGACCTGCCTTGAAAATAAAGATCTCACATTATGTACAATTGAAATTCACTGCTGTCCTGAAGTTGTCCTGGAAAACAACTTTGCCTGAAGCACAGCTATCTGCTCATGTATGTCCTGTGGACTCAGCTTTTCATATTTTGTTAGCTCTGTTGGCAAATTAGATACTCTTCCCCAAAGTCCTTCCCTGTTGCCTGTATTTAAACAGTGAAAACAGTAGGGAAACCAGCAAGACCAATTCAGGCCTTTCCCTGCAGGGTAATGTACACCCACAAATAGCTCCTGTTGGGCAAACCTTGCCAGGGTGCCTCCATTACCTCCTGGTTTTTGACAAGTGAACATTTTGATATTGATGTTTGTCCTGGTTAATAATTCTTAGACAATAAATATTATATTAAATTTGATACTTTGAAGCCCTTGCCTCTTACCAAACTGAGAATTAGTGAAATTCATGTTTCTGGGATCCTTTGCAGGATTCCGGATGGAAATTTTGTGACCCGAAACACTGCTCCCCTCACCTGCGCCTTCCCCTACAACCAAATCTCTCTGCTGGACACAGCAGGTCGTTGTCACACCACTGCTTGCAAACCAGAGGGCTGGAGCTGTGCCGGTGCAGACCTCACACCCCTCACCCTCCAGCACTGACAGCTGCTGTGCAGGTCGGTGATGTCTGCACTGAATGCTTTTGGAAGTTGCAGATCACAGAGCAGTATTTTCAGACTTTTGGGATGTGGGAGAAACAGAGGAGAATTTAGAGCAGGAGCTGGCTGGCACGTCTTTCCTAACATCACAGAAATGACAGTTCTCTATGGAAAGGAAAGGGCTTGCCTCTGGCAACCTCATTTTGTCCAGGATGACAGAAGATGACCTCAGCAAGTCTGTCAAAAGATGAACAGAAAAAGTGAACAATGTTCAGGCTTGAGAGTACTGCCCTGCTGAATGCACTGGCCTTCACAAACTGCTTAAATACCTTTTTTATTCTCTTACCTCCAGAGGCTAAATGTGAGTAGACAGTTGCAGGAGGAAGGTGAGGAAAAGTTAGGGCTTTTGCACTCCAGTTTTCTGTTTTGTCTTTTGTATAGATCAGTTTGGTTTCTGGCCTGAGACGTTGACTTCTTCTTTAGCTCCTTGTCACTGGCTTTGCTAGTGGTCCAGTCTGTAAGTGGAATCAGCAGTTATTAGCCCAGCATCAGCTGTTAGAAAAGGCACTTTGCTCCAGCGTAGTTCAGACTTCAAGAAATATTTATAATTTTCCCAAAGGGACACATCCATCTCTACAGTATGAAGGCCTACTCAGTCTCAAGCATGCTGCAAGCTCAGTGCATTTCTTATATTGGACTCTTTTAGGAAGCAAACAGCAAGAAACATGGTTACTTGCTTCATTAGTTCCATAGACCTCTGCACCACTCCTTCCCAAGAGGAGTTAGCATATGCTACTGTTTATAAGTAAAAATACAACTCATAAATAATCTCTGAAACAAGTACCTAAATACATAGTTTCACACACACACATCGTTTCCCACACTGAATACATTGCCCTGTATGTTGTATTTTCTGTTAAGTAGCATGGACAATAGGATCTGATTGGCATGCCTTCTACTGAAAATTTATCCAGTGACTTCAGATGATTTATGCTTTCTTCCCCTGAAAGCTTTCTGGAAATGTAAGAGCTGTGTTTCAGCACCACACTGCTACTATCTGTATAGACTGGTCTCCCCAAAGCTATGCTTTGTCTGAGGAGCGTGTAGAATCCAGCTCAATCAATGGCCACAGCATCTGCAGTCTGTCTTACTCTGGCTCTTGGGCTTCAGCTGTAAACATTTTCAATCTGAATGAAAAAAAAAAGAAAAAAAGGAAAAAAAAAGCAAGACTTCAAATTGCTGCAAATAAGCAAGATCCTTCATCACAGGCAGCTGGCAAACCTGTTTTCTCTTGTTTGCTCAAGAAAGGGGTTTAATTTCCTCAGGTTTCTATTCTCTTCCCCACTTTCATACATACTTTCAGGATTTTACTTGTTGATATTGAATTCTTAGTTGCCCACATCCAAATCACTGTATGAGAAAGAAGAAATCTTGGTGGCATCTGAGATGGGGAAATAGTATAATACACATTTTTCAGGTGGAGAAACCAAGAATTCAGAGATACCGAATTTTTCAGTGCTTCAAGCTTGCTCTGCTTTGGGAAGACGAAATGGAATCAAAGGGACACAGGGTATTTAAAGGTTTCAGCCCTGACCTAGTTCTGCTCTGCTCTACTACACTGAGGAATCAGGCCAATCCCAGCCCTTCTTGAGCAATTTTGTCTTGCCTAAATCCTTTTATTCCCAGGTACCCTCCTGTTCCTCAAAAGCATGACTGATATATCTATATGTGATGTGCACACTGTACTACCCTGTACACCTTGAATCTGGGTGTGGACTATGCAGGTCAATTTTTCTACAATTGTAAGTATAGCTGGCACCTACTTATGGGCAGCTTATATCTGAAACTGCCACAGATGTAATCCTGGGTAGCAAAGTTCATGACTTATTTTTCCTGCTCCATCTCATTTGCAAATAAATTAATCTGTAGAAAGAAAATGGAATATTTATGCCATAAACAGCTATTGCTTCCATAATATGTTTATTAAAAGAATACTGTTTTATATTTTTTTCCTCTAAGAACTCTTGCGTAATAACTGGATGATTTTTCCTCTGAATTTTCTTTTATTTGTTACTGTTTGTTATGTATCTGCAAAGATAAACATCCACTTTGACATGCCATTCTCCTGAGCTACCAGCTGAGAAGTCACATAAGAAAACCTGACTATTTCTGAGTCAAACTTTCAACACCCACCTGCCCCAAACACCCCCGCCCCCAAGCCCCACCCAAAACTAAATAAATATCAACACATGACTTTGCCTGTTTTGAAGTTTTATAGCAACTAAGGGTGTTCAGGACAAATGAACCAACATTTTCCAGCAATCAAAATCATTAGAGATTTCAAACGAGATTCCCCCTCTGTTTGGGATCTAGGGAGAGATATCTGTTTCCATTACAAATTATATTTTAATAAATCTTACCAGTTTTACATGAGAAGTTCAGAACATGGGGAGAAACTTTTTAGCAGGGCCTGCTGCGATAGGACAAGGGATAATGGTTTTAAACTAAAAGAGGGTAGATTTAGACTACATGTAAGGAAGGATATAAGGAAGAAAGTTTATACAATGAAGGTGGTGAAACACTGGAACAGGTTGCCCAGAGGGGTGGTAGAGGTCCCCGCCCTGGAAACGTTCAAGGTCAGGTTGGACAGGGCTTTGAGTAACCTGATGTAGTTGAAGATGTCCCTGCTCACTGCAGGGGGGTTGGACAAGATGACCTTTAAAGGTCCCTTCCAACCCAAACTGTTCTATGATTCTATGATAACAGTTTACAGTCACTGATTGTCCTGGTTTCAGCTGAGATAGAGTTAATTTTCTTTACAGTGGCTGGTATGGGGCTATGTTTTGGATTTGTGCTGAAAACAGTGTTGATAATACAGAGTTGTTTTAGTTGTTGCTGCACTAGTCAAGGACTTTTCAGCTTCCCATGCTCTGCCAGGTGCACAAGAAGCTGGGAGGGGACACAGCCAGGATAGTTGATCCAAACTGGTCAAAGGGCTATTCCATACCACATGACGTCATGCTCAGTATATAAAGCTGGGGAAGAAGAAGGAAGGGGGGGACATTTGGAGTGATGGCATTTGTCTTCCCAAGTAACCATTACGCGTGATGGAGCCCTGCTTTCCTGGAGATGGCTGAACACCTGCCTGCCCATGGGAAGTGGTGAAGGAATTCCTTGCTTTGCTTTGCTTGCATGCGTGGCTTTTGCTTTACCTATTAAACTGTTTTTATCTCAACCCTCGAGTTTTCTTACTTTTGCTCTTCCGATTCTCTCCCCCATCCCTCTGTGGGGGGAGTGAGCGAGCGGCTGCGTGGTGCTTAGTTCCTGGCTGGGGCTAAACCACAACACTGATTATAACCTTAGTGAAACTCATGTGTAAGAGAGAAACATGTCTAAGGGAGCACAACTGTAAATATCCACATATTATTCTCAAACCCAAATAACAGATAATCCATGTACCTTATGGGCATATGCCAGCAGTTATTTCCCAAAAGTTATATTAGTGTTTTGAGTTAAAACAGTGAGGAAAATCAGTGTTGTGCGTTGCATCTTTCCTGATCTATGGGAGTTAGAAGGAAGCTCCTGTTGAAATGCAAATGGTGCTGTCAGTAGAGGATGTGGGGGTTTGATTCTGAAGTGTTATTTCTATGGGACTTACTTATATTTATTATTTTTAGAATCAGTAATATTTTATGCATAAGGGACTGAGGGAAAAAAGTGATTTCTCCATAGTATCTGGCCTAAATGGGATGCAAGTTCTTTTCCTGAACTTCCATTCCTCGATCAGTTACAAGATTATAATTTCTTGTCATTAGAAATGTGAAGATTGTGAGGGGTTTTTTGTTTGGTCTTTTTACAGTTTGACCATTTCATATAATGCAAGATATTTTTTTCCCAAGCAGGATTCAATAGATCCCAATCTGTTAGGTTTTTTGCCCCATTCTGCTGGAATCTACACTTCATGAAGAAATTAAGTTTTGCTTACAAAAAAAAGGGTCTTCATTCCGAAAAAAAATGAATGAAAAATTAAAAAATGTTATTTCATTTGGGGGCAGTTTAATCTCAAAGGGAATATTATATTTTATTAAACTGGACTAAAGCATTTATCCTGAATTACTTCAGTAACACATCCCAATTAACGTTTATCAAGGTCAACGCATTTCTTATGCTAGGGAACTGCCATCTGGTTTATATGTTAAAGAATTGTCCACAGAAGATAAAAACCAGGGAATGATTATTTAATATTTTGTGCCATACAAAAACTAAAAGATGCCACATTCAATTATCCAACAGCAGGTTCAAAACAAACAGAAAGCGCAGCATATATTACAATGTGCAATTCATTCCAAAAGATGTTACAGAGGCCAAAAGTATAAATCAGAAAGGCATGGACACAAATTCATGGAAGATAACCATGACTGTTGGAAGTAATTGCCTGAATATAACCTCTGAGTCAGAAAGTTCTTAAATTTTGATTGCTGGTATCTTGCAGGCAATACCCTAGGAAAAAACTGGGCTTTTCAAGGCAGCTTACTATAGTATGTGTCCATAGATGGCTGCTATAAGAATTATGAGACTCCTCTGAAGGATAAAGACATCTCATGGATAAGGTCATCAAAAGAATGGCTCAAAAAAAAAAAAAAAGGCAAAAGTAAATTGTTTTTTTCACTGAAAATATTAATAATTCTGCACACATGTTCATTCTCTCTGATATGCTCATATTACCTCTTTTGACCTTTTTTATCCTGACTCCAAATACAAGCTAAGGTTAACATACAGGATGAGGATCTAAATGTTGATATTAAATCAATGCTATTAAAACATAGTCCAAATGGACACATAAATAACCAAGGTTCAAGACTCATACAAATGAGCATGGTTGCAAGAATAGGAAAAAATAAATACAGACAACAAAATTTGATGTAGCAAATTAACCTGTTATTGCTAATCAAAACTGTCTTCAAGTATCATGTGCTTCAGAAAGCATTAGAGGAACCTCAACAGTTTTTAAGCTTTCCAGTTAAACTTTCCCTCAACAGACAGATGAGATTTTGGCAGGTTTCCCAAAAAAGGTTTTTGTTTTACAGTACTATCTGAAATCAATTTCCATAAAACCAACAGATTAAAATCCCTTCTCTGCTGTAAAATCAAAAGATAAATAAATAAAAAAGGCATTAAAAAGTGCTTTTCTCTCCCTTAAAACCTTTGAAAGCTTTGCTAATATTCAAATGAGGAGTTTTTCATCTGCAGGTGATATTTGTTTAAGCTTCTCTCTCTGATACCACAGCAATCATTTTTTTATTTCTGCTTCTTGAGTCTTTCCAGCAGACCAGGACAGACAACATCATCCAATAACAGCTGAAATTATTCGGAGCAGTGTTTATCTCTTGGCTGTTTATAATTGCTTTAGTTTATTTATTTAGTTTTATCTTAAATGTTGCATGTAGGAAATACATGGAAAGACCTCATGCTGCTTAGAAGCAGCCAGCTGGAAATTTCTTGGATCACTTAAATTAATACATACATAAGCAAGGCCAGATATATGTTAAGGTCTTCTACAGCATCCTCCCCATCACGGGATGTCCTTTTTGTCTGTATATGAATTCTGGGGGATATATAACAAACAGCAATTTTGACTTAGAGGCAAGGCAGGGATTTGTGATTAACCTTCTGAAACTGGCCCAATTCCTAATTTTGCCTGAGATTCTTTTTCTGATGTTGTGCACATCACTGAGTTTCCCTGCACATCAGAACCTCACCTGTCATTAGGGTGATAACAAGTATTGCTGCACCTCTCTTATGCCTTATATCCTTAGCATAAGCATCCTTGCTTTTGTTGTGTGTTTCTTTAAAGCAGTCAGGACTCTTTTCTGTCCTTAAAAACTGAATCAGGTGTAGATATCCATGAATTATGGTTGATCTGAGCTGATGTGACCACATGATACACATCTACATAGAGGAATAACCTCAGCTTGGAAAATTTTGGCAGAATGAATGGCACTGACCTGTGGCTTTTCGTTCTGGCACATTATGGTTTTAAGACTTTTTTTGTCCTCCCCATCTTGGAATCTTTTGCTCTTCCAAGGACACCAGATCTCCTGGGCATGATGTGTTTTGGGATGCCTGGATGGGCATCAGGTGCCTGTGGATGGTGATCCCAGTCTGAAAGCTGTAACACAAACTCAGTGGTGTGACCTCTGCCCTGAGTATGAACTGCAAATGGGGTTTTCTTTTTTCCCTGCAGTTCATTATTTCAATTCCACCTTTGCCTACATGCTTTTTAAGAACACTTATGGTTGCCTGCATCACCATTTAGATTCAGTAATTTGGCCCATTGTATTCACCATGAGTAGCCCGATTTCTCTCTTGAAATCTTGATGTAGTTTATGTACAGCACATGTTATCACAGGGACTAACAGCGGGGTTTATCTCACCTAACTTCAGTTGTTTATGAGGCAGTCATCCTAGCCTTTCTTTATAGTCCGCAATAAGAAATAAGCACTTTGAGGGTGAAATTAATCTGACCTATTTGATATCACTACTTCAGAAAGGGATGACTCATACTCTGGAAATGACAGTTCCTCTCCAGCGACTATAAAGGCAGCCTACGTCATTAACTGGGATGTAGACATTTGCCCAGATCAATCCAGAATAAGAGCCCTAGCTATGCATCGGGACTCTGTTGGGCTCAATGCTGAGTAAACTCCAAACAAGATGTTACACTTCTAATGGGTTCATCCTATAAGATAGGAGATATACAGATACAGTCAGTAGGGAACACTGTGACCATAACACTCAGCGACGAGAGGTAATAACTCAGCACTAAAACAACTTAAATTCTATGAGGCTTTTGAGGAAGCATTTGGATAACGGCAAATTCATGTTGCACACGGGTATGGAAGAACACATACCAAATGAACGGACAGCCCCAGCAAAAGGAAATGCATGTTTTGGGCTGAAGTCTTGTCATTTTGATGCTGAAAGCTTATGTCATGGGACAGTGAGAAGTGTGAACTAAACTTACAATCTGTATAAAAGATTGGGATGACTCGTAGAATAGAATCATTGAATAGTTTAGGTTGCAAAAGACCTTTAAGATCATCAAGACTAACCATTAGCCTAGCACTGCCGCGTTCACCACTGAACCATGACCCTAAGCAACGCATCTACACGTCTTTTGAATACCTCCAGGGATGGTGACTCAACCACTTCTCTGGGCAGCCTGTTACAATGCTTGACGTGAAGAAATTTTTCCTAATATCCAATCTAAACCTCCCCTGGTGCAACTTGAAGCAATTTCCTCTTGTCCTATCACTAGTTACTTGGGACAAGAGACCGACACCCACCTCACTACAACCTCCTTTCAGGTAGTTGTAGAGAGCAATAAGGTCTCCCCTCAGCCTCCTTTTCTCCAGGGTAAACAACCCCACTTCCCTCAGCTGCTCCTCATAAGACTTCTGCTCTAGACCCTTCACCAGCTTCGTTGCCCTTCTCTGGACACGCTCCAGCACCTCAATGTCTCTCTTGTACCGAGGGGCCCAAAACTGAACATGGTACTCAGGGTGTGGCCTCACCAGTGCTGAGTACAGGAGGAAAATCACTTTTCTTGTCCTGCTGGCCACACTATTTCTGATACAAGCCAGGATGCTATTGGCTTTCTTGGCCACCTGGGCACACTGCTGGCTCATATTCAGCTGGCTATTGACCAGCACTCCCAGGTCCTTTTCCACCAGGCAGCTTTCCAGCCACTCTTCCCCAAGCCTGTAGCATTGCATGGGGTTGCTGTGGCCCAAGTGCAGGACCTTGCACTTGGCCTTGTTGAACCCCATACAATTGACCTCGGCCCATTGATCCAGCCTGTCTAGGTCCCTCTGTAGAGCCTTCCTACCCTCAAGCAGATCAACACTCCTGCCCAACTTGGTGTCATCTGCAAACTGACTGAGGGTGCACTCGATCCCCTCATCCAGATCATTGATAAAGATATTAAACAGGACTGGCCCCAACACAGAGCCCTGGGGGACACCACTTGTGACTGGCCACCAACTTGATTTAACTCCACTCACCACAACTCTTTGGGCTCGGCCAGCCAGCCATTTTTTTACCCAGCAAAGACTACGCCCATCCAAGTCATGAGCAGCCAGTTTCTCCAGGACAATGCTGAGGGATGTCAAAGGCTTTATTAAAGTCTAGATAGACAATATCCACATCCTTCCCCTCATCCACTAAGGGGGTTACCTTGTCATAGAAGGAGATCAGGTCAGCCAAGCAGGACCTGCCTCTCTTAAACCCGTGCTGACTGGGCCTGATCACCTGGTTGTCCTGTACTGCCATGTGATGGCCCTCAAGATGATCTGCTCCATAACCTTCCCCAGCATCAATGTCAGGCTGCCAGGTCAGTAGTTCCCCGGATCCTCCTTCCGGCCCTTCTTGTAGATGGGTGTCACATTTGCCCATCTCCAGTCAACTGGGACCTCCCTGGTGAGCCAGGGCTGCTGATAAAGGATGGAAAGTGGCTTGGTGAGCACTTCCACCAGCTCCCTCAGTACCCTTGGATGGATCCCATCAGGGCCTATAGACTTGTGTGTGTCTAAGTGGAGTAGCAGGTCGCTAACCATTTCCCCTTGGGTTATGAGGCCTTCATCCTACTCCCCGTCCCTGTCTTCCAGGCTGGATACCCGGAGAACAACTGGTCTTCCTATTAAAGACTGAGTCAAAGAAAGCATTACATAACTCAACCTTTTCCTCATCCTTTGTCACTATGTTTCCTCCTGCATCCAATAAAGGATGGAGATTCTCCTTAGCCCTCCTTTTGTTGTGAATGTATTTATACAAACATTTTTTATTGTCTTTTACAGCTTTTATGAGCTATAAAGGATATTGATAGTAAAGAGAGATCATGCACAGTTAAATTGGAAGGGTGATATGGTTAAAGCCAGAGAGAAAGATGTTGAATCAATCAAGATTCAAGCTGATGAGAAGCTGGATAAGAGTTTTATCTATGTGGATAGATGGAAAGGTTGTATTGTTGAGATGTTGTGCTGGAAAAAGATCTGTAATACAGCAGAGAAAGGACTGAGTGAAAGACAACACTCAAGCCACTGGACTGGATGCCAAGAAAGCAATCTCCATTCACATCATTTGAGCTAGTGCGTACTGGACAACGTTCAATTCAAAAGGAAAAAATGTGGTTTTACAGTGTCAGCTTGAAATAAATAAAAGCAAAAACCAACATGAACAACAACAATACCAAAACTGCAAACATATTCTAAGGAAGGAAATAGCACTGGGACAGCAATGACTCTTCTCTAGCAATACTTCTCTGATTATTTTTCTTCTCAATTTTTCTTCTTTTAGTTTTGCTCGTCCAGGGAAAGGTTCATGGCTTGGTAAAGGCAACCTGGATGCGGGACCAGACCAGTCCAGTATGTCATTAGAAAATCTAGTGTTTGGAGCTGGCTACTGCAAACCCGCTTCTTCAGAGGTAAGGAGGATGAACAATGATGTTTTCATTCCATTTGGTCAGTCAGAGTGTCCACATTATCTGTGAAGAACATGCCCTGGTTTATATCGCTAGTATAGGGATTTTGTTGGACAAAGAGCCCTTCAAACATTTCTGCATGAACCACCTGGCACGTGGATACACAGTTCCTGAGTGTTCAGGCCCCACGTATATGAACCATTTCAGAAAAGTTCAAGATATATGGATATACCCCTGATTGCCAGTGACAATTTTAAGGCAGGATTCACCTGACCAGGTGTCTGTTGTAAGGTGAAATTAATTATTCAGTAAAAGATCCTTGATTTCAGGTCTTATGTTTGACAGCCAGAGGACTTGAGTCATTATTAAGGATGTTGTGAAGGAAGGGTTTGTGTCAAGAGTATTGAGTATTGTGTGTGTTGATGACAGAGTGTTACGCACGTTGCCTTACTTAAGGCAGGCCCCATAGTTAGTGTTTGCCTTTGATCTTATTACTTGCCACAGGTGAAGAGGAGAGCTTGTGCAATTTTTAGTACAAAGTTGTTTGTTTGGAAAATAATGATTAATTGGTTGGTGGTTTGGGGGGGTTTTTTTGTTTTTTGGTTTTTTTAAGTGCTAGCTTTGAACTGTTTTTTGTCAGAAATGTTTCCTCAAATCTAGAAACTCAAACAGAATATTGGAAACATTAACTTGTTAGGAAACCCTGATTCAAGGGTTCTGATTAACATGCTACCCTCAGCTTCCCTCAACCTTTCCTGTCGAAGCTGTTCTGTTCTGTATAAATATTAAAAATATGCCAGCCTAGAGCAGCTGGTGCATAAGAACTACCAGCGAATTAACTCAGACTGAGAGAATGTTTGGCCTGAGGCTGCTGTCTGAACCATTGGGTCATTGTATGCTTTTGGCAAACAAACTGACCTCAACCTCTGCCTCTCTGGTAGATAGTCACATCATATAAATTTAAATAACTGATTCGCGTGTTTGTCTTTGTAGACTAATCTCTGTACATCTCTGTACATCACACAAGAGAGAGTCTTCTTTGGAGAGTCATTCCTACTTTTCGTTATCCTCTGGACAAAACTCTATTGTAAGAAGAAAAGTGGAAAGGCTAGCTCTCCACTCCCATTTTTCCTTTTACTCTCCATGGAAAAATCTTAGTCTGCTGTGATTAGGAAACCTTATTTCCTTCCCAAATGTTTTCCTTAGCTGCAAACTCTATTTTCTACCTACCTCTGTTGACTAATCTTCTTTGATTACAGGCTTTCTTTTCCTTCTTTTTTTTTTTTTTTGAATGACAGCATAATTATTATCCTAGCAGGTGACCTATTAATACTAAAATTAAAGCACTCTATCATGAAACGGCTTTATCACTCTGCTACACTGCAGGTCATCTGAACGTCACATGCCAAATAATCATAAATATAATGCTGCACACTCCCCCTCGACATGGTCAGATGTGCATTTGCTTAGCTTCAGAAACTTCTTTAAGTCATGACCTCTGTTCTTGATCTGAACATTTTAATTTAATAGACTGTGATGGCCTTTTTGCATATGCTCTCCATGATGTATGATAATAAGCAAAGACTATTTCTCTTGGTTTAACGTAAAAAATAAAAATTCAGACCTAGAAAAGAAACTGCTGTGGGGGTAAACCTAACTCCAACTGAGGGTCTTGTGACTGACTGCTGGTTTATGCGGGAGTTTATATCAAGCTATAAGGGACTGAAGGAAGAGGAGTAATATTATTTCTTACAGTGCTGCAGTGTTTTGCACTGGGTCAAGTTTACTTCCCTTTACGAATTTGTAAATTCCATTCCAGGTTGTTTGAATGTGTTAAATGTCACTTCAGCTGGACTACAGACATGTCCAGGTTTGGGGAATTTTGCAATCACTGTCAGTAGGCATGAGAATGGATCCTACCCTTTTCATTAGATGAAAACTGCAGACCTTTCTACTCACTTTGTATATATTTTTGATTGGAACTTGCCTACTACATGTCTAAATTAGTAACTGATGGATACCTTAACTCAATATATACCACACGTTTTTGTTTGTTTGTAAGCTACTCTGATTTGATGCAACTGGTTAAATCTAGGCTAAAACAATTAACATATCTTGTCTTCCATGGCAGACAAAGCTTCACTGGGCAGCAGGACATGGGAAAATGAATTTTAAAGAGACTTTGGTTAGTTCCTTTTTATGTCATAAAATGCTGTGAAACAGTAACATTGGTCTATCATTTTGTTTTGTTTTGTTTTCATCTCTGCAAAGCTGAGTTTGGATCCTTCTACTTTTTATGTGCATTTCTGTGTTTTCCTTGATCTGAGAATTCTCCAAGCTTAAGCTCTTAAGATGCATCTCCTGGGCAAATGTCTTCTGTCTGATGTGTTTTCTAGGAAACTGAGTCTGATTATTCAGTTCTCTGTAAGACTGCAAACAGTTGAGACTTTCCTCATTTGAGGTTTACCCATTGTGAGTAAAACAAAAAGGAGCTTTTTTCCCCCTCCGGTTGCAGCCAGATTATTTTTCCAGAATACTTCCATTTAAGCAGAACCTTGTAATGGGTAGGAACTGTAAATCATTCCTACTGCACCCTCTTCTTCAAGTCTAGGAGCTGCATGGCTTAAAACCCCAGGAAATCAGTGGTTCACTGTGTCTGAAGCTCTTACTAGCTCTGCAATTTATTAATTTTCATAGGTTTGGCATAAATTCTACAAAGTCATGAAGCAGACTTGCTCACAAAAGTAAACTTTGCTCTCACTAGTGTCATCACACTCAGTAGATGGACTAATGGCATGGTGTATTGGATTTATGTGGCAAGGTTTTGGTAGCAGAGGGGAATGGCAGCAGGGCGGGCTTCTGTGAGAAGACACCAAAAGCTGTCCCCATGTTAGACAGAGCCTGTTCCAGCCGGCTCCAAGAGGGACCCACTGCTGGCTAAAGGTGAACCCATCAGCGACATTGGTAGCACTTGCGTGATAACATATTTTAAAAAGGGTAAAAAACCTTGTGCAGCAGCTGTGAGAAAGAAGAGTGAGAAAATGTGAGAGAAACAACTATGCAGGCACCAAGGTCAGTGAAGAATGAAGAGAGGAGGTGCTCCAGGTGCCAGAGCAGAGATTCCCTTTCAGCCTGTGGTGAAGACCATGGTGATGCAGGTTGTCCCACCGCAGCCTGTGGATGACCCCACGCCAGAGCAGGTGGCTGTTCCCTGAAGGAAGGTGTTTCTTCATTTTCTTAGATTTGTTCTTCGTTTTCTTAGATTTGTTCTTATTTCTCATTCTACTCTGTTTAATTGGTAATAAATTAAATTAATTTCCCCAAGTAGAGTCTGTTTTGGCTGTGATGGTAACTGGTAAGTGATGTCCCTGTCCTTATCTTGACCCATGAGCTTTCTGTTGTATTTTTCTCCCTCTGTCCTGTTGAGGAAGGGGAGTGACAGAGCAGTTTGCTGGGCACCTGGCAGCCAGCCAAGGTCAACCCACCACACATGGTTCAGACAAAATTTGAACACATAGCTTCAGTAGAGTAGTGGCTGTACTTACAGTAGTGCTAAGCCCTCAGGAAAGCCAGAATTGTGCTGAAATCTGATGTTAATACTACTAAGTCATATTTTCCAGACACCTCTTGAATACAAAGAGGACTCTTATCTTGACATATCATCTCTAGGTCATACGTCCTATTTTACCTCTTTCTTCCTTACAAAACATGTGCAACAGAGAGATAATTTTCTTTTTAGGCCCATAGATTGGCTGTGGAAGTTCTCATCTAGTTTATGTAGTTGATTTGCTTTTTCCTTACTGAAAATGTGACTGCCTTCATTTCTAAAGAAAGTCTGTATCAATCATCAGCTCCTCTTGCCACTTTCCTGACCTAATCTTCTGCATTTGGGCTGCTGAAGTGCCACTGCTTAATGATAGAACCTGAAGGCTCCTCATTCTGCACTTCTGACTTCTCAGTAAGGAGACTAATTAAATGCCAGCGGCTTTGGACTGTACATGTTCATTTTCCCTAGCTCCCCCCAAGTGACTTCTGAACACCACTGACAGTTTCCTCATCTCCTGGCTTAGCAGATTAGTTATAATAATTAATCCTATTTAAGCCTTGGTGGCCTTTTTTTAAGTCTTCCACTCTCTTCCCAGTCATCTACCCAGCAAACAGGGATCTTCCCTTTCTCCATTCCCCCTTCCCTCCCTCTCTAATATTTTCACAGAATCACAGAATCACAGAATCGTATAGGTTGGAAAAGACCTTTAAGATCATCGAGTCCAACCGTAAACCTAACACTACCAAGACCACCACTACACCATGTCCCTAAGCACCTCATCCAAACGTCTTTTAAATACTTCCAGGGATGGCGACTCAACCACTTCCCTGGGCAGCCTGTTCCAATGCTTGATAACCCTTTCAGTGAAGTAAAATTTCCTCATATCCAGTCTAAACCTCCCCTGGCGCAACTTGAGGCCATTTCCTCTCGTCCTATCACTTGTTACCTGGGAGAAGAGACCGACCCCCACCTCCCTACAACCTCCTTGCAGGTAGCTGTAGAGAGCAATAAGGTCTCTCCTCAGCCTCCTTTTCTCCAGGCTAAACAACCCCAGTTCCCTCAGCCGCTCCTCAGAAGACTTCTGCTCTAGACCCTTCACCAGCTTCGTTGCCTTTCTCTGGACACGCTCCAGCACCTCAATGTCTCTCTTGTACCGAGGGGCCCAAAACTGAACACAGTATTCCAGGTGTGGCCTCACCAGTGCCGAGTACAGGGGCACGATCACTTCCCTAGTCCTGCTGGCCACACTATTTCTGATACAAGCCAGGATGCCGTTGGCTTTCTTGGCCACCTGGGCACACTGCTGGCTCATATTCAGCCTGCTGTTGACCAACACCCCCAGGTCCTTTTCTGCCAGGCAGCTTTTCAGCCACTCTTCCCCAAGCCTGTGGCGTTGCATGGGGTTGCTGTGGCCCAAGTGCAGGACCTTGCACTTGGCCTTGTTAAACCTCATACAATTGACCTCGGCCCATCGATCCAGCCTGTCCAGGTCCCTCTGCAGAGCCTTCCTACCCTCAAGCAGATCAACACTCCCACACAACTTGGTGTCATCTGCAAACTTACTGAGGGTGCACTCCATCCCTTCATCCAGATCATTGATAAAGATATTAAACAGGACTGGCCCCAGCACAGAGCCCTGGGGAACACCGCTTGTGACCGGCCACCAACTGGAGTAGACTCCATTCACCACCACTCTTTGGGCCCGGCCATCCAGTTTTTTACCCAGTGAAAAGTATGCCCATCCAAGCCATGAGCAGCCAGTTTCTCCAGGAGAATGCTGTGGGAAACTGTGTCAAAGGCTTTACTGAAGTCTAGGTAGACAACATCCACAGCCTTTCCCTCATCCCCTAGGCGGGTCACCTTGTCGTAGAAGGAGATCAGGTTGGTCAAGCAAGACCTGACTTTCCTGAACCCATGCTGGCTGGGCTTGATCCCTTGATTATTCTCTACATGCCATGTGATAGCACTCAGGATGATCTGCTCCATCAGCTTCCCCAGTACCGAGGTCAGGCTGACAGGCCTGTAGTTCCGCAGGTCCTCCTTCCGGCCCTTCTTGTAGATGGGTGTCACATTAGCTAATTTCCAGTCAGCAGGGACCTCCCCAGTTAGCCAGGACTGCTGGTAAATGATGGAAAGGGGCTTGGTGAGCACATCTGCCAATTCCTTCAGTACTCTCGGGTGGATCTCATCAGGCCCCATAGACTTGTGTGTGTCTAAGTGGTGCAGCAGGTCACTAACCATTTCCCCCTGGATTATGGGGGCTCCATTCTGGTCCCCGTCCCTATCTTCCAACTCCGGGGGCTGGATACCCGGAGAACAACTGGTCTTACTATTAAAGACTGAGGCAAAGAAGGTAATAAGTACCTCAGCCTTTTCCTCATCCTTGGTCACTGTGTTCCCTCCCCCATCTACTAGGGGCTGGAGATTCTCCTTAGCTCTCCTTTTGCTGCTAATGGATTTGAAGAAGTGTTTTTTGTTGTCTTTTACAGCAGCAGCCAGATTGAGCTCTAGCTCAGCTTTGGCCCTTCTAATTTTCTCCCTGCACAGCCTTGCTACACCTTTGTAGTGCTCCTGAGTTGCCTGCCCCTTCTTCCAGAGGTTGTAGACTCTCCTCTTTTTCCTGTGTTCGAGCCAGAGCTCTCTAGTCAGCCAGGCCGGTCTTCTTCCCCGCCGGCTCGTCTTTCGGCACCTGGGGACAGCCCGCTCTTGTGCCTTTTCTCTCTATCTATACTACACTTTTCCTTTCAAGCAAAATTAAGACAACAAAGATATTTCTTATTGAAATAAGAAATGTTTGTTGTCAGATAAATATAAAGGAAGATACTTTTATGGTCAAAAAAACAGCAAAGAGCAATCTACAGAATAAGCAAATGTGCTAGTACTTTCTTAAGCTCTCTTCAGCCCATAACCTATACTCACAGGGAATATATATCACAGTAGATTAACAATATGTTCAAAATAGGATCATATCTACTGCAAGCTTGGGAGATCTAGTGGGATGAAACAGACTCATGAGCTGTGTGTGACTGGCTTCCGTCAGGGGCATCTGAATTCCCCTCTGGGTCTGGTAAATTGCTTTTCTCTGTGAGGAAGTTCAAGGGGCTGTTTTGGATGTTACAAGGTCTGTATCTGAACATCACACTGACTCATGCTTTCAGGTGATCTCAGCAGCCATAAGAGCTGGACACTGAAAAATATCTACAGATACTACGTCTACAGTAGAATAAAAATAAAATGTTCCTTGCAGAACTGAAAATTGAATAGTCACTTACACTTCAGGAGTTTTATGCCTTACCCTGTACGATACACCTCTTCTGTATCCACTGTTGTCAGGCTGTTTTAATGGCTTTGTAATATTGTGCATCACATGCCTGCTGTGTTATAATCAAGTTGAGTCAATGACATACTGGGGGTTATTAATAAACCGTACTCACAGTAATCTTATTTTCATTTGGATAGCAGTTGCACTGTAGATAAATTGACTCCTAAGTAATCAGATTGATTAATCATATGATTTCCCATTAATAAGACGCTGATGTTTGATAAGAAGTGTTCTTCCATCTAGCATTGATGTAGCTATCCCAAAAACATAAAGTTTATGCCTGGCATAATACAAGAACTAGGAGTGTCATTCAAACAAAATTGCATTGATGATAAGAGTTCTTTTCCGTAGTTTGCTAATATTTTCATCTTTTCAGCAACATATGAAAAACCTAGGCTGTTTCAGCCTAACACTAAAACATTACTCAAACCCACATTTTTATGTCACGTAGCAGTCATCTGTGTTTTATTCTTTTTTTCATCTGTATAGCTATGGCTCTTTGGCCATGATACTTCACTTTTTCAACTCTTGAAAAAGGAGGATTATGCATCAGAGAATAGCCTTTGTAGGATCCACTGTTGGAATTGTGGTATGCCCTGAAATCCCAGTTTAGCTGGGAGAAGAGGAATACATAGCTGTCTACTTCATTCCTCTTCAGACACAGGAACGTTAATGTAGAGATTCCTGTTATCCTTTTTTTTCATTTATTGGCACAGCAGCCATCTTTCTAACTTAATTTCATTGTTCCTTTTTTTTTTTTTCAGGGCATCTGCTGTGTCCTGACTCCAAACCAAAATTGCATGAGAAAGACAGAGAGAGAGAGAGAGAGAAAGGGAGGGAGAGAATGGGGAAGGCTGAGGGAGAGGAGTACAGGTGAAGGAAGGGAAGGAAAGGCAAGGAAAGGCAAGGTAAGGCAAGGCAAGAAAATAATAAAGGGTGTTAGTTTTGCAAAAGAATTAAAACTTTACAAAAGACTAAAACTCCACCGTTTCTCTTTAAAGGAAGGACAATGTGTATATTTCTCTTTTTCTCCCTTTGAAACTAGCAGAGGTTCTCTATCTCCTGCTAGAAAAAAAGGGACCTGATGTGTCTAGAGGGCTGTGAAGATGACAAGTTTTTTTCTAATTTCTTTTTTTTTCTTTTTCTTAACTGTGTACCATGGGAGATGTTTTACAAACAATGCCTAATTATTTATAAACTTAAGGCATAGTTAAGATTCTGATTTTACCAATTTAGAACTTGAGTATGTAAAATAGCTGGTGTATATTATTTAACATTTTTTTAAAAATCAAATTTTAAACCCCACCTAGTATTTAAAATAGCTTTTACTTATCATTATTCCATATAACTAATCCAGACTGAAGAATTGTAGTTTACATCAGAATTTCATCCTGAACTGTCAATTTGACATGGAAACAGCTTTATTTTTGGTCTCAGACTTCTCTGTTTGGTGTAAGTGTGGTATGGAAAGCACATCTTTCATATGTTGGCATGTGTTTGTAAAGGGTGGTTTTAAAGGAACAAGAGTCTTTCAGAGTCTTGCTTATGCAAATGGTGATTAGTTGTGATTGGGACTCCAGCAGATGTCCAACACATAATTATTCTGAAATAGTAAGAGAGCTGATATACTGTTCTTTATAAGGTATAATGACAAGTAGCTTTAATCAGTGTGTTCAGGGCACCGTTTGTGATAATTACTGATGTAGTCTTTAATCTCCAGTTGCCTGAAGATAAATGGCTGATCTTTAGAAAGAACTAAATTATTTCCTAGCTGTAGCAGTGTCGTGGTTTAACCCGGCAGGCAGCTGAACACCACACAGCCGTTCGCTCACTCCCCCCACAGTGGGATGGCGGAGAGAATCGGAAAAAAGGTAAAACTCGTGGGTTGAGATAAAGACAATTTAATAGGACAGAAAAGGAAGGGAAAATAATAATAATGATAAAAGAAAGTACAAAACAAGTGATGCACAATGCAATTGGTCACCACCCACTGACCAATGCCCAGCCAGTTCCCGAGCAGTGGCTTCACCCCTCTGGCCAACCCCCCGAGTTTTTGTTCAGCATGACGTGATATGGTATGGAATATCCCTTTGGTCAGTTGGGGTCAGCTCTCCTGGCTGTGTCCCCTCCCAGCTTCTTGTGCACCTCCAGCCTCCTTGCTGGCAGGGCAGTATGAGAAGCTGAAAAATCCTTGACTTCGTGTAAGCACTGCTCAGCAACAACTAAAACATCAGCGTGTTATCAACCTTATTCTCATCCTAAACCCAAAGCACAGCACTATACCAGCTACTAGGAAAAAAATTAACTCTATTCCAGCTGAAACCAGGACAAGCTGAAAACATGGTAACTAATAATGTGACAGTAACTGCTTTCTTTAACCATTGGCATATTTCTTTTCTGTGGCTCTTATTTTTTGATCTGGCATATGCAGGGTACAGCAAGGCAATGATCTGCATTATGATAGAGTTCAAAACTGAGATTAACTTGGAATTAGGCCTAAAACATGATGCTGAAAAAGCTTTGCAATCTTTTCACTGTGAGCGTTCAATGAAAATGTCATGAAATCATCTGGAGATTCTTGTGAGACTCCAGACAGGATGGTGATGGAGTCTCCTTCTGGAGAAAATCCTCAGGAATTGCTCATATTGGACTGATAATTGGTTCCTTTTGAAAATCAATAGAATTTGCATAGAAAGTTCCACTTTTCTTTTTTTTTTTTTTGCTATTTTTCTCCAATGCTTATGTGTTGGAAAGAATCACACTGTTGCATTCTCTTTACAAATCTCTCTGCTGCATTCTCTTTACAAATCTCCCTGTTTCTCTGGATACCACTGTGAAAAAGTCAATCATACCTATACTTGTATAACTGAAAAGAAGTTTTCTATGGCTAATTTAGAGTAGTTGTGAGTAGAGTGGTAAAAGGCAGACTGAGCATGAAGAATTTATTTCTCATTCACAGCTACTATTACAGTTACATACTGAAGAACTTATTTGGTTCCCATCACCATAATTTCTCACTTTGGGGCTGAAATCCACTGATGTAGTTTGTGCAGTCATTCACCTGACCAACATTCTTTCAATTAAAATTTTCCCTTTCTACAGGTTTCAGCACTGATTTTTGAGGAATTTTGTAGGAGGGGGCTTGGGGCAGATGTTTCTTTCTTTCTTCCCTGAAATGGAGTGCACGAGCAGCAGGAACAACCTTTCTACTCTTCACTTTAGGAAGTGGACCACGCTGCTCTCTACCTTTTAATATAGTGCTCTATGATTCAGTTTTTCTTTCTTCTCAGTATTTTTTTCCCAGTGGTACTTTGTTGAAAAATTATCTTCATATGCCCTAAAGAACACTACAATAATTCCCACTGACTGATGATGAGAGAGTTCTTGAAAGGAGACCTAATCAACTCTCATAGCTTCTGAGCTGACGGCCTTTCCAACAGGAGCACAGATGCCAACAACAGCACAGTTGAGATCCATCATCTGGAAGCTAACCCTGTGCTATTGGCACGTGTCCCAGATAGCAGCTCAGGGACTGGGAAATGAGAGAAGAGATTCCTTCTTTTTCCAACCACTTTGTCTTGTTTTATGGAAACAAATCTTCAAGTGACAGCACGAGCCTGTACCTCTGTTCATAGCCATCATGTCAGTCATAATGACCCAAGAATCACTTTCACAGCTAATATGAATTATATGTTTTGGTGCAGTGTTTGGGAGGAACACTTATAAGCACAGTCCCCGCAACATCAGTTTGTGCACAAATGACTGCCCTTGCTCCAATGATCTCAAGTTCTCTGAGGATCAGACAAGTTTCAGCAGTCTGACAAACAGAAAACAATGTGCTAAGAGATTACAGATGGGTCAGTGTGTTATGATTCTCAAAAGTATTGCCAGACAGAGGTGAATAACATTAGACAAAAGTTTAGCCAATATAGATAAAGCATTTTTTGAAGCTTCATGGAAAGATAAAAATAATTTTAGAAGCTCTTCAGTACAAGAATAACTTCTCCTGAAGTTGATTTGACTTAATCACATGTTCAGAGTCTGTACTGGAGTGTTTTGATGAGTGGCAAAAAAAAAAAAAATTGGGACAGAATTGGGTAATATTTAAGGAAGCTCTTTGCATAACTGATAAAGGTATGTGAGTATTCAGGCAGTTAGACATATAAGCATTTGGGTGAGAATCTAAGTCTAAAGATTTATTTAGGGTAAGCTAGACACAGTCAGATGCATATGAGCTTACACTACTTCTCTGACTGGCATAAACCTTAAGAAATCAAGCTTCCAGTCAGTCTGGTTTTAAAATAGTATTTACGTCTGCTGTTCCCAGCTTCATATTATGGTATTTGAATAGGGTCTGGTGCATTGATGCTGTCTGTGCATTCAGTCACTATATTGTCTCAGGATAGCTGGGTGTGTCATGAAGTGTGAAGGACCTGCAGTATCATTCATCTGTAGCCTCTGGTTTCTAGTAAGCCTATTCCTTCAACAGCCTATTCCTATTACTTTTCCTCCTTGTCATGTTCATAGAATCATAGAATGCTTTGGATTGGAAGGGACCTTTAAAGGTCATCTAGTCCAATGCCCCTGAAATGAGCAGGGACATCTTCAACTCGATCAGGTTGCTCAGAGCCCCGTCCAACCTGACTTTGAATGTTTCCAGGGACAGGGCATCTACCACCTCTCTGGGCAACCCGTTCCAGTGTTTCACCACCCTCATCGTAAAAAATTTCTTCCTTATATGTAGTCTGAATCTACCCTCTTTTAGTTTAAAACCATTACTCCTTGCCCTATCACTATAGGCCCTATTAAGAAGTCTGTCCCCATCTTTCTTATAAGCCCCCTTTAAGTATTGAAAGGCTGCAATGTTGTCTCCCAAGATGTTCCCAAACTCCTTCCATGTGCAAGAGAAAGCCATAAAGTCAGTTGAAGGCACTATATGTCTGCTCCTTGATGACCCAAACCAAAAGTCATTGTCATCTCACAGGTTTGTGTTAGGTCTTGAAGCAATCTGCAATGTCTCTGTTGGAATTAGGTCTACCTGGCATTGGTAGACAGAGTTGGCTGATGAGAAGCAAGGGTAAAAGCCTGAACGAGACAGAGGGGCACCTCCAAAGCAGTATTAAGTCATGTTCCTGGGGGTGGTAAAGCACTGTTTCTGCTCTACATATTGTGTTTCTTTTGTAAACAAATACAGTTTGACTCTTCAGAGCTGTCAGTCAAACCCTCTTTCTCCTCTGCTGAACTCACTGGAAGTATTTTATTTAAAACCATAAAATGATGGCCTGCAGAATAAATGGTAAGCTACTCATGGTTCATGAAATTTGATTGTCTTCAAGTGTAAATTACTTGAGGGCTGGTATATGTACTATGCATAATACAGGAGGTATCTACTGGGCTACGAAAATGAACCTGTGAAAATGTAATACTTATGCAAATTTATACAGCTCCAGCTATTCAAAAGTTCCCTATTTTGTTGCAGTAAATTATAGCAAATTAATATAATTGCCTTAAACTAACATACCCAAGAAAGTTTCTGATTAGCCATTACTTCTGCTTCAGTGTTAAAATAGAAATTGTGGATTTCTGGAGTGATAAAAAGGACTGTATATTGTTTTATAATTGGCTTTGCAATTTGATGTATGTTTGCATGCATGTCAAAGAGCTATAAATGATTCATTGCCTGAGAGTGTCATAAGTGAAGACTTCAGGAATGCAGCATAATGACAGCATTAGACCTTGAGCTGTTTCCTGGCAGCAAAAGGCATAGATACCACATCAAAGAAAACAGACCAGCATTATAGCACCTAGGCTAAAGCAGAGCATTTCTTGTGCAGACTGATTGTTTGCAAGAAGGAAGGTGCCTGTAACCACGGCTGTAAATGATTATTTTGGGGCATGATCAGTTGAAATAAAGTAATACTCCAGAAAAAACAGGTTTTGAAACATAGCTAAGAGAAAAATCCAATGGATCTCATTTGGTGACTTTGAAAACTTCAATTACCTGAGTGATGGAACTCTCTGAGCCACAGAATTATCTTCAGCAAAATAATTGGTACAGGAATGGAAATGGATTTGTCTTACTTAGTTTTACAACAAACCTTGGAGTAGGATCTTGCAAGAGTTCTTCTGTTGATTATTTTTCGCCATTCAATAATGGACAAAATTCAGGTAACCTGAAAAATAGCATATTTAGAACCAATACAAGGATTCTTTTTTTCTCAATTTTTATAGACCATAAGATAGCTGGTATAACACCTTGCTGGGAGGTGCTTCTGTGAATGTTGTAGGATTTGCCACAATTGTGCAAAATGACAGCACTGACAACTCCTACAGTCCCTGTTCAGAAAGGATAGGAACTGTGAGGGCTGTGGCGTAAACCAATATTTGGGCAATTTGAGCAAGACTTTGCCTGAAAGCATGCAATTTCTGACGTTGTCAGGGCTTAGGTTTGGATTTTCTTTTCTTTGTTTACCTCTGCCTCCTCAGTGAGTATTTGATACTTAACTATGATTGGTTGCAAAACACAAGACTTGTTGGACTTCTGTGCTGATCCAGTTTGACAGAGCCTATACAAATCAGCATATTTTTCTTACATCTTTGGGGAAAAATGAGAAGTCAATCATGAACCGCGTAGAAAGAGGGGGATATGCAAGAACATTTGCAAATAATAGTAAGAAATAATAGTGCTATCAATAGAGACATGATTTCTTCCCACCTGCATATGACTCAGAGGAACCTACTTGGTAACACTGTGGCTGTGTAACAGACTGAAAGAAACAATAAAATAAAAAATCTGCCTTAGTAACGAAATGTCAAACTGCTTAAAAAAATGAACCCATAAAGGTTGAAGTAATTTGTCACTGCCAAAAGACAACTAAATATTTCCTCTTTAGCCACTGTTTGACAGTGTTACTAATGTTTAAATTTACCAAGCTGAGGAAGAGATCAGAAATAGTGTTATGATTGTTCTAATTTTTATCTCCATTTGTGAAGACAAAGCTAATTAACCAGCAAGCAGCAACTACTCTGATTATAGAGATCTCAACACTGAATTCTGGGCAAATCTCTCAAATAAATAGATTTGGGTGGGCATGGTTGGTGCCATATCCCTTCTCTCCTATGAGACTCTGTGATCAAGAACTAAAATGACCCATTGGGAAGCTATTTTCAGATAATACCTATTGTAAAAGTCATTTCAGAAGCCAAGCCAGTGGGTGTAGAATGACAGGATTCAAAGTGATCTTGGCCACCTGCAGAAGTAGTCTGAAAAACAAACGGTGCAATTCATAAACATCCTGTTCATTAGTAGGAATGACAACATATCACAAATCCCAAGAGGCTCATGTCCCTGTACCCTTTCTATTAAAACAATTCACAAGCCTTCCTGGTTTCTGGATGTTACCATGCCATGTTGCAAGACAGTAGATATGTGTTCCCCACAGCTAATACCAGTGGGTCTTGATTAGAGCAAAGACTCAGGTCATTAGATTGATAGGGAATATAGACAAATGCTGTAATGCACGGAGATCCTGTTTCATCTGTTCATCTGTCTTTTTTTTTTTTTTTGTCCGTCCTCTTTGAATTCTAGGTTCCCTAAGAAAAGGAAATATCTCTTATTTTATATTGCATGGTGTTTGAATAAGGGTCCTCAGATTTTGTTTGTGGTAGCATCAAACTCATAAAGCTCTTTTCTGCAAAATGTGAACTGGAAATGAGAAAAGCCATCACCTCATTTAAGTGGGACTTGCTTTTTGATAATCTTTTTAGTATCCTTTCTGCACTTTTGTCCTGCCTGGTTCTTTATATATTCCTTTCTTTAGACAGGAGGATCCCAGTCTTTGCCTTTGAATCTTTCCTTCTGCACAAATATCCAATACACTCATCTCAATTATATCTGAGAAGCAAATTCTATTTCTATTTGTAAATCTTACAGCAGTCATGAACAAAGAGATGCAGAAACAGAATACTACTTCTTGGAGTAACCAGCAATCCATCATCTCTCATTTCGTATTACACATCTTCCAAAGTAAGACTCCAGTCTTATGTCTCCATGTAATTTCTCCTTCCCCATAGATCAGGATCCACATCCACCTTGTCACAAAATTCC
The DNA here is from genome assembly GCF_034638445.1 of Ciconia boyciana. Taxonomy (NCBI): domain Eukaryota; kingdom Metazoa; phylum Chordata; class Aves; order Ciconiiformes; family Ciconiidae; genus Ciconia; species Ciconia boyciana. The sequence continues at coordinate 6,366,288 of NC_132935.1, forward strand.
GCACTTGCTAGCTGCGGGCTCTTTTTGCCTCTGCTCAGCTTATAGGTAATACTGATACATAGTCAATAGCCTGCACCAATGAGCTCACCTTCCAATTTAAATATATTTCTCTAACTCAGGTTACTGCTGTCTATAACTTGTGCATGGTTTGTGTACAACCACAGTCATAAGTACCAGAACTTCCTCCTGATAACTTTTACTCAACCTGCAGATTTGGAACACTGTCTTCAAAATAAACAATTTTTTCAGGCTGCAGTAGCACAGAAAATCTATCCTTTATCTTATGACAAGTTGGTGCTCCAGTGTCTGAAGTAATTAACTCTTCCTCCATATATGGACATATTTGTAGCTGAGTATAGTTTTATTTTAAGAGAGTAGCAGGATGCAAAGTGGTTGGGCTTTTTAGGCTTAAAATGGCAGCTTTGTGTGCTACTGTCTCAAGGTCTTCACACAACTCAAGCACAGTTTGTTGGGAAATTTCACTAGGTCCAAGCTAAGTTTTCATTGTCATGATCTGCTGCATAAACAAAGCGAGCTTGGTTGCTATAAGTAGATTTCTTTAATGAGACTGCTCAGTTGATCCTGTGCTTAGTGGCAGGATATCGGCCAGGACCCTCTTATTCTGATTCCAGTGATAATACTCCACCTTAAAAATAGGACCCACCAAATATTTTATCACTATGATATTGAATTTTGAGGCAATTTCTGTAAACATTTTGGAAGGGCAAAAAAAGGAACCAAATTTCAGAAAGCCCCAATGAAGTAGCAGTGGGAGAAGTGCAGTGCAACTTGGGTTATTTCTCGAAACTGAATGACACGCAGAGGATGCAGTGTCAGCCCAGTTCTCATATGTTGTAGCCCATTGGTATGCCATTTTCCTAACAAGTGGGAGAGCCCAAATACTGTGGTCAGAGATAAGAAGGGGTAATGCAGTCGCTGAGTTCAGTCCACCACTTTTGTGGGGAACTGCAAAATAGGCATGTATTATAGTAGGTTGGAATGTATTTTCCACATGAACATCCTCTCTGCATCCTGCTGTTTACTGTTCCCCAGCTTAAAAAATTGCTATGGCATCCTGTGCTATGTTACATGATTCAGCACATGGCAATTTATCTAGCTTCACAACGTACAGATGAGTTTAAGGTATGTTTTAATTTGTATCTGTACTGCATTAAGAAGGTGTGCAAGGTCTGTTATGGTGCTTAAGTGACAAGTCTTGAAACGTGAAGCCACAATAATTAGATAACTTGCAATCATTATTAAAAATGTCTTTAAAAAAAAAAGAAAAAAAAGAAAGGTGTTTCATTTCACTCTGAACAAGGAAATACTTTCTTTCTAAGTTGACCTAACATGTTCTTTTTTTTCCAGTTTGGGCATCAAACTATAAAATCCATTATCCCTGTAGCTCTACTCATATGTGAACAGAGATCCAAGCCTAAAGTTACTTTCTCTCTGCCAAGCCTAAAGTGACTGGCAGTATTTAATAGAGCCTGGCATTTCTAAATAGGCAGCTGTGGTCCTTGCTGTTGCTTTTATTAAATAAAGAGCATTTCAGAGTGACCATTTGCTCTGGGTCTGTGCATCAGAAAGCAACACTGAGCCAAGTAGCTCAGTGCATGCAGTATGATAGAAGTTCACTGTGTTTAATAGCATATTGTGCCAAAAACTATGAGAGAAATGGCATCTGCAAGAGAACTGGTTTTAACCAATTTGTTTGTCAGGTCAAAACTAGCCCACATGCTCTGGCAACGTATCTTCAGTTGTCCTTTGTATCAGCCATGGCCATACCCTCCTGCAGGGAACACTGTGAGGACAGCACAAGATGGGACCTTCACTTCCCTACGTACCTCTTTTTGCTTCCATCTCTGGTCCCTTCAGTTCCTGCTTTTTCTCTAAGTTAGAGGATTTCCAAGCTTACACTAGACCCAGACGAATACATGCTCTGGGACTGGTTGTCAGCTCCTTGGAGCCAGCAGTTACCGCTGGGTGAAGAAACTAAATAATTATGTCTGAAACATTCGTACTGTTTGAGAGAAGAAAATATCTATTCAAATTCAGGATGCCCTGCAGTTCTCTCCCTCTGCCTGCACCTGAAAAGAGTTGCTCAGATGATCTTTCTGAGCATTAGTTTTCTCAAATGTAAAACATGGAGAACGGTACTGACTTATTTATGATGCACTTCAGATTTTATAAATGACAACCTCTATATAAAAACAGAGCCTGTTATCTTTGCGTGTTGTTTTTATTGCCATTGATATTTCAGTATTTCCAGGCTGACATAAATATATTACCTCTAAACCCTAAAACATCACAGTTCACTAGGAAAAGACAGTTCAAAACTGTATGAATTACTTTTTTTTTTTTTTAGTAAGCACTGGGGTGGAACTTCTCTGCCCATCTCTGAATTGTCTCCATCCAAGCTTCTAGTTTAATTTTCCTTCATACACAGTCTGTGGAAAGCAAGGAGCATTTCTAAGGAATAATGCATTATAACATAAACATTTGAAGTAGAAGGGATGAATTGTGCTCCGAAAATGCCCGTTTCTCTCTATGTGCTATGAAGGGAGTCCAGGGTGATAAGCTGAGCTGGACATGTTTACAGTCCAAATATAAAAGTTTTGCTAGATACTCATATCACCATTCCTATGTGAGCACACTGGGATATGTATTAGAGCTTTGATCATTGCCGCCTATGTAATTCATTGCAAACTTTTTAAAACAAAACGCTTAGGATGCTATAAAATCCTGGGAAGCACATATTTATTTATTTATATATTTATTTGTGTATTTAGTATCAGACAGTACATAGCATTGACGCAAAGAGCAAAATTCCTCCACCAGCTGCTAACATGCACGATTACATAGCATAAAGCCTTCTACACCCCAGCCAGAGCAGCAGCTGAAGTATCCTCCCCTGTTGCTATGTATAAAAGTTGAATCAAAATATTTTTGGTATTTTTTGTTGTCCTCAATGCCAATTCTGATGGCACAATTGCATTATGCCACTGAACAGGATCTCCTTCTATATGTGTGAGTGTGTACATACAGGTGGGAGAGACAAAAAAAATGTTAACAAGTGTCCTTTTAAAACTTGACTGGTTTTATGCCTGCTGCCTGCAGCGATCTGTAATAACAAGGCAGCTCTTCAGCTCAGGGGTCCTTGTTTGATCACAGCAATAGGAGTGGATTTGCTTTCCTTATCTGTGAATAAGCAGCATGGACTCTCTTTAATCAGAAAGGACAATGTACTAAGGCCCTTTTTGATGTCTCCACCATGTTATTTTGTTTAGGAGGTCAGAATTCACACCATGTGTGCGTGTGTGTATTTACAAATATTAAATTTACAATTATACATAAAGATCAGCTTTTATCTTTGTATATATATATATGTCAGTCTGTCTATCTATCTATGCATCTAAGCTGGCCTCTTTTTTGCATAAACAATTATTTTCAAACAGTTTGAAAATCAACCACTGTTTTTTCCCATAAAATAATTATTCAGTGTTGCTGTATCATTTCTTAGCCAAATGATACTTCAGTGTGCTTTGTGAATGTTCCCTACACAGACTCTTAATAATAACAAGATGAAGATATGGACTAATATGTGTCATTTTCATACATATATCCAACAGAGGGAGAGGAAAGCATATGACGTTTCTTGTGCCAGATGATTCAGTGCTCATCTCGGAAGAAGTATGCCTCCTGTCAGACACCTGCTCCAACTTTCATGAGACATCTTCCCCAGTGCTTAATTTACTGCTAAAGAAATGTTTTTATGGCTTTAATTTTCTCTTTGGTGATGTATAACCCTAGAGATCAGGTGGAGGAAATGGAATTTTTTCCCATCTTATTCATCATAATCAGAATTGTTTAAAGACTTTTGTAGAATGCCCTGTGTGTGCTTTTACATGAAGAGCCATCATGATTGTAGACACTTGTAATGATATATAGGATGTAACTTGACCTGCAGACACTAGGTTCACTTTTCAAAGCTATGTGGGAAATAGACTTCAGACAAGCTGAGGAGATTTCAGAATGTGGCTTCACTTCTATTGAATAGAAATTAAAAAATTGTTAAATGTCCCCTAAAAGAAAAAATCTGGAAAAAACCCACAACAAACAAAAACACTTGTGCACGGAATAAAGGTTTTTGTTGTGTTTTGGACCTTTATACTGTATGATATACAGCTATCCGAACATGACCTTGATGAAAAAGAAAATGAAAAAAAACCAGCCAGAAGCTTTATTTGAAATGAAAAATTAAAATGTTTTGTTCTAAGAGTGTCAATACGAGACATTTGGAACTTTGTTAGTGTTTTACCAGATTTTTCTCCTAAAATAACTTTAAGGGAAATCAGTATGACCTGTGAAGAATTTTTGTTTTATTAGAATGGTATTTTTAGATGGAAATTTTCCTATCAAATACTTTCTTGGCCACTTCTTCTTTCTCAGCTACTTGTAATTAAGAAACCTACAGTTTGTATTTTGAACAGTAACTTAGAGTATTGAAAACCTGAGACACAACCATTAGAGTTGACCAGGATAATTTTCTTCTACCTGTTCAGAAGATGGCTCTTTTTAAAGTCTGATGGTTCCTGTTTTACAAGGGCCTCAAGTCAAATACTTTCTTCCTGCTAATTTTGTACAAAGTGTAATTTATCACTAAATCTGACTCCAATCTCAAATATTGTTTCTACTGCATTATCATCCCAGTAGTTTTGACAAAGTAACTCTAATTTAAGAGTTAATATAAATGTCAAATTGTATCTTGTATTTACAAAATACCAACCTACATTTTCTTATGTAACAGATTTAGTGAGAGGCAAAGCATAAATAGTTCCATATATTGTCAGTGTCTTTCTAGCTACTGTCCTTTATTGACACTTTTGATTAGTGTTACTAGTGTCATATAAATCAAAGGTAAATATAATATAGTGATTTTGCTTTTCTTTTAGAGTTTTGGGTAATGAACCATCATATTATATAGCAGACTAGTAAATCAAAGCAAGGCAATTTATTAAGTTGATAGAATATGCACATTCAAGTGCATCCTAGTCCAATATATCTGTTTATCTTACATGTTTGGTTCTAGGTTTCACTTTGTTTGATGGAAGGTACTTAACTTTCCCAATTTTCCATAACTGTTTCTCCCATAAACATATTGTCTTATTGTTAGTGGATAGTAGAGGAATGAGGTTTATAGAAACTGGCTCAAGTGGTTGTCACCCATCCCTCAAGAAAGTTCTGTGTTCACAGATCTGCTGCTGACAGGTGGAGAACACAGAGATGTATTGTTTTTCCACCAGATAGGATCAAGATTCGTGTACCATGCCTGTTATATGTAGTCTACAGTCTTTCTGTTAGACAAATATTTAAAATCCCTTTTCTTTCTTGGCTGCGTATTTTCACCATACCTTTAGGCATTTAATGTTTTGGGGACTTTTTCCTGTCTCTCAAAGTAGGCTAAATTCAGCCACCATTTAGAGAAATTGTTGGGAGCATTGGCAGAGTGATGCTACATAGATAGCATGATTGAATATGCAGTGTTTGCTGAGGAAACCAGGCTAAGAAGAAACAGCATGTAACCACAGAATGGCATCCACAAGTTGGCCACTGTGGACTTTCGTGTCTTTGAACTACGGTATGGTTTCAGATTTGCCAATAATTTTTCACTGTCTGGCACAGGGATCTAGAAGTTATTTTCTATTGATGAGCAAATTAATGAGGGGGACTTGTTTTGGTTTGGGTTTTTTTTCCATAGTTGAATGGAAATGTAAATATATATATATATACACACGTGTGTGTGTATACATATAGAGTTTTTTAAATATGTATCATCATATATATTTATAGAAATATTCTTAGTTAACCCAAATGCAGGATTTTTCTGGGTTTTTTGCATGAAACATTCTCTTTGAAAATACTTCATTTTAAATCATCATGGTTCTTTTTTTAACTTTGGATTTCAAGTCATTTCTGCCATAGAAACTGGTCTGGGGCTCCGAAGAAGACATTCTTTGCCTCTTTGGTCTTGTCTCAGAGCTCAATTTAGCATATTTACATGATAACCTCTTTAAGACAAAAATAATTTCTGACATGCAACCAGTTTCAGTAAATGGGTTAAGAACTTGCCCTTCTCCCACCACTGGTGCCCTCTGCTCAAGCTGTAGATTTTACATTTTACATTCACAACACCAATTTGATTAACAGGGATATATCATATCTCCCTCAACGTGCATAGTCATCTGTGTCCCTTCACATGAAAAGGGAACATCTGTGGGTCTGCTATTGTTTCTCAGCAAGAAATAAAAAACAGGGTTAAAGGATGGAGAGAAACGAAGGCCAGGAGAAATGAAAAACTACAATAATTTTAGCCATTTAATAAATTTATGTTTGCTTTCTGTCTCTGTGGAGGGCTAGATATAGCAGACCTTCTGTTTTTATTGGGGTCTCCGTCTTAACTGCAATATAAGTAATATGAATCTTTTGGAAATTATGCTTCTGAAAGCATTTGTCAACTTCTGTAAAATAAAGCATTTTATCACTGGTGGCAAGAGCTATGAATTTAAGGGATAAGTGTGTTATAAATATGAAGTTCAAGTTCATCCTATAGTTATAGTTATGGAATAGTAGGCTGTCAGGGTTGTGACTGTATGGACACTCAATGCACTTTGACGTTACTTCACTGGTGGTCCAGGAACGCCTCAGTTTGTCACCTATATGGATGAGATAATGGATCAACCTGAGAGAAGGTGGCACCAATTAGAAGCAGCACTAACTCATTGCTGTAGAATCTTTCTGGGTGCAAATTTTGATCAGACCCAGAGATTCCTCCAAGCAGCTCCTAGAAAAGCTGACCAGTACAACTTGTGTGCTTTTGTACAGTGACAAACATCCTGGGTGGTCAATCTGGCTGTTCCAGAGATTCTGATAGGAGGTTCCTGAGGCAGAAGTGACCAAACTGAACACAGATAAGACTCTTGTGGATGGTCAATAGGAAGTATTCCTGCAGAGGTCTTTCTAGAACAGTCTTTCATAAACAGTTGAGATATTAATGAGATGTTTCATACGTAGTTTAAGATACTCAATAATAATGAATGATGCATGTGCCGGAGTGGTCACACAGGACCACAGCCCAGCTGGTATAGGAATTCAGCAGAACAGCTGGGGGAGTCTCAACTGATCCAGCTGAAGATCACTGTAAGGACCCTTGCAATGGTGTCGTGAATGGAGTGAGAGTGCACTTCACTTGTAAGAGAGAAGCAAAAATATAGTTTATTGATACAGAACAGGGAGTTAACAAAGTTCAATGTGACAGTGTTTTAACAAGATTTGATGACGAGGCACACTTGATTATTTACTGCATGGAGGACAGGATCAGACAAAACTGTCAGGGAGACCCTCCCGTTGAGTCATGAGGTTCGGAAAAGGATCCCCTTGCTTTCTAAACTCCTTCTCAGAGAGGAGTCTAGGTGCGGCTAGGTCCAGTCCTAGTCCCAGACTTGGTCAACAGTTTATGTCTAAAGGATTATACGTGTGCAATCAATCCTTTATATCACTTAGCTAAGATTCCAAAGTTTAGCATGCTATTAGTCACTTACCAAGGATCTGTTGTGGCAAGGAATCTCTCAACCTCGAGGAGTAACCTTGAGAGGTGTCCCTGCTCAAGGGGAGGTCCTGGTGTGCAGCCCGCTGCCATACAGGAGAGCTCAAGGGGCTCTTGGGCTGCTCACTATTTATGGAGGATAAGATGATTGACCCATAGTCATATTTGCATGCCGACTACAGATGTTAGTTTCTTCGGTGGGTGCATTGCACAATAGCCCTAGGCTATTGTGTTGTTACCTGTCTCCTGAATCCACTCTGAGCTGATGCAGCCATCATGACCAGATGTATCCATTACAATCACCGCTGGTGGTTATCACCTAAGCAGGGTTGCAGGAGATAAAGGTCAGGGACAGGGGAAGCACACCATCACAAATGGAAACTTGCATCATCCTCTGGACAGCAACCAACTGTCCTGTTCAGGAGATAGGGTTCCCACACAAGTGTTACCTGATGCAAAGATCCCAATAAATTAGGGGTTTTTTGTTTGGTTGGCTGGTCGGCTGGTTTTTTTTAACAAACACTTTGCAGATATAAATGTTTGTGAAATAATTAACAAGCACAAGATAACTAGCATACTATAAGCTGCATGATATAACTCCTGGTTCCCTTCCTGTTTTGCTTTTTTTTTCCTTTAATTGTAAGATACAAATATCTCTCTCTGTCATTTGTGTTCCTACACATGTGAAAGAGTATTCTTCTGCTCGAATGCTTCAGTCATATCCCTAATTACCAGAAATGGTTATCTTTTAATCCTCTTTCTTTTTTCAAAAAAAGATAATGAGGTGTAAACATCAATGTATTAGCTCAAGTCATAACTATAATTTCATTTCCAACCACCAAATAACAGGAAATCTCCTATCTTAGAAAGCAGTCTCCAAAGCAGAGATGAAGAATCTCCTTGGTCAGTGAGTCTGAAGCCAGAATAAAATTTTTATGTTAGGTGACCAATATGGGCATGCAGATGAATGGGCAGACACTGTGCTCTCAGAAACTGCATTCATCTTGGGATGCTGAGATTTATTTCTCTGTTTCAAGCAGTTCTCTAGATCTTCGCCAGAAGTAGGAAAGGTAGGCTAGTTCTGTCTACTAATGAAATAATGCTGGAGACTGCAAAACTGGTCTATTTAGTCTGGAATGGCTTTTTAGTATCTTAAAATTCTTCACAAGCAATTTAAATTTGAATCTGAATTGCGAAATGCTGCTTTGAATTAGATTAAACGTAAAGGGTCTAATTTACCAACTGTTAATGCTATTGTTGAACATTGCACATAGTTAACATAGCTTGTGAAATTACTTTAATACAAAACAAATACAGGCAACTTACTGTATATTACAAAGCGTAAAATCCAATTGGTGCCTTTTGATATTAGATAGATTTAGTACACTGGAAGTGGATATTCACAAATTGTTCTCTGCATTTGAATAATGAATTGGCGTGAACCTTATTTAATTACAGTGTTTGCTTTTCTCAAGTAATTTTCCTTTCTCTTGTTATAAAGGAAAAGTACATTTATAAAGTAATACACTCTAATTATAGGAGAAATCTGTTGACTGAAAAGAGCATTACACAGGAAACCTATTCATTTAAAAGGCTGATTTATTTAAATATATTCGGCAGGGATATTGTCAAGAATGTTTAGTTTGTTTGGGGTTGTTGATTTTGTAGGCTATTTTACTTGGCTGGGCAAATCTAGAAGAACATCTTAGAGGATAGATGGACAAGGGACAGTGACGGTCTAGCATTGGGATCTAGATTTGCAGAATTGATCAAATTGAACTGAAGCCTTTACATTTCCAAAACACTAGGCAGTTGTTTTTATCTGGCATTTGACTAGGTTTTTCTTTATGTCATCACTCCTCAGTAAACTGAGAAACAGAGAAATTAAGGCTACAAGTACAGGATTCTTCATGACACTCTGCAACTATACCTTAAGTGATATATCCTTTTTGATATAATGTGTACACATAGGCATTCACCTGACACTTAGGAAAATTAGTTTCTCTATTTTGCCACTGAGAAGCAAGAAACTATGAAGTATTTTACATTTACTCAGTCGCTGAGGTGAGCAGCTCCCATGCTGTCATGATCCACAGAGGAGTGCTCTAGCACGGTGCACAGGGAGATTTCCTGAACCTCAAGGGAGCTGAGAGACCTGCCAGGAGCCTGCAGCTCACACGACAGCGGCTGAGGAGACCTGTCACCGAGGTGAGCATCTCCAGTTTGCGCAGAAGGGCACGCAGGAAGGGTGCTGTAACTCTGCCGGCTTGACCAGGGAGCAATAGTATCTACCTGGCAGAAGTCCATGTTCTCTCTAAACTGCACCTGCCACGACTGATGCAGCTTCCCAGACAGAGCTCCGATGGGAACATGCTGCCACCCAGGTGTCATCAGGGTGTGCCCTGCTCTCATGCCAGTACCAGACGGCAGTAGTGAGCAGACCTGTGGCAGATGCGCCAGGTAGAGGAATTCTTCTGCTTAGTGACAGAACTCCGGGAGGAGGTGAGTAGGTTGAAGAGTATCAGAGAGTCTGAGAGTGGGATAGACTACTGGAACTGCACCCTACCTTCCTTGGGACAGACCCGTCAGGCAGACAAGACACATGATACAGAGGATTCCCTATCGTCTCTCTACCTGCTGGAACGCAGTGACTTAAGGGATAGGGGGCAATGGTGAGAAGTTCCTGCCTGGCGCAGCAGGCGCTTCTCCTCCATGGCTACCGCACCTTCCCAGATGCCCTTACATAATAGGCACGAGGTTCTTCAAGTGGAACCAAACAGTGATGAGGATGATGGTTCATCTAGGTTGGAGGTGTTGCCAAGTTTAAGTCGATTTATGTCCTGTGTTGAAACCACTTCCATAGAAAAAAAAAGATGGGTCTTTGTCATAGAAGACTTTCTTCTGTGGGGAACAGAAGGCCCAATATGCTGACCAGATGCATTTCTTAGGGAAGTCTGCTGCCTCCCTGGCGCCAGAGCTAAAGATGTAACAAGAAAGCGTCCTACGCTGGTATGGCCCTCAGACTATAACCCATTACTGCTTTTTCAGGTAGTCAGCAATGAAGTTGCAATAAGACATCCAAGGGCAATCAAGAGAGACCTCAGACCCTTAGGACAACTGGTTAGAGGATCAGGAGCACAAGTAGGGTTCTCCTTTATCCTTCTAGTTACAGGGAATGATGAGGGAAGAAACAAGAAGGTCCAGCTAATCAATACATGGCTCCGAGCCTGGTGTCACCGGAAGAATTTTGGGCTTTTTGATCATGGGTCGGTCTACACAACACCAGAACTGCTGGCGACAGATGGGGTACACCTGTATCAAAGGGGGATAAGGATGCGCAGGAGTTTGCAGGGCTCATTGAAAGGCTCCTCCTGTACTCAGCACGTCTGAGGCCGTACCCTGAATCTTTGAGCAGGTGACCCAACTGAAGGGCATCTACACCAATGCACGCAGCATGGACAACAAACAGGAGGAATTGGAAGACATTATGCAGCTGGAAGACTATGATATAGTTGCAATCATGGAAACATGGTGGGATGACTTACACAACTGGCATGCTTCAATGGATGGCTATAAACTCTTCAGAAGGGATAGGCAAGGAAGGAGAGGCAGTGGGGTAGCCGTGTATGCTAGGGAGTGTTTTGATTGTCTAGAGCTTGACAATGGTAATGAAAGGGTCGAATGTTTATAGGTAAGAATCAGGGGAAAAGCCAACAAGGCAGATATCATGGTGGGAGTCTGTTCCAGACCACCCAACCAGGATGAAGAGGCAGATGAAATATTTTATAAGCAGCTGGGAGAAGTCTCACAATCGCTAGCCCTTGTTCTTGTGGGGGATTTCAACTTAACAGATGTCTGCTGGAAATACAATACAGCAGGGAGGAAACAGTCTAGGAGGATAGATACAGTCTGGAAGATAACTTCCTGACACAGCTGGTGAGTGAGCCAACTAGGGAAGGTGCCTCGCTGGACCTCTTGTTTGCAAACAGAGAAGGACTTGTGGGAGATGTGATGGTTGGAGGCTGTCTTGGCCACAGTGACCATGAAATGATGGTTTTAGATTCTCATAGAAGTAAGGAGGGCGGTTAGCAGAACTGCCACCTTGTACTTCCGGAGGGCAGACTTTGGACTGTTTAGGAGCATGGCTGACAGAGTCCCTTAGGGAAGCAGTCCTGAAGGGCAAAGGAGTCCAGGAAGGATGGACATTCAAGAAGGAAATATTAAAGTTGCAGGAGCAGGCTGTCCCTATGTGCCAAAATATGAGCTAGTGGGGAAGAAGACCAGCCTGGCTGAACAGAGAGGTTTGGCTGGAACTCAGGAAAAAAGGAGAGTTTATGACCTTTGGAAGAAGGGACAGGCAACTCAAGAGGACTACAAGGATGTCATGGGGTTATGCAGGGAGAAAATTAGAAGGGTCAAAGCCCAACTAGAACTTAATCTGGCTACTGCCGTAAAAGACAATTAAAAAATGTTTGTATAAATACATTCACAACAAAAGGAGGGCTAAGGAGAATCTCTGTCCTTTATTGTATGCAGGGGGAAACATTGACAATGGATGAGGAAAAAGCTGAGGGACTTAATGCCTTCTTTGACTCAGTCTTTAATAGTAAGACCAAATGTTCTCGCAGTACTCAGCCCGCTGAGCAGGAAGGCAGGGATGGGGAGTAGAATGAAGCCCTCATAATCCAAGGGGAAATGGTTAGCGACCTGCTACTCCACTTAGACACACACAAGTCTATAGGCCCTGATGGGATCCACCCAAGGGTACTGAGGGAGCTGGTGGAAGTGCTCACCAAGCCACTTTCCATCCTTTATCAGCAGCCCTGGCTCACCGGGGAGGTCCCAGTTGACTGGAGATGGGCAAATGTGACACCCATCTACAAGAAGGGCCGAAAGGAGGACCTGGGGAACTACAGGCCTGTCAGCCTGACCTTGATGCCAGGGAAGGTTATGGAGCAGATAATCATCTTGAGGGCCATCACATGGCACGTACAGGACAACCAGGTGATCAGGCCCAGTCAGCATGGGCTTATGAAAGTCAGGTCCTGCTTGACTAACCTGATCTCCTTCTATGACAAGGTGACCTGCCTAGTGGATGAGGGAAGGCTGTGGATGTTGTTTACCTTGACTTTAGTAAAGCCTTTGATATCATTTCCCACAGCATTCTCCTGGAGAAACTGGCTGCTCATGACTTGGATGGGCGTAGTCTTTGATGGGTAAAAAAATGGCTGGCTGGCCGAGCCCAAAGAGTTGTGGTGAATGGAGTTAAATCCAGTTGGTGGCCGGTCACAAGTGGTGTTCCCCAGGGCTGACTATTGGAGCCAGTTCTGTTTAATATCTTTATCAATGATTTGGATGAGGGGATCGAGTGCACCCTCAGTCAGTTTGCAGACGACACCAAGCTGGGCGGGAGTGTTGATCTGCTTGAGGGTAGCAAGGCTCTACAGAGGGATTTGGACAGGCTGGATTGATGGGCTGAGGCCAATTGTATGAGTTTCAACAAGGCTAAGTGCCTGCTCCTGCACTTGGGTCACAACAACCCCATGCAACGCTACAGGCTTGGGGAAGAGTGGCTGGAAAGCTGCCTGGCAGAAAAGGACCTGGGAGTGCTGGTCAATAGCCAGCTGAATATGAGCCAGCAGTGTGCCCAGGTGGCCAAGAAAGCCAATGGCATCCTGGCTTGTATCAAAAATAGCGTGGCCAGCAGGACAGGAGAAGTGATTGTCCCCCTGTACTTGGTACTGGTGAGGCCACACCCTGAATACTGTGTTCAGTTTTGGGTCCCTCACTACAAGAGAGACATTGAGGTGCTGGAGCATGTCCAGAGAAGGGCAATGAAGCTGGTGAAGGGTCTAGAGCACAAGTGTTATGAGGAGCGGCTGAGGGAACCGGGGTTGTTTAGCCTGGAGAAAAGGAGGCTGAGGAGAGACTTTATTGCTCTCTACAACTACCTGAAAGGAGGCTGTAACAAGGTGGTGGTCGGTCTCTTCTCCCAAGTAACTAGTGATAGGTCAAGAGGAAATGGCCTCAAGTTGCACCAGGGGAGGTTTAGATTGGATATTAGGAAAAATTTCTTTACTGAAAGTGTTGTCAAGCTTTGGAAGAGGCTGCTCAGGGAAGTGATTGAGTCACCATCCCTGGAAGTATTTAAAAGGCATTTGGATGAGGTGCTTAGGGACATGGTGTAGTGGTGGAGTTGTCAGTGTTAAGTTAATGGTAGGACTCGATGATCTTAAGGTGTTTTCCAACCTAAATGATTCTACGATTCTATGATTCTACTTTCAATGTAGTACATTGAGTTTGATGCCTCACTTCTAGTTTGGGTATCATAACAACAGAACATTTTCTATAGGAGATTAGAAAAGGTACAACCTTATCAACCTTCCTGTCTCCCTCTTTTGAAATCTAGGACTCACAGGACTAGTTCAGTCTCCAAAGTTGGTAAAACTTTTCCTTCTCTTGAGGTCGCTAGTTATAGGTTTTGGTAATATGCCTACCTCTCTACTAGTAACTTGCTCAACGTAAAAATGAATGTTATTGCTGAGTTCATCAGTTATGTCCTGAAAATAATCTCATTTCACAGCTGATGGGACAACTTTTTTTTTTTTTTTCCATTTGGGATCAATACAGCTGATGTTCTTTCAAATATCACAGGGAAAAAACAACTCTTAAAGCAAATAATTGCAGTGTCTGCAATTATCAGAGTTGTTTGCAGTTGTTTGCATTATTTTCCTGACTGCCTCTTTTTCCATCATGTCTTCCCTTTCTTGATCTATTTTGCCTCTGATGATGTTGGCACAATGGAAGTCATACTTTTCTCTGGTGTCAGTACTATTAACTTCTGTGTTGTCATCCATCTTTGCTATCAGAGTACCTTTAGGTGGTATGTCTTGAAGTGAAGGTATGTCAGGCATTCATTTGCTCCCAAAATTTTCCGAAGTAGAAAAGGGCAAAAGCCAGAGATACAGCCTACTGTTACAAACAGAGAGGGTCTTGGAAAAGGAAATCAGTGCAGATGCATTTTACAACTAGCATAGAAAAATCTACCTACAAACTGATGAGATTAATATAACAGTAGACCAAATGAATTAACTCAAAAGGTCATGAGAATCTACAAAGGAAACTAACCTGTACTTTTACAATGGATATTACAAGCCCAGGGCAGCCATCATGCTTTGTGCAAGCTGGGATTGTCAGCTTCAGTATGAACGTTTGTTTTAATAGGAGTTTTTTCTTAACCAGAAGTGAACCAATATCTGTCCTTCTGATTCAAGAAACCCAGAGAGCTGAGCACTTTGTAGCTGTTTAATGGGTCATAGACACTGGTTTTCCTGACTGCTAGTTTTATGGCAGTGTTTTTCTTTAGAGTAGCATGTACCATATTTGTTACTGAACTTGATTTGTTAGTATTGTAGTCTGAATCCCTGTTTCAGGCTATAACCTAGGAAATAGGGGACCAGTGAATGTGGAAGGTTTGCGATCTTCAGGCCATCCCAAAGGAAGGCATTTCTTGACATTTCTCAGCTTACTGAACAGTGACGGATAAGCTGATTTAGCTGCAACAGTTTATAATGGCATCATCTGTCAGATGCCTGCCCTGCTGGGGTCCCTGCAGATGAGAATGTACAGACCTTAGTTCACATTAGCTTAAACTGTCCCTGAGGTGTGTTTAATAATCACTGTTATGTCCTGTTCTGCATCCTGTATGTGTGTGACAACTTTCAGAAGAAACAGTCCTGTGAGAGCAGTAATGTCTTTAAGTCACTGAAGGACCAGATATTTGGAGCTTGGCGTCTTTTTTCTATCATGTTCACTTTCCACCTTGACAAGATGATTTTTCAAATTAGGATGGAAGTTCCCATTAAACAACAAGGTTTCAAAGTCAGTTACATTTAATAGAGTTTCATCAAAATACTTCAGCTTAATGATATGGCCTCTTACTCATGTGTGGCACGGCTTGGACTGTGCCTGTTTGGCATGGCCTCAAATTGCGACTATGAAGTGCTTTTCCTCCCACGCAATGGTATTCTCAAAGCACAGCACCTTTCTTTGGCACAGATATTCCTCCCAGAGAACTGGGACAGGAAAAGAAAGGAGATCTGACAGCAATCTTTTCAGTCCTCTATGCACACATGTATATCATCCACATCTCACAGTAATTTAAAAGAAGTGTACATTTCTATGGACAGCAATGCTAGAGGAAATTTGACTTGTCTTTTGTGGCTGTACTCAGTGCTCCTGATTCTAGTTGTCTACAGTGTAGAACGTGTGGTCAGTTGTCCTATGCTTCCTTCATAATTAATAGGAAGAAGTGGCCACAGTTCAGTTCCTTGATTTTAGATGCCAGCTTTATGATGAAAACAATCATTCCCCAGCGATATGTGTTTCTTTATCAGTTCTCCATCTCTCAACAGAGGTGGTAGCTCAGAAATAGATATCTAAGTTTGACTGTGTGAGTCCTTCTCTCAGAACCCGGAATTTTCTTATTGTCTGCTTTTAATGAAGGTATTTGACAATCTTTCTCCTTATGTTTTTTCTTAAGGTAGAAGGTATAAAACTGGAACCTTTTTCTGTGAGAAATACTCCAAGTTAGTCTTTATTCACTTAGTGCTTAATATTAGAAGATGGCATTCCTTTAAGGAGGGAGCAGAAGGAACAGCTTCTGTGGACTCAGTATGATTCTACTTATGCAGAAAACCAACATTACTTTGGAAGACTGCACCATTTGCTAGCCATACTTCTTCCATCCTAAAGCATCTCCTCTTCCAAAATGAGGATCCAGACTGCATAGTATAGAGTATGGCTAAAATGGTGGCAAAGGCTCTGCTCTTTCTCTTGATTCCAGAGGACCCTAGAGCTCTGAAATGATTAATCAGGAGGCAACTTGTCTCTGTTGGTAAAGAAACAACCTAATCCATCATATATACACTCTTGCTATTCATGCATTAAAAAACCCCCACAGTGACATCAATCCTAGAGTTTTCTTTAGGATTGGTAATAACTACATAATAATTTCTTTAGGTTTATTTTATTGGTAATAAAATAAACAAATTTAGGTTGGCATTTAAAATCCTCAGGTGACAGATTAGTAGCACAATGACTCCAGGTGCCTGTTGCTTTTGCATGGCAGTGTCTCTGAAACTAATTGGTTTGGGACTTAATGTTAAAGGATCTTCAGAAATATCTGACCTTTTTTTCATTTTTTGATTCATACTAATCTAATTTATTTCCTGAGATCAGGAGTAAATCTGTAGGGTTAATTGACAGAAATGTTTGAAAGAGGACACAAAGCAGGTAAATTCTTCTTATTCCTGTGTCTACAAAAGAGAAAGTGAAATGGAGGTCCTTCTCAACAAAAGCAGATACATTACAAGCTCTCTAGTATAGGTAGCAGTGCTGCCAAAAAAGACAAGTCCTGGAAGCATCCCTGAGAGCATTGCCAGCAGTTTGAGGGAGGCAATCCTTCCGCTCTCCTCAGCACTGGTGAGACACACCTGGAGTACTGTGTCCAGTTCTGTGTTCCCCAGTACAGGAGACGTGTGGACTTACTGGAGCCAGTCCAGCAAAAAGCACCAACATATTCAGGGGCTAGAGCACATGATGTACAAGGAGGGGCCAAGAAAACTGGTCTTGTTCAGTCCAGAGAAGAGAAGATTCAGGGGGAATGTTACTGCCATTTACAACTACCCAATTAAAGAACAAAGAGAAAATGAAACCATATTCTTCTTGATGGTGCATGGCAGTAGGATGAGAGGCAGCACACACAAGTTGAAACCTGGGAAATTCTGATTTGATACAAGGAAAAAAAAAAACTGTGAAGGTGGTAAAACACTGGAACACCTTATCCGGAGAGGTGGTGGAATCTACCTCTTCAGATATGTTCAAGACTCAGCAGGACATAACACTAAGCAACTTGATCTGATTAGACCTGTTTTAAGCAGGCAGTTGGACTAGATGATCTCCAGAGGTCCCTTCCAGCCTAAATTATTCTGAATTTCTACAATAATGACCAAGTTATGCTGCTAACATACAATGTTCAATGAACTGGTTTTATTTTCTTTTTATAATGGTTCTTTCCCCATTCTGTGTTTTGCTACTGTGTAAATCTTTGCAAAGTATACTTTCCTAAACCCTGTGCTTCAGTAAGTTGAATTATCTGGTCTCTAAGAATTTTTATTAATCCAGCTGAGGTCAAATTTCAAAAAGCACCATAAGAGAAGTGGGCAAACACTAAAGAATTTAAAACAGAGCTAATTGATAAAGATTTTCAACATCTTTAATTCACACATTTTTTAAGCCCACCTGCAGTTGAATTTTCCTATTACTTTTTATTTTTAGTTTTAAACAATAACCTACGCCAAGAAAGGCTGCAAATAGACCTATTAAAGTGTAGTCTTGCACAACAATAGCATGTTACAGTATTGATATGAACTATGAAATTATCCCACATTTTTCCTTCTGCTCGTCAGTGTAGCATTTAAATGCCAGAGTAATTTTTGCCTAAAAAAATCAGTAATGGATTACAAAAGAGGACATTTTTTTCATGACATTGTATATCAACCCATTTCCAATTTTCTATTGGTTCCAGCAGCATTTCTTTATGCTCCCTTTTTCTATATTCCATGGTGAGAGTAAAACAGATTCATGCTGAGGCTGGAGGTTTTGAAACCTTCCAAGAACAACCAACTCCATCAATTATCATCAGCCATTTCTCTGTGGGTCAAGATGAGCAGTCCCCTTTGTGTCTGCCACAGAATGCTAGTTAACATCTTGAAGATTTGCATGAGAAAGCTGAGGGAAACATCCCAGCTCAAACTAAGAGGCATGAAATACAGGTTTTAGGGAAGTCAAAGGGAGAAAAATGCAAGAGAGGCACTGGTGTGTGGTGGGTGAGCCTTCACTATTGCCCCTGGAGATGCATAGCTATTGGGATTGTCAGTGTCCAAAAAGGCAATCAGTACCTAGTTGGCATGTAGGAATTGTATTCTTAACCCCATCAGTGATAAGCAGTGGACTAAATTGCAGATTGTCCATGTTTCTCCATAGCCATGCAACAGTGAGAGTCCTACCCTGGTGCCTTTGTGCAGCCCACATGCTGTAAAAAGCAGATCTAGATGTATTCTCAATATACCTGATGTTTCACAGAGTTCAAGGACAGAGCACCTAGGTGGCTTTCTCACTTCTCTGTTTTCATAACCCTTTCTTCTACTGCAATACAGATAACTTAGTCTTGTTTGGGGGAACAACAACCAGATATAATCACTGATTGCAAGTGCTCACACACCTTTCTACTTCATCATTGGATAAAAATTTTAAAATGCATGGGACCTCAGAAATATGAGCTGTTACTGACAGTTGTCATGCTACTCCTTGCAACTCTCCATGAAATCCTGCACACAAAACCACAGTTTAATAAATACTATTATTTTAAATCTGAGCAGTGAAAATTTCCAATATGAGTAATTTATACAAGTGGTGTTTTTTGACAGAAGTGAAAACTTTTGATTTATGGTGCCCTACTGCAAACTTAGTTTATGTTCTAAGTGTAAATGTTGTTTGGGAAATTTCAGTATTAAACATGCTGTGATCTGTCCAATTACATCTCCTTCCACAAGAGATATACTAATCCAGACATTGATCCTGGAGTACAGAGTGGCTTATATTTGTTGATAGGATAGCAATGCAATCTGCACTTTTTTCACTAATACACATAACAAAGCATACCACAACACCATCTACCATCAAGCTACAACCTTTGCAGAAGGGAATAAGAGGATATGAGGAAAAAGGAAAGTGAATGTATCCATCTTTAGAGCCTTTTCCACCCCTCTTCCTATAGCAGAGAGGGTGTGTTTAGCACAGCACTATGTATGCTGTGGGGAGACATTAGCTCCACAGTGGGACATGTGGGAACGAACTTCTCTGTTGGACTGTTTGGACTGAGGGTCTTTGTAGATGTGACAGCATTGCTGGGACCTAATAGTTTTGGTATGGTTTGGGCAAAATGTACATGTAGAATGAGATATTATTATGATTACACATATAGCTAGTTAGGTGGCTAGGAGGCAGGGATGGTTAAAATCTCTCTTTGGTGCCAACTGCTTGATTAGAAATGAAAGGCTGCCCACAACTGGATTCTTGTGGAAACCTCTAGGACAAATGGAAACCATGAATTTTAATATCTGTATTTTATTTTCTTGATACACTTGTTACACAGGGCAGCTTTTATGTCCCATCTGAAAACTGCATGCAGCATGCATACAAGTGGCATAAGGACCTCTGTCTTCTGCTCTTGAATGCTCAAAGAGGACTTCACATGTACTACACCCTCATAATGAAGGAGATTCCTGATTTACCACAGCTGAAATTGGGTAAGTGAACGGACATTTAACATCACTGAATATTTTACAGTGCTGCATTTTCAATACATATTTTAGTACCAAAATTCTTGGGTTATTCAGAGATTTTAGAGGATTTTTGTTCCTGTTTTCTGATTAGTGTTTATTTTGGCACACTGTTAAAGATGACTGCCTTCTCAGCTTATGCAAATCCTTTTATAGGATGTGGCCTGATGTGTAGAGGGGTAAAATGTTTTGATAAATTTCTCAAAATACTTGCCTTTCAGTGATTTTTGGCCTCAGTTGCTTTTTGAAGATTTGAACTTCCAGTTCTGAATTGCCATGAAATCTCGGGAAGACTCTAGTATATTTTTTCCTCTTGAGCAAACTTTTTTTAAAACTGAAAAGAAAAATCTGAAAGGTGATATGGGTGTTTTTGAAACATACTCCCTCATTTACAATTTGTAATGTGTTTCTTCCCTGCCAATTACATAATTACAACTTGTTCTTTAAAATGATTCTGCTTTTCTTCCTAATTCAATTGTTTAATAGATTTTCTGGTTTTGGCAGAAGCTTTTTTTGGCTGGTCAGGCCTGTTATGTCCAATGTGCAAGTGCTGGCTTGCTGGATTTGCAGGATGGAGCTCTGTAATTTGTGTTTAGTCATGTTTGTAATGGCAGCATGAGCTCCTGTGAAAATGAGGGGCATCCCTGACTAATTCCTGTTGTCCCACCTGTTTCTTTGAATTCAAGGAACGTGGCTCATTATTTCACATCTCTACTTTTGTGTCTTTGTATTTCTGTATACAGGTTTTGAAATTACCAGTTTGTTATGTTGCAGAGATAGTTATATTATGAGAGTCAATTGCATTAGCCAGCTGATTTAAGAAGGGAGCAAAAAACATTTTCCAGTTTCATTGTATGGTTCTTGTATACAAGAACTATCAAACACAATACGTTATGCTTTACAGACTTATGGGCTTGATAGCTCCTATTTTCCACTTCACGTCTTGTTCCCGAACATATATTTCCCTTCAAGATAGCCTAAAAGTCATAGGGTGGGAAGAGGACATACTGTGTTATTCAATCCAGCTACGAGAAAAAAAAATTACAGCATTTTTATTTGCAACTTATTAGCTCTCAGACAGAATCCAACATGCAACAAAACTCATGCTTCCAGCATCTTGGTTATCAGGCACATATAATAAATGATTTGTGTCTCACCTGGACAGGCTTATACGCTGCGAGATGACAGAGTTATGTATGGTTGCTTGACCACAACTCGAGAACTACCCCAGAGCACATATTGCCTTTCTAAATACAAGTAGCTTGGTTTTCAAATGACTACTGGTACTGAAGCAGGCACTTAATTTACAAATGTACTTGTTGTAATGCATGCAAATTTGCAAAATGCTAATACCCTTTTTAGCCTCTTGAGCAGAGTGCTATTTGCATTTTATTCACAGTCTGAAAATCTACTGAAGATTTGGTTTTAAGGCTAATCTTCTGACGCCTGTTGCAAAACTCAGCAAAATCATGGGGTGTAAGATCCACCCAGTATGATAAATATGAAGCAAATTTTTATATCTGCTTCCTTACAATCACTGGGGAGAAACAGAGACATTTAGGACAATAAAATATGTTATCTGACAAGTAGTGCTTTCTACCTTGGGATGGCATGAACTGCACCTTGTACTTGCTCATTTTTCTCCACTGACCAGGGGGAGAATGTAAATGACACATTAAGTTAAAACATCTATATTGGACAGGTCAATCTCTTCAGAGGTTTCTAAAGATAGTTCAGATAAATCCACGACTATAAATCCCTTCAGACTTTCTTAATTCTTTTTTCTAGCTCCCTGAGTAGTATATTAAAAAAATAATAGCCTAGTTTAGACATTAAAAGTGGGAACGATTGTTTCCCAAATTTTGCCAGCTGCAGATGGGTCTTTTCATGGTGCTACCCATCTCAGTCTGTCCTTTCCCATTCCTTAATACTATTTAAGAAGAGTCATTTGGGGACTGGGGAGGAGATTGTCCTGTTGGTTGTTCTGCTTTGTTTCTTTACGGATACTATTAGAAAGTTACGTATTGCAAAATCGAGCTGCCAAAGTTGGAGAGTTGATTTATGTCCTCCTTTGCCTTATAGTCTGTGGTGCATTTAAAGCGGAGAGTCCCTGTGCTGGGTTCTCTCAGGACTGTATCAAAGCACTGCTGCTTGCTGTAGGAGTGGAGAGGTACTTCACGTTCCACAAGGCAGTACATGAGATGCCTAATCTTTTACTACTCAGACATTTGGTATCACTTACACAGTCCTGTGTAGCACAATAGGGAGAACCATTTCTTGCACGTCATTTGCACGTCAGACTTCGCAATGGTAAGATTTTGCATTCAGTTCTGGAGTTGGCCATAAATACCAAAGGCTAATAAGCAAACTTCTAGTAAAAGAGAGGGTAGACAAAGAAAAGAAAAATTCTGTTGACAAAACATGAATGGCAAAAACATTCCAGAACCGCTACAGGTTTAGTGATCCAGGTTACATGACCAGAAGTTGTACCTGCACCAGTACAAGGTGGGTTGTGGAGTGCCCACATCCAAACAGAAACTTGTCTGTCGGGGAAGAATATCAAATGACATATTTCTCACATGAATAAACAGCAGAACATTAACATTTCACATCTACTTGTTCTCAAAACTGATCTCTTTCTTTGTGTTTTTTCCCTAGAGGAGCTATCTGTGGAAGAGATGTTATCTCAGCTTTGTACGGAGCTGCAGGTATTTTCTTCAACAGAATCTGGCCATACATTTTTCAAGTCCATTTTTCAAGCACACTGAGACAGCCCAGTCACGTATCAGATCGGGGAGAAAGGGAATTTGGTGCCTTCAGAAAGTTTCTTGAATGTTTCTCTTCAACCAACGATTTCACATAATTTTGATTAGTTACTTACAAGATGTTTCTGTCACTTTTAACAAGTCACCAGCTAAATTGCTTTAACATCCTTCAGTGAGCCTAGCCCTGAGTATCAGAGTGTGCAGAAAAAAATTATTTGGGGGTAGGTTGCAATTACAGCTTTTATGCTGACAGGAGAAGAGATACTTTGGCAGGTTGTACAACTATATCTTTTCTAATAAAAATGCCTAAATGTGTAGGGAGGCTCATGGGAGGAAAAAAGTTATTTTGGCACAGAAGTGACTGAACTACTCTCTTGAACTTGCTTCTGCCATGTTTATTTCAAGTGAGACACAGACAAGTCATCAAGGGTGCCAGGAAAAAATACAAGCGTCAGCTGATCACTGGGGAAAATGCTTTATAATCAGAGATTTAATAAATTTATTTGCTCAGTTTATTAACAGGAGGGATAGAACAGGGAAGAATGACAAAACAATTAATGGAGGGAAGCTGAAGCCAAACCAAACTGGAAGTACATTCACACTCCAGTTACGAATGGTGGGCTAATGTTTGTCAGCCATTGGTGAAAAATGTTTGAAATGGAAAATGTCTTCATTTTAAGTCATGACTTGGACACTTTGTAAGAAATCTGATTTCATATAAATTTGATTTAAAGAAACATAAGTTATTGGGCTAAGCTCTACTAGATTTAGAAGCTGTAAGGGTATAGGAGGTCAGAAAACACAATCTAGAGTCTCCTTTGGACTTATATTCTATGAGTCTGGGAAAGTCCAAATTGGTTTGGCATACATCAGAAAATGCCAGCATTAATTTCTCTCTATTTTCTAATTTTTGTCCAATTCTTGTTCTCCCAGAAAGCTTATTGACTTATTTTGCATGGCAATATTAATAAAGCCAGACTGCTTTGACTGTTGTTTGAAAGCTGCTGGGAACAGCATAGCAACAGATAGGTGAACACAACAGCTAGAACAGCTAGTTCTCTGGTGTATTATAAAAACTTTGGTTTTCCTGTATGCCATAAAAACGTTCTGCCATAGCACCCTGGGATGATAGTTTTCTATCCATCGATGCATAATATAATGATAAAGACAGTGAATTTGCAGAGACTCTCAAGACGTAAATGTTGAGATCTTGTACACTATTGGTGGGACATAGGCGCAGCATTGATCATCACTGCAGGGTAAATGCTGAAGTCATATG
The DNA here is from genome assembly GCF_034638445.1 of Ciconia boyciana. NCBI lineage: Eukaryota > Metazoa > Chordata > Aves > Ciconiiformes > Ciconiidae > Ciconia > Ciconia boyciana. The sequence goes on from NC_132935.1 coordinate 6,390,342, forward strand.
TACCCCTGTATGGTCTACAGATTAGTATTGGCAATGCTCTCCCAGTGTTTTGCCTCTAGGAGTATGTAAACTAAAACCATTTCTTTTCAGCAGAATATACAAACACCAATCATTTATAAAGGAAGAAAATGCTATTAAAAACCATACAGAGAGAAGCCTGTGATGTTAGTCTCCCATTACTACTGCGTTACCAGAGCCAGGTCCATTTTTTAAATTAAATACAAACAAAAGAAGAAAAAAAAGTGAGTTTAACCCACCATAGCTTTGTATTCAAGCCAAGAACACAGCAGATACTCAATGCAGGAGAAAGTAGGAGGGAAATATTATTTTAATTGTGTGATTGATTTGTAAACAAACAAGCAAAAATAACTCCTCAAAAAAACCTCCTGATTTGTTTTGCATGATAGTATTGTTAAAGCCAGACTACCCTGAGTGGGATTTGAAAGGTGCTGTCACAGGGAACAGCCCAGCAGCAGCTATGTGAATGGAGTGGCTAGAGTCACATTTAGTGATAATTTTAATTGCTGGGTTTTGCTCTGAGGAACTGAGTCCCTGGAATTTGACCTGTGTTGCTAGTGTTGCTAAGCTCTTGTCCCGTGTGTGGCAGTGCAGTAAGACTCTCACAATTAGACGTAGGCATTGTCTTTTCTTTTCTTTCTTTCCTTCCTTCCTTCCTTCTTTCCTTCCTTCCTTCCTTCCTTCCTTCCTTCCTTCCTTCCTTCCTTCCTTCCTTCCTTCCTTCCTTCCTCCATCCCTTCCTTCCTTCCTGTCTAATGTTCAAAATGTCTAATATGTTCAAAAGGTTAAGAACCAATAGAATAGAAAAATAGCCATCATACACCTATTCCTAGTATGGTTTGCATTAATAATGCATCTTCTTTGAAGACTATGCTTTCAGTTTATGATATAAGAGGCAGCTTACTGACTAAATAAAAAGAAAAACTGACATACAGCATATAAAATTAAGTGCAGTAAGGTAGTGCCCTGACTCTGCAAAATGTTTGGGCAGGATCTTTTGTCTACCAGTATCTCCCTGATTTTTCCAGTACCAGAACAGGTACTGGAGCTTGTGTCATTTTGGACAAGTTGTTAAAACAGAATAGCACCCAAACAATGTAAACTCAGTGACAATATCTGTGCTATCCACACATGCATTTTCTCCTTTTCTCTCTCTGTCACACAGACAATTTGCTTTTAAACATGGCTTAGTTTGCAGTGCCACCAATCTGGAAACTACCTGCCTAATAAAATGTGAAAAATAACTAGGCTTTCAACTAGACTGCAGTCCTAATCAAAAAAAGACCTGGCCAAGAACAGACAAGCGATTCCTCTGGCATTATTTCTGGAGTATTTCTGGTAGTATTACCGGTTTCATGGAAGCACGTAGTGACCCTAGGAATAGATGAAGGCTCAGTTCTGTACTCTTTGTGTCAAAACATGGAGGTAAAATTCAGTGGCTCTCTCTTGTTAAAGAAACTGTGAAACCAGGGAGATTGATATGCAGAGACTTTGCTGCTGACATTCACTTCCTGGGCTGCAGAGCTTTAGTGCAGAATTGCAGCCTAGAGCTGGAGAGCACGGAGGGCCCCAGTGTGTCCTAGTGTGGGAGAGAAGCAACAGACTCTGGGATGTCTGTTTTCATCATGTGTGGAGGACACAGTGTTTTGGTTTGGGGTTTGTTGTTCGTTCCACACCCCCCCCCATCACCCATCTGGTATCCTAGTGTGACATGGCTGAGAAGGCTTCTTTTGCTATCTGAAAGGAGATGATGGGCCATGGTTTATTATTTCAGAGCATCCAGCACCATCTGGTGGATAATTTGGACTTTGATTTTTTTTTTCCCCAATTACTACATCTGCAGTACAGTGTCCACAAAAATTGAGGCTGTTCCCACTTCTTGCTCTCCAATTGTGTAGCTGAGACCCTTTGCACTAAAATATGTGTCTTATAAAGAGTAAAAGCAAATGTCTCACCAGCTTCATTTCGGGTAAAATAACTGAAAATAGTAGCTTTAATAATAATTCTAAATCAAGAGGAATTTTGTTGTTGTTGTTGTCCCTAAAAGGAGTTAATCTAACATACTAACTGATTTTCCTTCATGACACTGTCTTGATATTAAATGTTCTCTCCACCAGCTGCTGAGCAATCCAGAGAAGATAGCAGAGCAGATAAGCAAGGACCTTGCCTGGCTTTGCTCCCACCTCCTGGCCCTGTGGACCCAGTTCCTGGAGGTGGCAACGCTCCATCCAGAAGTCACAGCTTATCTGACTCAGGAACATCACATGCTAAGGGTAATGTTAATAATTTAAAAGCAAGTTCAGTAATGGTAACCTCCTAATAGACATTAATGATTTATCTGGACATATATTCCCAATACTATTCTGCCCATATGAGTATTTACTTGAACTGGGGTGAGCAGGACAAGAGGTGAAGCCCAGGATTTGAAATTACAGATTTCAATTTCTGGAATGAAGGCTGTTGCTTTTATGGGACCCAGGATCCTGTGTAAAATAAGTACACTTCGAACACCAGAATCAGACATGGAACGGGAGGTGGGTAGGAAGAGGTAGATATCGCCTGTACTTGCTAGATATCAATAAATCATAAACATTTGTTTTAAAAAGTACAAACATCACAATGATAAATACCCAAAAAGATTATTTTACCTCAACTCCTTTCACAAAACTACCATGAGGAACATAGATTCGTTCTCTTCGCTATGTCACATATATATATATAGCTATTTCTCACCTTTCTCCTAGTGGGGTGCACACAACAAAATATTAATATTGTTCATGTGGAAATTGCTTCTTGTACTTGATAATAAAGAAGGCACAAAAGCGTTTGCCTTTTGAGCTAGCTTTGTCAGATCTGTTTATCTGATTAGTTCAGCAAGTGCTGTGTCTTCCATTAGGATGTTTTTTGGTTATTGAGCAGACATCACTTCAGTACATCACCTGAGCTGAACTCACAGTCTGATCTAATCGTTAGAGTAGGGACATAGAGAAAAGGGCAGGATTCACCTTGCTTAGCTGTAAGAGTCTACAGCGCAGGTATTGACATATCAGCTTATGTTCTGGTTCCTGTCAAAGCCAGTGGAGGTCCAGTTACTCACCCAAGTGACCAGAACAACTCTCAGGTTTCTCTCCTCAAGAGCATGGTTGAGCTCGCAAAAAGGAGGCATAAAATTCACAAAGAGGTGACTGAATGACTGATGTTGAGACTCCCCTGGTTAGTTTCACTAGGTCTCCCTTGACTCTGAGAGGACCTGGGTGGCTTTCAGCCAAAGGACCCAACTCTATGCTCCCAGCTCCAGCAAGGTGAATCCCAGCCTGTGGTTTGTTTCAGCCTCGACTGACGCCGACTGCCTGCTTGACCTTTGGCAAATTCCATACCTTTGTGTGCTTCAGTTCCTCCCCATATAAACTGTGTGTAATGATATTTTCCCAGCTCTGGAAAACAGTTTGAGAGCCTCAGATGAAAAGTCATACTATTAAGATACCGTCTTTTTGAAGGGATGTTAGTCCTTTTTTTTAAAAAGGTCATTTGTTAAAGCACAGCTGGGATTTAGGGAGATGCCGAGATGCTATGACATACACTTTTGACTGCCATTTTCTGACACTGTAACAGAGGTCACTTTTACAAATGTTATTAGTAATGTATGGGCTGCAGTTTAACAGCTTAGTACATTTGATTGCATATTATGCTTGATTCATTTAAACTCAAAGCTTATTCCAGGGCAGCTAGCAGCACTGAATTTTTTATAGCTTATTTCACACTCTGTGCTCTGCCAGCCACTTCAGATCTGTGGCTCTTTTGTAATTGATTATCAAACACTGAACAGATCTAATGTCCATGAAGAGATTTGAAGAGCTCTCATTTATAAGTATCATGACATAGGCAGATGTATTTCTACCGTGATAGGGCTTATTCTCCTCTGGGCTGATATATAAGACTTCCTTTACTCTCTTGGGAATCACTGTGGATGTTCCCATAGAAGACATGATCAGTTATGAATTGTTCTAATTTAGTAACTCACTCCACTGCTGCTATGTGGTTTGCACCATGGGAAAGGGAGAAATCTTCCTCACTTTAGAATACAGGGGGAAATGGTAAATTTGACAGCTTTTAGAAAAGTAGTCAGAAGATGCATGAAAGCAAATCTTGATTTACTGTCAAGGGACACTTCTTACCTTCCAGCAAAATACGTAACACCACCAGCTGCTTTGTGCTGGTCTGGGAAAGTGAAACAGAATTGAGCTCCTTGGTTTTTTTCTGTCACCAGAGTGGTGCAACGCAGATGGAGCATACTAAGGAACCTGGTCCTGACAGTCACTGCTCTGTTATTAGCCTGATTGTACTTAGCATGTTTCAGCAGATCTTAGGTTTAACTTTTGTGTTTTTCCCTCAGGTGAGGAGATTCTCAGAAGCCTTCTTCTACACCGAGCACCAGAAACTCGCTGTGCTCACATTTCAGGAAGGCCTGTAAGTAACCCCTTAACCCTTCCCTCTCACTGGAATGACTGAAAATGTAGTTTAAAAATTTCACAATCAAGATTCAGGTCTTTTTCTGCTGGATATGGAGGAGTTTGGTTTGAGAGAAGTCACTGGGTCTGTTCTAGCTCCATATTGTAAAACCATTGAAATCAGCGTCAAAAGTGAGTCCAGTCAGGTCCCAGACATTATCAATTTCAAGTTTTCTGTATTCTGGGGATACAATGCAGGGGATCCTCTTTCCTCACCTCTCTTCTCAGTTGTAGTTGGGTGCATTTCTCTTCAGAGCATATCTCCACCAACACCACCAACCTCAGGGCAGGCAGAAATATTTTTATATATCTTTCTTCAGTTAACTTCCTAAACCCACTACACCAGATCCAGTACTGGTACTTTTAATGGCAAATAACTGCTGACAAGCAACAAAAGCTTAACATTTAAAAATTTGCTTTTTACCATCCCTAATATATATTTTTGGGGGTAGGCAGTCATGGATTTATTTTGGTGTTTAGTCCAGCCTTACTTTCTATGGCAGAAAGGATCTTTAAATGCAGACAGGAGCATTAAACAGCCGGTGCAAAGCTGTGGATGTTCACTAGATGCAGCAATAGAGGAAGGGAATGGGGAATACCACCACATTAGCTGGAGGAACTGTGGGAGTGATGTGAGGTCAGGGTTTATAATTGACCAAGAATCAACAGTGCAAAACAGTCCAGGAAAATAAATGTTGCACTAGGCTGCATTCATAAAAATATGCTATAAAACACTGGCAAGGTAAGTATTTCCTTCTCCTTGACACTTTTTGCTTGGAACCAAGATGAGCAGTATGAAGAGCCAGTTTTAAAGATACACCAGGGCAAATCCTGCCTTTAGTTTTAGCCAATGATCCCAAGTGGAGCACACGGATAATACTCAGGACCTGAACCCTGAAGGCAGAGTTCAAAGAAAGATGCTCAGATTTGAATTTCTGAGTAATGAGGGGTGTCCGGACTATTTGTCCACTGAAATAGCCTGTCACCATGGGGGGACCACAGCATTACCAGTGTGGAAAACCATCTTTCAGAAGGGGCTTAAAGGCCATGACATCAGGTCCTGGCATGATTATGAGGCTTAAGTGAGTCATCTGCTTCTGACCTAGTGCAAATAAGAAAATTACTTTCTCAGAGCTGTCACTAGGGACATCAGGGCTGATTCAGTGTTGATGGAAAGGACCATGACTTCATTAGTGGATGGGTTGTACAAGGCTACCTTGTTCTGCCAAATTAGAGCAGCACCATGGCTGCAGAGGCCCAGCTGTGCTCACTTAGTCCTCCCATGTCAGGTTTTCAAGTGAGCTATATACAAGGAAAACCCCAGGTCAAGATCCTGGCGTGAGGGCACAGACACTCATGGTGCCATTCAAGCAAACATAACCCTGCACAGGGGGAAGCCTAATTGCATGAAGTGCTTTATTTCTCCAGGCAGCCACAGAATTATCCCATTTCCTATAAATAAACATAATTTTTCCTCAGTGATTATCAAAGAGACTGAGTAAAAAACAGTAAAATAGTTTGCAAACTTTAAAAGTTGGTCTATGTAGTAAATTCAGTCTATACAGGCCTCATGGCAGAGTCACGTTTTCTTTAAGATTTTGCTAGATGATGTAGTTAGAAAAACAGTCTTGGCTGCCAGAGTATTATTAATGTTTTGGGTGGCAGAAAGCAGTATTAATTGGGTTCACAGAGTCTCCAAGTGAGATCAGCTCTCAGCATGCCACATGCCGAGACCTCAAACTGTAACAGTTTTTTCCCCCAGTTCTTTCTTCCTTCTTGCCAGATGAGTTTTTTTTTTGCCTCCCATACTGTTGTTGTAAGTTCTGCATGCACCTACATGCTGGGCAGCATTTGACTGCTTAGACAGAAGAGGACACACCATTTCCAATAGGCTGGATATCACACAGGGTGGGACCCTCTAGCAGGTGACATATCCTCCCAATATTTTACAGAAAAAATATTTTTTCTCACACCATTCAATATTAGTGATTCATCTTTTGTGCCAGAGATTGGTCTTGAAGCAAGTTTATTTTTTTGGGGTTTTTTTACATGTCTTCTTTAGTAAAATGCTGATGCTATTAATTAATATGTCAGTGAGAACTTTATTATGGTGCTAAAAGTTAACTCTAAACACCCAGGTGTTGCTGCAGGCAAGAACGAGCAGTTAGCTGTTTGTGACTCCTGTCTGAGTCATGTTTTAGCAACAAATGACTTGTTTATCCCTGAGGAAAAAAGAACTAGCTTACAGGTAAGAGCAAATGATAGACAGCAACAATTACGTTCTGAAGTTGAAGCTGATATGTCGTTCTGAACAAGTTATTTGTGTCTGGACATAGGAATCTTCCACGCTGGCATGAATTACAAACCTGCTGTTTGAGTTTTGCTTCATAATGTGTAAAGTGTGTTTTTTCCAGTTAACAGTCACATGATGATTACCTGCCTTTTGCCAATGATAATCTGAAATACTGCCATTGTACTGTCCTATGTGATCTGTGCAGAATTGCTTTCAGCTGACCATCTATGAAAAGCTTGTTGCCTTCCTCTTAATTCCTTAGGATAAACAGTCTAATTAATCGAAGAGTCAACAGAAATAAACAAATGTTGTATTTGATGTCTTCGCGCCATTTTTTGAGGAAGATGCTTACATAGGAAAGCTCATCAGAACTAAAAATTATTGTATTTATTATAGTTGAACCCACATTTGTTTACCAGTTTAATGTCACATTCACTGATGAAAGCCAGGTAGCATTTTACATGGCCCAAAAGATGGAAACAGTTATTCTAGTTCTGCCAACAGGCAGTGGCTGAACTGATGTGTCTTAGCTCTTCCAGATGCATGCATATGTGAGATATTGCAGTGCTCTGAGGACTGGTATAAGTGAGATAGAGGGCCTGCCATGCATCCTTCCTAGCGTTGTTTCTCCCTGTATTGCTCAACCAAATTTTTGATTATTGCTTCCTGCATCTGGGTTTTGAAACACTTGCCACAGCCAGAGTGACAGACCTCTTTTCCTGACTGGAAAGCCAGCTGAGGGATCCAGTCTCAGCCAGCTGCAGTGACTCCTGGGAGGACAGCAATGAGTTATGGTAGCTAACAGGAGCCTGTGGCAGCAGCGGCTGGAACAATTTCAAAGAGAGAGAGGTTTTGCAGTGAGGCAGTGTGCAAGTTGTGGGTATCTCTAACTGAGAGACAGAAATCAACTCATGGGAAACCTCCTAGGAGCGCGGGGTACCCCCTCATCGTGTGGCACTGCCTCCTCTCCTTTCAAGCACATTGCCTCTGTCCATGGCCTACACTTCCAGCTTTGCTGCCAGGCTTGCAGGAGTGATGGAGAAACAGCATGGTAACTACTCAAGCACTCCGTTTCTTTTGTACTTTGCTGCCAGGATCCAAAGTCATGGACAGATTTCTACAGAAATTCGTAATTCGGAGTACTTCACCAGCATGCCCCCGCTTCCGGCAGAATGCCTCGACATAGATGGGGACTGGAACACTCTCCCAGTTATCTTCGAAGATAGGTACATGGATATGCCTTGCAAAGGTGAGTGAAACACCACAAGGTACAGCTTCATGAGGCAGCTTGAGCTGAGGGAGGTTCACTTCCCCAGCCCAAGGTAAGCAATCTCACATCCCTTGGGCTGACTCTGGCTTGGATCAGGGTGTGATCCACTACGTAATATAGCTGAATTCTTCTGTTTTCCCTAGTAGCAAACTAGAGGATTTCCTGTAGCTTCGTATTTTTCATCTTCAAAGTAAGTTGTTTAATTACAAGAGCTGGAGGCAAAATCTAGAAAGAAAGAAAACAAAATCTTTTGGATTTTTGTTACAGTACAAATTTAAAGGAAAAACAGCACTATGAATTTCATCCCCAGTGTGACATCTAGTGGTAAGCAAACTCAGAACAAAAAACAATTTCAGCATAAAGCTCAACACTGTCCCTGAAAGGCAGCATTTCTTTCAAAATAAATATTTTCCCCTTGAGTACCAAATCAAATTTTTAATTAAGAAATTATTTATTTCTGCGGATTTGTAGTAAGACCTCATAGTCCTTGGTTCCCTTTTGTTTTTACTCAACTATTAAGATTAGCAAGGAAGCAATATGTATTAATATTATAGATGATCATAGTCTAGTAAATATGGCCTGTGGTCCAAAATTTCCACTCTGCCAGAATTATTTATCTGCCTAAATTTTGACAATGCTCATTACAGATATTTAAACTATTAAACTGAGTATTAAACTGACTCACAAGCAAGACCTATATTATGAACAATGTTGTATGACAGCAGGAATACAAAGAAGTGTCAGTTTTGTTTCACTTATCTATGCTGTAAAAACTAGCAGTTTAGATACAATTATACTGAGGAAAGTATATTTTATTTATATTGTCTTCTTTGGCCTAACTATAACTGTTTAGTGAGTATAACTCTAGTTAAATGTTAGCGAGTATAACTATAGTTAAATGCACTCTGGCATTTGCATTTGTAATATGCCTCTAATGTATGTATAATTTATATGATATAAATATACAGACTTTTTTAGGCCTTACAATCACTTTTCAAAGTCCCATATCATCTTGGAATAATTTGTTGTGCTCTTGCAGGTACTACTTCTTTTTTCTTTCTTTCTTTCAGATCAGAATTTGGAAGTTTTCCCAGATTTTGAGGTTCCTGCAAATACTCAAATGGATGTAATAGACGACAACGAAGATTTTGCATCAAATGATGCCACAGCAGTAATGAAAGGAGACTTTGGGAAAGGTACTCTGCTAATACACACAGATAGGATAAATGGGAATCCCTCCTGCATATACAGCAGTACTGAAGGTGCTGCTTATACAGCTAAGGGTTTAAACCAGCACTCCACATCTCAGGTATGTACAGCAAACAAAGAAGGCCAAAGGAAACCTGAAAATATTTTTGTTTCAAGTAAGGAAACTACTTCTGACTCAGAGCCAGGCAATACAGAATGCACATCAGAAGACTTTAAAACACCCAAGGAAGTTTTATTAAAAGACAATAGAATTGCGGAGGATGTTACCTATGGAGATAAGAAACCTAGCAATAAGGATTCCCACAAAAGTGAGCCCATGTTAATTGTCAGTGCTCAGTATGAGTGTGGAGCATGTGGAACTGATGGCTTGGAAGACAAGACTGAAATGCATAAAATAGGTGAATCTAGTCATCCTGAGAATAATTTCACTTCGTCTGAGCTTTCAGTGAATGAATTAACCAGTCTTGAAAAAACAGGAGATCCAGACAGCAAGGCTTTGCTCCCTGTTTTGAAAGCTTTGCCCACACACAACTTTGAAGTGAAATGGTTCACAAAGGAGCAACGAGGTGAGGAATGTGAAGAATTTACCCTGATGTCAGGAGTTATAAAAAGATCCTCCTCTATAATATCTGATTCAGGCATTGAAAGCGAACCAAGTTCAGTGGCGTGGTCTGATGCTCGTAGCCGGGCACTGGAGCTGCCCAGTGATCGAGAGATCCTGCACCACTTGGTGCGAAGGCATGCCATCCACCGAAATTCCCTGGAGGGTGGCCACACAGAAAGCAATACCAGCTTGCCCAGTGGGATCCAAGCATCGCTCACATCCATCAGCTCTTTGCCCTTTGAGGAAGAAGAGAGGGAAGTGGAGCTTACCAAACTGACGAAATCTGTCTCAGCTCCTCAGATCAGTAGCCCAGAAGAGCCTGCAGAGGAGGTGGATATATCCAAACACAGTGAAGCAACCTCAGGAGATTCAGGAGGAAACTTAAAAAGTTGCATGGAAACAGAGGGTGGAGATAGAAAATTAATCATGGACTTTTCTGAGTGTCAAATCACCACTGAAAGTGGACAACTAGAACCAAGAGGACATCCCAAGCCTGCCATCAAACACAGTAGCAGTAACACTGAGTTACAGGGGGAGGAGGAAAAGGAAGGTTTTCCAGAGACTTATTGTAGTTTGGAAAATGCAAGACCACCCATTTGTCCAAAGCAGCTCCGAGATAATGTCTCTGAGTGCCAGTCACTGGACAGCAATGGTGAGTGCAGCTTAAAAACACCAAGGGCTTGTAATTACTTGGACAAAAATATAGATAAGTTTGATACATGCATTGAGGATCCAAAGGATAAACTTAAGCCGGACAGTTTAAAAATACAACAAGGCTTTTACTCCAATAGCAGAATTTCAGGAGAGGAGAGTTTCTCACAAAGCATAAAGCTGGTACCAGATTTTTGCTATCCTGTTCCAGCTCCTTCAGAGACCTCAACTGAATTTGGCTCAATGCAAGGAGAGTGTGGTAGCTCTCTTGCTGATGAGAGTCCAGCAGTGTATGCAGAAATGAAGGGGTTACAAGAAATTGAGCTCAATGACTCACCTGCCTCAGCAGACCTTGCTGTAGGATCCTACCAGGCTGAATATCCTCAGGAACCCAACAGCCAAGAGCATAAACTTGTAGCTAATGGCACTGGGTTTCACTTGGCGACGACGGAGGGGGTAACCCTGGAAAGCAGAAAGGCTGTTGATGTGGTTAACCTGTCGGTCTCTTGCACAGCCACTTGTCTTCCCTTTTCTTCTGTGCTCAAAGAGACCCCTGCTGTGGTCGGCTTCTCTGCAAAGCAGGCTGCATTCCCCATCACGCGCCAGCCTCTGGGCTCTTTTGGAGTTGTCTCTCCTAATTCAAGTGAGATGGATGAAGAGACCAATGAAAGAATGCTGAAGTAAGAATGTCTAATCACTTTCTTCATTAACGTTACTCAATGCCAAGAGACCCTGACAAAGTTAAGGGCGCTAATACAGTAAGCATACCTTAAGCTTGCATTCAGAGACAGTTGGTGCCTGAGGAATTGCAGTATAAATAATCTGAATAGACAAATGATTTATATAGAATAAATAATCTAAATAGACAGGAAGGATGAAAACACAGAGAGACTGATTGTCAGAGACATGAGGTCCTTAATCCTCATGAAAAACAGTGGCATTTAGGTGTCTAAATAATCTTTAAGATCTGGCCCTCCTTCATGAAGTCAAGTTTACCCAGACTTGAGTATTGATCCCAGATAGTCAGTTCACCATGGTAGTGCCATAGCTTGTTTTTCTCTTCTGCTTAAATAGTTGCCCTCATTAGCTAAACTATGAAACAGGAGCACAGATTGTGCACAGATTGTAGGGTCTCAGCTTCAGCTTCTCAAACTGGAAAAATGGGAGAATTGCATCCTGGGTAGCTGGAGAAGAGGCATTATTTTATTTTCTTGCTTCATTGCCCATGGCAAAAGTGCCACATTGTGGCCTTGATGTCACAGTGGCCTATTTCATGGATCGACACACTAGCACAGGTATACTTCTGTTATATTTTGGTGTCTCTGCTGTGCTGAGGGAAAACAGTAGAATGGGAATTTCTTAACCCATTCAGCTGCCCAAAATGTTGGCTGTCTGCATGTGCATTCATTTGTGACCCAAGGCTTTATTTTTATTTTTTTGAAAGCATCTTGAGGTTCTTTTTATAGACCCTGCTGTAAGTCTTGCTTAATCTAAGCACAAAATTTGTTCCTTCTTTGTGAAGCAAAATATTTAAGCTTGTATTCATGCACATGAATCCAGGGCCTCCAGGTCCATGGCCTGAATGCTAGATTTTTCATTCTTGTGTCCCTTTAAAGTCAGTAGGGCTGATGTAAGTACTTGCTCACCATTATACCAAGTGGCCTTAAGCTATCCCCAAGATTTAAAGGTTTATATCTCCTAAACTGGTCCATTCCAGTTTTCTACCTAATTCTACGCTTATGTTGTGATTATTAATTCCTAAAAGCTCTGGATAAGTTTTGCTAAGTCAAAAAGCCACTGAAGAGTTTGGCACCTTCAGCCAGCAGAATGCTTCAGGGTGAATTCATGTGTCAAATTTTAGGCCTTGAGTAGGAAAGGGGCTAGCTTAATTCTTTCAGCACTGAGCTGCTCTTCCTCTTAGCGATTATGTTTTCAAAAGAACCCGAAACCAAACCAAAACAAAATATCTGCCATATGAGGTGCATCTTTTAACTCCACAGTCTGAGGAATGGGGACACCACCTTCTACCTGCCTATAAACACATCTGATGCTAGCAAAATTATACATTTTGCATTTCAGTATCTATAAGGTTGATGACAGTGTTAAGACGCAAAATTGCTAATTCTGTATCTTAGTCTCATTGTTATGGGCCACCAGAAAATTATTTTTTGTAAATCCTTCATTCCTCTGGCAGGTGTGAGGTGCTAATGGGCTTTAGCTATTCTGTGTATGTAGCCAAATCACTCAGAAACAGATTTTCTTCCCTGCATCCTGATTTTTCTCAATCAGAATAGATAAGGAATAGTATCCAGGTCTCTACATGAAAGCTGCACACCTAACTTCTTGAAAATACGAGCCTCCTTGTTTCTAGTTTGAAGGTTTGTTGTTGAACACCCAGTTCTATTATGATTAATTAATGTATTCTCCAGTTTTTATCAGGCCAAAGAAAAATTTAAAAAAGAAATGAAGATTGAAGGATTTCTGTACAGTGACTTATCTGTACTAGCTTCTGATATCCCATATTTTCCACCAGAGGAAGAGGAAGAAAATTTGGAAGATGGAATTCACCTGGTTGTCTGTGTCCATGGACTGGATGGTAAGGCCAAGAGGAATTTCTGTTTGCAGGTCATTTTGGTGTAAACCAAAAAAAGGGCAGATGTTCAGCAAGTATAAAAGAATGGAGAGTCTAAGGAAAGTATTTATCTTAGCCAAGTCTCTAGTCCATATTATGTTATTCAGTCCATTGTAATAAAGGATCTAGGAGAATATTAAATATTTGCTCTAATAAATGGGTGCTGCCACTTTTTTGGTTGTTGTTTAAACAGCATTCTACACCAAGGTACGTCAGTCCTTCTGTGTACAGGAGGAGTGCATTACAGTAACTCTTCTTGTCTTTCTGCAGATGCCTGGTTGTTTTGCAGTATGTCACCAGGATGAAAACATTATTTAAACCTCCCCAACACTGTTAAAGGGTAGATACTAGCCGCCTTTGGAAAGTGAGAGAATAAAAATCATTATTCACTGTAGAGGAAGCATGGCCTGGAATTTTTTTACATATTTGCTTTCTAAGCAGTAGACAGATATGTTAAACTTGAAACTTCTCTTGACAAATTATTGGTATCAATGGGGAAGGTGTAGATGTTAACCTTGAAACTATACAGAAGGAGGGGTAGAGACTCTGAAATCTCAGGCATTCTCAGAAAGGTGGAAAACAAACACTTGCTGGCTTGAGCGAGCACCATTTGCCATTCAATATCTCAGTGGCAGTAATGTCCTTCTCACAAGGTGGAGGCACCTCCTTTTCCAACAAAACATTTCAGAAGACTTTGGAATATCCTTGTATGAAGTGGGGCATCTCCCAAAATACTAGGAGCCCAACGCTATCTCAGCACCATGTCTAATTGTGAATACACAGAGGCAGGCCACTCTACGTCTGAAGGTACAGCCCTATACCCCACCACATGTGCTGAGGTCCCTGGCAGGGCTGCAGTGTCCCCTGGGAGCCTTACCAGCTGTGAAGGTGGAAGGACAGACCTCAGCCTTTTGTCTTACTTCTGCTGTTCAGCAGATAGGGGACAGAGTTATTCTGGGCCTGATCTTTGCCCTTTCTTCCCCACCATTTATGCAGTCTCCAGCAGCAGGAGGTGAGGTCCAGCACCACTTTGTGCAGGCTGTGGGTATTCTTGCTCTCCCGCTGTTTCAATGCATGATCCTACAGTGAAGTGAGCTGTTTTAGTAGCACTTAGGAAGAGCTCCCTGGTGTCAAGGTTTACAGGAAGATGAATGTATTAAATTGACTCCAGATTAGTTATTTTTCTGTTGAATTACATCTTATAAAATACCATTTATTTCTAGGTAACAGTGCAGATCTGCGGCTGGTAAAGACTTTTATAGAACTGGGACTCCCTGATGGAAAACTGGACTTCCTAATGTCTGAAAGAAATCAGGTAGTATAGAGCTAATTTCTGTCTTCCTTTAGATCTGCTACAAGCTGTTGACATTGCTGAAACAGGGCCTTCAGCAAAGCCTTTTCACCAGCTGAATGAAGCAAAAGCACTGGGGAATTCAGGGAATTTTATGTAGTATTTAGTGCAAAGGCCTGGTCCTGTTCCTGTCTAATTTGATAGGGTGTTCAAACCCACCAGAAAATATTCCTAGCATTAAAGTCAAAGACAATGACATTAGCACTTATAGGTCTAGACCTTAGAAGAAGAAAATTGATTTATTCTGTCAGTTTGCAAACTTAGCAGTCTGGTGCCTCTGCCTGTTGGATGCCAGGCAACACAGTACCAACAGAAAGCAGCAAGTTTAGTGATGCTAAATTCTCTGGAGAATGTGGAATATCCAGCACGTGTTATCGGCTTCCTTTGCTGCATCAGCCATTGCTTCTCATGTTGCAATGTTTGCGAGATGTATTTCCTTGAATGATAAAGAAACGTCTTCCAGAAAAATTCATTGCAAGTCTAGGCAGAGAAACAGAAATTAATTCTGTGCTTTGCTCTGCAATGAACACATAATTATGACACAGAGCGCTACCTTTATGCACAAGATAAGGATTTCCAGTGCCCAGTTAGAAATCTTATTCTCATTTATGAGCAGCTGAGAACCTTGAGTCAAAACTTTTCAACCTTCTTTGTTCAACAGCTTTTATATTTTGAAGTGGCTAGTTGCTGTCAGTCTGTGAACTTGCCACCTTCCGGTGCACATCTCTGTCAGCAGCAGACCTGCACAGTAAACATAAGCAAGATGAAAATAATGAGGAGGCCACTTCAGACTTGCATCAAAGCCTCTTCTCATGTTTTCAGAGAATGAAACATCTTACGACATCTCTATTTAACATTATCCAGAGCCCGTAACAGGAACTTTTAGTGCTTTTATAGTCTGGGAAGGTGAGGAAGTTTCCATGGCACTGGAAATAGAACCTGTGTGGTTTGAAGACTATTTGGATGCTGTAAAGCATCCTGTCACCCTTTTTTCCCTGCTCTGAGAACCACACTGAAAATGACCAAGAAATCAGTTGTTTAGCTGAAGTTTGCCTTATAGAAGAAAACACAAATCACTTTTTTTAGGCATCATTTGTGATACATTTGACAAGCTCAATTAGACTGAGATGTTACTAAAGGATGGAGATATAACCAGATGAAATATGACGCTTGAAGTGTTTTGTTTATGATTAATGTTCAGGCTGAGATTCTTCTGCTTTTAAGCAACCTGAAAGACTTGGGATAATGAGCCTAGGAGGAAATCATTAATTATCAATGCAGACAAAATGAACAGGCAGAAGGTTAGTGGACTGTTTGTAGTTATGAGAATATTTATTTTAAGGCTGTACCACAAAGTAAATATGCTCATGTTTTCCTTTGCAAGACCTGCAATTAGCCAGATGAGTTGTGTCACAAAAGCATTAATTACTGACATGTTTGCTCTGAATAGCTGTTCCAACATTTGATGATTGGTTTTGTGGCATCTCATTAGTTATGAATTTGATTTAAAGTCCTGTTGGATTGCCAAATGACACAATTCTGAATAAGATCTGCCTGCAATCGTATAGACTGGACAATATATTATTTATTTTATTATATCACAACTGGCAGTACTGTTGCAAGCAACACATCGTTTGCCTTTCTCTAGCACTTATTCTCTTCCTGATAACTGTTGAATAACAAATGCACAGCATTTCATTAAGATGGCCAAATAATTTTGTGATTACATCCTTAGCATCAGCGTAACCTGTGTGTCAGTGTATAATGTTGTAAACTATTTTATCATAGTAATCTGTTAAATCCTAAATGCCAAAAGCTTTTCTTCCAGGTACATAGTATGGTATCTACAGCAGCTGAGCATTAACAGTTCCCACCAGCATCAAGTCAGGCTGCTTTAAGACCATACTTATGACTTTGGAATCACTCAGCCTAATATTGTTAATCTTAATCTTAATAAATTGTAGGTCCAGGTTTATCCTATCATGACACGTGCCAAAGTTAGAGGCACAGTTGGTAGAGAAAGAGAAGCAACCACAGGAGGTAATTTAATCCCCTTAAAATATGAATTGTCTTCTAGAGGGCCCTATTTCCATGCCCTACAAAGTGTGGGGTTACTCTAGTCCTAACTTGAATTCTCAGGTTGGGTTCTTGAAGCTAAAAGGCACCATATAGAGTCAAAGAGACATTTGAAAAAAGAAAATTTTGCCTTTCCTTACCTACGAGCTCACTGAGGACAGTGAATTTCCACATGGGCTTTAACGATAGCTATGTGACCCACACTGACCCATGGTATTGTTGTTACTGTTGAAGCTATGTGAGAAAGAAAATACTTGTCTTGAGTAAGTTTGCAATATTAGTTGGAAGCTATTTGTTAATAAACTGAAAGTGAAACTTCATTACTCTGTTTTCAAGGGAGAACTTCAATTTTTAGGGGACCTGGAGACTGAGAAAAATCCCCCCCCTTCCCCTATGAGCATGTATAAAGAAAATTTAGACTGGTTATTACATTTCTGCTTGCATTTTACTTTGAAAATAACATCAGTCTGCAATAAGTGCAATATATTTTAATTCACAAATTCATTCAATTTTTCACCAGACTGATACTTTTGCTGATTTTGATACAATGACTGACCGATTATTGGATGAAATTATTCAGCATATCCAGTTGTACAACCTCTCCATATCCCGAATAAGGTAAGTGTTCTGATAGTTAATAGTCTGTAACTATCAGACTATTAGACTGTATATCAGACTATAACAGTCATGTAACTGAGTTACATGAGCAACATTCAGTGAAATTAGCTTTTCCAAAAGCACCCCGTGTCAAAAGCCATTCAATCAGTGAGATGAATTTTTACATTGTTATAGATGGAAGAGTATCTACTAGGCTGAAAGAAAATGTGAAATGGTAACTAAATGATGTTACTGAAAGCCCTGATAGATTCCCCTCAAGAGCAATTTATGCCACCCTTATGTTTAATTTAAATAAAATACAAATGGGTTTTGTGTTAATGTAATTCTTTCTTTCCCAACAGTTTTATTGGACATTCCCTTGGTAACGTCATCATTCGATCTGTACTAACTCGCCCCAGGTTTCGCTATTACCTCAACAAGTTACACACCTTCTTGTCCCTCTCTGGGCCTCACCTGGGAACCCTTTACAACAACAGTACTTTGGTTAGTACAGGTAAGAGTCGATGGGAAAGCTATGACTGGCTGCAGTCCATGGCAAAGTGCATGAGAGAGCAACACATGGAGGTAGCAATAAATCGTAAGAACATGACTTGTAGGCTGAAGTTGTGGAAAATATTTGCTGAAGACTTCAAACCCACACAGAAAAAATTGCAATGAGAGGGGCTTTCAGTATCTACTACAAAGTCCAGCACAGTGCTCCCTGGAAAACCCAAGGGTGTGCAGCAGTGAGCGATGACCTTGCTTCCACTGTATTCTTCTACTTCTCTGTATACTGCCAATAAAGAGAGGCATCTCCATGGCTGAAGAAGACACAGTGCTATGGGAAGGGAATGGCCCACAGTTTAGCCTTCTTGAGGGCTTATGCTACCATGACATAGATAATCATAGAATCATAGAATAGTTTGGGTTGGAAGGGACCTTTAAAGATCATTAGTCCACCCTCCCTGTAATGAGCAGGAACATCTTCAACTAGATCAGGTTGCTCAGAGCGCTGTCCAACCTGATCTTGAATGTTTCCAGGGATGGGGCATCTACCACCTCTCTGGGCAACCCGTTCCAGTGTTCCAGCACCCTCATCATAAAAAATTTCTTCCTTATATGTAGTCTGAATCTACCCTCTTTTAGTTTAAAACCATTACGCCTATCCAGTGAGACCCTTAGACTTTTCTCCCCATTGTTTAACAATACAAGAGAAACAAAAACTTAATATTATTGAGTTACAATGCTACCCTTACTGTAGGCACATGTGTTTAATCCC
Source organism: Ciconia boyciana (assembly GCF_034638445.1). Classification (NCBI taxonomy): domain Eukaryota; kingdom Metazoa; phylum Chordata; class Aves; order Ciconiiformes; family Ciconiidae; genus Ciconia; species Ciconia boyciana. The sequence continues at coordinate 6,408,830 of NC_132935.1, forward strand.
TTTGGTTGATGATTACAAACAGGATAAAAATGTGCACTGATTTTCATTCCAGGTCTATGGCTCATGCAGAAGTTGAAAAAGTCAGGGTCACTTTTGCAACTGACCTTCAGGGACAATGCAGATCTGCGCAAGTGTTTCCTCTATCAGCTCAGCCAAAAAACGGGTGAGTAGTGCTTGATGTGGTTGTGTAAATATCAAGGGCTATTCCAGAGGATTATACTGGATTGCCATGCCCTTCAGAGAGTAAAGGAAATCTGCATTTTATTAATGATCTTTCTTTAAAAACTCTTGCTTTCAGGAAGGGCTGTCCTGTCTAAAATCTAATGTCTATTTTATCTATGCATTTTTTCTGTGCCAGTTATCAGTGAATATATTTGCCAAACTGTTAGCACCAAATAAGACCTCCATGCTGTAGTAAACATGCACCTAAGTTTATATTCTGCAAGCAAGAAATATCATTCTTGACAGGCCACCATTGCTCAATTTATGCTACTAGATGAAAATAATTTTTCCTTTTTTATTTTTTCTTAAGTTTAAGATCTCTTGTCTCTAGGAAATATGACTGTGAGATGAAAAGCAAATTTTATTCATGTCTATTGTGACACCTTTGTACTACAGAGAGAGATTTATGGCCTCACACTGGAAAAATGATGTCTAAATAGAGATCCTTTTACCCATTCCTTGGTCTGTCATGAATAAATGAAATAAATCACACTTTTGTTAAGAAAAGAAAGCAAGCATGATCCTTCTGTTCAAGCAAATGTTTTATTTTAAGAGTTATTTTTAATATTGTGTATCAGCAAACTGGTGCTAAGTACGTAGTCACAAGGTAACTGCTTGATATTTAATTTTTTTCTCATACTTTGGTACATTGCTAATAGGAAACAAAGACTATGTTAAGATGAATATAACCTCTTAATACTTAGTCTGACAGACCTAGAGCTGTTTCGTGATTTTATGAACACATTACATGACATAATCAATGACGGGAAACTGCTGTATCTTGGCGTTATTTGAATTTCCTTATTTGAATTTTCCCTTTGATTCCCTGGCTCTGATTTCTGTGGGGTACAGTTGATGTCTGCTTTACTACTGTCATGTTCAAATAAAATTGGGTCTACACAGGAAGCTCACATTGTAACTTCCCAAGCAAAGGATTCCCAAGCATGTGTTGTGAGTCAAAGCGATTCGTTCTTTGTTAGCTTGGTAGACTGGAGATCTAACAGGCTATAAATGAAGGTGTTGTCACTGCAAAAGCAGAAAGCAGAAAATTAAATGTGAAGAGGGTTGTCTGTAAAGTCAGAATCATCCAGGTAGATGCTTAGGCGAAAAATCTGAAGAAGTAGGTAGGTTCACATGTGAACATACGAGCTGGCACACTGAGTCAAAATAGAGGTGCCCCTACTCTAGCACCCTGCTGCCAAAAGTAGTTGAAAGAACCTACAGAGGAAGAAATATCAGAAGCAGTGTTGTGCCTACTTTCCCAGATAACTCTTTAAGCCTCCAGCAATTTCTGACTTTCTTCTTAAAGTAGAAGTCCCTGCTACTTTGCAATCTCTTTAAATGTTCCTTGTGCTTGTTGTGAAAGAAAAAATAAACATTATTCCCTGTTGAACCTCTTCACATAAGATTTAGATATGGTAACACTCACAGTTACTTCTACTTTTTACCTCAGACTGAAGCCACAAACTGAGTTGGTTTGATTGCACAAAAAGAAAATGATAGACAGCTTCAGCCAGGCTTAGAAAGGCAGCCAGAAGGACTCTTCTTTGTGGTGGTGATGGTCAACTTTTCTATGAAAATCTAGAAATCAAAGGACTTGGTTCTGGGCCCCTTTCCCATAAGGGGGAGGGAAAAATGAAGGTCAAACCCACAGCTCTTCTGTGTTCAGGATATTCTCTGGACTAGTAGACTAGATCATTTGTGTCCATCTTCCTACTTTTCTGCTGAATGTGGGTGATGGAGGGCTCAAGAGACCACAGACAGGGCAAACAGCAGGAGCCTGTTTCCACAGCCCATCAGTGGCCCCATTGCCTCCAGGGAAGAGGGAGGATTCCTTGTTTCCAGTCCATGTACCAGCAGTATGCATTTATCAAGGGACTGCTGAATGCAAGGACTGGATCCCAAGGCTCCCTCAACACTGATGTAATAGTAAGACATCATAGCACTGAAGCTGGTTCCTCTTCTTCTCCCTCTCTATTTTGTTTGAAAATTGTGCTAATTTGTTCTGGGTTTTTTTAATGTGATCCCCATTCCTGTGAACACTTATTTATCCAAAACCACTCATTGACTGCAGTGGGGCTGTACATGTGTTTCCAACGTTTAGAGGCATAAATATTTGCAAGATTAAGGTTTTAATCAAACACTTTTTTCAAACAGAGAGAGTTCTTACTTTTTTTGTTGACATACAATTAACCTATATGAGTGTTGATGAGTAACAAATAGTTCACAGAAGGATCAGAAATGGGTTTAAGCTATTATGAATCTTTCTAAGCTTGTATTGCATGTTTTAATTATTATAATCTATTTTGCACTGTAGATTTTCAAATGTGTTTGAACACGAAGTACACATGCTAACACTGTATGTATTTTCATTGCTGTATATCATTATGATAAACGTATTTAATGCATTTGCCACAGGTCTTCAGTACTTTAAAAATGTTGTGTTAGTGGCCTCACCTCAAGACAGATATGTACCCTTTCATTCAGCAAGAATAGAAATGTGCAAAAATGCACTTAAGGACAGACACACAGGTATGTTTAAGATCCTTTCTGTATTTACAAAGCTGTTGAGGAATTGTGTTTTTGTGTAACTGAGGTGATTGCATTAGAAGGGTTTTTCATCAGCGTGATGAAAACTCACATGTTTATTTGATAAGGAAGAAAGTGTTCTCTTCCCACAGGAAATTACTGAAATCAATAAAAGAAGCTTTTTAAGAAGATCTTTGTCTGATGAAAACAAATTTCAATCAGGTCATAATCAAAGGTTTCTTACTGCTTCTTTCCCTTCCCTCTAATTTATTTTTTTTAAAGTGATGATAATAGAACTAGCTCTTGACAATGTTTTTCTGTATTCTACTGATTTACTAGTATTGTCTCACCTTTGTTTCACATAATGAAATCTCTCTCAGCACATCCAAAGTCGGGGGGGTTTCCCTTTGTTTTCAAAAGTGTTTGGATGATTGCCAGGTAATTTAAGGGACAGATCTGAAATCATATTGGTTTGTAATAACATTTGTAAAGTACACCAGGACTCATGCCATCAGAGGCCTAGCCGTCTTGTGAGCTCAGGCTGTGTATTGTCCCAAGTATTGCCTTTGTTATTAGCAGTCTCCCTCATTTATGAAATGTTTCATGGCATCAGTTTGATACCACTTCCAGAAGCAATGTTCATTGTAATTTCATACCCGTTTCACATGTGTGATTATCTAGAAATAGAGGTACTCTTTGAAAGTAGGAAGAGACATCCAGGCCCAATAATCAACGTGGTTGCCTTCATGCACCTTACCTAAATTACAGCTTTTTCTATCCTACCTCAGATATGAATTAAAAGGTAATTTTCTGACTCTCTCTTCCAGTGGTTGTTTCTGAGGGAGACGTTTGACCTAGCAGGAGCCAGATCTATATCCAGTGTAGATCATTTATGAGTATTAGTTTCCTGAACCATTGTTTTTGCCCTATAAACTCCTCAACTATCGGTATGATGTCCTTTCCTGCATTCGATTCCCCAGAGAAACCCGAATGGTCCTCTAGGTCTTGCCAGTCCCTTTTGCATTTGAATTCACAGGCAGCGTGAGTCCAACCTTCTTCTGCTGAAGGAAACAAGCATTTCCTTTCACCACAGAGGAAATGAGACTAAATGCTGAGGAGTGTCCCACTCTTCATGCTAGCAGCTTCAGCAGATCTCTTCAGATGCCCAGTGCCTCCATTAGATTAACAACATCCTGGCACTTGGCAAATCTTTGAGATTTGCTATCTTTTGCAATTTGGCCTTGCTTCCATTTTCCTTCTCATTGTGACTGTAATTAAATTATACTGGAAGGAAATGGGATCTGGCAGCTTTGGCATGTAGGTGTGACTTCTAAACTCTTTTGCAGGTCCTGTTTATGCAGAAATGATTAACAACCTGCTCCAGCCTTTGATTGGGGCGAAGGACTGCACTTTGATCAGACACAATGTGTTCCATGCTCTGCCAAACACCGCCAACACATTGATAGGCCGGGCTGCCCACATTGCCGTGCTGGACTCTGAACTTTTCCTGGAGAAGTTTTTCCTCGTGGCAGGACTCAACTACTTCAAATAGTGCCTGAAGTACGGAGTAACAGAGGCAAACCTTTTCATTGACTGGAGGAGAATCCTTTAGCCAAAAGAATGCAGTGTTAGAAATGAGATCAGGTGGGACTTTCAAACTCTCCATTTCCATTTCTGTTTCAGAGAATAAAGTGCTATGGCTTTAAGGCATTCAAGCTTCCAAATATTGGTGCTTTTGGAAGAAATAAATATTCCTCTTTAGTTTCTATGTTCTTTGTCCGCATAAAGACATGAGCCACTTTGGAAGTACAGAATCAGAATAAGAAGTAAAATTCTCTAAATGTGATTGGACCAATATGATTCCCATTTCTCCTGAATATTAACCCAGGAGCTTGGCTGTCCTTGATTTAATGCTTATTTATGTATTAACAAAGCTATACATTTGTAGCACTTTTGGGGTAGCTAACACAAGAGGAAACAAGCTTATATGAACTCAGGTTAAAACTTTCTTTGTGATGAACTGAGAAGTCCGAAAAACATTTATGAAAGTTTCAATGTTTCCATTTGTTGAAATAAAATATTTGGATGGTTCCATTACTGGTAATAATCTGTAACATACGTACATTCAAATAATGGAAAGAAGTGAAATATTTAACATACATAGAAGGAAGAAATCTTGACATTTTTCTTAAAAAAAACCCCAATTTTAAGTCGGGAAGAATTTTGTTCAAGTTAGAAGCTGCCAAGCCAAGACGAGTCTATTGGATTACTTGTAAAATATCAGTGGCATCTGCTAACATTTATTCTGTTTACATTTATAGAGGATCATTATTGTGCTTGTTATAACCTTAGAGGTACAATTTTTACTTTTACATTTGTATCTAAGTACATTTACCCCAACAAATTTTTATTTTTTTAAAATTTATTACTCTGATACGAAATTCAAAATCTAGCCAGTAATACCCCTAAAAAACCAGTTGGATGAAAATAGTCTGGAGACATAGAGCAGTAAGGATTGTGGAAAGCTTAAAAAATATAAGGATGTCTTCTTAGACTCCTCTGCAATGCTCTATTAATGCTTTACTAATGCCCATTTGCAGTGCTATATACAGTCCTAATTATTATATGGTTACAGCTGGTTGAAACATTTAAAACTTTATTCATACAAAGATATCCAAGTTGTTTTTAAGGGTTTGGAAAATAACCTATTTCTCACTTTTTTAGTTTTTTTTTTCAATTTTTCATTAAATTTTTTATCAAAAAGTTATCAGATTTGAAATGACAAATTTCAATAACTTTCTATACATTTTCATAACATTTTGATAAATTTTCAATGTCACAGCAGTTTTTTCAAAAAAGAGAAAGGGAATAATTGTTCACAATTATTTTTGTTTTGAAGGCAGGCAATTTTTTAATGCAAACATAATTTGTTTAAAAACATAAGTGACCAGTCCTCTATATCTTGTGATGAAAAGTATAAAAAAATGACAAACGTGGTTTCAGGTGTCAAGACTCTCATCAGTAAATTAAGATCAAGATTAAGTGGAGATTTCTGAAATAAGACAATTCAAAAATGAAAAAAAAAAACCCCTCACAACCACAGGGAAATATTTGTACATACAAAAAGTAAAACTAGGTTTTTTCAAAAGAAGAAAAGTGGAAAACTTAGACAGAATTAGTTCAAGGAAAGAGTTGCTATCAGACTGGTAAAGACTGCTAAAGAACAAGGCTGGTTTGATAATGTAGGCATGTTTTTAAAATAGGAAGGAGAAAGAAGGAATGTACAAAAGGGTGAGATTAAGATCACAAGAAAATAGGAAGGTATATTGCACCTGAAAATCATCTGCCCCTCAAAGGGACAGAAATCATATAGAAACTGTTTCATGGTGTGTTTCAATATTGACAAGTTTTTTAAACATTAAATGTTACCTCAGTACTTGAATTAAATAGGTAGATATTATTTTCTGTTTTTTCCCTTTTATAAATTGATAGTTTAAAGCTAAAAGCTGGATTTACCCAGTTAACAAATAAATTCTGTTAGGAATCAAGAACTTCTGGTTCCTGCTTCTTGTTTGGGAAGTCTTTATCACTTTTTGGCCTCAACATTTTAGTGCCAGCTACACTTACATACCGCAGCTTACTTCTTCCTTGGTAAATTGTTTACAGAATTTTAAGTATAATGGGATATCTAGGTTAAGCTGTCATACAGTGCAGTGGTTTTGAGCCACAGACATGGACTTCTAAGGAGTATGTGAAAAAGAAGAAAGAAAAGCAATCTCCAACCATCAGCAAGCTTCAGTGTGCTGTATGAGGGTCTGTTCCTCTTTTAGAAAATATTCAGGAGTCTGCCAACAAAAAATTTTGAAAAACATTAAGAGAGAGGTTAGTTTACACATATATATGTGCCTAATATATGTGTGTGTGTATATCTATACAGTCTGTACAAAGTAGTGTGCTTATTTCAAGGTTTCATTCACTAACTTTTTCAATCCTGAGTAGTATACTGAGTCTGACAACATACCAGTGTAGCTGTTCTTACATTCAGATTGATGGTTTCTTGCCTTGCCTTGTACATTAGACAGCATTCCCAGCCTTCTGTTTCCATAATTGTGAGAGAAGGAAAATGTGAAAAGGTCTCTTTTGTATTGCTGCAGAAGTTGGTGGGCCTTTCAGTGTGTTCACTTTCACATTCTATACTGCTACCAGTGCTCTGTCTGATGGATACACATACCTAAATGTTTCCATGTTCCTATACATATAATATCCTTCCATGGCTCAGAATCAGATTTCAGAATTGGAGTTGGATTGTACATGGAGTTGGATTAGGTCCATACAATTTGCTCCTTGTGGGATATGTCAGAGAGCTTCTATGGAGCCTCAGAAAAATCTGGGAGATGTCATTCCTGTGAAACAAGGAGACATAGTTATTATATTCCTTATGCTGGCAGAACATTTTGGAAAATATTGGCAGTAATGGTCTAGCTGAGCATTCATTTTAAGGATATCAGAATAGCTTCCCCTTCTTTTTCTTCTTTGATTCTTTTTAATGGGATGTTGCTTTGATAATGACTCTCAATATTGTAAATCCACTCTAACTGTGTAGACTATATTGCAAAGAAATCTTCATTGTCATTATAATATAAATAACACTTAAGTGGTTGGACTTCATCAAACTATATCAATCAACATGGACTTATTTTCAGATCTTTTTTATTTATATAAACATAAATATATATTAAGAATTACCCTAATAACAAATAGCAAAATAACTGCACAGTTAGCATCTTTGTTTCTGTCTCAACCTTTGGAATTTTAATTTATTGTCCTTTCACATAAAGCCTTTTAAAATATATTTAAGTAAATTAGCAGTATTGCTACAAGGATTTCCCTTCAAACTGCACAAGTTCCTCTTGGCTTGATATATCTATGGTGACAATGCTTAAAGTCTTAAGTGAAGCTCTCACATTCACAGATGATAAGACAGTTTTTAAAGAACTTGGACAGAGGAAGGACAACCATGAAATTTTTGTAGCTTGTCAATGCCCACAGCCAGCTCTGGGCTTAATGTTAGCTATATTTGAAGTGAAACTCCCTTCACTTCTATGGGATTCTTTAGTTAAGAAAAAAACAAAACCAGCAATACAGGGTTGTTTCTTTAGCATCTAGAAGTCTTACAACCAGCATGGAGGATCTCCTGGCTCCAACAGGTACACTGCATTTGGCTATTGAGGTTTTCCATTGTTAAAGATGAAGTATGGGCTATAGCCCAGATGAGTAAGTTCTCTGAAGGAAAGGTGATAGCCCACATGTAGGAAAAGAGCAGCAAAGACAGAGGATCTCAGAGCTTTGAAAGACAGGGGCAAAGACTGGAGGAAGGCAGGAAGGAAGACAGGAGGGTGCACCAGCAAGGGTGAATTTCATAGAATCATAGAATGGTTTGGGTTGAAAGGGACCTTTAAAGATCATCTAGTCCAAACCCCCTGCCATGATCAACCATCAGTTTGCTCAAAGCCCCATCCAACCTGACCTTGAGAACTTCCAATGATGGGGCATCCACACTTCTTTGGGCAACCTGTTCCAGTGTCTCACCACCCTCATTGTAAAAAAAAATTCTTATAAAGAATTGAAAAAGTCAACCTAGGGTAGTATCATCTCACTTAACTTTAGGCAATTGTGGTGTAGATGTCCATTTGTGGCCTAATAGGGGGAGTTTAATTCCTTTTATGATCAGTGGAAGGAAAGATGCATTTTTAGGGTGTGATTTATCAGACATATTTTACTTTTCTGGTCTAATTTTCTCTAGGCTTGTTCTTGTACATTGACTATGGAGGATATCAGAATTGACTCTCTACTTACTTGACACCTACACTTGATCAGATGAATCCCACACTGTGCTGGAACTCTTATGGGACTCTATCCCCACCCCAAAGGCCCAAAGAAGGGATATTGTGCTTTGAAATAGCACCTGGCCCTTGAAGCCATTTCCTTTTCTGTGACAGTTATCTAGCATGGAATGGCACAGTAATTCTGGAAAAAACAAGAACAAAACTTACCCAGTTTTATGGACAAGTTCATAGAAGGGCATGGTGAAAAGACACAAAGATGTCTTGACTTGTTTTCAATCTCTATTTCATCTTTAAATAAAATTATATATAAACAGTCTATAGTATTTAGAAGGATTGGCATTAACTATTTTAAAAATTTTGAAGCACTTGAAAACAGTGTGTTTATAACAATTCAGTGGGTATCATGTCTTTATTAATAGCTGGATGAAATTTTCCCACTATTTTGGGTCTCCTAGAGCCCATTGAGCTCCACTTTTGAAAGAATTTAATCTCTTCTGAAATTGAAGATTTGTTTCTTGAATATGGATGGAAAGAAATTGCAGTAGTGACTAAGTGTGAGTAGATGAGGCACAGAAGAGGTAGTTCTTTCTGCAGCTGGGCTGAGGATTTTCAAGGGGGTGGCTTTCAATCTCCTGATAAAAGTTGTATGCTGACCTGCATAAAACCTGGAGAAACCTCTGGAGATGTTTCTACTTTGAGGATATAATTTAATCTGTCTAATTTCATCTCTTAATTTGTGCTTAAAAATTAGTTGCAAAATAATTTGTTCTACTAAAATGAAAGTCTTAATTTATCTATGTAGTCAAGGAAGAGAGGTAGGTACTACTGAAAGTCTGCGGGATTGATCCTAGATTCTGCTTTGGTGGCATTCAGGGTTACTTCCCTCTCTTCTCTGACCAAGGAACTTATTATAAGACTCACTGTTTGGGTGCTTAAGATGTACACTTAAGACATCCAGTCCAGCATTCATGGACTGGATGACATCCCTAATTATTAGCTCTTCAGTTTTTCATATTTAGGTGCAAGTTTTGACTGTACAGCTTGATCAAAAGCAAACACTGAAGAGATGAATCAGGCTCCTTTAAAATTTGGCAGGAAATATGTCTTTTCCCAACCTCCAAGAGATGCCCATTTTCTCTTTAATGAAATTGTTAATTTGTTTTCAAAATCAGGTCTATCCACTGACAATAGAGGAAATTGAAATTGCTTAGCTTTAAAAGATTGTATTCTAAAGGCTTGAAACCTTAGCGCAGAGCTTTGAAAATTAACAGGAATCTTGACCACTATTTTATTTCAAAACTGACCAATCCTCTTCATAGTTCCTTTGCCAGAGAAGAGCCACACTTGAGAGAGAAAGCTATCACAAGATGATGTGAAGACAGTGAATTCAAGCCAAAGCTTTCATTAGAATTTGTAGGTTCCTCTGGTGCTTTCTGCATGTTAAAAAAAGATCTCTTCCTTTCTACCTCTGCATTTTAAATAGCTGAGTGGTGAAGCAGAAGAAAGATGAGAACTTCTAATAACAGGGTTAAACCCTTGTGAAGGTTTATGCAAATATCCCTTGAAACTTTATATATAATGAATAGTAATGGGGCACTTCTGCAGCAGTCTCAGCATGCCAATGTGCATCAGCCTAGCTGAATGATTATTTTCTTTGTGGACTTAAATTTCCATTTAAAAATTATCATCAGAACAGCCTAACATATTTCACTCCAGCTGGTCATTTAGATGCTAAAGGTCATGTCCATGGAGAACTCTTATGGAATGTTTTGTTTTATTTCAATACATATGCTCAGCAATTTTGATGTCAAATGCTGTTAAGTAATTGACAATTTCTAGCTCAATCGTTAATATTTATTTACCCCCTCCCCAAAATTTCCAGTGTGTGTTTAATCATTGAATTGTTTTCAGGTATAAGTCAGTATAAATCCAGGTCTGTTGGAGTCAGAGATCAGCCTACCCATTCTCAGTCTTTAATGCAGGTGCTTTATGGCAAGCTATAGTACCAGAGTCTCAGGAACTTCATGAAATATAGTACAACTATATGCACAGTTAATCACTGAAGTAAAAATTAGTCCATTAATGTTTGGAGTCATAAAATACATAGTCTGGGATTTGTTTAGCTACAGGTCACTCTTCTCTGGTTTGGTTTTGCCTTTTGGATCAAATGTGACCACAGCAAGATTGTGCCTCTTGCTCTGTTTGTTCATGGTTCCCCTAATTTGCTATCCTTTGAGTAACCTAAATTGCCCTAAGCTACTGTTCTGCTTTGCCCAGACATTCCCAAGTTTGCATGGTCACCTTACCTTTCCATGATCTGACTACACCTCCTGCTTTTCTTTTGCCTATGTCTTCCATGAATTCCTCTTCTCTGTCCTTGCCATCATGCAAAGCTACAAAATTGTCTAACTATCCAAACAAGGCAGTTACTTTCTACCATCCTCTGAAATAATATCAGTGGTTTTAGATTTTGTACTGATTTTGACTGGGATACAGTTACATTTCTTCATAGCAGCTAGGATGGGGCTATGTTTTGGACTTGTGCTGGAAACAGTGTTGATAACACAGGCACGTTTTAGTTATTGCTGAGCAGTGCTTACACAGAGTCAAGGCCTTTTCTGCTTCTCACATTGCCCTACCAGTGAGTAGGCTGGAAGAGCACAAGAAGCTGGGAGGGGACACAGCTGGGACAGCTGACCCTAGCTGACCAAAGGGATATTCCATACCATATGACATCGTACTCAGCAATAAAACTGGGGGGAAGGCGTGTGGAGGTTGGCCGGGGCTGCATTGCTCAGAGACTGGCTAGGCATCAGTTGGTTGGCGATGAGCAATTGGGTTTTGTTGCATCACTTGCTTTTCTTGTTTGTTTGGTTTTTTTTCGTTTTCTCTCTTTGTTGTTCCTCCCCCTCCTTTTTTTAATTATTAAACTGTCTTTATCTCAACACACGAGTTTTCACACTTTTACCTTTCCTATTCTCTCCCCTATCCCACTGAGAGGGGGTGTGAGCAAGCAGCTGTGTGGTGCTTAGCTGCCTACCAGGGTTAAACCATCACAGATTTGTACAAATCCAGTCCTTCAAGCTGCATTTTATGTGTGTGATGTGAGCTTTTGATTAAGTGACCCAACAGAACTTTTCCCAGAATTCAAGCTTATCCTTCATGAATCCTTACTGGGAAGCTGAAATATAGATCCCCTGGTTAATTTGGGTTTTGTGATGTACAGAAGATATTTTTCTGATTTTGGATAGGTGTTGTACTCAATTCACACTAATTTACTCCAGTCTGCTTTGCAGAGTCTTTCAGCATGCTTTCTCTGCATCATTGTCATATGCTGCCAGTTGCGACTTCCTTCCTTCCTTCCTTCCTTCCTTCCTTCCTTCCTTCCTTCCTTCCTTCCTTCCTTTCTTCCTTCCTCCCTCCCTTCCTTCCTTCCTTCCTTCCTCCCTTCCTTCTGTGACATTCAGGGTTGCTCAGAACAGAACTCTAGAAAGTAAAGAAAAAAGAGGCATGCAGGTGATTAGCATCTCTTTAAAATGACAGAACTGAGGGATACGCCCATTTAAAGAAAAAAGAAAAAGATAATTATTTATACTTAAAATGTTCTATAGGCTTGGTCCAGCTCATTCTGAAATAAATTAAAAGCTCTCAATACCTTTAAGTGCCACATATAGCCACACACAGAGCTTCTTGCCACAGTGAATGTTCAGTTGATAGTGTTTGCTCCAGAGACCGTGAAGTCAGTGCAGATATGCATTCACAAATATATTCAGCATTTCCATTCCATTTATCCAGGAGTGGTACATCATGTCCACATATTCATTCCAGTCAATTTTCTCAGCCCTTTATATTAGAACTCGTATCCACCTATCCAAACATATTACAGATGACAGAATATTTTGTTTCAGAAGGAACAGCTGGAAGCCTCCCAGTCTAATTCCTGTTCAAAGCAGGATTATCACAAGCATCATGGTAAAGTCAGCCATGTCTTTGTCTTGCTGAGTCTTGAAAACATCTGGTGATGGATATACTACAACTACTCTGGATTACCTTTTCAACTGCTGTACATCACTACTAAGGAAAAACAAAATAAAATAACATAAAGAAAAAAATCTAATTCAAGCTTTCCAAGCTGCAACTTCTTGCTGCTTGTTTCTGAAGTACTTGTAACTCCCTTTTCAATACCTGCAGACAGCTCTTAGATTGTCCCTTGGTCTCCTCTTTGCCAGACTAAACAAGCCTAACACTCAACCTCTCCTCAGAAGCCATGTGCTTAGACCCCTCACCATCTTGGCAGCACTTTGCTAGGCCCTTTACAGTTTCTCAACCTTGAACCAGGTTTGGGAGGCTCCAGGTATTGCAAATGTCCTTGGATGATAGCTCTGGTGCAGACTGGTGGCTTTTTCCTGCACAGGAGGGGCTCACTGACTGTTGGCTCTCATCACATCCTCTTCCTAACTCAGGTTCTAACTTGAAGAGCTGGAGCTGTTCTCCAGTTGTCACAATTAGCAAGCTTCCAGCTTGCATGCCCCTATGAGTTCATCTTTACTTCTTGCTCCTGTGTTGCTTTGGTTAAGGTCATAACTCTAGTACGGGCAAAGAGTTGTGACTCATGGCATATCACCACCATTTATGGGCCTCTTTTTCAGCACACAATACATCTGCCCCCCGTTGCACCCTTGGCATGCTCCCGCCTGTTTGTTTCCTGCCTGTTTTTGCACATCTTATTTGAGGTGATCTTAGTCATTGGTAAGCTTTAGGCACAGATAGTGAGGAAGCCTGATGTGAGTCTGCTCCATCCTTGCATGACAGATCACTGACCTTGTGATCATCAGGTCCATGGCTTGCTGCTTCCTGACAGTCTCTGGTCTGAAAGAGCTGCTGCTGCTGTTTCTTCTCTATTTTAGTAAGACTATATAATACATATCCACTTCCCTAAGAGAAATCCAAGCACTGAATAGAAATGCTTATGAAAACAGTTTAATCAGTGTAGAGCTTCTTTAAATGCAGATGAGTCAGGCCTTCCCTGCATAGGATAAGAGCATAAAGAATAAATTTGTATAAACTCGTCTTATGCAAAAGGTCAGACTAAATTAACTTCTATTACAACCCTGAAACCTGATTTCTCTGCTTTTGAAAATTCAGCTCTCTACTGTCACCCAAAGTGCTGCAAGATCCTATTATCTGTGTAGCAAACTAACCACATCCATCTGAAACTGATTTGCACACATACATATATGTGCGAGAAATCCATTGGCTATATGCATGGAGCTGCACATCTTCAAGTAGCTTCTGCCTCTGAAAATACGAAACAATGTGAAAATATGTGACACAGTGAATAGGACTACTGTTATTGCAATCCAGATGCCTTCCAGTCTTTGAAAGCTATCAGCTACAAACACAAACAGCTTATCCAGAGGAGCAAAAAAACCTCCTCCACATAAAAGTCCAGTCTCAAACAACTCTTTTTTTTTTTTGGAGTGGGTGGTTTGAGTACTGCGACGGCCTTGTTTTTTCTATACTTCCCATAAATGGGGTTATGCTGATAAGTATAACAGCTTCTGGTGCTGAAAGCCCCAATATTTCAATTTTCATGGCAGTTTCTAGCAACGAATTTAAGAAGTTTTTTGTTCCTTCCTGAAAGCATAAGTGCTTGTAGAAATCTACCTGTCCCAGTCCGGGAGAAATGCTCACTTACTCTTTGCTATTTTTGTATGGATAAGACTGCCTGCATCACTCCCAACTGTGGAAAGATAGCAAGGCATTTCTGATACACTACTATATATGCAGCTACATGCACGGGAAAGGTTGAAGAAGAGACCATGGGAACCTTTTTAATCTAAGTTGTGTCATCACTTTCGGTAACAATGATGATACAAAATGTCGTTCTTGTATCCCATATATACCATATGTGTGGTATACCCTACATATATATGTATACAGAAAATGTCTTTTCCCTTATGTAATGTATGTTATGTTCCCATATGTAATGAATGTATGTTCCCATATATAATGAATGTATGTTCCCATATGCAGTGTATGTATGCCATACCATACTTAGAAGCTGGTGGTGATTGTTGAGTCTAACAGGTTTCTGTTACTTTTTGGGGGACTTTACTTTGGTTATCCTCCAGAGCTCCTGTGAAGGAGCAGTTTGCTGGCTTCATCCACCTCATTGGAGGAGAGAGATTGTTTTGTACAGTGATTTGTCAACCTTTTGGCACACCATTAGTCGACTAATTTATCTAAGCAGTCTTGAATTTGATGTGTGTTATCTACCACCTCCATGGTTTCCATGGTCAATGCAACGTGTCAAACTGAGCTGCCCTATCTCCTGAGACAGGAAGCTTGTCACCATTTTTTAATTTTCCTTGACATCCATCCTCCTCAGCCAAGCATTCATTTTTAAGCTGATAGACCAATGATTTATTAGCTTTGCCACTCTTCTTACTAATTTTAGTCTTGTATATATTTGACTATGCATTCAGTTTGGAAAATTAGTTATTTCCTTTTTCTGCCATTAAATCATCTTATGAAGCATGAGGGAGATCAGCCTAGACAAGCCATGGTACTCCTTTGCGAATTCATGTCTGGAAAAAAAACAAAAACAAAAACAAACCCACCAAGAAGCCACCAGTAATCTGTAGAATTTCTAGGTTTATTTTCCACTGTGTTTGTTTTACCAAGAAAGAAGATACACTGGTGTTTTGTCCCATGCCTTTTAGGATCTCCAGGTGAGTAAGAGTCCAGATACAGCTCAGATAGACTAAGGATGGGAGAAGGCAAAGATGCAGGATAAGCCCTCCTTCTGTCTATGATGTGACAGGAATATACCCTCCATCAAGATGGCAGTAATGATGGAGAAAGCAAAATGAACAATTTCCCAAACCCTATCCACTTCACCAAAATACATAATTCCAGAATATTATTATGTTTTTTGGAAAAGTATCGTCTCAAAATCAAAACACAGATCAGTATATTCCAAAACACAATGTTCAGAAATAAATTGAAATTTATGTCTTATGTTTTGTTACTTGGATTTGTCTCTAATAGTAAGCTTTCTTAAATGCTGAACAGCTTAACCGAGGACTGGATTTCTTGGACTTGAGCAATGAATCCCTTTATTATTGAGTGTTTTTTTAACCACAGTCTTAGACTAAGGCCTCAATCATCTTCATAAATCCGTTAATATATACTCAAGTCCTTTTTTAAAAAAAAAATCTGACCTTAAATCTCCATCTTTCCACTTACGCTTAGACAATTAGCCACAGCATCTGAGTTATCAGAAAATTAAACTTTCTCTATATACAGAATTACCTTCAATGAACAGTACAAGCCTTAACTGGGAAGACTTGCCTGCTGGGGGACCTTCTTTCTTGTTTAGAAGGAGTTTATGGTAATGAGTCTCTAATTTAGGTAAATCAAGAAAATAGGTGAATCCTGTCCTCTCTCTTATTCCTTTGTTCCACACTGCAAATTCAGTCAGACACTTAAAATTAGAAAATTCTGGTTTATATTCCAAACAAAACACATCTGTGAGGCAGGTCTTGATTGATGTAATATCTTTCCCTGTATGCAATGTACAAACACAATTACTCTGTTTTTGACGCTGGAACAATTATCTTGGTTTGAGAGTCTTGGAAACCTTGATGAAACTCTCTTTAAATTGTATTAAAATTGTAACCCTCAAAATCAGGCTCTAACTTTTTAATAGTTAAAGTTAGCAATGTCATCAGAAATAGCTTCTCAGTTGTACAGTGTCTATTCAAATGGAACACCTTACACTGCCAGATTAATTCTCAGCTCAGTGGTAACACCTAAACTTGGACCTTCACTGTTCCTCAACTGACATGTGGAATAGAATTCAGTGGGCAGGAGCACAGTTCTGTGAAGATCCTTATCCTATGTTTCAAAGAGTTATGTTTTACTTATGTTATTAAATAATAAGAAAATATCCCTTAGAATTAAAACCTACTATTTCCTGTAAGTAATTAGCTCTGAAAGTGGTTTTCTTTAAGCACACTTATACAGTTTTTAGTTAACAAGGACAAGGCTAGAATATTTTTAAAAAGAAATAATATGTTTTTTCAGGTAAGCAACTGATAAATACTATTGGGCTCAGTTTCAAGTAATTAATTTCAACTTTAAGCAGTTCAATGTTTTTTCCATAAAAAAATATAAAAAATCAAGAGGCTGATCCCCAGACTTACTAACCATTTGTACCCATGCATAGTGGATGTAAAATACTAGCACTGGTATACATGCCTATGTTTGTGCACACAGGCTGCAAAGCAATGCATCAGAGATATATCATTCTCCAAGTACTTCCTTTAAGGCTGATTGTTCAGGGCAAGCAATATGCATGCTATAACTGGTGCATGTAACAGTAAGTACAACCTTCTGCAAATCTGGATTTAAAGACAGTAACTTGATACTGAGGCTGAACTTTGCAGATGAGTAGTCTATGTTATTTTTAATTATAACAATTTCTGCGGTCTGAATATGAGTACAACTGATTCTGTCATGTGACACTAGAGGTTGCCCTTTTAAATGAGACATTATTACATTTGATTGAGGCAGTTATGTTTCTCACAAATTATATTTCAAATCAGACAGAAGAGGCAATAATGAGAGCCTGTGAACTTGGAAAATCTGTACTATTTATTTATTTATTTTCAAGACACCAAGATTTACAACACATACTCCATCTGCCTCTCTCTAATTTACTTCCCTTTCCCTAACGAACATTTGTCAATGGCCATACAATTCAATTTTCTTTAACTATGTCTGTCAAGATTTAAGTGAGACTTATATTGAAAAAACAAAACTGATCTTGCAAAGTGGAAACAAATGAAGTTGAGTCAATTCCATGACATTTTAGGGAAAACAGAGATGCAAATCAATTTTCTTGAAAGGTAGGTTCTGACTCAACAGCATTCACAAGGTCTTGACTAAAGGTCTGATCTGGAGAAATGCTGCTTAAATGCACTCTTGATATAATGGGCCAGATCCCCAAGTGGATTAACCTGATAAAGCAGTTTATACAGCCTGAGGATCTTGCTGAATGGCAGCCAGTAGCATTCACAGCATCTCACAGTCAGACCACCAGAAGATAGCAAATGTCCTGGGTTCTTTTTAAGGCCAATTTTCCAGTTGGTCAATTGTGTTTTAAAAATAACATCTTTTTAGACAAATGCAGACCTCTCCAAGGGATCAAGTCAATGGATTAATGTGGACAGATCCTTATAGGTTAAGGGAAAGGGCTTTTAATTTTTAAATCTACTACTTTGAATCATGATCATACAAAAAAGCTGAAGAAATCTGACATGGTCCCTTGTATAAACAAGATCATGAATGTAAAGCTTATAATGCCACTGTGAAATTTTAATGCTTATTTATTATGGTTATGATGAAACCTGTATAATAAGATGATGATAATAATAATAATAATAATGAATAGTCATCAGTGCCAATATGATTCTACTATTTTTCTACATATGCTTTATTGTGGCATTTTGTGTAGCTTGTGTTCTGTGTAAAAAAATGTCAATAAAATCTTTGCTTCCTTTTGTCTGTACTTTGTGTGGTTCTTGATACTTAGGCAGGAAGTTCCCCAACTCCTTTTGTCCATGTAGCATGGGGCAAACATGATGACAGTGATAATGAGAAATAGAATAAAATATTCTCAAGTATGAAGCAAGACAATAGATGAGATATATGAAGGATTGTGGCTGATTCAGATTGTCCTTCTGTTTGAAAAATGCAAAACAGCTCTGACTTACTGAATCAGTAATTATTAAATAAACTAATCATTGCCCAAAAGCCCTTTAACAAGGAGCTCTTTTTGACCGATTAAATGAATGAGACCTTGAAGCAGCAAAACCTTGAAGGTAGAAAATTAGTAAATGCTTGAACACTTTTTTTGTAGGTCTTTCTGTGTTTAGTGTTTAAGAACTCATTTCAGGAATGTAATTCATAACTAGACTTGAGTTCCTCTGGCCCCATATTTTGAGACTGTGAACTTCCTTACACCCAGCTGCATAGTGTCATCAGGAGGTTACAGAAATCGGTGGGGTGGGGTTGGGGGGGGGGTGCTGTTTCTTCATGCCTCTATGGCAATGCCTATACCAGTTAACAGAACAAATAAAGGACATTTCTGCTTTTTTTCCAGTCAAATAAACAGGCACTACAGCCATAAGTTCTGGTCTTACCCCACAAATTTCCATAAAAATACATCTGTACATAAAATTAGTCACAGCTGTACATCAGCAACACAAGCATCTGTTTATCTTTACTTACTAGCAAGGAAATATCCCTCTCTGTCTATTTGTTTAATTTTACCCCAGAGATATTTACAGACTGCTGATGGCATCGGTAGTATAGTGTGGTATAATGGGATCCATCACTGGGAATCTGTCTTGGGAAATGCAAAGGAAGGAAGTGAAGCAGAGAAGAGTACAGTCCCAGAAGAAATTTCCTGGCCCTAACTAGTATATCTTTATGCTATTTCAGACAATTCTTGTGGAAAAAGAGGTATTCAGTGGTGTCTTCCACAAAGACTCAAAAAAACAGCAAATACATGGAGAAGCTGATGGAAGCCCAGACACAAGCAGGGAGGGAGTGCGAAATTTAGGGGATTGCTGCCTTTGTGTTGCAAACTGATTAGTAACCAACAAAGGGCTGTGTTGTTGTGCCTGTGTCTGTATAGATAGGGTTTTTTTCTGACTCACTTCTCAACCATATCAAATGCAAAGGGACCAGAAGCAGGGAGGGGATGATTAATGCATTGGTTAAATGTATTTCCCTTTTACTTTTGATTATAATTACATTCCGCTCGCACAGGCAGAAAATGAATTGGCTTCACCTTAATCCCCACAAGTCATTTGTCCATCCTCAAAATGTTACAGGAGTTGGCATATTTTCTGGCTTTAGCAGAATGCACCTCAAAGCAATCAGGATAAGCAGATACTCTTGTCAATACCAGGAGACACTCATTGGCACAACTATACTGGAAAGCCAAGCCAATGCCACTTTTATGATGTCTGGTCCGAACTGGTATTTTCAGTCCATTATTTAAAAAAAATGCTAATTACACCTTATTATTATTGTAAGTCAAATTGTGGTACCATATAGTAAACGATATCCTCATCGGACTCTAGTGTTGTGCTGGGGACTCCTGGTGAGGAAACACCATGATTTGTTGCCATGACCGTCCAAGACAAAGTAGGTATTTTACAAAAAGATCTATCACAGAATCACAGAATCACAGAATTGTATAGGTTGGAAAAGACCTTTAAGATCATCACGTTCAACCATAAACCTAACAGTACCAAGACCACCACTACACCATGTCCCTAAGCACCTCATCCAAACGGCTTTTAAATACCTCCAGGGATGGCGACTCAACCACTTCCCTGGGCAGCCTGTTCCAAAGCTTGACAACACTCTCAGTGAAGTAAAATTTCTTAATATTCAGTCTAAACCTCCCCTGGCGCAACTTGAGGCCATTTCCTCTCGTCCTATCACTTGTTACCTGGGAGAAGAGACCGACACCCACCTCACTACAACCTTCTTTTAGGTAGTTGTAGAGAGCGATAAGGTCTCCCCTCAGCCTCCTTTTCTCCAGGGTAAACAACCCCAGTTCCCTCAGCCGCTTCTCAGAAGACTTGTGCTCTAGACCCTTCACCAGCTTCGTTGCCCTTCTCTGGACATGCTCCAGCACCTCAATGTCTCTCTTGTAGTGAGGGGCCCAAAACTGAACACAGTATTCGAGGTGCGGCCTCACCAGTGCCGAGTACAGGGGCACGATCACTTCTCCTGTCCTGCTGGCCACGCTATTTTTGATACAAGCCAGGATGCCATTGGCTTTCTTGGCCACCTGGGCACACTGCTGGCTCATATTCAGTTGGCTGTGGACCAACACCCCCAGGTCCTTTTCTGCCTGGCAGCTTTCCAGCCACTCTTCCCCAAGCCTGTAGCGTTGCATGGGGTTGTTGTGGCCCAAGTGCAGGACCTTGCACTTAGCCTTGTTGAACCTCATACAATTGGCCTCAGCCCATCGACCCAGCCTGTCCAAATCCCTCTGCAGAGCCTTCCTCCCCTCAAGCAGATCAACACTCCCGCACAACTTGGTGTCGTCTGCAAACTTACTGAGGGTGCACTCGATCCCTTCATCCAGATCATTGATAAAGATATTAAACAGAACTGGCACCAACACAGAGCCCTGGGGAACACCACTTGTGATTGGCTGCCAACTGGAGTAAACTCCACTCACCACCACTCTTTGGGCCCAGCCATCCAGCCAATTCTTTACCCAGCGAAGAGTACACCCATCCAAGTCATGATCAGCCAGTTTCTCCAGAATAATGCTGTGGGAAACCGTGTCAAAGGTTTGAGTCAGAGAAGGAGTGAGAGATATGTTCACACACAGTCACACACACACACACGTGCACACAGAGATAACATTAGCATCTCCTTCATTTACAGTTGGTTCTACTGTAGGCTTTTCTCCAAATAGGCAACCAATAGATTCATATTCATACAAAATTGCACACAGTTGGAGAGGCAGATGAAACTTGGGCTGTGCTTTTCTTCTTTGTGCCATGAAATTGCAAATAAGAATTAACATCCAAATTGGGAACACTATCTTTCATCATTGCTTGCTTTTTCTCCCTCTCATTGCATGTCTACTGCATTTTGTATTCAAACTCAGCCATTAATTAATCATTAATAGCAATTGTTGCTCCTGCATCTAGAATAGGTTCATCCCATAAGCAGCATGAGGTGAGGTTTCAAAACAATGTTTATTGCAGGGACTGCAGAGAATGATGGCGTTATTCTATAGAAATATGGGAAGTCTGCCTTGCACTGTTCAGTAGGGATAGATTAGCTCAGGAAACACTTATTATGCTGATTCAATTTGTTAGACAGATCTGGTGATTTCTCTACCAAATTTCAAATTATTTTGGTGGACTTGGACATTGAAATCATAGAATCATCTCACTTTAAATTGTACAACCTCTTGCCACAAGCATGAATCTTGCCTGTTTGTATAATCCAAAGCTGCCACAAGCTTTTTAGCTGCAGAGTTATTTATGGATTACCCTGTCTGATCTTTAATGTGGAACATATAAAGCGATATCTCTCTAGTGCTGTACACTACTGTGCTAACTGTAAAGAAGCAGCAGGCAGCTCAGAAAGAACATCCTTAAGAAGCTTTGATAAATCATAAAAGCAATCTCTACATGGCAGGGAGACACAGCTTGTCAAAATGAAAGCTATTTTAAATCACCAGTAATAGTAACTGGAGACTCTCCGTGTCTGGTTCAGTCTGGGTTAGATGTGAACTTTCCTAAGAGCATTTTGCGCTACATGGAATTGTGATTGTGAAACTGGCATGCTGCTTTGTGTCCTTGTGAAAGTCTTTGACAAGCAATGTCTTTGGCATGGCTAACAGACAGCAAATCTTTGCTTCTATTCTCAACAGTAAACTTTGAATCCAACCTAGCACCTGCATGGCTGTGTCATTTCCTCAATAGCTGAAATGCCACTGACTACACAGGTGAATCAGTGGGGTGTCATTACCAGCCTCAAATAACCTGCACAGTCATTTTGTACATAACACGAAGGATGGCCCTTGCCACTGGAAATATTCAGAAGGAAAACAGGAAGGAAGACTCAGATTTTGTTACTTTTATGTTGGCTTCCCAAGTTGCAAACCAGTAACAGATGCTTTTAAAAATCACAGAAATTGTTAGTCCTACAGTCAGTGGACAGTCACAAGAGAAGCCTGAGGAAGAGGTCTCGTCCCTTGCCAGGCAGCCACACGATGTCAGTATTGGTTCATACAAATACCATGAGTTGCGCATTTCCTTGACTGTCATTGTTCACACCAGCAGGGCTATGACAGGCTAGGGATATGATGTTAGAAGCAACCCCAGGTAGGTGGCACACCATGCCCAAGCACAGAACCAGGCGCATAAAGGCAAAGCTGTTTGTTCTTCTGATGTGCACTTTTGCCTCTGGTAAATCCTTTATCTTTTCTAGACTACCACCATGTATCCCGAGGGTATATGAATCACTGTTTCTGTATGTTTTTCCAGTTGCAGATGACATAAATTGGAGATTCAGACCCAGCACATGGCTTAGTGCCCATAGGCTTACTTTGTGTTTTACCTCACATCTTTCTTAGAAGTTGTCCACCAAGTTCTTACAAATCTGATCTCTTTTACAGGCTGTTCAGGACTTGATGTTTTTTATTAACAAAACTGTGAGCTCAGATTAGGCTATTGTACTATCAAAAAGCATGAGGGCACAGAGCCTGCTGGAATTTAACAGGAAGAATTCAATGGGTCAAGCTCTTAACACAGGAATTGCCATGAGGCATTAGTCAAATATTACCTCTGTGCTTCTTACAGGCTTTCATTAAAATGGCCAGTGAGTCTTTGATATAGACGTGTCGTCCAACAGAAGGGAATACTTGTCTGACATGAAGTTTATATGAAAACTTGGATGTATTTTTCCATTGGAGACCATGCAAATACTGAACTGGAAATGGAACAGCTCTGTTACTTGTCTACTCCATTCCTGGATTTCTCCTTCAGGGTTGAACATCCTTGACCTTTTTAAGGAATGATCCTGGAGAGCTTGTATTGAAAAGCTTAATCCATTCTACTGGTAACATGTCAAAGCTGAGCTGAAAGCATACGCTAGATAGATTCTGTAAACCTTCTTATGTTTCTGGGTTTCTGGTGTTCTACACTTCCTTTTCTACAAGATGATTCATACGCAGAGAAAGATTAGCACTGCATTAGAACAACTCTGTTGTTAATGTTATATAAATTCATGTTTTCTCTGTTGCCATATTTTTGGCGGTATAAACACGAACATCAATGAAAAGCCAAATCATAGTTAAATACTGAAATCCTCTTAAACCCCTTTAGTAGGCAGCCAGCTGTTGGAGTTGTTATAGCTAAGCAACAAGTTTCTATTTTAGTTTAATATTAGGGTTTTTTGCATGATATTTGTTTAAAAGTCTTCCAGTGTGGTCCTTTCTGGAAAAACAGATGCAGCAATTGGTCCAACTTTTCACTGTTCCTCTGCTGCCATCAGCCACCACCTTGGCTGTTCTCTAAGGGTATCACAACAGCTATCTATGTGTCTCCTTCTCTTTTTGTTAAAACGGATGGAAATGAATAGCTGTTAGAAACACTGAGGTCTTTCTAAGCTAGAGTTCTCTTGAAGCATTCTGGAAAAGCCTTGATATTACTGACTCTCCTGCTTAAGATGGAACAAGTCCATTTGCCTAATTTCCTTAGCTCAGGTCAGATTCAAGTGTCACAGTAAACAGCTCTGCTCCAGAAATGAAATCCGAGGTGAAAATGTGTCAGAGCTGAAGTGGAAGTACTTCAGCCCTTCTGGCTTCCTCAGCAAATGACAGGATCACAGTACACCACCGTGCTTCCTCTTTCATTCCAAAAGGAGGGAGGGAGGATTCAGGGCACAGACACTACTTTCTGCATTACCCTGGGATCTAACAGCTAGAGTGGAATTACTTCTATGAGGGACAAGTGAAAGGACTCTTTTCAGCTGATCTTGCTTTCAACCAACCTAAAATAGTGAATACCACAGCCTCTTTATGAAAGGCTTTCATATGGGCTTTTTTTCATAAACAAATAAAAGGAAAAGGGAACTTCAAGCCATGAAAAATACTCTCAAGCACACAATTCTTCTATCTTCCTTTGAACCACACTGCAATATCCTTCAGTTTGCTTTGGAAGACAGTTTTCACCACATAATAAAGGTCCCAGTATGCAGACCCAAACACCAAAACTTACCTCTAACTCTCTCTTCCTCTTTAGGACTGCACTCACCAGCAGCATGTGCTGAGTGCCCTCCTGTCCAGTGCACTTCCCATAGGAGTGCAAATTACTCATTGTCCTGGTTTTGGCTGGGATAGAGTTAATTTTCTTCCTAGTAGCTGGTATAGTGCTGTGTTTTGGAATTTAGTATGAGAATAAGGTTGATAACACACTGACGTTTTAGTTGTTCTAAGTAATGTTTACACTAGTCAAGGACTTTTCAGCTTCCCATGTTCTGCTGGGCGCACAAGAAACTGGGAGGGGGCACAGCCAAGATAGTTGATCCAAAATGGCCAAAGGGCTATTCCATACCATATGACGTCATGCTTAGTATATAAACTCGGGGGCAGTTGGCCAGGGGGTAGCGATTGCTGCTCGGGGACTGGCTGGGCATCGGTCGGCAGGTGGTGAGCGGTTGTATCACTTGTTTTTTCCTGGGTTTTGTTCCTCTCTCGCTCTCTTGTTGTTTTCCTTCTCATTACAATTTATTATTATTTTATGTGTGTGTGTGTTCCAATTACTAAACTGTTCTTATCTCAACCCAAGAATTTTCTTACTTTTGCTCTTTTGATTCTCTCCCCCATCCCACCAGGGGGGAGGGTGAGCAAGTGGCTGTGTGGTACTTAATTGCTAACTGGGGCTAAACCACAACACTCAATTCTGCAGGAGGGAACTGAGTATGTTGAGTAGAACATTTTTTACTATCAAGGGGTTTAGCAGTTTTATTCCCATCCTCTGCCACAGGTTTATTGGAAGAAGCAGACCCCAGGAGTACGATGTCCACATGGTGCTCCTTGGCTCTTAGAAGAGTTTGTGGTACAATTTTAGATCTGCACTGAGAAAGCTGGGTTTCCCTTAAGTTTTATTTGATAAGATATTCTTGTAGGTCCAACCAAGTGCAATGTCCTCAGGGGTCGGGTGCACCATCCTCCTTGTTCTAACTCAGATGGCAAATGACTGAAATAAGGTATCAGAGGCCAGACCACGTATAGTCCTAAAGTAGAATGAAATACATGGATTAGGTAAAATTAATAAGGAATACTCATGTAAAAAAAAAAAAAAAGAAAAAAGTCTTTGTTTAGGGAGTACTTAGTCAAAACTCTGTCAGAGGTTTTTAAAGCTTCAGACACGTTAATCAAAACTATTTCAGATGTCTCTGCAGTGCTCACTCTTCACAGAGGAAAGAAACATTGTTAGGCCGAAGTGCTAAAAGAAACCAGTAAAGTAGGAATAAAAAAAACAATTGAGAGACCCTGAAAATACTCATATCAGTCACCATGTTTTAACCATCTGATTAATTGTCACTGGGGCAATTTTGAAGCGATATTCCTATTAGACAAGAGTGCTTCTAGGTTTTGTAGTTTAAAGGTTTTTAACAGAAATTCTTCGATGGTTCCCCAATCAGTGCAAATATTGACCCCACCTTTGAACAAGACAAAATGGAAACGTGTAATCAATTAAACACATCCTCTGATTGCCAATGTACGCAGGAGAGGTTTGCAATCAGTCCTAAAGGAGTAGTGTGGTGGTGAAGAAGTATCAATGCTCCACTTGTTCTCTCAGGGTAAAAGTGTTTCAATATTCCCTCAGCTATTTTGTAGACTATTTTCTTGAGGAAATGAGGCTCATACAGTCCTGATAAGCATTCCAGCTGGAGACCATTTTCATCTAAATTTGATGGGGGGATAGAATTCTCTAACATATTAAGTTCTCACTCCTTCTGTAAGCAGGAGAACCCATCAGAAAAAAAAAAATAAAGTGCAAGATTGGTCTTTATTAGATATGTTAATCTGCTCATTTTCTTTTTAGCAGCAGAGTAACTCAGCATTAGTATAGACTTAAGTTTATAAAGATTATTTATTGCTTTTGAAATTAATGCCTAACATTAAGACATCTAAACTTATTGAGTAGTTCCTGGGGTTCTTAAGTGATAAAGTGAACTGTGATCTCTCCTCTTTCTCTCATTTTTCCTCTTAACTTTTAAAAACACATCTACCCTGTATTGCTAGTAACCAGGCAATACTTTTTTCCTCTGAAAGGAGTTTGCATTAATAACTGAGTTGCCATTGTGCTCATCTGAACACTAAACCAACCTTAACCTACACTATATGTATTGAGGGGATTAAAATCTCGTGATGCTACAAAGTTAAAATTTATATGTCATGAGGAAAGATAGAAGAGGTAAAAGGTATGGGCAAAAGACGAGCTCCAAAATTTCTCTCAGATTGTTGTCCTGTATTGCTACATTCAGTATGGGCTCACAGGTGGCTGGTTCACAAAATTCACCAAAGATCTTGTTCATCCACTCCATCTTCACCAGTGGCAGAGGTGGAAAATGTCCTCACTGATCAGTGTGTCACATGCACTTTGTGGGGTTATAAACAACTACACCAAACGCAAAAAAGAGAAAAATTATTTGCAAGGTACCTGGCCGTTCAGGGTACCCACTCTCTTCACTGCAGTAGCTGTGTTTTTGAATAAAAATGTTTACTTTGTGTTGGAAAGGCTGGTTGAAACCAAAACCTCATCTCACATCTCCTGTCACCACAGGCAGGTCAGTACTGTCAGCCATATATTTATGTTTCTTAGCCTGACATACTGTCCCTTCCCACCAGGTTGAGAAGGTTTTGTCCTGGAGCCAAACCAGAGCTAAGTGACAAAACCCACTCTTACTTTGTTATTTGGTTGCCGTCAAACTGTAACTGATGGCTTTTGACAAAGTGCCTGTGTCTGTTAAAGCTCTCAGATGCAGAAGACTCCTGATAAGCTCATAGCATGGACACCATGGCATTTGTATAATGGGCAGTTAGTTCAGCCTTCCTGGCCGTTACTTTCTATAATACTGTGGCGTGATGAATAGCAAATTGTCCGTGTTATCTGTTCTCTTCTGAGGCTTTTTTATGCTTAGCAATAACTATGCTTTCTGACAGAGCTAGCTGGGACTCCTCTCAAATGAAATGTTATTTAGGGGAGGACTGTAAGTTGTTTAGGGCTAGATCTAAATTATATAGCATGCTTGCTTCAGCAGAGCAGAATATGACTCTACCTGGTCTGTGCCTGTTCCTCTGGCTGGGAAGCAGAGTTGTTTTGTCCCACCCCTGATGTTACAAGGGCCATGGAATAATTATAGCATGTAGTCTGTTCAACAGTCCCAGTTGGCCCTGGCCCTCATGCTGTCAGGCTTCCTGCAGACTTACCTTTGAATACAGTGGGAAGTTCATAAGTCAGTCCGTGTCTGAGGACATATAAGATGTGACTGGGAAGCCAACCAGACCCCAAACACCTGGCTGATTCTGCAGTTCCTCTCATTGTGAGGATTCATATATTACAGGCAGTTGATCAAAACCTCATGGTTTCTCATGGTTCATGCATGTTTAAAAGAACTATTGCGATGATTCTGGCAGGAGAAAAAGGGATCACAGAGGGAAGGACAGAAGGAAGAAATGGAGGGAGAGGAAGAGAAGAAGGCAAGGAGGAAACGTGAGCAGATAAAGGATGATAGCAGATAACCAAGGGAAGATAGCTTCTACTCTGTGGAGTTTACTACATTAAAAAGTCCAGGAGGATGGATATGTAAAATATTCTTTTTTGAATACTCAGGCTGGAGGAAGAAGAGCAAGTTTTTTAGCAGCATTATGTTCTCATTTTCCTGTGGGAACAGAAAGGCAGTGGGTGGGAAGCACCTGGCCCTTCTTCTTTGTAGCGTTTTCTGGCGTACTCCAGAGGAGCAGATATGAGCTGCTCAGAGAGTGCTATACATGCTCGATGCATGTCTCCACAGGACAGAAGTGAGACTGGAGGCAAATAAATTCTGAATAGATACAAATCCATTTGTTGCATCTGATTAGCATGCAATGTTTGAAGGATTAAGAATAAAGATAGGGGAGCTTGCAAATCCGAGATAAAATTCAACAGAAGTCAACAAAAAGCCAAGACAAAATAACACAACAATTAATTTAAAAGACAGAGAAAAGGTCATAGATCTTATCTGTCATACTAGGTACTAGTGAAATCTCATCTGAAACTGAATGTATAGAGCTGGCCACTTCTGTCCAATCAATGTTCAAAAATGATTAATTGAAATAAGGAGATGAAGGAATGCATAAATAGACTAATAAGAAAACAGAGGAGAAGGAAAACCTTTCAAGATCTAAAGAGCCTGGCTTTAGTCTAAAAAAAAATCATGGTAAAAGGGGCAGGAACGCTGCTTGTAAACATTAAGGAGGTAACACGTAGGGAGAAGAAGAGCTATTTTTGTTGAAGAAAAAAATGATAGAACACAAAAAAGAAACTCTGATAAACTAACTATGAATGTAATTTGGGTGAATACAAAAGGTTTCCAGCTACCAAGCACTATGGTCTGAAACAGCCTTCCAGTGAGAGTAAAGGGAAGTGGAAGCTGAGCTTGCCTCAAGGTGTTGGTCAGTGATTTTATAACTGAGGTTCCAGGACACTATTTTCTGCAATAACAGTGAGCTGAGCTGTGCAAGCTAAGAAATCCCTTTCAATCAAATATCACACTCTTAAATAGATCTGTGTCTCCAAATCATAATTTGATTCTCATCGTGTCTCAGAGCAGTGAACTCTACTCCATTCAGCAAATCCTTTTCAGGTGTTAAAAGAAAGGTCAGGAATAGGAAAAAAAAGTGAGAGTGGAACCTAGTATTGACTTTTTACAGAAATAGTCATGGTCAGCTATGAGTGAAGAAGGAAGAATACAAACATTCACAGTTGGCAAACATAACAAATTTCACAAGTAAGTTGAAATGTGAGATTTGCTTCAAGAGAAAAGTAGGATTTTTTCTGGAAAGATATTAATGGCTTAAGTTTGCAAAATATATGAATGATTTAGCTTAAGTCCTGTCTTCAAGTAATTATTTGAAAATCAAAGTTCCATTTGCCTTCAAAAAGATCCAGAAACCTACATCATTCAACTACCTTAAAAAGAAATTATTTCTCATTTATGCTGCTTTCAGAGCACCTTGTATCCTGGGCAGAAAAGCTGTGAATATCAGATGCTGACTTGAAATATTCCTAATCCTTTGCCACTAAGAAAAATTTCTATTTACAGTCATTTCAACTCATACGAGTGCAGTACAGTTATACAAAGAAGAAAATTACTATGCTTGCTAAAAATATGTACATGCTTGCATGGCACCGTGGTTATTGATCTGTCACTTAACGCGGACATCCTGGACTTTCAAGTTTCAATCTTTATCTCATGATCTGAAAGTCCAACTTCCCTTTTGAATCAATCATCAATAAGAATACGTAATTTACTGCCCAGTCATGCATGTGATACCATTAAAATCAGTCTCAAAGAGCTGAGTTTTGGACTGACTGACAAATATTATGCCCAGAAGGAACCACTGAGAGTCTACAGTGAATATTCTACCAACAGTAGAATTTCACCTGCTGCTGAAATGCATTATGTCCTAATTTCATCCACCCTTGGGCCACATTGTGTTAAACACTGCAACTTAACAAAGTTACAAAGAATAACTGGCAGTTTCTGCCCTTGAGTCCCTGAAATTTCAAAGTATGACCAAAAGGTAACTGGGAACTTTCAGAAATGGAACAATCTATGCAGGAGAAAACTGTCAGCTTTCATGTGCTAGACATGCAATTTAATTACCTTCTTGAGTTTGATTTCACTTCACTGGGACCAAAACAGGATGCAATCTGTAGTTGTTGAGAGAAGAGCCTCATCAGCACAATGAAATGGGAAAATAACCCTGATAAAATAGTGCTGAGGTAAAAGCCCTTCCACTCCTGCTTATCCTTCCAAATGGCTGGGGGTGAGAAAGAACATGTTGCTAACTTTGTAATGAGGCACAGATTGAAAATTGCTTAAAAGCCTGTGCACAGTAACGGGGAGGATTTTACCCAGTGGCACTCTGAGAAAATTATTGTAATTGCACTTTTTAGTTATTATCAACTTGGTCTCCAGGACCTCGGTAAGTGCCATTAGACATCTGCTATGGGACTATTCTCAGCAAGCAAAGAAGCCGCAAAGTCCTTTAAAACATATAAATAAGTGGGGAGCACACATCGTGTTTTTTTCCCGTAGATGTGCCTCACAAATAACATTATGGAGATTTTTTTTTTGAAAACTTAAATATTATTATTGGGCTAGGTTGGCAGATGTTATTTGCTGTAATGAGTGCTTTCCAGGTGAGCTAGATAGTATTTATTCTACTAATTTTAATACTTATAATACCTGAACATCAGATTAAGGTGAATTTTCTACACAATCAAAGAAAGGTATTTTATAAGTTGATAGACGTTGAATGTCTAGACTCTTTGCTTTCAGAATTTCATAACCCATATTTGCTTTACTTCTGCCACAGTTCTGCAGGGTTACTTGTGTAAAAAGATGGGGAAATATAGAGAAAAGGGATTGAATCTAGAAAAGAATGGATGGATCTAAAGAAAAAGTCCTTCTCTGTTCCAGCAGTTAGGAATTAGGTGCCCAGCTCCAGGTGTGGCTTTCACAATACTGAGCATGCAGTAGGGTTTTAGGTGCTGATTTCACCTGTGTTTTGTAAAATTGTAGGTTATCCCTGGTGGGCAGCTAAGCACCATGCAGACACTCACTCACTTTCCCCCTCTAACCTGCAATGGGACAAGGGAAGAGGAAAGGAAGAGTAAAAGCAAGAAAACTTGTGAGTCGAGATAAAAATTGTTTAATAAGTGAAGGAGAAGTGGAAGAAGAGAAAAAGAAAAAAAATGAAAGAAGCGATGCAAAGGCAATCACTCACTACTTCCCATGGGCAGACTGATGCCCAACCGGTTCCCAAGCAAGAGATGGCTAACCTCCCTGAACTTCCCTTTTTATTGCTGAGCATGACATTATATGGCATGGAATATGTCTTTGATTAGTTCGGGTCATCTGCCTGCCCTTCCAAAATTTTGCGCACCCCTGATGTATTCACTGTGAGGGCAGAGGAAGAAACAGGGAACGTCTTGATGCTGTGCACACACTGTTCAGCAATACATAAAACATGAGTGTGTTATCAGCAATGTTTTGGTCACAAATATAAAACACAGCACCATACGAGCTGCTATGAAAAAAATAAACTCCATCCCAACAAGACCCTGTACAAAAATATTCAGAAGGGAGAGCTCAGAGGGGCAAGATCTGAGTCCTAGGCCCTCTTTCACTGGAGATCTCCCATATACCAAGGGAGAATCGCAAAGCTATCCCAGAGTCTGGGCAGAGCCTCGGCAGAACCTGGGTAGAGATGCTACCATCCTTCCTGTGGAGGAATCTGGGCTACTGCAGACATGGGAATGCAAACTGTATGGCTGCAGGAGGAAAACAGTCATAAAAGAGCACAAACTCATAGTGAAGATAATCAGCTGGGATGGGAGCATCCAGTTTTCATCCCTGCTCTTGGATTATTTCAGATTGGTAGCCAGCGCTTGTTTAGCAGATATAAGTGAAGGCTACATGTACACTATTAAATTAAATGCGGTGAGACTTTCCTCTGGCACTGATACTACTGGCATGGAGTGGTCAACATCTATACTGTTAAAGTCTCTTGCTTTCCAAAACAGGATGGTTGCATCTAATATGCTTATTGGAAATGGTCTGTGGCCGCCATTGACTGGTTAAGTGCCTGGGAATTGTCCGGAGAGTGCCAGTTGGTCCTGACCAAAACTGTGCCAGACACTATTTTAACAAATCAACAGTATAATACAGCAAGTTGCTGTCACTGCCTAAGCAGAATATAGACATAGACAAATGGCCTAACAAGCAGATGTACATTTGCCCACCGGTGGCCTGATTATCTGCTGTAGCTCTTTAGGATTTCCAAGTATCTGGGGCAACCAGAAGTTATCCTGCCCTAACTGGACCCACCTCAGTGGAGGTGGCTCTTAAATGGACCCAACTTCAACAGTCCTTAGACTTCAAATGGTTTATCAGACCAGCGCTAAGCAAAAGACAGGAATCTTCCTTTGCAGATGGAGTCCTCCCCTTGCAATAGCCACACTGTAGAAAATGCAGAGCTGGAATGGCAGGACAACAGGGAGGGATTCATCCTTCAAAAGAGTCTTGTTCCCCCCCCATGTACGCTCCGCTGTTTGCCCAGGTAAGGCAACAAGGTAGAGCAACAACAAATAATTGCACAATGATTTTTGCAGGAAACCTTGCTTTGCTCCCCTCTGCTTTATATTGTGTCTGTTTTCCTGTGTTGTAAAAACTAGGACACTACATGTAAACAAAGAAGCTAACTCAAACCCTCTCACAGAAGTAGGCCCTCAGCCTCCTACTCATTCCTTGCCTTTTTTTTTTTTTTTTTTCCAGGAGGCCTTACCTGGGAATCAAACACAAAGCTGCTCTTCTCTATCCTTTGAAACTTCTTAAGACAAAAGGGAGAGCCTTGAAAGCAAAGGTAACTGCAGGAGAGCAGGCAACTATTCACTTGCAAAGCAACCCTCTTGGGCTGTTTCCTGTGCTTTTTCTTCTCAGTTTCCCCCTGATCAAAGAGCAGTCTCCACAGTCTGCATAATACATGAAACTGAGATAGCTAACAGCGTGCTCTGGCTCAGAGAGCTCGTGAGTGTGTAGGAAGACTTTGATGTCTGCATGCTCTGAATGGCCCTAATGGCTGCTCTTCCCCTGTTTGCTCCTGCATCCCTCAAACCCCTGCTCAGGAACAGAACTGAAGAATTACAGTTTCCTTATTTCTTTCACTAGGATGGTCTCTTTTTTTTTTTTTTTCCCCTGAAAGGAACCACCCCAACTGGGGCTATCTGATGCCTAATGAAGCAAGCAGAGGACAAGATTCCTATCAACATGGTGAGGGATGAGAGGAGGAAGAAAACTTGATTAGTGACACCGGTGGAGATGGGTAAACACAGGGCAGTATCTCAGAGTGGAGTAAAAAACACCCCCTACCACTGCACGAAGGAAAGGGATTAGCTCTCAGCACTGCAGCCGTGCTTTATGGTAGGCTTCTACATGCTTTGAAGCACAAGCCTGAGAAATTGAAAAGGAAACAATCCTTAATCCTGCTTTTTTACGATTTAGTGATAAAGTCAAATCCACTTTGCTGTAAGTAGCTCAGCTGATTTTTAGAAGCCAGGCTATTTCCTGAGATAC
The DNA here is from genome assembly GCF_034638445.1 of Ciconia boyciana. Lineage (NCBI taxonomy): Eukaryota > Metazoa > Chordata > Aves > Ciconiiformes > Ciconiidae > Ciconia > Ciconia boyciana. The sequence continues at coordinate 6,442,396 of NC_132935.1, forward strand.
AAGGCTTTGCTTATATAAAGAGATTGACATTGTTTATTGGGGCAAGGGGAGGGGAGGAGTAGGCAGTGGTGTGTGGGAGAAGTTTGGATGATCTTTGTAGAGGGCTGCCTTTTTTTATTTCGTTATTGGTATTGTTGCTATTTATTTGCTGTATGACTCAGGGAGTAGGGGATAGAAAAGGAAGAAGAAATATCAGGCAGGAAAAGTGTTTTATCCATTTTTACCATTTATCCATTTATCCTGAAAGTCCATTCAACAGGTGCATTTTTTTACTTCCCATGACATGAACATTTATTTCAAAAAAAACCAAACCTCTGCTCTTCCCATCCTGTCCAATATGAATGATGTAGTCTTAATTACATATGTCCCATCCTGCTAAAAAAGCCCATCTACTTATTCTTTGCATGGCTGCTGAGCACACAGAAGATCTTAAAAGCATCTTGCCAGTGTATTTCAAGGTCTAGCCCAATGAAAAAAGCTAACTGCAAAAGAATAGATAGCTATAAACCAATTAAAAATGTGTATAAATACCATTAACAATAATTGATCTTTTAAATCAGGAAGCTTTTACTGATCCACCTTGACATTGGAGGTTTAGATACAGGAAAAAATAGCTTGCAACAAATGTAAAAGGAAAAGCCACTAGATTGGATGCATCCCATGGTCAGTCCACTCATAAACCTGCAATCTCACTGATGGCACTAGGCTTATATTATCCATTCTAGAGAGAGGGATATTCAAAATGACTAATTAAAAAATAAGTTTGTATTGGTTAAATAATACCACCTTTGTTAGTAATATCTATCAAAATTTTTAAAAACAAATTGAAAAGAAAGGAATTAAATATGTGGCATTTTACCTGCCTGAGAGCAGTCTACATTCAGAAATTAAATAAAAGGTTGAGATATAAACCATAAATATGAACAACCTGCATTTTCACATTTTGGCAAATGATCTTTACTTTTAAAAAAACCCTACAATTATCTGCTTTTTTTCATTTTATAGTTTGTAAGGACCTTGGATCAAGATTTCTTTCATAAGCAGGAAACAAAGCATTTCAAATTTTCCAAAGTACTGAGTATGCAATAACCCCTCTGAACATAATATGCAATTTCTGGAGTTACTAAACAGCCCAAAATGAAGTGAAGCAGTAACTTTTTACACAGCTTCACATGTTCCTGTTTATTGTTATTAGGAAACTGTAGTCCAATCTCTTTACAGGTTTATGATACTGCAAATATCAATTCAATAGCCTTCTCCAAAGCCCCTATCAGTTTCCATCCTTGACATCACCCTACCATTACACTCCTAATTTCTCCCTTCCCCCCCACCCTTGTACCTCATCTCTAGCTATATGTGAATCTCAGGGAGCCCAAAAGGTCAAGTGGAGCATCTCATACTCCAGAGAGCTATAGCTCAGAGTAAACCCTTTCACTGCTCTTTGCATCTCTTATGCCCAAAACAACCATTTTGTTTACAAAGTAGAAGCCACAGGTCACTGCTTATCTGTGTCCCCTATGGCAGGCAGCTGGCCAATGCATTTTTCGCTCTTTCATTACTTCCTTGATCCTGTACATACTTCTCCCAACATTGTTCCTGTCCTGGAAGTCTAAGATGGTGCCTTACTTATCTACATACTGCTTTGAGGCAACCTGCCTATCTTTTATAGAAACTGTTCCTTACCATTTGCTAAGTCACATCTAAAGAGAAATAACCAATTGCAACTCTGTAAGAAGCATATATGCCATCATAAGTAACTTCAGAAAATCAACAGCAGGACTCTCAGAGAGAGTGTAAATACAGCAATGGATATTCATTATTATTTTCCTGAAAATTCCCCCTACAGGGATGGTGAAACCCATAGTGATACATCACCACTACATTTGATTTGTCATTTGTCAAGACCGGTAAGAAGCATCCCAGACTTCTGTTTTGTCTTAGGAATGGGAGTCACCCCGAGAACCATATGTCATTCCTATTTTTATTACTTTGATGGATTTACTAAATAGCCTACTTTAGCATGAGAGCTCAGCTGTACTGAATAAAGTGTGCACTGTGTCTGAAAGTTTGTCGCCTAGGCACATGAGAAATAGGTATGTGAGATGTACCTGAAAGTTAAGATACACATACCAGAACATACTTTAAGAAAAAAAACAAACCAAACCAAAGCAAAACAAAAGACTAATAAATAATAATTTCTTCCTTTTGACAGAGAATAGTAGCAAATGAATACAGAACAAAAGCGGGGGGGGGGGGGGGGGAGGTGCTTCTATTGGAGACTCAGCTTGCTGATAAACAGCTTTTTTAGCGAGTCAGCCAAAGAGCTGAAATGAAGAATTGAAATGTGTCAATACAGTAGGTGGGCTGGTGCTGTGGATGTTATATTTCCTGATGGACTGTAGGAAATCTGTTAAAAACAGAGTTGCAAGAAAGATGTTGGCCAGGTTGTTGGGGTTTTTTTTTGCTTGCTTTTTTTTTTGTTGTCGTTGGCTACAGCATTCTCACTAATTAAACTAAATTAGTGAATATTGCAGAGAGAAACTTGCTAAGCCTTAAAGGAAGCAGCTCTGGTAATCAAATTTCATAGAATTATAGAATCATAGAATGGTTTGGGTTGGAAGGGACCTTCAAAGATCATCTAGTCCAACTCCCTTGCTATAGGCAGGGACATCTTTCTCTAGATCAGGTTGCTCAAAGCCCCATCCAACCTGACCTTGTACACTTCCAATGATGGGGCATCCACAACTTCTCTGGGCAACCTGGTTGAGTGTCCTACCACCGTCATTGTAAAAAATTTCTTCCTTATGTCCAATCTCAATCTACCCTCTTTCAGTTTAAAACCATTGCCCCTTGTCCTGTGACTACAGGCCCTGCTAAAAAGTCTCTCTCTGTCTTTCCTATAAGCCCCATTTTGTCACTGAAATTGGGAATAAACCTCTTAACACCAATGTAGCATTAAGAAGCAGGAATTCTCTTTATTGCAGCGCTGGATGTATGGGGGATCCTTCCGCCTAACATGCATACCAGTTTACAGACCTAGGTTCATTTATACAGTATATCTTTCCATATGCATAGGTTTTCACACTACTAGGTGGGACTATGTTAATTAGTATCTTACATAATGATGATTTAGCATAACGCATGCTCAGTTTTTCACATGGAGGTCCTCTGGTGGTCGCTGGTGGTCGTAGACCCAAAACCATGCTTTTCGGGTCATGAATTCAGGGTCAGTCTTCCTTTTAAGGCTTAATTTTCTCCATTGTTAAATATCACATGCTGGAAGATGCGGTTTCACCAGGATATTCTGGGATTTTCTTTTGTTCCTTCTTGGTTAACCCTTTGAACTTTATTCTTTACATGTTCCTCACTTATTTTCCAACATTTTAAGTATTGAAAGGCCACAATAAGGTCTTCCTAGAGTCTTCTCTTCTTCAGGCTGAACAACCACAAAGAGAGGGGTTCCATTCCTCTCATAATTTTTGTGGCCCTCCTCTGGACCTGCTCCAACAGGTCCATGTCTTGTGCAGGGGACCCCAGAGCTGGGCGCAGTACTCCAGGTGGGGTCTCACAAGAGTGGAGTAGCAGGGGAGAATCATCTCCCTTGACCCACTGGACATGCTTCTTTTTACAACCCAGGAAGCTCTCTCTGTCCTTAATTCTTACCTTCAAGTGAAGATCTGTCAAGACAAATCTTGATGGTGAAGGAGAAGGACAGAATGAAATAACAACGGTAAATTAAATTAATTAGGGAAATTCAAGCTGAACCTTCAAAGATAGGTCAGAGCAATCCTCTTGAGATGCACATATTCAAAGAAAAGTAGGAGCTATCTTCTTTCACTTCCTTTCCTCCACTTTTGTTTTCTGTCTTTCATCCTTCTTTGCCCCTATGTGCCCTACCGTTCAAAGTGTGTTGTCAGTCACCATCTTTGTCTAAAGGAGGTGATAAGACTTAACTGCAGTTTAGGCCACACTAAATATCCCCACCCACCAAGAGCAGTTTGTTTGGGGGCTGTACTTGTCTTTATGTTAAACCATTAGTGTCATTATTTTCTCACTATGTCTTTCTCCTACCCAAATCCTCCCATTATAACTTTCCAACTTAACCAGGACACACAATACAGAGTGGCCACAATGGAGGACAGAGTTCCATCTCGGTAGATGTTTTGCCTCCCTATAATGACTTAGAAGGTGTTCCAGGGCAGTATTGTTCTCATAATCAGAAACTGCATTAATTCAGAGTTAACTAAATATTCATTTCTTCAGTCATTAATCATGTCTTTCTCATCCCATGTTTTGCAAGGACAAACAAAATCTCCTTCAATCTTCTTTGATAAAACAGAAGCAACCAAATCTTAGTGTCTGCTTCAGGATGGTCTGAACTGAAACCCAGGTGACATTGAGTAGCACTTCACTGACAAGAAAGAAAACAAATGCAGAATGATTATTCTGAAATATCACTACAACCAAATAGTTGTAATAAATATATATGTAGAAATGTTTTATAACTGGAATGTGTTAATTTCTGAGCCAAAGCTAACTTCGGGGAAAAAATTCAGTCACTGCCTATAGCAGAAACATAGAATCATAGACTCATAGAATATCTCAAGTTGGAAGGGACCCATAAGGATCATCGAGTCCAACTTCCTGTTTCTCACAGGACTACCTAAAACTAAACCATATGACTAAGAGCATCATTCAGACACTCTGAATTCTGACAGGCTTGGTGCCGTGACCACTTCCCTGGGGAGCTTGTTCCAGTGACCAACCACCCTCTCAGTGAAGAACCTTCTCCTAATGTCCAATATGAACTTCCCCTGATGCAGCTTCATCCCATTTCCTTGGGTCCTATCGTTGGTCACCAGAGAGAGATCAGCACTTCCCCCTCTGCCGCCCCCCCTTGAGGAAGTTGTAGACCACAATGAGGTCACCCCTCAGCCTTCTCTTCTCCAAGCTGAACAAGCCAAGTGACCTCAGCCGCACCTCCTAAGTCTTGCCCTTCAGTTCTTTCACCATCTTGGTCGCCCTTCTCTGGACACCCTCTAATAGTTTGATGTCCTTATCATATTGAAGCACCCAAAACTGCACACAGTACTCGAGGTGGGGCCGCACCACTGCAGCATAGAGTGGGACAATCACCTCCCTCGACCAGCTAGCTATGCTGTGCTTGATGCACCCCAGGAAACGGTTGGCCCTTTTGGCTTCCAGGGCAGACTATTGACTCATACTCAACTTGTCATCAACCCAAACCCCCAGATCTCTTTCCTCAGGGCTGCTCTCCAGCCTCTCGTCCAAAAACTATGTATCTTTTCTGTAATATGTATCATTAGATTACATCATCATGTCAATGTCTTCTCCATTTTATATGTGAAAAGTGTGCAGAAAAAGGCAATAAAGAAGTTTTCTCATAGTCATACACGAAAATAAAACCATGTATTTGACAAACAGCATGCACTAAGCCTATGACCTAATCCCTGGTCTATTCAACTAAGTCCTGGCATCTTCTTTTCAAAGGAAAAAAAAATCTGCAATTTATTCGAGAAATGTATACTGCATAAAAATGCATTTTCACTGCATATTTCACTAAAATATAAAATATTATATTTTCAGGTAGGTGTCAGTACTGTGACATGTCAAAGACTTTTTTTCTTGTACAAGGCTTATAAATATTATCACAACAAAATTGCTGTTTAATTGGCATTCCCTTTCTTGTCACTCAGAAAAACAGAAGGATTAAAACATCAATTAAATGGTGATTATGACACTGTGCTACTTCACAGAATCTGAAATTAAATGCTTAAGAATAAAGTTTTATGGAAGAAGCTGTTGAGGAACTATTTGAGGAAGCAGACCTGAGTTTACTATCTGAAAATCTTATTTTTGAAATAATGTTTTATATTTATTTTATGAATAAAATGAATGCTTTTGCTTCTATTATTGAGACTACATGTGTACCAACAAAATATGGTATATTAATAAAACAAGGACAAGACTCAGGAACCTAGGTTTTCCTCTAAACCATCTATGTAAATTCAGGCTCTAGCCCATCAATATCTGCTTCCAGAACAGAGATGAAAATAGATGCTCATCTTTGCAGCTCAGGCAATCCCCTGAGAGCTAAGCATAGCTACTGGGGACAGGGAAGATGCTGAATGTCCATTAGTTTAAAGTATGATTTTTTTTTCTCAGTATACATAAATGTATGCTTTCATAGTCAATGTCAATCCAAAATAGATGTGGTCACTGCAGTACTGGGATGCAGAAGTCCCAGCTGATATAAAATGAACTTAGTCTCTTCCTGAGTTGTGTGTGGGTACATTCATGTTTATGTAGGCACAATCTCAAAATAAAAGATTTTCCTAAGATGTGGCTAACTCAGTGCTTGAAACATAAGTGCTCAGTTTGCTAGGCTGAAGAGGGTCTGCTGATGAAAGGCAGGCTCTTCAGAAAACCGAGAAACTCAGAATCACCAGCCATTTCCAAAATTTGCCATGGATAATCTTAAGAGCAAAAAATGGGGAAGGTTTCATATTTGAGTGAGCTCCAACTCAGATATCAAAAGTTTTCAGTATTGACTGCCTGCTGTGGAGAATAATCCAATCATACATTAAACTTCATGTCATTACAGTCACCTGGTACCATTTGATGAAGCCAACTAGAAATTTTGGAAATAACAGATTTTCAGCATTTTATCAGGAAACCTTGGATAAAGCAGCATTTCCCAAAGGTGATAATCCCTTTAGGCAATAACCCCTTTAGTCTGCACAGCTTTCTGGGGAGGGACTGCCTTTCGCTGGCTCCTCATGGTAGGTTCCACGCCAGGACAATGGTCTAGTACTTCTTTGATGGTCTGAGGAGCAGCTGGTTCAGTGCTCTGGTTTTCACTGATTAGGTTTTCACTGATTAAGTTACTAGTTTTCTTTCACCTATCATTGTTCCTTTGATCCTTGCCAGGTCCTTATGTTCAATTTGCTTAGCCTTTAGTCAGATAACAATATCTGTGCAAACTCTTTGCAGAAAGCACATCTCATGCTTCTACACAGCTGCTAGCCCAGGCTTGGGTCTCCGGTAGCATGATATTGTTACCAAATTGCACTCCTGGCTATGCCACTGACTTGCTCCATATTCTTAAACAACTTCTTAAACAAGTTATTTCAGTGTCTGCTCTCAACTGATAATAGGTGTTGAATACAAATTCATGCAGTTATCATAATGAAGAATGAAGTAGTTCAGTTTCTAATCCATTACTAATGTGTAAACATAAGTATTAAGGTAAATTTCTAATGTTTTTAAGACTTCAGCACAGTCCTTTCATTGCCACTGCCTCTACATTAATGTCTCAACAGCTTTCTGGATTCCAGGCTTGCATTCTGCTGCCTGTATTATTTCTGTGCTACACTAAAATGTCAGTTGCTGGTGCTCGAGAATTTTACATCAACTTCTGTTCAGATTTTATGAGCTCTCTCTCATAATGCATATTTTGTGTACTGCATGAGTGACTGGAGGTATGGTAATTTTTTTCTTGCTGGAACAAAACAGGGGTGTGTTCTGAGATGTGCATATGATAATGAAGGGGTGGTGCCTGCAAGTTCTTCTGTGTTTTCTCTCCATCCACACTGTGTCTGATAACTGTGAGAAAACAAATAATTTGGAAGTCTCTCCCTCAATTTTCTTTGAAAAGAAACATTGTCGTGGACTTGTAATTTTATTTTAAAAAAATATGCCTCAGGGTAGAGTGGCTGTAGTCAATGACTTTAACGCCCTAAAAGTCTAGCAAGATCCAATTCTCAGAACCAAGTGTGAGTCTAAAACAAGGGAAGGATAAAGAGTTGGGGGGGAGGGGGGGAAGATGAGCTCAGGAGGAGAGCATCCAGTCCCGTGATTCCTGTAGGGATTTTAATGAAATAAATAAATGACTCAGAGATGTTGCTACAACATATCCTCCCTAGGAGAATGGTCAACCCTGAGGAACTTTAAAGGAATGCATGTTTTTTTTTCCCTTGCCAACACCATTCACGTGCTAGATATTGTGTTTCCATAGCAACACAAATTTACTTAATGAGACAGTTTGCACAAAAGGAGGCTAAGGGCTCCAACTCTCTGAGTATGCTGATGTAGGTAACTGCGTGAGCCATCCAGCACCTACTACACAAGGATCAACATGTTGGGTTAATATGGATGAAAAAGCTGTAGTTCTTTCTCATGTTGCTTCAGGTAAGTTAAACTATGATTTCCCCAGGCATTTAATGTTTAGGATTTAGACTATACCAGGACACAAAGATGCCAATACCGCTGGCATGAGGTTACAGTCGTGGTTTAACCCCAGCTGGCAACTAAGCACCACACAGCTGCTCGCTCACTCCCCCCAAGTGGGATGGGGGAGAGAATCAGAAGGGTAAAAGTGAGAAAACTCGTGGGTTGAGATAAAGACAGGTTAATAGGGAAAGCAAAAGCCATGCATGCAAGCAAAGCAAAGCAAGGAATTAATTCACTCCTTCCCATGGGCAGGCAGGTGTTCAGCCATCTCCAGGAAAGCAGGGCTCCATCACGCGTAACGGTTACTTGGGAAGACAAATGCCATCACTCCAAATGTCCCCCCTTTCCTTCTTCTTCCCCAGCTTGATATGCTGAACATGACATCATATGGTATGAAGTATCCCTTTGTTCAGTTGGGGTCAGCTGTCCCAGCTGTGTCCCCTCCCAACTTCTTGTGCACCCCTAACCTACTCGCTGGTGGGGTGGTGTGAGGAGCAGAAAAGGCCTTGACTCTGTGTGAGCACTGCTCAGCAGTAACTAAAACATCCCTGAATTATCAACACTGTTTCCAGCACAAGTCCAAAACACAGCCCCATACTAGATACTATGAAGAAAACTAACTCTACCCCAGCCAAAACCAGCACAGTTACACACTGTGCAAAGTAATGAAGGGGGAATAAACTCACCTGAAGGGCTTTGAGGAGTTGTAAGTGGAAGTACTACCACCACTCTGTGGTCTATTGTTGGAACCCAAATGTAGCCAAACCATTCTTACAGGTGCATAAACACACAGTCACGTGCACATGCACATACACACTTGTGAGCAACACGGAGCACAAAGCACGTGCAAGAAAGGAAGAAATTAAGAGAAAAGTGGTCTGCTTAGTGCTGAAACCTGTCACGCTGCATGGAGCCTCTGGTCATTTTTAGAAGGGGCCATGACCATAGTCACAGACAACCAAGCTCCCACATATTTTGGGTTCATTCTCTTTTTCTGGAACATTTGTAGATATTTTTTCAGATGACAGCAGTTTCTCCCTCGCAAAACAGGATCCCATAGCACACAAAAGGCTGGAAGTAAGCAAAGACTTCGATTGCTATCTGAAAACACATAGGCTGGACAATTTAAGGAAAATAATTTACTCACCTAAATTAGCATTTACCTGTGAAAAGAGAAATAATTATCATACTCAACTAAGCATAGATGATTGAAATATGTTAAATTCTAATAATTTCTGATGATTGTATCACAAATAATGTCCCATAATGACATACAAAGAGTTCATGTCAACAAGAGTTCTGCCTGCCTTCTGCTCATGGAAGTCAAGCCTTTTGATCAATGCAGAACACAGGTGTTGTCATGAACAAGTTATTTAGATGGCTTAAAAAAATCATCATTAAAGGTATTAGCAAAAGTGGTTTTAATATGATGTTGTAAAAGTGCTACTTAGCAAAGTTCGATGGCAAGGTTCACTCTATTAATTACTTCATGGAAGAAACATACACAGGAAAATTGGGTTACACTCGAGTTAAAATGATTCACAGAGAGACCAGGGATACAAAAGGGTACGAAGGACCCTCCTGTTGAGTCATGAGGTTCAGAGTAGACCCCCTTGCTTTCTAAACTCCTGATGAGTTCAGGTGTGGCTAGGTCCAATCTTAGTCTCAGACTTGGACAATGCTTTATGTCTAAGGTATCATATATGCAAAATTTGTCAATTCAGCATGCAATTAAAGTTACAAAGACAAAATCAAAGTTACCATACCACAAGGTTATTAGCAATATTGGTAGCTTACCAAAGATGTGCCGTTGGTAAAAGGTCTCTCTGCCTCAAGGAGCAACCTTGAGAGGTGTCCCAGCTCAAGGGGACATCACTGCCATGCAGCCACGCTGCCTAGCAGGGAGAGCTCAAAGAAGGCTCACTTAGGCTGTCATATTTATAGGTAAAGTGGTTGGCTCGTAGTCAAATTACATGTGATAGGAAAGATATGCATGAGGCTCCTTGTACCCACAACTTTCTTTTTTCCTTGATAAATGAGTCTTGGAAAAGCCATCTGCTACTCGTGTGTCAATCACTTGATCGGTGTTCCAAGCTCATATGCATCAATGCTCACTGTGCCACTCAGCTTCTTTGTGGATTCTTAGAGAACAGATTGGAACCAGAGGAGTTCTTGGCCAGGGCTCAGGCCTTAACCTCCTTTAGAGCCTGTACCAAACTACTGCTAGTTTTTTTAAGAGGTCAAGTGCATCTGTCACACATCTGCATGTATATATGTCTGAAATCATCCCTAAATCCATCTACATGGGCTCCCTATCTCTCTTGCCTGTTTTTATCTTTTTTTCCTTAATTAAAAAAAAAAAAATCACTATTTTTCATGTTTTCAAAGGCTGTGAGTGACTGTGAAGAAGGAGAGACTCACAAACATTATCAAGAAAGTGGAATTTCAGTTTCCCTGGGACAGAAAAGGGAATCTGGCTGTATAGTGGCCTGACTTCTCATCTTATTTATTTTAAAAATAAAATGCTCATCCTGAGAGACTGATATTTGTTGTCTTTGCTGCCACTAACACCTGGCAAAAGAGGTATAATTATATGCAGATAAATTCCTATTCAATCTGATTTCAGTGTGGTAGCATGAATGGGTAGTAAATATGTAGATAATGCAAACTATTAAAAACAAAATCAGGTTTTAGACAAACAAAAGCAAAAATCAACAAGTTTTCCCCTAAAGCATCTGGCCAACTTTTCCTTTTCATGACTCATTCACTATTCTTCCCACTTATTCATACCAAGCACAGACCAAAAACCAGTAGTAGGGACCTGTTATTCCATACACTAAGCAACATGTGACCAGTTTTATCCAGTTCCCACTGAACCAATGTCCTTGACATTAAAACTATCATTATGCTTGTCATGAAGAGGAGCATTTGAGTGTATCCTTGCGTGACTGGTGAAAAGGACTGAGGCGGCCGTTTTTATGCTGATAAAGTATTTGCTTATCATGGATATCTTCAGTTCTTTTCCTTTGAACTGACAGAGATTATGCCTGCTTTCTCTTCTCTCTCCCACTGGCAACTCATTTTTTGCCTAAGGGTATTTTCCAGGATACGAGATGGGAACATGGGTACTAATCAGAGAAGGTGTCTCTTCCTGGGGATCTGGGTCTGAAGACATGGAAGGAAAGAAGAGAGACATGAAGCCCTGGCTGCATCTTTGAATATCTTTCCTATTTTTCATTGGGTCCTAATTCCTTTCCACTGGCTCACTGAGTTTTCAGCAGCTAGGTTTTCCTTTCTAAATGAATTATAATGAATGCTGGGTCTTCTGGTAACAACTGGCCCAATTCTGTCTACAATGTAAGTCTAAATCTGTAATTGCATTAATGGTGTCCTTTTCTTTGTTCACAATATGCTCTTTCCTTAGTTTTAAATAAAAACGCTCTCTGGAATTCCTTTCCTCTTAAACTTTATGTATTTATTACTTTCTCTCTCTTTCACACTTGGCTAAATAATTATAATTCTTCCTTTCTCTGTCATTGATTTGCTAATTCTGAGAAGCTTCCAGTCCATCTACAGAATTTTAGCTCAGCAAGGGATGTGTTGAAGGGTATACCATAATCTCACTACTGCTCACACCTTTTTGTAGATGCAGGTCTCTAGCCTTGCTGTCTCTGTTTTAGCTGTCTATCATGGTCACCTTACTACCTCTTCCTTCTAAAAGGAGCTTGCAAGTCCATCCTTGTAGAGTGCTCGAATATGGTCCTAGTTAATGCATGATGCCTTTCCTTGTTTAGTTATATTCCCATTTGCTATGAAATTTCTTGGTGATTTCAGTGGCAGCGGAATATGCTCTGAAATGCCAATTCTACTCAAATAAATGGAAAATAAATTCCACCTGGGACTTAATACAGGCAGCATGCCATGCTTGTGATTTTTTTTTCTGTTACATGTGCTTTGGTTTCCATTTCCCTGTATCAACAGCTTTCTTTAGGGAAGTCATTTGCTCTTGGTGATCTCTTTTTCTCACATTTTCCTTCTTTTCCTCTCCATCTTTCATTTTGTACTATCTTAAGACTCAAGGAATAAAGACTGTCCTTTACCATCCCAGCACAGCGTTCTGAGGAGAGATGTGTAGGTTTGAATTATATGGTGTCACTGTAAATGCATGTATGTGCATACAGTACCATAGTATTCTTGAAGAAAAGACTGGAAAAAAATCTAAAGATAGGAAAATGACAAACATAAATGGCTGATTTGTTTTTACATGGATATTTTGAAGATATTTGGTCATCACTAGTCCATAACAGGGTAAAAAAGCACTGAGACTAAAGACTAAGGTCTTTTGCTGCATTCTTGATCCGTTATCAGTTCATGACGCTGCCTTCCATTAAGTTCTGTATAACTGCTTCCAAGCTGCTGGGAAAGAGTTTGAATTAAGGAGAGTTGTACCCCTGCTCAGCTGCAATTCAGTCTGGCATCATAGCTGAAAATGTGGATGAGAGTATTATGAAAAGCAAGACTTATGCTAGTAAATGCTCGCTTTCATGAGCTATCAAAGTATAAAGAAATTGTAATATTTGTAGTATTTGTTAGTTCTGGGCTGAAGGTGTTTCCTATGAATGTAGGTAGGAGTAGAACAAATGAGACAAAGTATTGATGGTGTGAATATATAAAAGAACTTATTTATGCACTCTGAATGTGTCAGAGATTATTCCAAGTAGATCGCTATTTTTTTTTTCCAAAGAATAAGCAAAAGTATAAGTTTTGTAACTGTAATGGCATATACAATCTTAATGAGCTCAAACAAAGGCAGCAATCTTTTAGAATGTATTCTCCTGTGAATAAGCTGGGAATGTGACAAACCCATTTCTAATTAGACTAACAACATTCATCTGAAATGGCTCCAAAGGGGGTTTATTTTCAAAAAATGGATTTGATGATCCAAAGATACTGCATTATTGAAAGGACCATTATTGTTCCAGTCATAGAAACAGATTCTGTGTTTACTCAGGTTTTTACTTATTTACAGTTTCACTTTCTTTTTTTTTTTTTTTTTTTTGTAATTCATACTCCCACTGAAGTGAATGGGAAAGGATATGAGTCATAGCACTCTTGACATCTTTGTACATGTGTTATATGTACCTCACCCTCTCCATAAAGCACAGAGGCAGCTGCACAGACTAGTATAAATGTGAACTGAAGACGATTGTTCTGCCTAGAGCCTTCTGCTTGAAATATTTGTGCTCTTAGATATGGTTGCTGGATCACCACAAAGAGTGGGATTCTTCTCACCTAACATTATCCATTTAAAGAAGCGGCGTTTAGTATAAACTAGTGCAGGGTTCATTTCATCCAGTGCTGTGTGCTTACAGTGCAGGCATCTCCATCTGCACGAGGCATCTGCATTGTTATTATAGTTAACAAAGATAATTTAATGCAAGTTTAGGAGATCCCTAAACTCTACTGACTCTTTTGACCATACAGGGAGCATAGTGTGACCTGATTATATGGAGATACCAGCATGATAGACATACACACACGTTTATTCAGCAGATGCCACCTAGGTGTCTAGGATTCCTCAGCAGTCTGTGAGACACAGAGAGATGCTCCTCCAGAGGGTGAATCATCTCATCCTAAGACTGATATTGAAAATAGGTCAGGTGAATCACCCTCTTAAATTACTCTCTTACAGAGATATCTAACTCTTTAAGCCATGCTGGTGGAAGCAGTAGGTAAAATGCCACCCCTCCGAACCCAACAGACCTCCTGTGAAAAAGACATTTTTCTTTCTCATCAGGACATGATAGCATGAGTTGCAAGATACAATGGCCACTGGTCAACTGTGAGGATGAGAAAGAGTCCTTGCCCAGACCTGTGAATGCTAATTAGTGTGACTCTCCCAAAAGAGAATAAGGTAACCTGTGACATGGCACTGCCTGCCTTACACTCAGAGAGACCTGCAGGGTGCAGAGCAGTGGTGGCAAACCTCAGGCTAAGATAGGAATGGGAATGTCTGAGTCTGAGTTTTGGCCTTCAAGCTCCTCCACCATGGGCTTGCTCTGACTGCACAGTTTTAGTCCCCCCTCGCCTAGAGCCTATGGGGGATTGCTGTGTGTACAACAGTATGCAGAGAGATCACATTCAGTCCCTTAGCTTTTGAGTAATACAGAAAGCAACAAGCCAAAGCAACAAGCCAAAGCACAAGCATCGAGGAATAAAGTGCTCTGTATTTTAGAGAAGTGACTTCATCTCTGTAGACATCTTTCACACCCACTGCTCCAAACACAAATGCTATCTCACTCAGTTCCATGACAGCACATTCGTCTTTTGAAACCTGACATGAGTACTTCAAGAAAGGCAGGGAACAACAGTTACTGAGCACACACATTACACTCAGGGATAAGAACAATATGTGTTACAGTCACAGAGCTGACATGCTTAAAGGCATTTGCCTACCAACTTATTATTCTGACGTTCTTTCTGAAGAGCAAACAGAAGGTGACATCCCATCAAAAAAACATAGATAACCCCACGTCCCAAGACCTTATAATCTAGATAAGTCTCCCCCTCAAATCCTCACATAATGGATTTGCCACTGATCTTGACAAAATAGATGGGAATATGGGAATGGAGGTTGTGTGGGGCAGGGGGCAGGGTCTGGTTCTCAATTTAGACTTCAGATAGAAAATCAACTGTAAAAATCTGCAGGAAATACAGCCAGACATTTATCTTTATACGTCTGTTCAATGGGGACAGATGCAATGCTGATCCATATCGGGAAGGGAAAGAGAAGGCAATTGGTGTGCTGCTGCACGGCCTTGGCCACAACACAAAGCACTACAGCTCCTCGTGAAGATATGATCCTTTCCAAGTTCTCACACCGGTACATTTTCACCTGGCCCAAATAAGGACCCTGTAAAGACAAAGTCAGGCAACCTATACCCAAAGGCTGTAGAAAACCCAGATATGCAGATCCCAGATACCTGAACGCCCATGTGGGTTCTACCTGCTCTGTTCTGCAAAGGCAAACTAAATCCTGCCTGACGTCTCCATGTCACAGCAGGTCAGTCAGTTCATAATCAGCTCTAATTGGTACAGTGACGTACTTTACCTGCAGGCAAATGGCACTCAGAATTGTGTGAAATTCTCTCCTGCTTCTGAAAAAAACATCAGAGCTTTCAAACTGATCTTTACATCCAACAGACTC
This sequence comes from Ciconia boyciana, assembly GCF_034638445.1. NCBI lineage: Eukaryota > Metazoa > Chordata > Aves > Ciconiiformes > Ciconiidae > Ciconia > Ciconia boyciana. The sequence goes on from NC_132935.1 coordinate 6,457,856, forward strand.
ACTGATCAGGATAATTGAGAGGCATTTTTTTTAGATACACATAGCCATTAAAACCCAAGCCCACTGTGTAATAAATTACACACATCAGGGTGCATGAAGGTTCTTCCGCAAGATCTTTAGAGTCTGCGGGACTGTGGTTAGCCTTTGTGTGTCACATATATACATAATTTCCCTGCCTGAATCATGCAAAGAACAGTTAGGCCCTGCAGGTCCTCACTGTAGTCATGTGCTACTCCTTAGACAAGGCTTTCAGACAGAGTCTTCCAGGAGTGCATTTACTTTCTGCAGTCTGGGGCAACAAATGGTCAGGGGAGAGACAGAAAGCAAATCCCTGGATATATATCTCCAGGCTTTCTTTGATCGTATCCTATTTTTTCAACTTGATTTCAAGCTAGATGCTGTAGCTATTTTAAGATTTAAAGAAAACAATGCTGCAAAAAAATAATAGGAAAGGAAAATGATATTAGGAGTACAGGGTGACTTTTGGGGTCATAAAGTCCAGTCCTCAAACTCACAGGAAACAATGCAATTAATGTTTGGTCCACAGAACATACACTTCAAGCCCTGGGGCAGAAAATATTTTCAAACAGTCTACATGAAACTTAAATTTTATACTGAAAGACCAAAATCTCCAAATATGATGTGTCAAAGGAAAAAAATGTGAGAGATGTTAGGCATTGCCAGTATACTCACCTCTTGCAAAAGCCAGCAATGATTTAGGAAAAATTCATGTGTGATTCTAGAAGCAAACCATACTTTGCAGGTCTGCAGAGCCTTGTCCCACAAATTCCCTTCTGTCTGCAGCCTGAAAATCATTTCAACCCTGAGTGTGTGTTGAAGAAATGCCATCCAGATTCTGGAGGAATTTCTGTATTGCTCCTGTCATCAGCATATCCCACCCTGCACCCCCAGGTGACTCTGAAGTGTCAGAGGGAAACAAACAAACCAACCAACCCCACCAGTAATTAAAACCAGAAAAAAATGATGAGCAGGGAAAGTAAAAGAGGTAGACTTTTTTGCCCCAGCTATTGGAAGTCATTAAGGGAAACTGCAAAACATGAGGTACAGAACAAACACAAGCCAAGCAAAGAGCAGCCAGGTCTCCTTTCAGACCTTTGACACAAGCATACTGGTACAAATCCCTGCTGACCTTCTTTTAAGACCCACTTTTCCTATCTTTTATTCAGGAAAATGAGAACACCTTTGTATCCCATTTCATTCCCTCAGCTACAAGAAGGCACAGAAATGTGTCATCCAGCATACTACTTCAGCAGCTGGACTGAATTATTTGCTTGGAGTCTGGCTTCTTAATAGTGCTTTGCCTTCTCATTAAAATAAATCACAGAAAGTGTTGTCATTGCATGCTCCGGGCTTAAAAAGAAGTCCTCAGGTAGTTATTCATATCTTAAGAGACAGGCACAAAGGCAAACTCTGAATGGCACATGGAGACAGTATAGAGAAAAAGCTTCACAATGGGAGGGAGAATAAACTTTCATTGTATTTACTCTTGAAAATTCGAATTCTGGGGTGTATTAAAGAGTCCCTGAGATTTTACATACATTTGGTTATGTTGTCATAGTGAAATACTTCAAATGATCATGCATATATATGTGACTGTCATTCGGGATTAGTTACTTCGTGTGTGTGTGTCCGCGTGCCATTTCCCCCTATTTGGAAATATATTAATGAAATACAGCCTCTAAGAATCAGGTTTGAGATTCTAGGAATCAGATATTTATACATGCTGCTGGGGAGATATAGATGCATATATTCACAAATATCTATATATATATGTGGCATATAGATGTATATATGTACCAGGATATACATCTGGAAAGGGAATCACAGGACCAGATTAGTTACTTTCTCCCACTCCTGTATGTGCTAAGCAGAGTATCCGAAAACCTCACATACAGATCTCAATGGGTTTTCTTTTTTCCCAAGCTGCCTCCGATACTGCCTTTCGATGCCTTTCGATACTGCCTCTCCACCTTTGCTCCCACCTCCAGGGCAGCTGTCAGGAGTGTGTGCGGACTCTGCCTGCCTTTGGGACAGGTCACCCTGATGCCACAGAGACATTATTAAATATTATACAAGGTGGTTAATTCCTGGGGAAGACCCTGAGCATTGCAGTTCTGCCTGGTGACTCAGAGGCAGATGTGTCCCTTACATCACTAGATGGCACTATTAACTTAAAATCATGGCACACTTGCCCAAGAGCCTCTCTCCAAGCCTCAGACCTAAAAAGAAATAGCAGACGGTCTCTCTGGGGAGAAGAAAGGGGGGCAGAGTGGAGCCCGTCGGCAAAATAATCTACATTTTTAATTTTGCCAGGTTCTTAAACAGTTACACGTCTGAAAAAGGTCCAGGTCTGTTAAAACCACAACAGAAAAAAGCCCCAGGCTGATTTGGCTCTGATTTGGACACTGCTTACAGAAAAGGTGTGAGTTGCATCTTGAGTCCTAGGTGGGCTGGCTCCGTTCTCAGCTCGTGCCCACGAGCCCGTGGAGTGTTTGTGCCTGCGGCAGGAGGATAAACACAACATAAGTTGTCTCATTAAATTGTTATTGTCCTTAAAGCCTGGAAGCCTGTGGGATCAGCCCTAGGTCCTTTTCTTTGTAGTAATGAAAAAGAAAAAAAGTGCTTGTTAGGAAAAATCACAGTTAATTAAATTGTGATCTAAAAGAAGCAGCAGTTTCCTGTCTTTAGTGAGCTGATATTATCTACCTCTTATGGTTGGTTAGTGGGAGAAATTACGTGCTGGTTGTTCCAGGATCCTTGCCAGTTTGGGTCAAAAAGCAAGGGGATACATCAATTTGTTAATGTAATTATGCGTGCTGCTGCTCTCCCTCCAGTTGACTGTGCTCTCCCTCTGCCTTTGTAAGCCAAATCAATGTGCACATTCAGTCTCTCCATGCCCGCTCTGCAGTGTCGGACTGGTGCTGGGGTCAGTGTAGCTGTGAAATGGGTGTGAGAGTCCTCGCCTAGCCCTTGGGGTGGCAGTTTCTCCACACTGAGGAGTGCAAGGCTAAGACAACCTGCTCCAGGCACATATAAAGTCAGCAGCAGACTGTTGCGAGAAGCAGAAAGCATTGCTTTCCTGTGGGAGCCCAGAAAAGGCAGGCTGGATGCTGGTAAGACTTTATAATGGTGGTGGTGGTGGTAATATAGGTTTGACCTATATTTCTGAGAAGCTTTGGGTTGAGTTCAATACTCACTGCCCTCTTCTAGACAGACACTAGTATCAGACATGCCTTGTCTTTTCCTGTCACTGCCACAAACCAGTAACATTCTGTCAGAAAGTATGGATGAGCTAATACATTGTACTGCTTTAAACACTTCTGGTACCATGTGAAGTCTTAAAGATTATTAAATTGATGTGTATTGTTGGTGAGGGCAGAGCAAAAGTGAAATCACTCCTCCAGGATTCAGCATGAGGAAATGAACATTGGGCACCTAACAGATTCAGGTTCCCCAGTTCCTAAATTAATTCACGACCCTGAATGAGATGCTTGGACTCCCTGCACAGTGAAGATGAAGAGGTAGGAACATAGAAAGGGACCTGCAAAAGACATTATCCTGAACAGAGAGTAGCAAAAGCCAAATGCTGAAAAGGCAGTTGAAAATACAGTACTTCCAAAGATTTGGGAGTTTAGCTCCCAGGCTTCCCAGAGACTTCCATCTCTTCTCAGGATTCACTTATTTTGACAATTCAATGTCCAAAACACTAACAAAGTGCAAGGAAGGCTCAATTCCTCCCCTTTCCATGTCTAGCAGATACAGGATACCAGTAATTCCAGAGTCCTGCTATGCTTTCTCATGGAAAGAAAGACCTTTACGATGTGGTTAAGACTCGCCTTGTGAAAGAGGGAATGGAAATTCAATTACTATGTAAAAATTTTAATACAAAATGCAACAGTTTAAATGAAACAACCGAGTTGCCTGTGTCCTCCTCCCCTCTCCCTCTCTTACCTTCAGGGTACTTCGTTGCCTGATTATTAAGGCTTAATCTTAGGAGATTAAAGATGAGATATTGAACTATACTTGGTCCTTCTCCATCCAAACTACAATAATGTCTGAGTGAAGAACACTGTGTGACAGTGAATTTTTTATGGGAGAATATAAAAGGTATTATATGAAGGGCTTTATTTGCTGTTTTGCTTTTTTTTTTCTCAAAGAAAGCTCTTTGATTCTGACGTGCTGGAGCTTTTGTGCTATTTCTGTTGCATGCTGCAGACCACAACCAGAGAAAGTGAGTGTGTGAGGGAATGAATAACAAAAAATCAAGAGGGTTTAATAAAATGTGAAAATATTGGCATGGTAAAGGCACTAGCTCAATAAAAAATGAACAATGCATAATTGATAATGAATGCTGTGTTGGTAAGCACTAATTCTGAAATCTCACTGTGAGGAAAAAACACTTTCTTACAAGATACCAGGTGTGGGGGGAGTAGGTTTTCAAGAGGCATGTTTAAGAAAAGCTTTAAGCAGAAGAAAGTATGGTTTTTTACTTTTTTTTTGTTTTCTCTCTGTCCCTTGTACACACGCACAGACACATACACAAAGCTCTGGTGAAAACAAGAAATATCTGTTACCTTCCCATTTCTAATTCCTTGACAGATTTTCCCCACTTCTTTTTCTGCTGTTGTTGCAGCCAAAGTTTTCTGACACTTTTGTATTGTCGTCACACCTGCCAAGAGAGGGGAGAAAGGGAACAAATCCTGCTTTTTCCTTCCACACATCTAATATCAGTTGTTGCTTTAGGCGTGTGCAGGTGCTGCTCATGTGGCAGGACAAATCAGCCTGTTTTACCTTCCTCCCCAAGAAGTCGTCACCCTCATCAGAGCCATGACACCTGCTTTCAAGATTAGGCTGACTTTTGGGTATGTTTTTCTTCAAATTGGGTCAGGTCAGGGGTGGCAACTTTCAAGAAGAAAGAGTGCACTGCAGAAGGTGGAATGCATTAACGCCCTGGGTCAGTTGTCAGCCCTGAACATTTTCTTGAACTGTCAATTCTATCTTGGGAGGGTGAATTACATTTCACTTTTGTGGTTGATTGAAGATTGATTTAATAAAGCAGCTATATCTGTGAATGGACCAGTTTATTTTCTCACACTCTTCACAGAAAGACCTTAGGGGGAAAAAAAGAAAAAGAGGAAAAAAAACAGTTCCATGTCCAGATTCCCATCCCAGTCCTGCAGCATCTTTTAGCAGAACTCTATTTAGGAATCTCTCTGTTTAGGGTTGTGTGTAATTACTTTGCCACAGATATCACTAAACATGCAATAACTATGTGGCTGTTTCTTTCTATAGAAATTCAGCTGATAGCTTACAAGTTTTGCAGGTAGAATAGACAATGCAGTTCATACCTGTACATCTAGGATGGATGGAGTGAAGGGAGGGAGAGGGGAAAGGAGGGAGAGGGAGGGAGGGAGGGAGGGAGACAAGCAAGGGGAGAGAGAGGAAGAAAGAAAGACTGATTTATTTAGTAGATTATAGTTTTCTGTACACTAGTTTAAATACAAGAGTAGTGATCTTGTTTCTGGGATATGATGATTTAAGTCAGATCTGGTACTTGTGCAAGGGTGACAGCCTGGTTTTCCTCAGGCACAAGAACAAGATAGAAAGCAGCCGTGTGACAGCTGTTAATCCTCTACTGGAAGGCATCCAGATGCTATGGTGACGGGGCTGGCATAGACCCTGTGGAAAAGAGAAGGGAATAACCCTAGAGAAAGTGTGCCCAGAGGATACAGTACAGCAACAGTGAAGGTTTCTCACCATGCTTAAGTTAGTAGTAAAGCTTTTATTTCCACCCACAACACTAAAATCTGCTGGAGCAATAAGTAAGAGTTTAATGTGCTTTGTTTTTTATGCTAAAGGACAGCATCAGAGCCACCTTTTCAGAGTCAGTAAGCTTAATGTTCTAGGAGTGAGGTTCACTGAGCCATGTAAATGCTTAACTTTTATGTTTCTTGCCATGTAGGGGAATGCATGAACTAGGCATCAGAGGCCTAAAATTGCTCTACAGTGAGGGAAGAACTAAGTCAGCTAATAGGAAGTAACGATGAGAGCATGCACGAAAACCATCCCTTGTGTATGTAAGGTATATTTGACTTAAAATTAACTGGAAATTCCTTGTGGCAGAATCTGGCCAGGGTTGCCTAGTTTACTAATTCAAGTTCCAGAGCTGGGAACAGCCCAGGGATGCTCAGCTCAGCCTAGATGGTGGCAGTTCTGGGACAAGTGTGACAAAGCGGGGCCAGGCACAAAGAGAGGTTGGGATGGATCAGTCTTGAACTGTGGCCTGGACTTCCACTCCAGGCGGACATCTGGTATCTAATGCTCCTTTGGAGCAGGCATACTACAGGGATGATGTGGAGTCTTCTGGGGATGTTATGGCTGTTTGCTAGACCAGTCTATTAGTGCAAAGTACTAACATGGGATGTTCAAGTCATAGACACACATAAAACTCTGCTACGGCAAGGCACCATAGCTCCCCCATTTCCTCAGAGGGAACCATGGTACAGACTGTACTTCAGACCAGGTTTTGGAAACCTCCTAGTTAAACCCTGGTCTGCATGAGAAAGAAGATCCAAGGCCAAGCCAACCTGCCTTTAGTCATATTTTCACATTATCTTATGTTATTATTGATTAACAGGAAAAGAAGGCCCAGCATTGTGCTCCTATTCCAGTGGCTCTTCTGACAAGATAAAACAGAGCCCACTTCCATAGCATGGTGGAGAGCAGATGAGGAAGGGGAAAAGGAAGGATGGGGAGAGAGCAGGAAGGTGAAATGAAGCCACATTGGAGTGTAGTTTTTACCTTCGGGATAGGCAACATCCAGAATTGCCTTGAAAAACCTTTACATGTAAATTATTTAAATTGTATCAGATGGGTTTTGTTCAGTTGGCTGGGGGGTATTTAAGAACAGAAATGACTGAATAGATTTATTTCTATTTCTAAATGAAATGACTGGTTATACTTTGAGGGTTTTGTGGGGGGTTTTTTTGTTTTCTTTTTTTTTATAGCATAAAACATCTAATGCAAGATTAGGGGATTATTATTGCAGGGAACAGATGTACTGGTTTTATTCACCAACCAGGAGTGTCCCAGATTGTCTTGTCAATGACCTCAATCCTGGATTGCTGTGATTCATCTGGGAAAGGAGCGCAATTCCATCTCTGCGCTTCCAGAAATGTCCTGAATTCCACCAGTCTACTGGGACCAATCCAAAATCCTACTTGCAGCACTTGGTCTATTGGACAACCCATACATCCTAGATTTTCCTAACTGAAATTTCAAATTTTGTTATGTTGTCCCCGCTTCTCTAACATACTTGTAAACCCTGTCCAACTTCATTCTTAACTCTTCTTTTCTGATCTCCCACTTCAACATCTCATTAAAACTATAACAGTGTTGGAAAAGGGAGCAGGTTTCCATATACTTTGTCTTTGATGCATACTGGGAAAAACAGTGAGCTCCTTCTGGGTTTATGAACACCATATTGATTAGCTTAAGACAAGCAGAGAGAGTCACAAAGCAGTGTAGCTGTGACTCAGATATCCTGTAATGGCTCTCAGATAACACTGCTTATGGTTCACCACCAAAACAGTCATTGGTGATTATTTTTCACCTATCCACCAGAATAATGAATACAATATGTAGGAGTTTGGGAATGGAGCTGCAGCACATCAGTGAATATGTACAGATTTCCCTTGATTTGGAGGCATCTCTGAACCACCATCTAGATCAGGACTGACAGATGCTGATGTGCATCCTATGGGCTCACTCCATGTCAGAGGGAATCTAATACTTGGACAAAGCTGAAAGAAAACGAACACCTGAAAAAAGCAGAATGAAAGTGATGGCAGATTTAGTAAGAGAGAGTGTGGCAGGATCACTGAGGGCAGGTGCCAGCAGCCCTTCGAGCTATGCATCCAAATCGTACATTCAAATAAGCAATACCAATAGCACCATGAAAGGCAAAGAGACCTCAAAGGCCAGAAGAGGACTAGATCAATTAAGTGATTGATCCAGTTGGGTTAAAGATAGGGTTAAAAATTAGCTAATAGCTTTGTTAAAGGCACCATTTTAAAGGATGGTGCCCACATCAGAGGCACAAGAAGACATTCACATGGCCAGCAGATGGCTTGAAATCCAGCATGTTTGATAGATGAATTAAGGTAATGGCCTTAACAAAGAACCTGACTTTGAGAGTCATGTAAGCACCAAAAGAGGCTGTGAGGTGCTCAGTGGAGCATTGCTCTAACTGTAATGTTCACAGAGGATTTTAAGGTCAGGCTTGAATCCTTGGGGCCCCAGTTAAGTTGCCTACTCTTCTTACTCAGCATTGCTGAGAGGGTTTTGGAGGCAGAGACAAGGCCCTGGCTTGACTTCAGTCTTCCTCCTTGCCCTTCTTCCCATTTCCTTGTTCCAGGATCATCTCTGAATAACGATTGATGCTGGAGTTGGGAAAGGGAAGAAAGATAAGGAGAATCCCTCTTTTCTTGTTTTTAATTTCTGTCCTCAGGCATGAGCTGTGCTGCTGGCAGACCTAGACAAGGACAGTTTTCTCACACACTACAATACATACACTCACTCCCCCTGCTATTGCTGTACCAGAGATGTTATCTATGTCTAAATTTCAAGGTCTCATTGAGACTTCAAGGTCACAAAGGACGATTAGCTGCAGCTGAGTGTTAGGACTCATCCACCGTAGCTACGGATCTGTTTCAGAGACCAGTTCCTCCCCCTCAAAATCCAGGAGTTAAGGACATAACTTAGACACTTTTACAACATGATAATGTTCCTACTGAACGGTTTCTTGATGAGTGCTCTGCTCAGTACAGCATTTGGGCTTTCCACGACCACAGTTTTTGGCCATTAGAGTTGTTTCATCCTTTCCAATGAACAGAAGTAGTTTTAGGTGGGATCAAGACCATCACGAAAGATCTGAAATGTCACTCTGCATTTATAATTCTGGCCCAAACATTCCCTGTTGGATTCATGAATGGATTGATAGCAAGCAGCTCCTTGGTAAATACAAAATCAACATGTACTGCAGGAGGACTAGAAGTCCAGGGTCATTCTTAAGGAGGCAGAAACCAGCACACATGTCAGTAACCTGCACGACTCCCTCATCTTGCTCTTATAGTCTCCCCAGGACGGGAAGCTCTTCACTTAGAGCTTTGTGAATGAGAACATTTCTCAAAAGGATTTTTAAAGCTTTTCCAAAGTAGAAGCTTGATTTTATCTTGTCACTGAGTTTTTGGTGTTTGTTAAGGAAAGCTCCATGTTTGTGTGCAATGACAGATTCTGCTATAGACACTTACTCCAACTGATATTCAAAAACGTGAATTCCTTTTAACACTTGTTAGCTATGTCAGGGCAGGTTGTCATGCAGGTATGGATGGAAAAGAGATGGTCCAGCAAAATACGTGTTCCTCTCATGTTACAAAAAGCTCTCCCACCACACCAGGAGTGCTAATGGAAGGAACTACATTCACTATGGCTACCTGGGAAATCCTTTTAACCAGACATCAGTTTCTATAAAATCCTGAAATAAGCTATTGTTTACACAGAACAGATTTGTTCTTGTAGAGGGTAAATTGCTATTTGTGATTTTTTTTTTCTCCAGCAAAACCCATCTGATACTACTTAAATCACTAAAATATCACTTCAGTATCAATTTCCCATGTGAAGGAAGCTGAATCTGGGAGAAAGACTGAGGACTGTAGAGTGAAAATCACATCACCCTCTCCAAGGGGTGTTAGTATAATTTCCTGCCTTGAAATCCAGGAAAGAGGAAAGTTAACTTGATTACAGCAAATGACAGTAACTTCCATGGAAACAGCAAAACAGAAACAAAACAGAAAAAACAAGCAACATGCTATATGGATGATCACCTCCTTTATGACTCTGGTACTCCACCCTGCTCTCAATTTGGAAGTCAATCCTGTCTTAGGATATGATCAACTGAGCCCAGTGTCACATTTCAAGAGTCCTATAGCCGGTGTCCAGTGTCCTCTATACTTGCCCCAGGCTCTGGCCCTGTGCAGGTGGGAGACTCTTCAGAAGGGTCACCAGGTAGCCCTGAAGGGAATCAGTTTATAATGCAGCCACCATCCATACGGTGGAGGGCTGCATCTCCCAAGCAGGTGTGCAATAGCAAAGTGTAAGCTCCATAAATTACAATACACTTTGTTGTAATTGAGACAGCTATCTGGTTTTCAGTTAGGAAGGAGGAAGGCAACATGATTGTTTATTAAATCATAAGCTCTTTGGGGCAGAAACAAGGGAGAGTTAGGTGTTCTTATAGAGAACCTGTTAAAGGAAGCCAGAGTGAGAGATGTTTTGGTACTAATGTAAGGACTTAACAGTTCGTTGTTTTAATTTTAGAGGTAAGAAGAGCTAAATGAGCTGGTATAAAATATATTTTTCCAGAAACCTGAATAAGAACAAACTGATCTGCGTCCTCATTCACTTTGTCAGAAAAGTGGTGCTTTTCTATATGTTCAGAAGATGCCTCATCTCCTCCAGAGGAAGCTCTTGTCTGCCAGTGGAGCATCATAGCTTCCTTAGATCTCATTTTTCTGCTCTGGTGTTTTGCCTCTAGCCAAAGGCAGATGTGAGTTTAATTGGGAATGTGCAATTTCATGTTATGCACACTACAGTTTTTTTCTGTTTTCTGCAGCTACACTACTATATCTCAAGTATCATAATACCGTTAACATTTAGAAATGGCTTATAAAATAAATTTGGTTTCATCTCATTGTGGTAGAGGTGCAATTGTAGCAAATTGCTGGCATAGTGAATTTGGTGGGTGTGATGGGAAGAATCGTGCCTTTCAGAGAAATGGTTTGAGATGGGAGAAGTCAGTTTGCGTTTCCATTCTGCATCTCAGATGGCACCAACAGGGAATAAAATGCTCAGTGACTTATTTTGATGATGACAGGCTTTTACCACACAAATAGACTGCTGCAAAAAAACCCTAGTGGAGCAACAACTTTTACATGTACGAACATGCACTGAGAAAAATATTCTGATATCTGCAAAAGCCCTTGTAAGGAGGTTCACAAAACTGTATTTTTGAGGCAGTCAACTGTCTGGTAATGGGTATTTAAAAAACATCAGCATTTCTTCTCCACTGCTTCAATTTGTGCCTACCAATGGCCTTCCAGCTAAGAGATATGTATCATCTATGACTAAAAAATGCAGACAAAAAGCCACTCTTGAAAATAGATGTCTATGCTTCCCCTTTAAGAAGCCTCCCAAGCTCACGTTGCAAAGGTAAGAGAAGCATGGAGTCCAGTGCTTCCAAGAGTTTTTTCATTGTAAATAGCTTTTATTTTTTCTCAGCTTCCTCATCTTTCCAATGGAACTAGATCAAGACCATATGATAGAGCCAACTTCTGATTGGTTTTGCTTGGTTTTTGTTTGTTCGTTTGCTTCATTTTTTAAGCAACATGGATTTAAAAGCAAAGCTTTGAATGAACGCAACCCAGCTGTTCATTCCTCATTTTCAAAAGTAATGTTGATCTATATTACTAGCTTCAACAAAAATAATTGTCCAAAATGCAGCAATGCTGAGCAGTCCAGGCTGTTCTCAGAGAAATAACAGAGATAGATAAATTAGTTTCCTTTTGTATTTCAGATTCCCTCGAGAAACATCCCAGCCTATGGGAGAGAGACTTTGAACATCCTATACCCCTGAGGATCTGTTGCTCTTGTTTGTTTTCTCTGTTCGTTAATGCTCAAAATTAGCTCTATTATGCAATAATGTCACATACCCAGTAGATGGTGCTGTTAGTTTTAGCTTTGCCTCCATCACACCTGCCGAGTTTTTAGAAAGAAGTGGGTCAAAAAAAATGGAGAGCTAAATTGCAACAGATTTGGGCTGTGTGCAAGTCCTTTGGAGTCAGGGACAAAGGGACCAGTCTGTACAGAGCTGATTTGCACGGATGCTTTGAGTTGCCCTGGATGGAGCTGGGACCACTCCATGCATCTAATAATAACCCCTTGTGATTGTCACTTCTACCTCTGAGCTGTTTAGCTGGACAAACACGTAATTTCTATGGTCATTTCTGCACCCTGAATGTACAGACATCTGGCATTTCCCAGGTACAGAACCTGCTATACAGCCGGCTCTTGGCTGGACTCCAGTGGGATTCATTCTGCACTTTCTATCACTTCCCCCTGTGTGTGGCTGCCTTATATGAAAAGGACAATCATTACAGAGAGTGTGATTAAGAAAAAACGAGCAATTCCCTGCTCTGTCCCTGAAAAACTCCCCAAACAAATAAACAACAAAAATCCAGTCTCAAATGTCGCTCTTTTCCTCAGGAGTTTTTGCAGAATACTGCCAATGCATAGCTCCATGAGGGAAAATTGGTGGGTTAGAGTAAACATCCAAAATACGCAAAAGCAGATCGGACAGAAATATGTTTGGCAGCTGTGTGGAGGCAGAGTGGGCTCCATGACAGCTGATTTAAAAAGCACTATACTTAACAACAAACAACAAAATGATCAGAAATAAACGGCCATCAGTTCTCAGCTTTTCTCACAGGGGAAGAGAAATTCCTTTCCCTTATATGTTTTAACTTCTTTTTTGCTTCCTTTTCCTTTTTTTTTTAACCACATTGACTAGAAAAAAGACAGGAGCAAAATGAAGAAACATCATGCTCTAGTAATGCTGCTTTAAAAAAAAATCAAGCAAACTGAACTCCAGTAGTTTGAGATGCAGAGTTAATGAAACCTAGTTTCCCTGGGCTTCAGTTTCTCAGCTGATCAACTGTTTAACTATAGAGTTTCTTCTCATGTATCTCAGTCTCTTAATGTAGAGATTGATGGTGAAATGCAGGCTGCCATGTTTGATTACAGAAGTTAGCACATTAAAGTTTTTAGAAACAAAGTTATGAACATTTGAACTGCCTTCTCTACTCAGATTGCTATTTTTGTGAAACATGCAGGAAAGTAATTATCTTTGTGATCTCTACTTCTCTGTTAGATTTGCCTAACTGCAGACAAGAAAAGTTTTGCTCTTGATCTGCAAAACACAGTGAGGTGAGGATGCCTGAGAATGAGCCAACCTACCTCCAGAAGAAGGGACTTCCCAAATCTGGTGAGAGAGCGAAAAGTAGGAGTGAGATACTCTTATGCTATTGAGGATCTGAAGATCAGAGCAGGGACAGGGGCTACTCAAGGGACTGAGCCCTGGCAGCATTTCCTAACCTAAGCAAATCTTTGTCAGTGCTATTCCTGGGGTAATATTGCTTTTTGACATTTCTAGATCTCTCATAGGGCTTAGAAAATCCCTTTCTAACATGTTTTGTAAATGTTGATGAGGTAAACGATAGGAGAGGTCACATGTTTCCCCTGTTTTTTTCTTCAGCCTTTTCACTCAACAGCCTTGCTCAGGCAAAAGTAATGCTGCCTCGTACAACATAACCTAAAATATTGCTTCTCCTACACACTTTACTTGCATTTTCTGGTGACCAAGGAGGTATGAACTCTGACCAAACCTTTTCTTTCCACAAGGGCATTTAGAAATTTTTGTATTTTATACCCAGCTGCCTGTAAGATCTGTAGGACTACAGTCATATATGAATCCTCTACCGCTTCAGTCAATTTAGATGCCTTCAGCCATTACATTTAATGTTATTGCTGAGATGAGATTGAAGCCACACATACCCTTTACATTGGGGCCATATGAGCCTGGGTGCTTTGGTAGTACACCTAAACCCCTCAATTTAAACCACACATAGATTTGAAGTGATGTTCAAGAAAGTTGGGGAAATTTTCACTACCTTCATGCTCATTTAGCACTTGTAAGCGAAATCTTTCCTTTTCTAATGCCACATGTTACTCTGTGGTCCTCCTGATGAGAATCAGAATTTAAGCATTTATGCATAATTCTCCCTCCATGCAGTTTCAGTCAAGTTGCTTTCAGTAAATCCTTAGAGGGTTCTTACATTTAACTCAATCTGCATCCACTGTGTAAAATCTCTTCCTTCAGCAGCTGCTGCAGTTAATTGACCCTCTTCAGGAACACCTTGAGACAACAGCATCCTCAGAACCATGAGGTTGGTTTAAATTATATGTTTTGGTCTCCTGAGTAGCTCTGTGATGGCCAGGATGGAAATGTCAGTATTCCCAGTCTAATTCCATGGAGAGCAGTCATTGCAGCCCCAGAGATGGGAGAAGACGTCTTTGCAACTGCTTTCCCAATTGCTGTCAGTGGCAATCATCCTGGTAGTCAAATCTGGCCCTGTCTGGGGAATTTTCACACACAAATGCACATAATCACAGGCACACAAACAAATATACAAGAAAATATATGAGAAAAACCTATATATTAACTAATATAAATTCATCAAATTAATATAGGTACATTTAGAGGCATTGGGAATAGGGAAATATTCACTATAATTGCTTTTCACTACAGATTCATTTCAGGAAAATGAGGAGATTGAAATAAACTACTCTTGTAAAGAGGCTATTCACTGGGAGTGAAAGAGCTAATTTTGTAATACAAGTAGCTGTCTCATCACTATGCTTTCTGTCTTTCGTCTATTTATTTGTTTATTTTCTGGATATAGCAAATACAGTGAAAACTCCCAGGACAATCCCATGGTTCATTTTTCATTTTCTGTAGAATAAGCATGTAGGCTCTATGTTTAATAGATATATGACATTGCTCCAGGAGAAATTAAAAACTATATTCTCTATAAAGATGAATAGCCATTATCTGTACTGCTTGGAATCAGCAAGAAACAGGATGCTTCAGTGTTCCTTACGCTGGTGATGAAAATGCAGTTTTGGAGTAAGTTGTGTGGCTGCTGATTCAAACTTTATTTCATGTGGGCAGATGCGTATATGGCACGTAAAGAGAGATACACTAAATGTGTGGCCATCTCAGAAATTCTTACACTTCTGCAATTACAGTAAGTAATCTAAATTGATCTGGTGGTAAAGCTTTCAAATACCCATGGCCACTTTTAATGTGATGTCCATAACAGACAGAGCGAACCATAATTCAGGAAACTACATGTTTAAAGCTAAACATTTGCTGTTATCCTTAATATGATGGACTTAAAACCAACTAGCTCATTTTCTCCTTTCATGGTATATGTCAATAATTCACAGGGATTAAATTCACTCCATAAACTCTTCATTGTTGTGCAGATTTAGTTATTTATATATATTGCTGAAGTATAGACATTCATGAACCGATTTAGATACTTGAGAGGAACACAGAAAAATGCACTAATGGTATAAAGTTGTACAAAGGACATGAACAGCATTAGGGTCAAGGTCTTGTTACTGCGTGGTGCCACTGTATGCAATGTGCGGAGCCGAGGCAATGCCATGTCCCATGCCCTGTGCACTCCCTGGGAAGATCAGACAGTTGCAGCTCAATGACTGGGGAGCTTCCCCCTTAGATTTGTACCTTCTCCTGTTCCCAGTGAGAACAACCGATTCCCAAGATAATTCCCACAAGTCTTTTGAATTATGGCATGGGCATCCCCAACCTGTGTGTACAACTCCTCAGACATATATATGATCTTTAGGTGTTTTTCTCCCACTTCCATGAAGACTGAGATGGATTTTTAAAGTTTAAATCCTGCTCATCAACTGAATTACATCCTATAATCACTTGATATCTCCCTTCTTTCCCAAATGGGTAAATGTACGTTCCTGAAGGAACCAAACCAGTGGCTAGAGCACTCCTCACTGGCTCTGTGCTGTTGTGTAGGAGATCATTTACACAATGCTCCATCCAAGCCCAAATGGTATTTCAGAGGCATGAACTGATACAGCTTTTAATCTAGAAAGTCAGTTACTAGTTGAATCTAGAGACATGCTGAGCTCTAAGCTGGACCCAGCAGTTAAAACGTTTTAACTGGAAGCTGTACAGTTCCTTTCACTGCAACAGCATCTTACTGACATTCAATGTGTGTTTTAATTGTTTGCTTGACTGAGGCAGATGCAGCCCTGAATAAATCATCATCCTTTGGGTGCTTACTAGTATTTCAAGGAAGTCCAGCTTTTAGAATTGTACCTATATCTTATCAGTCATGTGAAAAATTGTTGGATGACCATGATCAGAACAAGTGGATATCCATGCTTTGGAAGAGGTCAGGTAAATCCTTATTTACAAGAGTAACTTTCTGTGATTGCTTGGCTGATGTAAGGAGGTTTTGAACTTGGGAGGAAGATGAAGGTTCAGATATTCACCCTGCTTAGCTTCAGGGACTTGACAAAGTTATCTTAGCTTTAAAGTTCTCTGAGCCTCAGGAGCCCTGGATGTATGTGTGTTTTTTCCTAAATTGGGTGCTCTGAATCATACAGTGGAGGTGTCCAACTCTTTCCATCAATTATATAAGGAGTCTAAGCCCCAACATTTCTAAGGCATTAATTTAATCTACAACAGATTGAACTTGTATTTCTGCATTCCTTTGAAATCCTGTATTTCCTTGAAGAGTTAGGCAGCCACTTCAGACAGAGGAATGACACCACCCTAGTGCCTTCAAACTAATAACCATACACTCCTTCCAAATGAGCAGAGATATAGTACCCCCAAAGCTCTACCTTAATTTTCCCTCTCTAGACATGAAGAATAGATGCCTTACTCTTAGCCACTGTGATTTTTGTAGTATTCAGGCATGCAACTCTCAGTGAGGAGGACTGGAGACCTGAAACATCTAGAGACAGAATAGGACCCTAAAGGAACTGAGGACAACTTGGTGACAATGTTCATTTACTGTTGAGACTGACGAGATGATAAAATTACAGAAAATTGTGTGCTTGGTTTTCACAGTGAGACTACAATTTGCTGATGCTTTCTGGAGAGAGTTCTTACTGTTTGGAGATATTTAAACAATTACTTGGTGTGAGGCACAGCACAGCTCTCTTACCATACTGTATCAGTACTTATTTATTCTGATTGTGCTTGAGTGGAGATGGAGGGACTGATATACTATACACTAACAGGCAATATTTACTCCCCTGTCAGTGCTGAAAAATTGCATGAAAGGAAGCTGAGAAAGCAAATTATCATCTCTTGCGCTTGCCATTTGAGGATGTGTTTACAGTTAGAGACGGATCAGCAGATAGGCTCCTTCAAGAAAAACCCTTTTGTTGATTTGGTTAGGAAGCATAATTTCGTTCTGGTTTAATCTTTGGACAAATCTAAAAAACACAAAGCAAAACTCAACAAAAGACAGCACATGTTGCTTCTTATTTTTTTTAATTATATCCCTTGCCAACATTTCTAGAAATAACATGATATTGGAGTGAGTTCCTACAGGTTATAAGTTTAACCATGAAAGTGGTGCATGTCTTTAGATTTTTGCTCAAATCTGCATCCTCTTGAGTTGAATGATGGTATGCCAGGATAATACAAGGTTATCCTGCTCAAGAAATCAGTAGATCTTTGGACTGCTAAATTCAGACCTCCTATATGCTGGAATTTGGTCATATCTTGAGAATCTCACAGAATCATATGTATTGCAGATATTACTTACGAAGTGAAAGGGGCGTTGCAAAAAGGAGGGAGGTCACAGACATGACCCAGTCCTTATTGATAGCCCTTGGATCACCAAATAGAGGAACGCAGTTGTGGTCACAAAGACCAAGCAATGCTGATGTCTACAATTTCATAAACAGCCTACTCCTTTGTGTAATACTGAAGCACAATGTGAAGACTGTGTTGTACAGGGCCCTCTTTCACCCAAGCCCTAGGTGCAAAGGGGTTAATTTTGGGGAGCATTTTGATACTTCGAAATACAGGTTTGTATCTTCTCTTTTTGTTATCAGCTGGTATTTAGATTATTTTCTTGTATATAAAATGTTTGCCATACAGCTGCAACAAAATCAATTTGTAAACTGTATTTTCTGTTAAGATAAATAAATCCATAGGAATTACTGAAAAATCCAGGGGCTTGGCATATTTCTAAACTCTTAGGCCCAAGAGCAGAATTCTGCTCTTAGTTACACCACCACAGTCCAGAATAACCAAATCAGGATTCAGTCTGCCGTCACCTAAATCCTAACAAGACAGTGCAATTATGGGCTATTATTATGTGCTCAGTTGAAGCGATCATGTATGGGACTGATTCCAGTTTAACAGCCCAGGCTAGATTTTGCTTATTTGCTTGTAAAGTTTCTAGCACATTTCAGCCATGGTGTAAAGAAGAACCACTACCAAGTCTTACAGTAAAAGAAACCTGTGCAAATTGAAAGTGATATGATTGCTACAGCATTAGCTTGTTACAAAATCCACAAATATGTCTACAGAAAATAAAAAAGGGGTGAAAAAAAAAGAAAAAAAAGGGAAAGTCAATAGTGAAATGGACTTCAAGCCCTTAGAGTAGCTGTTTATAAAGCCATGGTGTCCACTTGACTATTAAATCAAAGGAGGATGGCAAAAGCACAAAATTATGGAGTGTCAGTTTATCTGCTTGGCAAACAGCTGCATGCTCTGTTCAGACTCCTTGTTACACACGGATTTCTGTGACTGAATCAAGAGCAAACATAAACCATCAGGAGCACAAGCATTTGAATCTGTTACCAAGTTGTCATGGTTTAACCCCAGTCAGCAATAAAGCACCACACAGCCACTCATTCACCCTCCCCCTCCTCAGTGGGAAGAGGAAGAGAATCTGAAGAGCAAAAGTAAGAAAACTTGTGGGTTAAGATAAGAACAGTTTAATAACTGAAATAAAATATTATTAATAATAATCATAATAATGATAATAAATTGTAAGGAAAAGGAAAACAACAAGAGAGAGAGAGAGGAACAAAACTCAGGAAAATAAGTGATGCAATTGCTCACCACCCACTGACTGACACCCAGCCAGTCCCCAGGCAGTGATTGCTCTACGCCGGCCAACTCCCATCAGCTTATATACTGAGCATGATGTCATATGGTATGGAATAGCCCTTTGCCCAGTTTGGGTCAGCTGTCCTGGCTATGCTCCCTCCCAGCTTCTTGTGCACCTCCTCACTGGCAGAGTATAGGAAGCTGAAAAGTCCTTGACTTAGTATAAACATTGCTTAGCAACAACTAAAACATCAGTGTGTTCTCACATTGTTCTCATGCTAAATCCAAAACACAGCACTATACCAGCTACTCAGAAAAAAAATCTCTATCCCAGCCAAAACCAGGACAGTATCCACCCCTTACTCTATACCATCTATGTCATGCCCAGGTCCTATAGTTTCCAATACATTTCAATTAATCACCACTGCTTTTCCTGTTTTTTAATATATACACACAGATATCATTCTCTTAATCTATGGGCCATCCCTCAAAAATGCCCATTGAGTCTGTTTAGTCCACGACTTGGGGCTCCATCTGTCATAACAGTCTTTCAGGGCAGGACAGATGGTGTGTGGTGCTGGATTGTTTCATGCTGAAGCCAGTTCTGGTTCCATCACCGCTGCACTTTCGTCGGTTTCATCAAAGTTCATTCTTCATTAATGTGGGTGATTCTTACTGTAATACCTTAGATATGGTATACAGCAACCATAAAAGTGATGACATACTGTATTATATAGCAATTAACATCATACCATTCAGTTCATTGGCTACTCTCACCCAAAATCAAATCCCCTTGAGGTACACATTGTAATTCCCCATCCTTCCTCATCACCCACCAAGTGCACGCAGGTCCTTGAGCAAAAGCAATCCGACGGATGGGTTTACCTTTGCCCGAGGAGGAGTAACCCAGACCGTCTTCCCTAGCATGTTTTTTATGTGCACTACAGGGACTTTATCCTCCTCAGCAGTACATAAAAGTTTTGACTGGGCAGGGCCAGCTTGATTAGCAGATCCCCTAGTGTTGACTAACAGGTGGCATTTGCCAAATGTGTATCCCGATGTTTGAATGTCCCAGCACAATTGCTCTCAGTGTAGTCTTAACAGTCCATTGTGTCGTTCAATTTTCCCAGAGGCTGGTGCATGATAGGGGATGTGATATACCCACTCAATGCCGTGTTCTTTGGCCCAGGTGTCTGTGAGGTTGTTTTGGAAATCACAGAATCACAGAATCGTATAGGCTGGAAAAGACCTTTAAGATCACCAAGTCCAACTGTAAACCTAACACTACCAAGACCACCACTACATCATGTCCCTAAGCACCTCATCCAAACGTCTTTTAAATGCCTCCAAGGATGGTGACTCAACCACTTCCCTGGGCAGCCTGTTCCAATGCTTGATAACCCTTTCAGTGAAGTAAAATTTCCTAATATCCAGTCTAAACCTCCCCTGGTGCAACTTGACACCATTTCCTCTTGTCCTATCACTTGTTATCACCTGGGAGAAGAGACTGACCCCCACCTCTCTACAACCTCCTTTCAGGTAGTTGTAGAGAGCAATAAGGTCTCCCCTCAGCCTCCTTTTCTCCAGGCTAAACAACCCCAGTTCCCTCAGCCGCTTCTCAGAAGACTTCTGCTCTAGACCCTTCACCAGCTTCATTGCCCTTCTCTGGACACGCTCCAGCACCTCAACGTCTCTCTTGTAGTGAGGGGCCCAAAACTGAACACAGTATTCGAGGTGCGGCCTCACCAGTGCCGAGTACAGGGGCACGATCACTTCCCTAGTCCTGCTGGCCACACTATTTTTGATACAAGCCAGGATGCCATTGGCTTTCTTGGCCACCTGGGCACACTGCTGGCTCATATTCAGTTGGCTGTGGACCAACACCCCCAGGTCCTTTTCTGCTGGGCAGCTTTCCAGCCACTCTTCCCCAAGCCTGTAGCGTTGCATGGGGTTGCTGTGGCCCAAGTGCAGGACCTTGCACTTGGCCTTGTTAAACCTCATACAATTGACCTCGGCCCATCGATCCAGCCTGTCCAGGTCCCTCTGCAGAGCCTTCCTCCCCTCAAGCAGATCAACACTCCCACACAACTTGGTGTCCTCTGCAAAGTTACTGAGGGTGCACTCGATCCCTTCATCCAGATCATTGATAAAGATATTAAACAGAACTGGCACCAACACAGAGCCCTGGGGAACACCGCTTGTGACCGGCCGCCAACTGGAGTAAACTACACTCACCACCACAATGAGTCCTGTTGTCTGACTCAATTCTTTCTGGGGTGCCATGTCTCCATAGGACTTGCTTTTCAAGGCCCAGCATAGTGTTCCGGGCGGTGTCATGGGGCACGGGATATGTTTCCAGCCATCCGGTGGTTGCTTGCACCATTGGCGCTTGCCTTGGTGGATTTGTGGGAGTGTGATATGATACAATCAGTCTGCCAGGCCTCCCCATATTTATCTTTCAGCCATCATCCTCCATACCAGAGAGGCTTTAGCCACTTGGCTTGTTTGACTGCAGTGCATGTTTCACATTGATGGATAACCTGTGCAATAGTGTCCATGGTCAAGTCCACCCCTCGATCACGAGCCCATCTATATGTTGCATCTCTTCCTTGATGGCCTGAGGTGTCATGGGCCCATTGAGCTATAAATAATTCACCCTTATGCTGCCAGTCCAGATCCACCTGAGCTGCTTCCATCTTAGCAGCCTGATCCACCTGAGCTGCTTCCATCTTAGCAGCCTGATCCACCTGCTGGTTGTTTTGATGTTCTTCAGTGGCCCAGCTCTGGGGTACATGAGCATCTATGTGATGTACTTTTACAGCCAGGGCCTCTACCCGGGCAGCAATATCTTGCCACAATGCGGCAGCCCAGATGGGTTTGCCTCTGTGCTGCCAGTTGCTCTGCTTCCATTGCTGTAATCACCCCCACAAGGCATTTGCTACCATGCCTAAGTCAGTATAGAGACAGAGCAACTTTTCTCCTTCAGCAATGGCCACTTTTCTCCTTCAGCAATATCTAAACCTAGCTGGATGGCCTTCACATCTGCAAATTGCCTTGATTCCCCTTCTCCTTCAGCAGTTTCTACAACTTCTCATATAGGACTCCATAGAGCAGCCTTCCACCTCCAATGCTTTCCTACAATACGACAGGACCCATCAGTGAACAGGGAATGTTGCTTCTCATTTCCTGATAGTTATGCAGTGGGGCCTCCTCAGCACACCTCACCTCCTCCTCTGGCAATATTCCAAAATCTTTGCCTTCTGGACAGTCCATGATCACTTCCAAGATTCCTGGGTGACTGGGGTTTCCTATGTGAGCCTGTTGTGTGATCAGTGAGACCCACTTACTCCACGTAACGTCAGTTGCATGAGCTGTATAGGCGACCCTCCCTTTGAACATCCAGTCCAGCACCAGCAGTCAGGGTGCCCGGAGGAGCTGTGCTTCAGTACCAATCACTTCCAAAGCAGCTCAAACCCTTCATATGCTGCCAATATCTCTTTCTCAGTTGCAGTATAGCAGGCCTCAGATCCTCTGTATGCCCGACTCCAAAACCCTAGGGATCAACCTCGAGTCTCCCCTGGTGCTTTCTGCCAGGGCCTCCAGGTAGAGAAGTTCTCCCCGGCTGCAGTGTAAAGCACATTTTTCAGATCTTGTCCTGCCTGGACTGGCCCAAGGGCTACTTCATGAACTATCTCCTGTTTAATTTCTTCATACACTTGTTGTTGCTTAGGGCCCCATTTGAAATGGTTCTTCTTCCAGGTCACTTGAAAGAGAGGGCTTGTGATCAGACTGTAATTTGGAATATGCATTCTCCAAAGCCCCACAATGCCTAAGAAAGTTTGTGTTTCCTTTTTGCCAGTTGGTGGAGATATAGCTGTTATTTTGTTGATCGCGTCCCTTGGGATCTGATTATGTCCATCTTGCCATTTTATTCCTAAAACCTGGATCTACTGTGCAGGTCCCTTGACCTTACTTTGTTTTATGGCAATAGTGGCTTTCAGGAGGATTTGGACTATTTTTTTCCCTTTCTCAAAAACATCTTCTGCTGTACTGCCCCACACGATGATGTCATCAATTTATTGCAGATATTCTGGAGCTTCGCCCTGTTCCACTGCAGTCTGGATCAACCCATGGCAAATGGTAGGGCTGTGTTTCCACCCCTGGGGCAGTCAATTCCAGGTGTACTGGATGCCCCTCCAAGTGAAAGCAAACTGTGGCCTGCACTCTGCTGCCAAAGGGATTGAGAAGAACGCATTAGCGGTATTAGTTGTGGCACACCAATTGGCTGCTTTTGACTCCAGTTCATATTGAAGTTCTAGCATGACCAGCAAGGCAGCACTCAGCAGCGGCGTGACTTCATTCAGGCCACAATAGTCTACTGTTAGTCTCCACTCTCCATTAGACTTTTGCACTGGCCATATGGGACTGTTAAAGGGTGAGTGAGTCTTGCTGATCACTCCTTGGCTCTCCAGTTGATGAAACAGGGAGTCTCAGTTGGTGCAATATTGCTGCTGGTGAACCCTTGTGGTAGCGTTTGGCACCCATTGTTCTTTGACCCTCAGCAACCCCACAACAGAAGGGTCCTCTGAGGGACTGGGCAAGGTAGGCAGCTGTTTAATTTCCCCTGTCTCCAAGGCAGCTGTACTAAAAGCCCACTGGTACCCTTTTGGGTTCTTGAAATACCCTCTCCTGAGGTAGTCTATGCCAAGGATGCACGGAGCCTCTGGGCCAGTCACAATTCGGTGCTTTTGCCACTCATTCCCAGTTAGGCTCACTTCGGCCTCCAATACAGTTAGCTGTTGGGATCCCCCTGTCACTCCGGAAATACAGACGGGTTCTGCCCCTACATAGCTTGATGGCATTAGGGTACACTGTGCACTAAAGCCTTATACTCCTGTGGATCTGATGTGCCAGGCCATCAAATGCACACAGTCCAATAAAACCTGGTTTTCCCTTTCCTCCACCTGGCTTGAGGCAGGGCCCTCTTATCCTCCTTGTAGTTTTTCCTAATCGCTTCTTACAAATATGAGTCAGGAGTCCCTTCATTAAGATCAGGAGTTAGACCAGCCTTTCTACTGTGTCTGGGGAACTGCCCACTGGAGATTGGAGCAGTTCCTGGAAGAACCCCCTTTTGTGATTGTTTTTTCTTGCAACTCACATACCCATGCCTCTAATGTTGAGGTAGATTTTCTGTCCTACTTCCTCATGTCCTCTCCGTGGTCACGAAGGTAAAACCACAGGGTGGCCTGTGGTGTCTACCCCTATATCCTCCCTCTTGAGCAGAGGGACACTTACTCCTAATGGCTGAGACACTTACCCATACAGGTGGGGAGTAGGATCTATCCGCTTTGAGTTGCTGGACCAGTTTCTCCACACCTGAGACAAGGGAGGAAGAGAGACTTTCTTCATATTGTTGGAGTTGACCAGCCAATTCATCCACCGTTTTTCCCTCTCTGTCTTTCCAGGTCATTACTGCTAATGAGCTGACATACAATGATGGTGCGCTCCATCCAAACTTCCGCCACACGGGTTGTGTGCGCTTGACTTCATCTGGATCTTTGGATAACTGCTTGTTGTCCAGGTCATCATAAATCACCTCCAGCATGGCTAATTCCCTCAGGTACTGGATACCTCTCTCCATGGTGCTCCACTTGCCTGGGTGACATATAACATCTTCCTTGAAGGGATACCTTTCCTTCATACCTGACAGGAGTCACCTCCAGAGGCTGGGGCTTGTGCCCCTTTTCCAATCACTTTGTCAATGCCCCCTTCCCTAGAAAGGGATCCCAGCTGTTTGGCTTCCCTACCCTCTGATTCCAGGCTATTGGCCCCATTATCCCAGCATTGGAGCAGCCAGGTGACAATGTGCTCACCTGGACGACTGCTGAAATATTTTTGCATATGTCACAGCTCACTCAGGGATAGGGATTGGGTGATTACTGGCTCGTTTATGAGTTCTTGCTCTATCTCCTGCCGAAGCAGCAGCTGCCTCTCTTCTTGCTACTGTTCTTGTGATGGCCCTGCTTTGGAGTATTCTGCCTTTTCTAGTTCTTCCTCCTGCTCCCTCTTAGAAGAAGCTTCTTCATCCCCTGCTAAACAAGCTGACTTCCACTTCCAGTATTCCTTCTTGTGTATAGGGGCAACTGATACCGGCACAGGTTGGTTCTCTGGTTCAGCCACAATGCCTGTCGCTGGGGTTGGAGTAGCCGCAGTGCATGTTGTTTTGTCATCAGGGATTGTTTACCACCTCATTTATGGTTTCTGCCTTCTCCTCCTCCTGTTCTCGTGATGGCCCTGGTTAATCTTCATCCCTTACTAAATGAGCTGATTTTGTTGTGTATTTCTTCTTGTGTATAGGGATGACTGATAACGGCATAGGTTGGTTCTCTGGTTCAGCTGCAGTGCCTGTTGCCAGGGCTGGAGTAGCCACAGCGCCTGTCGCTGGGATTGGAGTAGCTGCAGTGCCTGTTGTTTTGTCATCAGATCCAGAGACTTTCTCTGCCCCTTGAGGGTACTGAGTAGTGTTGAACAGGGCTCAGTAGGCATGGGCCAGGCCCCAGCACATTGCAGTGATTTGCGTCTGCCTAGAATTGCCAGGGTGACAGCATACTTTTTCCAAATACTTTACTAGTTTTTCAGGATTCTGCACTTGTTCAGGGGGGAACTTCCAAAACACTGGAGGTGCCCACTGTCCTAGGTACCTGCCCATGCTATCTGACATACCCTGCCACTCATCACTATCCAGCCTTGGGACAGATCTCTGGGTGATATTCCTAAATTGCTTATTAGCCTTAGACAAAACCAAAACAATATTCCCAAGAAATACCAATAGAAGTATCTTAACTACCCAAGGATGTTCAAGATACTGAAAAGTTATGGTAATGAAGGAGGAAACATAGTAGAAGAAGGTAGCGAAGATGCCATTCTGTATTTCCTCCATAAAAAACCTCTCAGAGGAAGAATTATAATTGCTAACTGTACCCATGAGGTGGTACCCAAAGTACAGTAATGGCTTCAGTACAAAGCTCAAATACCAGATTAAGCTCAAGGCCAGTGTTTTAATAACAAATCTCCCAGGAAAAACATTACTAATCACTGCAGAGCACAGCAAACTGCAAAAAACAACACTGACCTTTAACATGTACAGAAAAAAAAAGAGCATGGTGTAGGTCAGATAAACTAATATCGAGAACAGATGAATCAATATTGTGACTGGTAAATGGTAACAGATCTTAATACACTCTGGTTAATCTGTTGTTATCTCAAACCCTTCTTGCCCCATGTTGGGCACCAAAAAGTACTGTCGTAGTTTAACTCCAGTTGGCAACTAAGCACCACAGAGCTGCTTGCTCCCCCTCCCCGGTGGGATGGGGGAGAGAATCTGAAAAGCAAAAGTAAGAAAACGCGTGGGTTGAGATAAGAACAGTTTAATAATTGAAATAAAATGCAATACAATACAATACAATACAATAAAAATGTAAATAAAAATAAAGATATCATCAACAACAATACTACTACTAATAAATTGTAATGAAAAGAAAAACAACAAGAGAGAGAAAAAGGAACAAAAGCCAAGAAAAAAAACAAGTGATGCAACTGCTCACCACCTGCCGACTGATGCCCAGCCAGCGCCCAAGCAGTGATTGCTCTCCCCCGGCCAACTCCCACCAGCTTGAAAGAAACCTAACTCTACCCCAGCTGAAACCAGGACACAAGTGAAGGGATGTGTTTGGAGCAACAAGAGAACATTTGTGTATTCAAACTGGTGAACACAAGTTCTTGAAAAAAAAAAAGAAGAAAGAAAAGCAAGTCAGCAAGTGATATGAAATACTGGGAGATATATAGATTAAAGGAAGGAAATATGCCAGGAATCTCATCTTAATTTTAACAGATTCAGTTTGATATATATTTCTAGCCTCTCAGGAGAATGGCTTCAATTTCAGAGGTGCTTCAGTGGTAGTTCTGGCTGAGCCACAGTCTGGAATATTAAACTGTGGAGTTATTATTTGCACAGTTGTATGTATCCTAAATGGTGGTTAAAAAAAAACCCAAAGCAAAACCCCACAAAACCAAACCCCAAAACTGATTGTTGTACTACAGCACTTAATTATCTGTTCCTGACTCCACCTCTGAATCGTTTCTCACAACCTGCTATACATTTTCAGTTGACCCTGCTTCTTGAGTCCACCTACTTCTTTACCTATGTTGGATATTTCTATAAGTTAGTGCTCTTTCTGCTTTGTTGCTTTCTCTATTGAGGCAATCTCTATATTTCTGGAATGTTGTGGTTCCTGTCTCTCTGTCTTTCCTGAGGAACAGTTGGACTTGGACTAGTCCTAACTCTTTGATTCTGAGCAGGAAGTTGCTAGTAATTGGTATGGTCTATGGACCACAGTTCATCCATTCTTCCATTTTATTTAGATCTAGCTGGGAAACAGGCTATTACATTACTCAAAATGGCACGTATTTCATCAATTAGTGAATAAGCAGGTAACATTGGAGAGTAAGTCCTACACTCTCTGCATGTTCTTTCATACACAGAAAAATACACTGAGACAGAATTCTAGTATGAAATCTGTGCAAATTTTTGTATAAGGTGTTAGTAGAGCCTATTCTTTCTTGGGGACAGACTTTCCTAAGCTTATTCCCAGTGGTCCTCAGAAAAATCTATCAGAGGTGATGGAATATGACTTCACTGCAAAGGTAAGTAGTGTTTCAACTCATAGAAAAAAATCAAACACAAGCCTGACAACAGTGAGATTTTCATTTAAACTGGGAAGTCTTTGGGGGATCTGCTGACTGAAACCTGAATACTATTCTGCTGTGCACAGTAAGGATGGCAATCTGTCTAATTCACAGTGCAGAAAGACAGTAATCGGCTAAAACAGATGAAATTTCTCTAAAAGCTTTCTGTTGTTCCCCTAGAGCCAAATTTTCTTAGCATATCCTCAGAAATCACCTATCATTCTGTATATACCAATTCAACATTTAAATCCCTTTTCATGTCATCCTTGCTGTAATTCTGCTTTGCTTTCAGATGATGTGTCTGAGGTCACACTTGTACAGTGCTACCAGAGGCAAACATAAAGCATGCTACAGGTGGGCTCTTACTGCCACTCAAGATGCCCTCAAGTAAACAGGCTGTACCCCATTGCAATTTCAGAAGATCATAAATCTCCTGAAGATATGACAAAGAAAACTACAGGAAACATAGAACCTTTTGGAATGGCAACTTGGGGGCATCTCAAATGGGACTAACACCTACATTTGGGAAACTGAATCAAACCTCAAATCTCTGTTTCTTTTGTACAGGAAAAATTGTATAAAATTCAGTTGGGTGTTGTCCAATGGTAATTCGAGATTGTGGCAGGTATCTCAGAAATCTGCATGGGACTAGCAGATATGGCATAAGACCTAGTGGAGAGCTATTCCTTTTTGAAATAGCAACAGGAGGGCAGCTGAGGTTCCCAGGTGGTACTATGCATTCATGTTTAGGCAAAGGTGTATGTGTGAGCTGGCACAGGCAGGACACAGGAACAACCACAAAACCATGGATGAAATGCAAAGAGTAAATTTATTTTTGTTACCTTGCCAACTGAGGGATCATTAAAGCATTCAGGCAGAGGCACACAAGCGGGGACACAGGCATTGTGGAGCTCAGTCCTTGCTAGAGGATCACAGAACCTGCTGTTTTCGCTTGTATATCAGGGATTCATGCAGGTGTAGTTTACCACTGTGCTTTGATCCTTCCCAGGAATCTCAAGCATGTTCGATAGGGTGCCTCTAAGTCTATCACAGACCTATGTTATCTAAATATAGATGTTCTACTTGCCAAACACACAAGACTAAACAATGATTAGTGTGATACATATGTTTTTCTACACCCCAGCTGCAAGTCACTTGAGTGTGTTTACAATCCTCCTCGCCAATCTTCCATTATTTTCCCACGGTGTATGTTAAATGCCTGTTAGATATCCAGTTCCCTTGTAGACACTTGCAAGCAGTAAACTAAACCCAGCTTGCTTTCTCTTGATCAGATTTTTACACAATGTAAGTTGAAAACTACATATCTATGAAGCCACCACCAAAGATCCCAAGTAAAGGGAAAATCACATCCATCAGGCCCCTCCCAGCTCACATTTTCCCCCAATCCAACCTTGCCTCATAGATATATTCCAAGAATTAAATTAGGTAATTAACAGAAGTGGGCTTTATTAATGCAACCAGTCATCTACTGTACCTTGTTTTAACTTCCATGGGTTCTTAGAGTTAAGCAATTCACCAAATGTAGATAACCTGGCAGTAAAAATGTCTCTCCTTCTTTTTCTACCTATATTAAACATGTCTATGTATGTACGGGCATATATATACATATATATATATATATATATATATATATAGTCAGCGTCATTCTTTGCAGATTCATTATTAGCATTTCTGGAGGCAATCCAGATCTTAAGAACATGAGATGAATGCAGTTTGGTGGTTTTTTTTCAGAAAAATAGCCTTTAGCTGGGATACCCAGATAAGGACTGCAATGACAGACAATGCTGATACATATATATACCACCCTTAGCCTTTCTGTATGGGCTTGAGTGTTATTCAAGAGGAACTCTAAGCAAACCATCATATTTTCAGGAAGATCATGTTCCCCACATGCTCCTTCTAACCTGTCTTTCAGTGGTTCTTCTGCAATCATTACTCTACTTATCAACCATCTTCATAGCCAAGATGGATGGACTTCTCAGTGGCCTCGGAGTACTCTTATCTTTGTCACTGAGAGATGGCAAGAGGCTCTAACCTTTTTGTGACAGCACAGTGTGAAGCAAAGTTATATACAACAACCGTGAGAAGAATTTTAGAATTACTTTCTCCCTTCTTCCCTCCCAAAGTGTAAAGCACTTAATGCTGTCTTGGTCAGTGGGCTTGTGATGGAGAAGCCACAAAGCAGAACTGGAGAATATACTGCAAGGAAAAAAAAACCCACAAACAAACAACAAAAACTCAGCAATCTTCTTTCCTGTGATATTCAGTATTAAAGACAACCCCACCCCTACCTCCTTTCTTTGCTTTCCTTAGTTGGTCAGAAGAAAGAAGTTATCCATGGTGGAACTGAACATCAATGAGAGGAGACAGAGTTTCCAAGGAAAAAAGGATGCAAGGATTTTTTTTTTTTTTTCCCCAGGAGGAACAGGAAAACTTTGTCAATAAGGCAGAAGGAAAGCCAGGAATCTGCAGCAGGATTTCCAGAGACAGATAGGACTGGACAAATGTGGGGACACAACTACACTGAACACAGCAAGATAATAAAATTGCAAGACTCCGGCTGCAACATGAAATATGGCATCTAAAAAGGAAGTTTTGGAGATGTGTGACAGCTATTAACTGCTCTTGGCACTCCTGCCTTCAGGTCCTTTTGTAATTCAGCTCTTTTCTTGACTTCTTTGTCAAACAATCTTGTCCTCATCCTAACAGTAGGGAATATGCAACTGGCAGAGATAGCTGAGGAAGAAGGTACATGTCCAGAAACACATATAGTACCCCAGAAGTGATGGCAGGGGAAAAGAAGTGGCACATCAATGACTTACAGTTACATCAGCAGAGGGGTTGACCTATTTGGGTTTCTCTATCCTTTGGATTTAGAGTCAGAGAATTTTTCAGGCTGGAAGGGACCTCAGGGAATCTCCAGTCCAACCACCCGCTCAAAGGAGGATCAACTGTGAATTCAGACCAAGTTGCTCAGGGCCATCTCCAGTTGGGTCCTGAAAGCATCCAAGGGTGGACATCCCATGCTCTCTGGGCAGCGAGTTCCTGTTCATGATTACCGTCATTGTAAAAACTCGTTTCCCTACATCCTATCTGAGGTTCCTCTGGTTTGATTTATGATGACTATCTCTTGTTCTCACCTCAGTAAAGAGGGTTTGTCTTCTCCATAAATCCTGTGTAGGTACTGGGGACTGCTGTTTGGTGCCCCTGAAGCCATTTCTTCTCCAAGTTCAACAAGCCTAGCTCCCTCAGCCTCTCCTCATAGTTCTCCAGTTCCTGATCATCTTGATGACCTATGTGCCTGTTCCAGTGTCTTTCTTGTACTAGTGCCTGAAACTGGATACAGTATTCCAAATGCAATCTAATAAGCACCAAATAAAGGGGAATAATCACTTCCCTTGATCTCCTGGCAATGCTCCTGTTGATATAACCCAGTGAGCTGCTAGTCTTTATCATTACCAGGGTGTTGTTTAACTACTGTCCAGTAGGATTCACAGGGCTTTTTCAGCATATATGCTACCCAGGCAGTCAGCTTGCAAATTTGTTTCGACATTCTCTGGTTTGTAATGGCCCAATTATTTTTCACCAAATTATTTTAGAACAAATTATTTTATTCTTCAACCCCTAGGTGTGTGAACTCTTGGGAAATGGGGAGAGATTAGAAGTTCACCTATTAATAAAATCTCACGTATCTATACTTAGTTCAGATCAACCTTTAGCTTTTTAATGATTTCAGAACACATTGCGTCCTGTAGCCCAGATGCAAGTCCGTCCTTGCCAGAGGGACTTCCCTGCAGTTAGTACTATACTAGAAAGAAACAATTCTGAAGAATATGATTTGCATTATAACTAATCATGTCTAGGCAGATATAGAGCAGTATGCTCAGTCCTATGGAAGTGGAAGGTGCTTGCCAAGCACAGACAGGTTCTTTCTAATGCTTCTTGGAGAGTAAACCCATGAAGACGAAACCTATAGACAACTGAGATGGAATCCAGTCAGAGATTGAGAGAAATGTAGGTGGCTACAGTACAGATGTCTACACTGGAAAGATTTGTGAACATTTCTGTTAGTGACTGAGAATACAAATCCTGCTGCTAATCCTGTAGATGCTATGAAGATTGACATCATGGTAATGAGAATGAAGTTGGGGCATTTATGAAGTGCTTGACTGCCTGGCAAGTGGGATTTCTTCAAACAAAATGCGTTTTAATACACCAGACTGAAAGATCTGTGTTGGGGAGCAAGAAATGTGCACTTCTTAAAAAAAGGAAGAGCAGTGAGCCTGCAAAGGAGCAGAGGCAACAGCAATGCACAGTG
The DNA here is from genome assembly GCF_034638445.1 of Ciconia boyciana. NCBI lineage: Eukaryota > Metazoa > Chordata > Aves > Ciconiiformes > Ciconiidae > Ciconia > Ciconia boyciana. Next base: position 6,489,763 of record NC_132935.1, read on the forward strand.
CGTAGTGAGCTCCCAGTGCAACACTGCAGGGGAAGGAGACTAATACAGCTCTTGGATGTACACTCCAGAGCAGTGTGAGTAGCAGTAAGGAGGTGACTTTGATGTCTGTGTGCTGGGTTGGTCAGACTGAGAGTCAGACTGCAGTCCTGAAAGTAGTGCTATTATTTCCTCCTCCCCTTCAGCCAGAAGCTTGAGTTAGAAATGCCTCCTCCCTCCTAAACAAAGACAGAAAAGGTATTCCCTAAGTTTGTATGAGTATGCATAAATACCAAGTTAGAACAAGGCCATGCTTCATCCTGAGACTAAATAAAAGAGTATGAAAATTATCTTCCTTTATCAAGTGTACCCACCCAAGTGGTTTTCTCCTTCTTCATTCTTTCCAACCAGTAGTCTTCAGTGATGCACAAATTCAACACCTCTCACAAGGGATTCTTCCTCCTTGTCAAGCCGTTTGCTGTGGGGTCTTTTCCTAGCATAGCCCATTTTCCTCCTGCATTTGTGTTGCAGACCTCTCCAAGGTCTCCTTCATTCCTCTTCTGCTCAGCCCTTCTCCAGCTGCTCCAAAGGAAAACCGTCTCCCTCTGTCCAGCAGTTTCTGCAGCAGGCAGAACAGAGACCCAAACAGCATTCTGTCCTCCTTCCAGGCACACCCTTTTTAATAAAATATACTATGTGTAGTATTCACTCTACCAAATCATTTGAGAACAAACTAAATAGACCACTTACAACTAGTGTCTAGAAGTTCTGTTGTGTTCTGGGTTCTTCCTAGATGAACAAGGTATTGGACTGCAAATGGTGAAATTTGGTTGGAAGGTGAAATTGCTTGTCTATAAATAAGGGGTTCCTTCTGGTCTTGGACTCAGTGAGACCTTGTTCAAGATACCTTGCCGACATGGATATAAAGTCAATCAAATCAAGATAGGGACAAGTCTTTCACAGTGTGAGTTTGCACGCATAACATTTTATTTTTAAGTTTATTTTCAATTCTGTACACTTCATTCCTCCCTGTTTACTGAAATATGAACATTAATTTTTTTTTCTTGTTTGTCTGGCACCCGTACTGCAAAAATCAATGTTCTACTTAGGGAAATTATTCAGCAGGTATTAATGAGTCATACAACTCCATATCCATTTTCGGTGGGTTTTTTTCAATTGCAAATTGAAAACCAATATGAAAGTGTTACTGCTGCAATCACTGTTAAGTCTACTAAGTTCATAAGAGGAGAGAGAGAAAAAAAGAAAAAATTAAATTACAATAATACAAATATGAATGCATGAAGTGCTGAATGCAAAATTGGTTAGGGTGTTGTGTGTCTGTGTGGGGAAATCAAATTAGCGTCGTATTAAGGCACTATGCCTCTGCCACGTAAATGGCACAAGGTGTTAGAAAGAGAAACATACAAACAAAAAGCATAAGCTGTAGTTTTTCCAACACGAATAAACTTCTTTCAGAGCTCACTGAAGCCACTGTGGGACTTTGAACTGCTTCTGTGAGAGACTTCTTCAAACATAATATGCTTCCACCTCAGCATAACATGAGCAATAAACAATATAACCAGAAGATGTGGCTTAAAACAAAGAACACCCATAGAGCAGGGATCCAGTATGCTTTCTGTGAGAGCAGACAATATCATACACCAAGTGAAGAGAAGAAGCCTTTCTTTGCTACCAAGTGCCAAATTTGAATGCCAACACTTGAGCTTTATTGTTTTAAATTTTCTCTCAACTGAAAGATGCTAACTACTACTCTTTATTAAGAGGACGAGTTATAATACTGCAACTTTTTGTCCTCTGACCTTATTTCTTAGGGCAAAAAACATTTCTGCTATGCCTTCTCAGAAAACAGAGGTGGTGTTCAAATCACTCAGACCTAATGAAGGTGTCTTAAATCTCTATATCTAGGATTTCCTGAACTGCTCTTTTCTTCCCAAGAGTGCACTCTGCTTTATAATGATCCTTTCAGGGAGACATGGCATTTGTCATAAAGAGACAAAAAGTTTGAGGTAAGTTCTTTATAGAAACTTAAAGTAGATATGCTGTACTCTAGGTAGCACAAGGAGTAAGCTAATCCATGCAAAATAAGAACTATATATATGCAATTTTTCTCAGCATTTTCACTGAGATTTGGTTAGAAGGGAGTTCAAGATACGTGTTCTAAGTAGTTCATCTTTGCGTGTCCAAAGAAGAGCAACGAAGCTGGTGAAGGGTCTAGAGCACAAGCCTTCTGAGGAGTGGCTGAGGGAACTGGGGTTGTTTAGCCTGGAGAAAAGGAGGCTGAGGGGAGACCTTATCGCTCTCTACACCTACCTGAAAGGAGGTTGTAGAGAGGTGGGTGTTGGTCTCTTCTCCCAAGTAACAAGTGATAGGACGAGAGGAAATGGCCTCAAGTTGTGCCAGGGGAGGTTTAGACTGGATATTAGGAAATTTTACTTCACTGAAAGGGTTATCAAGCATTGGAACAGGCTGCCCAGTGATTGAGTCGCCATCCCTGGAGGTATTTAAAAGACGTTTGGATGAGTTGCTTAGGGACATGGTGTAGTGGTGGACTTGGTAGTGTTAGGTTTACGGTTGGACTCGATGATCTTAAAGGTCTTTTCCAACCTATACGATTCTGTGATTCTGTGATAATTCTTTTCTCCCTGTTTCCACTCCACAATTCATTTCTGGTTCTTGTCTCTTCTCTGAAATGGCCAGAACCATTCTTTTTACAAGTTTCTAGTACATACTATACAGCCTCCCTACCCAGCCTCAATTCATGTCCTGCAATTCATTTATGTAATCCAGATTTAAACTACCTTGCCTAGATCAATGCTAGCACTTAATCCAAGATGTACTTGCATCTGAAAGGATGCATATCAATGTGTAATACAACATCTATTAGTTTTAAACCTTTTGTTAGGTGTGATAATGTCCCTGACTATTGGGGGTTAGGCTTAATATGGAGGTTACAGAACTAAAAGAAAATTACACAAATCCATTTAAAAACCCACCACTCCCTCTCCCCCTAAAAAAATCCTGAACATATTAAAACAATGAATGAATCCTGACTACCACTGAATCTATACTTTTTCCTTAGGCTTCCCAACTCAGTGAACTTGGTCAGTATCTATACCTGTACAATAATAAAAGTCGTATTGATGTAAGTCTAGTGGTCTTAGGTCCTAGTGAGGTGTTGATCTGATAAATAATTAATATCACACAGAACATGTACATAAAATACTTACTTCTTCAAATCAGCCTTAGATAGTAGTCCTTTGTTTCTAACTAGTAATAGAAATCTCTGAGTATATAAACCTATGGATTTTGCAGATATTTATAGATTTAGTGTTGGGCCTTTTTCTTTCTTTTTTTTTTTTTTTTTTTTTTTCCAAAACAGAACTTCCATTAAGAATCAAAACACAGCTTCCAGCTACTCATTAACCTGTTTAATTTCCTTAGTGGAAGTCAGACTAAAGAAAAAAAGAATTAGCACTAGTCAAAGAGAAAATTCCTGGTCATTCATCTAAATGTTTCTAATTTTAAAGCCTAGCTTGACCACTTAAATGCTAGCAGACTGGAGTCAATTTGTTTGTATAAAAGACACCTTTGGCTTTTGTGACTGAAAATGAATGATGGAACAATTACTTTCCTAGACTACAAAACACTTATTTATAAACAAAACACAAAGTATAGTACATTAGCACTAATGACTAAGTAATTAATTGCTACCAGCACAAAGTGTTGGGAGAGGTCTACACTGAGACACTTTATTATAAAATATATCAGAAATTTTCAGATTTTAGAATTATTGTATGACCTGCTAATATTAATAATAATAGCTTTAATTTATACTCACAGCACTTACAACTCTACATTAGATAGAATTATAACTCTGTGGGCAGATGCATCTTTCTCTATCCCAACAGGCCTGTTTATCTGTAGAGCTTGAGATACTGTTGCTGTTATCTGTTAGCTGGTTCCTTAACACAAGTGACAGACACCTGTACATTAGAGATAAAGCCTTTGGGATCAGCTGCCTGTTGTGAACTGTGGCAAAAGCTGTATCTGAGCCCCTCTGAATATCTAATGCAGGAAAAAACTTCCACTGAGGAAGGAAGATGCTGCTTACCAGCAAAGTGTGGATCATATTGTCTTCTGTATTTCACATAAGTTGAAATAACTTAGTATAGCTACAAGTTAGTGAAATGCGTTGTTTGGCATTCGTGATGGAGAACTTCATTACAACAGTGCTCCACAGGTGTGTAATATGTACATCTAATGGAGGGATAATTATATAGCAAGCTAGAGAGAGTAACCCCTATTCTTCTTTAGCACACCTGTGTGACAAATTTCTCCACTCACAGCTCCCTCTCCCTACCTTCCCTTCTCCTTGGCTCCTCTCAGGTCATAAGCCTTAGGAGCACCTAGTTGCTAATGAGATTTTGGAATTGTAGCTTTCTCTCTTTTCTAACAGAGATGACATTTGGCAGTTACCACCCTCTTCAGGTACCTAGGCTACTACCTACAATCTTCTTTACAAAGGCAAACAAAATAAGCCCATCCTCTTTGATGGCACAGTCTACTGAGAGGAAGCAGACATTGCTGACTAAGCCAGTCTTCAGTGTAGGAGAAATGAAATACAGAAATTTCCTGGTTGTTATGTTCCTTTGAATGTTAACAACCCCATTGGCAACAGTGTGTTCCAGAAGGCAGCAAAACCCCAGTCTGGGAATGCCCAGGTACTAAGATATATGTAATCTCTGAGACGTAGATAAATGTAGATATGTAGGCAAAAGGACATTGGTGTGTGGAGGCTGGAACTGATGAAGAATTGTTTGAATAAGTACCGTGGTTAAAGGGGGAAGCCCTGAAGACTACTACAATTTGGTTAATCAGACTAAATTGACAGAAGAGGAGGAAGATCAGAGCAACAACAACTTTGTTGGCACATCCATACATAGGATAAACCTCTGGTAACAGCTGTTTTTGTTTCACTAAGTACCAGCAATTTGTTTGCAGTTTACCCGTTATGCCATAGAAAAGCTAATTCTGGGGTATGCTGAGGAAAGCAAATTAAGGTCTTCATTGTCACTGTCTGCCTGTCTCAAAAAGGGATTGGCTATGACCAGTATGGTATTTTGGGAACAGCAAAGGAACATCCTGCACTGTGCTCAGCAGAATCTTGTTTTTCTTTATTAATAAAAACAAGAAGTGACTTTGCTGAACTCTGTGCTGCTTTTTATTAATTACTATTATTTACTGTTTGGCACAATACATAATAGGCAGAAAAGCACTTACTTTGCTTAAATGAGTTCAGAATTGTATTATCTCGTGTGGTAAGAAAGAAAGCAGCACATTGAAAGTATGTAATTAACTTGTACCGTGAATGATGTGGTGGAAAACAAAGGCCAGTGTAGAGCTAATGTGGTGGATGCAAAATAATGTGTTCTCATGCACAGCATTCTGGAGGTGTACATTATTCCCACCATTTATTGTGTTTCCTAAGTCATGTTGTTATTTGGAAAATAATTTAAACCAAAACAAAAACAGACCCTAAATCATATGCTTTTGTACAGGAAAGAAATCTCAGTAAAAAGGCAAAGAGTGTTACCCCCACCTCCCTTCTTTGTCTAGCAATGCAAAGAACATTATATGTCAAGGAGCACAGCATAGCAAATAGACCATTTGCAGCTTAACTGCTTGACAGTCCCAGGAGCGACTTTGGAGCCATCAACACAACTGTGCTGGCTGCATCCCATTGGTTTGCTTTAGTCCAGTCACTTTGTATTAGCAATGTCACTCACTGTATTGCAGCAGGACAAAGCATGATGTTTTGTGTCACACTGTGCTGGTTTTGGCTGGGGTAGAGTTAATTTTCTTTATAGTACCTGGTATGGGGCTGTGTTTTGGAGTTGTGCTGAAAACAGTGTTGATAATACAGGGATGTTTTTGTTATTGCTGAGCTGTGCTTACACAGAGTCAAGGCCTTTTCTGCTCCTCACACCACCCCACCAGCGAGTAGGCTGGGGGTGCACAAGAACCTGGGAGGGGACACAGCCGGGACAGCTGACCCCAACTGATCAAAGGGATGTTCCATACCGTATGATGTCATACTCAGCATATAAAGCTGGGGGAAGAAGAAGGAAGGGAAGGTCGGAGTTTGGAGTGATGGCGTTTTGTCTTCCCAAGTCACCGTTACGTGTGATGGAGCCCTGCTTTCCTGGAGATGGCTAAACACCTGCCTGCCCATGGGAAGCAGTGAATGAATTCCTTGCTTTGCTTTGCTTACATGTGCGGATTTTGCTTTACCTACTAAACTGTCTTTATCTCAACTGCTGAGTTTTCTCATTTTTACTCTTCTGATTCTCTCCCCCATCCCAGCAGGGGGGAGTGAGCGAGCGGCTGTGTGGTGCTTTGTTGCTGGCTTGGGTTGAACCACAACACACGTGAAGGAGTTGAAAGAAAATGTTCCCTGAAAACAGTGGTGATTTTGTCTTTTCTTGAAATATCTTAAACCAAAATATCGTCTCCATATATAGCAATTTTTCTTCTGAGAATTCCTCTGGCAATTGTCAACTCTGCCTGTGAAGGAATCACTTCACTCGTCCATTTAATGCAACCACCTCTGGGATGGAGAGTGATAGACAACAGGCAGCAACAGCACGGGAGTGGGAGAGGGAACTCTGGGACAAGGACACCAGGGCAGCTCTCTGCAAAGCACTTCCTACAGAGTACTTCATAATGGCCTGGGAGAAATAGGGCTTTTTCCTTTTCCAAACCCTATCCAAATGGACTAGCTCACTTTCTACAGCATCTTGGAATGAGAAGAGCCAATCAGATATATATACAGTCAAAATATTTTAAACCTTAGGCTTGTAACATCCAGACCTCAACATAATATCTTTTGAATAAACAAACAAAACAAAACCACATTCAGGTGGGAGTACCTGTGGAGAACATTTTTAAATCTTAAGCATTTAAATGTTGACACTTAAAATGGAAGTAAGTTTAGTTGTCTAAACATATTAGTACCACCGGAGATACCCTGGGGTACCTGCATGTCTGATATCTGTATGTGACTCACAAATATAACAGAGGACTTAATAGTAGTATGTACATTTGTGAGGGGACAGCTAGGGGACAGCTGAGACACTCTAAAATATCTTAAATAGCACTGAACATCTATGTTTAAGTTATTGAATTGAGACACTATATATACCACCAGAGGTCCAGAAGGAAATCATCCTTTTCTGAATATCAGATAATATATTTAGTTCTCTAAGTGTCATTTTCGTTGTGTAACTTTAGGCATCGCATATTTATTCTTTTCATCTTGTCACAGAAAGTGGAGGCATGGAGAAATTTAACAGGGTATCACATCTATCAGGAAATCCATCACAAAATGACAATTTATCCAGAAGCTCATTCCTGTCCTATTTGTACATATGCCTTCTTAAGCTCACTGTAGAAAAACTCAAACTGGTTTTGTGAGCACCTCACATCTTAAATGCCATCTTAGTTGCCTTTACCAACAGCAGGAAGAAAGGAGGTCCTTATTGAGAGATTCATATAGGAGTTAGTGTTAATTCTGTTTTACCCTCTGTTTTTTTAATTAACTGAGCTTTGAGGAAACCTAGAAAATCAACTCAGATGTAGAAACCTGCATTGCAGAGATTGTCATTTGGTCAGGTGAGTCCTGCCCTCTGTGCATTAAGATGAGTAATGGGGCAGAAGCAAGTCTTTCATCTGGTAATTTCTTGAACAGAGAGCAACTTCCTTCTGTGTGTACACATCACATTACACAGAGGATCTTTATTTTATTTCATTTATTTATTTGAGTGGGACTTCTTTCACCATTCAAAAATATAAGTGGAACCAGCAAATGTCTTCATTAATGATCTGGATGATGGAGCAGAGTGTACCCTCAGTAAATTTGCAGATGCCACCAAACTGGGAGGAGTGACTGATATGTCAGAAGGTTGCGCTGCCATCCAGAGGAACCTTAACAGGCTCAAGAAATGGGCCAACAGGAACCTCATAATGTTCAACAAGAACCTCATGATGTTCAACAAGAAGTACAAAGTTCTGCAGCTGGGGAAGAACAGCCCCATGCACCAATACATGCTGGGAGCCACCCATGTGCAAAGAAGTTTGGCAGAGATGGACCTGGTGGTCTTGGTGGACACCAGGTTGAACATGAGCCAGCAATGTGCCCTTGCTGCAAAGAAGGTGAATAGTATCCAGGGCTACATTAAGAGGATTGTGGCCAGCAGGTCAAGGGAGGTGATCCTTCCCCTTTATTCAGCACTTCTGAGGAGTACTTTGTCCAGTTCTGGGCTCCTCAGTACAAGAGAGACATTGACATAGTGGAGAGAGCCCAATGAAGGGCCACAAAGATGATAAAGGGACCGGAATACCTCACATATGAGGAAAGGCTGAGAGCAGTGGGACTGTTCAACCTAGAGAAGAGAAGGTCAGGTGGGATCTTAACAATGTGTGTAAACACCAGAAGGGAAGGTGTAAAGAGGATGTAGCCAGGCTCTTTTCAGTGGTGTCCAGTAACAGGATCAGAGGCACAATCTGAAACACAGGAGATTCCCTCTGAACATCAGGAAACACTTTTTTACTGTGAGGGTGACTGAGCAATGGCAGAGGTTGTTCAGAGAGTTTATGGAATTTTCATCCCTGGAGATATTAAAAAGCTGTCTGGACACAGTCCTGGGCAACTGATTGTAGGTGGCCCTGCTCAAGCAGGGAGGTTGGACCACATGACCTCCGGAGGTCTCTTCCAACCTCAACCATTCTGTGGCTCTGTAATTGTGTGAAAATTAACTTCACAGATCAAGGAAGACCTTGAGTCTGATAAACTCCTTTCTTCCTCACACTTCTTATCTGCATATGCCCACTTCCTCCTCCTATTAGATGAAGTCTCTACTTTGTATGTGAATGATTACTACACATAGAGTAATGATACCAATTTTATAATGTTTTTTATTGAAGACATTATTGTTCTAAAGACATTAAAAAGCAGTCAGAAAATATTCTTCAGATACTGACAGGAATCTCCAGAGTGTATGTGACCCAAAAGACCCACACCAAAAAGAAAGTGAAAAGCTACAACATGCCTATCTAATTACTGACATACTCCCTGGAGTTATCAACATACCAAGTATAAACAACCGTGAGAACTGGAGCAACTGAAAATGAGAAACAGCTAATTTATTAGGATACAAGACCTATAGAAGGGGAAAACAGAGTAATAATTATCCTTTTCTCCTTTCTTTCCTTGTTTATAAAAATGACAATAAGGTTGTAGTTGCGTCATCTGCTGTGAAGACACTTGAGGTGGAGCAGAGATAACCCTGCACTGGTTTCTTCTCTCCAATTCTTACCCAACAACACTTTTTTGTTTCTGAGACCAGAGGTTCTTGGTATGACACTGCTGTTACCATGCTATCATAAATAAAATCCAAGCCACAAAAGGGAAAGGGTGCGTCCTTCCTGTCATATTAGATTTGTCCCATGGAAGACAGTACCTCAACAGAGAGAGGCAGTTCTGTGCTAGACTTCCAACAACATTACAACTTTCACACTGAACCCTTATCAAAATACCCCCTCAGGAGAAAAAAAATACAACAAACAAACAAACAAACAAAACCCCCCCAAAACCAAAACCAAACAAAATAAAATCCCCCCAAATAAACAGAAGACTTCCACCCCTGCTCCAGATTTTGTTTACATTTTTCTTTTGCAACAGAATGTAGAGGAAAAGCAAAGGAGAGAAATTCTGACAAGGTCAGTGCTAGTCATCCTCATTTAACAGTATCTGCCCATTTTCTGGGTGCAAAAGCTGGGTGTTAGGGACCATGTTTTCCCAGTCTTTCCCTCTGAGATAGTCAAGGTCTGACAGTCTTAGCAGCCAACAGCCAACCAGTACTCAGCATCAGGATCATGTTAAAAGGGGTCTCTCATTTGTGCTAGAAGTCTCAGAAACAATCCCAGTTCCTTCCAGGTCAATGATAAGGCCATAGTGATGGCCCATCACAGACCTCCTGGTCAAGAGTACTCACAGGAGCTCCTGAGAGTACAAGAGGGAGTTAAAATCCCAGTGCCTGCACTCTTTGAAGGTGGTTTCAACACAAGGAGATGCTATTCTTCTAGACTTGGCATTATGGCTTAGTGGTATCTATAGACTGGGCCTGCAGCACCTCCTGCCCTCCTCCTCCTCCGGCCTCGGGGTCCCTCTGCTGCTGCTCCCTCCTTGGCTTCCTCCTCCTCTGCCTCTGCCGCCTTGTGCCCTGTCGGAAACCTCTTTTCCCCCAGGCACCCCCAGCTTGGCTGAGGGACTCAGCTGTGTCCTGCGGTGGGGCCCTTGGAGCCGGTTGGGACCGGCTGGAACCGGCTGTGTCTGGCATGGGGCAGCCCCGGCCTCTCCTCACAGAGGCCACCCTGCAGCCCCCTGCCAGCACCTGGGCCAGACACCCGATGCAGTTTTGAAAACTGATGCTGAAAATCAGTGCCCCTTGCTTTGAACAGGTCTAACAACTATGTACCCCTTCCACTGGCTGCCCCTTTCTCTGTCATCACACATAAGTCATTTGCCTTTGCCTTCAAAGCTCTTCAGAGTGTGTCTACACGTATATGACATCATTCATCTGGTATTGTAAGGACTTTTACAGTTCATACCATACAGGACTTTTACAGTTCATGCTGTACAGCGTCCTTTATTTTCCACTTAGCTTTCCAGAGAAGGAATCCAGTGCTTTCCCCTATACTCCACCTCAGGCTGTGGATCAGCCGATGAGGTAAACCTCAGCAAAGTCAATCAGTTTAGTTTATTGTGGGGCTATTTGAAGTGAAAGATGCACTGTGCTGAGACAGCCCATTTCTTACGAGCACGTACGGAGGGCAGCACAAACATTTAATGCGTGGCAGAAAATACAGGAAAATGCATCCAGATTTCTTTTGCTTGTTATGGCCTTAACCACTTCCTTGGGGAAAACACAAAAGGCTGTACTCAGGATTTAAAGGTCAGGCCTGAAAATGTGTACATAGACTTGTAGTCTCTTGTCTTCCTTGGCACCACTTAGTAAATATTTAGCCCTTACAACCTAGAAAGAGGTTTTCAGCACCAGCTTTTCACAAAAGGATGAACTGTCTTCAGACTGGAGATTTGGATTGCTGTAAGAAGCGAGTAAAATTAAAGGTTGAAGAGCCTCTCTGTCTTTCTTTCTGATAAAAATGTATAATATCTGTATAAAGATCATCAATCCAGACAGTTCATTTTCCTCCCCTTTCATTAATAAATACTTGGAATAAGACAGTCTCAAAACCTCGAACACAAAGAAACTTATTGTCTGTCAATCCCTGTACATTAGAACAGTTTTTAATCTTTGGACAAATACTCCTCTTGCATTTGTAGAAGCAAACATGGAGTGTGAGCTTGAGAAAAAAAGAGCCTTTGCCTTAAGGGTTGGATTTGGGCTGCTTACTAATGCTACTTTGCATTTACTTCATTACCATCAGGGCTCAAATTGTGTTACAGACTGCATGTCAGTACAGTGCACTGCTGGCACTGTGTGTCTGGCTGCTTTGTTTTCTTCTTCTCCATCTAGTCACACCTTTCCCTCTCCTCTCAGTAGATGGGCAACAAAGCAAAAGCACTGCACAGAAGATGAGTAGGGTGGCAAAACATGCTCTCCTCAATTAGGATTGAGTCATTACCCATCGTTCCCTCTAAGCCTTATAATGAATATTTGTCCAGACCAGCAGACTGGCATCTTGTTTCGACAAAGCTTTGAATATCTAAAAATAGAACCTGAGTTAGAAGATGAGCTGACCTTGGCTCCTTCTGTAACCAGTGAAGGACTGATGCCTCTAGAAGGTAATTTTTTCCTTTGACTGTAAAAGGAGTCTGGAGTGACTAGACTCTGCACTTACATTCTTCTGTTAAGTAAAAAATAATAAAAGGTAGATTGGAAGGAATCTCTGGAGGTCTCTAGCCCAACTCCTCCATCAAAACAAGGCTAACTCCAAAGTTAAGTAAGGCTGCAGACAGTCTTGTCCAGTCTGGTTCCAAAAAGCTCCAAAGATGGAGATACCACAGCCTCTCAGGGCTACCCTTTCCCCTACTTCATCATTCTCCTGGGGGCAAATGTTTTCCTAATTTCCAATCAGAATTTCCTTTCTTGAAGTTTGTGACCCCTGCCTCTAATCTTCCCTAATACTTCTAAGAAGAGCTTGAATCTGTGTTCTTTAAAAGCTTCTTTTATGTAATGATGGGAGCCCTTACACCCACCTTTACCCTTCTCTTCTCTAGGCTGAATAATTCCATTTCATTCAGCCTGTCTTTGTATGCTGTGTGCTATAGGCCCCTGATCATCTTAGTGGCCCTCCACTGGACTGTCACTGGCTTGTTCACAAAAGTAATGATAATTAGTAGCATGAGTTGACTCCAAAGCTAATGGAACTGTTCAGCAGCTCACATATATGCAGGCAAGTTCAATGGTACACAAGGAAACTAGGATTTACCACTGCACAGTTTCTTCCATTTATAAGCTATGGCTCAATACTGATCAAATTCTGTGAAAATCACTGCTTTTCAGAATCACAGTAGGTCAGTCTTGCGAAGACCATCTAGTTTATCTTCCAGCAAAATGATGCCTTAAAATTTCCAAAATTATTTTTGCTAAAAAAAAAAACAACCAAAAACTAGAGAACCTGCTTCAAGAATATCTTCAAAGTGCAACTGAGCTAGAGATCTCTAAACACTGACTTTTGCATAAATCCCTTATGTATATCTAATATAATCTAATCTAATTTTTCACCATAGGTATGTGAAAACAGTCAGTAGTAAGAATGCAACAGATGAGTAATCAGGAAAAAACTCTACATCTGCACAAGAATTTTCTAATTGCCTCTAAAGAAATGCAGAGGAAGCCCCCTCACAACAGAAGATGCAATATAGGTCAAGTATGACCTAGCTAACTCTTTTCCATCCAGGGTCTAGTCTTGAAAATCATGGTTATCCAAACAAGCTTTACTTATCTGTCCTGTTCCACTGCATTTAATAGACTTAAATGCATGAGAATGAGTCAATACAGGAATACAGGTTGTGATACTCAAGCTTCAGTTAAGATTGGAATTAATTCCTTAGTAAAATCAAACAACATTGTTTTATAATAGAAATAGAATAATTCATGAAGAAAAGTGCATTGCAAAAAAAGGAAGGCTACCAGAATATCCAGTTCTACATATTTTGATTTCTTATATTACTGAAAGAAGTTGTCTCATATGTGTAAATACATTAAAAATATTTTTATATTTATAAAATATAAAATAGAAGTATATTGGCAACTCTTTAAAATACTTTGGAAGGAAAGTAATATGCAATGATTTTTATTTCTTTATATGACTTGTGAGTAGTGATTCTCAGCATTTTTTTATTATTTACACATGGGATAATAGTTTTACATACAATTCTGAGCTATACACATGCAGACATGCACTGACATAGACATGCACACACATAAAGGCAGGCTCCACCAAAGAACTGAATAAATTGCATTTTCTCTCCCTCTCTTTTGGATTTCAATGTCAACAAATAGAAACTCAATTATTAGTATGCAGACAAATTTCCCTAAATTACACCTTTAGCCATTCTTATGACAATGCTGACAGTGTTATTACTGAGTAGAAGAGAACACCCTGCTGAACAGTATTTTCATGCTTTTAGTATGAAACAAAGAAAAGCTAGAAGAAAAAAAAATAGAGCTTTTTTGTATAGCTCTTTTGGTGATGTGCCTTTTATGCAAATATCTCATAGTTTTCTACAGTAATGGTACCATTAAATGCCTTGAGATTATTTGTAAGAGAAAAGTGTTACCTTGAGATTAAGACATAAAGTACTAAGTGCATTTTTAGGAACAGAGAAGATTTCTCTGTAAAGAAGTTAATGTTCCAAAGAAAGCTTTGTTTATTCAAAAGGTTTTATGGTTGTGCTGTTTTCTTCACTTAGCACCTTAATTCTCACAAACCATACGGCTGTCCAGATGTTTAAAATAAAAAGCCCATTTGGGTATTACCAGAGATTACTGAGAAAAGATATACAGACATGATGTTTAGCTATGCAACATAAATTCTTAGAGTGTGGAGTACCCAATAAACACCATATCTTAGATCTGATGAAACTAAACCCATAAATCATAAAAACTAGACAAAGGTCTCATAATACCATTTACCTCTAGCCAGATGCCATCTGAAAAGAATCTACTAGCCAGGGTGATAATCCTTTTTTCTTTTTCTTTTTTTTTTTTCTTGTTCTCACCAAGGTACTATTGGGAAATGTGTTTACCACGGGTTAATATGTTTCTGCCCAACCCAGATGCACTTTTCATATGTTCTTGTTGCTTGTAATGCCTTGAGAATAGGGTTGCCTAACATCTAAAATACATACATTCTCCTTATTGCCTGAATCTTTCATCTCCTCTCCTCTGGGGCTGCCTAATATGCTCACCAAGCTATTATTGTTTTGCTTCAGATAGCTTGGCCCGCTTGCCGAGTTTCATTTGCTGTCACAGTCACAAATTACAGAATTTACTTCACGCTACCTCCATTCCAAAGTATCAGTTTGCGCTTGCTGAACTGGAGAACATGATGATGGATCAAGGCACATTTGAGCTAATCCATCGCAAGTTGATTCTCCAAAGAATGCAGCACAGTAGTAGTCTGTGGCATTTCCTTTCCATATTAATTTGCTCATTCTGTTTTCTAGTAATTGTTTGCTATCCCAGGCTTTGTTTCAGTCACAGCAGTTTGCTCTCACTTTTCTTCCTTGGCTTTTGACAGATCATAAAAAATAAGTAAAGAAAAAAAAAGAAAAACAGACAGAAAAGTGATTTTTGTTTTTTACTTGTTTTTCACCTTCATAAACAAATCTTTAAAGCTAGCCAGATTTTCTGCAGGTGTAAATCACTCTAGCACCACTGTGCATACCATTTTATGCCAGCTGAGGCTGTAATACAATACTTCTAAAATGCCACTGATGTAGTTGTTGTCTAGACTTCAGTTTCAGCCATAGACTCACATCTCCTAAAGGAATCAATTGCACCATGTTATCTGTATTCACTGTCAAATTGCATCTTCTGCTTCAAATCCTTTCAAAAATATTTGCTCCTAAATGTATGAAAATTCAACGTTAGAGTGGGCAGTGAATGTACATTACATGGAAATTGATTAGCATGTGTTCAAAGAACAGTTCAGTTGGTAAATCCTGAAGGAATGAGTTGGCATTTATTTTTTACATTATATGCTTCATTAGCGGTTCAGAGTCTGGATTACAGACCACGTCCCCACTACTGTAGCTGCTGTATCTGCACAGAACAACAAGAGAGTCCTCCCTTCTTGAAGAGTACATTTTTAATGCTAATTTAACATTAGGATTCTTCAATCAAATTCATGAATATAAGAAAATTGAAAAGCTTTAACTCCATATTCTTATTTTTTTAATCCAAAACAGCAACAACAAAAAATGTAGTGACATAATTGACACAATATGGGCATAGTGATTTTAGTTTGTCAAAACTAGTTCAATTTTTTGTTGTCACAATGGGTAATGTAGCATAAATATCATTGCTGTGAAAATTTTAGCTTAGATTTCCTTATTGTTGCCTGTTCAAATTACTGACTTTCAGTTATTTATGCCATTTTTTCCCTGTGTTTGATTTGCATTGGGGGTCAATTCCTCAAAGCAGTGCACAGCCTTACTTGCATGTTCTCTCTGATCTTTCAAAGAAAATCCATTGCTATTTTGCAGAAAGTGCCTGCTTTTCTTCTCTCAATAATTCTGAGAAAATCTAAGCTGATGTGCTCATTAGAGGATATGGAGTAGAACTAACATCTCATAAGGAAGACTTGCATGATGAAGGCTTGTGAGTTTGGGCCCTAAAGTAGCAAGGTCACCAGTTCATCATGCCAGCATTCAAAGTTAAAAAGTTATTTATTTAGCTAGAGTTCCCTGTACTATCACATGTAACTTAGGACTTTATGTTTGTCTTACAGTCCCTGAGGTGTACCTTGGAAATATGAAGGATGTAAGAAGGGACAGTGTTTCTGCTGGCACAATAAGGTTAGTTTGGATTTGCTGGACTTTCTGTGCAATGCTGTGGTATCCTATTTTACTGAAGCATTTATACTGGCTTCTAAAGAAATATCTTGCCAAGCTGAGCTGATCAAGGATTGCAATTATTGTTCTTAATTAACAGCAATCATAAGAATGTGTAGTCTTACCAGTTAAAATGTTGTTTTTTGTTTTTTTTTCTTTTTTAGACATGCCAATAACTATAAAATCATCCACTGTACTAAATAAAGGAGAATTGCTTATTACAATAAATTTTGTTAACTGGAGGACAGGTTGATAAAACCACATGATGAGTTAAAGATGAGTTTATGACCTAAAAAGAAGTTAAAGTTTCTAGACATGAAGAAGCGGACAAAACCAATAGAAATGGTTTGTTTTCTTTTGAGCAAAGTTAAACTACATACACAAAAGTAGCAAGATATTGGGTTTGATTAGTAGACAAATTAGTTGCCTCTTCAAATGAATCAGAGTTTCACATCTGTTTGAGTTTAGAAAGAATCATTCTCAGCACTGAATGAAAAAAACAAACACTTAGATTTAAACATTAAACAATGAACCTTTGAATGCTGTGTGGTAGATACTGAGTGCTGGAGCCCACCACATATATCTGGGACACACAAGACCAAATTTCTCTGCTTCTCTGGCCAAGATTCATCCTGTCACCAGAAGAAGGAGGATGATGACATCTCAGAAAGTTATTCAGACCACAAGAGATCTAAGCTGACTTCTGTAAAGTCTTGTTCACTGCATTGACTACAGAGAAATTGTACAGTAATTATAGCACTAATTTAGTCTTGTTGGGTAACAAAATTTCAGTGAAATTAACCTGGGCCTCTATGTCTAAAACCCGCAGTGCTCGCACACAAAGCTGTGCCTGACTTTGGTGACAGGTGGATAGGTACTGTGGAAGTATCACAAGTCTGCAAAGTCATGGGTGGTCTGGGGAAGGCGAATAGGGAATGGTTATCCTCTCTCTCTTCTCAGCACAAAACCTACAAATCACCAAAAGTAACAATTATCAGATTCAAAGCAAAGAAGAGGCGGCGATTCTTCACACCACGTGCAGTTGAACTTTACCTCAAAAGGTTTTACTCTAGATCTGGAGACATCTAAATGCCACAGGAACTTTGTTTACTCATTTACCCAAAATTTCTCTAGCTGCTTCAAGTTCCTCTTCAACACCACAGAATATTTCTGTTCTGGTAGGGCTGTAATTTTGATACCCAGCTCATTCTGCTTCATCAGGATCCTTCCTGGAGGAGTGTGTTCTGTTAAAGATTCCCACAGAAAGCCTCACACAAGGCAAAAGTTTGGGACATTATCGATTTCTTCTTTCTGCCTTGAACTTTTCTTCTGTAATGACTCTTCCATGAGGTGGGAGAGTGCAGGTTGATATCTACCTCTATCTGTAAGAGATTCAGTCCTACTTCTCTCATTTTCCAAGTAAGCTACTGTAACTGTCTAGATGCAGAACAGAGTGGGGGAATGAGGGAATTTGTGCATATTTGTCATTCTTTACTCCCCCCTGAGGAAAGTGACTGCTAGATAGAAAAATAATTTGAGATTCATGAAACCCGGCAGAGCACAAGTGGGAGCATAAGTCTGTAGCCTAGTGATTAGGACCCCCTGGAGACCTAATTTACTCCTCCAGGAATACTACTGCATGTGAAACAGTTGCAGGATAAAACACAGACTATTCACTTTTTTTTCACTCTAATGCAGAATGTCCAAATGTGATCTCTTTTCATAGAAATGATATTCTGAGCAGACAATGGCCATGTATACATATTTAACAGGAATGAAATCTAACATAATGGTTTGTAGCAATAGATTCTGGTAGTTGGTAAAACCACTTCTGCTCACACAAGGTTTTTGTTTTCCAGTAAAGCTGGTTCTGGACTTTTTCCTCAAACCACAAAGCTATGGCTGATCTTACCAAACACCTGAGAGTGACCAAGCAGTAAGCATATTCCCCAGCCTGCTGAAGGTGCTAGGTTACCAAGACTTCCAAATAAAAAACAGCAGCAGCTACAAAACAAAAAATTCAAGTTAAATGTCACTTTTAAATCCTAAAGAAGGCTCCTTTAAAAGTAAGTTATCAAAATTAGCATTTACTGTGAAATTTAACATTTCCCTTTCCAAGCAGCTAACGGGCAGCTGGCAGATATAACAGTTTGTGCAGCAATTTCTGTGCTTTGCTTTGAGATCTACTGAGAACTTCTAGGGTTGTTAGACTCCTGGGAGTTCTTTGAAGTCCAGGGTGCCAGCTGAGGCTGGGAAAAGATAGCTACAGGAGGTCCTGATTTCCAGTAAGCACTAGTAACTTCTAATGAGCTCTGCCAACTATTCCTGATTTGAGGGTGCTTTCAACTTTTTTTCCACAGCAGATTCTTGGTTAGGTGTGTCAAACAACTTTTCAACAAGTGCTAGGAAGAGGCCTGTATAGCTGCTGGCCTTAGAGTACGGCTCTCAGATGCAGCAGCTGATGCAGAAGAGGTCGCAGAAAGGGGACAGAAAGTCTGCTGTGGTCACTCTGTGCACTCAGCAATGATGGTGGTGTGCAAGGAGGCATGGTCCCCAGCATCCACTGGAGAAACTATACTGGTGCATTGGAGAGCTGGACTGAGATCCCAAGGGAGGATACAGATTTCTCTGAGGATGGTCAAACACAGGCACAGGTTGCCTGGAGAGCTTATGGAGTCTCTGCCCTTGGAGTATTCAAAACCCAATGGGAAGTGGTCTTGAGCAGCCTGTTCCAGATGACTCTGAGCAGGGGTTTGGACTATATGATTTCCAGCAGCACCTTCCAACCTCAACTATTGTGATTCAGGAAGTATAGAGAACACTTCCAGCTAAATCTTGGGAGAAGTAGGGTATTTCCATCACCTCCACTCATGGAACTTGCTACTGATTTTACATCTAAACGTCTCTTCTTTTTGTATTAAAAATAAAAGTCTTATAAATCTTCCTGGAATTACATTTTCCAGTCCAGTTATACCCGTGCCCTTTCTTAGGATGTTTGAACCAGTAATTCCTAAGTATACTTATTTTTACCTCAGTGTGTAGAGTTCATCAATGGTGTTTTTCATGGACCTTATGCCCATGGAGGCTCCTAACCTTTGCATGAATGATTAACCATTCAAAAGTCCCCCTTCATAAGAGAGTTCATTATGGCATTAATTCTATCCAGAACTGCTTGCCGATCTCATATGTTTCACTGCTAACCTTCCAGTTTATTACACAGTTTTAGCTAACTGAAATACTGAGATGTCTATTCCTTGGCTAAGTACATCTTTGTGTTTTCTTTCTCCTCTAAAGCTCCTTATGTTATAAAGGCTCCACACCTCCTCCAAGAAAGTTAATGGTGGCAACAGTCCATCACTGAGCAGGTTAGATTAAATGACCTGCAGAGATCCTTTCAAACCAATATTTCTATGACTCTATGAAACCCATTCCACTGCGTCTAAAAGTTTTGTCCTGAAACCTAACCTCATATTTTATAAAATTTAGGTTGGTATTTCTTATCCTGTCCTCCATGAATATTTCTTTCCTGTTTTCAGCAGCACAGTACCTACTTGAAGAGTGTTACCAGGTATGCTTCCAGTCTTTTCCTCCTTTGGGTAAGTGGTTTAATTTTTTTTCAATCTTTCCTAAAATATCACGCTTTTGAGATACGTGATCACTCTCACTCCTGTACTCTGGTTTTTGTCCATAGCTCTCCTGGATATGTTGTTTTAGAAAAGGCCTCCCCAGTGCTGAATAAACTGGAAGGATAACAGCATATGGTTTTGAAGGTTATAGTACTGGTTTTACATTCATGATGGAGGGAGTGGGGTGGAGGAGGATGACAGTGTTCACTTGTGACCCACTATAACTTCTAAATACTTTTCTGTATAACGGCTGCTAAAGCAGCTGGTCCTCATTCTGAGTTTTTACAGCTGATTATGCTTGTGAAGTGTTATACTTTGCATGAGTCCCTAATGAATTTCATTATATTTTTTTCAACCATATCTCCTGTGTCTCAGCATAATTTTGGATTCCAGTCTTGTTCTTGAGCTTCTTGAAGCTTGTTGTCACCTGCAGATTTAATAAGCACACTTTCCATTCCATCATCTGGGTCATTAACAAAAGTATTGAATAGTTCCAAAATGAAGGCAGATGCCTGTTGGATCCTGCCCAGCACTTCCCTCTGTTTTGACTATGAACCACTGACAAATAATCTCTGAGTACAGCTTTCTAACTGTCTTTGCACCTACTCTGTGGTAGTTTCATCTACTTAAGATTTTTCAGGCCTCTTTGGGAAAATAACCTCTAAGCCTATGACAGAAGTCTTACCAAAGTCAAAATATGATGTTTCCAGCTTCTGCTCAGTCCACAAACCATTTTATAGGAGAAGAAGAAGAAGAAAGTTGGTTTGACATGCTTTCTTCATGACAAATCTCAACTAGCTGTTGCTCCTTGTTATTTCCTAGGTGCGTACAAAGAATTTGTTAGATTTTGTAGCTCTTTTTCACTGCACAAATCACAGTCACAAGCTATTGCTTATCATTTCATATATTCTTTAACCAAAGCAATGTTAGCTTTTTAAAAAATGTCAGGTGAGTAAAATTTGACTTAAAATTATGTTGCAATACACATTATCTCCATGCTAATAACGCTTTAGTGTTTTGTGGTGAGACAGTGCTATTCAAAATAAATATCTAGATGTATGCATAGAGATGCAAAGCATATTTTTATCTATGTATATATAGTACCTCAAAGAAATCTGCTTTGCAGAAATGCAAATATCTTTTAGTCACAGAGTCCATCAGTCAAAAAAAAAAAAAAAAGGGGGTAATTGCACCTTAGATGTATATATGATAGACGAAACAGCTTTATGGTTATTTCAATTGCTAGTTATTCTAATCATGGAGACAGAAAAGCATGAAGGAAGTGGGTATGCTTATTTTATGC
Organism: Ciconia boyciana; assembly: GCF_034638445.1. Taxonomy (NCBI): domain Eukaryota; kingdom Metazoa; phylum Chordata; class Aves; order Ciconiiformes; family Ciconiidae; genus Ciconia; species Ciconia boyciana. Next base: position 6,510,833 of record NC_132935.1, read on the forward strand.
AGATAGTTTTTGTATCTAAGTTTGGATGCCAAGCCTTTAATACAGCCAGTGTAGAAAAGTAAGCTCTGAATCACCCCTGAGAGGTTCTTTACTTAGGACTCAAACTAGAAGTCTAAACTCAGGCAGTAAAATTAACCTCCATTGTTCCTTTTATTCCATTGCCCACCAGTCCCGTGCTGCCCTACCCTCAACCAACTGTCCATCAACTTCAGTTTTTCATACCTCTCAGGTTACAAGACTTGGATCTCAGCCTTAATTTTACTAATGTGTACAAAATTGAATAGATAACAGTCTAAATCCCTGATTGCAATTCCCTTTGCTTTATTGTTACTACCACAAGTAGGCTGAGGCTTAACAGTTTGTTCAAGCTTTCTTTTTTATCCAGATTTATGCTGGGTCTTGCTTCTTCATGGAAATCAGAAGCTGGCAGTGCTTACTGCACTGCAGTTGTAGGTTAAACTGGTGGCAAGGCATCATCAAGTTTATAAACATTTCCAAGCATTATTTCCCACTGTTCTTTGCTGCTGTTCCTATGACACTCAGCAGTGAAGCTCTTCAGGGTGTCCTCATGGGATGCTTATTAGTGTTTTCTAATTGCTCCATGCAGAGAGAAATAACTGTACATGGCAGGACTCCACCATTGGTTTAGCCTGTGTAACTCATGTGGCCTTAAGTTGTAAGTGTCAAACCACATAGAATGAACTAATGAGAGAAAGATTAGTTTAACAACCCTCTAATGTGTTATCAGGGAATGCATGCTATTGCATTAGGCTGTCTTTTCCCAGACTAATTTCAGCATGTCTCTACTAAACATCTACTGTTTCCTGTCTTGACCTCCTTGCTCTCTCGTCCTAGGTTCAGCAACGGTCCAGTCTGCTCAAAATGGCCATGTACCTTTTGCAACCTATTCCCCATCAGAGATTTGTCTCTGAACCAGCCAAGGGTATGCTTTAGGAATGGAAAATACCAACCTCTTCTTAAATATTCAAGGCAGCAAACAGAAATAAATTTTGGAGGAGAGATGTAGGAATTCAAAAGGAAAAAAAAAACAACAGTGCCTACCTCACACCTACAGAATGCTGAAGAGGAACTGAAACAAAGAAGAAAACAATTAAAATTATTTTTTAAAAATATCAGCATAACAAATGGGGTTTTGTTGAACTATATCTAAGCATTTAAGATTTCAAAATTCTCTATGCCAATCTGTAAGAACTAATAAAGGGAAAAAAAAGATAAATAAGGTTATTTAAGAGGACATGAGCCTTACCTATTTATTCATTTATTTTCCAATCATAATGAATAATAATTATAATAATTCTGATAAAAAAACATAGGTTGGAACAAAACTTTTTACTGAGGTCTGAATTCTAAGAGAAGCAAATTACATTATCTTCAATATAAGACAGACAAAAAAAAAAAAAGCCCTGCACGCCTAAGAAAGATTGAAATTCAAACCCAGAATATACACTCATTTTGCATAAAAAGCTGCTGCTACCTCAGCTGATGAAGCAGTTGACCTGGTTCCAGCATACTTGTCTCCTATTTCTGCTCATCACATGCTTAATGCTAAGTAAAATATTTTTTTTCAGTTCTCTCATTAGGACTTTCTATTACTCTCAACAGTATAAATGTCCTTTTCTTCCTTTAATCTTCTCTTTATGAAAACATGGTGCCTCCTTGTCATAGAGAAAGTTCCTGTGCAAAATGATGATGTATTTGTTGGGCTGTCGAGTCCATCTATGCATGGTTTAGAAAGAAGCAGTGAGCACCATGATGGTTTACTGCTGAATCAGGCAATTGGGGTGGAGCACAGCAGAATCAGGGTGGACACCTTCAGGTGCAATCACTTGACACCTGCATCCCTCAGATGTTCTAGGCAATGTGATGGCACAAGGCTTCTACCTAGAAGTGTGTATTGCAAGGCTCCTCTTTCCTGCTACAGAATATGACTTTATTCAGAGCATCCTTAATGCATGACCCAAAGTCATAACCGTGGGAGAAAATGTGGAATTAAAACTGCATAAGTATTGTCAAAGTGTAAGAATTGCAGGTACAGGTGAAGATATAAGCATGTTCATGCTCTTGGTACTTCAAAGCTTTTATCTTTTGTTTGCTTGTTTGCTTTGGTTTGGTTTTTGTTTTTGGTTTTTTTTTGAGGTATATCATTTTTCCAAGAAATAGTTTTTGGTTGGTTGGTTGGTTGTATTTTTGCTTTAGATACCAGAACAAAAAGAAGGAAAGAGATTTTGGGGGAACTGGTTTCCCTTTTAAAATATAAAAGGGAAGAACCTAAACAATGATGAAAAAAAATTTTCATTGAAAAACATTTTATTCAAAAATATTTTTACCTCAAATTGATATTACTCCAGTTTTCTTTCATTCATTGTTTTAAAATAGTTAGTCCTTTGATTTTTAATAACCTGGTTACATATGCTAGCACTTATGTTTATTTTCTTCCTCTCCTTTTTTTCTAAATTTATTTAAAACTGTTACTCAGAAGAAGATCCTACTGGGCATCCTGAACCAGGCTAACAGCTTTGTAACTAGCTTCCTGATTCCAATATATATACAGAAATATAATTGGTCCTTTCCCCATAAACTCCTTGTCTGATTGCCTGGCAATCTCAAAACCCATTCAGCTGAATCAGAAAAGAGTTGATTCCTGATCCTATCATATTAAAACCAAGAAAAATCAATAAAAGAAGCTATGCAAAAATTGAAATGCTAATTGGTTCTTTCAGTATATTTAACATATTTCTGTAATTCTGTAGCAGGATCTGATGCGGGACAATGAAATCTAACAGCAGCTAACGTAGCTGAACAGCAGAGAAATGGTGCAATTTGCCAGAATGAACATTCTGCATTTTTCTATGTAGCTAAATCTGTTTTTTAATGGGATCTGAGATTTCCTTTAAGAAGAAGAGGAATAAAATGAAGAAGAAGAAGATGAAGAAGAATGAAATGAAAGGAAATAAAATGAAATCTCTTGCACTTGTGGTTGTCCTTTCCACCAAAAAGTAATGCAAACAGAAGTCAGAACATTTCTTTTTTTTTCCCAGTTTGCAAATTTTAATCCCTACACCTGGTCTTTACACATTTACTGTTCTGGGGTGGCAAGCACAGTTGGAATGGTTTGGCAGACCCCGTGGAAGGTGACCTCTTCAGTTGCCATAGCTAAATCTGACAGGGACCATAAATCAGAGATTTTATTTCAGTTTCAACCACCTTATTTTATTTCAGTTTAAAAAAGAAGAAGATAAGATCCAAAATAATGAATGCACTCACCATAAATTATTTTTGATCACTGAATTATGGAATATAGTTCTCACAAGAAAATTGTATCAGTTTTTAGAGAAAAACAAAATTACTTTTGCTTTGGTTTTAATCAAATGGGGTAGTGCAGGCCTTAAACTGGTATCTTTTTGGTCTTGGCCAAAACCTTTTATAAAAAGTCACAGTTTTTTTGTAAGATTTATGAATAATTTCTCCTCCCTTTTCCAGCTGTAGACCCAAACTAATTTCTTAGAATAAAGCTACCATGCACTGATAAACTTGACGTAGTTAAAAATCAATTTATCCCCTGCTAACATATTTCAGGAAAAAAAAAAAGCGCGTAATAGATAGATTTTAAAATATGCGATTCATGAAAATTTGTCAAATTTGTGCTTGCAAATATGCTATTCACAAAATTCATGAAATTTGACTGCTATTTCATGAAATTGCAGAAGTCTGCAAATAATAGTATAGCTCCCTGATGTAGAACATGTCAGCTTTCAAAATGGCCAGCATTTCTTATTTACTTTCAGAGGAAATTAACTTTGTCTCCACTGACAAAATCTGTCAAATCCATGCTTGTAAAAAGGACATAACTCTTGAAGGTGTATGAAAAAGACTGTGGAAATAGCTTTGTGACCTATGAAAATTGCTTGGCTAAAATACAAATTAAAAAATCCTACACATACTGAGGCAAAAAAATACATTGCTGTCTAAAATCTGAAAAACAGATGCTTTGGATTGAGGTAATCTTATAATTCAAAACTTATCATTTCACAGAATTTGATTTCATGTTTACCTTTTTTCTACTAGCAAATAAAATTTGAAGTTAAAAAAAATCAGGTTGAAGAACAGAATTTTTAATTTAAAAAATTACATTTCAGCCATTCTAATATTGCCCTTAAGCTGATATGGGGGGACATTTAAAATCACCATTTCATGTGAACTGTTTTGCTTATCACACTGGCAATTTATAATTAAGACTGTCTGATGAAAAATAAATGAGTGCTTCTACTGATGGCCATGATTCAACTAGGTATGATGCTTAAACACTTAAGCTTCTGAACAGTTCTGTTCAGATAATTGTCAAATCTTCAAAAACATGATATTTTTTACTTTTAAAATTAAGAGCAACACTAATACTTGTAAAATGGTCAGGTGTCTCCTGGTAAGAGTTGGTAAATAGCTGGCCAGAAGATGGCTTTGAGGCTCCTTCTATTAGAAAGTCCAGTCGTGAATCTAATGAAGAATCAATGATGTGTTGTGATTGTGTCCACGGAAGAAAGAGAGGGTCTTTGTGGTAATTTGCAGGTTGTATAAGGGACTACTTGTCTACAGTGGATGAGACTCTACTGTAACTAGAGCTAAATGCCTCTTTCTAATAGTCATAAGCTTTTCAAAGAGGTTTTACCAACAATTCAGGTTTGCTCCTGAATACAATATTATCACTGAACCATGAAGTAAATGTATGAATACAGTGTAGAGTTTTTCTGATTCTGAGCCTATCCTGTACCAGCACTTAAGCTTTGATCTCTTGAAAGGTTTGCCTCTTTATCCATTAAGTCTGCTTGCTGAGCAGCCTTCATCATACCCCAAACTGACACCCCAGATCTTGGGCTACAAATCAAAAGACAAAGGAAGACAGGATCTTTTAGGACAGGTAGAGAAGCTGGTAAAATAGGAGACAGTAAGAGTATAGCCTTGCCTATTGGCAATATTGATAATGCCTCCATTATGAAGTTCACTAATTACAAAGCAGATATAAATTGTTTTGTAAAAATCTATTGGTGAAACATAAAGAGCAGTGAATGAGCCTTCAGCTTAATCTAACAGTCATTACAGTGGCAACCCCTGGCACATTAAAAAGTTAATGTGACTTTAATAGGTCATAATCACACTAACAAAGTTTATAACTACTCACTTTAGTAGCCAGAGTCATTTGACAAAACCATAATTTTTGTTCTTGGAGTTGCATCAGACTCAAAGTACAATTAATCTTTAACAAGGGCAGAGCTCTGCTTTAATGGAGTTTAAACAGCAAGAGACTCTGGGCCATGCCTTCCTCAACAACAGAAACAGAGAAGCTAGGGCTAAAAGATCCTGCTGGTCAATTTAGATGTGCAGAGAAAACTTCATCTCCGAGGAAAGGGAGAGGTTTGAACATATTCAGGATGCATCTCTTAGTCTGAGATATCATGGACTTCCTGGAGGTCAGTTCAAAGACCTTCCCTGTCTGCAAAAGCCAAGCCAATTATTGATGAAAATACTGCATTGACTTGTTCTGTATGCTTTCTTGCTGGCTGAATGGCCTAGAAAATGTTTCTGTTGAGGGGTAGTTTTTATCCCAAACCAGCCCTAATCAATATATTTGCCTTAATCTGAAAGATCATTGAGGTGAATCCTGTCAAATAGAAAACCTTTTGTGTGGCCATTTATTTGGCACTGTAAGAACAGAGAACAACCTGGCCTAGAAAGGACTGGAGGGTGATATCTCTAAATAACCTTAGCATTTATTTTGATGGGTGGTTAGAAAAAAAGTCAATAACATTATACTTTCCTTTGAGTGACACCATACTCCCCTTGCCCACAGCAGAAATATTTATCCTTCAGCAAAGTTGGCAAATCAAAGGTGGATTGGTCCCACATCATTGCACAAAGAAAGTGACAGCAATCCTTGGTTTTCAGAAAGGGTTATATTGCATGAGAAAACGTCAGGGGACTGAAGGCTTTTGAAAGGCAAAAGAGTTCCACTCATTTGAACTTTAGTTTATCTGATAGAAATAGCTGTCAGATATATTCAGCTTCTCTTTCTTCCTTTCAGTGTCTCTGAGACAGGCCTTATTGAGATAAGCCTAAGAAAGAGGAAGAAAGGGCAGATAGTCAGCAGAAAGCAGTTGTATTGTGTAATGTGACAGAAAAAAAGATCTGAAGAGCTCAGCTGGAAGGCTGTAGTTAATGTTTTAAATATTGTCCTATTGAGCTTAAGTGCTAGCCAAAGCAATTTCACGTTAATGACAATTCTGCTTCCAAGGCACTCTGCCTAAAAGGAAAGCAATGCTGCTAATGCATTTAGCACTTCTCCAGGGGAAGCCGTGCCCCTGGAGGACCATGGGGGATAGAGGGGACTGGCTCCCAAGTTCAAAGACAAAGGGAGTCTTTCCCAGTAACTCATGAGACATTCCTACCCTTCTCAACAGGTGCTGAATGATGGTGAACAAAATGTTGAGAACAGATTATTCTGTTCTGTTCTGCCTTAATGCCGGGCAGTATATGATAATATTTCTACATCTTGCAGAAAAGCATTAATGAAGACCTTTCCAATCACTTTCAAGACACTCTATGGAAAATAGCAGAAGAAAAAACAAATAAGAAAATACACATTTACATTTGAAACCCACAAATCAAAATAAAGAACTAGGAAAAGAAACCTGAATCGGTCCTCCTATTGTTCTGATGGCATTCTTCTTCCTTGTACTAGTACAGCTGGTATGGACCCCCATATGTATGTGGGGCAAAACTGTTTGTGTAACAAACATATAAAATTCACATAATTTGAACCTGATTTTTAAGTTCTAAGGCATTTTTAGATAAACTGCTGTCCTGGTTTTGGCTGAGATAGAGTTAATTTTCTTCCTAGTATCTAATACAGTGCTGTGTTTTGAATTTAGTATGAGAATAATGTTGATAACACACTGATGTTTTAGTTGTTGCTAAGTAATGTTTATACTAGTCAAGGACTTTTCCGCTTCCCATGCTCTGCCAGGTGCACAAGAAGTTGGGAGGGGGCACAGCCAGGACAGCTGACCCCAACTGACCAAAGGGATATTCCATACCATATGACATCATGCTCAGCATGATGGGGAAGAAGAAGGAAGAGGGGGACGTTCGGAGTGATGGCGTTTGTCTTCCCAAGTAACCGTTACATGTGATGGAGCCCTGCTTTCCTGGAGATGGCTGAGCACCTGCCTGCCCATGGGAAGTAGTGAATGAATTCCTTGTTTTGCTTTGCTTGCATGTGCAGCTTTTGCTTTACCTATTAAACTGCCTTTATCTCAGCCATGAATTTTCTCATTTTTACTCTTCCTATTCTCTCCCCCATCCCAGCAGGGGGGGAGTGAGCGAGCGGCTGTGTGGGGCTTAGTTGCCGGCTGGGATTAAACCACGACAACTGCTGAAGTCAATCCTTCGCTTTTCTGAGTCTTGGTTCCAAAACTTGCTACCCCCTGCCAGGGTTAGCAGTATGTCAGTCTGATTGGAAGAAAAACCCTATAAAATTCCAATAGGTTAGCCTTAAACTGTACTCTCATATTCAGTTACAATAGGTGTTTTGAGATTTTCTGCCATTTCCTGCACACATATTTTTGGGCAACATTTTAATCTTGTTAATATTCAATTACTACTTCATGGATTGCCAAGTGACTACAGACACACTAAAAATCTGTTTAACCTTTAAAGTCTTTACAAGTTCTTAACGTAAAAATTGACCAGCAGAAAAATAACGATAATGAGCCAATACTAGACTGTGCTTAAAAACTTCATGATAACTAATAATGTCTGTATAAAGTCTTTGCTTCTTATCACCAGTTCCTCTAATGAAGGCTACTTGTGTAAACAATGATTCTTTGAACTTTGTCAAAGTCAGTGAACACTTGTTATTTCATTGAAGAAGTGATAGTAGAGGCTAGCAAACAGCAGTTACTTCGCAACAACAGTATGCTGAGTTGTTGTTGCAGGTATTTGTAGATGATTTGCAGTAAAGAAATTGGCTTTATTGTATATATGTAACCTGTGATTGAATGCATAAAGCACATCTCTGAATACGCTATGACACTTAGAATATGACCCCTGTTGCAACAGGTGAGCTTTTCTGAAAATCTGGTATCAGTGATAGATGCCCAGTTCTTGACAACATTCTTGCCTTAGTGTTTAAGTCTGCATTCCACCAGCAATCAACTGGGAGAGACACGGGGGATTTATTTTTCCTGATGTTTATTTTCAATCTTTTCAAATTTATGCAAGTATTTTGGGACAAAGACTATTCTTTCTTATTTGTTGTTTCATTACCTTGCACAAAGGGGGCCTGGGCTACTACAACAGGACTCTGATCTTGGTTGTGGCATAAAGATGATGTTTAACACTACTGCTTATTAAAAAAAAAACAAAGGAGAAAAAGAAAAAAAAAAGACCAATTTCCCTTCACTTAACTGAAGAAAATAAGAAGGGAACAAAGTCTTATGTCACTCCGATGAGCTTTCATTGGTGCACAGATGTATTTGTGGTGAAATGAACAAATTTTATGTAGGAAGGCTAACTTGCTTTACTCCCGAGCTTGTCTGTGAGATCTAATGATGGCTCAAGCAACAGAGCTTTTGAAAAGCTGGGGAATAATAAAAAGCACTGTGTAAGACATGACTTTTTCCTCCTGCACTTTCATTTCCTAGGAAACAGATGCAAGATCAGTTGGCAACCTGGCATCAGTCTACATGCCTTGTTTAAGGGAGTGTAATGTTATGAATACAGTTACTCCACAGATGTGTGGAACCAAATTTGATGTGACATCAGTTTTATGATAACACATGAAAGATTCAGAAAACTTCTGGTTGTGTTGCCTCATTATATGTGTGATTGTATGTAAAACCATTTGTAAGACACAAATGGTTGTGCAAATGACCCATTGATGTTGGCTGCTGATTAAATCCACAGTTCATGCAAATCCTAATAAAACCAAGAAAAAAGTGTAAGAGCAGTTATCTAACATTCTCCAACCTCACGAGACTCTTTCGCGCTTGCTTCGTTGTTGTTTTGTTTTCTATATGCTTCCAGATAATTGTGATAATTTTTAAAACAACAGTTCATTGGAGTTTAAATGCCTGGTGAATGAGGCCTTTATGGAGCCATTTTCTGTAAGTTCAAAGCTGGTCAAGACTCTTAAGGACTGAAATATTTCTGCTAAAGTCACATATGAAATGAATTGAGCTCCTCAGCTGGGTCACAAATTCATTATCCCAACTGGTTGCTGGAAATCACTTGCTGAAAAGCCAAAGATTTTGATGTCTGGAGGAAGTCTGTCAATTGCTTCTACATCCTTTATATATGTCTTTTTGATCTGCCAGTTGTCTAACCATATATTTAGTGGCTATCCATGACTAGCTGGCAGCTCTCTCATCTCTTGGACAGAATAAAAGAATGAATAAGGGCTGAATTGTCTCCCCAGTTTTCTCAGTAGGGTCCACAATATGATTTCTACCTTATTAAGCCACCCATTTTCAAAAAATATATCTTAGTATTTTTGTGGTTTATACTCATCTCTTCAATGTTCTTGAAAGTAGGCAGTGAATCCCAAAGTTATCATGTCAAATAGAACTGACAAGCAGAGAGATGGCAAATTCACATCATAAACTACAATTTCAGGAAAACAGGGCAAGAATAATAAAATGCTTGCAAAAAAAAATCACAAAAAACCCCCAGACAAATAAAACCCCAAACAACAACAACAAAACACAAATAAAAAAAGAGGAAAACTCCACTTAAGGTAGAAAATACCTTAAAATCCAACCTTATATAATTCTGTGTTTCAAAGGTCTAAGGGTATACACTTCTAGGCATACCAGAAATATGTTTGAGCTGACTGGAATGCCATTAGCAAATAACCTCTTACATAGTGGTTTTCATTGGAGACTTTAGAGTCCAATCTCAGACTTCGTGCAGTTGGCAGTACTGGTGTGACTTCACTAGTAGTGGTAAAAATGAAAGCAATCATACAGGTGGCTATTATGTAGATACAAAATAAAGGTTAAATCATGGCTTCATATTCACAGGAATAAGGTAATTAAAAATGCATGCTTACCTATTAATTAAGTTAACTGGTCTTTCAGGTAGCATGAAGCTCTCTGAAGACTCCGCACTGTGCATTTATTTTATGCCTTTGAAGCCTATAATTCACCTGTTTTTTCTACTTAAAAATCCTGTTTGCTGCAGTGAAAAGCAATACTTGAAATCTTGTATGGATAACCAGGATGCCCGTGATGTAAGGCACATGATTTCATTGCAAGATGGATGTGTTACCTCACAGTAGGTGTGTCAGAGGAAAAATTCTGTAGCTCACTGATGTTGCAGATAGGTGCACTCTTACATAGAGCTGTCTCTGAAGAATAGTCAAGAGAAGGTTGAAAACTTATGGGTAAGAATTAGAGACCGAGACAACAAAGCGAACCTTGTGGTTGGTGTCTACTACAGGCTACCCAGTCAAGGGGAGCTTATTGACAAAGCCTTCTTATTCCAGATACAGGAGGTATTGTGCTTGCAGACTCTCGTTCTGCTGGGGGACTTCAACCACCCTGACACACTGGAAAAGTAGCATGGTGAGCTGTAGGCAATCCAGGAGACTCCTAGAATGCATTGAGGGTAACTTCTTAAGCCAGGTAATAGACAGCCCTACCAGAGGGGATGCAATACTGGGCCTGTTGGTCACCAACACAAGTGAGCTAATTGGTGATGTCAAGATTGGAGACAGCCTGGGCTGCAGTAATCATGCACTGGTGGAGTTCACAGTCCTGAGGGATATGGATCAGGCAAAGAGTAAAGTCAGGACCCTGCATTTTAGGAAAGCAAGCTTCCAGCTGTTCAAGGAGTTAGTCAATAGGACCCCCTGCGAAACTGCCTTCAGGAACAAGGGAGCAGAACAGAGCTGGCAGATCTTTAAGGGCACTTTCCATAGAGCACAAGAGCTCTCTGTACCCAGGTGTAAGAAATCAGGAAAGGAAGGCAAGACACCAGCATGTCTGAGTCAAGACCTGCTGGTCAAACTAAAGGGGAAGAATGAAATGCACAGGCAGTGGAAGTAGAGACAGGTATCCTGGGAAGAGTATAGGGACGCTGCCCGCTTGTGTAGGGATGGAGTCAGGAAGGCCAAGGTGCAGCTGGAGCTGAACTTGCCAAGGGATGCAAAGAGTAATAAGAAGGGCTTCTACAGGTATGTCAGCCAGAAAAAGAAGGTCAAAGAAAGCATACCCCCTCCAATGAGCAAGGCTGGCAAACCGGTAACAGCGGTCGAGGAGAAGGCTGAGGTACTCAACAATTCTTTGCCTTAGTCTTCACTGGCAACCTCTCTTCCCACACCTCTCAAGGGGATGGACTGCAAGACGGGGACTTGGGGAGCAAAGTCCCTCCCACTGTAAGAGAAGACCAGGTTTGTGACCACCTGAGGAACCTGAACATATATAAGTCTATGGGACCTGACAAGATGCATCCCAGAGTCCTGAGGGAATTGGCTCATATAGTTGCCAAACCACTCTCCATGATATTTGAAAAGTCATGGCTGTCAGGCGAAGTCCCTGGTGACTGGAAAAAGGGAAACATTGCACCCATTTTTAAAAAGGGTAGAAAGGATACCCTGGGAACTACCAACCTGTCAGCTTCACCTCTGTGCCTGGGAAGATCATGGAACAGATCCTCCTAGAAGTTATGCTAAGGCACATGGAGGACAGGGAGGTGATACGAGACAGCCAGCATGGCTTCACCAAGGGCAAGTCCTGCCTGACCGACCTAATGGCCATCTATGATGGAGTCACTACATCAGTGGACAAGAGGAGAGCTACAGATGTCATCTATGTGGACTTCTGTAAGGCCTTTGACACGGTCCCCCACAACATCCTTCTCTTTAAATGGTAGAGATAGGGATTTGATGGGTGGACTGTTCAGTGGATGAGGAATTGGTTGGATGGTCGCATCCAGAGGGTAGTGGTCAACGCCTCAATATCCAGATGGTATAACGATGAGTGGTGTCCCTCAGGGGTCCATATTAGGACCAGTACTGTTTCATATAGAATCATAGAATCATAGAATCATAGAATCATAGAATCATAGAATCATAGAATGCTTTGGATTGGAAGGGACCTTTACAGGTCAGCTAGTCCAAACGCCTTGCAATGAGCAGGGACATAATCAACTAGATCAGGTTGCTCAAAGCCCCATCCAACCTGACCTTGAATGTTTCCAGGGATGGGGCCTGCACTACCTCTCTGGGCAACATGTTCCAGTGCCTCACCACCCTCATTGCAAAAAATTTCTTCCTTATATCTAGTCTAAATCTACTCTCTTTTAGTTTAAAACTATTGCCCCTTGTCCTGTCACTACCAGCCCTGCTAAAGTTTGTCCCCATCTTTCTTATAAGCCCTCTTTAAGTACTGGAAGGCTGCAATAAGGTCTCCCCACAGCCTTCTCTTCTCCAGGCTGAACAACCCCAACTCTCTCAGCCTTCCTTCATAGGAGAGGTGTTCCATCCTCTTATCATTTTTGTGGCCTTCCTCTGGACCCAATCCAACAGGTCCGTGTCTTGCCTGTGCTGAGGGCTCCAGAGCTGGACACAGTACTCCAGCTGGTGTCTCACCAGAGTGGAGTAGAGGGGCAGAATCACCTCCCTCGACCTGCTGGCCACACTTCTTTTGATGCATCCCAGGATATGGTTGGCCTTCTGGGCTGTGAGCACACATTGCTGGCTCATGTCCAGCTTTTCATCCACCAGTATCCCCAAGTTCTTCTTTGCAGGGCTGCTCTCAATCCCTTCATCCCCCACCCTGTAATGATACCAGGGATTGCCCTGACGCAGGTGTAAGACCTTACACTTGGCCTTGTTGAACCTCATGAGGTTCACACAGGCCCACTTCTTGAGCTTGTCCAGGTCTCTCTGGATGGTATCCCATCCCTCAGGCATGTCAACTGCACCATTCAGCTTGGTGTCATCTGCAAACTTGCTGAGGGTGCACTCAATCCCACTGTCTATGTCGTTGATTAAGATATTAAACAGTACTGGTTCCAATATAGACCCCTGAGGGACATCACTTGTCACCGATCTCCATCTGCACATGGAGCCATTGACCACTACCCTCTGGATGCAACCATCCAACCAATTCCTCATGCACTGAACAGTCCACCCACCGAATCCATATCTTTCCAATTTAGAGAGAAGGATGTTGTGGGGGACCATGTCAAAGGCCTCTTCATCAGTTACCTAGACAGTGGGATTGAGTGCACCCTCAGCAAGTTTGCAAGCACTTCCAACTCTGGAGCACTCAGCATAGGAAAGATATGGACCTGCTGGATCAGGTCCAGAGGAGGGCTCCAAAAATGATCAGAGGATTGGAACACCTCTCCTATGAGGACAGGCTGACAGAGTTGGGGTTGTTCAGCCTGGAGGAGAGAAGGCTGCAGGGACACCGTACTGAAGCCTTTCAGTACTTCAAGAGGGCTTATAAGAAAGATGGGGACAAAAGTTTTAGCAGGGCCAGTAGTGATAGGACAAGGGGTAATGGTTTTAAACTAGAAGAGAGTAGATTTAGGCTAGATATAACGAAAAAAATTATTACAATGAGGGTGGTGAAACACTGGAACAGGTTGCCCAGAGAGGTGGTAGAGGCCCCATCCCTGGAAACATTCAAGGTCAGGTTGCACAGGGCTCTGAGCAACCTGCTCCAGTTGAAGATGTCTCTGCTCATTGCAGGGGGGTTGGAGTAGATGACCTTTAAAGGTCCGTTCCAACCCAAACTATTCTATGATTCTATATCATAAAGCAGTGGGTACTGCTAGCCATTGTTCTTAGCCTGAATATGCCTGCTCCAAGGCTAGAGGATTGATCATGAGCAGACTTCTGAGAGTGAACAATGTAGTCAGTTTGCCTGACCTTTAGTGTGGTCTTACAGACAGTGTACAGAAAGTTGTAGGGGACTAAACAGTGGGCATATGAGCTGTATTTTCCTAGAAATGAAGGTCAGAGGACTTTTCATAGACCTAGGCTGACCTTCACAGATCTCATACGGCATTGTGCTTCATTAAGCACACTATTGTGTGCCCCATTATGACTTGCTATAACTCAGAAGTAGCCAGGGAATGACTAAACCAGTCCAAGGAGTCAGGACATCTTGTCTTAATCCAATCTATCCTTCCTTCTGCAAACACATAACTTAATAGCTGGATCATTTTCCTCTTACTTGTGAATCACCTATAACCTGTCTGTCATGCAGATACCTTAAGCTGGGGTATGCAAATAATTACACAGCTCTTACTGTGACACTTGCTTGAGATTGTTTCCAGCAAACCAACTCAAATGTGCTAATTAGATAATATCTTTTTTCTTTATAATCTTTTACATTTTTCCTCCTTTTCTTAAGAGCAGATTAACTGGTGCTAGCTCTTCCAACTATCTCCAGTCACACAGGATATGAATGTGTGGCACTAGATCAATGCTTGCATAATTTGGGTGGAAAGGGACTTTTTAATGAAGTGTCGTGGTTTAGCCCCAGACGGCAACTAAGCACCACACAGCCGCTCACTCACTCCCCCCCACCCCCGCGGTGGGATGGGGAAGAGAATCGGAAGAGTAAAAGTGAGAACACTTGTGGGTTGAGATAAGGACAGTTTAATAGGGAAAGCAAAAGCCGCGCGTGCGAGCAAAGCGAAGCAAGGAATTCATTCACTACTTCCCATGGGCAGGCAGGTGTTCAGCCACCTCCAGGAAAGCAGGGCTCCATCACGCGTAATGGTTGCTTGGGAAGACAAACGCCATCACTCCGAACATCCCCCCTTCCTTCTTCTTCCCCAGCTTTATATACTGACCATGACGTCATGTGGTATGGAATAACCCTTTGGTCAGTTTGGATCAACAATCCTGGCTGTGTCCCCTCCCAGCTTCTTGGGCACCTGGCAGAGCATGGGGAGCTGAAAAAAGTCCTTGACCAGTGTAAATACCGCTCAGCAACAGCCAAAACATCAGCGTGTTGTCAATATTATTCTCATACTAAAACCCAAAACACAGTACTACACCAGCCACTAGGAAGGAAATCAACTCTATCCCAGCTGAAACCAGGACATGAAGACAATATTTTCTTCCCTCTACACGGCTCAGGAGCAAAGCAAGCTACTCTGCTAGCCCAGGCACTCTGTGATCAAGGCCTGTGGCATCAGACTGTCTCCTTACTAACAAGTCAGATAAACTGCTGGGCTGATGGAGTTTTTCTTTATCCCAGAGATGGAATAAATTGGGAACTGTATATTTAAAATGTCCACTGCAATAGCTCTTGCCAGAGCTAAGCTCCTGTGACTGTGCCTACCCTGAAAATGAAGGAGAAAGAAGTTAGAAATGAAAGAAAACATAAGGCAGAACGGTACTGTACTCTGGACTGAAAATCAAAACACAACCAATAAGATTTTTTTCTCATACAGAATTACATTCAGTTTCTGTAATCATTCCAAAACCTCAAGAATCTGGGGTAGGAAATGAGGCTTCAAATGGTACATTTTCAGCTGATGTTTTTTCCAACAAACTGAGACAAAATGAGATGGTGAAAAGTCCCAAGGAGATCCCCTTATTCCTTTTACTCTTGTTTTCCCCGATGATTTTAATTTCAAGAATTCCTGTAAATTTGCAATCCTGTAGTCAGATGTACCTGTCCTTCCCAGTTCACTGTGCTTTTCAGAACAATGTGATTTTCTAAATCAACTCCCCTTCTCTTCTTGCCATTGGAGAGTTCGCTGTCTCAGCAGCCAGCTTTGTGCAGACAGGTCCCCTTATGGAAGTAGAAGTCCTCAGATTGTCTCTGTGATGTATCTGTGATTTTCACACCAAGACTTGATGGTAGAAACTACCCATCATGCTTTGCTGAGGCCATGCTGGGGTACTCTGGAGTCCAAGGGACAGATCAGGCAGTGAGTAGTTCTCATGAGGGATCTCTGTAATATTTGATATAAAATAGAGCTGCTGTTAAAATGAGTCACCCTTACTAAAAAACACTCCTGGCACCTGTGCTGTGCATACCTGTATGCAGCTGTCCTGGTTTTGGCTGGGATAGAGTTAATTCTCTTTCTAGTAGCTGATATAGTGCTGTGTTATGGATTTAGTATGAGAATAAGGTTGATAACACACTGATGTTTTAGTTGTTGCTGAGCAGTGCTTACACTAGTCAAGGACTTTTCAGCTTCCAGCACTCTGTCAGGTGCACAAGAAGCTGGGAGGGAGCACAGCCAAACTTGCCAAAGGGATATACCATACCGTATGATGTCATGCTCAGTACATAAACTTGGGAAAGTTGGCCAGGGAGCAGCAATCGCTTCTCGGGGACTGGCTGGGCATCAGTTGGCTGGTGGTGACCAGTTGCATCTCTTGGTTTTTTTCTTGGGTTTTTTTCTTTTCTCTCTCTTTCTTGTTGTTTTCCTTTTCATTACAATATTATTATTATTATTATTATTATTATTATTATTATTATTATTATTATTATTATTATTATTATTATTATCATTATCATCATTATTATTATTACCATTACTATTACTATTATTATTTTATTTCAATTATTAAACTGTTCTTATCTCAACCCATGAGTTTTCTTACTTTTGCTTTTCAGATTCTCTCCCCCATCCCACCAGGGGGGCGGGGGGAGGTGGAGCGAGCAGCTGGGTGGTGCTTGGTTGCCGACTGGGCCTAAACCACAACAGTATTTTTTGGCACCCAACGTGGAGCTTGAATGGTTTGAGATAATAACAGATTAACCAGAGTGTATTAAGAAATTTAGATCTGTTAAAAATTGCAGATCGCAATATTGATTCATCTGTTCTCGATATTAGTTTATCTGACCTACACCATGCTCTTTTTTTTGCTGTACATGTTAAAGGTCGGTGTTGGTTTTTGTAGTTTGCTGTGCTCTGCAGTGATTAGTAATGTTTTTCCTGGGAAAGTTGTTATTAAAATACTGGCCTTGAGCTTAATCTGGTATTTGAGCTTTGTACTGAAGCCATTACTGTACTTTGGGTACCACCTCATGGGTACAGTTAGCAATTATAATTCTTCCTCTGAGAGGTTTTTTATGGAGGAAATACAGAATGGCATCTTCGCTACCTTCTTCTACTATGTTTCCTCCTTCATTACCATAACTTTTCAGTATCTTGAACATCCTTGGGTAGTTAAGATACTTCTATTGGTATTTCTTGGGAATATTGTTTTGGTTTTGTCTAAGGCTAATAAGCAATTTAGGAACATCACCCAGAGATCTGCCCCAAGGCTGGATAGTGATGAGTGGCAGGGTATGTCAGATAGCATGGGCAGGTACCTAGGACAGTGGGCACCTCCAGTGTTTTGGAAGTTCCCCCCTGAACAAGTGCAGAATCCTGAAAAACTAGTAAAGTATTTGGAAAAAGTATGCTGTCACCCTGGCAATTCTAGGCGGATGCAAATCACTGCAACGTGCTGGGGCCTGGCCCATGCCTACCGAGCCCTGTTCAACACTACTCAGTACCCTCAAGGGGCAGAGAAAGTCTCTGGATCTGATGACAAAACAACAGGCACTGCAGCTACTCCAATCCCAGCGACAGGCGCTGTGGCTACTCCAGCCCTGGCAACAGGCACTGCAGCTGAACCAGAGAACCAACCCGTGCCGGTATCAGTCGCCCAGATACACAAGAAGAAATCTTGGAAGTGAATGTCAGCTCGTTTAGAAAGAGAAGATGAAAGAGCAGGGCCATCACAAGGAGAGGAGGAGGAAGAGGAAGAACATGTGGATGAGATGTAAACCACCTGATCCCTATCCCTGAGTGAGCTCCAAGATATATGAAAAGATTTCTGCCCTCGTGCAGGTCAGCACATTGTCTCCTGGCTGCTCCAATGCTGGGATAATGGGGCCAGTAGCCTGGAATTAGAGGGTAAGGAAGCCAAACAGCTGGGATCCTTTTCTAGGGAACGGGGAATTGACAACGTGATTGGAAAAGGGGCACAAGCCCCAGCCTCTGGAGGTGACTCCTGTCAGGCGTGAAAGAAAGGTGTCCCTTCAAGGAAGGTACTATATGTTACCCAGGCAAGTGGACCACCATGGAGAGAGGTATCCCGTACCTGATTTATGATGACCTGGATAAAAAGCAGTTATCCAAAGATCCAGATGAAGTCAAGTGCATGTGACCCACGTGGCAGAAGTCTGTATGGAGTGCACCGTCGTATGTCAGCTCATTGGCAGTAATGACCTGGAAAGACGGAGAGGGACCACCAGTGGATGAAACAGCTAGCCGACTCCAGGAATATGAAGAAAGTCTCTCTTCCTCCCTACTCTCGGTTGTGGAGAAACTGTCCCAGAAAGTCCAGCAACTCAAAGAGGATATGTCCTACTCCCCACCTGTATGGATAAGTGTCTCAGCCATTAGGATTAAATGTTTTGCTACTTGAGAGAGGATATAGAGGATACACACCATGGGGCACCCTACGGTTTTACCTTCATGACCACAGTGGGAACATGAGGAAGTGGGATAGAAAATCGGCATCCACCCTAGAGGCATGGGTATGTGAGTTGCAAGGAAAAACAATCACAAAAGGGGGTTCTTCCAGGAAAACTGCTGCTCCAGTTTCTAGTGGACAGTTCCCCAGACACAGTAGAAGGGATGATTTTATTTCCAGTCTTAATAAAGGGACTTCTGATTTGTATTTACAAGAAGTGAGTAACTAATACTATGAGGAGGACTAGAGGGGCCCTGCCTCCAGGCAGGTGGAGGAAAGGGACAACTGAGTTTACTGGACTGGGTGCATTCGGTGGCCTGGCACATCAGACCCACAGGATTATAAAGCTCTAGTAGACACCGGTCGGTGCACAGTGTACCCTAATGCCATCAAGCTATACAGTGGGAGAACCCATCTGTATTTCTGGAGTGACAGGGGGATCCCAACAGCTAACTGTACTGGAAGCTGAAGTGAGCCTAACTGGGAATGAGTGGCAAAAGCACCAAATTGTGACTGCCCAGAGGCTCTGTGGATCCTTGGCATAGACTACCTCAGGAGAGGGTATTTCAAGGACCCAAAAGGGTATCAGTGGGATTTTGGTATAGCTGTCTTGGAGACGGAGGAAATTAAACAGCTATCTACCTTGCCCGGTCCCTCAGAGGACCCTTCTGTTGTGGGGTTGCTGAGGGTCGAAGAACAATGGGTGCCAATTGCTACCACAAGGGTACACCAGCAGCAATATCACACCAACCGAGACTCCCTGTTTCATCAACTGGAGAGCCAAGGAGTGATCAGCAAGACTCACTCACCCTTTAACAGTCCCATATGGCCAGTGCAAAAGTCTAATGGAGAGTGGAGACTAACAGTAGACTATTGTGGCCTGAATGAAGTCACACCACTGCTGAGTGCTGCCATGCTGGTCATGCTAGAACTTCAATATGAACTGGAGTCAAAAGCAGCCAATTGGTGTGCCACAACTAATACCGCTAATGCGTTCTTCTCAATCCCTTTGGCAGCAGAGTGCAGGCCACAGTTTGCTTTCACTTGGAGGGGCATCCAGTACACCTGGAATTGACTGCCCCAGGGGTGGAAACACAGCCCTACCATTTGCTATGGGTTGATCCAGACGGCACTGGAACAGGGCGAAGCTCCAGAAAATCTGCAATATATTGATGACATCATCGTGTGGGGCAATAGAACAGAAGACGTTTTTGAGAAAGGGAAAAAAATAGTCCAAATCCTTCTGAAAGCTGTTTTTGCCATAAAGCAAAGTAAGGTCAAGGGACCTGCACAGTAGATCCAGGTTTTAGGAATAAAATGGCAAGATGGACATAATCAGATCCCAATGGATGTGATCAACAAAATAACAGCTATATGTCCACCAACTGGCAAAAAGGAAACACAAAGTTTCTTAGGCATTGGGGGTTTTGGAGAATGCATATTCCAAATTACAGTCTGATCACAAGCTCTCTCTTTCAAGTGACCTGGAAGAAGAACCATTTCAAATGGGGCCCTGAGCAACAACAAGTGTATGAACAAATAAAATGGGAGATAGTTCATGCAGTAGCCCTTGGGCCAGTCCAGGCAGGACAAGATCTGAAAAATGTGCTCTACACTGCAGCCAGGGAGAACTTCTCTACCTGGAGGCCCTGGCAGAAAGCACCAGGGGAGACTCGAGGTTGATCCCTAGGGTTTTGGAGTCGGGCATACAGAGGATCCGAGGCCTGCTATACTGCAACTGAGAAAGAGATATTGGCAGCATATGAAGGGTTTGAGCTGCTTTGGAAGTGATTGGTACTGAAGCACAGCTCCTCACGGCCCCCTGAGTGCTGGTGCTGGACTGGATGTTCAAAGGGAGGGTCGCCTATACAGCTCATGCAACTGACGTTACGTGGAGTAAGTGGGTCTCACTGATCACACAACAGGCTCACATAGGAAATCCCAGTCACCCAGGAATCTTGGAAGTGATCATGGACTGTCCAGAAGGCAAAGATTTTGGAATATTGCCAGAGGAGGAGGTGAGGCGTGCTGAGGAGGCCCCACTGCATAACTATCAGGAAATGAGAAGCAACATTCCCTGTTCACTGATGGGTCCTGTCGTATTGTAGGAAAGCATTGGAGGTGGAAGGCTGCTCTATGGAGTCCTATATGAGAAGTTGTAGAAACTGCTGAAGGAGAAGGGGAATCAAGGCAATTTGCAGATGTGAAGGCCATCCAGCTAGGTTTAGATATTGCTGAAGGAGAAAAGTGGCCATTGCTGAATGAGAAAAGTTGCTCTGTCTCTATACTGACTTAGGCATGGTAGCAAATGCCTTGTGGGGGTGATTACAGCAATGGAAGCAGAGCAACTGTCAGCACAGAGGCAAACCCATCTGGGCTGCCGCATTGTGGCAAGATATTGCTGCCCGGGTAGAGGCCCTGGCTGTAAAAGTACATCACATAGATGCTCACGTACCCCAGAGCTGGGCCACTGAAGAACATCAAAACAATGAGCAGGTGGATCAGGCTGCTAAGATGGAAGCGGCTCAGGTGGATCAGGCTGCTAAGATGGAAGCAGCTCAGGTGGATCTGGACTGGCAGCATAAGGGTGAATTATTTATAGCTCAATGGGCCCATGACACCTCAGGCCATCAAGGAAGAGATGCAACATATAGATGGGCTCGTGATCGAGGGGTGGACTTGACCATGGACACTATTGCACAGGTTATCCATCAATGTGAAACATGTGTTGCCATCAAACAAGCCAAGTGGCTAAAGCCTCTCTGGTATGGAGGACGATAGCTGAAAGATAAATATGGGGAGGCCTGGCAGACTGATTGTATCATATCACACTCCCACAAATCCACCAAGGCAAGCGCCAATGGTGCAAGCAACCACCAGATGGCTGGAAACATATCCCGTGCCCCACGACACCGCCCAGAACACTATGCTGGGCCTTGAAAAGCAAGTCCTATGGAGACATGGCACCCCAGAAATAACTGAGTCAGACAATGGGACTCATTTCCAAAACAACCTCACAGACACCTGGGCCAAAGAACACGGCATTGAGTGGGTATATCACATCCCCTATCATGCACCAGCCTCTGGGAAAATTAAATGACACAATGGACTGTTAAAGACTACACTGAGAGCAATTGTGCTGGGACGTTCAAACATTGGGATACACATTTGGCAAATGCCACCTGTTAGTAAACACTAGGGGATCTGCTAATCAAGCTGGCCCTGCCCAGTCAAAACTTTTATGTACTGTAGAAGGGGATAAAGTCCCTGTAGTGCATATAAAAAACGTGTTAGGGAAGACGGTCTGGGTTACTCCTCCTCGGGCAAAGGTAAACCCATCCGTGGGATTGCTTTTGCTCAAGGACCTGCGTGCACTTGGTGGGTGATGAGGAAGGATGGGGAAGTCCAATGTGTACCTCAAGGGGATTTGATTTTGGGTGAGAGTAGCCAATGAACTGAATGGTATGATGTTAATTGCTATATAATACAGTATGTCATCTCTTTTATGGTTGCTATATGCCATATCTACGGTATTACAGTAAGAATCACCCACATTAATGAAGAATGAACTTTGATGAAACCAAGCAAAGTACAGCAGTGATGGAATCAGAACTGGCCTCAGCATGCAACAATCCAACACCATACGCCATCTCTCCTGCCCTGAAAGACTGTTATGACAGATGGAGCCTCAAGTCGTGGACTAAATGAACTCAACGGACATGGTAGAGGGATGTCCCATAGGTTGAAGGAATGATATCTGTCTGTATATGTCAAAAGACAGGGAAAGCGGTGGTGATTAATTGAAATGTATTAGAAACTATGGTACCTGGGCATGACATAGATGGTATAGAGTAAGGGGTGGATACTGTCCTGTTTTGGCTGGGATAGAGTTAATTTTCTTCCTAGTAGCTGATAATAGTGCTGCATTTTGGATTTTAGTATGAGAATAATGTTGATAACACACTGATGTTTTAGTTGTTGCTAAGTAATGTTTACACTAGTCAAGGACGTTTCAGCTTCCCATGCTCTGCCGGGTGCACAAGAAGCTAGGTGGGAGCATAGCCAAACTGGCCAAAGGGCTATTCCATACCATATGACATCATGGTCAGTATATAAGCTGGTGGGAGTTGGCTGGGGGAGAGCAATCGCTGCTTGGGCACTGGCTGGGCATCAGTCAGCAGGTGGTGAGCAATTTCATCACTTGTTTTTTTTCTTGGGTTTTGTTCCTTTTTCTCTCTCTTGTTGTTTTCATTACAATTTATTATTATTATTATTATTATTATTATTATTATTATTATTGTTGTTGTTGTTGTTGTTGTTGTTAATTTCAATTATTAAACCGTTCTTTTCTCAACCCATGAGTTTTCTTACTTTTGCTCTTCAGATTCTCTCCCCCATCCCACTGGGGGGAGAGGGTGAGCAAGAGGCTGCGTGGCACTTTTTTGACAACTGGGGCTAAACCATCACAGCAGCCATGGCTCATCACTCATCACATTGCTTTGTACAGCTTCAGGCAATTTTATGTCATCCACTCTGAGACTGACAGTTGCTCCTCACCATAACACTAGTTCTGTAGTCAGCATATGTTTTGTCTCCTACTTCCACAGCTTTCATGCAATTCAGAAAGTCCTTTTCAGAGCTACGACACATTTTATACCATATTTCAGGGTCTGTGGCCTGACTTCCAGGGATCCCCCCTGGATAGCTGTCTGACTAATGCAATTTCTACAGCCTAAAGGCAGATTTACAACAGCCATTCAGGCTCTCTTTCTGTTGACATTAGGTAGTCTGTTGGTGTCGCATGCAGTAAATAGGAGCCTTTCAAAGTTCATATTCTTTATTTTTACACATTTTGATGTTACATCAGTGCCTCTGAGACATGATTTATCCTACCAACAAATCTGGATGCCTTCTCAAAGCTATCCTACTCGTGTCTTTATCTCAACCGGGTAGATATCATCTCTGCTGAAGGAAAAGAACTTTGTTGGTCATACTAATGTTTTACCTTTGTTCAATGGTGCTCAAGACTGGTTTTAACACTACCAAGTAGTATGACACTTCTTGTGTGTCTTTGTATGTGCCTGGCACTCCCAGACTAAGTATATATGCCAACAGGAGACAGCTAATGAAAATAACTTTTGTGTTGTGGCCAATCTGGCTAGCTCTGCAACTGAAAAATACAGATCCAAGTTCTCATTTTGATGCTACAGTTCTTTGAAGTACTGAATGAGCCATTTCAAAAGCAAGAGACAGTTTGGATTTTAAAAGAAACCAAATTTCAGCAGAACCTTTGTGTATCATGGCAGTAACATCCAGGTTAGAAGTTATTCAAAATGGTTATTTTCCAAAATATCTTTCAGCAGGTGGTCCAAAATGGCTTTATGGTGTAAAACTATAAACTTATTGTTTTTAGGTACTTCTTACTATACCAATTAAGCACATAAAAAATCTGTCATGCAGAGGACAGGAAGTTTTATTTAATTTTTTTTTCACCTACACAAGAGCAAGAAAACTTGTTGTACCTTGTTTGACATACAGTCTGATGCCTGTATAGTTATTGACATCAGCAGTGAGATTAGATATACAGATGGAACAGTGTTAAGAAAATAGATCATGAAGAGCTGTGGTGGGTTAACCTTGGCTAAGGGCCAAATACCCACCCATCTGCTCTCTCACTCCCTGTCCTCAAGTGGACAACATGGAAAAGTTTGAGGGTTGAGATAAAGACAGGGAGATCACTTACCAATTACTGTCATGGGCAAAACAGACTCAACTTAGAGAAAAGTAATTTAATTTATTGCCACTTAAAGTAGATTTGGGTAGTGGGAAACAAAGACAAACATTAAAGCAACACCTTTCCCCCCCTTGCCCCCTTCCCAGGACCAACTTCACTCCCTCATTCCTGCATCCTCTTCCCCCAGAGCAGCACAGGAGAGTTGCATTATAAAAGTTGGTTGGGATATTGTTATAAAGCTGGTTGAGATAGATTTGTCAGGTTAATTAACCACCTGACACTGGGACCTGCCCTGTGTGGTACTGTGTTAGCTCTGCACTAATGAGGGTGTGGCCCAGCATCTGCCTTTATCAGAGGAGGCTGAAAATCTCTCACACTGTTACTGGAGGCTTGTCACAGATAAACCATTAGAAGAGTGTCTGACTTTTGACTAAAACAAATCAGGTAAAATTATTTCAGGTAGAATCTGCTTTCTGTAAATTTTCCTCTTTAAAAAAAAAAAAAGTATATATAATTGTGTTTTGTTTTAGCCCCAGCTGGCAACCAAGCACCACACAGCCGCTCACTTACCCTCCTGCCTCCTGGTGGGATGGGGAGACAATCTGAAGAGCACAAGAAAGAAAACTTGTGGGCTGAAATAAGAACAGTTTAATAATTGAAATAAAATATTATAATAATAATAATAATAATGATGCAATGAAAAGGAAAACAACAAGAGAGAGAAAAAGGAACAAAACCCAAGAAAAAAACAAGTGTTGCAACTGCTCACCACCAGCCAAACGACACCCAGCTAGTCCCTGAGCAGCAATAGCTGTCCCCCAGCCAACTCCCACGAGCTTATATACTGACCATGATGTCATATGGTATGGAATAGCCTTTTGTCCATTTCGGCTATGCTCCCTCACAATTTCTTGTGCACCTAGCAGAGCATGGGAAGCTGAAACATCCTTGACTAGTGTAAACATTACTTAGCAACAACTAAAACATCAGTGTGTTATCAACATTATTCTCATCCTAAATCCAAAACACAGCACTGTTATCAGCTACTATGAAGAAAATTAATTCTATCCCAGCCAAAACCAGGACAAATTGAAAAGTTAAACTTGCTGCTATTCAGCCTATACTGTACAGGTAGCGTTTGCCAAGTGTTATACTTTAAGCACCTAATGGATCCATGTGTCTGGTTGGTTGGAGTTTCCAAGCAGAGTACATGTCCATTATGAACCACGGTCAAAAATTGATGCAGAAGGAGGGGAGACTGAAGTCTATTGAGAGAACCTGATAGAGGGGAACATGGCAAATGGGTTACACACAAATGAGGAACTCTTCAGCTGTTTCCAAATAAATTGTTTGACTCTGATTAAACCATTTTAATGCTATATTTTTTTAACTTACAGTTACCAATTGCAAAAATTGGAATTTCTCATCTGTTCTACTATCCATGGTTGTGTATGTAAGATAAACTAATATTGTCAATTTGTTTTAAAAATAAACAAATTAAGACCCTGTGCCTCCAGACTAAAATGTATTATCATGCACTGAGCTATTTCTTGTTTATAGAATGACATTTATTCTGCCACAAGTTGACAATAAGCACTGTGCTAAAAAAGAGATGAATTTATTTGTTGCTTGTGATGGAATGAGGAAATTTATTTATCTAAGGATTTGGTCTATAAAAGCTTAATCTCCTTTTGGGATGTTATTACATAATTTTCTCTGTTAACCAGTTTGCCTGTAAACCGCTTCAAATTTATTTTATCTTTTTAACCTTTTTTAGCATTTAGAGCCATTCAGTTTGATTTCTAACATTTAAAGTGTAACCAAAACCCACTAATAGCTATTTCATATGCACAAAAGTGAAAACAGTGAGGGGAAAATCAGTGGCTTAGGATAATTTAGTACCTAGTAAAAAAATGTCATTTGACGGATTCCTGAATTTAGTTTAAACTCACTGAATAATTCTGGATAAATAGGAAAGACAATATTTTTTGAAATGCTGAAAACAATTAAATTAGAAATTTTTGAAGGATATTGACATTCCTGAAATAGACACTTGCCAAAAAAATCCAACTAGACTCCCACAGTGATGGATGCCAAAATATCTTCATTTATGCCTAGTGGTTAGTGTGCTTAGCCAAGATATGAGATAGATAAGCACAAAGTCAGTAATAGAAGGAATGACTCTGTATCCTGGCCAACAGTACACCCAGAGGGCATATTTGTGTTGCAGTACTTGATCTAGTGAATATTTAATAGAGTTGAATATGGAATAAAGTCAGAAGGAGATACTGAGAATACCACATAAGATTATAGCACACTCTGGGGAATTGGTTAATGTGGGTTAAAAGTCCTTCAGAAATCAGCAAGATTTGAACGTGGATCTCTCAATTCCGTGGTTTTCGTTTTCTCCTTTGAAACACCTCTTCTGGGCAGTTCTGTGAATTGTCTTTCTTTTTTTTTAGACATAAAATATTTTTAGAAATATCAGAACAGCTTCAGAAAACTATTTTCAAAATATTTTTGTTCTTGGGCTAAGAACATGTTACTAACCTTTTCCTGCTATGAGAACTGATATAAAGGACATGCATGGAGGTAATGTGGTGATCTGCAAAAATAATATTTTGGTGCATATTAAAAAGGATGGGATCAACCTTGGTTGTTGTCTCTTGAGAAATGTACTCTGATTTTAATCTTATATTTTAAAAAAAAGGATTTTTGTCTCCCACTAATGAAGAGTATCTCCCCTCATTAGTATCCAGACCCTGGCATTGTATATTACAGCTTAATTGTAATATAAACAAACTGCTTTCTGATGAAGGAAAATTTGTTAAATGGTAAGGTTATCAGAAACAGAAGGGATTATTCTGAAAAATAGAGAAGTAAAATATTAAGGAAAGAAAAGTAAAAAATATACACAAACATATATATGAAAAGCAATTAAGAAGTTCAGAAGATCTGTTATATTCAGTTTAGTGACAAACTAGCCTGGACCACAAGGGTAGAAATATAAATATATAAATATACATATAGAAATAGATAGGAAGAAAAGTGTATTTTTGTATGTGTTTTGGATTTTGCTTTATAATCTTAGCCTTTTGTCTTGTAAGTTAGAAATCCATTTCCCACAAGATACCATTCCTTATTAAGAAACTGTTATTGTTTCCAAAGTTAAATGGATGTTGGAGTTCTCAGCTCTATGACTCACATACTTTTTTCTTTTTCTGTTTCTTGAGTACTATCACTCTTGAAACCATAAGTTGCATTGATCTGTTTTTCAAAGTTTATACTTGTTAGCTTTGAAGCAAAGCATAAATTAGATAATAGAATAAAATAAAATAAAATAAAACAAAACACAACAAAAAACCCCCAAACAAAATAAAATGCCCAAAGTATGACAGATTCAAAATGTGGTCTGTGTCTTTGTGTGCTTGTCTATACCATGGTACAAAGTCTTTTTCACTGAGAAATGTCAGCAGGTGACTGAGACCACTCAGCAGTGCAAGTTCGAAGGCATTTGAACTTATTGGCCACTATTGCTAGTTATCTGTCCATTTATTTAAAATAGCTAGGCACTTCAAAAGTTATTAACTCATTATGTAATAAACAATTGACTTTAATTTACAACACTTCAAAAATATTGCAGATAGGCAAACAACAGATATCTGCTGTAACCATGATAAAGGAAGACAAAAGTATCTATCTCAAATGTTATTCGCATAAACATTAGAATAAGTGTTATACCGTCAATGAAATTTGGCACAGATCTTGCATTTTAGAAAAGCATCAGTCACTGGTTGACTATCACTATTCTTATTTCCTGAGTCTCCTGGGTCTCCTGAAGAAACCACCCAGAATGAATGATGACCTCAATACTGTTTTGAAGCCAGTAATTTTTATGGATATTTTTAAACTTAAGTCATTGATGAGTTGGTTCTCAGAGTTGGGGTCAGAGGTGTGAACTGATTTCTTTGCTGGCTTATTCTACAGAAGTCAAGAAAAGTATGTAATGAAGATGTCATCAGGGCAGTGACTTTCTTGTCTCCCTTTAAGTGGGAGCCTGGGTATTGAAAAGTGTTTCTTTCATTTATGAAGTAAAAATGTTAAAATTATATACAAAAAATACTATTGATTTTGGAGGTAGTTCTGGCCTAGGGATACCAGACCTGGTAGAACAATCTCTTTAAGTGCAAGTTATTTCAGAAATGTGCTTCCATATTCAAACTATTTAGAAAAAAACCCATCACAGCTATTTCATATTCAGTATAAATCCTTCCCCGGAGGTCTGCAGTACACTCACCATTATAATTGTAAATTTCCAAATGGAAAGTTTTACGTGCTAAGATATACCTTGTATTTAGGGAGAGACATCCGGAAGTCAAAATTTAATTGTTTTATACCTTAAGAGGCATAGGATGAAAATACCAAACAGGAACCGCAACAAAATACCCGGTATTAGGAAAGCTCAAGACCAGAGAAAGCAAACAAACAACCTACATAAATGTAAACAGCTCCTGAAAACATACTTTGTTTTAAAATGTAAATGAAATGTGCTTCGTTTCACTGTTCAATACTGCTGTGTAAATTTGCATATTATCTCCTTCTCCCTTTTCAGTATCCTCGACCAACAGCTGTGACTTGTCAAAACTTGCCAGCACAAGGGAAAAAGAAAATGAAGGGGCATATTGGAAACTGTGTCAGCTTATCTATTGCTTTCAGTAAAATGTAATTGCTGAAGATGCCATTAAGAGGTGTCTGAAAAAATGTGTTAAGGCTGCTTAAATTATTTTTTTCTTCTCTCCCTTTAATAGTGGTGGTGTGATACCTAGGAAGGGCAGAAGCAAGAGAACAGAACATCTTGTGCGCTCTTCTCACAAGTTGCCTCCCTGTGATGAAGGGCTGCTGAAGCTGATATCTTTGCAGTGGTTTTGACAGAGTCCTTCATCATGGGTGTTTTGCCGTACGCTTTATATTCCTTCTCGCTCTCTGAACCCCTTCATCAGCCCCTCTCCTTTCTGAAGCTCGCTTTCACTCTTGAGGCATCATATATTGTACAGCAAAGAGCTCGAGGTTTCTGATTTACCATGCAGTGAGGTGAAGGGAGCCTGTATGTGCAAGAAAACCCCTATAAGGTGAACCTCCAAGCATTGCTCTTTGTACCAGTGAAAAGGATCATGCCTGTGTCATTGCTACTGAGAGTATACTATAAAAAGAGGCCATGCCTGGCTGGAGAAGTGACGTGTCTGAGAAGATGGGCTGAATTCTGAACCTCAGCTTGCTAATAAAGCTCCAGCGCTTTGGCATTGTTCTGGCTGTTAAGTAGGAAATGAAGGTGGCCATAGAGCAATGCGACATCTGCTGCCCTCAGTGCTTTACCCATGTGCTTTGTGAAATTCATACTAAGATTCAGAGATTGCAGTATTAGTGTGAGCTGTGGAGGACCTCAGTTTCTCACAGATTCCTTGTCTGGCCCCAGAGGTGACTTCCCACTCATAAGCATACCTTGTAATATTGGGAATTTGGTGCATTACTATCATGCAATGTTGCAGTGAGGGTAATAGATGAGACAATCTAAGAGCTCAGATTGTTCACTGAGCAGACTATACAGAGATGGAAGTATGTACTTTTATCACTGTGGCTTTGTGTTTCAAATGAAAAGAGTCCTTAACATCTGGCAGGATCCAGATACAAGTGGGAATGCTCTAGTGGCAGAAACTTAGGTTGTTGCTTTCAAGGGAAGGGAAGGGAAGGGAAGGGAAGGGAAGGGAAGGGAAGGGAAGGGAAAGGAAAGGAAAGGAAAGGAAAGGAAAGGAAAGGAAAGGAAAGGAAAGGAAAGGAAAGGAAAGGAAAGGAAAGGAAAGGAAAGGAAAGGAAAGGAAAGGAAAGGAAAGGAAAGGAAAGGAAAGGAAAGGAAAGGAAAGGAAAGGAAAGGAAAGGAAAGGAAAGGAAAGGAAAGGAAAGGAAAGGAAAGGAAAGGAAAGGAAAGGAAAGGAAAGGAAAGGAAAGGAAAGGAAAGGAAAGGAAAGGAAAGGAAAGGGAAAGGAATTATGTAAGGAGTGATGGAATTTGCCCTGCAAATGACAACTCTGAAGTTGAAGTCAGGATGTCAGTGGTTAGGAATGAAGTCTCTGGGCTGCCGTGGGGTGATTTATGGAATGTGGGGTTATCAGATTGAAGTCCAGAAACAGACTGAGCTGCACTAAATTATCTGTGCTTTTCTGACAAGTGGATCAGGATTCTTTGTGTTTCCTGGCTGGCCTCATTAAGTTTCTATAATTATCGTTTTATTGATAAAGTGCCTGCCCTTGGTGAGACTCGGGGGATGCTGCACAATTAAAATAACAGATTATGTGAATGTAAGATAATATACTAACAGTTGGAACAAAACTTGTCTTACAGAAAAAAAGGGTTAGTAGTTGAGATTCTTCCCTAATAGTAGACCTAAAGAGGGAGTACTTTCCTAGCAGTGAAAAACTCATCCATTCAAATGGGGTATTTTTTAAAAATGAGCCTATTTCTCATGGGAACTGCTGATGATTAGTTGTCAGCCAAGCTAATTATTAATGTTGGTCTCTCCTGTGTCTCCACAGTTTTGTGACAAACCCATATGACTGATTTTCTAAATTCTAACTAACTTATAGCTAACTTCTAGCTCTTGAGTTAGATTCTTAAAACTAGGGAAAATTAGTCCAGGTCAAGATATGATCTTCAGTTAAAAAATCTGAAATTCCAAGTTAGGTTCTTGCTCAAATAGGAATGCAGGAATATAGGACAAGGGCGGAGATCCACGGAGCAATTTAGGCACACAATTGTTTAGGCACACTGCCAAAGAGAACCAGGAGATTGAAGAGGATTGATGGCAAGCCTTCACCAAAGGGACCTAGGCATTGCGGTACTCAGTGACAGTGATGCAAAGTGTGAGATGGAGGTGCCAAGGTTGACAGGAATTCATAATGATGGGTTAAATGTGTGTGTGCCCCATGCAGAGGGAAGAGTTAAGGCTCCTGTTTTGTCATTCATACCAGCCTAAAAAATTATCAGTTCACCAACAGGAAAAATTCCAAAGATATCTGTCCTTGGTGTGAGCTTGTCTACCTCTAGGAAATCACATCCAGGTTTGCCTTTCAGAGTGCAGACCTTTGTGCCATACTTAGGAGTCTGCTGGAAATGTGGTTGCCATTCTCCAAATTGCTTCTGTACTATTTATCCAGTTATCTAATTAAACAACACCTAGTTCTTTTCCCTCTTAGCTGAATGGCCTAATCAACGTGCTGTAAGTTCAGGATTCATTCTGTTTGCCTTCCTTTTAGCGCCCAGATCTTGCCTTTTTCAATATCTAGGTAACAGCATTACCAAGACAGGAGGAAAGCACTTCAAGTCGACTGGCTAGCTACTGGGAAAAGGCAGTAGTGGGCTCAGGAAGAACCTACAGATGAGATTTTATGTCTACCATATCATGAAAAGGAGAGGTATCTCTCCTTTCCTTTAGAGCAGGCTAAGCAAATTAGGCACAGTAATAATTAACCTAGCAAATAGACTGTCTTTAGGGATGGGGGTTGGGGGGTCTGTTTCTGTTTTCTTGTTTCTAAGCACTCTGAAGTAGAAGGTAAATGCTAAACCAGCATCTTGGCAAGGTAAAGACACTCGGTAGCATCATTTATGTGCCTGCAATTGTTAAGCAAAGTTTCCCTTGAAGGTGACTCAGACTCCTGAATGCTCTGTGTTTAGGATCCCAGTCACCCTCCACAAAGTGAATATAGGGTCAATAACCGGAAGGTTATGGCAGACTGAAAAAGGCCTTTAAGTAGCCCAGACACGAAGGCAGGAGACTCTCATTCATTTTGATGTTGATTGGGTCCATGTAATTATGCTAAATCTTTTTGCTTCTGTGAGATTACTTGCACTGTGCAAAATAAATATTTATTTAGCACTTTCACCTTGTGGGTAATGCTATCATTCTTCTTTTAATTACTATACGGTTTTTAATAATGATGGGTAGCACTTGTCATGCTGCTTCCATATTCAAAGCACTTTGCAAATGTGAAAGGTGGTTATCTGTCACTGACTTTCTATAATAAAATGATGTTAGAGAAAACACTGGGAACTGTTTGTTCTCTACAATTTCTTAAGATTAAAATAATGTCTATGTAAATAATAATAATAAAAAGACTTCCTAAATACGTGTCTGAAAGCAGGTAACTGAATCCTTGGTTTATACTGGAAGTCAACATGAGTTCCATAGGGAACAAACCTTAATTTCAGCGTATATAGATGTTAAAAATTGCAGTCAGTGTCTAAGCTACCATTGCAGTCTGTATGAATCTAGCCAACTCAGGCAGCAGGATCTCAATTCAACCAGCCACACATAAATGCTTGTTTTGGACTAAGCTGCATTTCTGTCCAGCCACTTCAGCCCCCTGTTCCCAGCATTGCTACACACTCTGCCAAACAGCAAAGGTAACCAGGGATGGGAAGCTCAGGAAAGGATAAGCTGTGAACATGGCAAAAAAAGAAATCCTGACTGACTTGCCTACCCTTTATAAAACTCTTCTGTATGTTAAGGTCCAAGTCTTTGAAGGATGACAAGGCCATTGCAACTCAGTCCCATGAAACATGGCAACCACTGGTAATCCAAGCAAACAAATTCTTGTTTCTACAGAAGTATGGTTTGCATTTACCTTACTTAGACAAACAACTCATGACAGACATGTTTGCATATAAATGATTTGCTGCATGCCCTGTACAACTTTTTTGTGGTAACTGGGATGGACTTGAAATTTTCACTCAGATGGTTACTGACTTCAGGATACCTTCATATATTTTTATATATATCTAAATATAGATATAAATATATACATATGTACATATAACTATATACATATGTAGTACATAGAAAATTATGTAATCTCCATTAACTCTAAGTAGTGGATCAGGAATTTAGGAATGAATTTATAATCTGCTGGTTTTCATTGTACCATTTACAATGCAATGGAGTTAGAGAGAGGGCACCAACTATAAGCATGATCAAGTTACCAAATACAAGCTCTCCCCATTAAAAAGTAACAATAGAAGAGGAAGCTATACTGAAAGTGGTACAAACCCACTATGTTCTGTACCATTGTCTAACGACTCATGAATAATGGCTTATTCAGCCCTTGACTTACTCCTGTCTTCTTGAAGAATCATTTCAGAAAACTAGTAGTATTAAAAAACAGTGTTGCTACCCTCTGGAGAGAATAGTAGAATCTATGTCACATGCCTTTCCATCATTAGTATGCATGTAACAGAAAATGTGATATTACCTCAGGTTTTACTGTTTTAAAGTCTTTTAAATGTCTACTATTTTAAATATTTTTGTGCTCTATGGAGATCAATGGTCACCAGTGTTAGAAGTCCTTCCTACAAACACAGGTGCACACACAAATACAAACACACATACACATACACAGATACAGTCTCTTTACATATACATATGTGTGTATATGATGTATATATGTATATATTGTACAACCAAATATGGAAATTTATATTAAAATCTGTTGAGATTGTTTTTTTTTTACCAAATGAAATTCCGTTTTTAAAGTCAATGTACAGCACTTGTATCTCCGTCCTTACATTGGAATTGACTAAGGATTCACAAAACAAATTTTTGGGAAGCTTTTTTAGGCTAGGATCATTCTGCTGTTCAATACTGTGCCCAGAAAGGAAAGATGATACATAGTGAACACACCAGATGGCAAAGGCAGTTACAATGGGAAGACGCTTGGTGCTCTGCCACTGTGTGGACTGCATTAGACAGTGCAGCAAGCCAGTAAGGTAATTATGTGGAAAAAAATAAAAGGTTACAGGTAAAATTTCAACAGAAAGGTGATCTTTCTACAGAACAGAAGACAAGAAAATATTCAAGAAAAAAGGGGAAATCACAAATGAAAAGCTGAATTTTTTTTAAGATGTCAACTCCATGTGTAAAACAGCTATGTGTGAGGGAGCTCTGTGGCTAAGTGGAGTGGGCTGCTAAGTGTAACGGACCCCAAGAAAAAATGTCAGCAAGACAAAGGAAATCCTAATGGAAGAGGAAGAGAACGAAGGGTGAAGAATGGGAACAGAACATGACAAACCAAAGATCAGCATTAGAATAAAAGCCACAGGCAGCTCTGCGGTCCCTGCCTTTCTGGGGACAAAATCCTGTGGCCCATGTTTTCAGGTGCTTTGCAGATATTTTATTCAGTGGGAGAAAGTTCCCTCCATTCATTTAGATAAAAAGGTTTAAGTGTTTGCATTCCTTCTTGAGAACAATGGCGGTCATAAGGAGGATGAATGATCATGATTTTTCTTTGGGAAGGAAGAACAGGTCCCAGTCCATGAAACACTATTTCATAAAATATGTGATAGAAAATATAGAGGAAATGAGTGCAACACATTTTTTTATTATTATTCGTCTTATAACACATATAATACACATTTATGAAACATGACCTGAGTAAGGCTCTATACATAGAGCAAAAAGGTGATCGCTTTAGAAAGAGATTAGTGCAATTACATGCCAACAGACAGAGGTGCCAACATGCCAAAAGTGGGCACGTGCAACAAATGATACAAAATTTTTTAGATCAAATCAACATGATAGCATATAGCGACATATAGTGGCAGGGTAGGCACTGTCAGGAATTTTGTAAACAAGGCATGGCTAGCGAAGGAAAATTAATATCTTCTATTAGCTCAACTTACATAGGTTGGGAAAAAATGAGGAAACTTTAGGGAATACCAATTTTTTACAAATATTGTAGGAAAGAACAATTTTAAGAAGGGGTTTGAAGGAAAGCAAGTTCTGTAGATCCTGGTGGGGAGTTCCTCCCATACATCACAGAAAGGATAAAATGTTTTGTTTGAAAACAAAACATAGGATAGCTGGCCTTACAGGGTAAGCAAGGGAAATTTGACTTGGTAATATCAGGCAAAAGACAACAGCTGAGCTGTCACTGGGCAGGGCTGAGAAGGCACTGAACAGGGAATGAAACTTCTGTTTAATTTGGAAGAGAAGGATGCTCCTCTCAATCTCTTTTCTTCATGATGCAAAGAAATTGGAGTAATTTCTGTAGTATTCATGATCTCAATGAGTTTTCTTCCGCCATTTGTGAGAGGGGCAGGCCTTGTTAGTCTCTTGGTCTCATCATGATGGCTATATTCAGTAGAAATCATGGTTTTCACTTTCTCAAGGTGGAAATTGTTAGGTGATTAGAAAACAAAGACGTCTATGCTGTTTCCCTCTAATAGAAAAGCAGAGGTGAAAAGGTATCAGAGCAGACTTTATGTGCTTAAACAGTCTGTGAGATTTTTTCTTTCTTTTTTATCTTTTCCTTCTTTTCTTTTCTTTTCTTTTCTTTTCTTTTCTTTTCTTTTCTTTTCTTTTCTTTTCTTTTCTTTTCTTTTCTTTTCTTTTCTTTTCTTTTCTTTTCTTTTCTTTTCTTTTCTTTTCTTTTCTTTTCTTTTCTTCTCTTCTCTTCTCTTCTCTTCTCTTCTCTTCTCTTCTCTTCTCTTCTCTTTTCTTCTCTCTTTTCTTTTCTTTTCTTGTCTTGTCTTGTCTTTTCTTGTCTTTTCTTTTTTCTTCTCTTCTCTTCTCTTCTCTTCTCTTCTCTTCTCTTCTCTTCTCTTCTCTTCTCTTCTCTTCTCTTCTCTTCTCTTTCTGTAAATAGTAATGGGGGAAAAAAAGAACCAAACAAAAAAGAGCAACCTAGGAGGACATAGTAGATATCAATGGCCAAAAATAATCTTCATTTTATACCTATTATGTATATACAGATATATGAGGCAGATATATCAGAAATGAATGGGTTAAATAAGATCAGGAAAAAAAGCTACAGGCAAGTGTAATCAACATAGTCCACTTTCAGTGGAACAGTTGTGATTTACAGATGCTGAAGGCCTGGCCTATAATCTGTGGGTGATGTGGTTTTCAGGGCTAGACTCAGATTTTTTCAGCCTTCCCTACCTACAGAGGAGTTGGCAATCGGCTTCTGGTTCTGTGAATTAGTCTCCAAAGACTCATTTGAGCATCATGCACAGTGGTCCTTAACTGAGACTTTCCATTGTGCCAGAGCTGAAGTTGCAACCCTTAGCATTGTTTACATGGTACTGCTGCTGTTATTTCGTCTTGGAATTGCAAATTTCCTAGTTATGGGAATCAGCAAGCGAGAACCATCTCTCTTGTGGGCAAACCTTAGCACATCAACAGAGTGGAAGAAAATGTCGCTGCTGGCACATTGGAGAAATGCCAAGGTAAACTACTAACCAATAAGTGGAAAATTTCACTCTGTAAACATTTGGCCTGAGATTTCATCAGCCAAAATCAGTGAATATTAGAATCAGTAAATGCCCTGCTATCCATCAGAGTCTCTAAGCATGGTTTATTTATCGTAATATATAATGTTTTGTAATGAAGAATATAAACAGAACTTTTTATTATAGAATGAGTGGATATTCCCCCCCCCAGCTTACTTTTTCAAATCATAAATACCTGTCCTAATTTTTTTTTTTATTCCCCTCTGGCTGATAGTGGTAAAAAGTAGGTCAAGTTCAAATGCAATTGCTCTGTCTGACATTTTTACTGATACAGAGCAGTTACATGAAGCTTTCACATTTCTGAGTCCCTTGTTGCCATTGCTATCCCCTTGCTCCTACTAGATATGGTCTTTTTCTAAAATCTCTCTTTTAAAAGACTGGACAGCTATATTTTCATTTTATTCAACACTTTTTTTTCTTTTTTTTTTGGGGGGGTGCCTATCACAGAATGCCTAAGCACTATGTAATAAAACTAATCCACAGAATAAGGTTTTAGTACATCAAATCTACAATTTTCTCATGTATGTTTTTACAACTCTTCCATGAAACATCTTTATCAATAATTTCATTTTTCAGGTTTTTTCTTACTGAAGGAAAACCATTGCTTCAGTTGTTAAAAAGTATCTCACTAAGAAATGGATTTGTTGCCTAGTAGGAACTCATGGGAGGAAGGGAAATACAGATGGTAATAGCAAATAAAGCAGATCCCAAAGCCAAGAAAGTAAATACCCTTGTTCCCCTGGAGTCAGTGGTACCTCACTGCTGCAGCCGATGAAGGGCTTTAGAAAGTCTCCAGGGGTTTTTCTTTTAAAGGGAGCACTGGAGTTGAGCCACACAGTTAAAGAAGCCCTTCCTCCACCTCCTTCTGGGTAAATATAAATTGCATGTGAGGCACTGTTTGACAGGTCACAGTTTCCACAGACTGAGCCCTGGGTAACAGGACTGTTATATAAAGTACTCCAACCTGGTCTGAGAGTGGGCAAATAGCCAGATTGCAATCGATCATAGCAGGACACAAGTCTCGCCATTGCTGGGTCAAAGATTCAGGTGTTTGTCAAATAACACTATAAATCATCTTACATGGGGGTTCTTTTAAGCATAGGAGCTGGATGCTAAATAGAGCCTGGGAAATTGGAAAACACAACTGCTTCACAGTGGGATTCAGGCACCCAGCTGTCATAGGCTCCTGTGACAATCCCAGATAAAAATAAACACATATGATCATCGTGACTATAGAATATTAATTTAACTCAGTGCTAGTTCTAGGCAAGAGTCTAGGTAGCAGCTTTTTCATCATTGTGGTACATGTGAAAGTTTCATTTCTGCGTCATAGTCAGAACCCAACCTAAGAGCAATGCTGCTCTGAACAAAAGCATTTCAGAATGATCTCTCCAACCATGTATATAAATTTGCTAACAAAATTCAGATCCATGATATTGTATCAAACAGATGCAAAAAAAGTCTAGTGCTGGCTATGTATCTTGCTGCTTCTCTTGCTTTATTTTGTGTTTGGGATGATTATATGAAACACTTTCCCTTTAACATCTGCTGCCTGCCTGTAAATGATGAACTAGGTTCCAGACACAATTTCTGCAGGTAACCAGCTGTGATACCCTGCAGTGATTCATAATACTAAAGTGTTTATGGAGATTTTTGAATTTACATGTTTATGAAGTTTACAGTGTGACATAAGAGGAAATAATTTAATTGCTGTTGTTTATTTTACTGCAGCCATGGTTCTGAGGTGCTCAGTACAGTAAATTAAGTTAGTATGTACATCTCACTATATGGTTGCAAACCTCTACGCAACAGGACATATCTTGTGGAGAAAGAAGCGTTTGAGATCAAGAACAAGAGTGAAAATTTTGTATCCTGAAAGTCATTCACAATGACTCTGTAATACAATTTAGTCTAAGAATTTAAATTGTTAAAAAATAAAAAAATAATCAGGCAGGGAATGGTTGTCCTTCATTGTTATGGAGTTAAGTATACTTCTGGAAGTCAAACATTGACTGCAAAAGGGTCTCACTGCATAAGAAAAGAAACAGGTTCACTAGAGAAGATCCCAACACAAACTGTTGTAGGATTTTAGTGTAATTCAATAGCTACTCATCCTGCCTGTCATGAGAAAGACACAGAGAGGAAGTATGTGTTTCTACATGCACAACACTAATTAATATGAAGAACTGTGTTTTGGCACAAACTACATAGAATGGGTTCAATACAGTTGTTACTGAAGTTGGGGTTGGCCCTAGGTTTTCCATCGGTTTATACAGCAATGCTCAATGTGTGACAGTAACTCAGTAGTACTGCAAAGCATCATCCTGTCTCTGGTCTTTTGGTGGAAATTCAGAGCTGGGAGGAATTTGGGAACTATGAAGAAAATTGAATTGTACTTTCTGTCTTCCTCTTTCTTGATCCCTGCAACCTTCTCAAAGGGTGATCTAATTTTGCCAAGGGTGGTACTGATTTCTTGGTAACATCGCTCCATAGGATGACCTTCTACGCTATACAGGCTTGGCTCAATGGCATGGGAGAAGTAGAATTGCACAGGGTCTTTGCCATGCAGCATGAGTGAGGGCTATGGGAGATCCCCCAGCAGTGTGATAACCTGACCCCTACCCCTCTGGGACCCGTTCCCCTTTCCCCTGCTGCAATATGGGGTCCTTTATCCCAGACTCCAGGCTGGGACCCATGTACTTTATTGGGTCCTTACTCAAAGATTCAAACTGCTCCTGTATGTACAATAGGTCTCCAGATTTTGTCTTAGTTCTTTGCTAGTATGTTAGGAAATAGGCTGCAAGAAACAGCCTTCCTGGAAGTCAAGAAGGAGAAAAACAGTATGGAGGGGATGGCCCAGTTCAGTTGTTTCATTCCTTCATTTGCTTTGACCTGAGGTGCTGCCTTTCCTCTTTGAGCACACGTGCTCCATGCTTGTAGGAAGAGCAGGCTTGTAGATACACCTCTAGGCAACCATCTGTTTTATTCCTAGTTAGTGTTGGTGGCTTTGTCATACAAATAACCA
This sequence comes from Ciconia boyciana, assembly GCF_034638445.1. Lineage (NCBI taxonomy): Eukaryota > Metazoa > Chordata > Aves > Ciconiiformes > Ciconiidae > Ciconia > Ciconia boyciana. Next base: position 6,550,448 of record NC_132935.1, read on the forward strand.
TCTTTACAATCAGGTTACATTTGAAAAAAAAGAAAGAAAGAAAAAAGGGGAAAAAAGAAAAAAAGTGCCAGGTCTTGTTAACTGATCCCACAGGCAACCACTACAGCTTGGCTTGCATCTATATGTTAGTATCTCTTGCCTTCCAGAACAGTTTGACTTCATCCAAACTGCTTTTGAGAACAATCCCTATCCTGTGCAAGCCCCAATGCCTGGAAATGCCTAGGAATGATTTGGGACAATGCTGTCTAATGCAGGACAAAACTGGTCTGGGAACATGCTAACAATTAAGATATTGGTATTGTTTATTGTGGGATAGTGCCTTGTCTCTCATCCAAACACATAATATCTGGATGCAGCTATAAACAACAAATCTACCCAGTAAGGAAGACTGAAATTACAGCTCTAAACATTTTGGCTCTTAGAGGGTACAATCAAGTTTTCCCTAAGCGGCAGACCATTTCAGAGGAAGGTCTGTGCTAAACAATCACATCCACATGCCATTCTTATGCTTGGGCTGGTTACCATTCCTGTGGCTAGCCATCTGCAAATAAAGATGAAAATGAAGCAGTAGAAAGAATTAAAATGGAAAAAAAAAAAAAGTAGAGAAAATAAATATTAAAATAGCATTTAAAAAAGTAATTGTAGGGTTAAGATTCTAGAAGAAGAAGAAAACTCAGAGCTTGATATTGTGTAAAAAAAACCCAAAACCTATCAAAAAAGCCAGAACAGAAAAGCAAAAATAACCCCCCCCCCTTAAAAGCACCAGAAATAAAAAATGGAATATGAAAAAATAACCTTCCAGTCCTTCAGTTTTTTCTAAATTAGGAAACTAAATAATAATTATATCTAGATTAGCAGAATTTTACTAAGGTGAATATAAACTTCAGTTTAACCAGTTTACCTTTTCTCAAAACAACACTGTCTTGTCTGCATTCTAGTTTTAGAAAATGTTAGTTAAAATACATTGATAACACCTTTTAAAATAATTTAAAATCATTCTGCTTTCCTGCTTCATGCTTTAAAGCATTTGCTTAAAGGAAAATTGTGTAGAACTTAACAGAAAATTTCAAGCATTCAATAGTTTGTTGTTTGCTTGAAGCAATCATCTGGCATTTAATAGAGAATTAGATCCGTGCTATCGAATTCCATAAGATGACTCAGACATTCTACAGAGAACAAACTTTTTCTCTATTAAGTGTCTTAGATTTTCAGAGTAATTTCTAGAGAACCTCATTGATTAAGTCACAATTAAATTCTAAAGTACTTTCCCACCAGGGTACAAACAATTAACACAAGCCAGACTCTTCACTGCCTGGCATCTTGTGCAGAGAGAATGAAAAATGCTTATGATGTGATATCATTGTACACACATTTTCTATTTATTATGCATTAGTGCAGAGACCACAAAGTGCTCTCTCTTCATTTTTTTCTCTCTTCTTCGAACTCTTCATTTTCAGACTCTATAATAGCTCCTCACACATGATGTTCTGTAATCCCTTTATCATTTCAGTTGTGCTTCACTGAGTTTTTTTAATAGCTTATCGATGTCCTTTGTATACTGCAGGGACTAAACCGTGATCTCTACTTCATTGCCAGTTATGCTAAGGAAGGAAATGCTGGAGACAATCCTTCACATCACTCTCAAGTAGCTCCTATTAAGCCTTTTTGGCAGCATGCTCAAAGAAAGCTACTAGGAACCGGTGCTTTCACAGTATTAGTCTGAATAAGAAAGCCCACTGCCATCAGTAATAAGTGAAAGACCTGCTGAAGTATAGAATCATAGATTCATAGAATGCTTTGGATTGGAAGGGACCTTTACAGGTCAGCTAGTCCAACCACCCTGAAAGAGCAGGGACATCTTCAACTAGATCAGGTTGCTCAGAGCCCCATCCAACCTGACCTTGAATGTTTCCAGGGATGGGGCCTCCACTACCTCTCTGGGCAACCTGTTCCACTGCCTCACCACAATAAATGTAAAAAATTTCTTTCTTAAATCCAGTCTAAATCTTCCCTCCCTTAGTTTAAAACCATTGCTCCTTGTCCTGTCACAACAGGCCTTGCTAAAAAGTTTGTCCCCATCTTTCTTATAAGCCTTCTTTAAGTACTGGAAGGCTGCAATAAGGTGTCCCTGAAGCCTTCTCTCCTCCAGGCTGAACAATCCCAAATCTCTCAGCCTGTCCTTGTAGGAGAGGTGTTCCATCCTCTTATCATTTTTGTGGCCCTCCTCTGGATCCTATCCAACAGGTCCATGTCTTGCCTGTGCTGAGGGCTCCACAGCTGGATGCAGTACTCCAGCTGGGGTCTCACCAGAGTGGAGTAGAGGGGTGGAATCACCTCCCCTGACCTGCTGGCCATGCTTCTTTTGAAGCATCCCAGGATATGGTTGGTCTTCTGGGCTGCGAGTGCACGTTGTTGGCTCATGTCCAGCTTTTCACCCATCAGTACACCCAAGTCCCTTTCCACAGGGCTGCTCTCGATCACATCATCTCCCAGCCTGTATTGGAACTGAGGATTGCCCCGACCCAGGTGTAGGAACCTGCAATTGGCCTTGTTGAACCTCATGAGGTTCACACAGACCCACTTCTGCAGCTTGTCCTGGTCCCTCTGGATGACACCCTGTCCTTCTGGCATGTCAGCTGCACCACTCAGCTTGGTGTCATCTGCAAACTTGATGAGGGTGCACTCGATCTTGCTGTCAATATGTCATTGATGACAATATTGAACAGCACTGGTCCCAGTACAGACCCCTGAGGGACACCACTCATCACTGATCTCCATCTGGACATTAAGCCATTGACTGCTACCCTCTGGATGCGACTATCCAACCAATTCCTTATCTACTGAACAGTCCACCCATCAAATCCCTATCTCTCCAATTCAGAGAGAAGGATGTTGTGGGGGACTGTGTCAAAGGCTTTACAGAAGTCCAGATAGATGACAGCCATTGTTTTTCTCTTGTCCACTGATGTGGTAACTCCCTCGTAGAAAGCCACTAGGTTGGTCAGGCAGGACTTGCCCTTGGTGAAGCCATGTTGGCTGTCTTGAATCACCTCCCTGTCCTCCATGTACTCTAGCATATATTCTAGGAGGATCTGTTCCATGATCTTCCCAGTCACAGAGGTGAGGCTGACAGGCCTGTAGCTCCCAGGGTATCCTTTCTACCCTTTTTAAAGATGAGCACAATGTTTCCCTTCTTCCAGTCACCTGACAGCCATGACTTTTCAAGTATCATGGAGAGTGGCTTAGCAGCTACATCAGCCAATTCCCTCAGGACTCTGGGATGCATCTCATCAGGTCCCATAGAGTTATCTATGTTCATGTTCCTCAGGTGGTCAAGAACCTGGTCTTCCATTACAGTGGGAGGGGTTTTACCCCCCCGTCCCCAACATGTTGTCCGTTGACTCGGGAGGGGCGAGGAGAGAGGTTGCCAGGGAAGACTGAAGCAAAAAAGTTGTTGAGTACCTCAGCCTTCTCCTCGACTCTTGATGCTAGGTCACCATTCCTGTTCATCAGTGGAGGTACACTTTCTTTAACTTTCCTTTTCTGGTTGATATACCTGAGAAGCCCTTGTTGTTATTCTTTGCATCCCTTGCCAAGTTCAGCTCCAGCTGCGCTTTGGCCTTCCTGACCCCATCCCTACACAAGCGGGCAGCGTCCCTTTACTCTTATTCAGCTCTGAGCTGAAACTCTGGGCAAAGAACAGTTTTTTATTATATCACCTACTTGGAAAAAAAGGCCAGATTTTCAGGCACTTGAGATCTTTATTAGTCCTTTCAAATATCTGAGCCCATACATTTGTTATCTTAATGACAGAGAATCACAAAATCAATGAGTTGAGCAGGCACCTCTGTAGATCACCTTGTGCAACCCCTTGCTCAAAGAAAGGTTAGGTGGAGCAGGTTGCTCAGGGTCGTGTCCAGTTGGGTTTTTAATATCTCCAAGGATGGAGACTCCACAGCCTCTCTGGGCAACCTATTTGATCACTCTTACAGTAAGGATGTCTTCTTATGTTTATAGAGTGAGTTGGGTAGCGTCTCTGTATTCTTTCTGGATCACCTGGCCTGACTTCCACCTGTTGGGCACTACTTTTTTATGTTTGAGTTTAGTCAGATAAATGTAGTTTGGTCTAATACAAAGCAATAATTCAGCTTAGAGTGCCTGCCTCACTTGTGTCCCGAGTGCATCATGACTACTGCTACATGTCTTCTACAATGCTAATTGTACTAAGAAGCAAAGACTGTTTAGCACAAAGAGACTTAACTGAAGCAAAACATATCTAGCTAATCCTAATTTTCCAGTCCTACATGGTAAATATACATTTGGCACAGCCATGTAGGGTAAAGATCTTGGTCTGGAAAGTAATGGACAGTCTCAATATAAGAAATGCTGGACTCTAAAAATTTTCCTTCTGACTTTTGCATAGCAGTGTTACAGGCAAGAAATAAGACTAAAGCTTTTTGATGAAGAGAACTATAGACGTCTAGAGGACATTGCAGGAGTGTCACTGTAGTAGCAAAAGAAGAACAAAAAAAGAACCTCATGAAAAATATCAGAGGCTTGCCATAACATTTTGTAAATTGGTATCATTGCAAAACAACATGCTTCCTCAATAATTATGGGTTCTCTGAACACTTTTCAGAAATCAGCTTCTCAGATTCATTTTATAATATTCTATTGGGAAAAAAAAATGCCAGAACATTTATTTACTTGGCTAAATCTTAATATCTCTGGAGTAGTACCTACAGTCCTGTAAAAATAAACTACAACAATTGTCATTCCACCTCAGTACTGATAAGCTGGTCAATAAGATTAACGGTGTTGTTTTTTTGAATAGTCTCTTCCTAAAGCAAAATTCCAACTGTGGATTAACACCCTTAAATCTGACTTCTGTGTCTGTTTTACAAGGTTTCTTGTTTAGCATACTTTAAAAATAGACATTAAAATCTCAAATGAAAATGGGATGCATTAATAAATTTTACATGCTTACAAATTACAAATGGGCATTTAAGGTCTCTATAAACTGGGATCAAAAAACCTAATCAATTGCTTTTATACTTTTTCTGCAAAGGTATGAAAGCACCTTTGTCTGCCATTAAGTACTCAGTAGGCCAGTAGGCTACATATATCCATGGCAAACTGTATATCATAGGTACATTTTCATGCTAAAATAAAGTCCAAGATATTCATACATGGGTCTGAGATAGACAGCTCTGCCAGATCATCCACAGACCTTGAGGGCTGTCAGCCCACCTCAGAGCAAAGACTGAACTGAAATATTTTGAAATGAAGACAAGAAGCCTTAGAGCCAGGACTGCAGATCCATCCTCCCTAGAGATGAGATGTGGGACTAAACACATGGGATGTGTTTGATGTGGGACTAAACATCTTGTGTCAATTAGGCAAAAACAAGACAAACAGTCATTTATAGTTGCAGGATGGGCCACCATTTCTTTCACCTTCCAAAAGACTGCAAGCACTACATATACGTTACTTAGATTTGGTTTCCTTTCCATCCATACCTTGTGATTGTGATTCTAAGGTATCTCCAAATTTTAGCAAAACTGATTCCTGAATGACAAGAGGATCCTAGCCTTCAGTCTAGGGAGATTAGTTTTGGTGTTGAGTGCTCTTAGAAATCTCTGAAATTTGTGACACTGGAGGTCATATTACCTTCAGGTTTAAAGGACAAAGAAAAGCAGGGCTGGCAATGGCTGGACCTGGTAAGTCAGGTGGTCTTTATTCCTCTTGCCATGTGGGTGCAGTGTGACAGCCATTCTGTATACCCAAATTTGATATGTAACAAGAAGTCAAACAACTGTACAAAAAAATGAACAAAATAAAAATTAACAAAAAACGTCTACTGAAAGGAGCCTGATTGGGCTTCTGCATTGCATAGTACTCTGATACAAGACTGACGAATTTAAGATGGAAGAAGAATAATACAGGAGTGAAGGAATGCATAAGTAGGTGTGTTTGTGGTGAGACATATAAATGGATTAGATACAGAGAAAAGAGCAGTTTGACAGAATTGCGGCTGAAAAATAAATTCAGAGAGAGGATTTTTCTGATTTCTTTTTTCATTACACCTTGGAAAAGTAGCTCTGCAAGTACACACTGAATTACCACACCTGTTTATTTAATTTTGCAAGTTGCATCATTTCAATCTTAATCTTTATTTTATTCTTTTTCATTTGTTGGAAAAGAAAGAATGCTATTTCGGTAGGAGAGCGAATTATGAACTATAAGAAATAATCTTGCTTGAGGCAAATATCATTTTCCCACAGCCTGCCTCCAAATTTGGAAGACCTAGTGAACTGATGCCTATATATCTTACAGTGGAAAAAATGTTTTATTCAGAACAATGATTATACATATATATGTGTGAATATATATGTGTGTGTGTGTGTACAGTTACACATGCATAGATGGAAGGAAGCAAAGCATAAAGAGCAGGAATACACCATTTAAGGAAGAGAACTTATATCAATTGAAAAGACAGAGACCTAACTGATAACACACTGGGAAAAACTCTCCAGTCTTCTTAAATATTACTGTTCAGACACAGTATAAGGACAGCTAAATTAGTTCAGGTAGAGAAAACTCTTGTATCTCCCTTTACCCCTCCAACTTTCTTACTCATACTTACAACCACATTTCATAAAGAATTTTCTGTAGGTATGAAATAACTGGCTACTTCATTATCATGTGCTTTTGAACTTGGAAAAAATAAAAAATCCTGCTGGAAAAACTTTACTTGTGCTATTTCTGCTCAGGTTCAGATTAGGAACTTCCATTACTTTTTAAAGAAATGTTCAGTTTATGATATTTAGTAACCTCCAGAGGCTTGAGTGAGTCAGATAAGCTTAGATAAACATCTGACCTTTGCAGGGTTTATCCAAAGTGAAGGAAAGCTATTGAAGAGCACCTATTGCTAATTCTGCATTTGTTCCAAGAAGGAAATTTTCACTGATGTTAATGGAAGGTCTATGAATTGAATGAGAGGAGATTATCTAACAGATATCCACACAAAAGAAAAGTTAACAGCGTATGAATCGGAAGACACAACAGTGTCAGAAAATTTGTTCTTGTGGTATGTCAGGTAGTTTGCTTTTTAAAATAGCATTATTACCATATAAAAACAAATTGATTAAATTGCAAACTGAAAGTAACATTTTTCTTTCACCATAGAGTTCAGGTTCCAAGATGCTTCCGTGTACATATGCTTGTAAGATCTAAAAGACAGAAAGAATTTTTAATCACCAAAAAAATTTTGCATGGCATATAGACTTCTTTGAAGTGCAGAAGTTAAAACTATTTTTCCTCTTGATTTCAATGAAATTGTAGCAAGCCAGAATAACACTACCTATCCCAGCAGTGTATTCCAGAATTCATAGCATTTAATTGGTCTGTTTCTTGTTTATACAAACCCAAAATGGATTATTCACCAGCACATGTTTAGAAAATAACATGAAAACTCTTATGTTTGAAACACCCCTGCCAGGAAAACTGGCTGGATGCTCTGCCACTCCCTTGCCTTGCAACCCTGCGAGGCACCAAGAGAAACACAGCCCTTTCTCTTGACTCTCTCAAAGCTCCATTCCTTCTTGCTCTGTCCTCTCACGTCTTGACTTGTGGAGCAGAGCTAAACATTGAGAGCAGTTCAAGGTGGAAAGCTGTAATGCAGGGGCTTGTATAACATAGAAAAGGGAATATATATATATATATAAAATATAAAAACCAGTTTATTGGCATGAGTCACAAACTGGGGAGCATTTCTGGCCTGCCTAGTTTGCAATTATTACTTCCCTCCCTGTTCTTGGCCTTAGAAATCTATTGAGAATATCTACAGCATCTTAAATAATGTGGACAGGAGCAGTTCACTGGAAGTTAACAAACCAGGCTATACTCCCCCAAAGCCAGGCCACAGAAAATTAACAATGGCTTTCAACAAAACTAATGGAGGGAGATAAGCTATGAAAAGAGACATCTCCCTAGAATTAATAATGCAGCTGCACCAATTTACAGCAGCTGAAGATCCAGTGTTTTGCTTATCTTCTTCCCTGATAAAGCTGTCTCTCTTTTTAAGAACAGAGTTTTCTTCTTTTTTATTATCATTTCTATTTTTCTGTCAATGGGTTATTTGTTCATTGGAATACAGAGCTGACCTCAGCTGAAAATTCACTGAATGTCCTGCATGGCAATCCTTATCTCCAGAATCCCAGCTAAAAAACCCTGACCTGTGTATTTTCATTGTCCTCCCCAGAACCCTATTATATTCATGATATTTTTGACAAAACACAGTGAAAGAACAATGCTAGAGATGTGAATACATTTCCTTTCTCCCTCAAGCAAAACAAAACCTAGCCTGCCTCAGGCCTCCCTTGACAGAAAAAAGAGTTAATGCATTAAACATAGGACATACCCCAGAATTTTAATAGGATCTTTAATCCACCAAGTTTGGACATGTAATTGTTAACATTTTGTTTTTCATTATGGAATGTTTTGTGCTTAGGGTACTCCAAGAAATGAACATCTGGTATTAATAACTTTTCAGCATAAAAAGCTCAACAAAATTACAACCTATTGTAGTTGGCAGATGGGTTGCAAAAAAATGAAGGGGAAAAAAAATCCACAAGACACCAGCTAGATTAATCCACTGCAATATAGAACCTGATTTAATTCAAACAATGCATAATGCATTGACTTCTAACAATAGGTGGCTATTGTGAGCAGTCTTTTCATATTTAGGCATATTCAGTAATGATTATTCATGTAAACAGGCTTTTTGTTTAAAATTAATCACTGAATCGTTTTGACTGGTGTCTTGGTTCCAGCTTAGATTGGAGATAGTACATGCATATTGTGGAAGAAAGAGTCTCAGAAAAGTAGAAACAAACTCCCTATTCCAGAAAGCTCTTGTCACTGAGTTGCTACACTCTGTTTCAGAAGCAGTAAGTAAGAGACTGAACAATGAGTGGTTTCCTCTTTCCACCTGACTCTGGCTGTGAAGAGTCCTGGAGGGTCATTGTGTGGGATGACATTTGCTACCATTAAGAAAAGCTTGCAGTACAAAACTGACTTGAGGTGCAAGCATTTGAATGAAGGAGAAATCACCATTGACTATTCCACCATGTCTTTCATTTGAAAAAGGGAGATGAGGTTGACTAGACACAGAAGTTGTCAGCTCTGCTAGATCATTAACTTTTGGCTTCCTGTACTTTGTAAAGACTTGAGGGCCTTAGTTTATAATTTATTTCTTTATTTCTTTTTTTTTTTTTTTTTTCTTTTCTCTATTTCTTGCAAAGAGGGTTAGGATAGTCTGTCAAATTTCTTTTGTCACTTACAACCCTGTTTACCTGGAATGACTCCAGGAAGTGAAATAGCTTTTCATGGAGATCCGTATTACAGTAAATGAAAAAATTCTAACTGTAAAGTTTTCACCCTTGAACTAAACCTAGAACTGTTCTGACTTTACGTGATGGACTTGGATGGTGTGGAGCAGGTAATTGTCCCATAAAGACTGAGTTATTTATGAAAGAATATTTTTTTCATTCCTAGAGGGAGAAAATATGTAGAGATTTCTTCCACGTTCCTTTCCTTTACAGTCATCCAAACAAAGGGAGACCATGTCCTCTACTAGGTCAAAAGAAATCCAGTGTGAAAGAAATAGACTAGCATAAAATCTGAAGAGGAAGAAACTTTAATAAAAGGCAAGGTAAACAGATATGAAACTGGGCAGATGAAGTTTATTGGGAAGTTTATTGCTACTACTACAGTTTTTCCCTTAATGTGACCACTTAGATAAAAAAGTCTTTGTAGTCCAGCATCCTGTTATCGCCTGGTCGCTAGTGAATGCTTATGGAATCAAATGTAGTGTGATCCTCAATACAACCTCCGAGCCATAATCAGATCAGGTATCCCTGAGAAGATAGTTACATCTAGATAATCTTATTTAAAAGCTGCAAGTGGACTGTCCTCTGTGGTTCTGCTAATTCTTTTATAACTTGTTTCTATGTTTGGCCTCAGTAACCTTTTGCAGCAGTGAGCTGCCTAATGTAATTATATACTATGTGAAATATTATCTTCTCTGTTTTAATCCTGTTGTCTAATAAATTCCCTCTGTGGCCCTTAATTTTTCAATTGTGAGAGTGAATAATTTTTGCCTTTTTTATCCTATTTATGCTGCTCATTATTTTACATACTTCTATCACAGCTTGGATTTTTTAGAAAAACAACCTCCTAACACTGCAGCTGAAATTACTGGGGTTAAACTGGGGAAACGGGAACAATGCTTTCAAAGAACCTGGGAATGTGATCCCATGTGTTAGACATGTCTGGCGAGTGGTTGAAGAAACTTTAAAAAACAGCAAACTGTTCAAGGACTGGGTTCTGTTGTTGCATTGGCTGGAAGTCTCTTGCCTAAATCAATCCACAAAATGAAGCTGAAATTCAGTACAGTCACAATTAAAAGATGTAAGAGCCATTTTAGTAGGAAAAGTCTTGAGCAAGAAAACACAGAGGCACTGTGTTGCCACTTCTATACCCTAGTGGAGTGTTTGCTGTCCTCCTTCAGTGTCTTTGCACGTAGATCCATAAAGTTAAATAACACAAAGCCAAGGATTAAGCTCAATCTTTCAGCCATGATCTCCTAAACTACTTATTACCAGCATACTCCTGAGTTTGGTTGTGGCCTATGCCACCAAGCACTCTCACAGGTAATACCTGGGCATGGTTTAAACGTTAGGGCAGTTCCCACCAGGCAGTATGGAGAACTTAAGCTCATGTTACTCTCCCTCCATTCTATGTAGTCCTCCAAACTAGCTCAGCAGGCTTTCATCCTCAGTTGTATGTAGTGACATTGTACCCTGGAGTGTGCAACATCAGTTTTTTGTTACAAAAACACCACTGTGCTGGGCTGCAACACAATTTCATCTGGGTCTGGGGGGGGAAGGTACAGACACAAATAGCAATAAGAATGTCTCAAGGCCAAAAGATGCCTCATGGAAATGAAGGGTAGCCCAGGGCCAATTCTTACGTGGTACCGACATTTAGTTCATGAAAATTGGATGCTGGGTCTTGTTCTATTTCAAAGTATACATGTAGCCATACAGATGGATTCCTGGCAGGCATTAAGAAAGTCAGACCACATCTTTTCTGATATCTGAGTAGCGAAAAAGCAAACAGATTTGTTCCTCAGGACTCAGTTTGCTCAGTATTATACCTAGTTATTTTGAATGATGTTGCACATCCTGATCTTTTAGTTTCTTGAAACAGAAGTTGCACATTCCAGGGTACTCTGTAACTACATACCTTTTCTTGAAACTCAAAGCAAGAAAAGGTGGATAGTTTAGTAATCAGATTATCCAGATAAATTTGCATATCTAGTGAACAAGTCACCATACATGTCTCTCTTCCCTCCCTCCCATATCGTTGTTTTTATCCATCTTACCTGTTTATATTGTAAAAAACCTTTGGAAATGGGAGTGTTTCTTACTACATAATAGCTCTATTGCATCTACTTCTGAGTCCTAGTTAGTGCCTGAATGTTGTCATATTGAAAATAAAACTAAAGAGAGCTAGTTGCCAGCCTCCTGATGGAAATCTTCATGACGAAACACTGATTCAAGGGTAGCAGCTGTAGCTGGAAGGTGCTGATTTAAACTGAAAAATATTTTGAAAAATAGCTCTTAAATGTTTTAAAACATTTCAGATTGAAACAATAGGAAGCTACAGAAATGAGAAAAAAAAATAAAAATCAAGTTTCAGTTTACCCAAACAAAAGGACTCCTTTGTTCACAAGGAATTTAGTTCTGAGAGATTTTTTTCTCATTTCTTCGTGGAAAAAAAAGTCTTTTGTGCAAAATGAAAAATCTGTCCCCTGCCCAGATTAATAATAAGATGCAGTTCTTTTAATTATAATAATAACTTTTAATTATTAATAATAAGATGCATTAATAAATGATGCAGTTTTGTTTTTTTTTAAATTGACAGACAGCTTGTCAGTGCCTAATAGATCGGCAATACTTATGGGGACTCCTCATAGAGGTATTAGCTATTTGAATCAAGTAGCATCATCTTTTGACTCTGAAAAGGTAGCTTTCTGTGTAGCTGTCATCCTTAAAGAATAGTACTATAAAGCTGAGCCTATAATCACCTAATACAACCTATACCATATGCAAATATGTAATTCACATGAGATTGGCTCCCGAGAGAATTCTTATTAGAAGCATGAACTGTATTGAGGGCGACAGTCTTTTTAGTGCCATTAAGGTAAATGAGGTCGTAATGGGAAGTGCAGATTATACTAACTTCAATAATTTATTTCATACTTCCCATCAGGGTAGCTTTTACAAACAGCTAGTGTTCTTAATTGAAATGTAAATGAAGGATAAATTATGAAAAATGTATTACGAAAAGGAAAACAGGGTAAAATAGAGGGAGTAAAAGAAAGATTCTTAAAGCATAGGAAAAACATGAGTTGACATGTTAATTAGATAGCACAAAATGATAGGAAAACAAGAAAGCACACAGAGGAATGCCTGTATGAATACAATGAGGCACACATGTCCACAGTATTAATGCAGTCTTGCTAGTTGGTACTGAGCATACATGAGCAGCAGTGTGTTCCTCAGTCTGTCTGTCTTTGATGACCTAGCATCTGGGGCTTACATGTGTACATCCTCTAACAGGAGGTTTGTAGTTCACGACATTGCTCTACATCAATGGAGCATGAACTACATCCTGATCCCTCTGAAAGACTCTGACAAGGATTTTCAAAGGTAGTCAATGATTTTGGCTGCTTCAGACATGTTTTCTCATCATATTCACACTCAGGGTGTCCTAGCAGGCAGGATTCAGGAAAGCATGTCGGGTTAGGCACCAAAATGAGTCTTCTAGTATAATCATCAATTATGAAAAATATTGATGTGTTGCGCTGAAGGTGGCCCTGAATAACCCCATTCTTAGTCTCATAGACATGCTTTCTTTCCACAGAAATTTGAAAATAGTAAAACTTACCAGGCTGAGAAAATTTAATGCAAGTATGAATCATGTTGACTTGTACTGCTGCAGATTAGTTACAGTACTTTATTATTTTTTAACTATTTATAAGTTGCACCAACAGAGCCTGGAGAATACAATTAAAGTGTTGGAAGCTTACTGATCCAGGCAAATACTGCATACTAGAATAAAACACACACATCTTTGCAATTTCTGGAAACTCCTGCACAGGTCTTTCCAAAAGTATCTCGTAGATTTGAAGTAGCACGTGTCTAATAAAAGATTAAGGAAATGCAAGGATTTTCAGAAACATTTGTTTCATTAAGTCTTTTCAAGAAACAAGCATATTGTACTTTCTATTCCTTTAATAAATGATAAGTTCACTGAAATCAGTTCTGAAAATAAAAACTTGAAAAGTCAGTAAGTCTTAAAATAAATTAGAAATGCATTTGTTCAAAAATTCCTGACCCAACATAAGCCCTGAATGATTAAATATAAATGCATTTTTCCTTATCCTTGGAAATGCTCTAAGGAGTCACTTACTGAGGAGATGTCACACCATCTTCACTACAAGATTATCTGGACCATATTTGACAAATCTATAGAAGTTTTCTTCACTGCACAGAAGTCTGTCCTCTCACAAAACCTTGCAGGTCAGACATGATGTAAAGAGCAATGCATGCAAGTCAGATATCTTTCTCTCGTAGATGACACAAAGAAGCAAAGAAAAAGTGACCCATTACTAACTGAAGGTTTTATGTCTCCTTTAGAGACAAGCAGCCTATTGAACTACCAGCAGAGGAAATCACCAAGCTGATTCTCAAGGGAATATTCTTTACTGAAAATATTCAGTAGAATATTTTGTTAGAGCCATGGAAAATAAAAATTCCATGTGAAAACTGCAGCATTAGCTACAAAAGAAATGCCTTTGCCAAACAGTTCAGATTTATTAATGATCAAAAGACAAGAAACGGTGTGGTGATTGAAACTGCTAGATGACCTGCTCAGAAACATGAATAAATAACAAACCTTTCTACATACATTTTTGGGTCAACTATCCTCTAAATATGTCAGGCCAAGGTATTTCTGTCACACTTTCAAAAATGTAGGGAGGACAGAGAGGTGAGTTCAAACAGCAATAGCCTTCCTATCCCACAGACCACAAGAAGTCATGAAGGTAACTGTTGCCATCTCCATTTTATGTCCAAATGTAGGGTCTAACAAACATCTCTTTTCTACTTTGAGGAAGACAGATAATCTCTCAGGGAGTTTGTAAGATGCCTCGGGAATCACTGTCACCAGGTTGTTCCTGACGCCCAGAATCATGGACCTTGTAAACATCTGCCTTGAACTGCCTTGATGGCTGTGACGGATGTCATTGTGCACCAGGGCAGAAGCAAATGAATGAAAAGCAGCTGCTGAGGTGAAAATCTGGCAACCTGGAGGCAAAAGCTGATTGTCAGATAAAAGCTCCTCGGGATGTTAGGTGACATACTAAACCTACCAGCCAGGGAGGGGTCTCTCTCCTTCTAGATTACTGGAGCAATATTAAGATGAAATAGGCTGCCTTCTCTTTTGACTCAGTAGATAAAAATGGTATTCTCACATCTTTCACTATAGTGAAAGCTTCAGCCTTTCCTGAAAATTGGGATGGGCCCGCAAATTGGGATGCTGAACAGAAGTGTAAGGAAGGAGTAACATAGCTGTTAATGGCCTGAAAAGTGTATGATGACACATGTGCTTCAGGAAGGCAGACAGGCCCTGGAAACCCTAGGGCCCAGCACACTCTCTTAATACCAGAAGACTCAGTTATAACATTCTGGGCTTGAATATTTGGACCAAGGAGAAAACCCAAATTTCTCTTTCCCAGAGTAATTGTGAAGTTCTGTTATCATTATTTGATGTCTCGAAGTTAGCATCTTTCTCATGCAAGCATGGTTCCTTGTACAGCAGCTGCTGACATTCAGAGCCTTACAAAGTCTTTCATGAGGCATGGCATAAGCAATATTAAATACAAACTCTCTTGACTTAGAGAGTTCAGCTTGGAAAAGGGTTTTTAAGGAACCTTAATTAAATACTTAATTGCTGCGTCTAGGTTGCAATTATACAATTCAATAATTGAGTTGATTGGAGGATAAGACAGACAACCTTGTAAAACAAACTAGCAATAATTCAAAAAAAGATTTTATAGATTTGCTCAAACTCTGAAAAAAAATTACAAAGAGGAACAATTGTGATACCAGTGATGACTGCTGATAATACCACTTTTATTTTGCTTTAGATTTTTGTCATATGTAGCAAAGTGAGCTACTTTCAAATGAGATAAAATGCTTAAGATCTGTGGACAAAAGATGCCTTCAGAGTAGATTAGACTTCAGTTCACCTGAAATGCACAGTAACGAGACCTCTACTAGAGTAGACTGAAATGTATGGTGAAGGCCTCTGCAGGCCCATGGACGAAGCAGGAACAGCTACAAGTCATATTTAAAAGTTTCACAAAAAATAGTTACATCAGTGGTCTGCACAGACTCTTAAGTTCTGTGTGACCATCGAAAGAGAACATCAATAAATCAATAACTGCCTCTTCCCACTCTCCTGTTAAATGTACTCTCCTATAATGCCTTCCCTTCTATTTAAAACACATCATCTCATATTATACAAAATGATATATGAGAAGTGATTTGTTCCGCCTCCAAAGGCATCTTCTGGGTTCAGTTTACCCACTCGCCATTTCTAAACCTTGTACTTTATATGAAATCAACAACTGATTAGGTTATAACAAGGAGAAAGTGTTATGTCCACTTTCTAGTCACTTTGGACTATTATTATGATTCTAACCTGAACTTTAATCTTTATTGTTCCACTGGGTCTTTCTGTGCCTTTCACTTTCTGCTCTCCATTTCATTTCAAGGACTCTTCAGTTTCCTTTGAACTTTATCTTGTCTTTTACTTTAATAATGATCTTATTCATTTTCTACCATGTGTTTCACTTATCATTTCTCAGTGAAAAGAGAAAAAAAATACAAGGTTACTTTGTCAAAAAATCATAGCGGGTATGTGTAGGACCTTAACTTTCAGTGAAATAAATCATTTGGTTGTATCACCGCTCCCAAGACATATAGGACAATAATTCTGATTTCTCAAAATGGTTTATAATTTTAATTACCTCTGCATTAAATTCTCAGCTTTAGACCTCTGTAAATGCAGCTGAAAGGGAAAGAATAACATCTGAAACCAGGTAATTTTTTTAAGATGACCAGCTTGTCATTTGCTTAATTGCAATATTCAGTAATTGACCTGATTGGAGGATAAGACTGAAAATGTCAGGACTTCAGGAAATGATCTGATCTGATTTTGACATTAGATTTCTCACTTGGGTATTCACGTCTAACTGCAAACATGTAATTCTTATTCTTGTTTTTAACCAATGATAGTACCCAAGAACTGAAGGCCAGTTTTGAAAATCTGGTTCCAAACAATAAACCTCTTTCTTGTTTTTCTTATTTTCAGTGGTTAATTACTCAGATCTGGCAATGACCCTTCATTGCTGAATGGAATGAAAGTGTTAGAAAAGATGTAAGGAGTAGTTTCTCTGTATATGGATTATCCCATTTGTTGCAATGTTTCCATTAGTCTTCAGTTGTTTCCTTTCTTCTTAGATTTCTCTTTAAGGAGGATATATTTTTATATATTTGATGTTGATTGCCCAGAAAATTCCAGAAATGTCTCAGTAGGCAACTTATAAATGGCTTAAGTAAATGATCAGAGTATATCTTCAGGTTTGTACAGAGCTACCTACTTTTCAAGACTTTTATGAGGTTTACAGATAAATTGAAGCCTGGCATAAGTAGCAGTGAATTAAGTGCCCTGAGTATGGCTTTTAAAGTTTGATTAATTAATGTCCATAAAGCATTTTGCACTACTCAGACTAAAGGTCTGTAAGTGCACAGAACAAAATACAGTAATTATTAAACCTGTATCTCACTGTGTGTGGGAGTATCGGCACGACCGCTTAGCACAGGTACTATAAATTACAGAGCCCTAAACTTCCAATGCCAACTCTCCCTGCTGTAGCTCCATTAGTTTTGCTGCTCTTCTCCTGGAATGAATTTGCTTTTAGCAAGTTTGATGAAAAATAAAAATGAGGGGCTATACAATGTTTTTTTACAGCTGTGTGCTTTGACACACAGAAGATATTTCAGCCCCTGTGATGACAGTGTGCCATTCTGATGAAATAATGCTGCAGTCACTTAATAACATGGAAGGAACAGATACAACCTGAACATGTAAATATGGTAATTACCAACCTCAAACACAATTATCTCATGTGCGAGTACTCATAATGGGAACAATATTTCTGCACTGCTTTTTCCCAGAGTCATTTGCAAAACACTCGCTCTGTCTGTTTCCTTCCTTGTGGAAATTTGTCTCTCCCACAAAATTTCATTTTCTGTAGTGACACAAAAACCACTGGTTCAGTGACCTTGGCAGCTCCTTCACAGGGTATATAACTTATGCTGTATTTCCACCTTTATATGAACTGTGTGCCTCAGCTCCCACAAGCCGATCAGGGAAACGTGCTTTTAGCCCAACACATGCATGGTTGAGGATGCAATTACTGTAACTGGCTTTCCTAGCTGTCCACAGCAAGAGCAAAAGGTTGGATCCTCTGTGGGTCCAAAACCTGCGCCAGGTTCATAATGACACTGGGATGATTTATGCTAGGAGAGAGTTTGTGCCAGCTTGTATGTCTATATCAAATTTGCTTGTACAATAATGATCCTCTGAGATTTTATTCTTTAAAATAGTTACAGCTGTTTGGCACATCTTTTTCTTCAGCTATGAGAATGCACTGGTTACTGCCCAAATTTACAGAGGTAAGGGACTATTGTTATGTGAATACAGTGATCTGGTGGGCAAATACAATAGATTTGTTTTAGAGATTTGGTAGAAGTAACTTGAATTTTTCCTTCACTTTAGATAGAAACAAAAGCTAACTTTCTTCTAGTTTCATAGAACCTCTTATTAGATAAGATTGGGTGGTTCTTGTACGCATTATCCCTGATACTGAAGTAAAAAACATGAAAAATCATCAGAGACATTGCTGTAAAAAATTTTTGTGGTTCCTCAGAAGCAGGATAAAATCACAAATCTGAGTGAAAGGGCTTTTGTGAGATTTTTGGCCTTGTTTCCACAGGCTCTACGTTGGTCTGAATATTTCAGGCAAGAGCTGGATTTCATGCAAAAGCATGCTCACGGGCACCCAGCGTCTGCAGCCAGTGGCAGTTTACACACAGAGCATTCATTTATTTCCCATACCTGGGCTGCCACAGCTCCAGCTCAGCTTTCTCTGGTGGTCTTATGTTAAGATAAAGCTGCTAGAGTGAACCTAAGAAAGAGGTTTTCAAACTACTCTTTCCCAAGTACATCTGAAAGGATCAAACTTAGATCTATAATTATTCTCTTGCTTCTATCTTATATTTCAATGTAGACATGAAAATTACTTAGTGTCCAGCTTGTTTCATGTTCTGTGCCAGGTCTCAAGATAGGATTGGCCTGGACACTGGACAAGTAATCTGTCACATAGTGCAATGAACTAATGGGGACAGCAAAAGAGGTACTTTGTCCCTTGAGGGGTGGAGACCAGCTACTAGAACAATGCATATTGTTAAAGAGTCATTTGTCATCTCCTGTTTGTCAGGTCTTTGCTGCTGTTCTTGAAGGTGGGGATATATGGGAAATCAGCAGCTATTTCTGTGAAAAGTGGCTCTAGCAAACTGTTGATGCTCTCTTGCTTTCAGGCTGTGGTGGGAAAGTCAAACTGCTATTCATTAAAGCTTTGTCAACCTCTCTACTCAGGTCCCACTTGTTAGTGACCACATGGCAAGATCAAGTCCTTCCCTACCCCCCCTATTCCAGCAGCTCTCAGAATAATTATCTTGCTGATTTTGCAGTTTGATCAAACATTAGTATACTTTGTAATTTCATTCTGGAAATAGCATACATATGGTGTTATGGATCAGTGACAATTTCAAAAGTCATCATTATATACTTTTAGACACAACCAGAATCTGAACACCATTTGTATTCTGTAATCCATTTGTTTGTGGCACCAAAGATCTATGCAATGCACTGGTAATAATGAAAATGGAAACAATTACAGATCATTAATAATTACATAGACAACGAAACTCATTAATTTGATTTTCAGCCAAGATTATCCTCTTCATAGATACCTACTGAAATGGATTTTCAGTCTTGAACTCCTTTCTTGCAGCTATACTGTAAGAAACCCCACAGTTTTCATAGTATTAGACCTATTAAACTCTAGATGTCCGTAGCTTCATGCAATAAATTGGATGAGTGCAAGACCCACTCACATGAAAAGAGAGAGCTCTTCCACCATGAGAGCAGAATTTGACCCCATTTTTTGAATAAGAACTGCTTCATGGCATTTCATAGCAGACAGAGCCATAGTGAGATTGGCTGAAAGCAATACTTTCCCCTACATCAGTCTGAGGGGCAGGAGAGACAACTGAGATGTGAACAGAATAACGGCAGCAAGTGCTGTCAGCAAGTGCAACATGCTGCTTTGAAACCAAAGAGGTGTCAAAGCCTGAGGGTTTGGAGTCCCTGAGCACCACCCACCACCACGCAGTGCACGGCAGGATCATTGCCTGGAAGGGGAAGCTTGTGGATTTGAGACAGGATAGGATTTTATTCAATACTAGTAATAATGAGAGGGAATAATGCATGACCACACACACTATGAACGCTCACTATAATTTTTAGGCCAATTTTCAATAAAAATTTTTACCTAAGCCCTGCAGATAACATTACTGGTGGAAGAACCCTGTGCCCCATTGAAATTAGTGATACTGAACCCACAATAAGTGAATCTTGTACAAGTCTTCAGCCACTAACCTGCAGCTGATTCTTCAAAGCTGACTCTCAGCATTTTCACTGTACCCCAAAGACATCATCCGAAGCATTAAAATTAGTAATTTTAAATTTCCTGTGCAAAAATTTGAAAACTGATGTGTTTACATGGGGCCTTACTGAAAGTAGAAAGAACATTTTAAGTTTGGAAGAGATTCACTTTGAGTTTATGGGGTTTTTTTTTCCTATGTAGAGGGTACTCAAGACTAGGAAATTAAAGGATACATTAGCTGAAATTCATTTAACACTTTATTTTTTCAGGGCAATGGGATTCTCAGCACTATAATTAGAAATGTTTTGGGTGTCTTTTTTTCCATGTTTTAAACTCTTCCTTTTAGTTTCCTGTAACAATATCTTTCTCCTATCCTGATTTGACAACTTTCCTTTGGACCAGTAAGTTTAGTAGAAATTTATTTCCTGAGTAGGGCCTTACAAATGGTACCACATTGCATCTCACAATACCTGTTTTCATGTCCAACTATATCACCTCCTCATGTCACCTACAGTGTATTTCATCTGAATAAATTCTGACATTTCCATCTAGGACCTCGTTCTAGTCTATGAAGAGATATAAATCCTTGTAGAATCTGAATTTAGACTTCTAAAGTAGGTCATGGGAATTGCACTTATACATTCATGCCCGTTCTCTCAGCTGACTACAAAGAAACCTAGGGTGACTAGCACAGCTGGAGACATCTACACTGAAGATCTCTAAAGTTGGATGAGATGAATCACACCCCTGTTCCCTATAAAGGCAAATTGTCAGCAACAATGGAAAGGCAGATTCTCACTTGTTTGGCCCCTTATTCAGTTACCTGAATCTTTGCAGAAAGACTGTAAATATATCACCATTGACTTTTTACAACATTTGGGACAAATCTAGTTATACTACACCCTGCAATGGAAAAGGATGTTTTATTACTCTTTCTCAAGTAAAAGACTACATCTATCCCTTTGTTATAAAAGGCCTACAAGTATTTAACTGAACATGAGTACGTTGATATTCTGTGATCCTTTTGTTGCAGCTGAGCAAGAGACTGGGAGGCCCTGATGTGGAATTCACAGGAATCCCAAGAGCTATTTAGAAGCTTGATTTTTATTTCACTTTCTAAAAAAAAAAAAAAAAAGGGGGAAAAAAAAGCTCAAAAATCAGAAACTAGGGTAAGGGAAGAAGGAAAAGAAAATGATGAATTGTTTTGGAGAACTTGGGATCCAAGCAGAGACTTGGCCTACTTTCATAATTTAATAGTCAGGAGAAGAATTTCCCCTCTCATCTCTTTTTTTTAAATGAAACACCCCCTGTCCCCCAAACACTATTTCATGCAGGAATTATTTCCTACATAGAGAATGAGCTTGTTAGTTAAAATGAAAATATCAAAAGTTAACGCATTATTAAACTGTTTCTCTTTATCCATGTAATTCATGAAGATTCTTTTTTATTTAGGGAAGAGGCTAGGCAGTCAGGCTGGTGACAGATCCTATTCAGCTATTCATGGAATATCATTACTATTGTTTATCTTTCATTAAGTGACCTATGCCAGTCTTGAATTCCCAGAATGAGTAGAGTACCTCTGCTGAGACGCTTACAAATACTGAGTTAAAAAGGAGGATGTAAATACCTGAAGTCCTTTGGTGCTTGAGCTTTCACTCCAAAATTTTTCTAGGAGATTGTCTTGATGGTTTCTGTGATGCAGATATATCTGTTCTTAAAAGGGAAAGTGCTCTTTGAAACAATTTAGCCTGTAGAATACTAAGTGGTGACCACATAAACAATATGAGTTAGCGTTCAACTAGACACATCCTGTGAAAGAGAAGCTCTAGACTGCATTGCCACTCCCTTAAGTCACAAAATCATAGAATCAAATAATAGTTTGGGTTGGAAGGGACCTTTAAAGGTCATCTAGTCCACCCCCCCTGCAATGAGCAGGGACATCTTCAAGTAGATCAGGTTGCTCAGAGCCCCGTCCAACGTGACCTTGAATGTTTTCAGGGATGGGGCCTCTACCACCTCTTTGGGCAACCTGTTCCAGTGTTTCACCACCCTCATTGTAAAAAATTTCTTCCTTATATGTATTCTAAATCTGCCCTCTTTTAGTTTAAAACCATTACCCCTTGTCCTATCACTACAGGCCCTGCTAAAAAGTTTGTCCCCATCTTTTTTATAAGCTGCCTTGAAGTACTGAAAGGCCACAATAAAGTGTCCCTGGAGCGTTCTCTTCTCCAGGCTGAACAACCCCAACTTTCACAGCTTTTCTTCATAGGAGAGGTATTCCATCCCTCTGATCATTTTTGTGGCCCTCTGTTTCAGCTGGGATAGAGTTAATTTTCTTCCTAGTAGCTGATATAGTGCTGTGTTTTGGATTTAGGTTGAGAATAATGTTGATAACACACTGATGTTTTAGTTGTTGCTAAGTTGTGTTCACACTAAGTCAAGGACTTTTCAGCTTCCCATGCTCTGCCAGGTGCACAAAAAGCTGGAAGGGGACACAGCCAGGACAGCTGACCCCAACTGGCCAAAGGGCTATTCCATACCATATGATGTCATGCTCAGTATAGAAACTGGTGGGAGCTGGCCAGGAGGCAGAGATTGCTGTGCAGGGACTGGCTGGGATCGGTCGGCGGGTGGTGAGCAATTACATTGTGCATCACTTGCTTTATATATTCTGTTGTTGTTGTTGTTGTTATTATTATTATTATTATTATTATTATTACTATTACTATTACTATTACTATTACTATTACTATTACGATTATATTATTATTATTATTATACTATTATTATTACTACTACTATTATTATACTTTATTTTATTTCTATTATTAAACTGTTCTTATCTCGCCCCATGAGTTTTCTCATTTTTATTCTTGTGATTCTCTCCCCTATCCCACTGGGGAGGGGGAAGAGGAAGGACGGGCTGTATTGTGCTTAGTTGCTGCATGGGGATAAACCACAACAGTATTTTGTGGCACCAAAAATGGGGCACAAAGGGTTTGAGATAATAACAGATTAACTAGAGCGTATTGAGGAATTTAGATCTGTTAACATTTGGCAGTCACAATATTGATTCATCTGTTCTCGATATTAGTTTATCTGATCTGCTCTTTTTTTTGCTGTACATGCTAAAGATTGGTGTTGGTTTCTGCAGTTTGCTGTGCTCTGCAGTGATTAGTAATGTTTTGCCTGGGAGATTTGTTATTAAAACTGTGCCTTGAGCTTAATCTGGTATTTGAGCTTTGTACTGAAGCCATTACTGTACTTTGGGTGCTACCTCGTGGAGACAATTAGCAACTGTACCTCTCCCTCTGAGAGGTTTTTTATGGAGGAAATACAGAATGGCATCTTCGCTACCTTCTTCTACTATGTTTCCTCCTTCATTACCATAACTTTTCAGTATCTTGAACATCCTTGGGTAGTTAAGATACTTCTATTGGTATTTCTTGGGAATATTGTTTTGGTTTTGTCTAAGGCTAATAAGCAATTTAGGAATATCACCCAGAGATCTGCCCCAAGGCTGGATAGTGATGAGTAGCAGGGTATATCAGATAGCATGGACAAATGTCTAGGATGGTGGCCACCTCCAGTGTTTTGGAAGTTCCCCCCTGAACAAGTGCAGAATCCTGAAAACCTAGTAAAGTATTTGGAAAAAGTATGCTGTCACCCTGGCAATTCTAGGCAGATGCAAATCACTGCAACGTGCTGGGGCCTGGCCCATGCCTACCGAGCCCTGTTCAACACTATTCAGTACCCTCAAGGGAAAGAGAAGGTCCCTGGATCTGATGACAAAACAACAGGCACTGCAGCTACTCCAATCCCAGAGACAGGCACTGTGGCTACTCCAGCCCTGGCAACAGGCACTGCAGCTGAACCAGAGAACCAACCTGTGCCGTTATCAGTCATCCCTATACACAAGAAGAAATACACAACAAAATCAGCTCATTTAGTAAGGGATGAAGATGAACCAGGGCCATCACAGGAACAGGAGGAGGAGGAGGCAGAAAACATAAATATGGTGGTAACCACCCAATCCCTATCCCTGAGTGAGCTGCGACATATGCAAAAAGATTTCAGCAGTCGTCCAGGTGAGCACATTGTCACCTGGCTACTCCAATGCTGGGATAATGGGGCCAGTGGCCTGGAATTAGAGGGTAGGGAAGCCAAGCAGCTGGGATCCCTTTCTAGGGAAGGGAGCATTGACAAAGTGATTGGAAAAGGGGCACAAGCCCCAGCCTCTGGAGGCGACTCCTGTCAGGCATGAAGGAAAGGTATCCCTTCAAGGAAGATGTTATATGTCACCCAGGCAAGTGGAGCACCATGGAGAGAGGTATCCAGTACCTGAGGGAATTAGCCATGCTGGAGGTGATTTATGATGACCTGGACAACAAGCAGTTATCCAAAGATCCAGATGAAGTTAAGTGCACACAATCCATTTGGCGGAAGTTTTTATGGAGCGCATCATCATCGTATGTCAGCTCATTGGCAGTAACGACCTGGAAAGATGGAGAGGGACAAACGGTGGATGAATTGGCTGGTCAACTCCAACAATATGAAGAAAGTCTCTCTTCCTCCCTATGATCCTGTGTCTTGGCTGTGGAGATAGTGTCCCAGGAGTTCCAGCAACACAAAGAGGATATGTCCTACTCCTCACATGTATGGACCAGTATCTCTGCCGTTAGGAGTAAGTGTCCCTCTGCTCAAGAGACAGGATATAGTGGATACATGCCACGGGTCACCCTATGGTTTTACCTTTGTGACCACGGAGAGGACATGAGGAAGTGGGATGGAAAATGGGCATCCACCCCAGAGGCATGGGTATGTGAGTTGCAAGAAAAAACAATGACAAAAGGGGGTTCTTCCAGGAAAACTGCTGCTCCAGTTTCCAGTGGACAGTTCCCCAGACACAGTAGAAGGGATGATTTTATTTCCAGTCTTAATAAAGGGACTTCTGATTTGTATTTACAAGAAGTGAGTAACTAATACTATGAGGAGGACTAGAGGGGCCCTGCCTCCAGGCAGGTGGAGGAAAGGGACAACTGAGTTTACTGGACTGTGTGCATTTGATGGCCTGGCACATCAGATCCACAGGAGTATAAGGCTCTAAGTAGTCACTGGTGCACAGTGTACCCTAATGCCATCAAGCTATACAGTGGGAGAACCCATCTGTATTTCTGGAGTGACAGGGGGATCCCAACAGCTAACTGTACTGGAAGCCGAAGTGAGCCTAACTGGGAATGAGTGGCAAAAGCAGCGAATTGTGACTGGCCCAGAGGCTCCGTGCATCCTTGGCATAGACTACCTCAGGAGAGGGTATTTCAAGAACTCAAAAGGGTACCAGTGGGCTTTTGGTATAGCTGCCTTGGAGACGGAGAAAATTAAACAGCGATCTACCTTGTCTGGTCTCTCCGAGGACCCTTCTGTTGTGGCATTGCTGAGGGTCAAAGAACAATGGGTGCCAATTGCTACCACAAGGGTGCACCAGCAGCAATATCATACCAACCGAGACTCCCTGATTCTCATCCATAAGCTGTTTCATCGACTGGAGAGCCAAGGAGTGATCAGCAAGACTCACTCACCCTTTAACAGTCCCATATGGCCAGCGCAAAAGTCTAATGGAGAGTGGAGACTAACAGTAGACTATTGTGGCCTGAATGAAGTTGCGCCGCTGCTGAGTGCTGCCATGCTGGTCATGCTAGAACTTCAATATGAACTGGAGTCAAAAGCAGCCAATTGGTGTGCCACAACTAATACTGCTAATGCGTTCTTCTCAATCCCTTTGGCAGCAGAGTGCAGGCCACGGTTTGCTTTCAGTTCGAGGGGCATCCAGTACACCTGGAATTGACTGCCCCAGGGGTGGAAACACAGCCCTACCATTTGCCATGGACCGATCCAGACGGCACTGGAACAGGGTGAGGCTCTGGACACCTGCAATACATTTATGACATCATCATGTGGGGCAACACAGCAGAAGGGTTTTTTGAGAAAAAGAAGAAAATAGTCCAAATCCTTCTGAAAGCTGCTTTTGCCATAAAACAAAGTAAGGTCAAGGGACCTGCACAGTAGATCCAGTTTTTAGGAATCAAATGGCAAGATTAATGTCGTCAGATCCCAATGGATGTGATCAACAAAATAAAAGCTATATGTCCACCAACTGGCAAAAAGGAAACACAAACTTTCTTAGGCATTGGGGGTTTTGGAGAATGCATATTCCAAATTACAGTCTGATCACAAGCCCTCTCTATCAAGTGACCTGGAAGAAGAACCATTTCAAATGGGGCCCTGAGCAACAACAAGTGTATGAAGAAATTAAACAGGAGATAGTTCATGAAGTAGCCCTTGGGCCAGTCCGGGCAGGACAAGATCTGAAAAATGTGCTTTACACTGCAGCCGGGGAGAACTTCTCTACCTGGAGGCTCTGGCAGAAAGCACCAGGGGAGACTCGAGGTTGATCCCTAGGGTTTTGGAGTTGGGCATACAGATGAACCGAGGTCTGCTATACTGCAACTGAGAAAGAGATATTGGCAGCATATGAAGGGTTTGAGCTGCTTTGGAAGTGA
The DNA here is from genome assembly GCF_034638445.1 of Ciconia boyciana. Classification (NCBI taxonomy): domain Eukaryota; kingdom Metazoa; phylum Chordata; class Aves; order Ciconiiformes; family Ciconiidae; genus Ciconia; species Ciconia boyciana. Next base: position 6,576,938 of record NC_132935.1, read on the forward strand.
TTGGTACTGAAGCACAGCTCCTCACGGCCCCCTGAGTGCTGGTGCTGGACTGGATGTTCAAAGGGAGGGTCCAGTCTACAGATCATGCAACTGATGTTATGTGGAGTAAGTGGGTCTCACCGATCACACAACAGGCTTGAACAGGAAACTCCACTCACCCAGGAATCGTGGAAGTGATCATGGAATGTCCGGAAGGCAAAGATTTTGGAATATCGCCAGAGGAGGAGGTGAGACGTGCTGAAGGGCCTCCACTGTATAATAAACTGTCAGAAAATGATGAGTAATGTGTCCTGTTCACTGATGGGTCCTGTCGTATTGTAGGAAAGCATTGGAGGTGGAAGGCTGCTCTATGGAGTCCTATATGAGAAGTTGTAGAAACTGCTGAAGGAGAAGGGGAATCAAGGCAATTTGCAGAAGTGAAAGCCATCCAGCTAGCTTTAAATATTGCTGAAGGAAAAAAGTGGCCAGTGCTCTATCTCTACACTGAGTCATGGATGGTGGCAAATGCCTTGTGGGGGTGATTACAGCAATGGAAGCAGAGCAACTGGCAGCACAGAGGCAAACCCATCTGGGCTGCCGCATTGTGGCAAGATATTGCTGCCCGGGTAGAGGCCCTGGCTGTAAAAGTACATCACATAGATGCTCACGTACCCCAGAGCTGGGCCACTGAAGAACATCAAAACAATGAGCAGGTGGATCAGGCTGCTAAGATGGAAGCGGCTCAGGTGGATCAGGCTGCTAAGATGGAAGCAGCTCAGGTGGATCTGGACTGGCAGCATAAGGGTGAATTATTTATAGCTCAATGGGCCCATGACACCTCAGGCCATCAAGGAAGAGATGCAACATATAGATGGGCTCGTGATCGAGGGGTGGACTTGACCATGGACACTATTGCACAGGTTATCCATCAATGTGAAATATGAGTTGCAATCAAGCAAGCCAAGTGGCTAAAGCCTCTCTGGTATGGAGGATGATGGCTGAAAGATAAATATGGGGAGGCCTGGCAGACTGATTGTATCATATCACACTCCCACAAATCCACCAAGGCAAGCGCCAATGGTGCAAGCAACCACCGGATGGCTGGAAACATATCCCGTGCCCCATGACACCGCCCGGAACACTATGCTGGGCCTTGAAAAGCAAGTCCTATGGAGACATGGCACCCCAGAAAGAATTGAGTCAGACAATGAGACTAATTTCCAAAAAAAACTATAGACACCTGGGCCAAAGAACACGGCATTGAATGTGTATATCACATCCCCTATCATGCACCAGCCTCTGGGAAAATTGACAATACAATGGACTGTTAAAGACTACACTGAGAGCAATTGTGCTGGGACGTTCAAACATTGGGATACATATTTAGCAAATGCCACCTGGTTAGTCAACACTAGGGGATCTGCTAATCAAGCTGGCCCTGCCCAGTCAAAACTTTTATGTACTGTTGAGGAGGATAAAGTCCCTGTAGTGCACATAAAAAATATGCTGGAGAGGACAGTCTGGGTTATTCTTGCCTTAGGCTAGGGTAAAGCTATCCATGGGATTGCTTTTGTTCAAGGACCTGCGTGCACTTGGTGGGTGATGAGGAAGGATGGGGAAGTCCAATGTGTACCTCAAGGGGATTTGATTTTGGGTGAGAGTAGCCAATGAACTGAATGGTATGATGTTAATTGCTATATAATACTGTATGTCATCACTTTTATGGTTGCTATATGCTATATCTACGGTATCTCAGTAAGAATCACCCACATTAATGAAGAATGAACTTTGATGAAACTGAGCAAAGTGCAGCAATGATAGAACCGGACAAATGCAGCAGTAATGGAACTGGAACTGGTTTCAGCATGCAGCAATCCAACACCACGCTCCATCTCTCCTGCTCTGAAGAACTGTTATGACAGATGGAGCCCCAAGTCGTGGACTAAATGAACAAAAGGGACATTTAGAGGGATGACCCATAGACTAAGGGAATGATATCTGTATGTATATATTAAAAGACAGGAAACGTGGGGGTGATTAATTTGAATGTATTGGAAAGTGTAGAACCTGGCCATGACATAGATGGTATAGAATAAGGGGTGGATACTGTCCTGGCTTCGGCTGGAATAGAGTTAATTTTCTTCCTAGTAGCTGGTAGGTAGCTGATAATTTTTTTCCTAGTGCTGTGGTTTGGATTTAGGATGAGAATAATGTTGATAACACACTGATGTTTTAGTTGTTGCTCAGTAGTGTTTACACTAGTCAAGGACTTTTCAGCTTCCCATGCTCTGCCAGGTGCACAAGAAGCTGGGAGGAGACACAGTCAGGACAGCTGACCCCAACTGGCCAAAGGGCTATTCCATACCATATGATGTCATGCTCAATATATAAGCTGGGGGGAGTTGGTTGGGGGCAGTGCCAGCTGCTTGGGCACTGGCTGAGCATCAGTTGGTGGGTGGTGAGCAATTGCATCGTGCATCACTTGCTTTGTATATTTTATTTTTTAATTCTTTTTTTTTTTTTTTTTACTTTATTTCAGTTATTAAACTGTTCTTATCTCAACCTCCGAGCTTCCTCGCTTTTATTCTTGTGATTCTCTCCCCCATCCCACCAGGGGTGGGGAGTGAGCGAGCCCCTGCGTGGTGCTTAGTTGCCTGCTGGGGTTAAACCACAACACCCTTCTCTGGACCCCCTGCAACATGTCCATGTCTTGCCTTTGCTGAGGACTCCACAGCTGGATGCAGTGCTCCAGCTGGGGTCTCACCAGAGTGGAGTAGAGAGCAGAATCACCTTCCTCGACCTGCTGGCCACGCTTCTTTTGATGCAGCCCAGGATACGGTTGGCTTTCTGGGCTGCAAGTGCACAAGTTGGCTCATGTCCTGCCTTTCATCTATCAGTACCCCCAAGTCCTTCTCTGCAGGGTTACTCTCAATCCCTTCATCCCCCAGCCTGTAATGATACCAGGGATTGCCCCGACCCAGGTGCAGGACCCTGCACTTGGCTTTGTTGCACCTCATGAGGTTCACACAGGCCCACTTCTCCAGCTTGTCCAGGTCTCTCTGGATGGCATGCCCTCAGGCGTGTCAGCTGCACCACTCAGCTTGGTGTCACCTGCAAACTTGCTGAGGGTGCACTCGATCCCCCTGTCTATGTCATTGATGAAGATATTAAACAGTACTGGTCCCAATATAGACCCCTGAGGGACATCACTCGTCACCAATCCAATCACCACTACCATTTGGATATTGAGCCGTTGACCACTACCCTTTGGATACGGCCATCCAACAATCCAAGTTATCTAAGTCTCCTTCATATAATTTGTACCTCCTGGTGCAAATCTGTCTTTGTCTTTTGTTTTTCATGATCTGACTTATTATTTTGCCCTTTCTCTCCATTAATAGAAGTATTAATCGTTTTGGGGAGTGGGAGAAGAAGGGAAAGGGATTTTCAAGATATGTTACCAGTGATTATACTTCCAAACTGACAAAAAAGTGCTGTTTCCAAATTTAGTACCATGCACTAGATTGGAAGACAGCAATGCACCATAAATTACTGTATTTATGACAAGCTATACAATTTATGGACCATTTTGCCAATTTTCTGTGACAAGTGTACAAGAATGATTGAAAAAATAGCACCCCATTAGGTACCAAATTCAATGGAAATTTATAGCCACCTAGATTTCCACACCTGCAGGAATTAGTGTAAACAGTTTTTCCCCTCCTCCCCCAATCTTGAACACTTCATGCCTGTACCCATAGTATGAAATAAACAGCATTCATCCATTAGGTAAATAAGCGTGTGTGTGTTGAGGACAAAGCTTTTTTTTTTCTTCTTTTTTTTTTTTTTTTTTTTTTCTGTATTGTATGTCTGTGCACAGGTTTCCCAGGGGACCATGCAGATAAAGAGCAATTTGTGAAAAAGCCTGAGTTGGGGAACAGAAGAAGGGAGCTTGCTGCAATTTATGTGGTAGGAAGGCTTCTATCATAGATTTAAACTCAGCATCCTTGCAAACATGATAAAGACCAATGATATTTGTATTAGAGATAGGTGATTTTCCCCATCTGTGTTTCTACTAACATCTAAAATAACTTGTAAATAATGTAGCCCACACAATAATAGTGTGTCACCTTTGTAAATCAAACCTTACATAAACTAGTAAACAGGAAGAAAAAAGAGACAGTAGCTAATTGAGCAGCTAATTATGCTTGACAAGCTCCTCAGCTAGCATATGCTAATTTTCCTGGTTAGGAGGCTGGGCTGGAGCTTAGGAAACTTTTCCTTTAATGTCTAATATCCTGTTCCTCACAGATAACTAAGACTCGATTTTTAAAAGATCACTTTAGGCTGTTAAATCCATCTGGATGCTCCTAAATCCAGCATTTAAATTCTCAAAGACCCCTACTTAGTTACTTCTGAAAGAATTCTGGCTTTTCAGATTTCTCCAATGTAGCCTACAAGTATATCAATACCAGGCACGCTCAGAATTGCCTATGGTCCTGGCATTTTAGAGGGACAGGTAGGGTCTAAGTGTTTTGAGGACTTAGATACTGTGCCAAGCAACTTATCAGCAGGGCCCATAGTCAGGCATCATGGCATGCACCTGCTGGTTTATGTTCTGTATCTCCTATATCTAAGGAAATGCAAGGTAATCCCTCACCATTTTTACTACTTTAATATTTACCAGAGCTTGTTGTTCTTCTTTTCTTCTTTTCTTCTCTTCTTCTCTTCTTCTTTTCTTCTTGTCTTGTTTTCCTGAGTGGATTTGAAAGCATACCTCCTATGTGGGTATTCTAATCACCAAACTAGAATATTCTGCATGAGACTCCCTCAATCCATACTGCTACAGCAGTTCTGCTTTGCATGAGACAATTAAATATTCTGTGGACTAGAGGCAATCAGAATAGAAGTTAGGGTTGAAGAATGAAGGGGATAAGGTTGGCTGAGGGAAATGTGGCTTTGTAAACCTATATGGGGACTTCCACTACAGTGCTGAAAGACCTTGGAATTAAGCTTTGTTTCCACTTAACAGCAGTAGCTGCTTAGTTGTAGTCACCTAAATAAATTCTGTTTCTCAGAACTCTGTAAAAACAAGGTAATAGTAATTCTTGATAGTTACTGGGTTAAACACATCAAGGACTGTGAGATGATCAGGAGCCCTTGTGGTTGGCCACTTTTGAGGAAAAAACCCAAACCAAACAAAACAAAAGCCCAACAACCCATCTAGAATGTGTAGACATAGACAGATCTGTGATTTAATCAGGCTAACACTGATTGTTATATATGTGCCTCTGTATGATACTACATTGAAAAATGGGTCTGATTATGCTCTATTTTCCTCTAAGTAAGCTCTGATTTACATGGGTAGAAAAAGAAGAGATTAATCTCAATGTTCTGTCAAGGTCACTCAATGACTTTGGCCATGTACATCTAATACTTCTTTTCCAAGCATGAGTCTTTTTTTCACATCACACTTTTTCTTTCTAAATTTTATGATTCTAGTTTCTATGAAAATAATAGTGTAAAAGGAACTTCTTTTTCTCCCTGAACATGAAATCAAAATGCAGCATAACAACATTAACTATGATTCCATGTTGTTGCAGACTGGTTGAGTCACTGTACCATGCTTTGTACTCCATAACACTGGTGTGTTGGGTCATATAACTTGGGTCTTTCCAGATGAGTATAACCAAAATATGCAGATGTTAGCCCCAAGGGGAATGTATTACAATGAAAGAAAAATAAATTAATTAACCAGACAATACAACATAATTTATTTCCTCCAGAGAGTATATTTTCAGTGCATATTTTATTTCAATAAAATTGTCTTATACAAGATTTCCCAGTACCACTTTCAATCCAACTTCAAATGTATAACATCCTCAGAATATAAATGATAGTTTACCTAATGTAACTTGGAGATTCATCTCAGACTCAAGACTACTGATTAGTGTTCTTATTTGCAAAAGATGATGGGTATGTAACTGACAAATTTTGAGACAGAATACTTACATGCCTCTTGTGTCCCGGACTCAGGTTTATTTTTGTCTCTTCTTGTGTTCCCTTCCTCTGCTAACTCTATATCTCGTGAGGTCTGAATGAATCATCACAGCTAAGTTTTGTAACATAAATAAATAAATAAATAAAGGGAAGAAGACTGTTTCTGGTAATGAAGCACTTTCTGGAAGGTAGTAAACAACAGCAGGCTACCTCCTGGGTCCATTTAGTAAAGAAAGTTCCTTTTAATACGGAGATTATTTTCCCGCTGTTTGGAGACTGCCCTAAATCAAACAGGGAGTAGCCTGTCTTCTACCATCATCTATGATTACATAATCATAAAATATGGTTGAGATAATTTAAGTGGCAAGAGGATATCCTCCTGTTAGCAACACATCACATGTACTGCCTTGAGACACTCCCTAGTATTTAAGCCAAAAGAAACCCAGCTCAGGTGTAAGCCACATGCATATAGAAAGCTCAGACTTTGCCACTGTAAGTAATTTACTTACACTATAAGTATAGTATATAAGTATAAATGCTTCCCTGAAGATAAACAACAAATTGCCCTTTTTTCTGTGGCTGTAGTACATACTTAAGATTACATCTCTTACATTCTGGAGGAGTAGCTTTTTTTTTTGCACTTTACAATTAGCATAAGCCCCTTCTGATTATTTTAGCCCATTTGTCTCTGTAATGTGTTCCATAACTAATAACTGCCAAAGTTGACAGCAGGATCCCTGACTGAAAGAGAATTTGAAATAAGAGCATAAAATGAATATCTGTTCATTTTTTTTGGATGGGTTTTACCATGTAACTGAAAACATGCTATTGGAGGAGAGAAGAAAAAGAAGTGGGAAGGGAGGGAAAAGCAAAAGCACTTTATGGGTGAGCATGTCAATCACAAGGTTGAAGAAAAAAAAAAACACAGATAACACCATGGTCAAATCCATAAAACTAATAACTTGCTTGAAAAGGTGAATTTGACCTAGATATGTTTCATGAGCAAAATACGTTCACTCAATATTCTGATCCCTGAAGACTAATATGAAGGATTCATTAAGTTACCCACAGAGGTACCTATAGATGAATGTGCAGAGAATGGAGCTGACTGCACTGCTGTTTTGTAATCCTATAGCTCTAATGATCATCCCTGCTTTAGTGAGTATGGAATCAGAGAAAAGATATTACAGAATTATAAAGCAAGATGCCTTAATTTCAACCAGTCAGCATTGCATATTGATATTTGAACTTATAGAATTTCCTATAAAATGTTTTGGGTTTTCTTGGGGAAATGTTGTGATGTGATTGAAGGTTGTGAACAGTAGAAACTCCTCACAATCCACCTACGAAGGTGCCAAGTAGTCTTTCTAGTTATTTGTGTTATTTAAACAAGTTTTATACAAGTTCATTATGTGTTGTATTTTTTTGGTGGTGCCATTCCTCCAGCTATGATAAACACAGAAAAAAGAAGGCCAAGAACTCCTAGAGGCAGTGACGTTCCTATCAGATTTACTGTTATAACTGACATTACTGTATTTATTTACAAAGTTTATCAGTTAAAATGTACTTAGCTGGCTTCAGCAGTAGAAGAGACACCTTCAGCAGCAGAAGGATATCCTGATGGAGGAGAACTTACTTGCAGCTGGGAGAAAATGTTGTTTCTATCAGAGGAATGTAACCAGTGGGATATAGAAAGTTGGTTCAATGCCATCCCCATCACTTGCACTGATGTCAGACATATGGTAGAGCAGGGATTGGGTAACATTATCAGTCACTGTGGTAAAATACCTGCTGCCCTTCCTGCCTCAGAGCAGGAATTGGCATCAGTTTTGCTCAGGCAAGTAAATATTAGGAGGACACAGAGTTTGTTTTTTCTAGCTGTAATTTACTCTACAGAAATTCAATCTCATGTATAAGTATCACTTCTACCATATAGCACTGGGCTGATGGAGGATTTCAGCACTGCTGAGACTTCTGCATAGGAGTGTGCACCATTCCTCAATACTTCTGCATCCCCCAGATCGTGTTTGCCTTAACACTCTCTGAGTGCTCACCTCCACACATGACGGACTATGGCAGAGGTAATGGGGAGTGAAGGCTGCAACTGCATCCTACCTCCTTTATTTGGGATATTAGATTTATCAAGCTCTTACCTCCTTTTTTCTAACTTCAAAATCTCAGTTTCTCAATGCTTTCCTTATTGAAGCTGGCTTTAAAAATGGAAGTAGTATTACAGCTAAGAAACAACCAAATAATCAAGCAAACTGAAAAATCCAGCAATAAATCCCACTCTCTTGCTCTGTCAGTCTTGTTAATTGCCACTTTATTTAATACCTTCCTCTTCTGCTAAAGGTTATTAAGAAGGATGTTGAAGACAGACACACTTTTAAGCTGGTATTTTATTAGACAGAGATTACACTGTGAGATTTCCATCTAGGCTCTCACACTAGGGACTCCCTCTGCTCACTGGTCCATAATGACTGACCTACATATCTCTGCCGACCAAGGTTTTGCTGGATGACTGCATTACCCAGCAGAATTTGACTCCCCTCACTATATTCATTTGTCACAGCAATTAAACCCATGTGTTGATTTATTGAGTGCAGGCCTGGTGTGAAATGTAGGAATGCACATGATTCATTCTTCTCTTTCTGACATTACACTACTTCTGCCCAAATTGCATTTGGCTGTCTTCATGTTGTTTTTAACTTGCTTAGAATTACTTTTGGCTTCTAGAGACAAATAATGACTATATCCCTTCATTTTGTAATATCTCTTTCTTTCCCTATCTCACCCTTTCTCCTTTATTTTTAACCTTTATGTTGTTCATTGATGCCATGTCTTCCCTTTACTGACTGATCTGGAATTTATTCCATCCCTCCACAACCATTCTCTTGTGAAACTCTTAGTAAGTCTTGAAGATGCATTGTAACCCTGGCTGGGGATCTGTGTTGGAAATGTGTACAAAACCCCAAAAGATAATCTAGGGCTAATGCTTCTTCAGTTAGCTTCTTCAATAGATGGATGACGGCTATGTCCTTTGAAAATTAAGAATTGTAAAGGGTTTTATCACAAAGGCTATGGGGTATGCTCCTGGATATAAATGGGTAATTGCCAAATGCAGGATGGCACAGTGAGGAAACTGGGGGCCAAGTTTCATCAGATACTTTGGGTGTAAATCATACAGTCTGTGTATGTGGTGTGAAAACATAGCTGGAAAGATTTTGGGGAGAAGACCTGTATTGAAACCTTCACCAAAATATTCACCCTTGATTACAATACTTACGAAAAGACATGGAAATGGCCTGATACCCCAAACCACTTCACATCCACATCCCTCAAGGAAATTCAAAGCTCTCTTGCTCAGGACTTGGATCTGAAAAAGGATTTAACTAAAGAGTCTGAGTTCAGTTGTGATCTTCATATGTTTGCTTCATTCTCCCCTCCAGCCCTCGTGGTACCCACACTGTGCAGACAATAGAATATTTGACATTACAGTGAGCCAGGAAGCAGAGTTTTGTTTCAGACAGGGCTGAGCATACCTGTGCTAAGGTCATATACTCTGGTTCTTTGGGAGAGACAAACAGCCTTTCTCTCTTCATGCATGCTTACCATGGCAGGGACCACAGAAAACCCTTGGTCACTTTTTTTTCAAGCTTAGTCCTGGAGGAGGCAGAGAGCAGTCCTGCTCCCGATTCTTCTAGGATAAAACCTATGCGGTTGTAGTGTTCCCTAAGGAACACCAACGGCTCAGTTCCTTCCTCAAACAGAGAAGTTCCAAGCCCATGGTTTCTCCTCCAGGAGAAAATCTTTAAAGAAAAGTGGGACAGAAGAGGGGAATGCAAGAAAGAAAGAAAAAAAGTATAATATTCTGAAAAGGGCAAGTTGTCCCTGTCATTCAGGGCACACTCAGAGGTTAAAGCAAAGGACTTCAACCCTCTGTCACAACAAGGTGATTTTCACACTCTTAGTGAATATTCTTATTATTTTGGTGTTGTACTAAATGCAGACAAGCAATAGAAAAAGGATTGAGTGTTAATTATGCATATTTTCAACCCTTTGCTGTTGTACAATTTCCTAATGAAATGGGTTTGGGGCAATGAGCAGAATGGACAAACATGATTTTAGGGTAGTCTTGGGAAAAATGTCCCAATACTGACAGAAAGAGGGATCTGAATGAACTTTCTTGTCTTTGTCATCATTATGGTGCTCACCAGATCCCATGGTGTTGGGACCCTTGGGGGAGACTGACTTGTCCCACTCTACACAGTGATCCCAGATAGGTTTCACTGGGATTTAACACTCTCACGAGCTAGAGCGTGCATGCCCTAGTCACATGAGGGGGAAACAAGACTATTGATTTTGTGAAAGCAAATGAATTGGTCAGCCTTCACCTCTGTTTGTTGTTTCTCTGAACTTTAAAATAGGGAAACAACACACTTTTACCTTATGGTGGTTTTAATTCACCAATCTTTGCTGCATGGTTACTGACCAGTAAGAAGGAATGTGCTTCACAGCATATTTAAGACACAGACTAGAATCAAAGAATACATTTTTCTGATTATTCCTCACATTATACATGTACTATGTGGGGCTGGCACAACAGCACAGGATTAACAAAAGTCATAATATCAAGGAAAGCTCTCATTTGTTTCAAGTACTGAAGCTCTAAGTGTTTGTAAACAACACATTCACATTCGTCTTCTCCATTGCCTTAAGACTTGTCAACAGTTGTATTAATCTGCTTTTTAAACTCTTCCCCCTATGATGACCTTAAACCTTGCCACAATCTACCAAAAAAAGTGACATTTGGAATTGAATAAAATATATATATAAATAACTGGCGCAAATCATCCTCTATACAATAAAAAATCCCCAGTGTCACTTCTTTCTAAAGACAGTCAGACAAACAGGATGAGAAGGATAGCAAGGAGGAGTTTCCTTGGCAACAAGCACTTGAAAGGATTCAGAATTTCCCCCTTCTTTCTAAGACTCGAACTTTTGTTGTTTTTTGTTTGTTTGTTTGTTCTTTTTTTCCCTTTAGACAGTCTTGTGTGAAGGGGAGGCAGGAATGTGAATCAAGCCACTGAACCTAATCACTCCCAGCTGCCAGAGGTGGTTGCATACATCAGACACATGATTTGGACGCTGTTAGGGCTTTGAATTGGCTGCTCCTTATGATGGACTCCACCACCTCTTGAGTGAGAAGCAAACTCTCCTTGATGTGTTCAGAATCAGACCTTGTGGTTAGTCCTGTTGGGATTCATTCACTCACCCACTGTTTTTTTCATGTTTTTCTTTTCTTTCCCTTAAGGGTAAGCCAAGAAATGGTGTAGGAAAATTAGATCCAATAAGCAACTTACATGATTAAAAGATTTTAAGACCCAGGTTCATTTCACCTAATTTTAGACGCCTAAATGAGAAACAGCTATCAGAGTGGAATCACTGTACATTCCCATTCAGCTGACAAACATCTGGAGTAATACAGATCTTTGTTGGGCTGTTTTGTCTTCTGCAGGCACAGTCCAGATGTATTCATTCACAGATGCTAGAATGACTATGCTTCTTCATTATGTATCTTACTGTGCATCTAAGGTCCTTAGAGACTATTTATTTCCATGAAAACAGCTCAAAGAACAGAAGAATTCAAGCTTACAATAGCTTACATTCAGTCCTGCAGTTACAAATCTGTTTTTCTTTCTATTCATTCCTCCAATTTTCAAAATCCAACAAATATTATTTGATGGTTTCAGGCTTCTTCAACTCTGTTCGGGTCCCTGGAACTACTCCAGATTTACACCAGTGAGCTGAGATGAATAGGGTTAATTAAACCTACAGACATGCAGGATGAAATTTGGGTCCCGTTGAAATCAATGGGAAACTGCCATCCCATTGAGTAGAGCAGTTGTCATTCATAGATTTAGTAGGCACGTCTTTAATGAGGAATCAAGTCAAAATATCTGTATTCAAGTTAGCCTGATATGCATGAGGAAGACCACAGTAATGCTCTTTTACTGTTGCTATTTTTCCATTTACTCAAGTGTATTCTTAACTCTGCATCAGTTTTCAGTACAAGCTGTTTTATGAAGTCTGGTAGGAGAACTTCTTGTCTGGGCATCTCGAACAAACTATAAGGCGGTGATTGAGGACTCATAACTCTTTCCTGTATTTAGTCTATAGGATGTGCATGGTAGGAGTTGTTAAATTGTGTTGCCTAGGTTTCTGTCCTCTGTGAACTAATCTAACAAACTTGATAACAGCACTATTGTTGTGTGAAGGAACATTGTGTGTGGATGCAAACCAACAATTAGAGGCAATGGCCAAGTAATAACCTGCATTACTTCTACACTGGAGACAACCTCTTTCTTTTGAGTCCTATGACAGTTTTTTGTCATTAGATAGAGGAAAAAAAGGACCTGGATAAAAGCAGAGATAAGTTTGAGATAATGGGCTTTCATTTATAAAAAAATAAATATATATATCACACATAAAGGGTCAAGGGCAGGCATCTTGGACAAGGTAGCCAGGCTGAATTAAGGTCAATATCAGAGACATGGATGGAAATTCTGTGACCTTTAGTACTCAGATAGTCAGGCTGATAGATCAGAGATTCATAGAAGAGCCTGTGAAATAAGCAGGGGAAATATGAACTTTCAAAGAGGAGCAGATTGGGACACAGAGCAAGAGGCCCTATTTACTTTATGTGAGCTTTGATCTCTTTGAATTTAATATCTGGAGTATTATATAAAGCAATATGAAGCTTATACCCTGCTTTTGTTTATTTGGAAAAAGCTTACATGATCTTTGGAAGTAATTAGGGTATTTTGGTGGTTGTGTTTTTTCATAACAGCTATTCCACACATTCATTTGTTTTCATAATAATTAATTTGAACAAACTCCAGAAATATGTTTTAGTACATTTGCAATTCCCAATAGAATAAGGGAAATTGCATTTTTACATCAGAGGACAAATCAGTGACTCTTTCTTCTGGATGCCCCGGAATCATGCAAATAACAACCCACTGGGAACCTTGCAAAGTCTCAACTTCTTATTTGTTTAACCATAATTGCATATTTATAAATTACAGCAGACTTTTCTAATTAATTTTGTATCATGTGAATAACATTGGTTTGTAACAGTCTGTTATATTAGTAAAATCATTGCCAAGAAAACATAGCAGTCTGGAGTCACATTTGGTTTGAAGGGAAATGAAAGGCAGCCAGAGCAGAGACTAGCCTTTTGTTTCACTCTTGAGAGGTAATTACCAACTCCAAAATACGAAGATAAAAGCCTTTCAGTAAACTGACACCTTCTACACATTAAGTCCCCAGAATGTTTTTAATTCTGGCAGACACAAAGTAGATGTACAAATAAAAACATGATTTTGAGTCAAGCCAACTAAAGCAATATTATTTGGCAAAAAGGTGGTTATGATGGATTTCCTTCTGCGCCTAAGCAGTCAGCATATGGAACAGTGCAAGGACCCATCCTAAGATGTGCAAAACTATCTATGGTTACTCTGGATGCTTAGGTCTTTCTGCAATCAAACCTGTGGTCTGTGTAGTCAGGGGATCATTTGGATATGAGCTGGCAGATATGACACATGATTTATGGGAAATCCATAAACCACAGCAGCTGGAAGCCAGGCAGGATGTCTCAAAGGGCATTAAATGCCTGTGTTTAGGTAACAGAATCCTTCCCTTGAGCTCTACAAGTCCATAGTACAAGGTCTTCATTCTGCCTGAGATCAAGCAGCTTACAAATCACATCTGTTTTTACAAGGAAAATCTTGTTATGGGCATCTGATTGGCAGAGCTAAGAATTTCTTTTTAGTACAATTAATGTATTAACTTCCTAAGCAAAAATACTACAGTTCTTCTTACCAGGCCAGGCATACTGCTATACAATTATCATTAATAATGCACTTAAGACCAATTTAGACAAACTCTAGTATTTGCCCTCTTTTTTGTTGTTACACTCAGCCTTCCAGTGTCTCTCTGACTGTGAAGGTTAACGTTGCCTGTTTTTCCCAAGGGGGAAGGGATTATGACAAGTTACCAATAACCCAGGTTCTTCATCCATCTTCACATGATGCTTATGGTGAGGAAGTTCTTAATCCATAGTTTGGGGAGCTTCCTGGATATATTTTGATATGTTTTCTTAACACATCTGCTTTTTTTCACTGGTTACCAGCTAAAGTTTGAAGCTACACCATCACCTTTCCCCTCTTCAATTAACACAAAGACCTGATGTTTTTACGCAATGACTACCCAGGTTTGCTAGACCTTTCCATACATGGCATTGACAGAGCTAAGCTAAAATGATTAAAGCTAAAACAATTTAGGCAATAGTTACCTGACAGCTAGACAACTGTTATCACAGCTAAAATAGACTAAAATCAGTTCAGGCTGAGAGTAGCCTGGACAAATCCTGATGCCAACTTTTGTGAGTTCTTTGGTTATTTTTGCATTATGTCATCACCTAGGTGGCATAGCTGGAGCTGTCATACAGTGCCACAACCTGTCTTTCTGGTAGCTGAATGTGCTCTGAAGGTGCTTCTAAGATAAGGGTTTATCCAAGGGTTCCTCTTCTGGAAATGCCCCCCAGGGTCTTTTCAAAGATCTCTAAGAAGCAAGGAATACATAGAGTGGGCATTTTGGCCTGGAAGATACTTTCAGTAAAGAGGTAGTCAGGGAGTCTCCTCTCAGTTTTGCCATGGACCTGAAGGTTTGCCTTGGGTATGTGACCTCTCTTTGTACTTTTCACTCTTAACTTGTATCAATAAGAAAATTATGTGAGGACTGTCCTGCATTCCAAAAAAATGCAGCACTAGTGCTGCCTGAACGTTAAGAAGGTCACCAAAATCTCTGGCCTGAGTAGTCTAGCTGACAATTTTTCTCCTCAGAAATGTGAAATTCTTTAACTCAAGGGTTAAAAAAACAAAAATAATTCATTTTTAAAGGAATTAAAAAAGGTTTAAATATTCCTTAGGGTTTTCTTCTCTCTCAGATTTACAGAATGAAATCTCATAGAGCCAAGGATCATTGCAAACCTTTACAGCTGATTCCTCACCTTCAGTATGGGGTTTTCAATTATTTTTAAAACTTTTATCTTTAATGGTAGCACAAAGCTGTGTGGACATGAAACACAGGCAAACAAAACCATTTTTCTCTCTGGAGAGAAAATGAGAGAGAATAAATTGCACATGACCAATGTTAGTCACATTATTTGATGTACTGCTGGCAGGTATCCAAATATTACAGTGATGATGGTGGAATAATAACTTATAAAGAGCACAATACTAAAGATTATTAGAATTAATGCCTCCCTTGTCCATCTCATTCACTTGATCAGTAACGGATCAGTATGAAGGCTATTTGCAGTGCAAATCTTAATTGCAAAGAGGAATTTGAACCTGTTGTAGCAAACTTTACTAAGAAATCTAGAATTTAAAAAAGACTACTGCCTATTTTTTTAAATTTCGCAAAGAAACTCCGCTGGATTCTGATTGTATAAAATCTAGAATTTAAAGAAGACTACCGCCTATCTTTTTAATTTGGCAAAGAAACTCTGTTGGATTCTGATTGTATAAAGTCTGATTAATAAACAGTGTAAATAAGCATTGCTTCATTGATGACCGCTGCTTAGCCCTCAGGAAACACATGTTGTTGGAGTACACTAAGTAATCCTAATGAATTCAACAGAGTTGTGATGATTTAAACCAGCTGAAAATATGGCCCATATTGTCCCGTTCATATCCTATTGCTGACAAGCATCATGAGAAACAGTGGCTGCCCGCGTCACAGTTCTGCAGACACATGTGAGCAACACCATGTGCAAAAAAAAACAGTGGAAAAAGCATACTTCATGCTGCTTGCTGCTGCTTGGATTTTTTTCTGTTGCATTATAGCAATTTTTGCATTCAAGATTAGCATTCTTATTTTTAATATGTTTGCTTACATGAAATACAGATTGTAATTAAATGTCAGGCTGCTTAATTGTGCTTTCATTTGTATAAATTAGAATGTTGTTATAGAAAAAGAGAAGAAATAAAACCTTTCATTCCCCTGTCAATATTATATCTGAATTAATAGTTAAATAAGGGGAGAGAACATATTTTTTCGGGAAATCAGTGTTAATTAGTATTTCACAGTCTGGAAAGGATATGTTGCCACAAAGCATGTATCACTTGCTTCACAAAGACAAAATGCTTCAATAAAATGTTTTTCTGCCCAGAGAGTGAGGAATGAGCACTGGCTCAGCAAACCAGAATTCACTTTGCTTCATCCTGCTCATTCTGGGTAATTGTTTGGAGCCAGCTCTGAGAATGGATATGGGCTTTTAAGGTAGGACTTGAGTAGAATTAAGACACCTGAATCCAAAATGGCTAATACAGAAAATTCTTTTACTTGGACTTAAGGCACCTGAATCGATGGAATTAAGTTCATATTAAGCCTTATCAGGCTTCAGAAACCAGTCAGTCTTATGTCTGGTGAGCACCCTCAGACCCTCAGGAATATACTGCAGACTGAATTAAATTTGTATATAACAGGCTGATGACCACACCATCTTCCCAGAAGCAGGAGACCTGCTTATGGGCACTGTTCTGAAAGGAGTGCAAAACTCATGTCAAACTTTTTGCTAGGGACAGAGTTGCAGGGAAAGGACGGTTGCTCTGTATTTCTTCCTTTGAAATTTTGCCATTGGGAAATTATGACCTATTCCTGGGAAAAGAGCAGGGAGAGAGAAGTTAGGACAATATAGAGCTTTGTAGGCCAGGGACTGGGTTGATGCTTTTGTTGGTCCTGGTTGATGCTTTTGTTTATCCTCTCTTATTTTATGATGGGAAAATAGTTGTCTAAAGTACATGAGCAGCCTTGGCAGCTGGGACCAGACTTTGACCCTCAGGGCACTGGCCCGTGGTAAAAATCTTGACTGGTTTTGTCTACAGTGGCAGATCTGCTAACGGATGGGTGGGAGTGGTGCCTCCAACCTGTGTGCAATGACCTACACCAAGATGGTTGGGGCTTTCCCCAGAAGATGGGGCATATGGGTGCATACTTTCTTGATGAAGTAAAAGCAAAATAATTATTTCAATTGCTGGACAAGATGTAAATATTCACTCATTATTCACTGAGCCCTAGCTGAGATATCTTTTAATTATTTCTTTGTTACTGTCACTGTGACAATTCTGGATATTCTGGCTATCCTCATAAATCACCAGTCGCTTATTAAACCAACCTGCATGTTATCTGAGGACCAGCTGCCAGCAAAAGAGAAATTTTGACATCTTCAGCAGATTGTTACTTCCTTGCAGTGGGGTCTGAAATGAAAGTAGTTTGTGTTCATATTAGCCATGACAGAAGGTGTTACTGACAGGTGAGGCTGGTTGTAAAGAAAGCATCAAGCTAGCAGGACAGAAGGGCCTCACAGCAGTAAGGCATGACTGGATCATGGTCCCCGTAAAAAGCAGCAAGCAGATGTCTCCCTGTGTTGCTGGGATTGTCCTATGAATAAGACGTTGGCAGGACAGAGATTTTGCTGCTAACAAAGGAGCACACGCAGAGAAGTGCAGGCACTGCTAGGTCTGGTTTCTGTAGGGTTTCCTTGCCTTAGCTCATTATACTGAAAACTAAGGGGCACTCTTTGTAGCAAACAAGCACCATGCAAAGAGATAATTATTTTAGACGCAAAACAGACAAGGACTAAATCTTTGACTGTTCCTTTTGAATTAATGCTGACCTGGTTTATCTGTAACAGGGTAGGGCTCATTCTGCATTGTACAGGACTAGCGTTTCTCTAGGCTGACATATGCAGCTTCAGTAAATTATATGTGCCTAGGAGTGTTTCACAGCAGTAAGACCTAATGGTAGAGAATGACCTACATCCATAGCATTATATTCCCTTCCCCTGTGGAAAGGTGATCACATACACAACAAGCTGGGAATGGGCTCCAGGCTGTGCTACATCTTGTACCATGCATGGGAATTGTATGGGAATATACTAGATGGCAGATGCACAAGCTATGCCAGGGACTAATAAGGAGCATCACTGTTCCCAGGGACATCCTTTGGCACTATTTATTTCAAAGGGAAAGATATGGCTTGAAAACCAAGCCTGAGTCCTATGTCCAGCAGGAGAAAGCAGGAAAAGTTGTTATTCATACAGTATTTATTCATGGATTAAAGAATGAAGCACAGGGACTAACTAGTCTTGAGCATCAAATTAAATTCATTTTCATGGGTTTGGGGTGGGGGATATGAGCTTGGAAGGGGAAAGACAAGGGATGTGGGGGCAATAAAATGCAGTGCTCTTTAACCCCCGTAATTAACTGTTTCTGAAAGAACGCTCACTAATTCACTGTGTAAGTCTGGGGCTCAGGAAGCAGAGGGTCCATCTCTGTTGTGGAGTCATTGATGGTGTGTTTTTGGACTGGTAACCCCATATGGTTGTCATGAGTACAGCTTGGTTCAGGGTGTGTGGCTGTAGGGATGCTTTTGACAGAACAATGCAGTGCTGTAACCTAGAAGCAGTGTAGATATGCCAGCACTCCATACGCCCATTTGCTTTTTGGGATAAGCCGTAGTCTCATCCTAACTTTGGAAGTGTTATTTCATTTCTCCAGGTCTCTAATTTTCCACCTTTCAATGTCTTTTAACACTTTTTTTTACATGTTATCTTTTCTAAAATAATGTGTGTATTACTGATGCAATCTACTCTTTTGCTGCTGCAGTTCCTATTATCAAGCAATATATTGTTATCAGTAGACCGATTGAATTATACATTTAAAAACTTATTATCATTATTCATACTGTGGTTGCACTCCAAAACTGCAATCAAGGGAATGATTCCATAGTGCAAGATGCTGTACGAGCTATAGATTTTCCCTCTATAGTCTTTAGGGAGGTTACCAAAATAAGGTCTTAGCAGTAAAAACAGGTAAATTGAAATTAATTTTTTGTAAATTTTTTTTCCCTTCATTTTTAACAAGAAAAAACACTGTGACAATAGCAAGAGTTACAATTGAACAAGTTCCAGAATCAAGCAGACTTGAGAATGGCATTTCAACCGCTGGTCAAATTTATCTTTGATCCATCAGTTGAAGCATTCCTAATCAAGCTGTTCAGAGGCTTTTTAAGCCTGTTTGACTCATCACTATTCATGAAGGTGAAATCATTTTACGTGCAAAATTAGAAAGACCTACTTGATAAGTCTGTGATAAAAAAGTAGCTGACTACAGCAGAAAGGCACTACTTGCACCTGAGGGATAAGTCAGACTGAATGAGGTACTTCTTTTGCACTGGTTTGGAAGGTCAAGGAGAAGAGGCAGAATTTGGGTGTGATGTGCTTTTCTGTAACAATGAGTGTATATTTTCTTGTCTTGCTGAACACTAATACAAACTTGCAAAGAAAACGGATCACTTCTGAGGAAATAATTTTTTAGTATCCATGTTAGAACTTTATTTAATATTTAGGATCAGATGAACAGTATTTTTTTACAAGTCTTTACTGATGAAACAACAGAATTTTATACAGTTTTGAAAACAATTAACATGTACATTGAAACAAATCTGCAGGGCTTGCATTTCTTCCTTTATTTTTTTGAGGAATTATAACTGTCACATATAGGTTAACAAATCTACGTACATGGTGTTTCAGATCAGAAAAAATACTACAGCTGGTCAGAATAATATCCTTAATATCCTTGTGAGTTTTTTTGATTGTTTGTTTGTTTTGTTTTTAATCAAAATGAAAAATACTTCAGGGAATATCAAGTTTCCATTCACTTCTGTGAGTCTAGGGCTTGCTTTGTTTCCTTTTTTTAAGGGTATGCAATATGCTTTCAAGGAAACCTGTCAAAAACAAGAGGTATTTTTTCTCAATGAAATAGCTCCTGGAAATGAATAACATTTATTTTACCAGCTTTGTAAATGCCCATTTCTAATAGCATATATTATGCTATGCATATTCTAATGCCCATTTCACCAAGCATATTTAATCTCACTTTGCCAATACTCTGAGCCAACCAAAAGCCATGTAGCCACGTAGCCAAAAGAAAGCAAATTATCTCTAAGACACATATCCTTTCCTGTGTCCCAAAGATCTTTTGAAGTTGTTTGTGTACTAAGGTTTATTGGCTGAGGTTTAGCACATTAGCATCATGCTAACATGTTTAAACGATTCCTGGATCCAAATTAGCCTTTGTCATGCAGTACACAATAAAACTGTGTCCTAGTTTATTCAGTCATGTTTTGAATCCTTCATGAAGTTAAAACTTGATTCCTGATCTCTTAATTTGTATTCTAAAGCCTTAAGCACAGGACCAGCTTTGCACAAGTAAAGCTTGCCAACAAAAAACATGGAAAATCTTTCCAAAAGAGAAAACACAATTGTGACTATCACAAGGTGCAGGGACTTTGCTGTCTTCCGTTGTATGCCTCCCTCTTTTCTCACCTGTCTCCTGAAAATGGACGTGAGTTTTCTATTAAAGACTTTTTTAATTATGTTACAATAATACTGATTTATTTTTTCCAGTTGTTGACTTCAATATGCTCTGGAAATTGAATAGTCCCACTTCCAGCTAAGCAAGAAACTAATCTGAGCTGAAGTTTGAAAATATAAGTGATCAAAAGCAGCCTTTTAAATTAATATTTTTCAAATTTTACTGCCAGCGATTTCAAAGACATAAAGTACACCAAAGTCCTGTTGTCTTTAATGGGAGTTGCATTTAGTCACATAAAGTGGGAACTGGTTCTGCCCCTTTGAGCTAATCTTCACCTTTTCCATGGCAGTCAAAAACTGAAGAGGGTTTCATCTGTGGACTCCATCTGAGTTTTAAAAACTTCTTTAACTCCTGGAATATTTGTGTTTCCCGTAACCAATTATCTAAGATGTGTAACCTTATCAAAAGTCTTTTGAAACTCAAAGTTGATGGCACCCCTGTGGTTTGCACATCTCACCATAGCAGGAATAACTTCAGAAATGTGTTATCTTTTTCTTTGCTCTGCAAATTCTACCCTGATGCACCTGGAAATATGATCACTACCACCGATAGGTTTTTATCTCCCTCTATTATAAAGGAAACAAACAAAGCACTCTGGGCTTAAAAAAAAGTGCCAATTTCTTACCCTGGTCTCTGCCTCCCCACTAGCTTCTATATTGGTCTGAAATTGTTGGGATTTGTTTCATCTTCTGTCCACTGCAAATGTTTTGGGAGAAACACCTGTGGTTATTTATCCAAATAAAAGTCAAAGCTTCCAGTTTAACTCAGTGATGACTGAGAAGCAGGTGCGAAAATGCAAAATGCTTCACTGGACATAAAGAACAAAAGAGGAAACAATAAATATTGGAGAAATAGCTAACTATTTAGAGTTGAGTTTATTTTTTAAATATCCTGTCTAACAATCATAGTGGTCATATTTCATTCTGAGCAATATTTCTCCTTCTATTCTACAGTGTTAATTCAGTATGTAACACTTTCGTTCCTTCTTTCAGTCACTAACACCATAGACTTCTGCCCTCTCATCCACTTAGCTATCTTTGTACCTTACTGTTTCTCTTTTCTGCTGTTACCTTTCTTTCAATTCACAGTGACCTTGACTGTCTCTTTTACATTTTATTGGAATAATTTTAATTTTTAGTGTCCCTCAAACCCACTTTTAGTGTTCCTTTCCTGCTTTTGGGTATTTGATTTGTTACCATCTTCAAGAAAAGGTGAATGAACTACTGAATTATTATATCTGAGGCACTGTCTTGATATAGTATTTATCCTACACTTCTGACCTTTAAAATGGCCATGAAAGCATTCGGCTTCCCCCGACCTTTTTTTTTTTATCTAGCTGAGGGGTTTGGAGGGCACTTCAATTTTAGCATCTCTCTTTGAAAGGTATTGGCCCATGATAGAGATAGATTTGGGCTGGATAAACTGTGGCTCCTGGTCATACTGGAAGTTCTTGGGCACGTAGCTTGTATGTATTTCTCATACACTTATGATTTACATATATTTGGGATTAGGAAGAATTTTTCCTCCAAATTTTTAAGGGACTTGAAACATTGGTAGTGTCCTGGAACTTTGTGTTTCCCTCTTTCAAAAGTATAGTCTAATTTTTACAGACTTCTGGCCTTTTGCCCTAATGGTATGAGGAAGCTATTCTTGCTATATTTGGAATGAAGATTTTCGTGGGGATTTCCTATGAAACATCTAGTACATGGTTGTCAGTGACCCTGAGCTGTACAGCAATCCTGTGTTCAGCTAGTTATTAGCTGTCTTATTCTGCTATTCAGAATACAGACTGTGAAAAGCATGATTTTAAAATGATGCACGAGAAGAGGGAACAAAAAGCAGTTACCCTCCTCATAACTCTGAAACCTAAGGACTCTTAGGTGAATCAACATGCTCTTGGTAGAGTCTGAATGGTTCCCAGGTTCCCCTAACTTACACCAGAGAAGTAGCTCTATTTGCAGAACTTACAGGACTGCAACATTTAACGTGTCCTTTTCATCCTTACATTTGTCCTAGAAAGCACCCTTGAAAATGGAAAGGAATTGATTGCACTGGTAGATCAGAAGCCTTGGTCAAAGAGCATATTAAAAATGTTTTCCTCTTTATCAAAGTGATTATTTAGGCCACTGATTTCATATCTGGGAGTCTCAGTTGCAAGATGTTCCTGGTTGCAAATATACAAGTATTATTGATGGTAAGGCGAAAGGACCTTCCACCCCCAGTAATGTGGAATGAGCTCTTGTTTTAATCAGAGAGGCCTCCCGAAGATGAATTTGCCCCTGGATACCGCCAGTCTTGGAGAGTATCAACTAAAATCCCAGAAACAAAGAGAGTGAGAATTTTGCCAGCAAATTTGCTGAAGCCTTTATTTCATCTACCTACACTCTCGCCATGCTATGAGTTGCATGAAAATCTTAGCTCTAACTCCCTCATTACCCCTCCAATTTAAATGTTTTGAAAGATCCAGTTCATCAACCCAAAATGCAATCAGCTCAGCCAGCTAAGTGAACACAACAGAGAAATCTATACCAGTTGCCATGCAAGGAAGAAACACTGAGATTGATTCATTAGTCTGTCTTTATTTTGCTAACCTGCTCAATCAGAAAGCACATCCTGTTGAAAATTTAAAGGACTTCCTGATAACTTAATAAAAATATGGAAGCAGTTCCTCCCTGTCAGCAGATTTAACACCGTAGTTTTCTGTTTGCTGCAAATTCCTTGGGTATAAATCGCTCCTCCAAGCTCCTCAGATATAGGAAGCAGAGGGTCTTGAGACATGAAATAATTTATAACTGGTCAGCAATAATTTGTAAGAATGCCTTCTCTCAGGAGGAAAAAAAAAGGCAACAAAAAAGCAAAAGCAAACAAAACAGCTAAATTAATTCTGCTTCAATATATTTAGCATGAATGGGCAACAAAGGCACAGCCTGGGGGTACCATGCATCATAATCTATCATCATGACCAAGATAATTTATATCCAGATTTCCTGTGCTGCAGGAGATCAGACTAAAGAGAGACATCTCAAGTGAACAAAGGACTCTTGTTGTTCCTGCTACCTTTAGTAAAAGTCTGAGCATTTATTTACAAACCCCAGACTCCTGTCCCGAGCGGGCCATTTACCGAACTGTATATTGTCAAATAGTTCTGCTGAGTTAATTAGGTGTGAATGGGTTTCAGTGATGAGCACAGGGATTTTTGTATTCAAGTTCTCCATGAATAAAACACTCTGGTCCAGATAAATGGGCATTCTAAATTAAAGATGCAGTTTCTGTGTTGGATCAT
Source organism: Ciconia boyciana (assembly GCF_034638445.1). NCBI lineage: Eukaryota > Metazoa > Chordata > Aves > Ciconiiformes > Ciconiidae > Ciconia > Ciconia boyciana. The sequence continues at coordinate 6,600,704 of NC_132935.1, forward strand.
CAGGCCCATGTCCTTCCAGCTCAGAAAAAAATTATTTCCAGAAGGTTTTTTGTAAAGGATTAGAACTGTCTCTTTTAATGCATGAACTGGTTCTTGAGAGTCCTACTGATTCACTGAAGAGCCTCTTCTGTAGTGCATCGCTTCAGGGGTTGTCTGCAACTCAGTGAAAGTAGTAGTTCAGTTATTGTGAGTTACGTACACTTGTAGCAGTGTACACCAGCCCTCTTATTTGTTTCACTCAACACTCCTGGACTGTGCAAACAGTACAGTCCTCTTAACTGCATTAGTCAAACTTAAAATGACTGAGTCATGGCCTACGTCTATACTAACAATGTAATACAGACAGTAGTTGATAATTTTATTGTCTTTAGACTCCCTAAAAGTAGCATATTACATTTTCCTGCTGATATATATAATATGGGGGGGGGAGTTGTTTGGGGTTTTTCATTTGTTTTTTAATTATTGTAATGTAATTGGTGATCTTTGTATGATAGTTCCTTCTGAGGTTCCCTCCTACAGGCATTAGCCACTCAGCACAGTCAGTATGAGATTTAGCTCAAGATCAAGGTGCTTCCATGTAGGATTCTGTATATAGGGGTCTACATATGAGTTAGATGTCTAAATTTGCATTACAGTGTGCAAAGATCTAGTTTGTTGATTAACCAGGATGGACTCGATTTTTTTTTCCTTTTTTTCCCTGCCCCTAAACATAGGCATTTAGTGCCATTTGAGATATCACAGTGCATCCAAGGGAACCACTTAGCTGTCAGATATGAATAGGTCTGCTGCAAGATTTGCAACCAGGAGTGATACCCTATCCTTACAAACCTTGATCAAGCCTTGCTATTTAATACAGGGCAGAGTGAATTTCTATGTACTGTTCAGACACCTACAGGTAGACATCTACACTTAAGGGTCTTTAACTGGAGGTGAACTCCATCCTAGCTCTACAGTAAAAGCCACAAAGAAAAGCTGCATCTTTAATCAAAGTGGAATCAGGTTCTGTGTTTCCTTGAAAGGAACACAAGTTTTCTTACATAATCCTGTAGCTGTAATGTGCAAGTGCTTTACAACCACACACAGATTTTCCCAAGAAGCTGGGAAGGATTTTTACATGCCTGTCACAGTGGAGCAGCTGCGTTGAAGAGTTCTCTGAAAATAGAGATACGTTGAAGTTGGTAGGATTCACTTTATATGATTATAAGGGTTCACTTGTCTAGATTATCTAGAGCCTATGCCCACAAAATACTCTTTGTACATACCTATAGCAGTGAACAGGGAAATTGAAATGTTTGACTTAGCTCAGGGATATGTGTTGTTTGGCTTTGGGCCAATACTTTCCCAAAAAGATTGTCTGAAGTATGAACCTGTTTGGTAAACATGTGCTCCTTTCCCAAAGTACTTGAATCCATTTTTATGTTAAAGGTGAATTTTGTTTCAGAGCTGCAAAAGTAAAGCTATTGCTTTAAACATCATAAAGCATCTGCTTAAGCACAAGCCAGTCATCATTAAGATTTGGTAGCATTCTGTATGCGCATATCATCTGAAAAACAAAATTGGAATTGAACAAACAAAACAAGCAAACAAACAACAAAAAAAGCAGATGAAAAACTGAGGTGTAGGTTTCAGCAATTTAAGTCTCGTTCATCTTCAAACAGACTTAATGTGCTGTATTACAATCCAGCCAAATTACATTCAGAACTGCCATGAAAACAAATTCAGGTGCACAATGGGCTTAATTATGCTTTAGAAAATAGGAGCATCACCAATAGCAGAAGGGGGCACTAGAAACTAGCTGCTCTATTTTCTGAATCTGTTTCTTCTTTTGCAATCACCTTAACATTTGTAATATGTATTAAAAAAATGTATGCACACAGTCTCATTTACTAACTAGTTGTCCTTCCACCCTTTCTCAAGGGTCTTACTGTGATGTGCATCCAGTCTTCAGCCTTTACCTTTTCTGACTGGTATTCTTTAGCTGCTCTGAAGTTGCATGAGAGATGGCCACTTCAGCAGGCCCAGCAGCATTAATTGGACCCTGCAGCAGTTTCCTTTTAAAAAATCGTGATAGCATGCTTTCAGTGATGCAGAAACAAAGTATTACCTTCCAAAGAAAGTATTATCTATTAACTCTTCAAAGGAACAAAAGAATTTGGAGCAAAGTGCAAAACTAACAGAAGGGCTGAAAGTTGGGACATTACTTACACCTTGTTGGAACTTCCGTTCAAAGAACCTGGAAGGTTCCCTAGAAGAAAAAAAGAATCACCATCTACTCTCAGCATCAGAATCTCTTTGTCTTTCCCATGGTAACTATATCTTTTTTACCTGTTATATTCAACTAGTTTTAATGAAGAACTCTTATTACTCCAAGCCCTTGTTGATTTTAGGTTTCCTTTGATTGCAGTCATGATCTTAGGAAAAGAAAACCTTTCAAGACAAGAGGCATCTAGAAAGCAGTGGTTAGCCTGTTATCCTAGCTGATTTAGAGATAAGGCTGTGCAGAATTTCTTCTCCTGGTAATTATTTTGTTTTCTTTGACTTCACTCACTTTTGGCCTTCTCTGATTCATCACCATTCAAACACAACAACAGGTAACTATTCTTAGAATCACAGTAGGCTGTCTAACCTGAAAAGCTGCTCGGTGCAATATATTTTCTCTTTTTTTTTTTTTATTTGCTAGTTTTAGGTGTCTGTGTGGTTTAACCCCAGCTGGCAACTAAGCACCACACAGCCGCTCACTCACCCTCCCCCTTCCCAGGGAGATGGGGGAGAGAATCTGAAGAGCACAAGAAAGAAAACTCGTGGGCTGAGATAAGAACAGTTTAATAATAGAAATAAAATAATAATAATAATCATAATAACAACAACAACAACAATAAATTGTAATGAAAAGGAAGATAACAAGAGAGAGAGAGAGGAACAAAACGCAGGGAAAAGCAAAAAAACAAGTGATGCAACCGCTCACCACCCACTGACCAACGCCCAGCCAGTCCCCAAGCAGCAATCGCTACCCCCCAGCCAACTCCCCCAGTTTCTATACTGAGCATGACGTCATATGGTATGGAATAGCCCTTTGGCTAGGTTGGATCAAGTATCTTGGCTGTGCCCCCTCCCAGCTTCTTGTGCACCTGGCAGAGCATGGGAAGCTGAAAAGTCCTTGACCAGTGTAAGCATTACTTAGCAACAACTAAAACATCACTGTGTTATCAACACTATTGTTATCCTAAATCCAAAACACAGCACTATACCAGCTACTAGGAAGAAAATTAACTCTATCCCAGCCAAAACCAGGACAGTGTCCCAGGATTCTGTCCCTTCCTTTGAGAAGGCATAGATGTTTCCATGGGCCAACAGGTTTCATAGCCAGAGATACTTTCTTCTTAATTTTTTTTCCCATCTATTAGCCAAAGTAAGGAACATCCCCCCACCCAAGAAGTCAACACATAAGGTAAATTTCATCTTTTAGATTTTTTTATCTAGCTCAAATTTTCCGTTATTCAATACCAATCTATTATGCTTTTTCTTTTGAAGAGACATACAGAAATCTTTCCTCTCCCAAGTGTCCTGAAATGTAATAAAAAAGGGAAGGAAAAATGCTTTAAAAATTTATATTGAGGGGTTATAGTGGATGACATTGCAATTAGAGGTTAAGAAAATGCTAAAGGCATGTTGTCCTTTTAATGGAGGTTCCAATTCAGATCTTTTTTTCTCCCCGGGTAGAAGCAGGTATATAGGGACTCTGAAATGGATGCATGCAGGATCTGCTAAATGTGTTTCTAATTGTCTGAGTTTAATAATTGATAATATAGACATAGCTTGCGAATTTTTCTTTCACATAAAAGATAATTGTGCCTGAGTATAGCATAGTCTGAAATTAAATGTGTTAAGTGCTTCAGGGACTAGCATGTACGTGCTATGAAAGATCATTCCTCTTGATCAGTGTAAGTTAGAACGTGTAACAACTTTTATTTATTTGGAATGTAGTGGCATTCAAAGAGCTAAAGCAGGGCTGATGAGCCCTGATGACAGGTGATGTCTACTCTCTTCCCCATAAGGAGGCAGTAAAAGCTGTTGCCTAACTTCATTCTTCTATTCTTTTCTCTCCATCTGAAAGTTCAGAAGAGGACCTCTAACCTTCCACGCGGCTCCTTCTAAGGTGATTTGTCTTTCTTTTGTGCAGACCTCTCTTTTATCCCCTTTCTTTCAGTCTCCTGCACCTCAGGGGAACGAAGAAGAGGCAGAAACAACTGCTTCAGGTTTCTCCTATTTTCTACTCCAATACTATTTGGAGGAAGAGGAAGGATTTTTCAAGGACTGAGAGGAGAAAAGGGCACAGGGCATATGAGGGATGTCTTAGGAGGATATAAGATCCTAAAACTTTGGAGAAAACAGAAGCTATGAAAACACAGCAAGTGAGGTGAGGTGAAAGCTGCTTGTTGGGGAAGTGTTCCAGGAAACAGAGAGGTCAGAGTGCATCAGAAGGAAAAGAGAGACATTTATGCTGAAATATGATGGATGAGCAAGATGAGAAAGTGGACAAGAGAGAGAAGGAAAGGAAGAAGAGAGAACCATCGGTATGTAAAATTTTTAGTCTGTGTTTTTAGCACTTGAATAATCATGACAACAAATGTTTCAGAATCTTTATATATTTATAGAAAAAGAGATGAAACTCATGGGCCAGAACTGTAGGAAGAGTCTAGAGAATGGATGGAAGAAGAGAAGGGCTGTGGGATAAAGCAAAAACATATATTTTTTTGCTAGATTTCCAGAAGAAAGCATAAGTGTGCAAAAGAAATGGTAAACAGGCAGCAATAATTTTAGCAAAAAGGATCTGTGTTTACAAAGGTTAGGCCTGAATAAAAACCCATCAAAATCTAGAGCAGTATTGGCTTCAAAGGGCTTTGGATTAGGGTTCAATGGACTCTATCTGTTGAGATGCCTAATTATAACTTTTTCTAAAGGGATGGTGGGAATTTATTATTTAGTAGCATTTTGGTTTAGCAAACGAAGCATACCCCAATCTTATGAAGTTCTTGTTGTGACTGAGATGATAGAAAAAAGGTACTTTCATGGTACACTCTGGCTGCAGTGAAGTACCCGCAGGTAATTTGGAGTATAACTTTTGCCCACAATGGCTCACTGCCGTGGGCTTCGGTGCTGGGCTGAAAAGGGCAACCAATGACAAAAATACTCCTGATTGTTTTCCATGGCACTTGCTAAGCACAAAGATGATTTCGCAGGACCACCTTTCCCTGCATTATTTGGTTTTCCTGGAAGGTGAGCAACAAGAAATTACTTTCCAGAAGGCAAAGTACAGCTCTTTTCTCCCAGATCTCTTCCGTGTGGTTTTGCATGACTGTGCTCTTGAATCATCAAATAGCCAGGCAACAAAGGTTCAGGAGATGGGTTGTTTTTTTCTGGTTTTATTTTGTTTTGTAATGATCGTCTTATATACTAGCCTAAACACCACAAATAATACTCTGCTGGCAAAACTTCTGTGGCTTTCTCAAATGTGCCCACATCGAATGCTTTTATGTGTTTGAAATCACAAGCTTTCATCTCTCATTCTAAGGCACAGCAGTCTTTAATGTGTATGGTCAGGTGCCTGCAATTGCTTTCTTTCAATACAGAGAATCAGCACTCCAGAAAATTAGACACGAATCCTATATACAGGAATAACTCTGGATGAAAATGACTCCTCTGTTGCATTTCTGAACTAAAACTGGCTTAATGTAAAGAATTCTATCCTCACTTGCACACCCTTCCAAGTACATGAAAGAAATTCAGTAAAGCACAGGAAACTGTATGCCAAATAAATAATAATAATAATAATAACAACAACAACAACAACAATAATCTGTAATTTTAAATCATAGGGAAAAGGTGGCCATGAAATTAAGAAATTAGAATGAAATACACAACGGTTAATTTAAACACAAAATTGACTCAAGAAAAGCATTTTTCTAGTGATGAGGAAATCTGTGTGCAATTATACCAATGTGATAAAGGACACTGGTAACTGCATAGATTCTGATAGTGAAGATAAATGGCAGTGATACACAAGATGATCCTAAAAGCTGGATAAAAAAATCACTGCAATATTACAGTAGAAATAGATGATATTTGAAATTATTCATTGATGACAAAGTAACAGTCATTAAAGCAAATCTAAAAAAAAAAAACAGTGCTAGGAATAAGTTTGTGTTATATTAAAGATATGCTCATAAATAGTTTGTGAAGACTTAGTAAGTGGTTAATCAATTCCAGAAGACTGTCCAAGAGGTCTGTAAGTTTGTGATAACCCTTATTTACACTCGTCTATGTAGTGTCTAATTAATAGACCTCTGGATCAGCACGTGCATTATTAACACATACTAAAGAAATTACTATTATGAATATTTTATAAATTAGCTACCTAAGTCTGCTTTATGGGTAAGGTACATTGGGGTAAAGTGAAAGCCCAAATACATTTAGAAATGTATTCAGTGATAGATGAAAATGTAGAGTTAATAAGACATTTGAGAACTGTGAAAAAAACACTTTGCAGTTGACTAAATACTAACAGTGATGAATACTAAAGTTAATAACAGCTAGTCCACACGTTACTGTCATCTTTCCTGTGTGACATGAGCACATCTACTTTGGAAAAGAGAAAAAATACTTTTAAGTCCCTTCTTTTTTCATCAGTATTATGGCCTCAATAGACCATTATGATCCTTAGATCAAAAAGATCTTTAGATCATTGGCTTCTTTTTTGAGATAGTAACATTTTTTGATCCAATGTCATAGACTCTATAAATAATTGCCCTATATTTTCAAATAAGAAGTCACTTGGAACAAGGGACTTCATACTTTCATTTTTAAAATATGAACATGATCTACTATGATAATTCAGTATTTTTTTTCAAGAAATGTATGAATACGGGAGACCAAGATATCTCTTGTAAATTTATATTTCCTAACAAAAGTGTTTCTTGAACATGGATTCTCATAGCAACATTCCTTATGTATAATTCATTAGCTATATATGATTGAGAAAAATGCTGCCATTTTAGCTCATCAAAGGATGAATATGGACAGGTCAATGTGAAGTAATTGTGGTAAAAAATAAATGGTTCTTCCTTTTATCAGATGATGAAATTTCTGTAGCAATACCAAAGTCTTTCTGTTGTTTTCCAGTAAAACCTCCATTGGAATATTCTGTGCAGTTGTGGAAGGAATTATGGGACTTAAATTATAATTGAGTTATAATTACGAAAATCAAGTTTGTTCTTTAGTATAACAGTGGAGTAGCTGTGTATCAGACCTGTGCCTGTGTGCACACCCAGTGCACTTACAGTCTTAATGGCATCGTCCAAGAGGTTCCCAGACAGGCATCTGCATAAACGGGATAATGGACTGCCTTGAGACAATATGAAAACTTGAAACTAGGTCACTGACCCAGCCTTCACAATTAACTATTGGAATTATTGTTACACGAGCTGTTCAGAAGGAAATTTCAAACAGTTCTATAAATTCCACCTGAGTCAACTCCTGCTGCATCGGGTCCAATTTGTACATCTAGGTGGGCTGAGTAAACTGGGTGAACTATCCCGAAGACTTGTGTACATCATTCCTGCTGCAGGAGTGTTGTGCATAGATAATACAGTCGTAACTAGACAATAGAAATGTTTTCTTGCAGAACTGGTTGTGTAGGACAGCTTTTTGTATGCAGTTAAGACATTCAAGACATGTTTTGTATGTATTTAAGGTGTATCAACAGCCAAGAGTTATGTATGTACTTCAGTGGTCATGTCAGGGTCTGGCCATCTGGATTGTACAAACTGAGCAAAGCAGTGGCTTGGGACATCTTTCTTGATTCAGGTGAAGATAGTGATGCAAGGACCCTTGCAACAGAGATTCCCATCACCATCAGACAGCAACTGACCATTCTGTTTGGGCAAATTAAATTCTCATGGCATTACTATCTGCCAGAATAATCCCAACAAATTTGTTCATTTGTTTGTTTCTTTGTTTCTTTCTTTCTTTCTTTCTTTTAACAATCTGTGTATCTGTGTAACACAGTTCTGATCATTCATGTGTAAGTAAAAAAAAAATCAAATCAAGCTAGAATAGGTATTGAGACAAGCAGTTGTACACAGGGAATGCAAAAGCATACCTCATGAGAGTGTACTGAAAGAGCTTGGCTTATTTAGCATAATAAAACAATGACTGTCAAGGAATATAATTGTGATCTATAAATACGCCAGGGGAGTAAACATTAGTGAGAGACAAGTACTGTTAAAGGACAATGTTTTACATAGCTACTGTAAAGTAGCTATGAATAGACAGATACTGAAAGCTAGAAGTTGATTGCCATGGAAGAAATCAGACTTAAAAAAATATTCTGGTTAGAGTAACATGGGTAAAAAAGGTAGAGTTTTATGCTGAAGCTATTAGATTTATGAAAGGGATCACATGATGCATGCCTGGGACAGCAAAGCAGTGGACTTAGTGGCCCAGGACGTCCCTTCCTTTCCGTATTCCATGTTTCTCTTTTAAAATGTTAGAGAAAGACGGTCTTTTAGCTGTTGGATTGTCTATTCCTGTACTAGATTGAGGAGTGTAATGAAGACTACTGCCACTACTGTAGCTTGTGATTTCCAGCCTAAAACATAGACCCACAGGGTTTTCAAAGTTTGAACAGCTATCTGTTTTGAGGTACCTTTCTGAACCAACCATGGTGATGTCTAGTACAGCAGTGGCTCCTGCATTCGTGTACTGAGCAAAACAGAGTGGGTTCAGAATCATCTGAAAACTGAAAAGGACCATATTTCAGGCTGAATCCAGCCCTGCAACAACAGCCTGCATAGCCTTGACTGACAACATTATATATTCTGAAGTGCCAATAAGCAAAGAAATCACTGATTTCTGGTGGAGGGTGCTACCCTCACTCTGTGTTGGTGGTCCTAATTAAAGATGTATTCAATTAATGTAACAACCCCATCAAATTGCTTATAAGATTCATCGTGCTCCAGCTGCATCTGACAACCTGTCATCTGGACAGGGGTACCAAAGCTCCATTAAGCTACCCTGCTCTGTGCTGCAAGGCACTGATGGTACTATTTGTATGAGTATAGTGAAGCATCTGCAAAATGGAGAAAGCAAGATAGGGGTCTATAGGTCCTGTCTGGATGTTTTAATAATACCCCTCTTTGGTTAGACTCATTTCTTAATGACACCTGTGAAGTGGGTTACATCTGCAAGAAGGATTTATCAGAGGCTGCATCTCTTACTGTCCTCTGGCTCTGTTACAACACTCTTCAAAGTCATAAAATTGAATTTCTGCTTTTTGGCACTAAGGCAAGACCCTTAGGCAGGAGAAAAAAAAAAGAAAGAAACCAACAGCTGAAGAGAATCACAAGTCATGTGCAAACAACCCTCTCTTTTTCAGAGATGGTCTTTAATAATGATATTTTTCTGGATTCACTCAGATTTCAGCAGGCGCTCATCAGCAGCATAGGAGTCTTATTAAAAGCAATAGCTAGCTTTTTGCTCATTTCACTGAACACTCTTCACTTCAATGAGTTTCAGTTCAGTCCAATTAGTGAGTGCAATTTAGTTTGTTCAATGCAAATCACTGGGTTTTAATTGAGTCCAATTAGGCACAAATCAATAAAAGTCAATTCAAACTAATTATCTTCTATACAAATCAATAGGATTCAATTAAAATCAATGAGGGTCTTATTCATTCTAATGACTGACCTGTTCCCCCTCCTCAGTTGTTATAAAAGCATTCCACACATTGTTCAGTGTGGTGGCTCTTGGCAGTGAGGGAATATTAATCATTAGAGAAAGTATGGAGAAAAAGATATGTAACTGGGTTATCCTTTTCCAATTTCTGACTCTTCTGCAGTGAATTTTCTGCAGTGAAGTCTCCTCTTTGAGATTATGCAGGTGGTTGAATATGTGTGCAAATTTAGACATACCTATGTGAAAACTGAGCTCTGCAGTCATAGAAATTAAAAATTGATGAATGTATATACTCTCATTCACATTGTTTGTTTTTACCCTAGAAATTTCCCTTGATTTTTAAAATGTGAGTGTGCTTTGAAAAATTGACCTGAAGTTTGTTGCTAGCCATGTGTTTATCTGCTTAGCTTAACTGACAGCAGCCTCTTGCTAGTGTTAATCTATAGAGTAAGAAGTCTTCCAGTAAAGACCTTATTATGTACTTTTATAATGCGTACTACAAAGAAAGCCTTGTTATAAGTAGAGGGGTACACTAGGGTAATCAGAGAATCAGAGAATCATTGAGGTTGTGTACTGGTTTTGGCTGGGATAGAGTTAATATTCTTCACAGCAGCTCATATGGTGATCTATTTTGGATTTGTGACCAAAACAATACTGAAAACACAGTAATGTTCTAGCTTTTGCTGAACACTGTTTGCACAGCATCAGGACCTCCTCTGTTTCTCACTCTGCCACCCCAGTGAATAGATTGGAGGTGTGCAATAGGTTGGGTGGGGACACAGCTAGGACAGCTTACCCCAACTGACCAAAGGGTATCCCATACCAAATGATATTGTGGTCAGCAATAAATGCTGAGAGGAGGGAGGGACATTTGGAGTTACGGCATTTGTCTTCCCAAGTAACCAATACACATGATGAAGCCCTGCTTTCCTGGAAATGGTTAAACACCTGCCTGCCAATAAGAAATAGTGAATGAATTCCTTATTTTGCTTTGTTTGTGCACACAGCTTTTGCTTTACCTACTAAACTATCTTTATTTCCAGTCATGATTTTTCACACTTTTACCCTTCTGATTCTCTCCCCCATCCCACTGGGGGGTTAATGCGTGGGCGGCTGTGTGGTGCTTAGCTGCTAGCCTGACTTAAACCACAACAGTTGGAAAGGACCTCTTGAGATCATCTAGAACATGTTGTCCAGGACTGTGTCAGGTTGGGTTTTGAAAATCTCCAAGGATAGAGACAGCACAGCCCCTCTGCACAACCTCTTCCAGTGTTTGAGCATGCTCACACTTCAAAAGGGGATTTTGTGCTCAGATGGAATTTCATGTGTTTTAATTTGTGCCCATTGCCTCTTGTCCTGTCAGTGGGCACTATTGGGAAGAGTCTGGCTCCTTCTCCTTCATTCATTCTCATCAGGTATTTATACGCAGGGATAAGATCCACCTGAGCCTTCTCTTCTCGAGGCTGAACAGTCCCAGCTCTTTCAGCCTCTTCTCATATGATAATACAGATAAATAACAAGAATAACTTATGTAGCAAAACTTTTTTTCTACCCTTACTGTATGCAAATGTAATTTTTAGAACCACATTTCTGACTTGTGTTTTTGAATCCAAAGTCGTCCTTTCATAATTAGCATCCAATACTCATTACAGACCTATTTTCTTAGGAAAATAGAAAGCAGAAAGCACATAACAAAGGCATTTCATGCAGGTTTTCCTTACAGCTGATTAAACATCCTTCGTATTTAGGATATGCTTACATCTGCAAGTATGCTCAGAAGGCAAGACTTGATTCTGGGTAAAGAATGTGGCCCTAAGACTGATGCCTGGCACAGTCCAGGATCACTTTGCAGCATACATGGAAGGCAATGATTAGTGGCTTAACTTGTTGCTTAAGATCTTAGTGTGTTGTGAAGCACACCTGGGTCTACGCACCCAGCCTATGTGCAAACATGTGGTTAGGCTGTGAGTACCTTGTAGATCCAGTTGTGCTAAACTTTGCTCTCTACTGGGGCATAGACACAGTGTTAGAGGCTTGGATGGAGTTATGGTTCAAGAAAAGGTAGTACCTGAATCCCTCGGGCACCTATGAAACTCTCTTTCTATTCTGGTAATGCTTTCCCAGCTCTACTTAGCTACCTCCTACTGAAATGTACAGACTGCCTCTGAATTCAGTAAACATTCGGTCAAGCTTTTAGGAAGGGTGGACCTCAAGGGGAGGCAAGGTGCAAAGCAGGTGATGTTGAACCCATAAATGAGAGCAGAGAAGTATATAAGCCACTCACAAGAAAGGAAAGGAAGATGAAGGTGGATTGAACAATGAGAAATGAAGGAGAGAAACTGATAGACCAATAATTACAGTTTAGAGCAGCTAACAGCAAGCAATATCCTAACTCCCATGGTAGAAGCAGAAGTTCCTTCCCAAACACCCATACCAATATTCCTTCAAAATGAGGAAACAACAGGAAAAATAACAGGATAAATAATTTCTGGATTACAAAGCAAGTGAAATTATACCCTGTTTCTGCTAAGAACCCAAATTTAATCTGTTCAGCATTTTAAAATATAACATGTTGGTCTCATATGGTAGAATAGATCTGCACTTGGCAGTTTTTCATGTAAAGATGAGACTATTTTGTAATGTATTATTTTTATTTGTGGGTTAGATTATGCACTATGCACTTCTCTAACAACTAGATTAAAAATAAAATTTTGTATATAGAGAGATTGTGCATCAAACTGAGGTAGCCCTTGAACATTGAATAACGGAGCAGAGATACTACCTTGATTGCAGATTAAAAATTATGTTAAATTTGTTTTTCAATACATTGTCTAATATTCATTGTGAATGTCCATAACACGTGCATTTTTGAAGACAAAATCATACTTTTTTATTGTATGAGCAATAAAGGTGTATGTCCTGGCCAGTTTTCAAAGCTTGGAAATAGAGAGAATCTGAATGTAGACTTCAACATATACATATAGGACGGTAGATTGCTTCAGTTTGGGCAGCTGTTGTGGTAACCCAGCAGACAGCTAAACACCACAGAGCTGGTCACTCACCCCCACCCTCCGCAGTGGAATGGGGTAGAGAATCGGGAAAAAAAAAGTACGATTTGTGGGTTGAGATAAAGACAGTTTAATAGGACAGAAAAGGAAGGGATAATAATAATAGAATATACAAAGCAAGTGAGGCACAATGCAATTGCTCACCACGTGCTGACCGATGCCCAGCCAGTTCCCGAGAAGCGGCCCCCCCGGCCAGCTTTCCCCTAGTTTATATACTGAGCATGACATCATATGGTATGGAATATGCCTTTGGCCAGTTTGGATGAGCTGTCCTGGCTGTGTCCCCTCCCAGCTTCTTGTGCATCTCCAGCCTTCTCAGTTGGTAGAGCATGAGAAGCTGAAAAGTCCTTGACTTAGTGTAAGCACTACTTAGCAACAACTAAAACATCAGTGTATTATCAACATTATTCTCATCCTAAATCCAAAACACAGCACTACACCAGCTACTAGGAAGAAAATTAACTCTAGTCCACCCGAAACCAGGACAGCAGCTTAACCAAAAGGCTGCTTTATTTCTATATACTTTACCATAAGTATTACATGCAATCAACATTTAGCAAACACTAAAAATATCACTGGTGTTGGTTAGATGTTTGACATATATTAATTCAATCAGCCTCATTCATAAAGGGTATAGTTGTCCTGACATGGCATAGAATTGAAACATGTTTCAAGTGCAGAGGTCTGTCATAATACTTGATATTGTGATTTAAAAAAAAAAATATATATATAAAGAAAGCGCAAAACCACCTTTTTTTAAAGCAAATGGCTGCAAGAGTGGGAAGACATAGTTGGCTGGCTCCTTAGACAACAGCAGGACAAGGACAAGTATTTAAAAATCTTCAGTTAAGCTTTCATCTTCAGTTAAGCTTTCCAGTCCAGTTTGAAAAATGGAGTTGAAGATGCAGTGCTAGGTTTATGGAGTGGCTTTCATGTGGAGTCAAATTATAGTATGGGATCAAGCTACTTACGTTAATGCATGAGAGAAAAGATTATTAAAGGTTGGACCATGACCCAAATGGCTCCTAAGCTTGCAATAAATTAGGATGTTTTTTGTTTTACTGAAAGGGGAGTCACAAGCAGAAGTGAGATGGAAATTTCTGCCCTAAAGCCTCACTAAGGGCAATAAAACTGTTTCCCGAATTCCTGCCCACCTGTATATCTCCAATTTCAAATAAAGTACCTTGTTTTCCATTATATAAATCACTTCTTTGTACCAAATTGTTCTTGCTCATGCTGAGTAGTAACTATTTAAATGTCTCTACTGATGTCAACAGCTTTATACGAGATTAAAATATCACCTGACTTCCTGCACATATCATGTTATAACCTAAATATGCACATTTTAAAATAGCGTTCAAATTATGATGATTCCAAGGCCTTTAAGGACAAAAAAGTAGAAGCTCTCTTTTTTTTGTTGTTTTTATTTCTACTGTGGAGACATATTTATTAAGAAAGGGGAAGAACTGATAGACGTTTTCTTAACCTTAAATGTCTTCAATGTTCCTTCTTCTCAAGTTTCCATCTTCTCAAGTGCAGTCATGGTTTATAAGAGTCTATTACTAATTTGCAATGTTTCTGTTAAAGTGGATGCTGAAAGGCACAGCTGAGTGTAGCTAAACGGATGTGGAGGCAATATTGTTCCTAAATATTTCTTGAACTGATGGGTAGACTGGGAAAAAAAGAAAAGAAAAAAGAAAACACAAATTATACATGACTATATAATTCAAGAACGCACATAAATTTGTAAATAAGAGCCGAAGGAATAGCATAACAAAATCAGATTCTGCTTTATTGAAATACCATGAAAATTCATCAAATATATAATAAACAATTTTATACTACATACAAGAGTTTGTAAAAAGGAGAAAGTGCCAGTTACTATTTCTATAGGAAAAAGTCCACTTCTTTTGCTCTAGGTATGACATTATGGTATATATTTCAGTGCCAAAATAAACAATAACATATGGGTGCAGGTGAGTTGGACCAAAGAGGCATGTAACTTGGTACCTTGTATACAGAAAGGCCATCTTATATGATATTTTCTCTGAGTGCTCTCCCAGCCTCCAGTCGTTTGCTGCTGAGGACCTTCCTAAGGAAGAGTTACTACCTTGCTGCTTCATCGTTCTGATGGATTTCTCCTCCATGACCTTGACCAGCAGTCTGAGGTCTGTAGTCACACAGGTTCTTTCAGATTCTGCAAGAAATCAGTAAAAATACCATTCTTACTCCAATTAGCTTCAATTACTCCTGTTTCCCCAGAGCAGGCCTATCAGATAAGTGTGAGATGATCTACTGCCTTCTGCACATCCCTATAAACAGTTTTTGTCATCCTTATCTAGTGATCATCATATTCCATTGCTCAATTTCTCTACTTCTGACTAAATTTTCAAGATATTCATTCTTCTTATACTCCCCAATCCATTTTCTTCTGATATTTTTCATATTTCTAATCAGTCTTTTATACTGTGTAACATATTTTGATTCCTTGTGTTCCCCTTTTACCCTCTTTGTTATTTGGCATTTCTAATTACTTAATTAGTGAATGCAGATGGTATTTGGGGAAAAAAAAAAGTGTTCTCATTAATGGAGATGTTAAAGGGAAAATCTAGACAAAAGCTGCTCAAGACCTTCTGACCATTTGAATGACCCATAAAGAGTGGATTTCACTTTCTTTATCTAGGGAAAAAAAAATAAAATAAAAGAGAGGATGATAACATATCTAAAGAAACTAACAGCAAAACCATATTTGTGAGATTGATTCCACTGAGTCCTGTATAGCTTTTGTCACTGTGTGACAGTGTGCTTCCCCTGCCCCTGACCTTTATCTCCTGCAACCCTGCTTAGGTGATAACCACCAGCGGTGATTGTAATGGATACATCTGGTCATGATGGCTGCATCAGCTCAGAGTGGATTCAGGAGACACGTAACAACACAATAGCCTAGGGCTATTGTGCAATGCACCCACCGAAGAAACTAACATCTGTGGCCGGCACGCAAATATGACTATGGGTCAATTATCTTATCCCCCATAAATAGTGAGCAGCCCAAGAGCCCCTTGAGCTCTCCTGCATGGCAGTGGGCTGCACACCAGGACCTCCCCTTGAGCAGGGACACCTCTCAAGGTTACTCCTCGAGGTTGAGAGATTCCTTGCCACAACAGATCCTCGGTAAGTGACTAATAGCATGCTAAACTTTGGAATCTTAGCTAAGTGATATAAAGGATTGATTGCGCACATATAATCCTTTACACATAAACCATTGACCAGGTCTGGGACTAGGACTGGATCTAGCCGCACCTAGACTCCTCTCTGAGAAGGAGTTTAGAAAACAAGGGGGTCCTTTTCCGAACCTCATGACTCAACGGGAGGGTCTCCCTGACAGTTTTGTCTGACCCTGTCCTCCATGCAGTAAATCATCAAGTGTGCCTTGCCATCGAATCTTGTTAAAACACTGTCACATTGAACTTTGTTAACTCCTTATTCTGTATCAATAAACTATATTTTTGCTTCTCTCTTACGAGTGAAGTGCATGCTCACTCCATCTGCGACACACTGTCATTTCTGCGGCCAGAAATTTGCCTTAAAGTTAAGAGGATGTGTGCAGGAAATCTTGGAAGGGTGGAAGGTACTGTTCAAACAGAAGGAAGGGAGGGAAGAGGGAACTTTTCAAATTTCATTATTCCAAAGCAGGATATTTTGTGATACCACCAAACACCCTCTGAAGTTTCCTGTTATTTCTTTCCAAAATGTTTCTCCTGCAATTATTGTCTTGTAGTCTAATGTCATTTGGGTGTAAGAGTGAGTTTGCTGGCAGTTTAGATATGGGTTGGGAGGGTCTGAAGTACATGTGAGTAGGTCTGTATCATTTGTTTGGAAGGTTAGTAGCTAAGAGGTGGAGGAAAAAGTTGGCACTTTTTCTTAGAAAGAATTTTCCCTGTTCCCTGTTTCATGAAGGAAGGGAAACATTTAGAGCACAAGTTCCTGAAGAGAGGAATAGAAGTAACTTACTGAAAAAGTGAAAGGTTGCAATACTTAGAATTAGTAGAGGATTCGAAAAGAAGGCTTGGGCTTAAAATTGAAGGACCGTGGATAGACCAAATTCACATGTGCTGGTGCCTTAAATCCTATTTCAGATTTCTTCTCCCCATATCAGTTAGTTTTTTATTAGTAATAGTAATGAAGTTTCTACCTAATGTCTTAATCCCTTCAACAAATTTTCTAATTCTTTAGAGATGATCAAATTTCTCTAATGACTAAACTGAGGGAATAGGGAAACTTTGGCTGAAATGAGCATAAATATTTTTCTGGACCTGGGGCAAGAGACTCACTTCACATATAGTGTTGCAAAAGTAGCTCCCTGCCCACTCTCTGAACCCAAATTACTGCTAGGTCCTCATAAGCTATAGATCTCGTACATCCAGTCCCAGTTTCCTTCTCATCCTGTTTACAGCTGGATCTATTCTCAGGGGTACAAGGTATGAAGTATGGATGACACAAAGCCAGAATCTCCTCAGTTAACTCATTTGGCTTCTTCCCCAATCTTTTTTTGATGTTTCAGTGGAACAAATGGGATGTTCAGGACTGCACAGCAGTCCACAGAAGATTTCCAGACATTTGTTTGAATTCTCATTTTGGCAAACATTGCTATGAATGTGGCTTGGGGATATAAATGGTGTCTGGTAAAACCATCTGTATTTTGTTAGGGTCACCTCCAACGGTGGTAATTGAGCCAGCTCCATTTAATAGCTGTTTAATTCTCTTCCCCTTCAGTGTCACATTGAATCAAAAGTTCTCATTTTTATTTTCTTTATGCTTTATTTGAAAGCTAAATGGGCTGTACATATTACTGGTCTTAATCCTTCATGGAACTAGCACAAATTGACATTTTCCACATCCCAGGGTAAGACAAAGATTAATTAAAACCTCATGCTGGTCTATTATCCTCCTTTTTAATTTCATTTTTAATTCCCATGAATTTTAGACTAACTTTAAAATGATTCCTTTTCCAAATATGAATAAATCCGAGCATCAGACTCTCAAAAACCCCCCTCAGGAGACACTCATGCATCGGTAATATGCAGGCCCAAGTGATAACAGGAAATTTCCCAAGACATCCAGTTCTCTAGAAAATCCCAGGCCACTTTTGCAGAGTTCAGATAAATAAAGATGAATGCCCAAACTTCTAATTGCTCATCCAATTAAAGACTGTGAATCATAGTCATATCCATCTTAAAGGATTACCAAGAAGAAAAAAAGCAGTGGAGTTGTGGGGAAAGCTGAATAGGAAATCACTCTTTAGACTCCCTGTTTTCAGTATACTACAGCTTCATCTTATACAGAAAGTTACAATATTAGTTATTTCTGTGTGTGCTTTTGTGTGACTCTTCTGTTATTAGTAACCGAACCATAACAAACAGATCCAATACAAGCAGTTCATTTGGAATGAGGGTTTGCAAAATAAGGGCCTTTTCCCTTCAGGAGAATTAAGGAGGTAGGAAAGGATGATTAAGAAATTCAGCTGTTGCTGTCTTGGACTTTATAACTTTCAGTATTGGCCATAACTTTGAGGAAAATAACTTTTGCTTTAGTAATTGTTATTGTTAAATACTCAGGGAAATTAGGCACCTCAAAAACAACAGAAAAAAAGACACATTTATTTACCTAGTAAAAAAATGACCCATAACATTTTGAAGGTTGAATTGTAAGTATATTCAATTCAGAACTGTTAGAAGTTTGAAGGATTACACATGAAACATCTTGTCCTTATATTTTCCTTTAAGCATCTGACTGTACTATACAAATTTTTACTTTTACCATTTATCGCATTTTGTGTGTTCTTAAGTGCTCAAGAAACATCCAGTGGCACCATCCAACCACCTTCCATATCCCACAAGATGAGATCCCTACTAGAGATGTGGAAGTGTCTCCATTCCTGATTAGGTGTCAGTCCAAGAAGCCCTGTGTTGGGGGAGGACTCAGAGTGTCACACCTCCACTTCCTCTCCAGTAACCATGGGCAGACGGAAAAATACAAGATGCAGACACTGTAATGTTGGTGTCAGAGAGCTGTAAAGGGCACAGGTTCTTCTCTGCCACATTGCATGGGGAGGCAGGTGGTTCTCATGAGGAAGGAAAACATGGGCCACATCAGAGAGGGTGAAAAGGTTTTACTTTTGTCCACTTTTTTTTTTCTTTTTTTCCCCTGCTCCTGCTCCCATCACTCTTTTCACTTGGTCCATTGCTATACGTATCCACAGATCAGCGGCATGTTTTCTCTTTGGATTCACATTGCATAGAAGGAACAGAAAAAAGGATCTTTGCTCCAACCAGGAAAGAAAGAGTGCAGGACAGTATGCTCCCTTGTAACCTGGCACAGAAGTACAGTTCACCCCTCCCACACACTCATACTATGTCCAGTCACAGGAGGGAATGATAGCCTTATTATCCCTCATGACAAATCCAGCACACAGTTATAAAAATCCAGAGGCAGCTACCATTTGTTCTATTTTTTTTTTTTTCAAAAAGTTTTATTCATTCACAGACTTGTCCTTTCCCATAATTCTTACTGTCCTACTGAATTAGTCTTTCGCTTGTATGAATTGTCATCTAGCAACATTACCACATTATGCTGTTATTAAAAGCTAAAAAATGTTATAATCAGTTTAGAACAGAGAATAGAAGACGTAATTCTGATGGTGCTCTCATTACGTCTGTTGTAAAACTATGTGCTGGACTGGATTGAATAATATAATTATACAAGATTTGCTGCTATGTAATTATACTCTCCTGACAAAAGTCAATTTATACATCAATTTATAGTGTTTGAATAACTGTTTCAAAAGAAATTATTCTATTAAAAAGCAGAAAGTCAGGAGTAGGAAAAAGTTATATAAATTATTTCATACTTTTAAAATATATTTTCTCCACCTTTCTAATTTATAAAATATTTTCTTTCTATTATTCTGGTCAGTTCACAGACAGAGAATACACAATTTACTCCAGCTCACAGGGCCAGCAAAACCCCTTATTCTTGTTCTAATTCTATTCTGTTCTTCACACCACATCATCACTATAGGGGTCTTTTCTAGAAATTAATGAAGCAGTGTCATTAGGTGTTTCCAATGCAGAAGTCCCTACCTTTCTCTTTCCAATTTTTTCTAAAACAGGCATTAAATCAAGGCATTTTTTTATTAATTTGTATTAATATTATTTGTTTTTTATTATGCAGGATATGATCCAATAGCCCATTTTCCACCTGGAATGGGAAATTGCAGTCTTTCAGGCAGTCTTAAAGCTCTACTGGTAGAGCCTGGGGAACTGGTATAACTCCCTGTCTTTCATACTCTGGCATTCAATTCCACCCACATGCACTGCAGGACGTGCAGCTGGGGGTGCATGTGGGATCACAGGTTCTTTTTTTGTCCATGGACACAGCATTTCTTTAAGAAATTAGTTGGAAAGTAGACAGTACTGGAAAACCTATTGTCTTCCTGTGCAGCTTGGTAGGAACTTGTGTGCCACAGGGAAAAGAGATGGAATTGACTGCATAAAACTCTGTGCTGCATCGGGGACATTGCAAATGGCAAACATGTAGCTTCAGGAAAAAAATCCACAAAAACCTCAAAAAAACCAAACCAAACCCACAAAACCCCCATAGATTTTTTCAATGGCTATCCCCTTTCTGTATAGAAATCCCCACTTTTCAAATTTTCGATTTCTTGGAGAAAGAGTTTTTCTTGTTAATACCTTTGTAGCTAGTTTCTTTCCTTTGTAATATTTACTCATCTGTAAAACGTTTTAGAAATTACTATAAAGAATAGAGAAGCAATGTCACTTGGGTGACGCTGCTTTGAATAAAAATGGGTTGGCAAAGAACAACATTGGTAAAATTAAAAGCACTGCTATTAATCAGCTGACCTGGCTGTTATTAACTCCAAGTCACTTGTGAACTGGATAATCTAAGCAATTATTAAAGCATGAATGTGAATTTAGCTAATGCCCTCATCCTCCACATCATTATCTTAGGCATAATCACCCTTTGGTCCTTGAATGCCTTTTTCATCTGAGTGCTGAAACTCTCAGCATGCTGTTTTCTTTAATGACTGCAAGACCAGGCAAAATTCCTAGCTAACATGGATCCTATGTTTTCCAGTATTCCTTTTGCATATTTGCAGATTGGCTGTGCCACTCATAAAAAAGAAAAGATATATAAACAATGCATTTTGCACTAACAATTTTGCACTGAAACACTTTAGTTCTAAAACTAGACTTTTAAGGGCCTCATGTAAGCTGTGGGAAAAGAAGCCTTTGCAAAGACAGATGTATTCCATCAGGGAAGTTGTCAAAGGGAGGTTGGATAAATTGCCCTCTTTCAGTGCCTGTCTCTCTTCACTGACTGTAGAAGAAGTCTCCATGAGTAGCTAAGGCTCAATATCTATGCTGGATGTTGAATCCTATCCCAGCTTGCAGAGGGGGCTGAGTGAAGAGGCAAACCTTGTGTTCTCATGCCTGACAGCGATCTATTGTGCAAGCTGAACAAGGCACTTTTTGCAGTCCTCTCTTCTCTGTCCGTAGGACCTTAGTTTGTGAGTTTTTCATGGCAGTGACTCTTTAACTGTGTGTTAGTTGCTTTTATCACTATAATAAAAATATCTGCTACAGAGTTCAGGCTGTTCCACTCTCCTATAGCATCCTTTCTTAATGAATTTATTTTAAGATTCAATTCTAGGATCACTTATGTTTCCTCGAATCCTACAGGATAAGATAAAAAAGGAGCTGCTACAACTGTAGATACACAAGTAGCATCTTGTAAGTCAGTTTTAAAATTACTCATATATACATACATAAGTATAATGGGTGCTTGTGTGTGTGTGTTGTTATTATTTTCATTATCCTACCAACACAGTGGTTGTGACTGTACACCTTGTGCGTAACAGAGAAGCTATATCCCTTTTAAATTTAGTGGTAGGAATTAACCAAAGTGTGTGTGTTCCCATGTTGCTCTGTTAAAAAAAAAAAAAAAAAAAGAAAAAAAAATGTGCCTCACTTTTACATTTCTTGAACGAATAATAATAACAACAATTATTTGAGGCAATCTATGACATCCGTTATAGTGTCATCAGTATCCCTTTTGTTAAAGTGTAAAGAAATAATCTCAACATAACTGATAAGCTCAGAAAAAACCCCATAGTTGAAATGTGTGGTTTATCTGAGAAAGACAGCCCAATGATGGGCGGGAAGAGGGCATCAATAAGCTACCTAAAATGGAAATGTTGTGACTTTGTTTAGAAGCTTTCTTTAAACTTTAATGACTGTATTCCCCTACCTTATGTCTGCTGACATTTGACATATCCGAGGGTATACCACTTGGTCTGTAGCTCTTGCTCTGGTAGTACATGGGTCTTCTGTAAGTCAAACTTGATATCTAAGTAGTTTGTACATACCAGTTCATGCCTCCCAGTTCAGGTATCCTAGGACATTTCAGGTGGCTCTTGATGCCTTTATTTGACAAGTGAGCTTAGCCTCTGATGAGCTGTATTTACCACAGACTAGTTGCTCAGCTTAAAACTATTGAATTTCTTGTTTCCTTGTGATTGTCCCCATGTTTATTATCTGTACTGAGACCCATTTAACTAAATAGAGCTGTTAATAGTGTAATAACTTACACCTAAGCAAGAACCAATGAAGAGCTATTCAGTGCAGTTTTGGAGTCTGGGGAATGACTTAGCCTAAGGTTAGGCCCTGGTACTTTTTGAGATAAGCTATGTCATGTCATGAAGAGGCTCCATGTTGAAAAGGCTAATCTCTGATACCCTAATGTGTTTTATGTATCACCGGATCCCGATGTGTGGGCAAATGGATCAATTTCCTAATGTCTATCATATAGATATTTGTATGTGAAGTGGCCATCTTTTGTGGGCTAATCCCAATAGGCAGCTCAGCTTCACACAGCCGCTCACTCACTCTCCCCTGGTGGGATGGGGAGAGAATCAGAAGGGTAAATGTGAGAAAACGCAGGGGTTTTAATAAGGAGAATTTAATAGGTAAAGCAAAAGCCATGCATGCAAGCAAAGCAAAATAAGAAACTCATTCACTGCTTCCCATGGGCAGGCAGGTGTTCAGCCATGTCCAGGAAAGCAGGGCTCCATCATGCGTAACGGTTACTTGGGAAGACAAAATATTGTCACTCTGAACGTCCCCCCCTTCCTTCTTCTTCCCCCAGCTTGATATGCTGAGCATGATGTCATATGGTATGGGATATCCCTGTGGCCAGTTGGGGTCAGCTGTCCCAGCTGTGTCCCTTCCCAACTTCTTGTACGCTCCCAGTCTACTCAGTGGCAGGGCAGTGTGAGAAGCAGAGAGGCCTTGACTCTGAGTAAACAGTGCTCAGCAATAACTAAAACATTCCTGCGTTATCAACACTGTTTTGATCACAAATCCAAAACACAGCACCATATGAGCTACCATGAAGAAAATTAACTGTATTCCAGCCAAAACCAGTACACCATCCTTTATAATCAGTGGAGAGGAATGATAGAGTATGGTACAGCTGACCCATTTAGGCTGAGCTGTATCAGACCCTGGAAGGATTTATTTCCTTCCATTACCTGTAGCAGGAGCCTACATAACTAACTTGTAGAAACATTTGGTAAAGTGGAACTTACACTAGGTTGACTATATATACTGTTTTTCCTGGTGAAAATGCAGCTACTGTGGCTCTGGGTCTCACCCATGCTAGTCATCTAGATTCATGAGTGTAGGTGGCTAGAACTGCTTGAGATGTTTTTGATCTCAAACTATGGAAATCTTGTTATATATATAGTTACACCCCTCATTATACTCAATTTACAAATAGTGTAGAAAAGTAGGTAGAAAGTATGCTGCCAGGATATCATGCTCCATGTTGAATCAGGCAGCTTTTAGACTGCCTTATAAAGAGAGATCATATCATATCTATTTTCTTTTTTGACTGCAGTCTTATTCCTTGATTCTTGTATGGTATAGTCCAATTTCATCTAAAACTTGACTCCAAGGAAACTGTAATCAACATTCTCAGTGAGATATATATTTTTAAAAAGAAAAGTTAGTTATTAAGAATTTAAAAAATACTTTTTGAGTAGTGAATTTTCTTTGGGATTTATTGACTCATGCTCAAGTATCACTTGAGAGAAAAACAAATAGGTTTCAGATACTTACCAGTGGTTTGGAATTTATAGCTACTTATACCGTTCAGAGATTTAAAACAAAAATGAAAACTGCTGGAACAAAAAACAGTAGCCCAAATAGCTCCTAACAACCTAAATGATTTAGGTAGCAACAAACTGCTTTGGCACAATGGAAAGCTAAGAGTGTGTTATTAAAACTTTTTTTTTTTTTTTTAAAAAAGAAAAAGGTTTAGTTTATCTGTAGAAGAAGAATGCAGATTTATAATCATTTACTCAAGGATACTAAATATAGCAAAAAGATTTTCTAGGTGTTGCTAGTAGATAGGTTTTGGATAAAAGGCACACATTTTACAGACGACAATTTCAAATTTCATTAAAATCATGTAGCTAGGAACAAATTTCAGCTAGGCTTAATGAACAATATTTGCCTGAAAGAACAAGAACATAAGAAAAATAGAAATATTTTAAGAAAATAGAAAATATTTTGGTATAAATAGAAAATATGTGTGTATAAATGTCCAAGCAGGCAAACATATTTATATATAAACATAAAATTATACAGGCTTTTAACAGACTGCAAATTTAAGAATTAATCAGGTTTAATCCCAAATTATTATGAAAGGACAATAACTGAAAACTGTATTTCTGCAGACTTCTTTCCTAATTGTGATGAAAGTATGAGCTTTGTTGTTATGCATCACTTTCTACTTGAAAGAAAGAAATAAAACCTGACTGAGCATCCTTAATTGAGAAAAGACTTAAAAAAGGTCTTTTCTGGTTTAAATTGTTTTCCTTGTTCCAGCTGAAAACCACGGGGGCAGACTGCTGTGTTACTACCCGTAAAACAGGTTTCATGTCATCTGATTTCAAGTACTTGCAGTATAACTTCCACTACTGAGCTGTCAAATCACTCATTAAAACAAATTGAGTTTAGACTGAAATTATTTTGACCACCTGTTGGCAAGTATTTCAGCATAGCATGAATTGTTCCCCAGCCTTCATTGGTTTTATTAACTGGGGGCAGAGTTAATTGCCTGTTACGTTGTACCCCTTAGGATAACCCGGGTTATCATACATGGTACCCATTTGTTCGCTAGAAAGGCATGTGCCTACTGTAGGTCCTGTTTCTCATTAGCAAGCCTGGTGTGGGTATCTGAAATGGGATTCTTGGAAGACCAGCAACTTACTCAAGCCCCAGCTTACCACTCTCTGTAAAGGCCACCTAAAATTACTTTCCCAGTATTTAATTGGTGACATTCCCCCAGTTTTAAATGCCTGGAGATAATAACACTGTCATATTCAGGTGATTATACCATCCCAGACCATCATGAGCAATGGAAATGGGATTGTTGGGGAATTCATATTGGGATTTAGAACTTCAAAGACATCCATTCATACCCAAGTTTTCTCTATAATTTCCATGAATGGTTGAATGGTGGTTGAGAGCCCTCAAAAGTTAGTTAGATGCTCTTAAATTAATATGTTTGTAGATAACTTCTAATGACAATGTTATATATCACAACTGATAGTGAATTGAAAAGTAAAAGTGTGGTCACTCATAGTAAAGCTGGATTTGGGTACAATTTGAATTAAGGCGAGTGACTGAATGTGGATGAACTGAACAGGATGAATAGTTAATGTCGCTATACTGTGGGCAGCAAGAAATGATTTTCACTTTATTTAATTAAATATGTTTGTCATATAAACATCTCCATTATGTATAGTAGTTAGCACTTGGATACATTACCTTAGCAGAAATCAAAATATAAATTTTTACACAAGTCCTGGTTTCGGCTGGACAGCTGACCCAAACTGGCCAAAAGGATATTCCATATCATATGACGTCATGCTCAGTATATAAGCTGGGGGGAGTTGGCTGAGGAGCAGTGTCAGCTGCTTGGGGACTGGCTGGGATTGGTCAGTGGGTGGTGGTCAATTTCATCATGCATCACTTGCTTTGTATATTATTATTATTATTATTATTATTATTATTATTATTATTATTATTTTACTTTATTTCAATTATTAAACTGTTCTTATCTCAACCCACGGGTTTTCTCACTTTTACTCTTCCAATTCTCTCCCCCATCCCACGGGGGGTAGGGAATGAGTGAGTGGCTCCATGGTGCTTAGCTATTGGCTAGGGTTAAACCATGACAACACAAAAGAGATCTTTTGGCATCATGATTGACATACACTGTCTCTTAAAGAGTTAAATTCATTTAAACTTTTGTATAACTAGAACTTACCTGATAAACAACTGCATCAAGTATGTGCTGACAAGTAGGACTGCCAGTCTTTATTTTTACAGCTAGGGTCACAAATGTCAACTCCTTCAGCCATGAAAGGCCTCCCTCATCCTCTGAAACCTCTTCTACTGTGCGGGATATGAGATTGGAAGGGAAATTACACAGTGAAGTTCTTGTTTTACACCGTCTTTCTTGTCTGGCAGTACACGAGGTATAGGAGACGTAACTGAGCTAATAGGGACTGACTTACTCTCTGTCGTGTATGTATATGTGTGTGTATTGGGAAGGTTGCCCAAGTGTCCATGGATCAACCATGAGGCAGAAGCGTGATCTGCATGCTAGAGATCTAGGCTTGGAGAATGGCAAAGGTATACATCTGCTCTGCTCTCCAGGCAGACTTGCTGCAAATTTTACAGGCTTGACTGAGTCATACATGAAATGACGGTAAATCAGAAGGCACATTTTCACTAGTTTCTCAAGCTGTCCACGAACAACTGGGCAGGAGGTTAAAATTCTCCCTGTGTATGATACAGTCCCTGCGCTTTGCCATGCAGTTCTCAGATCATGTTTTCTGTTTGTTTGCTGTTCCTTCAGAGAGTGAGGAAATCTCATTTGATTCCTGATGGATGGACATGTAATTTTCAAACACCAGCATGGTGCATTTGTGTAATAACATTGACTTAAGTGCAAGAAGATATACACTGAGCGAAGACATATATCTACCAGCCATTGAAGAATTAATTACTTGGGCAATGACAAAGATTAAAAGCAGATTTAATAAAGTGGACTTTTATGTGGGTTACTCAGTGGCTTAACTATGAAGGAATTAACATAAATTCTTCCCATTTTTGGGGTTAGATTATGCAGTGCTTACTCAGGTTGACAGCCATGTATTTACATTAATTGTTCTGGAGGAAATGGTTCTTATAAACATAATTTGGTAGGATTCCTTGTGAGTAAGATGCTGATCCTTTTCCACACTTTAATTGTCACTTTATGGAATATATACAACCATGTGAGTTGAAATGCTTGTAGGGTAAACTGTTATTCAATAAGGATAAAAGATCTGTGTGAGTGAATTCCTCTCCTTTGGAAATGTGACAGCATTTTGCTGTTTTCAGATAACAATACTATTCTGTGTTACTGTACTTTGATGCCATCAACTCTCTATTTTTATACATTACAGCTGTCTGAACCTCATAGGGTAGAGATTTTAAAATATCCATGCCTGATCAATCCTTGACCCTTCTGCTCAGACAGCTCTCTGGGATATCAATTAGTGCTATTTGCAACAGTGTTTTCTTGTGTCAGGGATCTTGCTAGCCATGTACTCTATTGGTAATCACTATTCAGGCTTAAAAACGTCCAGCTTTGTTCTGGGCCTGGAATTTAAAGAGCCACTTGAGCTCTCATTTTGACTTGTTTTATACTACTGCAATCAGGTCCTGGTGAGGCAATTGTATTTTAATTGATCAACATTATTAGTAATAATAATAGATTTATGCTATGGTAAAGATCCAATTTGATTTTTAATGAGTCACAAATCAGGCAGTTAGTCTGTGCAATGTAGCCTCTGATCCCTGGATAGCTGCATTTCATTTCAAAATCATGGAGAAGAAAATCTTAAGTTCTTCTCTAATAAGCTTCCTTCTGTTCATTCCTAAATTTTTTTTTTTTTTAGTTTTCAAGAAGAATACATTTTAGATTTCATCTCTTCTGTAACTATCATTGTGATAAAGACCCAACATTATGGTCATATTCTTTAAATAAATATTACCTATTTGCCTCAAGTTACTAATATATTCCTGAGCTATTCATTTTAATACAGGTTATTGGTGACAAGGATAACCAACTGGGGAACAAACTGAAATTCATTACTTGATGGGATGTCCATGGAAGAGGTCAAAAATCTGAAACAATCATTCTTCCAAAATTCTTTCATTCATTCTTCCAAATATTTGACACTTGCTTTCAATCAGAAATGGATGAAAAATAAACAACAATAAAAAATAAATTTGATGTGATTAAAAAAAAAAAAAAGTCACAGAAAATAAGTCTGAAACAGATATTGAGTATTAATGTAGTAAATTGCAAGGGAATAGGATATTACCCTGCACCCAGGAGGATCAGTGCTACTTAAACTGTACTATTTGAAGTTTAATTTAACTTTTCTTTTAATTCATGCTTGATTTTGTATGCAGACACATACTTTAATGAAGAGAAGGTTGGGGATAATCCCACTCTAAACTAAAAAAAACCCCCAACTTTGCAATAAAATTATCTCAGATTGTTTCAAACCACTGAAACTGTTTCACTCTTTTTTTTTTTGTAAAAAAAAAAAAAATCTTATGTTTTTTACATGTCTATGAGAAGATTGTTTTTTACTATAACAGCATTTTTTAAATGGAGAAAATAAATCCAAATACATTCTCTCTGAAAGTTTACTTATTGGCTTTCATTATCTGTGTGCTTAGGACTGGGATGATTTAATCTTTCCCTAATAGCCATTAAAAAAAAAAAAAAAAAAGAAGATTAAGCAGAAAAGGTGAACTTTGAATTCCCATAAAGCATAACTTGCTATTGTCTCTGCTCAGTTTTGAAAACTGGGAAAGCCATTGCCATCCCACTTCCTCAGGCCTTGTATGAGCTCCATAACAATGCTGATTGAGAATGGCTGGGAAGGTGGTGGGTCAGGTTGTCGTTGCATTGGATATCCGTGCCCCTCTTCTTTTTTTGAGGGATGCTCCAGGCCATTGAGGTCTATGAAAATGTCTGCCTCTGGGACCCAAGGCTTTTTTTTTGCCCTCTCAAATTAGGCATGTTGAGCGATATTTTTGCAAAAAGCCCCAGTATTTATAATGAACCCTGGTGATGGTTGGTCAGTTCTGAGGTTCTGAATCTACACACAAAGTTCAGAAAGTGTCCTTCTTTTACATAAAAATTCTTAGGAATTAGAACAACTGGCTTCTTTTATTAGTATTTAAAACCAAAGCGCTTTCCCTTAGGTGTACTTCTTGTTTGGCATGTATCGCGTCAAACAAGCAGAGAGGGCTTGGTATTTAGAAGAAGGAAACCTAAATTTCACATTTCCATGTGCAAATGTGCAGAGCAATCCCTCTTTGGCACTTCAGCTAAGCTTTTACTTTTAATTGTATTATGACTTAAGCAATGTAGCCACATAAACAGAGTAATGCTAAACCTTCCTCAAACAAACAATCGGAAACACAAACTACTTGAAATAAAGAAGGTATAGGGAATGATGACTGAAATAGTTAGTTTTTCTCTTTTAAATGGGCTATTTATCTTCTGCGTGAAGATGGTTAAATCAACATTGTGCCAGAAACTTCACATAAATTCCCATGAACTGTCAGGGTGGTCAGTCCAGGAGTACCTGCTTGTGACTACCAGGCTGTTCTGTTAACCTGAATATGTGGCAGTGCCTCTATTGACTTTCCATCCCATTCTCTGTCCTTTCTTTTTACACTACAAGCTCTTCAGACAAGTGACAACCTCTGACAATGCATATGCACGGAGCACCATATAATGCAAAGTTAGTCCTGGTCTCTAGCATTGTTTGAATATAAATAATAAACATATAGAAGGATTGGATAAGTCAGAGAAATTACATTAGGTCCACAGGATATATATTTTCTTTCTGAACTCATGTTTCAATATTAATAAAGATTATCATCTGACAGAATGATCTACAGGAGACAAAGGATCAATGTAACCTTAATCTTGACTAACTCTGATCAACAGAAGTCATGACTTAGGAAGGTAACAATTTAGGAAGGAAACTTATTTCTGCTTTACAATTAACGTAGAGCAACGGATTGATATTTCAAAGTTTGTTAATTTTTTCTGGCTAGAGTAAAATGTTAAAATATACAGGCCCCAAATTATTCGTATTCTTATTTAAAAAAGGTCATCAGTTGCTTGCTTTGTGATTTGCTACAAGATTATGCCATTTGCTGTTGCTAACAAAATAGGGTTTTTTGTGTAATTTATTGACCTAGGACAGTTCAGCAGAGATGCATCATCTGGTTGCTCAATGAAGTCTTGCATTTCACCCAATTTTCTGCCTGGGTTGACTAGAAGATATAAATCTAAACTTGATAAATACCAACCACTGTTTCTATGTCTGAGAAATTAATTTCAAAACTCCATTGTAAGAATGCACAGCACTCAAGAGCACACACAAGCAGCAAAAATAATATTGGTTCAGTGCATTATACTGGCAGCAGCAACACTCACCTCTAACTGTTCTGCCTCGGATTTCATTTGCGAAATATGCAAATACAAGGTTGTTAAAGCAACTCATTGCAGAACTATGGAATCAGTAGGGGTGTTAGCCTTGCTGTCCTGGCTAAATTCCAGTTCAGGTAATTAAATTCCACCTACCTAAATTCTCTTGTTGTTTTATTTCTTCACTTTCACTTAAACTACAGATATTTATTTGGCTTCTAAACAGTGTGGCTTTGTGAGTGTTTCAGCACCTCATTGTATGCTTTCTGTAAATAAAATCATGCCTAGAGTTTTGTACACTTGAATATCTTCCTAAACTTATGATAATTACGATAAAGAAATCTTGGTATGTCCACTTGTAGCAACTTAAACAACCTTTTCATCTTAAAACAAGAAAAGACTGTGATATGAGTTTATCAGGAAAATACATAATTCCTTCTCACCACATGTAGAAAACAGGGAATTTGTGTTCATTTTTCTGTGTGAGGAAACGGGTAAGAGAATGTCGTAATACCTGCACTAAACACCTGAGGGCAGTTTTAGGATTCAGAATTTAGGATTCAGGTGCTGGTTTGGTGCAGGTACAGACAAGAAAGAGTTTTTTGATGCTGTCATTGAGCCAATTTTGTCTGAACTGGAGGGATAGAGTCTCATATTTTGAAACCAAGAGAGAACAGTTTTACTACCTCTTCCATAAGTGCATTGATAGGAGAGGGATTTATCTTGTAATTATGTCTGGCTGCAGATATAAATCTATTTTAAAATCCTTCCTCCCAGCTCCATTCTTAAGAAATTCTGATCATAGATGAAGCAACCTAGATCTCTTACTTTTTATGAAAGTGTTATGAAGCTGGCAAAAGGACCCATTTTGATGAAGAGTAATTTAAAAATATTAAATCAGAGAAAAATAATTTGTCCATAGATTGATCATTTAGTCTTTCAACTATTTGAAACACCATTCCTTCTGCTCCTGGTGGGAGCATGAAAATGATATTGGTGCTGTCATATTAAGTGGTTGATACTCAGGCTCTAAATAGTATGTAGTCATAAGACCCGAGATTCTATGAAGATTTAAGTTTCATTTTACACATAAAGGACCAAATTCATCAGACCTTACTGTAAGCATTGAACTGAATGCCCATTTTGGGATTATAGTCAGTTTTATCAATGGAAAAAGGCAGAAACTGCAGAGATAAAATCACATTGTAGTGGAAAGGCTGTCTCTGGAAATGCCTGCTCTTCTGCACAGATTGTAAAGAGATACTAGCACAAGAGTATACTCCACATAGGTCAATGTCTAGTGCCTGGTAGGAGGTATCTGAGTCCTCATCTACAAACAAAACTTGTGTATACTTAAGTACCTCCATTTAAAAAATGGCTTATGTAAATCAGAGGAATTCTTCTGTACAATGGCAATACAGTGCCTTTTGATTGAAGCTGTTTTCACAGAATACTTTTGCTTTCAAAAGCGCCAATAGAACCCAGGAACTGGAACTGAAAAATAATTTCAGACTCTACAACAGGATTTAGGAAATTTTGGGTGTTTAAAAATCAATGGCTGTCCCTTCTGGGAAGTTGCTTAGCTCTGCACCCTGTTATGTGACTTAAATGTTAACTTGACATTTTCATTTCTACCTGCAGCAATGTTCAGAGCTATTCCTGCCAATTTCAGACTCCTTTTGTGTTACTATAACCATGAAAAACATATTTAAGTGTATTAGGCTCCCTGGTTTGTAACCTAAACCTCTTGCTGAGTTCTTCGCAGTTTTAGAGTCTATTATGCAACAGTGTGTAATGTGTAATTGTAATAATAGGAGTTTTATTTTGTCTTTGCAAATAATGTTACTGTCAAGTGCCATTGTTTAGAAATAGTTCTGAAGACAAGGCTAATTGTATGAACTTTCCTTTCATTTCCATATTTTTCATGTAGTATTTAATTCTTCTTTATTTTTGCCACAGAGACATGGAAAATATAGTAAAATGAGGCTTGAAGTTTTGAGGTTGAGCAAAGTTTCAATAAAACCTATTTTCTGTGGCTTCACTTTTATTTACCAAAGCAATCAACTTTCTTATTGCTAGTAGATATTTTACAGTTGACATACTTAATCTCTGGACCTCCTAATTCCAACAAAATCAACTTTTCACATTATAATATAGAATTGCAATAAATATGAGAACTAATTGACTTGAAAGAGTGCATTAGGAATATACTATAGGGTCATTAATCGCTGTCTAAGTTTCTAGAAATTCAAAAAATACTCTGCTTACTTGTAAACCACATATGAATAATAAAAAGAATGGAGACTAGGCTGCTAAGATAAAACTATCATGCACTCACCATCCTGACATTTAAAGAATATGTCAACACTTTAAAAGCTTCCCTTATACCAATGATATATTTATTCCATCAGGACTATCTTAGAATCTCAGATTGCTGACACTTTTCTGATTATGCTAGCCCTCTGCAGGATAGAGCTTCCTGTTTATTATTTTAATCACTTTAGAGCAAAATAAGCCTGTTTGTTGCACATAAGAAAGACCCTACATTTTATTAGTTGGTATGTTTTTTCTTCCAGATTTGCAGTTGATGCTTGTTGGATTTTTGATAATCTTTGTGTCCCAATAGAAATTAACATCCTAATAGGATTAGGAGATTTTTCAATTTCTGAAATTTTGATTTTTTTATTCCTTCTTCTACACTTGAATTATTTATCAAACATAAATGGTTCAACAACCTTAGCTAATAAGGAGACAGGTAAATTTTTGTTATCATGCAAACTAGAGCAATTCATTTCAAGCCCTGCTCCCTCCCTAAAGTTTATGCAGTCAGAAATCCATGATGTCTTGCCTTTTTTGGACAAGTTATTTTGTATGTTAAAAAATGCAGGATGAGAGTGTTCAAGATGCTTTAACATATCCGTTTTTGTTAATTTCCTCATCACCATTCTTTCATTCACCAAAAGCTCCATAATAATATTTTTTTAAATAAATCTGGAGATTTTTATGTTACTTTTATAAACCTGTATTGATTAATGAACGCAAACTGGAATTTCACATGTGTTTTGTTAGCTTTCAGTGTGCACAAGAGTTCTTACAGGATTTTGCACTTTGAAAGACTCTACTAAAATTAAGGTCATATTGTGATTGGTAGTAGTTTTAATCCTTGTGCCTGTAAGTTATAATGCAAATGGTGGAAACAACCAGAGTAAGGTCAAAAAAGAGTTGAAATTACATTTATAAGGCTATAAACCAGCTCAGTGGGTCTACCTCTGTGTGACTGGGCAGAAGGATGCTTCCAGGTGCCTCTATCTGGCCAGCAGACACAAATGCTGGACATGTATCATCCTTTCCTGCTCCCTAGTTTCTACAGAAATAAAACCACTTACTTACTTGAAGAGGAGAGATGGTATTTCATAAATGCCCAGATGGGAAAATATGGTGGTAGGATGCTGGAAAATGCACTAGTTTGAAGGTACGAGTGTAATTTAGGAGACTAAGGAAGTACAACTGGATACCACAACTGATTGCCAGGGCTCTAGGTCCTCAAGGAGAAGGCTGATCATCTGTCTTTATTTTAGCCTTTAAACAGGCTAATTAAATGGTTGTGAACAGTCACAAATAGTAACTTAATAGATACCAGTTTTTATATTAATAAGCATTGGCATCTGAAAGGCCTATCAAGCTCTTTTTCAGCACTGCTATAACACAATATATTTCCCTGTCATAACCATGCTCAGAAAATTACTACTATTTTATCCTACTGTGATAGCACCAACAACACAATAATAATTCGCATGACAAATAATAAGACACAGTCTGAGATCTCAGTCTAAGGCTTGGGATGTGTCAGGGTTGTAGAAAAAACATAGCACCAGTTCTTTTGCAAAACACATATTAGTTGTCCTAACTGACTTTCTACCCACCATTACCAGTTAGTAGCTTCTTAGCACTGCAGCTGGAGTGATCATTTGGAAAGATTTGAAAGAAAAGAAAGCAGTAGCTTTACACATCAGTGGATTTTTTGTGACTATGTTTGAAACAGGTTCTTGAAGACAAGAGTAAGCTTTATGAAGTAAAGATTTATAAAGATTTGTAAAAGATCTTGAGGGTGAAGGCTTTGTTGATTTTTTTTTTTTGGGGGGGGAGAAGACTAGCATATTGCCTCAAAATTAGCAGGAGATATTAAAAGGAAAAGAAAAAAGGAATAGAACTTCAGTGTACATACCAAAGTGGTATTTATTCCCAAAGTACATTTATTTTAGAAGACGATGAAGATATTCATACAAATTTGGCACTAATCGACAACTTCTGCATGTAAGCTCCCAACATGGCACAGCTTAGACGTAAACAAAATTGCAGAGTAAAGCAAAATGAGACAAGGTCTTAGAGTAAGATAAAATAAGATGAACAGGAAAATGTGCTAAATCCTTTAAAAATTATGTAGATTGTTATAAACCCGTAAGTACTGACATTTGGCTAACAGCCACCACTGGTAGCTCTTTGCTGAGACAGTGTTACTCCATCAGGTTTTGCTGGACCATCCAAGTAACCCACCTCATTTTCAAAGAGACAAATCTAGTAAAAACATTAGGAAATTTACTTTTTTTATTATTTTTTATTTTTAATCCCAGGATTTTGTCACCCTAAATTTTATTCAACTGGAAAATCTAGCTCTGGAGAAGAAAAGCACTGATTCAGACCCTTCCAAGTTTTGAATCTCCTCTTTCCTAGAAACAAGTAGGTGAATAATGTTGACACTGACTTTCCCATAAAACCACCAGGTCTCA
The DNA here is from genome assembly GCF_034638445.1 of Ciconia boyciana. NCBI lineage: Eukaryota > Metazoa > Chordata > Aves > Ciconiiformes > Ciconiidae > Ciconia > Ciconia boyciana. Next base: position 6,635,952 of record NC_132935.1, read on the forward strand.
GAAAAGGGCAGAGGAGTTACACTTGTGCTGGAAAGTAAATGAGAGAAGAGTTCATCTCTGATCACTAGCTTTGTAAAGTATATAAAAAATAAACAAGAACAGAAAGGTAAAGCAAAAGTCTTAGGGTCTTAATAGATGGTGTATATTAGATTGTGGAACACTTTTTCTTAAGCCTGAATCTATTTTTCAGCTGCAAAATTCTGTAGAGTGAGGCAGGTCATCCATCACTGAAATGCTCATCAGACGTGAAACAATTAGAGAGTGACTGTTGTCCTGAAATAATGAAGCCCTGTTTGTATGCATCTGTAGCTGAATAATGAAATATAAAAGGAAGGAACATTGGAAAATAGAAGTGGATAAAGAAAAAATGAAAAGTTTCCTAGTACAGCTCAAAGCTAGATTTTGGGTTATGAGTAGCCACTGTGTGAAAGCAAAAGAATGACTGCATGCCATTGTAACGTTTCTTTCTTGACCTTCATGTTATAGGAAACCTATTCTTCCAAAGCATTTCATATTATTGGCACTGCATATTGGTTCTGCAATGCAAACCTGCAGCGATGACTGTGCGCAGTTTGAACTTGAGCTTATAAATACAGAGATTCATGCAGATTCATCAGTAGTACAGCCAGAGTTCTGGAAACAAGAGTTATCCTCATCCTCTTTAAAATCCTCTTTCAAACAGTGTTGTACTCTGATACTTATAAAAATAACCCAATAACTTCATGTTGAGGTGCCTGAGGAACTGAGAACACTACCTGTGACAGTTACCAACACTGCCTCTTTGTTTCCTTAAGTCCCCTGCACTCTCTGTCTTCCTCTGCTTATTTTTGTTCTCAGTAGATTTTAGTTTCTTCTACTTCTTTTTTTTTTTTTTTTTTAATGAAATATCGCAGTATCAGATGGACCCTCCTGGACCAAAGACTTAGAAATAATGGTAAAAAGATTTTTGTTTTAAAATTCTTTGCCTCCTCCTAGAATCAAAGTAGTTCAGAGACTTTTAAGAAAGAAGATCCTTTAAGAAAAGATCTTTAAGAACAAGAAAAGATCCTCCTAAAAATGTCAACATCTGGTCAGCCTACACCACTGATTATGCCAGATGTTTTAAAGAAACTGACATGAGAATAAGGGGAAATATTTATTAGAGGAGGTGGACATATAACAGATAGGTTTAAGATTAAATAATGACTGTTATCTTCTATGACTCAAAATTACTGACTTAAGAAAAAGACTATGAGTAAATAGACTGAAAGATCAAGTTCATGGGATGAATGGTATTAGTTGCACTGATTTCATTTTAAGGTCTCCTGACATAAGAACAAGCACCTTGCATATTTCTGTATTCCCTGCACAATGCTCAGTATAAGATGTTGAAGCTTAATGATTTATAAATAAAAATATAACACCACAGCTTTCCTCCTGTTTAAAATGAATCAGCTTAGAAGCAAATGTCCTTGCTTTTCTACTATGCCTGGTGAGATGAAGAGTCATTGAATGATTGCTCCTTGATGGAAACACGTTCTGACCACACACCTTTCATTTCATTACAGGAAGAGACATTTTCTTATGTGAGAATGAACAGATGAAATTAAACCTGCAGCATCATGAGCAGATGCTTCAATATTTGACCTCTTTTTAGGTTTTTTCACATGATAGTGTCCAACCTACAACAGAACTTCTGGATATGAGTCCCTCAGGTCTTCCACATATCTTTGGGAGTGTATTGATCTGTGAATGGGTATTAAAAAATGAGACTTTTTGCTTCATTTGAGAAAAAAAAAAAAGAGGAAAAAAAAGAGAAAAAAAGAGAAGAAAATAGAGGTTTCATTATTGTGAATTTTGGATAATGAGGACGCTTGCAGGGAAGGACATTTACTCCAGACACATAGAGTTTTTAATAAGGAACAAAAATGCCTATCTTAAGTTTGTAGATGCAACTTGAAGGGTCTTGGCACTGATGCTAGAAAAGGTCTCAGATTTTTTTGTTTGCTTATTTATTTTCAAGTGTTATAGACACATTTTTTTCTTGGGCTCTGGAAGCTTTACCCTTAGTCACACCTCCTGCCAGCTGGTAAGAACTCTGTTGTTGTTGGAAGGATTTACTTCCTTAGCTCTCTGGTGGCTGATTACTAATGTACACTAGTGTGTTATCTACATAAAATAAAAGTATGTGATTAAAGCATCTTAGGATTAAGCCATTGATGTCATTAACACTTCTCATTTACATTGCAGTTTTATACTGCATTAAGTCTTCATTGATAGTGTGCTGGTTGCCTTTTTCATAAGAAGATTGGTGGGTTTTTTTGGCCATCAGCCAAAAATTTGAACTAAAGGTGGTGAGCACCGCTTTTGCTGATCACTGTAGGAATCAGGATCCAAGAATTTTGAATGCAGTGTATGGCTTTTCTCCTGACCAGTTACATCACTTATTTGTACATCTTTTTCCTCTGCTTTAGAAAGAAGCTTGTTAACGCAGTAATATCCCAAAGAGGCAATGATGTGACAGCTCATTCATTCATATAAAGGAAGGATGATATAAATGCTGGCTTGATTATTCTTATCCTAAAATTCTGTGGAAAAGAAAGAATCTTCTGTTTGCTAGGCCTTCTGGTCTCTCTCTCCAAGAGATTAAATAAATGGCTTGTAACTATAGTGACCTGAAACCTGCCAAAAGGAGAATTAAGTGGGGCTTATTAAAGCATTAGCTTGCTTTTTGCATGCTTCATTTGGGAAAGAGGTGCACATCCCTGGCTGGAGTTTGGAGGTACCATGCCCCATATTGATCACGTGACTAGTTAAGGTTCAAACCATATCTCTGGGGCTCAGTCTGCACAGTAAATATACCTATCAGTTAAAAAATCTGATCACTGTGAAGTGATCAGAAACACTACCAAATAGAGAGACTACTTTGTCCTTTCCTCTTGTCATACGTTTTTTGTTTGCTTGTTTGTTTTTCCTCCTGAAGGTCTGCCATGAAAATATTTAGTTCAGGGAAAAAAAAAAAGCTTTAATATAAAGCCTAATTTATTTACATTTCCCAAATAGAAAGTAACTTAAAATTATTTATTTAAAAGAAATGTAGGTTTCTCATTTCAGAGGACTTCTGGTCATTTCTGTTTGTAGGCCAGTTTCATTCCTAAAACCAGTGAGGAGGAGACTGAAGTAACTTTTGCAAGAAACCTCAGGGACCATACCCAACGATTCTTACTGAGCTAGAAAAAAAACCAACTCTTAATTTTGCATTTGCAAGGTGTACTCTCAAGGAAGCAAGATGTTTTGATTCTTGTATGAGTATGTGTACCATTTCTGCTGTCAACATGTCGAGTTAGTTTTTGTCATCTGAAAATGCCTCTATGGGCTTCTGCTCAAAATTTCCTGTAGAACTTACATCCAAACTCTTCTAAGATCACAGTACTTCCATATATTTAGACAAAATGACAAGGCATGCATGGCTTGTTCGATTAGGACCTTGTTAAGTGGCTTTTGAAAAAAAGTCATTTAGAGGTCATTTCTGGTTCAAGACTTAATTACTAGAACTGGGGATGATATGTCTAGTGAAAGCTTACGCTGCTTGTGACTTTTCCTGAAGCATCTGCTACTGATAACTGATGAAGGAGAAACATCTAACCTAGACTGACTAGTAGTTTAGCTTGTTGATAATTTTCAAAGTTTTTTACTATTTGGAACAGTGATAGAATCTTACCCTTACTATGAATTCAAGTGATAATTCCCCCCCACACTATACATTTTACAGCATTCTTCTTTCAATTTCTAGGTTTTAAATAGAATTTTTTAAAGTATTTATCCTAATTTTGCATGGGAATTATTCAAAGCTGTGTCAGGAGAGATTCAGACTTGATATTAGGAAACAATTCTTTACTGAGAGGTCAGGTCAAACACTGGGACAGCCTTCCTACAGAGGTGGCCGATGCCCCATGCCCGTCAGTATTTAAAAGGCATTTGGACAATGCTCTTAGTAACATGTTTTAACTTTTGGTCAGCCCTGAAGTGGTCAGGCAGTTGATCTAGATGATTGTTTTAGATTCCTTCCCACTGAACTAGTCTAGTCTAGTCTAGTCTAGTCTATTTTTTTCCTCCAGATTGAGTGTTGAGATACATGTGAACAAATACATGTATTTGAAAAGCAAAACATGTTGGAATAGTATTTCTGAACAGTATTAATTGCCATTTCAAGTGCTTTTCAACCATTTTGAAAAAGAATATTCTGCCTCTGAAAGGACACATTCCCAGGTAAAATAGCTTCTGTCTTTTGTTCAGTCTGAGTTTATGTGTTGATGACTAGAATGTTAATGCAATAATTTACAGTTGCATTATCTTTATGGTTGTATATTATAATAACTTAATGGAGCAGAAATATATTGCAGATGGACAGATAAAGACTGCCTGTGAAAATTAGAAAGAGGGGAAGTGCAATGTCTTTGAGTAGAGAACGTACTGCACTGGAAGGTAGATTGGTCATGAATATTAATATAAGTAGTAGGGGTTTTTAACCCATATTTATTTCCATATTCCATGTTTCACACGTGACTTTGCAAAGCCACATGTTAGGTAAAGGTTAGGTGTACAGGTTAGGTACATGTTAGGTAAAGACAGTATGATAGCTGTGAGTGAAAATACAACGGGTAATTTTCACTTGTTAGTAGTTCACATGGACATATCTATTGGTTCCCATTTTTCTTATATTCAGAAAGACATCAGAATTATCCCTTCTTTTTTTTTTCTTTTTTTTTCTTTTTATTTTTTTTTTCCCCCCAAAGTGTGTCACTGGATCTTTAGCTTCTGCCAAAACATTTATAATACAAGCAGGTACAATGTCAATTTGACAACATCTCTTCCAGGATGATGCTGTTAAGACTGGACAAGGACTGTTGTCAGTTCTTGGAAGTGCCATGCCAGGGAGAAAAGGAAGGGAATATGAGAAAGTAAATGTCATAAATGGTTTGAATAGACTAGATTATGGTAGAAGAATAAAGGGAAAAAAATAACCTAATAGCTCTGTTAACAGTTGCAACTACAAGTCTCAGCCACGTGATGAGGTAGTGAACTTGTTAGGTTCTTTACACAGAGACGCATCTGAATCTTTAGACAGGGTGGTAGATGAAGAAAGGCCCAGAAGTCAAGCAATTTGCACAAAATCACAAAATTAATAGAAAATATGTGTGATAGGAAAGATAGAAAAGATTTAATTTGTGATATTACACAAATCAAATAGAAAAGAGAAGTTAGGTTTCCTGAATTTCTCTCTAGCATTCCACTAATTTATAACTCTGTGCATTTATTAATTATTATGTATAGAACAGTCTCTACATTTATTGCCATCAAGTCATGACTACCTATGAATTCAAGACCTTCTCAAAACTCTAAGCATATTTCATTATATTTATGCCAACAGCAAAATCAAATAGTTGTATAATATATTCACCCTGAAATTCCTTTGTAATAAATATCCCATGGGACTTGCTATACAGCCCCCTTGAGAAGTTTATTAAATTCCCGCTGATACTTTTTTTAGCATTAAATTATAGTCCTTAATAACCAGCTATTTACTCTAAAATCTCTTAGATTGTTTGGTCACTGAAGAAGAATAAGTAGGCAGAGGAGATGATTTCATAGAGTCATAGAATTGTTTAGGTTGGAAAAGACCTTTAAGATCAACTCCAACCATTAACCCAGAACTGTCAAGTCCACCACTAAACCATGTCCCTAAGCACCACATGTACACGTCTTTTAAATACCTCCAGGGATGGTGACTCAACCACTTCACTGGGCAGCTTGTTCCAATGCTTGAAAACCCTTTCGGTGAAGAATTTTTTCCTAATATCCAAACTAAACCTCCCCTGTGCTATCACTCCTCCCCATTTCCTCTTGTGCTATCACTTGTTACTTGGGAGAAGAGACTGACACCCACCTCGCTACAACCTCCTTTCAGGTAGTTGTAGAGAGCAATAAGGTCTCCCCTCAGCCTCCTTTTCTCCAGGCTAAACAACCCCAGTTCCCTCAGCCGCTCCTCATAATACTTGTTCTCCAGACCCTTCACCAGCTTTCTTGCCCTTCTTTGGACATGCTCCAGCATCTCAATGTCTTTCTTGTAGTGAAGGGACCAAAACTGAACACAATATTCAAGGTGTGGCCTCACCAGTGCTGAGTACAGGAGCGTGATCACTTCCTTAGTCCTGCTTGCCCCCCTATTTCTGATACAAGACGAGATGCTCTTGGCCTCCTTGGCCACCTGGGCACACTACTGGCTCCTATTCAGTTGGCTGCTGACCAACACTCCCAGGTCCTTTTATGCCGGGCAGCTTTCCAGCCACTCTTCCCCAAGCCTGTAGCGTTGCATGTGGTTCTTGTGACCCAAATGCAGGACCTTGCACTTAGCCTTGTTGAACCTCATACAATTGGCCTTGGCCCATCGATCCAGCCTGTCCAGATCCCTTTGTAGAATCTTTCTACCCTCAAGCATATCAACACTCCTGCATTTGACTGACTTACTTATGGGGAGGGATGAGTCATGCAAAAAAAAAAAAAAAAATCATGTGTTATGGTATTCTTGGCCATGTGCAATTTGAATAATTTATGATACTTCCTCTCACAGCTGAACGATACTAAGGTACATGCTGAGATTAGAATCGTATTCACACAAATGTTCTTAATTCATTAAGGCAAAAAATCCCCAAACTGTTATCTTCGTTTCTCTCTAAGTGATGTGTAGTGCATACTCCAGGGCTTGGTTGCACTTTAAGGTAATCTTAAAAACTTTTTTTTGCCAAATTTCCTGTTAGACAGAACAGTTCTCCTATTTGTATAAACAAATATTTTAAGAATTTGAGGAATAAAAAGTTAGGAAAGGAAAAAATGTCAAGTGAATTTCACCTCAGATGTGGTAACTTCTAGAAAAATGAATACTTATAATAAAGAGTTGTCTTTCCAGTCAGTGGTCTCAGCAGTTAGTACTATGGCAAAAGAAAATTTACATATGAATTGCGGGTTGAGGAACATGTTGTGCTGCAAGAAGCATTAAGAGATCGTCATCAGGGACTTTGGTTTAAATACTCTCTGAATTACCTTATAACAAGTGAATGTAGCAAAGCTGTGTTCTTTCAAACAGTGGGACACATTAAGATTTAGCCACTAGCACAGAGGAAAAATCAGCTCTCTGACTTTATTCCAGGAGTTTACTGCACAAGCCAGAGTGCAAACATCGTCAACAAGACAGATAACAAGTGGCTAACCAGTTTCCTGAATTTCCAAATGCTTAGGAGAGCTGAGGAATCAAAAGGCGTTATGTGAGATTTTGAAATGAAGCAGAAAATGAGAAACAACCAGTTCTGGGGCTTGAGGGTCTAGATTAGGTCTTCCGTAGAAAGCCCATGCCCTGCTCTTGATACTGAGAAAAATGAAATTTATTACAAAGACAACAAACAAAAGTCCTAGGAACCAGGTTTATTTTTGGTGCAACTTTTCTAGTCTAGAGAACTATGCCATAACAGGGACAAGTTTCACCTTCTTGCCAAAGGGAGGTGAGATTCTTACAAATATAAGAAAAAAAGTTCCACATGTATAAGAAAGTTTATGTAGGCTTAGAATTTGTCTTGTAGTAGTTTCTGGATTATACATATTCGGATGATCTAATTTACTAGCAGAAACAACATTCATTTCAATATATAGTGACAAAACTATTTATAAATAACAAGATATCTTTCCTGTCACTGAAAGCAATAACATTCTCTTTTACTCAGCACAGGTTCAAGCAACAGGAGAAACTGAAACAAATTTTACAAAAGACAACTATAAAATATCAAAATATGTAAACAGTGGCTGCCTTGGGGTTTTTTATCATCTTAATTTAAAAAATACTCTGAGAGTTTGCTCTGGTATATGAAATCAGTTTTTGCAGACATTTTTTTCAGAGAAACTGTAGTTGAACAGGGGCAATATTTTGGGGTGTATTAGGCAATGCTGCACACACACATGCTTACACACACACACACACACACACACTTTCCTTAGTAACGCAACTTAGGAAATTGCAATTCGATGGAAAAGAGTAAAATGCATCTATGTATTACAAAAACCAGCCACAATTAATGAATGGAAACATTGGTTTGTTCTGGCCCTAGCTCACTGCTGGGTGCTGCTGGCAGCTGATAAACAAATTGACTCTTTCTCACCTCTAGTGCTGAGAGGAAGGAAGAGCACAGGAGCAAAGGGGCTTGGTGGAAGGGACAGTTGAGACCCTAAGCCAGTGAGTGGTTCTGCTCACTTGCAGTTTTCTGATGACTGCAGAAAATTGTTATTCAGTTCCTTCATGGTTGTAAAGCAAATCAATTATTAATTGTAATATTTTGTTAAGTGAATTCTATACATAATCCTAAGGGATTTTGTTTGGGGTTTTGGGGAGTTTGTTTGAGTTTTTTTTAACACTGGTCATTTAGAGTTTCATTGCTAAATCATGTCACATTTTCTATTTCAGTAGGTCATAAAAGAAAGACTATGAAAGTATATAGTGAAGAATGAGAATTAGCTTTATGCAGGGATTGGCTATTCCTGGGCAAAATTTCTTAATATCATTTGTATGATACTAAGCCCCAACTTGTCTTGGGGCTTAGCTATGCAAAGTACTTGAAATCCATGTCAATAAACAATCCATTTCTGCTGTTAAACAAAACTAGAGGAAATCTCACTCTCTGGTGGCTGTCTGGAACAGGGAATTTGGGGGTGGGATTCATTTGATCTGTTTGTTGGTTATAAAATATACCTATCTACAGCTAAGCTGTGTGTTTAGACTTCACTATGGTCAATATAGTCTAATCAATACAGTCAATAGAGTTTAATGTGATTAATTTGGACAAATGTGTTTACTTTAGGGTGAGATAAACTTCTGAGGCCTCAATTCTGTTGAGTTTATTGACTAATCCTCCACTGACTCAAAAAAGAAACTCAGAGTAATTTGCTCAGATGTCTCTACATCGAATAAATCCATGGGTAGTTAAATGAACCCTAGGGTTTGTGATACTCATAATCAGAGAGCTCATAATCTTTAGCAGGCAGATCTTCTGAATTACAAAGTAAAGATTTCTCCTTTAGAATTTTGCTAGTTCTGGCATTGTAAATAATTGGTAGCAGGCAAAAAAAAATGACATTCCATCTCAACAAAACTGGGGTATTTGAAAAAAAGAAAAAAAAAAGTGTCTTCATAACAAAGCTTGAGGGTATAAATATCTTACCTTTTACAGAAACATACAGTGCCCATACAGATTTCCTCAGAAGTGCTTAACCTTGACTTATGCATAAATTGAACGCTTCTTGGAATACAAAATATGAGAAGTTTCACCACAGGCTACTCCTGCCTACTTCTAACAGGCATTGCTATTTCATATCAAGGAAAATAGAAATGGCTGTGAGCAGCCTGTGCTTAGCAGAAGACGGAAATAAGGTTTTGCCAGGGTTATATTCGCAAGATAAAACCTGCCCCTGGTCCCTGTAATTTCTTGGGACAAAGGATGTCATAATATAAGTCACAAATAGATCCTTCTTATGCTTATTTTCTGTTTTTTTTTTCATCTCACTTTATGCTCTCTGCCTGTTACAAGAAACACTTGCTCTCACTGCATTTTCTTTATTCCTTTCTTATTATTATATGTCAGTTATCTCTTCTTCCAGATGAAGACTCTCAGTCTCCTTAACCTCTCCTGGCATGGAAATCATTTTGCAACTTTGATCATGTGCTATCTTTCTCTATTTTTTTACAGTTTCGTTATACTCTTTGCAATAAAATAACCACAGATATCTCTTCCATTTCTGTCCTACAAAAGCTTTTCAAATACACAATTCACTTACTAGCAATAAACTGAAGGATAGGTATTTCTTTAGAAACTGATTCCACATTTCCCAATGGACAGTCCAGCTTGTGGTAAAAAACACTGACTTGGTGGTTCACAGATTTCCAAGCTAGCTGAGTCTGCACAGGATCTGATATCTTCCTCCTAAGGCTTAGGATCCTATAAACACACCTGAGCACAGATTGCTTTCCCAGTTCCTCCTCTGTGGGACTCTGCTGTCATAGACCTTGAAAATAGTGCAAGAGCTGCCCAAGGCTCCATCAGAAGGTACTTTCAGACCAGCTTTCAGATAAGGATTTACTTCTCTGTGTGCAGAAAAGAGTAAAGAAAACAGTTGCAGGAGTTCCTTGATTTACCCTTAGCACAAGTACCAGAACTCCTCTGCTCCTCTTGAATTTATCGAACAAATGAACAAACTCTATGCATTAGTTTCCCTTTTCAGACCATCCTAGGATTTGTTCAGAGTCTCTGGTGGAAAACCCATCCTTTGAAATCCACCTGGACATTTCTTTCTTTTCCGATAATCGACTAGCTTCTTTGGCTTAGGGCATTTAAAAGCATTTTCATAAGTCTTTTGCTATCCTTCAGCTCCTCAGCTCTTTTTCATACTTCTGTGTTCCTGATTTTTCTTAGACACAGTTGTTGAAAACAGTGTCACACCTGTTAGAAACCTTGCTGTCCCACCAATGTAGAATATGGCACAGATGGGCCCTGCTCCAGGATTTGTTGTCTATTTCTATTACAAAATGAAGGATTCAACTCACGCTTATTATTTTAATGATAACTGTTACCCTAACAACATAAGTTGAAAGATTTATTCTGAATTTGATAAGAAAGATGAAAAAATGCAAAGTAGGCATAAAAGCTTGGCTTTTAAAATGTCAGTCTCCTGTTGGGGGTTTCAAGCAATTTAGACTGCATTTATTGAAAGAACATCCCTCTGAACAGAAAGAATTTTAAAGACATGACCTTTTGCATGAAACAAAAGTGTAAAAAAAAAATTAGTAATTATTATATAACTAGGAAAATTACTCTTTTTCTTCTCAATATCATTTTCATAATTTACTTCAGTGTGAAGATTCCTCCTAAAAGGTGTTTAACTCTGTGTTATCTTCATTAAGCTCATTTCACAGATATGTCACCTCTAACTCCTTAACATATACATACATGATATGCTACAGTCCTTTGTAAAAATACTCCACTCAGCCTGAAGCCCCATGCCTCTTGGCTACATCATTCATCTGTTTTGCTGCCTCCTTGTTCAATTCCTTCAGAGGATCTGGGAACCTTGTGTTTAATGCCTACCTCTCTGAGTATCATGAAAGACTAACCTTGGTGGAAACAGACGCAATATGTTCCTATCACAGAACATAATCACTCCATTAAACTATTTAGAAGCTATTGCTCCAGACTTAGTTTTACACTATGTCTATTATTTGGCTCTGCTTTAGTATTCTTGTATTATTAATCGCCATAGCTAACAATAAGCAATTAGTAGACAAAATCCTTCCTCTGACATTGAAATTCAGAAGCAAGGAGACAGCAACAGTGATCAGTAATTGCATGCTTTCCCTCTTTTTGCCTCCATTTAATTTATATTTTTACCTTGAAGAATCTTAATCGTCCATCTGCCAATTTCATAACAGCTGACATCTTCTGCTTAAGTGAGACACACTCTTGATCTTTGCTGGGAAGAGTGGTTAGAAAGCACACCGAAAATAAAAAGGATCAGAGGATGGACTGCCATGTTAGCATACGTTTTCAGCTCTCATTTGTGTCCCTTCTTGATTCAGCTTCAGTTTGGGGGAGGGAAATGGGTGTAGCGCTGCTTTAAAAGCCATAACCTTTGGAATTAAAATGAGTTCTCAGCACAAACTGAGCAATAAAAAAGCAATCATATCACCAGGCTGCTGGCCCTTATTATTTTAGCATCAATGTGATGGGCTTTAAAAGCTTTAGACATGCTGGGAAAGTTAAATACACATGTTCCATTTAAAACTGACCAGCATTTAAATACTCAGACACCTGCCATGACAAGCAGTCAAGGGATTGCTCTTTCATTTTATAAATGGAATAAAACTGCTCAGTAGAATGGCATGACATCTGTGTGGATATTTGTTTAGTTGCTACTGTTGTACTTAATGTAAGGGATTTAGAGTATTAGGCTCAGACAGCATACTGCAGACTTCACTTCCCCACAGTAACTTGTCTATTCAATGCAAGATTTAAGCAGTTGAACAAAGTGATCCTTTTGTCTAGCATGAAATAAAGAAGAAGTGTGTAGGGGTGAGGTAGCTTGTGTTCTCGTTTTCCCTTCCTGCAAGAAAACTATTAGCTTTGTTAGCAGCAGGAGCTGTACAATGCATGCATTCTTGAGATGCTGGCACTAAGATTGTGGGGGGGAAAGAAGGAGATGTTTTTGTTCACTGGGCAAATGGAATAAAAATTCTGTTTAGCTGAGGGTTTGAAGAGAAATACTTGTCTCTATTTTATTTTAGGGTGGTTTAATCCTTTTGAATGTTTACATTTAAGTTAATTTTGAATGGAAAACATGCATTGCATTGAAACAAGTCAATACTTTGAAAATACCAGAACTAAATATTCGGATTTTCCAGATATTTCCTCCCTTGAATCCACACACAACTACAATGCCCTCCCCACCCTGCCCCCCATGGCTTGAATTTGAGCATAGTTTCAGCTTTCCCAAATGTGCTTAGGGATGGAGAGATGTTGAACTTACTACTTACTGAAAATATTTTGCTCATGGCTAGCTTTTTCCCCCCATGATGGAATGCAGACATAAACAGAGTAATATAGATTATCGCCAGTTGCAAGAATTATTACAGAAATCACCTTCTGTCTTTTTCTATGTTTTTTTTCCTCACTTGTTCTTTCCCCTCCACTAATGCAAAGCAATCGCTGTGCCACATTTTTTAGAATGAGTTCCTTCCACTGGCACTTTTTTTGTTGTGGAACATTGCAATATCTCAATGTTAGCCCTTCCTTCCCTCTCCTCTTTTATTGACAATTATTTATGCTGGAAATGAAAAACTATCACAGTGAGGGAAGAGAGTCATTTACGCTAGAGGAATGAGATCTGCTTTTAATTATCCCACATGAATAATTTGTTAGTGTCTCATTTCTGACCCTCTGTAAAAGGTGTCTAGCCTTTATTGTTTTACAAAGTAATAAAACTAGTAAAGCCAATTTGGGATATCATTTTCCCTGCTGCTTTTCTTCCTTTTCCATTCTGATAAAAGAATCATCTGTAAAAAGACCATCTTCAAATTACTGCCATGATCCCAAGGTGAAAAAAGCACAGTTCTCTTTGTGTTGTGTGTTACAGTTAATGTAATTTAAAGAAGCACAAACCACAGAGTTTTAATCAATCCTAGGTCCTTAAACATAATTTTATATCCCTGGATTATTGTATAGGAGAAATGTGAAGATAAATGATTCTGCTTGATTTTGATGCTGCTAGACAACATTTTTCATGTCATAAAAGCAAGACAGTGCTTCCTTATACCCCATGGATCCTATTTAAGAGTGTAACTCCCTACATTGACTTTTATCTTCTAGAAAGGAACATGTAGAATTTATATTAAAAATAAATTCCAGAACAGCCTGACAAAGAAAAAGAATCAAAACAAGGAGAAAGATTTCAGAAAAAAAAGCAACCTCTATTGTGTACATACTTGCCTGTTACTGATCATCCCTGAATATTAATGTTTTAATATTACTCGAAGGAATATTTCAGAGACAGGGAACTAAGAAAAAAACAAAGGCTTGACTTCATTATAGAGTTAATCAGGGACATATGTATCAGTGCTTGAATACCTGACACCACACAGTCCCCCACAAACATTGCTAGGATTTTCTGACAGTTTTCCATTCTGCACTGAGTCATCTGGGACTCCATCATGGAAATGTGAGAAGAGATGGCATCAGACCTTCTGAGCTGCTGGGGATACCCTGGAGGAATGTCACCTTCTGCATGTTTTAATCTGCTTCCTCAAGAAGAAAACCTGAATGGAAGCAAAAGTCATGCTCTAGCTCATAACCGTATCAACGAATCCAAGTTACAAGGATCACCAGATCCATGGAGGCTACAGAAGAGTTAAGAACATCCAGCAAGAGTGGTAAGCCCTGAAGTGAGGCAGGAACTAGATGACTTGTTTGGGGGCACAAAAAGTCAATGGAAGAGCAGAAATGTCAACAGGTAGAGCAGGAAATTATCTTACTCTGTGTCCTCTGTGTCTATATTCTCCCCAGCCTCTCTCACTTCTGATCCGTGTCTTTTTTCAAGTTTCACCCTTGTTTTGATAACTTCAACAAATCATAAAAAAAATATGGCATGGCTCTGTTTTTTCTGGACACTAGACTTTATTGAACACACAGCAAATGTTTTTGCTAATTCTTTTTTGTCTCATCAGGGAGCAAGATATCCTAGGAATACAGTGAAAAATTTTTTCTTCTTAAGTTTTCTGGCTAGGATTTACTTATGACAGAAAACTAAATAAAAGCTTCAAAATCCTTTTGGGGACTTCTTTAGCTGTGAACTTGTAAATATTTTGAAAGTAATTTTTTCTTTTCTCAAGAACTAGGGGAAAATTATATCAATATGAGTAATTGGGACACATCTAACATTCTCTGGGACATGTTTGTGTGTAAACAAGTTCATTGATACTGACTTGAAGGATACATCCATTCATATTTTAGTTCAGAAAATGTAGTAATAATTAGTTATTGATCACTCACTGTATTGGGTCTGACTGGGATGGAGTTAACTTTCCCCATAGCAGCCCTCATAGTGCTGTGCTTTGTATTTGTAGCTAGAAATGTGTTGATACCACACCAGTGTTTTGGCTACTGCTGAGCAGTGCTCACACAGCATCAAGGCTGCCTCTCCAACTCCAATCCCCACCCAAAGACCTGTAGGCTGGAGGTGAGCAAGAGGTTGGGAGGTGACATAGCCTGGACAGCTGACCCAAACTGACCAAAGGGCTATTCCATACCATATGACATTGTGCTCAACAATAAAAGCTAAGAGAAAGGAGGAGGAGGAGGGGCAGCATTCATTGTTAAGGCATTTGTCTTATGAAGTGACCGCTATGTGTACTAAGACCCTACTTCCCAGGAAGTAGCTGGACATTGCCTGCTGATGGGAAGTAGAGAATATATCTTTTTGTTTTCCTTTGTTTCCATGCACAGCCTTCGCTTTTCTTTATTAAATTGCTTTTATCTCAACCCCCAGGTTTTTCATCTTACTTTCTCCCCCTGTCCCACTGAAGAGAAGGAGAGAGAGAGCGGCTTGGTGGGCACCTGGCAGCCAGCCATGGTCAATCCACCACAATCCCAGCTAAAATAAAACAGGAACATAAAATTGCCATTCTACATCAGTCCAGTGCTTAGCCATTTAAGAAGCTGAAATGAGACAAGTGGAATGAAATTCATACTGTGCTAATATTTCATCTACAAAAGCCTTTTGAGTTCTAGACTGCCAGCAGACAATTGCATGTATAGTCTTGTCAGTTCCTGGTATTCCATGACACACTATCATTAGCTCTTCAGGTAGATTGACTGAGATGGGTGCCAGTTACACTGCTATAATACCAGGCAACCCATTACGTAGTCTCTTGTAATCTTATCTGGTGTGTACTACAAAATGATAAGTCATCTTATGACCCACAACTAAATGGCTCATGCCTGACTAAACTTACAAGAGCTGGGTAAGGGACATATTGGTGAGAAGGTAATGAACATATTAAATTAGCTCTTATGAGCCCCATGTTCACAAAGTCTCGATTCTGTATTTTCTGTGTCTAGGACCTACTAAAGAGCATCTTCAGGGTATAGAGGACCAAGCGCATTGGTGTCAGTCTACATCTATACCAGTAAAATACATGGCAAAGTCTGAACGTAGACCATGATTGTCCATACCATTAAGTATTCAGCTATATGGATATTAGCATGGTGACAGATGGGCTCTGGATCAGAGGATGCTGTATATTAATAAAGAGGTAAATCCAGGGTTCAAAGACTTCTGGGTCAAATTTTCTCTTAAAATAGTCCTTTTGAATTTGTTACTGAATATGCTTGTGCCAGTCTGAGCTTAGTATTTTAAGCTTTTTTGTTCATGATCAGCCAGCACTGAAAACTCCTTTTAATTCTGCTGTTGTTTTTCTGTTCTACCTTCCTTTAGAAATGTTATTTGAACGATACCTTACATTCTTTGGCTCTGCCTTCTCTGAATGTCTTCTGAGTAGATTGCCTTCCTCTCCTGCCTCCAGCCCCCCTCTTTTTTTTATAAACCATAGAGAAGAGTTTTCTCAGCATCTTTCTAGTGAAAACTTTTCTTATAGCTTATTTGTTCATTCAATTTGCACTCAGAGGTCATACAGAGACAGAATGAACTGTAATGTAATGCAGTGAGGACTAGGTGATTTCTTCCTTGTGGAGGGAGGGCTCAGGGATTTTTCAACATGAAAGCCCAGAACAGTACAAGGTAAAGGCATTCTTGTACTTCTGTGTGAATATATACTTTATACTTAAATTTAATAAAATTAGTACAAAAGTGTTAGCCGAGAACAGAAGGCATAACAGTCCAAAAAAGGCAGAGGCACAGTCCTCAGGCCTGATCCAAAACCACAGAAATTAATGAAAAGACTTCCGTGTATTCCGTGTGCATTGGATCACGCTGTGACCTAGTGAATAGCTGTGAGGTATCTTTAATGCTGCCAGCACAGCTGCAAGAAAACACACAAAAATTAAATAATGAAAGGAGAGTATTTTCAGCCTGGCATCTGGGTCTTTTGACTGCCATTTCAAAAAAGAGATGGGAGGAGCCTTGCAAAATGTTATGATAATTGGCCTCTTCCTGCCCCATTGAAGGCCATCTCAAGGCTTTAAAAGTCAAATATCGCTCATCTCTTTTTTTAAATTTTATTTTAATTTCCATCCAAATGAATGCAAGTGGCACCAATAACATAACTCGGGGCCTCTGGCTCTAGAAATAGAGGTTGTCTCCTGAAGGGCAAAGCAGTGTTTCTTGTAGCTCAGCCAAAAAAAATGAAGTGGTGCTCTCATGAACACAGCTTTTATATTCCATCTTGAAGAAGATGTCAAATAAGTAAAGATCAGTTTCAAGTTGAATCCAGTTCACCTGTACACACAAAGTTTTCAGCCCAGCTTCTCTTACACATAGATGGTAGCTTACAAAAAATAAATTCAAAAGTATTTAGTCCCTAGTGAAATTGGAGCAGGAACTCAGTCAAAAATGTTAGTGTTTGCCCACCACTTGACAGCTTCCTGTAAGAGCCATCATTTAAAACAATACAAAGTAGCTAGCCATAAAATATCTTGCAATACAGCCCATACTTATACACATCCTTTTCAATCACAAATGTCACAAGAAGGAGCAATATAATTCAAGTAGCTTTCAAAAGTGTAAAATTTGACTCAGTTAAGACTTATATTTAGATTAAATTCAATAACATTTCTAATTGAATTTCAAAATTTTAAGAGGTAATGTCTTCATGTCAGAGGCACTGTATCCAATGGCTTCTCTAATAGATATATATTTTTTACTTGGCTTACTGCTGTTTTAACTTATTTAATTTGTTTTTATAAGTGAAGTACTTTGGAATTTACATTGGATGCATGTTATTCATCTTTCAAATTATTTTCTAAAGGATAAGTACCGGCATTACTTCAATCACATTTTTTTAGTTGGTAGTTTCCTTAAAGATTCGATGGAAATTTAAGTTCTTCAAGGCAGGAATTAACTCTTGTTATATGTTTGCATATGATCTCTACAAGTATCTTGGTGCTACTATGATGAAACACAAAGACAAAACGTTTGAAATGCCACTGCAGTGGCATCCCAGAAGTAGACTACATTCCTTTCCATCACCTTGCCATGGACAAGGTGTCTCAACAACAAAGAGTCAGTACAGGGCTAAAAGTTACCTCCACTCCTATCTACAGGTTTTCTGCATGGACTACAAATCACCCTGCCGGCTGGGTTGTTTGAAACATATGTGAAAACTAATATCAAAACCAGGACATTTTTAAAAATGAAATTAATGTGAAATCCAGAAGGGGAGATCATAGGTTTGCACAATACTCTATCATTCCAAACTAACTCCATTGATAATGTCATTTAGCACATATTTTGTAGAAGAAGCAACACCCACCAAGCTGTTCAGTGGCTTCTTGTCTTTCATCTGCCAGAAGAAATTGCTCAAGATAGGACTGCTTTGTTTCCAGATATTATTATTATTTCTGTTAATTTTTTGGAAGGCTGTACTAATTCATTGAATATGCACATAAAGCATCAACTTGAAATAGGTATTATTTTACAGTGAATTTTTTCTCTGATTTTTTCTGCTGCACTATGTAAACAGTAGTTACATAAATTAAACACCCTGCTCCATCACCATTCTTGCTTCTCTATTACTGATATAAAGTTACTGGAAACTGCAGAGGAAGGCAGCTCAGTCCCACTCCGAACATCAAGCAGAAAGTATCAGTGTCCACAAATTTCTTCTAACTTTATCCACAAAACCTCTCTTCTACAGTTGTTTCTTTGTCTGTACCCTTAATTGACAACATCCTTTCTTCCCGTCAAATTCTGTTTGCAACATGTGTATGTCTCTCTCCCCTGTTCTCCATTCTTTCCATATATGTATAATTTCATGAAGTTGCATAAAAAGTAGTTCTTCTAGGACTACAGTCAGTATAGGGGGCCACCTCTTTTCTAAGCAAATCATTACTGTACACTTACTACACAGCAGCGTAACCTTTGAAGGATCTTTTTCCTCATTATGCCTTTCCAGAGCTGGTTCTTTGTATCAGACAATGAAGCAGACCTATCTGGAGGCCAATACCTAGGTGCCTCCAGACTAACCATTTTTACAACTGTTCATTATTTTTTATTTATTTATTTATTTTCTCCAAAACCTTCATACCACCATTAGCTTTTCTTCCCCTGATCTTGACATGGGGTAATTGCACACGTCATGCTGACTGAAAAAATCTCCATGTTTTACAGTTCTGTATCTGATACCTTATAATGAGATGTAGCTTTTTTTTTAAATTTACTTTCTCTCCTTGCTCTGTGATTCTTTATCATCAGATGTTTATTCATGACACAACACTGTGTAGTGAAAATTCTCCCTTCTCTTTTCCTCTTAATTAAAGTCTTACCTTAGATTTTCCCTTGCTTCTTAGAGTAACATCAAGGAAAAGTGTGTTCTTTAAGACTAGACCTACAAAGGGATTAAACACATGGAACACTATCCAGACCAGGAGCTCCAAGTGCTTATACTGTAATGTATGAAAATGCAGTATGCCGCCTGAGAAGGGTAACACATTGTGCTGAATGTAGGAACCTGGACTGCTTGAAAAACTAATGGTTAGGTGCCTCCAAAGTGTGATTCAAAAAATTCTCATGAACTGAAAAGTCAACACCTAGACAAGAAAAAAACCCCCACAGGTCTATTTTCCTGCCCTACATCTATGCAAGTCACGGTGTAGAGTTCTCTCCCCAGTATGGTCACCTGCACAAGCAAGGACCACTCAAGCAGTTAACAGAGCTGCTACCTGCCTTTTGCAATATATTCCAATGCTTATAATACTTAGAAAGTGTTAATGGGGTTTGTGCTCCACCTGAGGGCATTTAGTGGAGCTCGAATAGGTACCTTGCACTTTCCTACATCACTGCCCCTGGAGTTAATGAAGTCAAAGCACCTGCTGATCATAAGATGCTGTGTAGATTCAGACTGTCAACAAAGCTCATGATAAAAGCAATGTTGGTCTGTCATCAGCAGTTTGAGTACTTGGCTAGGAGAAGAAAGAACTCATTTTCTGTCCCTGTAACTATTTTTATTTTTTATGTGTATGAACTACATAATTCCAGGAGCTATGAATGTAAAGAATGAATGAAGACATTACTGATGGCAATTTAAATCTCAACTTTTTTCTGTGAGTCTGAACCTTATACCAACAGTTTTACTTCCTGCCTTAACCTGACTTTCTCTTCTTCCAAGCAATTTACACTTACAGTTCAACTGCATTCAGTAAAAGTTGATAATAGACTAGCCCTTGTTACCTATTATCTATAAGGCTTTGCCAGTGAACAGCAAAAAAGTACAGAAAAACAACTGAGCATAGCTTCTGAAAACTATCCCCAACTCAGTGACAGATTTTAAACAGAAGTTCCTTTTTCTGTTTGGTGGGAGACCAGGGTACAGACAGAAGAATATTAGTTCTAATTCTTCTGCTTCTTAGCAGCATTTTTAACCTCTAAAACATTTAAATATAAACCAGATGAGTAATTCCTTATTATGATCTGGGTGCAGGCAGATTTTTTTTATTTATTGCTAAATACTCATGCATTCCCCCCTCACTCCACTCCATGTAATGCCATACTAAAAGCATTGGTGTCTCTGTCAGGGAGCAACAAGGGCTGGCTGCTCCTAGGGGACAAGGAGGCAGGCAAGGGTCAACCCTCAGGGTCCTGACAAAGTCTCTACAAACACTTTTCTCTCTTTCTTTTTTCCTACATAAACTGCCTATTTCTATAAGTAATTTGTATTTGGGAGATTTGCTGTACTGAAAATGACTGTTCAGTAATGAGCTCTTTTACATAGTTTTCAAACAAAAGAATTAAATCTAAACATTTGAGATACTTGTGGAACAGAATCAGTCATTTACTTTAAAGCAGGTGGAAGAGCTCAGTCAATAGTCACTCACAGGCAGGGCTCTAAGCAACTTGTTTTCCATAGGATCTGATTTGTTGCTTGCTTTGCATTTTCAATTAGGCCTTAATTCTATAGCCCTTATTCATGGGGGTAGTCTCATTACAAGAAGAGACTAGAAGAGCATAGGTTGTTTAGTCTAGCCAAACAAAGGCTGAGAAGAGATATGATTGCTGTCTATAAATACGTCATAGGGGTAAACACAGGAGAAGCACTATTTAAGTTTAAGGACAATGTTGGCACAAGAACAAATGGGAATTAACTGGCTATGAATAAATTTAGGCTGGAAATTAGAAGAAGGTTTCTAGTCATGAGATCAATGAACTTGTGGAACAGAATGGGTAAGAAGAGAGTGAGGGAAGGGGGACATAATATATTTTAAAGAAAAAGCCAATTCAGGTTATGGGGAGGTTTATGATCGGAGTGCTATGATAGCGCACTCTTCATCCAGTAGACTATTTCCAATCTTACACTCTTATTCTCTTAATAAATTTCAAAAAATGTGTCTTTTAAATTTTAATGCTTAATAATAAGCTAAAGTTTAAACTGTATTAGAAAACTCTGCCTGAGTGACATATATAGCTGGAACTGGGTTTAATACAGTCAGGGATATCTTCTGCAAAATAGGCCTTGTAAAACATTCAGGAGCATAGTAGTAATCTGGATTATCTAGAGATCAAGAGAGACTACATCTCACGAGTGTTCTGAACAGCATTCAGCTGAAATCAGTACATTTTTGCAAACTTTGGTGCAAAATAATAACATGTGTTAGGAGGCAAAAAGGATTTAACTTTCAAAAGAAGGAGAAAATTGAGGCAACAATAAAAAGCAAAAACATGGAAAATTGCAGAGGGACAGGAATTCATGTAGTATATAGGCAAAGCAGTTCACTCTGATGAATTGCACTTCACAAACCATACAGCTGCAGCCTTCGCAGTGTTGCAACCAAGAGGATATGATGTGCCTTCCTTTTTTTTTTTTTTTTTTTTTTACCTTACCTTTTACCTCAGATACCTTTCTGTCCAAACAGACAGTTTGGAGATCAACCAGAGACACCTTCGTCTGTCTGCATCTGGATCCATGTTTGTATACCTACTTTTAAGTTATGTGATGGAGTCTGGAGCTAGCAAAGTACTCTGTGCTCCATCTACAGGTTCATCTACCAGACTCATATTTAACAGCACTGTATAGGTCTCTTTCAAACACATATTAAACTTTTACCAAATCAAAATGCAAAGGTTTCCAATTATCATAGATTTAGTGAAGTTGGATATTTAACTAACTGGTTTTTTGTGCCCTTACTGACAAGTGATAGAGTCACCCTTGTAGATATAGTCAACATGGTCACCCTCACATCTTCACTGGCTGTCCTATTTGTAGCTCTGTGATGGAGTACCTGGTTACTAAACTTTCCAGGATAGGGCTCTTGTTCTTGTTCTGCACTTCCATAGTTTCCAGCAGTTTGAGATCCTGGTTCATGTTTGTATCTCCTATGCATCAGCACAATAAATATATAGTTAATAATAGTTAGGGAGAATAGGGCCACAGAGAATGCAAAGGAAGGACCAGTCATTTTCCCAGGCTCATGTATTCACTGTATGTGAGTAAATAACTCAGTCAGTACAGGTCTGGCTATTGGCAGCAAACAGTGCATTAATATAGATCAATAATCTCTCCTCAATTTAAAAAAAAAAAAGAGAAAAAATTCTGTACTCTGGCTAAGATCTGTTTGCTCAGACAAATAACATAAACTGAACGTTTTTTTATACGATTGGAGATGTTAGGCAAAATACTTAAATCTTAAAACAAATCTTCTTTATAATCAGATTGTAGGAAGATTACTTTAGCAAAGTATTTTAGCTATTTAGGAAATGAGTGAAAATATATACTTTTTCTCAATTTGAATTATTTATTCACCAAAACAGCATATGATGATGGTCTGAAATCTGACATCACTTACATAACTGGCACATTTAAGGATAGTATTTTTATTTTTATTTGCAAATTATACAGTGTAAATTATACATTTACACAAATACTGCACTTCAAAAGACAAATAGTATGACAGATGACAACATTGAAAGTAACACTGTAAGCAAATGCTCTTCTTAATAAGTTCTGTACATTTGAGAAAATAATATTTTAAAGGCTATATTGGTGCCCATAATAACATACAAGAAAAAAATAAGAAGACATGTAAAAAGAACACAGATGAAAGCCACAATAAGAATTTAAAATTACTATCTGTGCAGCCTGCATACAAATATGTGGGGGGGAGGTGGTTCAAGCTCTAAAAACTCCTCATTGGAATTCCTCTTGGATTTATCAGATCTCAGTCTTACAAGCTGCCTCAATGAATACATTCACATCATACTTGTTCAACGGTGGGGGTGATTAACTACTGGATAAACTACAAAGGGAAATGGTAGATGGTCCTACAGTAAAAATCAAGATTGAATGCTTTTCTGGAATGTATTCACCTGTCTTTTGGGATGAATAAACTTATAAATAGGTGACATTTAATTGTCCAGTGTAAATATGAGATCATATAAGAAGATCTGTAGTTTTAAAAAATACCATAGCTTTAAAAATCTGCAAATCTCCAGGGAAAAAACAGTTATGTAAGACAGAGAAAAGAAAAGAGATAAGAGCAAAGAAAGTTATTCACTACTTTATATGCAGCTGCAGTCACAAATTTACATTCCTCTAGCTGGTATAGTATATATAGTTTTTAAAAAGGGGTTTCATTGGACTAAATAATTTGTTAAAAGAACAAAAGCTGTAGCTAGTAATTTATCTATAAAAGCTAAGTTTTGCTAATTGTACAGATAAGTACTTGATACTGTTTACCCTCTCTGCTCTGTGTATCTTCAAGACATTTATCCATCTGTAGGTGAATGACTTGCACAGTGAATATATTTTGTGGTGCGATTACAGTAGGGAACGCTTGCAAAAATGAATGTTACCTGCAAATAAAAAGGGAAAAGGAACTTTAAATCGCACCATTGATCTATAGCCATCTCCAAAATGCAAAATGACAGCTGTTATCACATAAAAATGATGTAAGAAGAGGTTCATAAAAAGTGAGGAAAAAAAATCTTTTCTTCAATATAAACTAGCAGACAAATTTTTATAAAGCAGGAGCTAAAACTGTGATTCACAATCTCAGATCCAAAGCTGGTCTGTGAGTCAAGGTGAGACCCACATCATAATGTGGGTTTTTCCTCCTGGCACTTGATCTGACATCTGTCTCATTGGATAAATTATTTTTACTGTGTGAAAAAGTAAACCGAGAGTCACAGATAAATGCACTCAGTCGTAAGTTCCCATTTCTACTTTTCAGAAAGCTATACAATCTTGTCATGCTCTTTAACAAACAGCATGTCTCATCTTATCAAAAAGACAGTGCTATAGCTGGCTGGAAAACAACATTTCTGTGTCATGAAACAGTAACACCTCACTGTTGTTTTCAGCTTCAAGTAAGGACAATTGAAGGTTTGAACATGGATCACCCATCACCTAGGAAATTGCTTGTATCATCAGATTATTTAGAAAGTAGTTTCATTTCCACATCTTTATTGACATGGTCTTAACAAATGCTTGTAAGAAGACCTGGCTAGATTTCTGTGAAAAGTTTTTGTTTCAATAAGAGGTCATTTTACAGAAAAATCTTTTTCTGGAAGACTTTTGACTGGTTTTAATTCTAATTACCAGAAGTAATAGTCTTTCTGAGGTCCAGTCTCAGATGGATGCATGGAATCTGCTGAACCATCATCACTGAAGGGTAGAGCTCCAGGCTGCTTTTTGGCTGTTTTGGCTGCTTTTTCATTCAAACCAGAAAGTGGACAAACAAAGCAGGTGATCTTTGAAGATCTACTATATCTTCCTACAGATATAGTTCTATCTTACCCACACCTACACCTCTATTTACATCTACATCTAATAACATTGTTACAGATTTTTCAAACTGAAGACTGTGAGTTAATATTGTTTGAGGTTGCAAATCATGAGATCAATTTCAACAATAATAAATGCACTCCCATCCCAAAAGAATCTTTCTAATGATGATCTCTTGTTTAGAGTGAAAACTCTGTAAAGTGTAGGTAATTTTTGCTCTCAAAAAATAAATATTTTTTTAAAAGGATATATATTTGCTTTTTCTTTTAATTTTTCCAGAACATTTTTTCAAACTTAATGTAGAGTTCTTTGGACTGTGGATTTGGTAAACCAGCCAAACACAAAAATGCTTATTTGAACTCAGCCTAACCTTTCACCTCCCACTACTGTGGTGGCTTCATTCATTCTCCTTGCAAAATAGCTCAAAAAAAAAAAAAAATTACACAGCTGGTGGTTTGAGGAGGTCGAGGCGATAATAAAAGTTGAAAGATCACATTCAAGTACACTAGCTGAGCTTTCTCATGAAACCTGTATAATGCCTATTTACTCTGTTTTCTGCTTCTGTCAAATACATTAATCTCACATTTCCTGAGCGCTACATTTGATCAAAATCCATTTCATTTAAAAAGTAGAGGTTAAAATGTCAAAAATCATACTGTTATATGGAACTGTACTGAGTAGGGCAACAAATCCTCAATTTTCCCTTTTCACTCCCTTCTAATGGAGGGATTTTTTTTTAAATCTAAAACCCAAGACTTAAGCCTGTCATATCTATTCTTCCAGAACAAAAGATGAATACCCTATTCACTTACGTTTCTCTTACATATTTATTTTAGTCTACTCAAAGTTACTTGTATTAAAATTGAGAACAATATTTGAAACTTGAAAGCAGACGTCCTGGAAGATTTTAATCTGTTTATCTTTCAGATAGCTTCTTAATGATTTAGCTCTCAAAACAAACAAAAAAACGAAACCCAAAAGAAAACGGAATCTTTGGTGTAAGTTTGTCAGTGCAGAAGACAAAAAGTTCCTAAAAGTTCCCCAAAAGTTCAATCCCAGACTTTGGACAGAATTATGGACTATGTCAAGCTTTTCCAGCATTTGGCCCAGAATCATAATTTTGAATGTAGATATTTAAAAAAGCCAGACTGAACAGGGCAACCTTTGTTACTTTGTAGAAAGACCCCACAGTAACATTGTAAGGCTATATAAAAAGTCAGTGATTGAGCCAGGACTAAAATATACTAAAATATCTTCCACTTTGAAAGTCACTGAATGACCCTATAGGTAGCAACACAACGGTCATAGCATACTGTTTGACTTTGGGTAATGTTGTTTTTCATTATAGTTAAGCCCAGACCAATACCCTAAACTTTAGACATATAAAGCACCAGCTTTCAAGACCATCCTTAAATAAGAGTCTATGTGAACTGATTGAAATCTAGTGTAGCTGAAGGTGTGGTATAAATGATACTTCTTAATTGATGGCAATTCAATACAGAATTAGCAGTATCACATGCTGGATATAATTCTCAGTTGGCTTATATCTGCATCTGTTTTCCCTTCTCACTACTGTGTCTCAGTACAGCTCTTTTCTTGATCCTCAACATTTCTGAAGAATTCAAATAATGTCCTCTTATATTCAGAACTAAAATATGAAAACTGTGTTAATACTTTATTAACAGACTGATATTGATGAATATAATGTTTTCCCCCTGCTAAACTGGTTACTGTTTTAAACGAATGTTTTGTCACAGTAACTTTCCATCACAGTCCTGTTACACAATACTACATTATGGAAAGCTCAACGTTGCATTTAATGTCCTGATTTGTAAATGTTTCCCCTGCTTAATTTCTCTCTTTAACACGGTGATACCTCATTGAAATGGATAGTTTTCATTAAGTTCCTTAAATTATTGGTATTTATCATTCTTACAAACACATCCCTAGAAGTCTCTTTCATCTAAAAACCCCATTACAGTAGGATTAGTACAAATACATAATCTAAGACAGTCTCTGTCCTCCAGGTTCTCATTCAGACATTCATGACTAGAAAAAGTTTTGTAAACCTCATGGTAAAGTAAATTAACTTACACAGAAAACCTTAAATGTATATGACTGCTTAACTGTCACTGCAATCAGTGGCAGTCAAATACCTTTAAATGTTTGAAAAACAGGATAGAGGAATTAAGTGACTTTTTGCAGGTTATACAAGCATCCTTTGCCAGAAGTAGGAATGAATTTCATATATGCCAAGCTTTAATCAGGTACCTTTACCACAAGATTCTCCTATCTTTCAAACCTAGCACAATAAAACAATAATAAATTGTGCTAGAAGAAATACTAGAAACCAGCCTATGTATATCTTAATCTGCGAAAGAACTGCTAATTACACCACCAAAATAGGAGTACAGAGGGTTATGATGCATAATTTCTGAGTTTTGTTTACTTGTTTGTTTGTGTTTTTTAATAAATGAAGGTTTTTTTCTTCTGTAAAATAGTAACTAGAAGGTTAATAGGTTTCCTGTTTTAGAAATTGCATTGGTGAATATGTAACATAGATTTCTATTTGCCCTGTACAAGACAATCCTTGCAGCAGGTCTGATTTGGAGAGAAAGAATTTTGTGCAATATAGGGCAAAAAATAAATTTACATTACATATTCCAGATGAATGTTACATGAGTGCATTTGTGGCAAAGTGGATTTGCATAAGGTGGAGGGGATAAAAGAAATGCATATTTAGGGGAGATAACATCACAAATGGTATCTCAAATTATTCATGGTCAATCATAAGACCTTCCCCCCCTCCCAACATGTAGTCATTAAAATGAGATGCAGAAGGAGATTAAGCTTCACATTTTTTCTCAAGAACCTAAAATATTAATAAAATTTGTGGAAAGTAATGCCTAGAAACAGATGTTGTAGAGAGCTGTTTTCTTCCAGTGAGATGAGAATTTGCAATGCTAAGTCCCTACAGAAACTCTGAGCCCTCTGCAATCCACAGGCCTCCTTCCAGATACAGGGACAGTGGAGTAAAGTTGGGACAGTGGTACTTGGCCTTACACAGTGGTTCTCTCTTAGTGAACCCAGTCCAGTTACAGGTACATCCCTGATCTTGATGACTGAGTAATTGATAAATGAACTTGTATTATTTTAAAGGCCATTAATAATTTCATAAGGCTGTTACCACAGTGGTATTCAATTAAAAAAAAAAAAAAAAAAAAAAGAAACTGTGCATAATTGCTGAAAAATTGTATCTTTCATTTTCCTAAATTTCCTGTCATTTTGGTTAAATTCATGTGCTTGGTAGGGGCAGAATATACTTTATTTTTATCTTAAATATATTCCTGCAGTCACTTTATGGGTTACTTTCTATTGCTTTATGGGCATCAGTCATTCACAGATCACTGTTTGAAATAAAGCACAGGAGAAAATGAGTGTGATTAACACAGCAGCTAGGCTGGTTGTTCTAGCTCTGAAACAGCCATTCCCAGATCAAACAGGAATCCTATTGCTATTTTGTGGGAACTTTACATAAAGCCCACAGTTTGTTTCAAATGAATGTTGTCCATATATCTGATAATTTACTTAGCTATGCATTTCTTTTCCTACAATGTTCTTAGCTCAGAAAAACGTAGCAATAATAGCAATGTTCCCAAGTCTATCAAAATAAGGAGGATGTTTACCACCTTTTCTGTGCAATGTACCAAGAATTTAAATGTATTTAAATTGTAAATTCTTCAAGTTCATCTTTTTATGACATACAGCACCCAAATCCTCTCTGAGGATAATGTAATATACTGTTATATACAAAATAATGTAACACAGTGTCTGGAAAACACCCAGATATGATCAGGATCCTATATACCACAAAGATTGGAGCCACAGCCACCCTGGACACCAGATTTCAGGTCAGTTCTCTAAATATATTAAAAATACTGTGCAGTAATCTTCTCATTGGTTATCCTCTACATAACCATAAGTGCTATGAATCACCCTGTGTTCACAACAGCCTTTTGTCCAATTCTATTCTTACAAATAATTGTGTGCCTGCAGCAATGCAAATCAGCCCTGCTTCTATATTGTAAAACTTGTGCCATTTCTGAGCTTCCCCTCACTTCTGTCTTCTAGTTTCTTTTGAGAGAACTTCACCTCATTCCATGTTGATCAGATTTTCCTCAGTTTAATAAATGAACATTTGATTATGTTGAGACATAGGACAATTTGTCTTTGTTGATATTCTTTGTGGCATACTTAAATATTATTTAGATGAAGTCACTTTCCAAGGAAATTACTCTCTGCAGGAGCCTGAAAGTGGCAAATTTAAAAAAAAAAAATTGGAAGCTGTGCGATGTTTCATGCATGTGAATAGCTGGAAGCAGTTGGTTATAGAATTTTAATGGCTAGATTATAACCTCTATTTCTATAAGGAGGCACAGTTATTACAGTTTGAAGTATGTTGTAATTTTTAAAAAGTAATTGTACATGGATTCTGCTAAACCAATAATACATCTCAGACTGATTTCCTACATTTAATATACACTATGACACAGTGAGTGGAAATGTGAGTCTTCAGCATGAGCCTTCAGAGCTAAGGAAGTAAACTGAAGTTAAATTATGTTTATTTAGAAGACCTTTTTTCCTTCTGTAAATCTTAAATGTCGATTTAAATCTTCCTTCCTTGCTATGATTAAGAGTCAAAAGAAAAAGGAAAAAAAAGGGGGAAGAGGAACCAGCTACCCAGAAGGAGGATAGGAGCTGCAGGGTATAGATTCTCTTCTCAGTTCAGCCCCTCACTAGATGTGGGACCCTGGAAAAATTGTATTTCTTTGTGGTTTTGCCTTTTTTCATAACACAACCACATCACTCTAAAGTCATCCTTTTCTCTGTGAGGTCTCATCATGATGGGACTCTGAAACTTCCAACTTTATTGCGATATATCATCTGTATCTATACACCTATATACCTATTTACCTGTATCTATATCTAGAAAGGTATCTACATCTATAACTATATCTATATCTATTATTTTCAGTCTTCATGCTATTTTTAATCATCATCACTGAAATAGCTGTGATTTCTGTAACTGCTGGGACAGAGACTAGGGAAGCTTGAAATGGTGCAGTGAGTGGTTGTAGGTGACCTAAGTCCTGGGCAGCATGAGCGAGGAGTCATACAGTTTGTTTGTACGTGGCTGGAACCAGCCTGAACACTCTTGCTCTCAGAAAAGGGCCTGGACAATACTGTCAGGTGAAGAGTCGATAAGCAATTGGGATAGAACCCCCTCCCCAGTAACTCCAGATCCTACCTTGTCTCAGCAACCGTCAAGGAAAACATCATAAACATTAAATGAAAAGTAGCTCATCTGACTGGTTTGCTTCTCATTTCCCCAGGAGACACCTGATTTTGACTGAAGGAGGCTCTTAAAAAGTGCTCTGTCTCACGTTCAAAGACACAGAAACCTTGAAAGATCAGCATGTCCTTCCCCCTCTCTCCTTCTGAAAATGAAGCCCGCTGCCTGTAAATACAATAAAAAGTCCACTGTCACTGACTTATACTGTGTCCAAAGCAGCAATTTGGTTCAGAAAATCCTGGTTTTGTTTGCTTGATGGATTTTGTTTTTAATCTCTCTATTGTCTCCAGACAGACAATGAAAAGCTAACATCTTCTATGTGTAGATGAGTGAGAAAACTGCAGTGCTTCCTACAGTGGCCTGAAGGAAAGGAAGAAGATATCTATGGGACAGTTTCTTATGCCAAGCTTAACACCATACATGCAGTGGTATGTTTGATCAGACAATCAGCCTATATTTAAGACAAAGTCATTCCCCAAGCTCCCTGCACGAGAGACACAGGGAACCTCAGCACCAACCACTTCAATCTACCAACGTTATCTATTGCACTGCATTAATTCCTAATGTAGATATAGATTTATGTGTTTATGTCTGCGCTGAATTCTCAGCTGTAGTGTGGAAATACTCAGCTTAGCTTCATATAAGCAGTTTGTATGACTATCTTAGGAAGATAGTACTTCAAAATATCTCTTGGGTCAATTACAGGCTCCTTCTTTAATAGGCAAACAATTTATCTATCCTTTCAATAAATTGATACAACTTCACTTAAATGTATATGACCGCTTAACAATCACTGAATTCAATGGCAGTCAAATACCTTACTACATGTGACAGAGGATTAATACATCGCAAAGGATTTTTTACTTCTTCCCTCCTGTTGTAAATTTGTTTCAGAACCTCAGTACTCAAATAGCCAGAAATTTCCATTATTTTTATTCTGAGCTAAGGTTATGGTCTACTACCTTTGCCAGCCTTCATCATAGCATAGTTTTTCTTCCTTGTCAGTGCTTCTTGTCCAATTCTAATGTGCACACAAACAGAGCTTGTATGTTGTTTGGCTGAAAATATCTTCTGTCTTTTTTTTTTTTAATTATTGAAGTTTTTAACTTTTTTAAGTATCCAGAAGGTTTCTCTTCATTTATTCAATTTTGAGACAATATTTTCTGAACTGTACCCACTATTCCCAACAAGGTTTTGCTACAGTTGCTTAATAAATATAATGATTTTCCATCTCCACTGGCACTGCTTTTTCTGAGCCATCCTTGGATCCCATTAGCCTTTTTCATGGTTGTATTACACTGATGACTCATAGTCATCCTGTGATTAACAAGCACATCCAGATCCTTGTCATCTTATCTGTATGTTAAGCTCCCAGCTACTACCAGAAGTTCTTGTTGGACCCTAATAGCACAACCATATATTTTGTACTATTTAATTTTTTAACTTCAATTCAGACATTATAGTCTACAAGGTCATCTTTTCCTTTTGGAATCTTCCTCTGTATTGACAATGCCTCCTAACTTTGTGTCACTGTGGTAGTACCTTTTGTACCGACATCATGAATGAAAGTTTTAAACAGAAGTGGCCGCAAGAAGTAGTTTTGATTTTTTGTTGTTTTGTTGTTTTTTTAAAAAAAGTTTTCACATTGTATCTTTCATACTTTCTTGATTTTCCCCTTGACTGGGGGGAAATTTCTTTGGAAATGTTTTCTTTGTCCTCACGTACAGATAAGTGGGTGTTATTTTTATACAATAAGTTTGAAATGCAAGAAAAAAAGAATTTGTTACTTTGTACGTAGTATCTGAAGTCTAAAAGCTAATAGAGGAGAAAATATGAAATAAATGAGCAAGTCACCAGGTATGAGAAGTTATTTAAGAATTAAAGCATAACAGACAAGTCATTGAGGTACCCAAAGTGGATCTTTTTCTCTTTTCACTTCCAACTTTCGAACTGCATCTTCCAAATCTTGTACATTTAAGAATATTGTCAGTAACCATTGTCCTGCTGCATCCAGCACTTTGATGAGAGGCTGCTGCTTTCCAGGGCTGCCTCTGCCTCCTATTCTACTATCTCATGAGCTTTACACTCACTCTAAGCTAATAAGCTTGCTGCGGCCTGTCTAATTCAGCCCATGAAATACTCCAACAGGAGTTTTCTAATTCCTAAGGATTTCTAATTCCAGGAGTTGAATTCAAATCACAATCTATTCACAGGGATTTTCTGCTGTTCAACCTGTGCTCTTATACCTCAGCAGTAAAGCACACATCTTTGTTGGGGAGCACCTGGCTCAAACGATAACCCAAGTATTCCACTTCATCAATGTAGATATTGACATCATCTTCCTGGTTTCTCTGGTTGCCATAGCAATCAATGGCAAAAGGGAGAGTGGTTTTGGGCAGAGCATGGCAGGAAAAAAATGTATTAAATTGAGCTAGGTAAATATAGCTGGCACGAAGTAACACGAACAGCTTGGTTTTAAAGCCCTTTTTTGTAGAGGGGGAATTTACAATGAGGAAGATCAACAACTTCTGCCAAAAAAACCCTCCTGAGCAGGTGAGTTAGGGGTGGAATTGAAAAGCGGACATTTTTTGCATGTACATGGGTGACTGATTATACTCTTGCATGGATTTAAGAAAACATCACTATATCTCCCATTGCCTTCTCAGGGAAATATATTAGATGGGATGATACACAAGGTGCAGTGAAATTGTGCTTCCTGGGTACTAAACTCTCAGTGTAGGCACCCTCCTAACTCCGAGCACGAGTGCCAATAGGTGTGATAAGTATATGTTCAAGTGCTGGGTCTGAATCAAGCATTAATGCCATGAATTTCAGCTCAGTAGAATTAAACAGCACGACTGCTCTCATCTATACTAAGGCAGATAAGCAGTGTTGAAAGCACATGAATTCAAGGTGTCCAGTATGTCCAAAAGCTCCTATTGAGCTTAATAACTGCTGCAAGTTCTAAAAGCTCTGAAAACTGAACCCTCTTTGTCCTCTGTTCCCAAACTGTCACTGCCAGAGAACTTCAGAAATTCATTTCATTTTACCTCAATTTCCCTATCTATAAAAGGAGGGGGAGGGAAATCCTGAAGTGTCTATACCAAGTGTTTTTGAAAATGGCTAAGGAACAGTTCACACACAAGCAAACATAATATATTTATTTATTTGATTATAGCTTTGTTTAATCAAAACTTTTTGATCTTTCCCTTTAAATATATTTGGTGAGAGAATGCAGTGCATCGTTCAGTCTCAATCCTGAACAGTCAAGTTCAAATAACTTTATCAGAGCAGTAAGGGAATAATATAGAGGACAATGTGGGATACAGAAATATCCAAACTGAGATAAGCTCTTGAACTGAGAGCTGCAGCAAGAGCACAGCACATTAATTATGAAGATTATTTATATTTCACAATTCTATAGCACTATTCATTTGCAACAAGCTTTCCAAACTATATATAGATACTGTAGAAAGGCTCCATAGTGAGAACCTTTTCTATAGCATCTCTTCCTGGAGGATGGTATTCAGTCGATACAGGATACTTACCTCAGAAGTTGGGCAAAACGTTTTTATCTAAAGACTGCAGTCAATCCCAGCTTACAGAGAAACAGTATTTAGTTATTCAAAATGCACATGAAAGGCAACCCTTCAGGAGTTTAAAAACAAATTACAATCTTGTTTCCTTAGTGCAGTTACTGAGTTTCTGGCAACTTGAAAGAGACTTCTCTGCCTGCATACTT
The DNA here is from genome assembly GCF_034638445.1 of Ciconia boyciana. Lineage (NCBI taxonomy): Eukaryota > Metazoa > Chordata > Aves > Ciconiiformes > Ciconiidae > Ciconia > Ciconia boyciana. The sequence continues at coordinate 6,669,561 of NC_132935.1, forward strand.
AAGCTGCAGTCTTCGTATTGGACAAAGCTTAAAACTGGAACATGTTGCACTGAAATTTTGGGGAATATAAAAGTTATTTTTTTTTATGTAAGAATAGCCTAACCTCAAGGAGGCTAGAAATTCATCTGAGGGGAAATCACAGTCTGCCATTATGCAGAGACTTTTTTACACTTCTCTCACTATGAAGACACTCTTCAAATAAGATTAAATTACTTTTAGCAATAAAGGGTGAAAACCTGGCCTATAATGGAAGTCAACATTAAAATTATTGTTATGTCCAATGGAATCAGGACTTACCTATAAAACTGTTTTGTAGTGGCTTTATCCTTTCTACAGAGCAGCAAAGGGATTTTCTGCTCCTGTGATTCACATTTAGGCTGAATTTAGTCAGTTGTTAGCCAGTTGCAGTAATTGAGGGGATGGGCTTTGTTGGAGGTTTGTCCCTAAATATAATACAAGGCTCATTTGTGCAGCAGTGTAAAGGATCTTTGGCAATGTTAACATGAATTTCTGAGGCCCTAACTTATGTCATGGCAAGACACTATAGAATTCTATAGCTACACATAATAATAATAACAACAACAACAAAAACAATTCCAAAATATGCTCACCCTCACCCTAAGCAATATACAGGCTAAATGGACAAAATAAATTTGTAATAAGCATCAGAAAAAACAAGTTCTGCATTTGCAGCTGAGATTAGGACCTGGGGCAACTCCAGCTAGAGTAGAAGAGAAAGGCTCTAACCACCAAACTCTTGCTGTTTTTGAAAAAAATGAGCATTGAAGTCTTTTCTGCAGGACAGTGTAGTTCCTGCAGAAACAGACAACAGAGATTGGCAGAGCTCCACGGTCTCCAATTCCTGCCTTCCCAACCCTCTGAAGATAATGAAAAACACAAAGGTTTCAAAAGGTGAAACTCAGTAGCTTCAGGTTTAGGGACCAGTTACAACAGGAGTGAATGCCCCTCTGCCCTTTCAAAGTGACAGATACACCCTGGCTTTCTGACTGGTCTCTGAGCAGGGATATAATGAGTCTTGTCTCATTTGGGCCATATCTGCCAGTTGCACAGATGTTCCCCTCATTAGCAGAGGTGATGGGCTAGATGGGAGCGAGCCATTGATGACCAATTGGACCATTCTGAATTAAAAGATAAACAGGAAAGAGCAGAACACTGGGCAACTATTTCTCTACATTTCTCCAACAATAAATGGTTCTGTGTGTATCTATGACAACGCTACAAGGATGGAGATGATTCCAGTGTTCACAGAATGCGTCTAAGTACAAATCTACAAGCAGAACAAGAGCAACGGAAGCAGGAAAATGAATTAGCTGCACCTAAGAAAAGGAGGCTAAAAATATTCACAGCCAGAAGTAAAAATGCAAGCAATATCATTTGCAATAATTCAGAGAAGATAAAGGAACTGCATCAAGTGTAAACTTAGGGAAAAATAAAGAACCCATGATTCTCTTTAAAAAGGACTGCATGAAAAGAGCTGCTTGTATTAAATTAGGTTTACATTAGGTTTAATAGGCACAGAGATTTTTTCTAAAATTTTACTTGCTTTATTTATTTTTACCTAAAATGTAAATTTTTTACAAATTGAAGGTCTGCTTTAAATGCAGTAGAAAAAGGAAAGGAAAAGAAAGGGAAAGGGACAATGACAGCATCTACAGATGCCAAATGCATCAATAGTAACATCAGGAAACTTGCGATGACCTATCAATTATTTCAGTAACTCCTGGTTTCCTGTGAATTTCTGCCTGGTGATTGACTGCTTTGCTGCTTTGCTTTTTAATAAGCTTTGCTCATAGTTAGGGCACTCAAAAGAAAATTTCTACTATGCAGCATTCCCCTGCCAAATGAAGTTTAAGTTCTCAGTGAAATCTTTCACCCGCTCTGGAGAATATAAAAACTCTTACTAAGGCTACCTGATTTCTCCAGACTTTGTAGCAGCTTTGGTTTTCCCTGCATTGTAGAACAGCTCTAATGTTGCAGTTTTTTAATGTTACAGTTGTCCAAACTGGTAGATTTCTCGCACTCTTAAACCCTGAGTTAATTTTGCTTGCCCATTTAAACTTCCAAACATGAATTTTGAAAGGAAGGAAAAATGCTTATGGGCTTGTGTATACTCACTTCTTGCCCTCATAGTGTAGACACAGTCTTCGAGATGTAGACACTACTATCAGTTTTGGTAGAAATTGATTGACAATTCCAAAGGTCAGAGCAGTGAGGAGCAGTACACAGGCAAACAGGATATGTGAAGTATCTCAGTGATTTTGGCCTTCTCCCCTATTTAAATATAATTTTTGGTGTACAAAGTTCCTCTGCTACTGCTTAACTTGGTGTGTGCATTGTGGATCTAAATTGTCTTTATAGGCAATTGCCAGAACTGCCTTTCTAGATTGCCTATCTAGAAACTTTAGTAAATTCCAGTCAGTGTTTAAATGACTGCAGTCCAGTTCCAGGCTGCTGCATTGCACCCAGACCTGTGTCATTGAAGGCCTTTTATATTTTATAGCTCAGAAAGTTTGAATTGTCTCATTGTGTTATTCTCAATATGAATTAATCAGTATTTCAAAAGCTACCAAGGCCCTGCTTTATTCATAAAGTAAGCCATGTTTACATCTTTATGAATTTTTGAAACCAATTATATTTTATCTCAATCAATTTCCATTATTTTAACAAATCTGTATAGAGAATATCTTTTAGAACTGTGCAACCATAAAAGAAATGTTCCAGTGTGGGCTGGAGCATCTTTCCACCTTTTCCCTGCACACAAAACACATGGGAACTTTGTAACTGCTGTATACTAGATATCTAATGGTCATATAATTTAGGTTGCTGTTGGTCCTCAGCATTTCCTAGGGAACCAATTTCTTTTTATCAAGAAATAACTGGAGTTAGAAGTTGCTTTCTCTTAGTCATTTGTACTTATAAACTTCTGTTTCACCTGTTCACTTGTTATCACTTTCCTCTGCTAACTGTCTTTGTCTTTACGCATGGCAACATAAAGCCATAAACCCAGTATTTTTCATCAGCATTTTTTCAAGATGCTACACTACCTTCATGTAGACCATCAAGGGCCATTGCAACATTTCATGCCCTGTCTGTGATAAATTATTAGGGTGCAATCTGCAGTTACAAGTCAAAGCTATCATTTGAATCAATGTCTGTGTTAAAGTGCTATTGTCACCCCCTATTAACAGCTCTGTCGCTTACTGGTCACAGCTCCTGTTTCAATTTATTATTTTGGCAGCTCAAAACAGGTGATTTTTTCCCTGAAAGCTGTGGGACACTGTACTGAAACAATTCTCTAATATTGATTTAGAAAGAGTACCTATTAGCTTTTGTTTTCTGTCACTGTGTTGTCTCAACACCTGCAAAATTACTTCTAATAACAGTGTATTTGATTCTTTGAAAAACAGGGGTCTGGAGATAGGTTGATCTTTCATTTCAAAATATGCTTTTCTTGCAAAGCCAGTAATGATGGAAATATGCATTTTTAAATGGGTAATAGTGGCTGTTTACCTTACAGTAGTATTCAGCTCCCTCAACAAAAAAATGAGCCCCTTTGTGCAGGGTACAGACTACACACAAAGGAAGAACTCATACGTGCTATGAGATAGTTTTCATGTCATATTAGCCCTCATTTTATCTCATTTTGCTCTATTTTTAACATTAGTTCTCATTTATTTTTATTATTATTAATAGTAGGAATGTAAGTCCTGAAACAGTCTATTAGGAATAAAACATTTTTAAGAAGCAATTAGGAATTAATGTTGCCAGGGTTTAAAACTGAGGCATTATCAGCAGCTTTCAGGAAAATGATCTGACGGGAAAAGATTATTATAATTTGACTTCCTCCTCCCCCAAAATATTAAAAATCAAACTAGCAAAAATACATAAAAGGACTTCATGTCTGCAAGCTTGTAACAGTGCGGGTTTTTCATAAGTTGAAAGGGGATTTACTGGTCTGTGATGAGTTGTTAAAAAGAGGTGTCATTTTTCATAGAAATTCTTTCACAATGTAAGCCAGTCTCTGCGTTGTCACTTAAATGCTAACCAGTAGCTGTAGCGGTTCAAATTGGCATTATTAACATTTATTCCCAAAGCTAGATGCTAAATGAACTTTGTTTTTGCTTCTACCTGTCTGTTTTTCTAGCTGCAGTTTGAATGATGGCAGAATAATTGGAATCAAAGGTGATAAGAAAATGAAAAGTAAAGAGAAATCAAGTACTTATGCCAATCAATCAGTAACTGTATATGTTAGGGACAAATATAAATCTTTTCTTCCCAGAGATGATAGTTTAACTCATCCCATAATGTATATTTTACATTTCAAAGGCTGCATAATATAAATTGGCTTTTATATTCAAAATACAAATTGGCTGCTGCTCACTTTCTTAGCTTGTTCTTCCTTGAAGTTGCATGAGGAATCTCAATAAGCACCGCGTTTTAAAAACATAAGTCTGGAGAGACAGAGATGCCACAGTGTTTTATGGGTCTGCGTTGTATACTCAGATGGAGGGGCTCTTTTCACTCTATGTAGCTTTTCTAGAATGGGGTTCTGGGACAGGAGACAGTGAAATAAGCAGTAGTATCAATATATACCACTGCAAGAATAAACCCTAAAAATATTCCAGAGGTAAAGGAAATCAAAAGAAAGACTCTCACAGCTTTTGGTGGGCCTTGAATTAATGGCTATCAACCTGCACCAAGAAGATGGGACGCAGACCTACTGCCACTCCATTGGAAGATCTGGGAACTCTGACCTGGTGGATGGTAAAGACAGTGAACTGAACACGCTGTTCATTTTGCTTGACTTTAGAAGGTCTACAAATAGAGTTTGCCATTGTGGCAAATGAATTCAGACCCTTCTAAGAAGGATCTTTCATAGAAGGACCGTTATCTCATCCTTTTTAATACGATAATTGAGAAAACAGATAGGACACTTGCAGCCTACACAGGCTATGAGGACCACCTGCATCTGCCCACTTTGCAGACAAATCCCTCCAGGAAGGTTGGCATTGTAGATACTGCCCTATCCAGTCCCATAGGTATCCCTCAATATGTTTAGTAAGGGTTGGTAGCAAGATGTGCCTCACATCCATTTGGGGCCTTCCCTGAAAAACACAATGTCCATGCAGCTGTTGTACATACTTACACGGTTGTGAAATGAAGGTGCCTGTATTAGCCACTGGTATGTTATGTGTCTCTTCCATACCTCTCACATGACATGTTGCCTTGGTAACTGTGGACAGAGTTGGGACAACTTGTCTGGAGTCCATCCAAGGGACCCACACACTCCAGAAAGCAGGCTGTGGTGATATCTCCAGGACCTGTGCATTTGATATGTTGTGTCATGCCTTCGCCTCTTAATAGAAATACAGTGGGATGTTCCTTCAGCAATGATGCTTACCAGTTAGAGAGCAGGCTGCAGGGACAGTCATACTCTGTCTCTATCCTCCTTCTTCTTCTTATAACAATGTTCAAAGCCTGAAGAACTGCGGCCAGCTCTGTCAAAATTGGGATCAAGGGTCCTGAGTTCTGTGTTTTGTTTTGTCTTGTTTTCCAGGGAGTAGCTGCTAATATCTCTGTATTTTCTATATCATGATTCATAGAACAGATTTGTGATTTGTTCATTTACAGGTGGAGGGGCTGGAAACAAAACATGCATGTTCCAGGTTAAAAATACAGTAGCTTTTACCACTACTAGAGCTATACATCTTTAATTTTTTTTATTTTAATGAAAGCAACTTTTTCCATAGTATAATTCACACAGGCAGACTATTTTGATGGAATTTTTGTGAGTCAGAGGTTCTTCGGTGGCTTCTGAGGAGAAAGATGCAAGAGTCTCCTATTTGTTTTCATCACATTGATGTTTACGGGTTATGAGAGACTGATATTTGAATGCCTGAATGGCATAATGGGAACCAAGGACAAAGCCTTGTTTCTCTCACATTCTATTTGTGTACCTTAAGCACTAAATCCCTCTTTTTCTTTCTATGACAATTTTCAAAATATTTCCAATGAAAGGCAAAAGAAAATGTGGTTTTGACATCCCTAAAATTTTCAACATGATTATTCATCATATTCAAAAGGCTCCTATCAGTATATTAATTAAGATTATGTGTTATAAAGGTAAATATTTTTATTTATTCTATAGATGATCCAGAAAGTACACTTCTATCACAAAAATGATTTGATAGACATTTAAGACAAATAGAAAATCAGTTTGCAATGGAGTTTCACTATGAAACAGATTCATATAAATGAAATACTTGCGTAACAACTGTTTAATCTGTTTCTGCTTGCATCTGATGCATGGACACATTTGACTTGAGGCAGACATCTGTAAACATCATTGTAGCATCTTTATTTCTTTTTGGTTTTCTGCTCATTGTATTTATCAATACGTATACTTAAAGATCAGAAAGTGTTTAAGTATATTGGTGAATTGGAGACAGATTACAGTGTAGGGTCTTGCAGGGAGTTTGGATCTGATCAATGCAAAGTTGCTATTAAAAACAGAGAGTCAATTACATTTGATGAACAATGGTTAGCCTACAGCTCTCACTATCTATGCCTTTCTGCAGACATTTCTAATATAAAATTTCTGATCAAACTTCAAAAACCTTTCTTACATCAGCCCAAAACTTAATCACGAGGCTCACAATTCTCCTTTGAGTAACTTTTCCTGAATCCCAGGGAATGTAGTTTTCAGAGGTGATCAGTGATTCCAAGTAGCTAAATGTTTTGGGTGCTTTACATAGAGGAATCTAACAAGCCCTTCCCAAATTTAAAGAATATGTTGAGGATGTGCCTTACAAAAGCTTAGATGCTTTATGTAGCAATTATTGACCCCAAACCACTGAACTTATTTCAAATTGAAGAGTTTGGCATGTGCATCACAGTTTTTGTTAATTTAGTATAACTAGTTTATAGAGACAAGAAGGTGCCAAGTCTGCCATAAGAAGAAATGTCATGGTGTGTTTCTTCCTATCACATGTGAAGGGCATTCAGTGGGAACAGGAAGTGCTGCCAATCCCAAAGGGAAATTCAAGTGTTCACTTCTGCTGTCAAAGGTGAATGCAAATGCTACTCTTGATGGCACCAGATCTACATACATATCCTCTTCTAAAAGAAGTGAAAATAAATTATTCTGTCTTGGATCAAATAAGCTCCTCTGGAAGGATTTACTTTTCTGACAAGTATGGAAAGGATACGGGTAGTACCTGGGTCATTTTTTTCAGAACTCTTGTGTTAAAGAGGTACCTGTCAGGACATCTAACAGATGATAGCACCTGGGTAACGTTGTGTTGTGACAACAGTGTATTCTGCTGTTGTTATATCAACTGCCTGCAACTTCTGCCAGTTCAATCTGCTTGAGATAAACTATCACTAAAGTTGTCTGTAAAGTCTTTGTTTGTAGTAGCACCAAGTTGACTGAATTATGCTAAAAGACAAATTCAAGTGACAAACTGATCAAACATCAGCTATCTGTTGTTGGTACTCCTGCCAGAATGTGTCTTTCAATTGCCATGTTCTTCTGAGGCTCTGAGGAATGTCTGTCGGTTTGAAGATTTGTCTTCTGATCCAGCCTAATGAAAAGATATTGACTATTTTAGTTTCATCACAATTTTGATTCACAGTGGTAGTTTGTAATACATTTTTCAGCACATTGACCACCTATCTTGAAACTATTTCACAATTAATAGCCCTGTAGATGAAATAAACAAGTTTTGACAATATCATCCTTGGCCAAGATAGATGCTATTTACCTCCAAGCATATTCATTGGCTCTGGTGTGTGCATCATGTTAAACAAAAAGAAATACATCAAAAAGCTCAAAGGTCCATTCTGAATGAGACAGTACATTGGCAAGCTTGAGAATGGCACATCAATTCTGGCGGCCAGTAGCACCCAAAGGAACGATGTGGCATTCTTTGACTGCCCAACCTGAAAGATGAAGTATCCTTTTATAGCTGCATCAGCTGGGGTAGCATTTGATAGAACTCAAACTTTAGAAAGCTCAGAATTTCATCTCTGAATTTCAGTATGAAGACCCTTAGTTAGAATTTCAATATGCCTTACAGAGTATTTTTCATGGCATCATTTAAATGTATATCACTTATACCCTACTGCTTGCAAAAACAAGCACAATCAGGGTGAATTTGTGAATTCATACCTTTAAAGAAAGACATTATTAAGAGACAGGCAAAATATTGAACGAAATTTAAAAAAAAAGTTGATCAGGCTAATTGTCAAAAAACAAAAAAATATTTTTATCTCTAAGAGTGGGAAACAATGCATTATTCTTTCTCTCAAAAATCCCCAAATCAAAACCAGGAACAAAATCCTCAAGCAACTGTGATAGAATGGCAGTATGTCACTTAGGAATAAAAACTTTAGATGCTTATGAAAATTCATTTTGCATGTAAAGATTTTCAGAACAAAGACAAAAGAAGAAAATGAGTAAGTTTTTGCTACTTATACCTGAAATTACTAACTTTTTTTCTTAGCAGATAGTTAATAAATTCAGAAATTCTTCTGTTAAGTTAGAAGGAAAACTCCTACCAGTTGTGACAATATGTAACATTCTGTATTTTTATGAGAACTTTCATTTTAAATGAAAAGGAGATATGTAACAGTAATTATGACTAAATATTTTTAATAATGGAAAAATACATTTTATTTTGTGAAAGAAAACAATGCAAGGGGAAGAACAATAAGATATGTTCAGTACAGAAATAATTATGTCTTCACTGATTCCTGTGTAATACGCCATACATTTTATTGTGCCAGTGGAAACAGTCATGGTGCGCTGTCTTTGCTCTTTCTAATTAATAAAAGTTACCAAACAGAGCAAGGTAGATAGCTGAACTAGAAGAAATTATGTTTGCTTTGGAGAGAAAAGCTATGTCCTGATTAAGGGTTGCTTTGCTGAAACGAATGAGTCAAGACCAGTTTACCAAAGTGTGCTCGCTCCTAACATGACTACGTTGCTTTCGGAACCATGGGTGATCTCTCCACGTGGCCTATGAACAGCTTGTACCAGCACACACCTGGATATGTCAGAGATGCTGTGGTACTCCTTTGTAAGTCCATGAAGTTCATGTTGATAGAGTTAAAAGCATTCATGCTACAATTCACATGATGACTTGCAGCCCAGACTTTCAAATGGAACAACATGCACTCTAGACTCCCTTGACACTGTTGACCAGCTATGCATTAACTACAAAGTTTGTTTAGGCTTATTTCTTCATATGTTTATATTTTCACTGCAGATGCCTCCATTAAATCAGATGGATCATACCTTTTGTTAATTTTCTGGCCTCTCTTTTATCATTGTTTGGGATGACACCCTTCTGACTTGGATTACAAGTTGTGTCATTCTTCAGGATCTTCTATGAACCTTTTCCAAAGCACAGACACTAGCTGTAAATGTCTTGGGCACAGTTCAGCAGATACAGTATAAATATTTCTAGTAAAGACATCTATTATTAAATGGGGAAAAAAAAAAGACCCTACCATGATAGGTCAGAGGAATCCCACCCTTAGGAGTGACCCTTTTCTTTCCACTGACAAGAAACAAACAGACTTGAAGGACAATAAATGAGATGTTGATCTTTGCTGCAGATAAGATAAAATGAAATTCAGTTTGCCAAATACAGATATTTGATGTAATCCAAGATCCACAAGGCATATTCTCCACCTATGCCATGCTCTGCAAAAGGGCTTATGTCTTTTGTAGGTCTGATGTAGCTACCAATCCCATGAAGATGCCTCTGATATTCCAGGGCATCTCAAGCAGCACTAGATGCCTATATTTAGGCCATTCAATTATGACCCTGAATCCATTCCAGATTGTTTTAAAGAATCTGGAATGGATTTTGCTGGTTTTGGCAGTAATTTGCAAAGCAAAAAGTCTTTCCAGTTTACCTTTGCATTCTCAAACACTCCAATATGAGAGGTTAGGGAAATGTCCATCTTAGCCTTCTTTCTTTAACAATTCACCATCTGGAATTTTAAACTATCCTTTTGCTGCTCCTAGAAGATTCTCTTACAGTGATAGTCAGAAAATATCATCTGCTGTAGCTTACTATCTTTATCCTGTAGGTCAATTATACGAGGAAGACAATCTTGCAGCTAAGAGCTTTAACCTTTGCAAAATAGTTTATCTTAATTTATTTATTTTTAGAAGAAAAATTTCAGCTTAATTCTTTTCAGAAAACATGTAATTGCCCAAATGCCCTTCATAACAAAGGGAAATGCATATAATTATTATTAGAGATTCAAAACAGAAATATCTGCTTAATAAAAAGTAGATATTCTGTGTGTTGGGCTTTTAAATAAGATGATGACAATGGCAAATGATTAGTTAATTATGATAGAAAAATTATATCTAATCGCTACTGATTTGTGAGAGTGTGAGGCTGGTTAATTCTTGGTCTATGTCATTAATAACCTGCATAGAGATGAAGCTGAGCTGCTTTCTTGTAATATCATGACTCTTGCCCCACCAATTTCTGCTTATTCTTATTTTATTGAATTAAAATTGTTATTCCTAGTACAATAATTCACAAAAGGTGACCTAGAAATTGATTGTCCCCACTGCAAGGCTCTGTATATCTTTATAACAGCACCCTTGCCCCAAAGTCTTGCAGTATCCACAGACAGAGAACCAAAGCTCAGATAAATTAAAATATCTGTAAGGTTAGTCAAAGTGCATGTAGACAGCTCCCAAATTAACTCAGTGACTTCTAATTTAAATTCAACTTCTAAAAGTCTTCTTGTTAGTCCCACTTTAGAGCTGACAGAAGTTTCTTGAATTTCTAGGCTTTTATTGTAAAAGAACATATCTTTTTTAGTGTAAGCTTAACCCATTAAGATTCTTAGAGTTCACGTCCATGCAAGCCAGACCTTACCCCAAAATATCTGACCATTGTGAAAGCCACCTCTTCAGATCCAGGAAACAGATCTTGCAAAACATTTGTCTCACAGCAGAATTTAAGCTCTAGCTGGTTGTTGGGAATTTCTGGGCAGGGGTGAAAGACCAAGAGGGAGAAATAAGCAGAGAAACTTATTCTGTGGGTCCAGAGACAATGCAGCTGAGGGTAACTCTCCCACTCACCCAGCAGTGAGGTGGTGACAGGAGGTGGAAAGTGAAGAGAATTAGGTGGCAAGACGAAGCCTAAACTCAGCCACAGTACCTTTATCAGAGAGATTAATCAAGACTTCAGTGATTATCAGCAACACCATGCTCACTTTGACTCACATCAGCCATTTGGACATAGTAGGACTGTTTCTATATTTAACTGCAATAGAGATATATACACGGTTAGCTTGTGAAATCTAGCCAAACAGTTTTTAAGATATTTTTAAAAGCAATAAAATAAAAAAAAGACTACAGATCTAGCAATAAATTCCATATGAGGAAAAGAAAAAAAAGCCAAACTAAAAATGAAACTAACAGCCCCCTTCATAAAATCCCTTTTCTGGAAATTAGTATTTGAAACCAACCAGGGTATGGCATCTCTGCTACTGTAGCCACATATACTAGGATCAGATTAGCTGCATTAATCAGAGCAGAAACATGAACTGGATACCTTATAAAAATAGTCTTTTACCTGGTATTTCACTAGAGCAAGCCTCCCTGCATCACAGCAAGACTCTCCATGTGGATTTGCAGTGTTCGGCACTTCCTAAACACTTTCATCTCTCACCTGTGGCTTCTTTGTCTAATAGATGTGATAGATTGAATGGCAGAGTTATGAGAAGATCATTCTAGATCTCTGTCCTGATTTCTTTTCCCTTTTAGTTTTCTAGTATCACCTGAGAAGCTTATACTATTAGACTCATATACATATATGTAGGTATGTATGCATACATATATATGCAAATACTCATATCACCGTGTGATAAAATAGGAAAAACTACACGTAAACATACATACAAAACTACACATGTATACACATGTATATAGATACGCCCTGTGTTTTGACGCAGCTGGATTTTTCCATCTACCTACAGAATAAGAGAAAATGTGAGAAATGGTCACTTGTAAGATCTACATAAATAAAGGTATATGTTTTACATTTATAAGACCTTTTAGATGATATCTAACAAATGCTTATTAGCAATTCATTTCCTCCTTTTTTGGTTTTGCCCTACAGAAGTGTCTGGCTCGTGTGATTGATAGCCATTCGTCTTTAAATCACAGATTACAAGGCAAATAAGAGATTAAAATATCAACATGTTTGTTTATTTCTTAGCTTTTTACTGCTATTAGTTTTGCCATTTCAGATGGCATAAATCTGACAATTAAGCACACTGACTTTTCCATCAATGCCAAATCCAGTGACAGGCAGTCCTATCAGCATAGAATTATTAGCATTCTGATGTTTTTATTAGGACATAGGTATACTTAACAGTCAGCTTCAAACTTCCTTTAGAGGAAAAAAAAAACAACCAAAACCAACAAAAGAACAGCATTCTTTATGATGTATTTGTTCGCTTCATTCCCATTTCATTCAGGAATATTATGTTAACCCTTCTCTGGTTCAAGAGCCCTAATGCACTTGAATATCTTGGCAAAGCTCTGTTGTGACCATTTATGGTAAGTTATCTTCATTAAATCATTTTACAAATGTCTGCACAGAGACAACATACATCTGTCTTCCAGTTTGAGGCAGAATGGCATCATCCATGCCTGCTGGACCACTTTGACTATTACTGTTATCCGTCAGATGCATTTCTGCCATTTGGTTGTTTTTTTTCACAAGCCTCCCATTTTGATTAATGGAATCAATGAATTGTGTGATATTCTATAGCTCGACACAAGGACTTGATTGTATAGTATTGGGCATAAAGTTGGCATCACACCTCTCTGATACACACAGAGATGAGTGCTTCCACCATCCTAGAAGACATAATGTGTAACCTCTGCTGTAACTTCCACCAGACTACAGGATAAAAAAATGAGTTCAAAAGTTATGCCAGCTTCTTCTAACCTGAAATAAATGAAATACTATTTCTGACAGCCAATATGAACTCATTAGGAGAATTTTTCCTAATGGTTGAGCAATTGCACAGAAAGGAGAATTTACAGAAAAAACTTTAATGTTTTTAATACTATAGAGGACCCCAGTACATCCAGTCAAGGACTGAGACATCACTGTGTCAAGTACTATACAGCCAAGCAACACAGACCTCAGCAAAGTGGATGGAGGCCGTGATGAAGATTTTTTTGGCACTGCAAACTGCCAGTTTGTCTAAACCAAGCAATTATGCTGCCTTTGCTAATCACAACTTTTCTCAAGATTTTCAGGTGTTAGCCTTTCTTTTTATAATGGCAATTTGGAATGTAAACTAACAATTACTCACATTAAAAATACACAAAAAGTATTAAAATGCCTAAGTTTCTCCAAATCATCTGATAAAACATTTTTAAGTATGTGCATATATCTGAAAGTTTAACTTTTTATTCTGATTTTGGAAGAGACTGTTTTGAAATTGCAAATATTTCCTAGGGTAAGAAAACTAGTTAGCATGCACCTTTATAAGTCAGACCCTGCCGAGAACACTTCACATTTCTTCCTTATATTTTTTTTTTAATATTTGTAGTGAAGGGCTCAGCCTCGTTTCTGTGAAATACTTATACTGGAAAATTTTGAATGTCTTTTCATTTCTGCAGATAATATTTTTCTGTATGTGCTTGTTAAAATTGTGTGTGTTTATATATGCAGATTTTAAGATTCTTGCACAGTCTTAACTTCTTTGGTAATATATGTATGTGAGGAGAAAAGCTTAAGCAAAGATTACAGAAAGTCACAGTTATGTGGGAGGGGTAGACAATTACAATAGAACACTGGCATCATGTTTTATTAAAATATATAAACTAGTGATTTTATATAATAATTTCTTGATCTTATTTATAATTCCTGCTTTTGTACACCTCGCTCAGATTTTTTTAAACTTTCATGCAGGTTCAATTACATGGAGCTCAATAACTTAAGATGTATCAAGGAATTAGATAAAAATTTGATATGTAGCAGCTAAACTTAACAATATAAGAGATTTGCCTTTTTAAAAAAAAATCTAGACAAAAGAAATTGTTAGTTCTCCTTGGAGCTTTTTTGAAAAAGTGATAGAATTAATAAATTGCATTTATTTTTCATAAAATGTAATCTTCGAAATTTTGATTTCTGTCTTCAGATTTGCTATTATAACTAACCCCCCCTTGCTGAAGGGATTTTCGGCTGCTACTGATTGTTGAGGTTCTCACTGAGTAAAGCTCATGGTCAGTGTTAACTGTACGATCATATCCATGGTTTTAAAACATAGTAGATCGGTGTTCAGTCTAAACTCACTTGGCACAATAAACTTCACTATGGCATGATATGCATTCAGCTGTCTTGAATCGTATCACCTCATGCTCTGACACCACTCATTCTCAGTAAAAGGTATCATATCATTTACAGAAACACAGCTCAAACTCAAATTATGGAAAAGAACATGCTGAAAGTAACTGGAAAATGATACTATGTCATTGACCCAACAATAAAAACAAGTTTCTATAGTTGAATACAAAATCCTGCTCAATGCTCTCTTTCAATAGTTCAATGCTCTCTTTCATAAATAAATTTGGTCTATCTGTTGCTTTCTAAGTCATTAAAGATCTTATTTGTCTTAAGAGTGGCCCTGAGTTTGATTTTTCAATCAAGCTGCAGCTTAGTGAGAGTATCTCTTCTATCTAAATGCCATCAGCATTAGATATGTCATAAGTCCCAGTATGCTGCATCCCCTCCTAAATTGTTGGACAGCACAACAGTGATACAGATACAGTCATACAAAACAAGACTGCATTTCATGCGTGAAACTGTTCTGTATACATACATAAAGGCCATGATCTTTAACAAAATACAGAAAAAACCTGATGCTTTAGGTACTGAAGTTGAAATAATAGAAAATGGCTTTGTGAAAAAATTGAAAATCACATTTTTCTCATAGCTATCATATCCACATTAGGATGTAATCAGGTTATTTAAAAGATCGTTGATGAAGATCTGTATCATTTGTGTCAGAAGGCTGTGAATTAGAATTATATAATTCTATAGTTGGAGGGGGTTTGAAGACATTTGAAATCCATCCCATTCTTTCAAGGCAGGATTATATCTACATAATTCATGACAGATGGCAAATGGACCTTCAGTTATGGAGACTCCTCGGCATCCAGGCCAATTAATTTCCCTGATATGTTATCCTGACCCCATTATTTCTTATTCTAGGACCTATGGATATGGAGGAAAAATTATTCTCATGTCTGTTCAGAAGATTCTGTGTATCTGAGTACTATTTTCATATATTTTATAAATCATCTTCATTTTATAACTTCAGTCTCCTCAGCTTTCACCAATGGTTTTGTTTTCTAGTTCAATCATTCTTTGTATCTTCAGTTCTGTCTGCAATGGACCCACATCTTTCTTGAAATGTGAGATCCAAAACTAGACATAGTATTCCAACTGATTTTTTTCTTTACCTTGGAGAGAGGAGGACTAATTTATCAGTAAGATTTAGGTTCATATTTGACAGTAGGTGTCTTTTAGCCTGTGCTAAATCATTCATATTGACAGTACCAGCTAGGTGTCTGTTTTTAATAATGGGAGCATAAGAATCCAGTGAATGTGAAGACAGATCTAGACACCTAAATTAGATGTTTTAATCTGTAGCTTTATGCCTGCAACATGAGCAGAGTGTAATCATATTTATATGCAGTTCCATAACATTTGTCCTTTTTTTGCAAGTGTATGACATTATCCCTTGTTTTCACCTTCAGTTCAATGTAATCCTTAGCCAACTTCCTATGGAACCATGCTCCACAGCCATTTATTTTCTACGGTAGAGCTGTGCAGCTACTAGGTCTCGTATGCTGCACTTACTTCTATAAATAACATTCTTTTTTTTTTCCAGGCCATTGCTCTATTTTATCAAGATCATTTTGAATTATAATCCTATCATCCAACACACTTACAGTGCCTTTCAGGTTTGTGTCAGCTGCAAATTTAACTAGCATACCCTATATTATTTTGATCAGGTTATTAATGAAATAATCAAATAGTAGCATATCCAGAAAAAAACCCTAATGGAACATCACTCAGCATATCCCAATAACTAACCATTAATGATAACTCTTTGCATATGGATATCCAACAAGCCTAAATTCTACCTCTGTCCCAAAGGCCATCATATTCAGACAATATGTATTTCTCAATGAAAATCTTCCACTGGTCTGAGTGCTCTGTATGCACCTATATGGAAGTGTCTCAGTTAGAAAAAACTGATGACTGTCTCCGGGTTTACTAACACTGATCATAGTAGGGTGACTAAGTCATCTTTCTTCTACAGCAATTAGCATTACTCAGTTTTCTGACTGCACACTAGCTGGCATCTCCATGTGAGGATGGATAATGCTTTTACTTGGCTTAGTGCAAGGAGGGCTCCCTGGGATCCTTCAGCATAATGAGGGTTAGGCCCTTAGGTGCCTAAAAATAATAATATTATAAAATTATTATTATTATTATTATTATTATTATTATTATTAAATACTCATTTCAGTGCTTTAAGAACTGAAATATTATGCAGAATGGCGATGTCACTGATGATACCACCTGTTTTCTTCCAAAAAGCAAGCTGTACTCCATGTGCCTATCCCAGAAGAAAATTGTTGAGCCAATTCTTTACTAGAGTTAGTTTATGCTTTCTTATATGACAGCTTTAAGTGGCTTCTGGAGCAATAAATGAAATGTGATGGAGAGATAAGTGACAAGTCTAGCTGGTCTGTCTAGCTGTCTTGTGTTCAGAGTGACTGACTGTTGACTAAGTAAGGGGTATAGATCTGGCTGTCACCACACACACACACACACAAAAAACCCAAACCACAACCAAAACCAATAAAAAACCTAGCCTTTTTTTGAGTAATTTTCATAGGATTATATCTAAGAAGATGCTCTTTTCTTTTACCTCTGCAGGTAACAGTGGTAAATATATGGTATCATTTGGAAAATAATTTTGTAAGTTGGATAACTCTGTGCACATGGGTTAGCTGCAATCCTTACTGATATGCCTGGGTCTGAACTAGGAACCTGAAGAAGTGAAAGTTTGTTTAGTGATCGTGAGAGTTGATGAATCAACCTATATAAAAATGAACTGTAAATTCTGGCCATTGTTATAAAAAAAAGGTGAGTTCTTGACATAATTAACACAAAATAACACTGCTAATATTGATAAGGCATTTCTAGATTTCATACGTGATAGCAGAGTGAGTTAAAATATGAAGTCTAAAGCTAAGCTACCAACTGATCTGAAAATTCTATGTCTTCACTTGCAGGGATGATGTAATGTGGGATAATACAGATATTTACCCATTTCTCTGTCTGTCCTGCTCTTACATAGGAGTTCAGTGCCCCTTTATCTTGGCTGCTTGTGAAGCAGCTGTTGAACCACTTACTACAGCTTCTCACAACAAAATAAACCAGTACAAAGTGGATAAGCAGCTACTTTACAAGCATCTAAGACGTCTCTGCAGTGATATGTAAAAGAACCTTTGCAAGTGTCAATATTTAATCTATCCCTAGTCATTATTAAGGGCTCGAAAGACTCATATCTGGAGTGGATTGAGTAGAGAGTTCAGTAGATTTTACAAATAACTATACAAAAGCACATCAGCATTGCTTATCCACCTTTTAGAAGGGTCTTCAGGCCCTAGTGGCAGAATTTCTACCTTCTGTCTACAGACATGAAATTGGACTGTGTTTTGATCATGCACTAAAAAATTAGTGTAGTCAATCTAATTAATCGCGGGGTTGCAGCCTCAAAGGTAGCTACAGACAGATGTAGTGTGTGAGCATATCTATATATCTATATATCTATATATCTATATATCTATATATCTATATGCATATATTTATGCACATGTAACTATTCTGAACACATTTCAGAATCCACCCCTAATACTAAAGTATTTGATTCAGAGCAACTGTTACCAACACAACTGATAAAAACTTAATTAACTTGAGAAGCCCAACTTATGCCCCAACCAAATGCAGAGGATTTAAGCTCATTATTCCCCGATATTACATTTTTATATCACAAATTTGATGTATTATATACTGTATCATGAAACCACCATTTACATTGCAATGAGATGAAATCCAAATATGCATACAGCTCCCTTTACCTAGCTATTTCTATTGTTACCTCTGTATCTATATTCAGGGGATGTTATTAAGCTGTATGTAAGAATTTGCTGAATATTATTGATAGGGGATTTTCTTGTGTAACAAACACAATTTTCAAAGGAGTTCCTTTAAATTTTCAGTACCCTTTGTGTTTTTTTCCCAGGCATGACATTCATGCTTGAACGAAGAATTCCATTCAACCTGCAGTCACTCACCTGACTGATCATCTTGCTCAAAGAAACAACAAGAGGTGATACAGATGTAGAAGAGAACTTAAATGACAGAAAAATCAAAGTTATAGCAACACCCTCAGCTAAGTGATTTGAGAGGTCAAAGCTCCTTGGCTCTGTTTGCTAATAATTCATTTAATGTTATTTCTAGACTTTTGTACAACTTCGTGCTGTTCAAGATTTGCTTCCAAGAGCTAATAGGTGACAAAATAAACCTTTGAAAATAGTTGATGGAGAAAAAAGCAAAACCCCATAGTTAATATTATTATAATTCTGCCTACAAACATAATAGTAAGTTCAGTAGCAACATTGCTTTTGAAATACTATACTGGAACAAATAATTTTCTGTGGGAGAATAATATCCTTGTAATACAGATCTGAGAGACTGTTCATTATGCTCACCCTGAAAACGGAGGGCTTTTCCCAGCAGTGCAAGTTCTGGTGTTTCATCCAAACTAATTTTGAAAGTTTCAAATGGTTGAGCTGCCAAGACCCCCTTGGGGATTCCCTTCTCAAGCTGAAGAGTTGTAAATGTCAGAATATTGATATTTGACCTTTTTTTTTTCCATTTCTTTCTTTCATTGACTATTAAAGCTTACACCTTTCATACAAAGGGAAGGACTTTAATGTCAGACAGATTCAGATTAGAAAAACAAAACCAAAAATGCAATATAAATATAAGTCATTAAACATGGAAGTCTATATCTAAAAGGGGTGGAAGGTGGTCTCTGTAAAAGAATTACTTAACCAGATCAAAATTAGGAGACTGAAAACCAGGATGTATTTTTTCTAACTCCTGAGGAAGGCCCAGAAACTTTTTGGGAACATGCCAGTTAGCACAGGACAAAATCACTTGAGGGACAGTTCTAGTTTAACGATATTGAGAGTAAAGATCCACTGCCTGGGAACATTCCCAGGCACTGTTTAATTTATGGCTATGAATGTCATCACTACATCCTTTTTGGTGCTCTGTGCTGTAGTAGAGGTCAGATTAGATTAGTTCATTCACTTTTCTGAATCTCAGATCTGTGATACCCAATTCCTAATGGAGATCACATGGAGCTGTCTTTGAAAGTCTGACCCTATCAAAAAGCATTGTGAAGTGCTGAGTGCTTTACTCAGAAGAAAACCCATACTGAACAGAGTCTGAAAAAAGAGACTTCAGAGAAAGGCCATTTAGAAAAAAAATATGGCCTATATAAGTGGTAGATCTCAAAATGCTACAGTTGCTGGTTTATCTGAGTTTTCTTCCATTTCAAGCTGCTTTGTCAGCGCTTCCTTTCGTTCATGCACCATTTGATGTAGGAGGGGTGCATTTTTGATATCAAAGTCATTGTTTTCCTTAAAATAAGAACAATTATTTGCACAATGATTTCTTATGCTCCACCCTGAGCCAGGAGATGCTGGATATCTGAAATGTCAAGTAACCTAATATAATGAATGGAGAATCAGTGAGAAGGAAAAACAGTCGCTGTAGCTAGGATGCAGGGTTACACACCATGCGGACAGCTTTGTGGAAGTACTGTGCCAAGTGCATAACCCTGAGGATAACACCAGGCTTGTGGTAATACAAAGAGCATAGTCATGATTGCTTAAAGGTGAAGTTTTCATATGAAAGAGGTGGAGATCAGTCAAAAAAAAAAAAGGAAAAAAAGGAACAGATTAGGCAGGAAGAGGCAATACAGGCAAAATAGCAATAAGATATCAAAGCTTTGTATTTCTGGCTGGCTGTGTCAGTGAGGTCAAGAATACAGCCCTGCACCATTCTCAAAGTACATTAATTAGCTACCTCTCTTCACTATTCTATGCAGTCTTGTTCAATCCAGATACAACTGAGGGAGCACTGTTATTATTACTATTATTAAAACAGTAACAGCACAACACATTGTTGAGTTACAAGTTTTAAAACCTTTTAACTTAATTACATGAAATGCAGTTTACAATGCTGCAGACTGAAGCACTTCTGCTGTTTTCACACTACCCACCTTCCAGATTTTAAGTTTTTCCACCAGGAAGTTGGAGGTGATTTTAATAAATAAAAATTTTAACATTTAAACTCATTTTTAAATAAGGTCTGTCTCCATCTGTTCCAGTGCAGCTCTTATACTAAAACCCTAATGAACTCTTCTAGACACAAGTTTTGAATAAAAAATCACCACATAAAGCATAGATTAAGTTTTAGGTAAAATTTAACCCAGGACAGAGAAAGACTGAGATTTGTAATGCTCGTTCTTGTTCTTGCAAACACTTACTCTTGTACTTATTTTTAAGAGTAATAGTAATCTCATTAACTTCTTGTATGCATACTATGCATGTAGGAAGTAAGAGACAAGTACAAAGTAACACAAGGTTTGATAAACAAAGAGATAAAGAAAACCAGAAATTCAGAATGGCCCCTTGTTTCTTGGCATCCTTTCAGGACAAGAATTTATCCATCGGGGACATCCCACCTGCTAACCCTGCTGCAAGCACAGAAACTGAAAGAAAGAAAAACTGTGGAGCTTCATTCATAAAATTCAATAAGCTTGGCTAAACTGAAAGGAAGCTTTCACTGCTCCCTCTATTCATTTCCTGGCTTTTTCTCTTCTTTTGTCATTATCTTTTTCTGTACATACCAGAAAATAGACTTTCAACAGAAGTTGTTTTATTAAATAGTAAATAACGCCGGATCTGCCAGTTTTACATCTCTGTACCTTCACAGTTTACCTGACAAAAATAACTTGCACTTCTGGTTCTGAGCACGGTGGCAATTACAACCATCTATTCACAAATTTCACCAGACTGCTCTGGAAGGACTGTAACAGCACCTCCCTGGCATATTAACTCATTCTTAAGCAACAGTTTATACCTAAAACTAGTTTATACCTAAAATTCTTTAATTTTGTTTTCCTAGGCAACAGAAATAATGTGCCACTTGTAAGACTATCTGATCTATTTATATTTCTATGCCATTATAGAAGTAAATCCAGTTTTCCATATATAATATATGTGTTATTGTTACCTATTATTTTTCCTGAGATAGTGTCAAAAATCTTAGACTAACTTTTTGTTCTACAGACTATAAGGAAAGGCAGCATTCTCAAGGATAAGGGCTTTTCCATCTGAATCTCAGAGACCATAGATGGAGATGGAAAAAGAAAACGAAGGAGAGAGGATACCAGTTTAAAAAATGGGCAATAATTAGAAGTAATAGTCCTGCAGCTACTCCAGTTGCAAACCTTAAGTCTTCTGTAGACATCACAGAATAACTGTGGTTTTGAGGACAAAGGTATCCCTAAATCTTTACTCTTACAGAAGCTTCTATTAGCCAAGGGGAAAGTGTGAGGACAAATAAGAAAATACTTGTTTGAAAATCTATCCACCAAATGGCAGGTTTTGTCTATAAGAGTATGTTGGAGCAGGAAGTTGGCCTTTATTTACTGAGCAAGCATGGATTAAGGGTGCAATGAAGAGCCTGGAAAATTGACGCACCCAGCTTAAACTTAATGCAAAAGAGCAGGGAAAGTCGGGAGTTAAGGAACACATAAAAGGGAAATGGGGTGAAAAGATGATGAAAAAGATCCTTGTAGGAACAGTTTGGATGGATGACACCAAAAATGATGGTCTTTGTTGAGGCAGGAGAAAACAATAATGTGGCCTTCAAGTATAGAAATAAAGAGAGCTTGGATAGGAGCTGTTGTAGCCAAAGCAGAGGCCTGTAACACCTATAAATTATAATTGTATTAATAAGGATGTGGTTACTCTTCGCTTTCCTTGAATCAAGCTATAAGTATGATAAAATACTGTGAACAGCAGTAATATATAAGTATTTTGTAACAGTGTTTGGCACAGGCAAGCACAGTGTTTAAGCATGTTTAAAATAATTATGTGAGCAATGTGAGTAATAAGGGGGGCAAGCAAGGATTTGTGTAGTTGCACTTAAGAGGGATGGAAAAGATGTAAACAGCTACCACAGAAGTAACAGTCTGCAAGACAAAGAAGATAGAATAAGATAAGCACAAGGGACAGCAAATAGGAAGGACACCCTGCCCATTAAACAAAAAGCATGACTAGTAAAACCCAAAACAACAAAGGGAGCCCTGGGAGCAGATGAGATCCCCCATCTACCACCACTGGGAGGGGGAAGAGTAATATAAAACCACATGAACGAGCAAAGAAAATTTAGGAAGATGTCTGCTTTTGTTTTGACTTACTTCATCAAAAAGCTCTCAAGCCTCATCACCTTGATCTGGGAGACCTAGAACCATCAAGGGCTGTGGCCATCAGCACTACACAGCATCATTTCCATGGTAATGTATAGTCACAGCTAATTAGCAGAATAAGTGTTAAAGACAAACCGTTTTAAGTACAGATAGTGATAAGTACAGATAGTGATTAACCATTATCACAAAGTGTGTCGCTAATGAATGAATCTAGTGAAATTTTCTTTAAAATTTGAAGCTGATCTGATTTATCAGTCTTCTAAAAACTCCTTGTGGTGATCTCTAGTTTCCTAACTGATAAATACTTATACCTACATACAAAAATATATTCAGTTACAACACTGTATGGTCTGGATGCATCTTCCCAGTCCCTGAGGACTGGAGGATTAGATGCTAATATTGGCTTTGCACAGGTGATAAACAGAAGTTGTGGAAATACTAGAGCAGTTACTCATGGTACTTTGGCTTTGTTTAAATGCATCTGTGATTATATGCTCTACTACATTTGTGTATCTGATTGTCCAGACTGGGAGTCTGATAGAACTTGCTATAGCTCCTATGCAAGCTGGGCTTTCTTTACAACGAAGATGGTAGACACACAGTTTTTACTTTGATTGTATGACAGTCAATAGATGCATTCAGATCCAGGAGCTCAGAACTTAGTGGTTTCAACTTAGACATGAACACAGGGAACATAAAGCAGAGTAAGGAATTTATCCAAGTTTGAGGATCAATATAGTAGCATGTGCAGGGAAAGGGAATAGGAAAGGGAAAGGAAAAAACTGAAACTTTAAGATTTTCTGTAAATATAGTATTAATACTAATAATCTGTATTCTTACAGGCACAGGTTTAGAGTGAAAAAACAATATTTATCTTGTTTTAAAAACAATATTTATTTATGGTGTCGATATTAAAGTTAACAAATTATTGAATTACAAGGTAGGGATTTGAAGAAATATGCAGTATGTTCTAAGTGCCAAAACAGAAACCAAAGATAGTTCAGACATATTAATAAGATTTCTAAAATATGAACTAATTATGAATCTATTCCTCCTGGGTTTGATTCAAAGCTTCCATTGATTTCACTGAGTTCTGGACCCAGGTTTCAAGTACCCAGTATCACAAAAGTTTTGTCATTTTTCACAATAAAGGACCAAAAGATGTGACCAGCTTAGAAGAGGCATGTTATAAAATATAAAGGAAAGAGAGTTCACATTTTTCAGACTTGACTAATCAAATCTAATTATGTAGAAGACGACATTTTTATCTTAGATCCTAATTTATTTAACTAGACAGAAATATCTCTTCCCATATTAGAAGTAATAATTGAGGACTAAAATACATCTCTACATTTCCACTAAGCAAGAATGGTCAGCTATTTCTTAATGTGTTAAAATAGCATGACAGTGAATATGGCTTAGAAACAGAGAAATTCTTGGATTAATAAATAGTGGATAAGATGTGACATATAATTCTGTACAACCTGTATCTTACTAAATACTTCAGAAAGTTTGTTTGACTGCTTACTTGCTTGCTTGCTTTTTTAACAGAAGAGAAGACACTATTATAGGATGAAGGAAATATGAAATTTCTTCTTTGACTTCTTTGTTACACTTGGAAAATTATGTTGCTTTTCATAGAATAGAATCATAGAATCATAGAATAGTTTGAATTGGAAGGGACCTCCAAAGATCATCTAGTCCGACCCCGCTGCAATGAGCAGGGATATCTTCAACTAGAGCAGGTTGCTCAGAGCCCCGTCCAACCTGACCTTGAATGTTTCCAGGGATGGGGCCTCTACCACCTCTCTGGCCAACCTGTTCCAGTGTTTCACCACCCATGCTACTATTTCTCTCATAATTGTCTCCTGGTTTATCCAATTACTTTATAAACCTTTACAGTAAGAATTTTAGAGTATTCTCATTTCCATTTTTTTTAATTTTTAGTTTTCTTACAGAGTCTAAGACTTTGAGGAATTGATCTCAATGTAAGTTCATAGGAACTACTGCTTTATGCAATAATTGTTTCATAGACAGTTTTGTGACAAATTGGTGATAAAATAATGATAAAACAATTTCATTATAAATCGTAATTCAGCTACTGAAAGCTTATTCAACATACATGAAAAGAGATCTTCACAGAAATAAGCATTCAGTGTATAGCTACTGTTAAAGCAGAGCAGGATAAATTAAATGGGAAAGCATCCCAACAAAAGAAATTATCAGTGGAGTTAATGAATCATTGCTTTAACTTGTCTTGTTTATTATGCTTCACTAATTATTTCATCACCAAAAAATAAACAGTAAGGAGACACTGCCAAGAATTAATTTAAAAAAGGCACTGACAATAGAGAATGTTGCACAAAGACAGATTTGGATGCACAAAACTCTATCCAAAGGGTTCATAGCTGATGTTATACACATACTTTAAAACTACATTTGGGGAAAACAAAAGTGAGGGAAGGGAAGGGAAGGGAAGGGAAGGGAAGGGAAGGGAAGGGAAGGGAAGGGAAGGGAAGGGAAGGGAAGGGAAGGGAAGGGAAGGGAAGGCAAAACTATTCCCAGCAGCCAGCTGCAAAAAGTAGCAGTGGTGTCTCCAGAGGAGCATCCTCCTCTCAGTGTTGTCTCCGGTGCGTCAAGTGCTGACAATTAAGATGCCTTTGATGATATTGCTTGTTCTGGTTTATGATGCTATTAGTGCTGAACGGAGTATGTGTAATCAGGTGCAGGTGTCTCATGCTAGTGGCAGTCATGTCCCATGAGAACCCACCATTGTAATGGTATCTGGGCTTGCAGGTGCAAGGCCATGAACATAACAACAGTAGGACAACAGCATGAAACCACAAGGAAAGACACTGCCCCAGAGGCACTGAAAAACTGCCTCAATAATTAAGGGAAGGATTCAAGAGTTGCAAGCAAAAGAGAGGTTGCAAAATTGCAGGTGGAAGGCCCTTAGCTTCACAAAGATTAAGACCCTTAGACCACCGTGCAACAAGAGAAGGACCAGGATCTCACTGTAGAGAACTGGGGGACCTCAAGAACTAAAAATATTGTATTATCTAGTGACTCAATAATGCAGAATTTCAGTAATATACTTAGGAGAAACAATCTGACCAGCTAGTTATCTTGCCTACATTTGCATTCAAAAGAAAAGAATATGCATTTCTACAATGCATTTATCTCATCCTAAAGTAGACATTGAAATGATCAGATGAGTTCTATCCTGAATACAACTGTTTATTCCTAGAAAGTCTCAGGGAAGCCCTGTTTGATCAGTTCAGATGCAGTCATCTCCACTAAGGTTCATGGAGAATATTCCCAGCTTTGGAGAATAACAAATATTTTCCTAGGAGATGGGTTTTCTTCCATTAAAAGTAGTAGCTCTGGTGCCTGCACGCTCTGCACCAGAGCACTCTAGTGTGGTGTACAGGGTGGGTTTCCTGAGCCAGGGGAACCCCAAGGGAGTGGAGAGACCTGTCAGGACCCTGCAGCAACCTGGGTGGGGCCAGGAGCAACCACGGCCAAGCCCCCACACATATAAAACAAAAAACCTGGGGAGCGCTAGTGACCACGAGTGCTACAAACAGGGCAGGCAAACAGGCCGTGGCACATCAGCAAGGGCATGGCGTGGTAGTTTGTGTGGCAGTTTGCACAGAAGGGTGCACAGGAAGGCCACTGCCAGCTTGACCAGGGAGCAGGGTATCCACCCAGCAGAAAGCCATGGCCTCTCGAAACTCTGCACCTGCCATGACTGACACAACCTTGCAGGCAGAGCTCCGATGGGAACATGCTCCCACCCAGGTGTCAGGCTGCAGGGTGTGCCCTACTCTTATGCCAGTACGGGACAGCAGTAGTGAGCACACTTGCAGGAGGTGTGCCCAGGTAGAGGAACTCCTCTGCTCCGAGAGGAGGTGAATATGTTGAGGAGTATCAGGGACTCTGACAGAGAGATAGACTGCTGGAACCATACCCTACCATCCCTGGGACAGACCTGTCAGGCAGACAGGACACATGATACGGAGGATTCCCTACCGTCTCTCAACACAGCAGAACGCAGTGACTTAAGGGATAGGGGGCAATGGCGACAAATTCATGCCTGGCGCAGCAGACACGTCTCCTCTGTTACTTCCCCACCTTCCCAGGTGCCCTTGCATAATAGGTACAAGGCTCTGCAAGTGGAACCAAACAATAACAAGGACGATGGTCATCTAGGTTGGAGGTGTCACCAAGGTTAAGTTGGCCTATGTCCTGTGTCAAAAGCTCTTCCATAAAGAAAAAAAGATGTGTCATTGTCATAGGAAACTCTCTTTTGAGGGTTCCAAAGAAGGTTCCAAAGACACAATAATCGTAGAGTTAACATTTATTTACACACACTTTTTAGTTACTGTCCCTTTCCCTGATGTTATGTTCATCCCCTCACTTCTCCTCCTGATCATATGGTCAATGGTTTCATTCTGATGCTGGTGATGGGGATGTTATGGTGAGTCACCATCTTCTGAAGCCCTTTGCAGGGAGGAACATGATATTAATGGTGGTGGTTTCTTTTTCCTCAATTTAGGAGACCACTTAGGGTCATTTGTATGTTTTTGCTAACATGGTTTTATACTTCTACTCTTTATTCACTCATCTGCAGCTTCATATTACATCCAAATATACAATATATGGTGCCTTTTATGTGTGTTAGATACTGCTTCTGTGTTCTCTTTATTACCCCTAAACCCAGTTTTGTATAGCTCCACATTTGCATTTCTTTAACTGTCCATGGATGAGTTAGTTATAGCTGTGCAGCCTCCAGTGCCAAGCTTGTGCCCCACCTCTTATCATCCCATGCCTATAACCCTCTCTGCTGCACCCTGTTTTTCCACTTCTCAAGGCCTCAGCTATCGTACCAGACCCCCATTTCTCTACACTACGTCATTGTTTTAGAATTGTAAAACTATGGTTGTACCATACAGCAATAAGCAAAATAAAATAAATCAGCCATAGCCACCTCATCAGAAGAAAAATTGTTGTTGTAGGTAAATGAAGTTAAAACAAAGCTGCAGATAGGTCAAGAAAAGTTCACACAGAGCAAAGGTGACAACCCCTAGTTCAGAGGCCTTGCAAAATCAGCACAAAGCTTAGCAATAGCAATACCGTATTACAGGGCTACGTGGTAACAAAAGAGATACAGCCAAGAGCAATGCAAATGTAATGTATCATTAGTGGTATTTACTGGGGAAGTAAAAATCTATTAATGTCAGGGTGAAATCTCAGACAAGATACTTCCTGGAAAATGTGTGCAAATTCTTTTCAACATGTTTAATAAATACTAATTGAAATGCAGAAAAAAATCTTTGGGTAATCAAGTGAATGAAGAGCCTATGTTGCATGAGTAAATGAGAAGATTTTGGCTTGATTAATAAAACAAAAGCTAAGAAGGGACGTGATTGCTATCTGTAAATACAGGTTAGAGAGAAGGATGTGTGGGAGTGCATGTAGAGAAGGAAGACAGAAAAGAGAGAGCTACCAGTGAAACACAGCCTTGGCACAACAACAAATGAAACCAATGTATTTGGAAATCAGAACAAAATGCCTAAATCTCAGGGTCGTGGCACTTGGGAACAGCCTTTCAGGAAGGATTACAGAGACAAGAAAATCTAACTTTTTCTGAAATGCTGTTACATACTGGGACTTCATGGAACACTGCATTGACCTCAGTGCTGCAGACAGACCCTTCCAGTCCACAACTCCTCAGCTCCTATGAGAGAGAAAAGAATGATTTTTACAGTGATGGCTAATGAGATTTCACAGAAATTAGTAATGAATGAAGGGTTGAGGAATGGATCCCCATAGTAACAGGGCAGTTCTTAGAAATTATTTATCCGGTGGGAAATAATGAACTCTTTTCTGATGTTATCCTTTGAATTACTTAGGGTCATAATACTTTTAAAATATTGTAAGGGAGGTTATTTAATTTATTTTGGCTGGATTGTTTACCTCAATTTCTACCTGGAATTAGAATGACTGATTTTTTTTATTTTATCAGATTTTAATTGAGAAAGATGAAATAAAAAGTTTTAATGATTTTGTTTGAGTTTTATTATTTTCACATAAACACCTTTTAAATTTACTTAAAATGACTCTTATAAGATTTCAGTAATTCAAATACAGCCTTTGCATTTCAATTTTTATATTGTTTTCTCTATGCATTGCTGACCCATCATGATAGTATTTTAACCAGTCTATTCTATTTTATTCTGACATTTAACTTATTGAGAACAGCTATTTGTTACTACCAGCTGACACAACTTATCTTCTGTCTTTTTTAGACCACTATGCTTCTTGACTTTGACACTGACAGAAACTAAAGGAAATTGGAATTTGAGGTCTGGTTAAAACATATTCACTTAGGCCACAAGTTATGTCACTATGCAGTCATATCTCCAATCTTCCAGCCAAACCACAATTCAAATTTTAAAAAAAATAATACAAATTTAAAATATAAGACTTGTGAGATGAGAAGTGAGAAACTCGAGTAATGTTGGATATGAAAAACAGAGGCAGCCAGGTAGGGAAGATGCATGGTCAGATGTTGATGCTACAGTTTAATATGTAAAACTCAAATCATAGTAGTATTTTATGGTATACTAGCTTTTAGCAGTATTATACACTGAATAGCAAATCCTATTTGGAGTGACAAACTCTTTTATTATTATCAGTATGGGAAATAGTTTGATGCAGAGAAAAAAAAATGTTTCAATTAATGTAGTTGCATCCACACATTCTGATTTAATAAATAAAGCATTTTTAATATAGGCATGTTGTCCTGCCTGTAATACAGCTGGTATAATATACTAATAAAAAACAAAAATGCATTTACTATAGCATTTAAAATGACATGTTGAAATTCCATATTAAAATATCAACATTCATATGTGATTTTTCTCTAAAGCCAAATATCCTGGAAATTAAGTTTTACTGGTAATTTTAAAAAGATTAAGCACTTCTTATTTGGGAGTAAAACATCAAACTGTCAATTCTTCATGACACAAATTTTAAATTTCTTTCACTTTGATTTACAAACTTCTTAAAGAGTTTTTCTGAATATCTTTTGCTAGCACATATGATTATTTTATCATATTTCTTGGTAAAAAATGTTTTTATGTACAGTAGATGTAAAATTATATAAGGACACATAATACGTCTCCCTTTTGTTGAAGCACAATTTGTTTAAGCAAGATTTTGTTATTGTTTGTAGTTTACTTTTCATATCACAGTGCCATCCATGCTGGGTTTAATTTTCACAGTGTGAACTCAATTTCTGCAAATTCTGAATCATCAAAAGTAACCAAGAGTTTTGCTATTTTAGGTATTTACCTGTATGTTTTTCTTTGTTTTTTGTTTTTTTAATAGTATCTTAGCTCCTCTTTAGATAAAATGGAGAAAAACTAACCTCCAGATTTAAAGATAGGGAATAAATAACAGGGAGATTTAATGAGTTGCCCAAGATCAGACAGCAAATATCTAATACAGATGAAAACCGAAATTAAGTATCAAGTATTCTAACCTGCCTTTACTAACTATGAAACGGAGGCAAATAATAACATATAAACATATTTCTTTTTGTTTTCATCTTGTATTTCCCTTATACCAATGCTTTATAGATATGTAATAAATAACACACACCCTTTGGTTCATCAGTATTTACAGATATACCCATGTAAAGTGATTCAAGTAGAACAGATCCTGAGACACACAACTGGGATATGAAAACTGAGACGAGAAATGAACTGAATTCCCCAGCGATAATGTCTCATGTGTTTAATAATACCTCTAATTATACTTGGACTAGCTTCTTTTCCTAACACTGGGAATTGCAAAACTTTGATGACACTATCCCCCTTCTTTTCAGCATGATTTTGCTGGACTTCTTCAGTGCAACAGAAAGCATAAAAATATTTTTTTGTGCATTAATCTTTTTCATCTATTTAGCAACAGTGCTTCCTCTGAAAAAAGACATACACACACACACACACACAAATGCACTGTATAGCTTAATTTTGCAGGAAGAAGCCCCTAGTCATACGAACACGGTCTGGTGTATTTGGTTTATGTGGCAAGGTTTTGGTAGCAGGGTGCCTACAGGAGTAACTTTTGTGAGAAGATGCCAGAACCTTCTCCTATGTCCGATAGAGCCAATGCCAGACGGCTCCAAGATGGACCCACCGCTGGCCAAGGCTGAACCAATCAGTGACGGTGGTAGTGCTTCTGTGATAACATATTTAAGAAGGGGGAAAAAAGCTGCTGGGGAACAGCAGCCAGAAGAGAGCAGTGAGAATATGTGACAGATATACAACTATAAAGACACCAAGGTCATTGAAGAAAGAGGGGGAGGAGGTGCTCCAGGCACTGGAGCAGAGATTCCCCTGAAGCCCATGGTGAAGACCATGCTGAGGCAGGCTGTCCCCCTGTCCCCATGCAGCACATGGAGGTCCACAGAGGAGCAGATAGCCACCAGCATCCCGAGGACCCCATGCTGGAGCAGGTGGATGCATCCGAAGGAGACTGTGACCCAGTGGATAGCCCACGTTGGAGCAGGCTTCTGGAAGGACCTGTGAACCCATGGAGAGTAGCCCATGCTGGAGCAGGTTTGCTGGCAGGACTTGTGACCCCATGGGGGACCCAAGCTGGAGCAGTCTGTTCCTGAAGGACTGCACCCCATGGAAAGGACCCACACTGGAGCAGTTCATGAAGAACTGCAGCCCATGGGAAGGACCCATGTTGGAGAAGTACATGGAGGACTGTCTCCTGTCGGTGAGACCTGTCATGGTTTAACCCCAGCTAGAAGCTAAGCACCACACAGCTGCTTGCTCCCTCCCTCCCTGTGGGATGGGGGAGAGAATCAGAAGAGCAAAAGTGAGAAAACTCATGGGTTGAGATGAAGACAGTTTAATAGGGAAAGCAAAAGCCATGCACTCAAGCAAAGCAGAACAAGGAATTAATTCACTACTTCCCATGGGCAGGCAGGTGTTCAGCCATCGCCAGGAAAGCAGGGCTCCATCATGCATAATGATTACTTGGGAAGAGAAATGCCATCATTCCAAACATCCCCCCTTTCTTTCTTCTTCCCCCAGCTTTATATGCTGAGCATGATGTCATATGGTAAGGAATATCCCTTTGGTCAGTTGGGGTCAGCTGTCCCGGCTGTGTCCCTTCCCAACTTCTTGTGCACCCCCAGCCTACTCGCTGGTGGGGTGGGGTGAGAAGCAGAAAAGGCCTTGACTCTGTGTGAGCACTGCTCAGCAGTAAAACATCCCTGTATTATCAACACTGTTTTCAGCACAAATCCAAAAAATAGCCCCATACTAGCTACCATGAAGAAAATTAACTCTATCCCAGCCAAAACCAGCACAGATCCCATGCCGGAGCAGGGGAAGAGAGTGAAGGAGTGGCAGAGATAACGTGTGATGAACTGACCACAACCCCCATTCCTTGTCCCCCTGCACCACTCGGAGGGGACGACTAAAGAAATCAAGAGTGAAGTTGAGCCCAGGAAGAAGGGAGAGGTAGGAGGAAGGTGTTTTAAGATTTGTTTTTTATTTCTCATTACCCTACTCTGATTTGGTTGTTAATAAATTAAATTAATTTCCCCAAGTTGAGTCTGGGTTTTGCCTGTGATGGTAATTGGTGAGTGATCTCCCTATGTGAGTGATCCTGAGCCACGAGCCTTTTGTTTTATTTTTTTCTGCTTGTCCACTTGAGGAGGGGGGTTGATATAGCAGCTTGGTGGGCACCTGGTGGCCAGCCAAGGTCAACCCACCACACCTGGACAGGAGTCATGTACTATGCCATGGAAGCAGTATTGAACAACTACTCTGTGCTACTGTTAAAAGGGAACATTTTCTGATGGAAATCCACTGTGTGCCATTTTCGTAGGTTTCTACACCAGCCCCACTAGATTACATATGTTGCTGACCACCATGAACGTGTTGCTAAATCTCTATAATACTGTAGTGTTTAAAAGTAAAGAAGCAGCAAAATTCAAAGCCCTCATCCCACTCCTCAGACCAAACAGGAGCTACTATTATACAGAAGCATGACCTGTTAGCTCAGAAAATGCCTTATCTACAGATCCCCAGCTGCTGGA
The DNA here is from genome assembly GCF_034638445.1 of Ciconia boyciana. Taxonomy (NCBI): domain Eukaryota; kingdom Metazoa; phylum Chordata; class Aves; order Ciconiiformes; family Ciconiidae; genus Ciconia; species Ciconia boyciana. The sequence continues at coordinate 6,702,364 of NC_132935.1, forward strand.
AAAGTGCTCTGGAAAGGTTCAAGTAAATAGCTGAATAACCTCTGCTCTAAGCATCTGCTAGGGATGAAGGGCAAGTTTAAAGACATTTTATTCAGAACCAATACCTTTCTTCTGTCCTCATCATGAGCATGGACACTCTCAGAGTCACAACTTTTATTTTCCCAACCTGTTGCTTCATAAAAAAAAAAAGTGGTCTTCTGATCACAGAGAGAGATTTCTGTGTGAGAAATTCAAAATTTCCTTGCAGCTTGATGGGAAAAATCACCTGCACTTTGGGTAGTAGGAATTCAATGCAATATGCCTCTCCACCCTAAATCCTGACTTGCCATTCCTGAGGAAATTAGCTAAGTCTCTTCACAAGAAAATGCATGGGGGAGGTCTGTGTTGGGTGGGAGAGAGTGCCATCTAGTTTATTAAAGTAAAGGGTAAACTTTCAATTAAAATTATCAGAAACACTAAACTTTCATTTTGGATCTCTTTATTTTACAAAATAAAGAATCACAGAATCATTTAGGCTGGAAAAGACCCTTAGGGTCATCGAGTCCAACTGTAAACCTAACACTGCCAATTCCACCACTAAACCATGGCCCTAAGCACCGTGTCTTTTAAATACCTCCAGGGATGGTGACTCAACCACTTCCCTGGGCAGCCTATTCCAGTGTTTGATAAGCCTTTCAGTGAATAATTTTTTCCTAATATCCAATCTAAACCTCCCCTGACACAACTTGAGGCCATTTCCTCTTGTGCTATCACTTGTTACTTGGGAGAAGAGACTGACACCCACCTCACTACAACCTCCTTTCAGGTAGTTGTAGAGAGCGATAAGGTCTCCCCTCAGCCTCCTTTTCTCCAGGCTAAACAACCCCAGTTCCCTCAGCCGCTCCTCATCAGACTTCTGCTCTAGACCCTTCACCAGCTTTGTTGCTCTTCTTTGGATATACTCTAGCACCTCAATGCCTTTCTTGTAGTGAAGGGCCCAAAACAACACAGTTTTCGAGGTTTGATTTCACCAGTGCTGAGTACAAAGTGACGATCGCTTCTCTAGTCCTGCTGGCCACACTATTTCTGATACAAGCCAGGATGCCATTGGCCTTCTTGGCCACCTGGGCACACTGCCGGCTCCTATTCAGCCAGCTACTGACCAACACTCCCAGGTCTTTTTCCACCAGGCAGTCTTCCAGATGCTCTTCCCCAAGCCTATAGCATTGCATGGGGTTCTTATGACCCAAGTGCAGGACCTGGAACTTAGCCTTGTTGAACATCATAAAATTGGCATCAGCCCATCAATTCAGCCTGTCCAGATCCCTCTGAAGAGCCCTCAAGCAGGTCAACACTCCTACCCAACTTGGTGTCATCTGCAAACTTACTGAGGGTGCACTCGATCCCAACATCCACAGCCTTTCCCTCATCCACTAAGCAGGTCACCTTGTCATAGAAGGAGATCACGTCAGTCAAGCAGGACCTGCCTTTCATAAACCCATGCTGGCTGGGCCTGATCACCTGGTTGTCCTGTACATGCCATGTCATAGCACTCAAGATGATCTGCTCCATAACCTTCCCCAGCACCGAGGTCAGACTGACAGGCCTGTAGTTCCCCAGATCCTCCTTCCAGCCCTTCTTTTAGATGGACATCACATTTGATAAACTCCAGTCAACTGGGACCTCCCCTGTTAGCCAGGACTATTGATAAATGATGGAAAGTGGCTTGATGAACACTTCTGCCAGCTCCCTCCGTACCCTTGGGTGGATCCCATCCAGCCCCATAGAATTGTGTGCATCTAAGTGGAGTAGCAGGTCGCTAACCATTTCCCCTTCGGTTATGGGGACTTAATTCTGCTCCCCATCCCTAGTCTTTCAGCTCAGTGGGCTGGGTACCCAGAGAACAACTGGTCTGACTATTAAAGACTGAGGCAAAGAAGGCATTAAGTTCCTCAGCCTTTTCCTCATACTTTGTCACTATGTTTCCCCATGCATCCAATAAGAGATGGAGATTCTCCTTAGACCTCCTTTTGTTGTGAATGTATTTATAGAAACATTTTTTATTGTCTTTTATGGCAGTAGCCAGATTAAGTTCTAGCTTGGCTTTGGACCTTCTGATTTTCTCCCTGCATAACCTCACAACATCTTTCTAGTCCTCCTGAGTTGCCTGCCCCTTCTTCCAAAGGTCATAAACTCTCCTTTTTTTCCTGAGTTCCAGCCAAAGCCCTCTCTTCAGCCAGGCCAGTCTTCTTCCCTGCTGGCTCGTCTTTTGGCACACGATGATGGCCCGCTTCTGCGCCTTTAAGATTTCCTTCTTGAAGAATGTCCAGCCTTCCTGGACTCCTTTGCCCATCAGGACTGCCTCCCAAGGGACTTTGTCAACCAGGACCCTAAACAAGCCAAAGGCTGTCCTCCAGAACTCCAGGGTGGCAGTTCTGCTGACCCTCTTCCTTCCTTCTTCAAGAATCGAAAGCTCTATCATTTTGTGATCACTATGCCCAAGACAGCCTGCAACCATCACATCACCCACAAGTCCTTCTCTGTTCACAAACAACAGGTCCAGCGAGGCACCTTCCCTAGCTGGCTCACTCACCAGCTCTGTCAGGAAGTTATCTTCCACACACTCCACGAACCTCCTAGACTGTTTCCTCTCTGCTGTATTGTATTTCCAGCAGGCATCTGGTAAGTTGAAATCCCCCATGAGAACAAGGGCTAGTGATCATGAGACTTCTCTCAGCTGCTTATAGAATATTTCATCTGCCTCTTCATCCTGCTTGGGTGGTCTAGAACAGACTCCCACCATGATATCTGCCTTGTTGTCCGTTCCCCAGATTCTTACTCATAAACACTCAACCCTATCGTCACCATCATTAAGCTCTAGACAATCAAAACACTCCCTAAAATACAGGGCTATCCCACTGCCTCTCCTTTCTTGCCTATCCCTTCTGAAAAGTTCATAGCCACCCATTGCAGCACTCCAGTTGTGCGAGTCATCCCACCATGTTTCTGTAATTGCAACTATATCATAGTTTTCCTGCTGCACAGTGGTTTCCAGCTCCTCCTGTTTGTTGCCCATGCTGCGTGCCTTGGTGTAGATGCACTTCAGTTGGGCTATTGATCCCGCCACCTTTTTTGGGGTAGAAGTCCTAATTCTTATGTGACTCTTCTCAGGTGCTTCCGTGGTTTCTAACGCATCAACAGTCCTTGCGTCTTTACTGCTGCTTGGGTCTCCATCCCCTACCCCCACTGAGATGGCTAAGGTGCTGCATGCATTAGTACAGGGACATTCCAAATGTGCTCCAACTCAGCACATCGTGGAACAGACTGAAGGACCTCGCTAACACACCGTCCCTCAAACATTGGCATGCTGCCACCAGGCTTATCTCTTGAGAGCCTGGTTTTATCCCTTTCCCCCTTCAAATCTAGTTCAAAGCTCTTTTGATGAGTCCTGCTAACTCTTGCACAAAGATCCTTTTCCCCCTTTGAGAAAGCGGTACCCCATCTGTCGCTAGCAGGCCTGGTGTCATATAGACCAACCCATGATCAAAAAGCCCAAAATTCTGCTGGTGACACCAGTCACATGGCCAGGTATTGCTCTGCTGGATCCTCCTGTTTCTTCTCTCATCATTCTCTGCAACTGGAAAGATAGAATAGAACACTACTTGTGCTCCTGATCCCTTCACCAGCTGTCCCAAGGCCCTGAGGTCTCTCTTGATTGCCCTTGGACTTCTTATTGCAACTTCATTGCTGCCTACATGAAAAAGCAATAATAGGTAATAGTCTGAGGGTCGTACCAGGGTGTCATGGTTTAGTCACATCCGGCAACTAAGGACCATGCAGTCGCTCGCTCACTCCCCCCTCAGTGGGATGGGGGAGAGAACCAGAAGTGTAAAAGTGAGAAAACTCATGGGTTGAGATAAAGACAGTTTAATAAGTAAAGCAGAAGCCACGCGCGCAAGCAAAGCAAAACAAGGAATTCATTCACTACTTCCCATGGGCAGGCAGGTGTTCAGCCACCTCCAGGAAAGCAGGGCTCCATCATGCGTAACGGTTACCTGGGAAGACAAACGCCGTCACTCTGAATGTCCCCCCTTTCCTTCTTCTTCCCCCAGCTTTATATACTGAGCATGACATCATATGGTATGGAATAGCCCTTTGGTCAGTTTGGATCAGCTATCTTGGCTGTGTCCCCTCCCAACTTCTTGTGCACCTGGCAGAGCATGGGAAGCTGAAAACTCCTTGACTCTGTGCAAACATTACTTAGCAACAACAAAAACATCAGTGTGTTATCAACACTGTTTTCAGCACAAATCCAAAACATAGCCCCACACCAGATACTATCAAGAAAATCAACTCCATCCCAGCCAAAACCAGCACACAGATTAGGAAGTTTTCTCATCACATCTTTAACCTGGGCCCCAGGGAAGCAGCAGACTTCCCTAAGAAATGGGTCCAGTCAGCATATTGGGCTTTCTGTACCCCTCAGGAGAGACTCCCCTATGACAATGACTTATCTTTTTTCTTCATGGAAGTGGTTTTGATGCAGGGCATAGGCCGACTTAATCTTGGCGACACGTCCAACGTAGATGACCATCGTCCTTGTTACTGTTCAGTTCCACTTGCAGAGCCTCGTACCTATTATGTAAGGGCATCTGGGAAGGTGGGGGAGTCATGGGGGAGACGCACCTCCTACGCCAGGCAGGAACTTGTCACCCGCATTCTGGCGGGTAGAGAGAGGATAGGGAATCCTCTGTATCATGTGTCCTCTCTGCCCGACAGGCCTGTCTCAGGGAAGATAGGGTGCAGTTCAAGTAGTCTATCTCTCTGTCAGACTCCCTGATACACCTCAACCTACTCACCTCCTCCCAGAGCTCTGTCACTAAGCAGAAGAGTTCCTCTACCTGGGCGTACCTCCCACGGGTGTGCTCACTACTGCTGTCCCGTACTGGCATAAGAGTAGGGCACACCCTGCAGCCTGACACCTGGGTGGGAGCATGTTCCCATCAGAGCTCTGCCTGCAAGGTTGTGTCAGTTGTGGCAGGTGCAGAGTTTCGAGACGCCATGGCCTTCTGCTGGGTGGATACCACTGCTCCCTGGTCCAGCTAGCAGAGTTACAGAGCCCTTCCTGTGCGGACTGCTGTGCCACACTCTGTTTGCCCACCCCTGTTTGCCTGCCCTGGTCGCTAGTGCTCACTAGGGGCTTCTTTTTTACATGTGGGGGCTTGGCCACCATTGGTCCTGGCCCTGCCCAGGTCTTGTCAGCTGCTGTCGCACGAGCTGCGGGCTCCTGGTGGCTCCCTCCACTCCCCCTGAGGTTCCCCCAGGTCAGTAAACCTCCCTGTGCACCGCTGCCAATTGTGCCAGCACAGGAGCTGCTTGCCTCAGCGAGTCTTCAGTGAGGGAGCTCTAGAGTGCTTTCTTACCTAAGAAGCAAGTTCAGCCATGCTGTCTCTTTTAAATAATCCAGTTGTTGGGTTTTTTTTTTTTTACTTTTCTTTTTATTAACTTTTTTTTCCTATCAGGAGCTTTTATGGCTACTTTTACATTTTGGCTTAACAAGAGGACCTTTTTATATGTTTCCCTTGCTTTTAGGTGGTCTTTGTGCCTAAAATTGTCGATAGAACACTCTCAAGCTTGTTTAAGATTAGATTTCTTACCTGAATAAAAATGGGACCCTAAAGTACCTCTTTTTCTACACTTTTTTTTTCTTCCATCAGGAGTTAAACTGAATTGCAGCCACAAACTTCCATTGTAACATTTGGAAAAGTACATACCTGAAGATCTTCTTGGCATCATCGTGTGTCTGCAATTTGTTAATTCTTATTGCAAGGCAGCATAACCAGCAACAGAAGCCTCTTCATTCCTTTATAATAGTTTGCCACTTGCATGTTTCGCCAAAAAAAGTAATTATGCAGCATATTTTACAGTCTTATCATTGGAGTCATGATAGTTTCTGTAGAGGCCCTTCATGACACATGAATGGCACAGATGACTGCTTGGGCATTCCATTTCCTGGTTAGTTTTAGGTGGCTGTTTATAGCTGTGCTGTTATCTCTGTACTGCCATGGCTACGCAGCTACAAGCAAATAAAGCAGTTGCCTCGATGCCGTGTCTGAAATACACTGTAATATCCCTGACAATGGCAAAACCATAATTTTTGGTACCTAGGTGGTTAAAGGCCTGGAGTAATGCCACAGAAGAGAATGAAGACCCACAGATGTGCTGTTTCTCTTGACTTTGAAGGGGTTTTAGTGACTTGGCCATGATCAAAACAAAGTAGTGCCAGTGGTGAGAATAAAGCACGAAACCTGAGTTTAGGCAATTTCGGAGAGAAGAGGCTTTCATGGCAGCATAGGTATAACAGGCGATGACAGGGACTGCCAGCCCATGAAATGGAGCTCTGCCTTGTGGGATTTGGATCAGAAAGGCAAAGGGGCAGCTGCACAGGCAAACATCAGAGAAGAGCAGGAAGGTGCTTGTGAAATGGATGTTCATCTGAGCTGAAATCAGGAACGGAGCGAGGGGGAGGTCAGGACAAATTCTGCCTGAAATTATATTGGAATAAGCATAATTGCTCTGACCAGACACCACATTTAGATGGACGTAAGTAAGATCACGGTACAGGCTGTAACTACTTTATTTTTCAGGCCTCTTCATCTGAAGACATTTTTAGGCGAATGCTGTATCCCTACTAAGTGATACCCCATTCAATGAAGCCTACAGGATGGACAAGACTTACAGAAGAAGCACAAGATATGGATGTGCTCCATACTCCAAACGTAAACAAACCAGGGAGGCAGCTTTAGCCCCACCAAAGTCAAAGGGAATTTCACAACCACACAACTGTTAGCACAACAGAGGTGAGGACTCACCTCAACTCCATGTCCATCTGGTGGCAAGTACCTGTGTATGGAGTATCCCTAGGGGCCCAGGTGTTGACAGGCGGGGGGGGGGGTAGTGGGGGTGTGTGCGGTGCAGGGTGGCTTCTGTGACGAGACGCCGGGACTGTCCCATGCCAGACACAGCAAGATCCAGCCGGTCCCAGCCAGCTCCAAGGGCCCCACCACAGGACACAGCTGAGCCCCTCAGCCAAGCTGGGGGTGCCTGGGGGAAAAGAGGTTTCCGAAAGGGCACAAGGCGGCAGAGGCAGAGGAGGAGGAAGCCAAGGAGGGAGCAGCAGCAGAGGGACCCCGCGGCCGGAGGAGGAGGAGGGCAGGAGGTGCTGCAGGCCCGCAGCAGGGCTCCCCTGCAGCCCTGGAGAGACCCCGCTGGAGCAGAGACCCACCCTGCAGCCCGGGGAGGGCCCCACGCCGCAGCAGGGGGATATTTCCTGCAGGAGCTGCGGCCGTGGAGAGCCCGGGCGGGAGCAGGTTGTCCCTGAAGGACTGCAGCCCGGGGCAGGGCCCGCGCTGGAGCAGGAGACGGGTGAGGAGGGAGGAGCGGCCGAGAGGGGCTGTGATGGACTGACCGAACCCCCATCCCCACCTCCTGTGCCCCTCGGGGGGAGAGGAGTCGGGAGTGAAGGGATGAAGGTGGGACTGGGGCAAAGGCAGAGGGGGCATTTTTTGTTTTAATGTTTGTTTCTCACGACCCCAATCTATTTTAATTGACAAGAAATACTCACAGGTGGATTCTGCATGGAAGTCCTTACAAATCATATCACATACCTGATATTCACAGCACTTAGTATTTAGTAATGTTTAATTCATATTTAGTGACACCAAAATGGTTAGAAATGCACTCGAGCCCTGAATCCCAATTCTCACATAAGTTATGAAAAAGGTTCAAATTTGTTTTTTTTCCCCTCATTCCTAATTTTGGATTTTTAGTCAAGTACTACTCTGTAATGTAACAATATTAAGATAGCTTTATTTATGGTCTTTTTCTCTTGTGTTTAATAGACATATTTTTACTCTTTAACTAATTTTAGGCTTAAAAAGAATAATTTTGGCTAATGATGTGTTTATTTTCAATAACTCATACCAGCGCTGACTGAATTATTCCAAAACTGAAACTGAATAGAATCCAATTCGAGATGGTTTTATGCTCCTAAGAACATCATTGCAGTGAAAAAAAGAATATGGTGAGTGATGCAAAGGCTGACAGTTCATAGATACCAATACCTGAATCTGTTTGACCAAAATATATGTATGAGAGAGAAAGCTGTTTGTTCGTGATACATGAGATGAATATCCCTGACCCCAAGAAATTGAGGGATGAGAATCAGATGGTGATGATTAATGTTATGCAAACTATTTTACAAGTAAACCAAGAGCAGTGGAAATTGCTTTTCTTGCAGATGTGTGTGTGGGAGCTTTATGACAAATCAGTTCCTTTTTTTTCCATTCTGTGAAGTCTTGCATATTTCTTTGTCAGAATGAAAAATAAACAAAGAAAAAAACAAACAAAAACTAACTCTGTTGTCTATTTCTAGCCCCCATTCTCAAAAGGTGGTGGGTTGTTTTGTTATAAGCAAAATTGTCTGATTCATTGCAGAGGGAAAGGGATTAAATTAGAATTAAATTTGATACTTAATATAATTCCACTTTCTCCACTCTACTGGTAGAATAAAATAATTAGAAAGGGGCTCTAAAAGTAGTAAATAAATCAATATATGGAATATATTTGAAGTTTTAATGCACTCATGTTGTCTTCCTTTTTTTCAGAAAGATTATTTTGCCATTGCTAGACAGGGATCCTCAGAAGGGTGACTGAATGGAAGGTAGCATAAATGCTTTCAGATATCTGAACCTCCAAACATTTGATTAATGTTGATTCATGCCATCAAAAAATTCTTCCTCAGCTGCTAGTGCCGCTGCTATAAAATAGGTCTCTAGTACCCAAATTCCTTAGAAAAAATGCCCTTCCACTTTATTAACATATTTTTTCCTTTAGGAAGAAAAGAGAGAGAGGGAAGATATATAAGCCAGAAAGGACCACCTAGTGTGATGAAAGGATGAGACCACTTTAGAGTATTTTCTACAGATGGCCCAAGTGAATTTTTTTGCATGCTATGTGAATGTGTGGTAGAAATATTGCTTCTGTTAAAAGCAAATATTTGTGTCTGCCTCAAATTGTTATTCGATGAGAAATCATATACCTCCCTCATTGCCTGTGTTATGTTTTTACAGTTGAAAACAGCAGTGGGAAATTACTATTGATTTGATGCACAATTTCTTCTTGCATTTCTACTTCATCACATTTATATACTACATAACCTGTGTGTGTATTCCTTATTGGGCCATTATAGGACTTCTACATCAGTTCCCTCTCTCAACTCCAGAGCAAAATTCATCAGTATATCAAACAAGTAACTTGGAGTTTCAAGTAGATTCACTTTCCAAGGGATATCTGTAGAGAATACCAACATAAAAGATAATGGTCAGGTGCTCAGATGGTCTAAATCACCCTAGGTCTACTTAGTGTTGCAGCTATATTAGTTTACAGTAGCTGGGTATCTTGCCTATAGACCATCAATAATGTTTATTTCCACCAAACCAAAGCTAGTTCTGAAACTGTAAGAGTTTCCAGTGGAAACTGCAACTTTCTGAATTGCTTAAGTCAAAAGATCCTATCTGCTAGACTGGCTTATTTTGACAGGATTGTGCTAAAGTACATTAGATGAAAAATCTGAATGAGGTTAAGGTGCAAAGCCTCATAAAGTCAGCATAAAACAATTCCTTTGTCAATGGTCAAAGAGGAGCAATCATTGACATGGCTTATCTTCCTTTTCTTGCCCCTTGGAGATGAGAGTGACACTAAGGGAAAAAGAAGTTGGAGTAATAATATCAAAAGATCACAGATGCTATATGAGGTAAAGCCGCTAAAGGACCTCAGTTTTGCCATGCTTCACTTATAAATGTGTAGCCCTCTATATCCTGTTTTAAGCACTTCTTTTTTTGGATGCAATTATCTATGCATAAGGAACACTGAAAATCGCAATATCCCTGATCCTCCTTTAGGCTCGGACATCTAACTCATAGGTGCAATATTGACCACCTGGAAATAAATGATGCGAATCTTGAACACTGACACCTACAACCAAAGCATTTAACAGAAGTGACTTTTTACCAAGAAATCACGTTGATAAGAGCAACAGCCAGGCATTTTTCCCTCCCCAAGGAAAAGTTACTATAACTGGTTGATGTGAGCAGTCAGATCCTGTCAGTGCATGTGAGGAACAGCTGAGACATGTATTTGGTTGTTTCCTTTGTAGAGGGTGGGCAGGAGAACCCATAAATTCAGAGATCCTAAATGGATCTGTGGAGGATGTTTGCAGAAAGCTGTTCAGAAATAGGACGATCTGGGCATGCACAGAAGCACAATGGAAGATACTTCCACAACACAATTGTTCAACAGGGAAATCCCTTAGAAACACTCTACGTAGGCTGCATGGCTCCCCTGAATCTGGGGAGAGTGAGAGGAGCAAAGGTTTGGGTTTATGAGCCTAAATACTCTATCCCTTGGGCTTTTTAGGTGGACATTGTAAGGAAAGTGGCAGAAGGCTCTTTGCAACCTTATCATCTTCACCTTGCTCTTCCATGCAAGAAACAGCCCCTGTATGGTACAAACCCTGTATGGCCGGAAACTTTACTGAACTTTTCCTACTAAAGAATAACCTAGAGAGATCTTGGAAGAGGAAGTGCTGTCCCCAGTTTCTCCACCTTAGTTTTCTGTTACCAATTTCTGCTAAAGGCAGAAAACAAAAACCCTTGAAGCTCTACGTGGAGGGGTGAAAACAGCAGCATCCTCCATTTCTGCAGTACCTTTCAAGCAACATCCTCTGTTTCTACAGTATCTACCAAGGCCATCAGAATGTTTTTGAGTGGAAGCTTAATTATAGTGAAGTGGTATTACTGATTAGTTTAATAGGAAACATCATGAATGAAATTATCATAAACAGAAACCTAAAGTACATCCCTCAGCTACCTAGTTTTCTATACTTGAGAAAATAAAAAGAGATTGATTCTGGGCTGAAAAATGTATGACAATCTACTGACAGTAAAAGGAGCATTTGAAATGTGTCCTCTGTCTATAATATCATTTCAGTATATGTAGCTTTTTGTTCAGTATGAGCTGAGATTTCTGGACCATGCAAGATACAAACTTCTTAAAGATTCTGAATTAGATTGCTTTTTTCTTCAAGACAGAGTGGTATCAGTAGTGGGGATTCCCTGAGTCCATTTGAATAGCAACTCAATTAATTGTTGCTATAGGGAGGCTTTGTTGCATGCTGGTGTCCTTACAGAATCATCTATGAAATTGAGATTTTTTTTTTCTTTTTTCTTCTCCTTCACCCCCAGAAAGGTTTGTTTTTTTGATGAAACCCAAATCTGACTTTTTATTCTTTGGTTCCTTTCCCCTCAAGTTTTATCATACTGAAACATACCTTTCACTGGAAAAGGTGAAAAAGAAACAAGAAAGGGTAGAGCATGAAAGATAAAATAAAAGTTTTTATTTCCTGGACAACAGAAGTTTTGATATTGCATGCAAATAATTCCTTTCTGAAAAAAAATCTGGAGAAATAATTATTTCCCAACTACCCTTAGTAATGATGGACAACTCTGTTTATCGGTATTAATAAAACAACATGACCATCTCAGCATTTAGAGGCCTTATACTATTAGTCTTCCCTAGATCATCTCTACAAACGAGTCTTGAGAGAATATGACCTTTTGTTAAAGAGATAAGGAACTGATACTCTGACAGTAAGTACAATATGAAGACATAATTAGAAAATGAATTTGAGATTAGCTAAAGTAAGCAAGGGATTGAATATTTAGATTAAATTGGAAACTGGCAAACAGTTTCCAAATTCAACTGCTGGAAGTGATTAGAATTTGTTATTTAATTTTCCTTAGTGTAGGATTCAATCAAACTTGAGATATTTTCATATTCATGGTATGATTTTGGGGATAATCAATGTCATGTTTATGCAAATATTGCCTGATTAATATGATCTTCTCTCCAATTAGAGATTAATAAAACTACTAATGAGATTTGCATCTCCTGTATTTAATTTAAACATTTATGTGAATTCCAAACAAAACCCAGAGACAGTCACCCCATATTCAACAGAAGAGATTTAGGAGCCTTAGAATTAGCAATAAATCCTAGACTGTGAGCAAGAGCTGGAATAGGAAGCACATGACGTGTCTGAAATCCTAACATTCTAGGGGGTTATGACTTCAAGAGAGGTAGTTCTCTTCAAACTTTTAATTCAGTCTTCAAAGTAGGTGTCTACAAGTGTTCCCTGGGAAAAATGAACCAAGTTAACTCCTGAAAATGCAAACAGAGAAAGAAGTGTTACTGATGCCCATGATAGCCAAACAGAGGGGGACTCAGACCCTCCCTAAACGGGCACTTCTGTCGATAGCTGCATATTAAGAAATGAGTTGTATTTTACATTAGCCTTTCATAACTTCTACTTGTTTTATTTCTAATCAGTTCCTGGGAATAAGTCCCAAATGTGCCGGCATATCTGAAAATGGGTAGGCCATTTTACTCAGATGCTTTTGATTCATCCTTGAGGCATCCATTTTATTTTCTTATTTAAAGGTTATAACCCTGTAGACACACTTACAAGAGCAAGTCCTTTTGGATATTGAGACAAGTCTGTGTCTAATTGCGGGATCTCAAATGAATGGTGGGTCCTTTCAAATGAGAGGAACGGTTACCTACCACAGTGCAGACTTCTCCATGTAAAATGAACATACAGTTTTGGGATAAGATTACTTCAGATGGACAAGCTTTCTGCTATCTTTTAAAGATAGAAGGCTATCATTAACAAAGACATAATTTTTAGTCTCTAAGTTCATTTCTGAATCTTCTCCTAATCTATTTCATTAAACCTGCTCTAACAGCAAGAAAGCCTCTGTTCTGTTTTCCAAACAGTCCCAGCCCACTGTAATTTCTTCCATCTATCTAGACCTACTGCACAATTCCAGTTCATCAAAACACATGTTCAGTGGATAACCCAATTGTGTGGTATTCACAGCCCTTTTAAAAACTTAAAACAAGTAGTCCATGTCTCTCCTCGGAGTTATTTAACAAACACATTTTGTCTCTAAAGTGCATGTTATCTGTGTTGCACACATTAGCATAAGGAAATAAATTTGCAGCTTGCTATATTAAGGGCATATTGCTGGAATGATATTTACTCAGGGTAATTTAAATTCAGTCCAAATAATTTTTTCATACTACCAAAAAAAAGAACAGTATCTTTATCAACTTGAGGTGGTGTAGGAAAAATACCTAAAACAGCAGGTGCTAAGAATTTAATTACTTTTTTGTTATACTTACAGAAATTGTTGTATGCCTACCACATTAAATTCTAATGAGCTATTGACAATTACTGCCAAGAAATTAACGAGCAATGGTTGTCCTTTAATGTGTCAATCACTTATCTGTGGCATTAATTTAAATAGTTACCTCTGTAGTCTCACAACAGTCACTCATGTTGGATACACCATGCTTTTTATAGAAAGAATAGTGGTATAAGGCTGTTTAGGTGGACACATCCCTGAACCAGGAGCTGGGAACTCAACACAACTCACTTGTCTAAGTGGCCTCTACACCTTGGGCCAAAATGTTAGGAAGTTACAGTGGAGTTTACCACACCTAGCTCTGATGTCTACAATATCTCTGCATATGTCTAAGTAGGTCATCTTAAGCTCCTTATGATCAGGGTGAAGAAACAAATTTCATGAGGTGGTTATCTCTACATTAAATATTTACTGGTGAATAGGGTAAATAAAGGTTGATGGAAGTTGCTTGCTCTGGGGACAGGTGTGAGGCCCAGAAGCAGGTTGTTTATCTGCAGATGCTGTCTAACTGATCAATGTTGGATAGTACTAACGGGAATACAGACAGTGATGTAGCAGAAATGCATAATGAAATTATGTCATATAGGAATAGGAAAAGATTAATTTCATACTTTTGAACATAAGTGCTTCAGTCTTTCTAATTCTTTTGGTAGACTTTGTTCCAAATTAATTCCCTAAGGTAACAACAGGAATCTCCACCTGAATGTTTTACTTACATGTGAATTCTAAAACCAGGGTCGGTGTTGTGATCATTGCATAATTTTTCAGTATTTTTATATTCTTATAGGACACTGTAGAGTTTACAAAGATTCAAATAGGGATGGAGAATCCATTTAAACTTTATTTTATTTGCAATATCCATAGAGTTACCATAAATCCCAGATGATCTCTTTCAAGCCAGTGTGGGAATTCTGTGATTACCAACAGTGCTGAATTAAATTTAAGGTGTTCTCTTTTTTTGTAGACATTCATTTTCCTGCAGTCTCAGCTTTTCAGTATACACTATTTATAAAACAAAGGTCTTTCAACTTGAAAATGTTGACTGCTGAGCTCAAAGAAATGAAGACATGTGCAGTAACTCTGTGTTCCTCCCTGCAATGTAATGAAACAGATGCTCTTCTTTTTCCTACATTGAATGATTCTTGAGACTAAACACGAAAGGAACTGCCCTATTTAAGTTTTTTTATTCTGCAAATAAGTTGGCTGCTGGCTTTGTTTCATTTAGCGAATACATCAGAACTAGGGAGTATTTCTAAAATATAGAGACAAGCATGAGAATCAGAAAGCAATATAATTTTTCACTTACAGGTATGAAAATCCATATTATTTAATGCAGGCATTATAATGTGACCCAGTCTATGCAATCCTATGTTCAAGAGGGAAAACACACAATGTACGCTATAGCTATACTTAATGATGGGCCTTTTAGCAAATGTCTGGGCTGAAATGCCATGAGTTTCAGAATGAGTGTAATAGTATCTACAAATTCCAACCTTATTTTAAGCCAAGGTCAGGATCTCCTTTACAATTTGGATTTTTTTCCCAAAACACCTGCATAGATCTGTACCACATTACATTATAAGGACGAAGCAACTAAAAGAGAACAGCTAAGTGTTCTTTACATAACAGAGAATGTCCTTTGGTTATTGCATCACAGCAGGTTTTGTCTCTGTACATGTTGTAAGGGATTAAGCACCAACAGGAAATTTAAAATTATCATAAATTTTGTTAACTCTTGTGGTCCCACTCTCTTTGAGATGTGTTTTTGAGATGGGAACAAGTCTGAGGTGAAAACAAACAAAATAATAGTCATGTTAGAACACAGCAATACTGATGCTGGATTTACTCAACAATTTTTTTACATTTTATGCTGTAGAACATGACTCCATCTCTGAAGTGGTAATATCAGAAAAGCCCTGTCCGTGTGGATTTTTGAAACTGGGCTCTGTGGATATATATAGTTCTGGATATAGAAATAGCTACTAGCAAACACCTAGCAGAAGAGAGGAGAGGTACATGCCAAGAAGCTGATGTTTGGAAGTTTCCCAAGGACTGGCAGTCCTTGCGAGTAGTAGTCCTGTTTAATCTGCAAGAACTGACAAAATCAGCACACCAAGAGCCTGCTCAATCTGTACAAGGCCACAGGCACCCAGTAGTGTCACAGCTGGGTTATGGGACTCAGACTACACCCAAAGCGAAGGCAGCTGTGGACAAAGACTATGGAGTTGCATAGACAAATGCTGAAACAAGGACCTCTGTAGGACACTTTCTAAAAGATGAACCAGTAGCCACTGGCAAGTCAGCACAACCCTCCACTTCTGAGAAGGCAGTTGCTATTGTCAAGCTGCAGTTGAGATTGCTGAGACTGCAGTTGAGCTACCCTCCAATTAGATAACCGTAAGTAAATGTGTGTGTATGTGACTGAGCACCACGAACAAATAAATGGATGTGCTGTGTGACTAGTTATCTGCTATTAATAATAACAGCTTAGCTCTATTAATAGTAGCTTAGTGAAAAAAAGGTTAGATTCCCAAATAAGGAAAAGGGAATTTACAGCAATCTCCTAAAGACGGGCAAGAGGTAGTACAGCAAGTAGATAAGGCACTGTGCAGGATAACAGGAAATTGGGTTCTACATGCATGCTCTGTGCTAGTCATGTATGCAAGTAGTTAATAGAATACTTCATATCAGAATAATCTATAGCTTAATACATAAGTCACTTTTTGGGGTGATCTGGGTTGAAGAGCCTAAAAAAGAAAGCACAGCCAAGCTTCCTCTGGTCTGCTTTTCTCTTGGACATGGACAAGCTGGGAGCAGCAGGCACAAGTAAGAGTTTATTTATTTGCCTAGATCCAGAATAGTATTCAGATTTGTGAATCCAGACCTCATCTGCAGCACCAAAAATGTTCCCTGAATACAAAGTTATATGTATACACGTGTTCTTTGATGACAATGTTGACTCAAGAACTTTCTTCCCTGCATGACTGTACATAATTTCATCCATTTTATGAATGGAGTTGTGGGCTGTAAAATGAAATACAGATTTAGGTTAATAATAAAAAAACAGCCCCGCCTCTCCAAAAGTTCAATGCTCCCAATAATGAGGTGAGAATTGAATGTGAATCTTGACTGTAATGCTGCCCTAAGGCCTTGGGTACTACAAATAGCAGAATACCAGCAATAAAATAAACTTTACCAGTTTGGAAGTTTTTTTGTGGACTCTTGCTGCTATTTTATAGGTATCATTTATCTTAGAAAATAATAGTTGTTAAAAGACTGCCCTGTTTTGTTTTCTTTTTCAGTGACAAGCTGATCTGGTAGCAATCGTCTGATGGAAAGTTTGTCCAAGTGTAGCATTAAATGATAAGCCAGAGCTTTTGACATTGGTCAGTAGAAACATAAGATACAATTCGTAACTGGAGAAGCTGCTGTGCACAGTTTGATGCTTACACGACCCAACAATGACACAGATTCAGTCAGTAATGGAGGCTGGCAGAGTTTGGAAGATGGCAACAGGAATTTAGCGTAATACAATGTGCTGATGGCAGCTTGCTGCAAAATTAAATGCCCTGGTGCCTGCACTGATATGATCCAAGAGGCACAGTTCAAAGGCACAAGCTGATCTCAGCAACACCCAGGTCTGGACTGATACAGTCACTTGGTAGCATCATTGGTGTTTGGCTCGAGGCTGTTTGCTGTTCACTGGAAGGACTTCAGCATGTATTAGAATGATCTTGCATTTAACTAGCAGAAAAATGCCTCAGCTGCTAAAAGAATGAAACTTCTAAAAACATGCTATTATGAATCAGGATCGTTCCAGCACTAGCTGGGCATTTAGAGTTCTCTGGTGTGTGCATTATTGGCATCATTATCCTGATTATCAGTGTCTACTTGGCTCATTTATCTGTGGATATAAATCTGTGTGCTTATGCTGAGTACTCGCTGAGCATACAGGAATATTTCAGTACATAAAATTTGGCCAATCATTTTTATAAGGTTAAAAGATCATTTCAAAATGACTAGCTCACTTCCCCAAACCATCATTTTTTTAAAAAAGCATGCAAATTTCCTGTAATTTGAAATATCCACTGTTTAGAAGCTTCCCAAACTACATGCTTGTGGACTACACGCTTTATCCAGATTTTTATGCTGTGCCCATGTATCTGAGGACTGGCTATGACTTACAGGCAGGATGACTTACAGAGGGCTTACTACATGGTTTCCATCCCCAGATGCCTGTTCCGCAGCAGGAACAGCTCAGTTGCTCATGTTGCAGACTCTGAATCACTGCACGTTACAGTTGCTGCAGTAAGGAAAATAAATGATGTGTTGGCTTTTGCCAGTTTGTACAGTATGGAAATGGAGGTACTCCTTCACAAGCAACTTACAAGCCCCCATGTTGAAGCA
Organism: Ciconia boyciana; assembly: GCF_034638445.1. Taxonomy (NCBI): domain Eukaryota; kingdom Metazoa; phylum Chordata; class Aves; order Ciconiiformes; family Ciconiidae; genus Ciconia; species Ciconia boyciana. The sequence continues at coordinate 6,720,075 of NC_132935.1, forward strand.
GCAATATGTGAGAAAAGGTTTGGGTGCATAGTTAGGTGACCTATGATGCTTGGCTGTGATCACCATTTGTGAGTCAGGTGTATGTTGAATAGAATTTCCTATGAGAGCATGACGTCCAAGGTCCCAGGTCCAGGATATCTCTTTTCATTCTCTATACTGAAAAAAAAAATCTAAGAAATAAACCACCACTACCACAACCTACAAGAAAAAAACACTCCCCAGCCCTTTTTAATTTATTTGATAATGTTGTCCATAAGATGGTAACTAATATTTTCAAATTGATATCTTACACTATGAAGAATTATTGAAAATTAAAGTTTTTGAGTTCTACTGAAAGTGCCCTCTTTGGCAAGAACACTGGGAAATGATAACAAGTTATTAAGTCTTATGTAGCTAGCATCCTAGAACTTGGTCATGCTTTGTAGATTTGGGTCAAGATGTCAAGAAACTGAATTCCTCCTGTTTTTCTTAGTCTGTGGCTCTCTTGGTTGTGAGTCACCAGGTTTTGGGGAGCAGAAGTTTATTCTTTCACAGCCTCAATTCTTCCCAGTGCAGAATGAATAGGTAACTCAGTCTCTTTCTGGTGCAACACTGAAGAAATTTGGGAGGACGAAAGTAAAAGTATTAAGTTCTTAATGAGTAAAAATATACAGATTATACTGTTGTCATGATCTGAAGGGTTACCTGGGCTATGGGTGTGTAGAGATCGTGACCATGGATTTGTAGGATTCCATAATACACAAGGACAAGGAGGCTTTTATCCTCTAAATTTCTCTACTTTATTACAGATTACCACAAAAAATCACCACTAGCAAGTATATCTGTGATTAATAAAGTGGATATGTATCTCTCTCTCAAGCTGTCAGCAGTCAATAATATATTATCAATCAACAGTATGGCAATAATCAATTACAGAAACAATATTATAGCAACAACTAGTAACAGCAACGACCAAGTATGTATATACTATTCCAGGTTACTATAAACTTACCATTAGTGAAGCAATTTATCAACAATATAACAGCAGATATACTTATGATAGATTTCTTATATGGATATATAACAATACCAGTATCAAGTGAATTAGATTTCAGAAGGGGTCAAACCATCCCAGAGGGGAGGACAAACTCAAACTGATCCCAGAAGTGGGCCCAGAGGGGGACCAATAAGATAACAGGCAGAGTCTCACTTCAGAGATGATCCACAACACAGAGTGGAGTCAGCCAAGCATCCCTGGTGAGAGTCCAAGACCTCATAGGAAGTTTGTGTGAAATTCAGCCTGTTTAGGAAAAGTACATGCAGCACAGGAAGTTCTCAGAGAGAGGCTCCATTGAGTCCTTTTTGTAACATAGAGACATAAGAGAGCATAGGACACCACCAGTTCGAGCAGTCAATAGGTGCTGCTAATTTCTGGTTTTCACCTGTAACAATCAATAGATGTTGACTAAATCAACTGCAGCAGTTTTCTGCTCTTTCAGACAAATTTTTATTCTTCAAGATGGTTTTCCTGCTATTGCAGTTAGAACAGTCAGTGGCAGTTACCGATCCTTAATTTCTCAGGATGTTTTCCCCTTTTTACAGACTATTTTTCACCTTTTAAGATAACAGATTGCCATTACAGTTCCTGGCTAGCCACCAGGTGCCCACCAAACCACTCTATCACTCCCCCTCCTCAACTGGACAGGGGGAGAAAAAATGACAGAAGGCTCATGGGTCAAGATAAAGACAGGGAGAGATCACTCAGCAATTACCGTCATGGCCAAACAGACTCGACTTGGGGAAATTCATTTAATTTATTGCTAATTAACACCAGAAAGGACAATAAGAAATAAAAACAAATCTAAAATCACCGTCCCCCCACCCCTCCCTTCTTCCCAGGCTCAACTTCACTTCCGATTCCACTACCTCCTCCCTCCCCAGTGTGACAGGTACGCTCCCCGCCCCTGACAAAGACCAGAGTTTTTAACATGGCGATCACTGGCGTTTTGCGCCTCATTTTTGCGCCTTTTATGCTCTGCCGTGCCCCCTGGCACATACACACCTCGGCAGGGGGAGTAGGAGAGGTGGGACCCCTTGGTCACCAGACAGGGTCCACAGCCAGTGAGGCGCCTTGGCTCGGAGAAGTTTCTAGATCATGCCCAGTTATGACCACAGCTCAGCTCTGACCCAGGGTATAAATGAAGCGCCGCTGGAGAGCCTCTTGAAGTGTGGTCTTCTCAGAGCAGTGGGGCAGTGTTTGGGACTTCTCCCCTTGGGTTGGGACACCGCCTGAGGAAACTTCTTGGGATTGAGTGCCCTCACCACCTGTGGTGAGTGATTTTGTCTGGATATATCCTTGAGTGAACCCTCGCTGTCCCCAACCCAGGTGAGCGGTTATATCATCTGGGTGCCCAGGAGGAAGAGAGAGTTTCCCCCTTTGTGAATGAGTGTGTGTGTGCACTTTGGATCATCATTCTTGTGTGGATTGATGTGTAGTAACAATACCCTGACTGACACTTCAAATCTGTTGTGTGTTAAATGTTATGGGAGTGTTGATTGATTTTGGTTTACTCCTGTTTCTCATTGGTTTCTGTTGGGTAGTTTTGGCTGTTTTGTGAAATAGAGTTGTTTGAGCTTGTCCCTCATTTGAGTTAGTTTTCGTGTACCTTTGTGACACCCAGCGGTGCAGGGGGATAGGGAATGGGGAATGGGGACTGTGGTCAGTTCATCACATGGTGTCTCTGCCGCTCCTTCCTCCTCATGCTCTTCCCCTGCTCCAGTGTGTGATCCAACCCACGGGAGACAGTCCTCCACAAACTTCTCCAGTGTGGGTTCTTGCCACAGGCTGCAGTTCTTCATTAACTGCTCCAGCGTGGGTCCTTTCCACGGGGTGCAGTCCTTCAGGAATGGACTGTTCCAGCATGGGTCCCCCATGGAGTCACAGGTCCTGCCAGCAAACCTGCTCCAGCGTGAGCTTTCCCCAGGGTCATGGCTTCCTTTGGGCACATCCACCTGTTCCGGCATGGGGTCCTCCATGTGTTGCAGGTGTATATCTGCTCCACCATGTTGTCCCAAATCTGGGTTCTTCACCCAGTGTGCAAGAAACCAAAAAACACAGAGACAAGATATTTATTTCCTGTCTGTACAGGGATGGGTGCTAGGTGGTAAGTCTACATATCTAAGCACACCCTCCTTGCAAACTTACAACACTTATATACTTTTACAAAGCAAGGAAATGCTATGCATTACATTCTGATTGGTTCATTGTGCTAGATACTCATCTTGAAGTTGTATTACCTTTTTATTCAACTATGCATGCTCGATAACTGGGGGGGGGGGAGGGAGGGAGCAGCCAAACTTAGGCTTCTTTTCCCTAGGGGTGTGTATTTTAACATTATAATTGTATTTAAATGAGGATAGGTTACTTCTGAGTAGTTTGCTTCAGCAAGTGGTAGGTTAGCAGTTCCCTTATCTGAGATTTACAATGTTGTCTGTTCAGGATTGCTGTATTAGCTTTTACTCGCTCCTTATCAATTTCTTGTAGTCTTTTTCAATCCTCTTTTGGTCATTTGTCATCAATTATGGACCTCCATGGGCTGCAGGGGGACAACCTGCCTCACCATGGTCTTCCCTGCTGGAGCAGGGGAATCTGTGCTCCAGCACCTTGAGCACCTCCTTCCCCTCTTTCTTCACTGACCTTGGTGTCTGCAGGACTGTTTCTCTCACATTTTCTCACTCCTCTCTCCCAGCCGCTGTTGCACAGCAGTTTTTGCTCTTTCTTAAATATGTTATCACAGAGGCACTACCAACATCACTGATGGGCTCAGCTTTCGCCAGCGGCGGGTCCCTCTTGGAGCTAGCTGGAACTGGCTCTGTCTGACATGGGGGAAGCTTCTGGCATCTTCTCATAGAAGCCACTCCTGTAGCTCCCCCACTACCAAAACCTTGCCACACAAACCCAGTATATTATTGATGGTATCTGAGGATGTCTGTAGTTTCTACGTACCCAGCTGTACTTCAAAGATGCCAGCTGTACTTCTCAAGGATGCTTCTGGTTCACAGGCCTTAGTTCGTAGGCTCGCAGTCCTCAGGCTGGCAGGCATTTTCTGTCAATATTTTTCAGCTGACATGTTCTCCTGTACAGTAATTTTCCTTTCTAACCAGGTCACCTTTATGGCTGCTTACATCAACTGTAAACATAAAAAGCAAAAGTAAACAAGTAAGGGAACCCCCAGATATTTCTACACAGCAGCTTTAATAAAAGCAGAAAATCTTTAGTTTATGATAATTTTTTCTCTTTTCAAAATAGAGCAGAATAAGAAAAGTTGAAGCAGAAATTTTCTCTGAATGTAAGCATCCCTTAGCTGCAGTTGATATAGTCTTTGAAGAAACATGTAAGAAGTTGATGACAATGAAAATTAAGTGTCTTTTTTCTGAAAATGCTGACAGCTGACCTGTCTGTCAAAAGGACATAAACTGAGAGAGCACTATTTCTGACCATGAGCTCTGAAGTGGATGACAAGGAATATGACAGCTTGGGGGTGGTTTAACATGGTCACCTAACAAAAAAAGTAATTAAATATTATGTGTGGTGGAAAATATTTCATCACCCCTCTTTCTATTAATCTTAGATTTCTTTTAGCACCTTGCTGTTTGTAATCCTGAGGACAGCATATCAATGTTCAAATCATCAACACTGATGCAATATTTAAAAAGAAAATCCGGGTTGGTAGGGAAAAGATAAATAATATTCAGTATAACTTAAAACATTATTCATCACGCTATTAAACGTTAACAATATTTATCTTTCTGATTTTGACAAGTTTTCCTGCGTGCAAAAGACAAGTCATACATTCTGCAAACTACCCAGTCTTCTAGATTATGAAAAATAATCAATCTGCTCTTGTTGCCCTTCTTGAAGCCAAATAAGAATGTTAGAAAGTAGAGGACCTGAGAGCAATGCTACTTCCAAAACTGTGCCCTCAGAGACTTAATGACAGAGACAGACAGGGACAGAAAGCTAGTAAAATTTTTTATCTTTGAAGTCAAAGAAGTTTTATCATTCAACTGACTGCACCTAAATCCAGAAATTCAGTTTCTAAACTTTTATATTTTAATAAAAACACAAAACTACAACCCTCTATCAGTTCCCTTGTTGCAGACAGGGAATTGGCAGTGTGTTCAGAATGGAAACATCTTTTTCCATTTACTGTACTTGATCTACTAAACTATTATTTTGTATTCTTTATACCTGCAGTATCTGACCATGAAAACTGTAGACAAAAAATGAGTAACAACTGTAGACAAATAAAAGATGAGACAGGAAAACAGAACAACCACAGATATGTCAGTTACTGATGGTAATGGTAGGATAGGATCTGAATAACAGATGACACAGTGACCCACAGTGATGCAAGAGAGGTTACAGGCCAACATGGTATCTAGGGTATATGCTCTGCAAGAACATTAGAAGACAGAGCACTACCTATCCCACAGTATGTTTCTTCAAGGCCATCTGCACTATCATTTTAGCTTCCTCTAATTAACTAATTAAATGTACTAAGTGTGCACATATTGTGCTCTCCAAGACAGATGTGTGTCTGCCTGCAGTTATGTATTTATGTGTTACAAAATGACCTGAAAATATCTTTCTGTGAAAAAATTTAGTTGGTATCTAGTTACTTTCAAGAAGGGAGATAAACAGTAATACATAGTGTTCAGGTGAGATGAAATAATACTGTGATTTTGGTCAGGTAAAACATTATTGGGATTATCTGATATCAGGCTCTTGATTCAAAGATATTTTATATATTAAATGTTTAGCATCTAACTATAGTAGCATCTAACTATAGTTCAGGCACCAAACTGACAAATTTAAGGTGCTCTAAGTCTCCACTCAGTTGTTGTTTAAATAAGATATCTGCCTTCTCTTGGTGATCAAATTTGTTCCTGAAATAAATGTGGTTTCTTGTCCCAGAAGTTGCCGTTTCTTTTCTTAAACTTCCTTTATGTCTGTAGACTAAAGATTTGGTCCTCTTTGGATCCACACTCTTAGTGCAGTTACATCGTTTCCAAATTGACTGATAATCCTTTGTAACTCCTCACGTCTGTATGATACCAACACTCTGTCAACAGAAACATAGTAGGATTCCCAGCGTACATATTTGCCATCTGGATAAATCCCTGAGCAACTTGGTCTAATCCCATAGCTCAGCCTTCTTTGAACAGGAGGTTGGACTAGAAACTTCCTGAGTTCTCTTCCAACCTAGATTATTTTGTAGTCATGTGGTGCGAAGGGTTGACCCTGTCTGGATGCCAGGTGCCCACCAAAGCTGCTGTATCACTCCCCCTCCTGAGCTGAACAGGGGAGAGAAAATATAATGAAAGGCTCGTGGGTTGAGATAAGGACAGGGGGAGATCACTCACCAATTATGGGCAAAAAAGACTCAACTTGGGGAATATTAATTTTAATTTATTACCAATCAAATCAGAGTAGGATAATGAGATCACACGTTGTTTCTGCTGCTCCTTCCTCCTCAGGAGGACTCCTCACACTCTTCCCTTGCTCCAGTGTGGGGTCCTTCCTATGGGAGAGAGTTCTCTATGAACTTCTCCAATGTGCATCCTTCCCATGAGCTGAAGTTCTTCATGAACTGCTCCAGTGTGGGTCCTTTCCATGGGCTGCAGTCCTTCAGGAACAGGCTGCTCCAGTGTGGGTCCCCCAAGGGGTCACAAGTTCTGCCAGCAAACCTGCTCCAGCGTGGGCTCCTCTCTCCACAGGTCCTGCCAGGAGCTTCCTCCAGCACAGGCTTCCCATGGAGTCACAGCATCCTTCAGGCATTCACCTGCTGCAGTGTGGGGTCCTTCCTGGGCTGCAGGTGGATATCTGCTCCACCATGGACTTCCATGGGCTGCAGGGGGACAGCCTGCCTCAGCATGGTCTTCACCATGGGATGCACGGGAATGTCTGCTCTGGTACCTGGAGCACCTCCTCACCCTCCTTCTTCAATGACCTCGGTGTCTGCAGAGTTGTTTCTCTCACATATTCTCACTGCTGTCTCTCCTGCTGCAATTGCTGTTGTGCAGCTTTTTTTTGCCCTTCTTAAATATGTTATCACAGAGGTGCTACCACCATCGCTGATTGGCTCAGCCTTGGCCAGTGGCGGCTCCGTCTTGGAACCATCTGGCATTGGCTCTATCAAACATGGGGAAGCTCCTAGCAGCTTCTCACAAGAGCCACCACTGTAGCTCCCCCTCTACCAAAACCTTGACACACAAACCCATTGCATACGGGTTTCTGTGTCCATGGTCAGACCCCTTTTCTAAAGGATTTCAAGTAAAATACCTGCAGGAGGATGAAAAAAGTGTCCACAGATAATGGATTAAGTACTTGTTTGTATTATGGAAACTCAGATTCAGATCATGTAACTATTACATCTGGGAGAAGGATGTGTATAACCATAGCCGCCTTCAAATAAAAGCTGTCTGTGTTTAGCTGGGACACACAACACAGAGAGCTCTTCTGGGAACAGGCACTTACCCATTTTTTTCAAGGAATAATAACTTTGTATAGTTGGCAGCATCCGTATTCTGTATAAACAGTCTTTTTTATGCTTGCAATAGAAGTGGCATCTGCAACACACTCAACAGTGATCAACAGTTTCCTTTGTGAGTATAAGCCTCTTCCCAAACTGCACCCATAAAGGGAGAAGGTTTTCTGGATATGGTGTGGTGATACTCTTTCTACTCTGCTACCATCCCATTGTAGGTCTGTGCTGGTTTTGGCTGGGCTAGAGTTAACTTTCTTCATAGTATCTAGTATGGGGCTATGTTTTGGATGTCTGCTGAAAACAGTGTTGCTAATACAGGGATGTTTTAGTTAGTGCTGAGCAGTGCTTACACAGTCAAGGCCTTTTCTGCTTCTCACACCCTCCCACCAGCGAGTAGGCTGGGGGTGCACAAGAAGTTAGGAGTGGACACAGCCAGGACAGCTGACCCCAACTGAACAAAGGGATATTCCATACCATATGATGTCATGCTCAAGCATATCAAGCTGGGGAAGAAGAAGGAAGAGGGGGACGTTTGGAGTGATGGCGTTTGTCTTCCCAAGTCACCGTTACACGTGATGGAGCCCTGCTTTCCTGGAGATGGCTGAACACCTGCCTGCCCATGGGAAGTAGTGAATGAATTCCTTGTTTTGCTTTGCTTGCGTGTGTGACTTTTGCTTTACCTATTAAACTGTCTTTATCTCAACCCATGAGTTTTGTCACTTTTACCCTTCTGATTCTCTCCCCCATCCCACCAGGGGGGAGTGAGCGAGCGGCTGTGTGGTGCTTGGTTGCCAGCTGGGGTTATACCGTGATAAGGCCTCCAAAGGAAGACCATTTATTTATTCTCCAGTATTTGCATTGGACAACAAGGGTATTACTTAGCTAACCTATTTTTAAAGTAAACACATTCTTTCTGTCTCCTTTGCAGACACTTCTACATAAAAAGCAATCCAACTTAATTTCAGAAAAAACCCTAATACTGTATTAGTTAAAACATTAATTATAGCAGTTAGTCAGCCCATAATTTTAGTCCAAGACAACTTTTAGAGTTTCAAGCAAAGCAAACCCAGAAATTTCAAACAATCATTCTATGCTCTGGTAGAAGTACCAATGTGAAGAGTAAGAATAGCTTACTGGCCAAACTGCTAAGTCACAAGGTAAAGTTTTGATGGCTAATATCCACATTAAAGTGGAAGTTACATAGATCATTAAGCTGATCAGACAAAATGATGAGCCAGGAAATAATGTAACAGAAAAATTGGCTTCAGTCTCTTGTGTAGTTTCTGAAGCAGTAATCCAACTACAGAAATTAGTTTACGAGACCCTCTGAGTGTTCTATAAGTGCTTTCACTACTGAACTTTTGTCTTTACCAGCCAAAGAGGAGGAAGGGGACATGGCTGTCTATGGTTATGTTTTCATAGAATCAAAGAATAGTTTGAATTGGAAGAGGCCTCCAAAGATCATCTGGTCCAACGCCCCTACAGTGAGCAGGGGCATCTTCAACTAGATCAGGTTACTCAGAGCCCCGTCCAACCTGGCCTTGAATGTTTCCAGGGATGGGGCCTCTACCACCTCTCTGGGCAACCTGTTCCAGTGTTTCACCACCCTCATCGTAAAAAATTTCTTCCCTATATCTAGTCTGAATCTACCTTCTTTTAGTTTAAAACCATTACCCCCTGTCCTATTGCAGCAGGCCCTACTAAAAAGTCTGTCCCTGTCTTTCTTATAAGCCCCCTTGAAGTATTGAAAGGGGCTTCAATAAGGTCTCCCTGGAGCCTTCTCCTCTCCAGGCTGAACAACCCCAACTCTCTCAGCCTTTCCTCATAGGAGAGGTGTTCCATCTCTCTGATCATTTTTGTGGCCCTTCTCTGGACCGCCTCCAACAGGTCAATGTCCTTCTTGTGCTGAGGGCTCCACAGCTGGATGCAGTACTCCAGGTGGGGTCTCACCAGAGCAGAGTAGAGGGGCAGAATCACCTCCCTCGACCTGCTGGCCACGCTTCTTTTGATGTGGTGCAGTATACAGGGCTTTCTGGGGTGCGACCGCACATTGTCAGCTCACGTCCAGCTTTTCATCCACCAGTACCCCTAAGTCCTTCTCCACAGGGCTGCTTTTTATTTATTCTGCTGTTTTATTTGGGTCCTGTATGTAGGTGCTGTTGAAAGCAGTGCCTTGCCTGTGGCAGTCTGTGTGACTGGCCATGTCAGTGTCCTCTCTGTGTGTGTGTTTGTCTCTGGGACATATGCACAGCTTCGTTACTGGTTGAAACTGCAAATGGGAAAGCAGCAGCCTTGTCCCTCAGCCTGTGCAGAGGCCCGCAGGTCCCTGGGGCACCAGGCTGGGCTCCAGCAGCTGAGCAGGAGGAACCTGGGCTAGAGTGGCTAGAGGAGGCAGCCATGTTTCTTACTTCCATCTATAGCTGGTCCAAAGAATTAAGCAATACAACTAAAAAATGGTGTAACTTCAAAGCTGAGTGATTAAGCTTGGTGTGGTGGTTTGTCAGCCATATGGAGTGTTGCGACGCTGGTTAAGTGTTATGGATAGAGGAAAAGGAAGTTATGAGTTTACATATCCTGTGTCTGGCACACTATTTTCCATGCTACTTGAGAATATTGACATGGCACAGATCTATTTTGCAGCTTTTTTTCTCAAGTTTCTGAGAGACATTACTCTTTTCAGATAAAAGGCTCTCTAATACTGGCACTCACACTGAAAGGGAAGGTGGTAAGAAGCAGTAATTGTGACTATGAAAAAAAGGAAGTGGACGTTCTGACTTTTTTTTAAACATGGGACTATTTTTTACGGTATTTTTTTCTTCTTTCGTGGAAGAAAAGAAAACACCCTCCACTTAACTATTACCAGCAATGTCTTGTAATGGTGTGTCCAAATCAATTGTAGTGTAACTGCTTAGGAAGAGGAAGCTGCAGATTTTCTGCTACATTTTTGTGTGAGTTAGAGCCAAAAACCCTGGGACATGCCATAAATACATACAAGAGAGATATGGATAGATCTGATTAATTCACGATAGAAATTTCAGATTTGCAATGGATGATGGTGAATTTTTATCATCTTCACTTCTACTTCATTATTATTATATTGTCCTTTAGGTCATCAGTGTGGAAGATATGAATGCTCTGATTTATCTTAAAAATAAAATCATGGGAGAGTCAGAAGAAGGCAATGGAGAAATTGAAGACAATCCTCTGCTTGAGGGAGAAGTATGGCATTTCTTACAAGAGTTTTGATCAGAACTAGAGACCATAAAAATACTGTTTTATCTGAGGCATAACAGCAGTGTGGGACTTGGTCTGTATATCATGAGACTAGATGAATGCATTCAGCCTGAAGTGTTTAACACAATCTTTTTTGCATGGTTTCTGAACCTGTCCGCTGTACCTAGGAGTCTAGTTAGGGGCTATAGTGGGCATAGACAACAGCCAATGCTCAAAGGGCTGTGCAGACTGTAGAATGACTTATAAAATAATTTAAAAACTATTTTATCTACTAGAAATACATATTTTTCATTTTCAATTATTAATGTTTTTATTTAGCATAACACAAAGAGAACTTAGCTCTTGCTATATCCTTTTCTTAACTGATATAACTGGAGAGAGATAAAGTAAACCTGAACTACTCTGCAGAATTTTCCCTGTAGACAGCTTTTTCTTCTAGTGTATTCTGTAACACAGTGCCTGTTCTAAAACCAAATCCATTAAATGCTTTTCTTCCCCTCTGCTCTCAAAAACAAAAACCAAAGAAAAAAATTAATAACCCCCCAGATCATTATGTGTCCCCATGTTGCCTGAGCTACATCCCAGAAAGCCAGTATGTAATGGACATCAGAATCCTTGAAAATGGTTATTTGCCATGAGTGCTTGACAGCTTGACCTTTCACTTCAAAATTATTTGTTGTCACTTCTTGCCATACACCCATGAATGTCACTCTCCACATCATTTCAGTCTTTCATTATGACTAGTGGGTGGTATATCTGTAAACATCTTTCTGTACTCTGGGTTTCCATTAGATTCACTCTGAGATATATAATATGGCTAATACATTTCTGAACCAATTATGGAGTTAGTGCTTTAAAAAGATGTTCTCAGACTCCCCCCCCCCCTTAGAATCTTAATTTAAGCTAAGTTTTGATAGCTCAGGTTCTTGGTTCAGAATATTGTAGAGATGTGTGCCCTTTGCTCCCTAATTTAAACACAAACTTTCTTGCTACTGATTGAAACTTTAATTACCATTTGTGAGAAAATTCTTTCCAACAACAAAATTATAAAGAGGTGTGACCATTATTTTCCATCATCTAAGCACTTTCTGAGGCATTTGGTGTGAAGTACTCTATGCCTTCCTGGTATAAATGTCACATATTGAATTAAATGCTTGAATACACACTGAAGCAAGAACAGAAATATTCAAACCTGACCACTAGGATTAAGAAACATTTTTGTCCTCCTTTTGAATATTTTGCGTAACACAGAAATTGAAGCGGTACCTTCACCCCACCAAGGCAGTGTCCTATTAGTCAATGGCTGATGAATCTGATTATGAAATGTGGTTAAAAACTTCCATTGGGGAAGGAAACTGGTAGATTGAAACTGCTACACTGAGTATGAGCCCTTCACTGGTCCCTCAACTTTAGGCTGTTGAATGAAAGGGCTGTTCGTGTCACTCTGTAGAAGGTACCAGATTTCAGTCTTCCACTTTTCTGCTCCACAATTTAAATTACACCTCAAATGGAAATAATGTAGTATCATTATTATTATTATTATTATTGTTGTTGTTGTTGTTATAATTGTTATTATTGTTATTGTTACTACTTCATTTTGAAATGAAAAATCCACTTATGTCCACAAGGTTTTCATGTCATTTTAATTGCTGGGAGAAAGGAATTGGAAAGAAAAACCCCCAAACATGTAGCATAATATAATGTAATTTGTTACAAACCCCTAAGTGAGACATAACTGAATAGCATAGGATAGCCAGTGCATCGATCGTTCTGATCTCCATTATAATAGGGGGGAAATATTCCAGACTTATCAACTTAAAATTACTTGCAGCTGTACAGGCACTATGTGCCATATAATAAGTGCCTAGGTTAACATATAAACAGCATTTGATACTCAAGGTGATGCTTTTTTAGAGACATTTGGATTGTGCAGTCTAACATCGTTTACACTAATATACTTGGAAAAAATACTCACAGAATATTTGTTCATCCAAGTAACTTAACTCAGATGCATGGGTATCCCAACTGTGATATCCGAGTTGACTACCAAAGAAACATGAAGGATACAGATCAGTGTGTTTAATAAAGATATCCCTGAAGGATAAAACGTTCCATGAAACCACAATTTTTCAGATTTTTTTTTTTTGTTGTCCAAGCAGAAAAGGGCAAATTTGATACAAAAACTGGAACTCCTTTTAAAAAATGCCTTAAACTTCCTGAGGAAAAACTGATACATTCAGTTTTCAGTTAAAATTTTATCTATTCATAAATACCATAAGTCATTGGGAATTAGACAGTTCTGGACACATTCCACAATAGACCTTTAGTCAATGGGGATTTTCTTGAGAGCTGAGTCCTTTCATGGAACCAGCGCTTCAAGTCTAATGTGATGAGCAGACTTAAAAGGGGTGGTTCTGTAATAGGTACATTTAGTACTTAACTTATTTTCTTGCTGGAAACATGAAAGATGTCCGAGTATTTTACTCAAGCATGAGGGAATGATTCGAAAATGAACTTAAAGGCATTTCAATATCTACTCACAGCTACTTCTCCATATAATGACTTCATAGTCATCAGAAAGATAACAGAATATTTTAACAAATATTTTATCACAATGTGTGGTGCTATAAAATTTTATAACACAGTATATGCCACATGATCATTTCTATTACATACATCATGAAATACATGATATGCTCTGGATTAAAACACCATTTTGTAGCAAATCCTTTTTAAACACCACTTTTACAATGAGTTAACTTAAGATCTTTTTCTTCAGTCTTCTTAATTCTTTTTTAATTTTTTTTTGTTTTAAATCTGATTAGGGATGAAAATGTAGTTTCAAATGTGAGAAAGCCCCCTGGAAATGGATAGAGGCAAGGGGAGAGCACGCATTGAGTATAAGCGGCCATGTTGTCAGAAGGGGTCCATGGTGGGAAAACGTGTTCACAGGAGAGAGGAAAGAGACTGGTTTCAATTTGAGGGCAATGTTTCTGAGGCACATAGGAGTCAAGGATGGGCATCTGTGCTAGGACATATCCTGACAGAAGAGAACTAACTGTGTTCTGGTCTCTGCAATGGCCCAGGATCAAGCCAACATGCATGAAATGGTAAGTTCATGGAAAGAACTAAAGATTGTAGTAAAAGGACTCCAAAAGGCTACACAGTTATGGCAAGGCTGAGTCTGGATGAAAGTGCAGGCTACTGTCTCTCAATGTACAGAACAGGATCAAGATCTGGTCTCTGACCCTGAGAGCCAATTGCATAGCACAGGTCAAAGACAAGATAAACCTTGTTTTCCACAGAACAGCTTCATCCGCTTCCTGGGAGCAGTTGTTCCCCAAGCTGCCTCCTAACTGTGCCCAGGCATGGTTTGGGAGAATGCAAGAATCTGGTCTGGATGCCTGAAGGGACCAAAACAGCAAGGCAAATCACAGAGCACACCTTCTCATGGAGCTGCATCTGTCTAGCACATCTGCATTGTGCTTTTATTGGGGCACAAAGTATCCACCCTGATCATTTTTTTCCCATTTTGGTGAATAGCTCAGCTCCTCATTTCTATAGGTAATGTAAAGTTCACATATTACTACAGCTTCCAATCAAGTGGTTAAGAAGAATTGAATTTCTTATGCATATGAAGATCGGTTATTCCCAGTACAGGTCACACAGACATGCATTGCTTTGCAAACTCTTTGATGCTTTGCAATTAAAAAATCAGAAAAGAAAGGGGACAGAAATATCTAGCTATTTGCAGTGATTCAACAGTGATGTGGAAAGTCTTCTATAACAATAGTTCATATAATATGTTGCCAAGAAAATTATTCACTCCTATATGTTGAAAATATATTTGCTAGATTACATGTACTCAAAATATTACCTTCTTTTTCAGGACCTTCTCTTTGCTATATTTTTTCCATATCATTTTGCCTCTCTTCTGCTTTCTTTTTTTTCCTATTTTCCCTACATTCCAGAATAATGTTGTCTGTATTTGTCCTCTCTCAGTTTCCATTTTCAGAGCCTTGCCTACATGGGTCACAAACTCAGACATGTAATCCTCTGCTATCTGAGCAAGGTCAAAATTAAGCAACATAAATTTCCTGTGATTAGAATTAGTTTCCTTTGCTTCAGACCAGACCTCTTGAGGGCAATCAAAACTGTTAAAAATAATTGCTTCAAAATTAATACAATGGAGAAGGGATTTTTTTTTGTAAATCACCAAAGTCTTTATTTGAAACTCCCCACTGCTTTCTATCAACCTTTGCATCCTTCTCCTGAATTTAGAGCATCTGTAAAGAATCAGCTATGAACTCCATTTCTTTAATTCACTAATACCCAGGGGGTTGACTTAGTTCTATTCATGTTAAATAGTTATTTCCTCTACCCAAGGAAATCAGTGAGACTGATTGCACTCTTGGAGTGAAAATTGTGTGCAAGGGTATCAGAATGTGATCCCCCTAGAAGTGCTTAATCCCAAATTGCTTCCCTAAATCAAGAACAACATTTTTAAAGCATTCCCCAATCCCTACCATTTTCCTAACACCAGTCTTCTGATCCTTTTTGACCAAATAACATGCAGGGCTCTAAACAAGCAGATGACTTGGCGGTAAGAGGGACACTGCTGGGGAGTGCTGTATCATCACCGTTTGCTGCCTTCTTTCAGCCTCTGCATTTTTTCTTGTTGTTATCTCCCACTGCGTCATATTTTGTCTTTAAGCATTATTACACTAATCCTGCTATTTACATGCTGGTACAGGCATGTGGAGTCCTGCTGAGTCCAATGAGACCACATATCTCATGTTTACTATCGGGGATTTTGATTAAAAACTATATGGGACAGCCACGAGGGAGTAATCCTGGCCCCAGTGATAGTGAAAAAATAAAGTGATGTGAACTTAACCCTTGAATTTCATGGAGCCTAAGACTTTTCTTACTAGGTAAACACATAACATAATCTCAGGACTGAATACAGACATACATATGCAGCAATATATGCTGGAGGCCACCCAGCTGGAAAACAGCTTGGCAGAAAAGGACCTGGGGGTCCTGATGGACACCAAGTTGAACATGAGCCAGCGATGTGCCCTTGCTGCAAAGAAGGTGAATGGAATCCTCTGTTGTATTAGACAAAATATTGTCAGCAGGTTGAGGGAGGTGATTTTTCCCCTTTATTCAGCACTGGTGAGGCCACACGTGGAGTGCTGGGTCCAGTGCTGGGCTCGTCAGTACAAGAGAGACATGGACATAGTGGAGAGAGTCCACCAAAGGGCCACAAAGAGGATTAAGGGTCTGGAGCATGTCACATATGAGGAAAGGCTGAGAGAGGTGGGACTGTTCAGCCTAGAGAAGAGAAGGCTCAGGGGGATCTCATCAATGTGTATAAATACCTGAAGAGAGGGTGCAAAAGGATGGAGCCAGGCTCTTTTCAGTGGTGCCCCCATGCTAGGACCAGAAACAATGGGCAGAAACTGAAACACAGGAGGTTCCCTCTGAACATCAGGAAACACTTTTTTGCTGTGAGGGTGACCAAATACTGGCACAGGTTGCTCAGAGAGATTATGGAGTCTCCCTCATTTAAGATATTTAAAAGCCTTCTAGACCCAGTTCTGGGCAACTGGCTCTAGGTGGTCCTGCTTGAGCAGGGTGGTCAGACAAGATGACCTCCAGAGGTCTGTTCCAACCTCAACCATTCTGTGATTCTGTGAAATCTTTGCATATCCTTGCTGTGTAGGATAGATTTGGTGGCTGGAACTTGCTGAAAAATATGTTCAGAGTCAGTAAGTACCATACTACAGTGAAACAGGGCCGGCAGCACCTGTGAGATACACATCACAAAAATACCAGGAAAGTTAAAGCTTTAAATCTTGCATTCCCTGTTTCATCCCTGCTTAAAGGAATTGTTCACCATTTTAATGTAAAAGGTTTTGCTGCACTGTCATTTGAGCAGTTAGCTGGTATTTCCAAGTTGTCTTCCACCTTGAATTCTGAGTGAAATTTGTTTTGATGTTCCCTTATTTACTTAACCAATAAAGGAAGGAAGGAAGGAAGGAAGGAAGGAAGGAAGGAAGGAAGGAAGGAAGGAAGGAAGGAATGTAAATACACAAAATCATGTTCATTTCACCATAGGAAGGAAAAAATAAAACTAAAAGCCAAAGAATGTTATTAAAAACCTCAATGAAATGGAAATTCCTTTCTTGAAAATCCACCATGTCTTTAACATCTGTAAATTC
The DNA here is from genome assembly GCF_034638445.1 of Ciconia boyciana. Classification (NCBI taxonomy): domain Eukaryota; kingdom Metazoa; phylum Chordata; class Aves; order Ciconiiformes; family Ciconiidae; genus Ciconia; species Ciconia boyciana. Next base: position 6,737,065 of record NC_132935.1, read on the forward strand.
AATAGTAAGTTTTGTTTTACTCTTTCCTCTTGAAGACTCATTTGCAAATCCTTCAGGCTGGAAGCTAGGGGAACACATTTGTGGTCTAAAGCAGGTTCTGGATAAGCCACAGGTTCCTTGGGCAGCAGCTTCCCTTCCTCACTGGAAATGCTATGACATAAAGGTTTTGACTACCATTTCCAATTAGTCTGAAGGGAAATGTTTGATATATTTCACAAAATGTGGAAGCATTTTTAGATCAGAGACCTCCATCATGGCAGCTGCCATCACCTTTTGACAAAAAATTGATAAAATTTTGACATTCTGACATCTAGACAGACAGAGAGGCAGCTGCAGTATCCAAACACAATTCTGAACTGATGTGACACTTGGGGATAAGGGCATCAACAAAGATTTGTGGGTTGATTCATATTCACGGAAACTATGACTGTGCCAAAGATCTGTTAACATGAAGAGATCTTTTTTCCCCCCAGTTTCAAAGCACTGGTTTCTTTCCAGATTTTACTAGCTAAAAACAAAAGGTGAGTTCATTATCGTATACGTCTTTGAGCAGCAGGACCAGAACATTCAGTAGATATTTTTAATGTTAAAGGAAAATACATTCTGCCAGACTGACAGCCTGAGAGAGGCAAGGCTGACACAGCTCCATGTCCCCAGGTCCAACCAGTGGTGAGGCTGAGCACATATTCACAGTAGGCACATGCACACAGAGCACACCTATACAACATGTATATACATATATACATAGGCAGCACCAAAGACCTCATCCTGCTCTCCTCTCTGACTGATCAGGGTAGAGGTGCACTAGTGAGAACTGATAGATCTATATCTCTACAAGGTGGATCCCTCCAGCAACTGGGCTCAGACATGGAGTCTGACCAGCAGCTGCCCCTGGATCCCAGTCTCTCCAGTTGCTGGCACCTGCACATACAATTCCCTGAGGCCACAGCCCCACGCCAGTTGCTGGTGCGGACCATCTTACACACACACACAGACACACCCACACAGCTGTCTGGGACGCCCTTGGTCCTCTATAGCCATCTGCACTGTGGTTTCACAGTCACCCCTGGCTCCCAGACCACATCACTTACTCGCTTGCTACTCAGCTTGATCTTCACTAGTGCTTCACAGATTTTAACACATGCTAACTTACAGTTGCATTTCATAACATGATAGATGTTAAATGTTAGGTCCCAGGCGCATCACAGGAACCATCAGAGAGGGGGGCCAGACAGAGTGTTGCTTCCTCTGAGTCCCTAAATTGTGTTCCCACCTGCCATTGTGCTCCTGTGCTCCTCTAGGCTGGTGCAGATGGGCCTTTGATGGGCTGACTAGGATGGGTCTTGGAGCAGCCAGGGCAGCGTATTATTTGGGGTCCCCCTCCTGCCATTGTCTCTCTGTGCTCCTTTGTGTGTGTATATATATGGGCTTTTATCACATAATCTAACAATATTTAGCAAGTTACAAAATGCAACTATAAATTAATGTGTATTAAAATCTGTGAAGATGGGCTAATTCCTATTAATTTAAACCTCCAAGAAGGTTAATGTTGTGCCATTTACAGAAATATCATTGTACCAGGCATTGGAAGAGGGGAGGTACAAGGTGGCCTCTGTGGGAAGGGGCAGGCGCTGCTCTATGCTGGACACAGTCGGTTCTAGCTGGTCCCAGCCGGCTCCAAGGGCCCCACCGCAGGACACAGCTGAGCCCCTCAGCCAAGCTGGGGGTGCCTGGGGGAAAAGAGGTTTCTGAAAGGGCACAGGGCGGCAGAGGCAGAGGAGGAGGAAGCCAAGGAGGGAGCAGCAGCAGAGGGACCCCGCGGCCGGAGGAGGAGGAGGGCAGGAGGTGCTGCAGGCCCGCAGCAGGGCTCCCCTGCAGCCCTGGAGAGACCCCGCTGGAGCAGAGACCCACCCTGCAGCCCGGGGAGGGCCCCACGCCGCAGCAGGGGGATATTTCCTGCAGGAGCTGCGGCCGTGGAGAGCCCGGGCGGGAGCAGGTTGTCCCTGAAGGACTGCAGCCCGGGGCAGGGCCCGCGCTGGAGCAGGAGGCGGGTGAGGAGGGAGGAGCGGCCGAGAGGGGCTGTGATGGACTGACCGAACCCCCATCCCCATCCCCTGTGTCCCTCGTGGGGAGAGGAGTCGGGAGTGAAGGGGTGAAGGTGGGCCTGGGGCAAATTTGGGGGGAAGGGAGACAACGTTCTTCTTTCTCGCGGGGGCGGAGGGGGGGCAGATGTTGTTTTAATTGTTGTCTTTGTTTCTCACCATCCAACTCCATTTTATTTGGCAGAAAATTACATTGAATTTCCCTGGGTTTGGTCTGTTTTGCCTGGCATGGTAACTGGTAAGTGATCTCCCTGTCCTTATCTTGAGCCACAAATATTTTCATCTTATTTTCTCCCCCCATGCAGTTGCAGAGTTGGGGGTGAGTGAGTGGCTGGGGAAGATCTGACAGCTGACCAAAGTGAACCCACCACGGTCATCATCTCTAGTAAGACTTAGGAAAGGGAGTTCATTTGACAGTAATATTATACCATTAGGACTGACAATCATTTCCAGTGAGCACAATTGTATTGGCCTATATAGGTATCCTGCAAATCATCCTTAGATCACAGGGAAAGAAAAAGGATAAAACATATTGATTAATTATGTTTTAGTCTCTTTATTTTTAAAAGTATATTTCTGTTAAAAATATTACCAAACAAATATTGTTCTCCAATAGACTTTAACACTCAGCCATGCTCTGACTTCCTTTTGTCTTCTTTCCAAAAGGACATCAGTCTCATTCTTCTGTTTCTCAACAAGAAAAACAAACAAGGAAACAGACACAGAAAATCCATTTCTAGGAAAAAAGTCTGTTATTTTTCTTCAGAAGTCTTTTCAGAAATGCTTTGTTGTATGAAGTCATTTGCAAAATAGTGAGAGGTCATGTAATTGGAGAGCGTGTAATGAGTTTTACACAAACAAGGCATCTTCAGGTTAGCATGAAATCTTCAGGTATTTTTGTCTAGATTCTTTCCCCTTTTTCAGCACTTCTCCCCCTCCTCCCCCCTGCACAAGTAGATCATCTCTAAAATTGTTGTTATATCAACTAAAGACAGGTATGTTTTCTTTTTTTAGCTGGGAAATATTTAAAAGCTGATAAAAATAATCCTTGTCCAACATCTGCAATCATTTCCGGAGTTTTGATATGAATAATATATATAGGTCTGCAGTCTCTGTTCTTTATATTCTAGATCTCATCATGGCTGATGTGATCTCATCATCTATACCATATCTATAAGACTGTCATACAGATATATGATTTTTAAAGTAGAGTTGGGGAGTGTGCAGGAAGAGAGGTTTGTAACAGGCAGTGACATCCTAATATTAAAGAAGTCAAAGACTGTTTTCTTTTATAGCTGTAATTTAACGTTTTTTTTTATATAGGCCATTTTTCCCCTGCTATTTGTAGCATGTTTTTCCTTTGCAAACAGACTTAGACAGGCTTTACTTAAGGAAATTTGACAGCCTAAGATATGCCAGAGGCAGGCATCACTATTAGAAAGAGCATCATTTTGGAAATTTGAATATATTAGACAAGCCAGAGTAGGCAAAGAAGCAAATATGCAAAGCTGGAGTGGGGAGAGAGGGCCAGGATGCAGTGTGGGAGATGGCCTTAGAAACATTAGGGGAAGGGAAGAGCAGGGTGATCTCACAGCTATGTGCTAGCTCATCTTCTCTCCCATTAATCATTAACACCGTGGCATGTGTCTCACAATCAGACTGCTGTTGTCTTGTCTTCAGATCCCATACAGTCTCCTGTCTTTCTATTATTACTCACCCCTTTTTCAGCTCACACTTTCCTTCCAGCATGTTTTGTCAGTCACAGATCTGACTGCAACAGCAACTGGATGTGAGGAGTGAGATCTGGGCAGAGGAGCTATAAAAATCATGTGTTTATCTCAAGAAATTAGTTTGACTCAAGAAATTAAGAGCACCCAAGATGACTGTAAACAAAATGTAGGACTTGGCAGATGTCGTAGCTACACTCATTGAGCTTGCTGCCTGTTGGTACAGAGAAGGCGGCTCAGAAACAGTCAGAAGCAGTGATCAACCAGTTCTTCTTAAGGAAGAGGACCCCTTCGGTTGCTGTATTTGCATCCCCACTTCTTGTGTCACTATCTTTCAGCACACTCCATTCTCCCAGCCCCAGTTTCAGATGTTATCCTTTTCCACAGCTGGCACTTAAGAAAAATTCAGCACTATAAGTAACTGCATAACCTTATTCAAGCTCTGATTTTGTTTTGTTTTTTTTCATCATTTCAATCCCTAAAAGCCAGTTGGCTATGTATATACGAATAAATTAAAAAGTAATATTCTTATCCAATAAATATTCTCCAAGCCAGCTGGATGATTTTTATTGACTAAGTATGCTCCACATTCGTGATAGAATATATATAAAAAGAAGGCAATAAAAATAAAAAATGACATGCAGTACTTAACCTTGTATTACTTTTCAATTATCTAAGGCTAGAGTGTGATTAACTGTGAGAAATACAATAGTTTTGGGTTTTTTTAAATAGATGCATTTTTGATCTCCACCAAACACAGCTCTTCATTATGCAAATAAGCACTGTGGGTCTCTGTTGTTGTTTTGTGTTTGTTTATATTCCAGTTAAATTAAAGAATATTTTGGCAGGAGCTTCATGTCTTCTAGCAGTCATATGCTCTTGATTAATCACATGTAATGGCCAAACAGCGTGTGGGATGAAGTAATTTCATACCAGTCACTACCCATTATTTAAGAACACTTTGACACACTGCCTTATCTGTCCCATCAGAGACCACAGGGTGAGAGAGAGAAAGTTCATTCTGATATGTGTTACAGTAACTGGTGGAAATCACTGGCAAATAGAGCAGGACCATAGAAATAAAACATTATCAGAGAAGCTTGTATTTCCTCTTCGTTACAAGCAATGGGGACTCATGAAGCTATATCAGTAAAACATCTGATTTTGAATGAATTATCATTCCTTCTTTCATGGCAGTGTAAAGGATTCCCCTCCTGTGCCAACCAGGTGCAGGATTCAGGTTTATCAGTTGGTTTCAGTGCTGGAAGGATGCTTAGCCTAAAAACCTGAGGTACTTTGTCATCTCCACAAGGCTCTGATCTCCAGGCACAGCCCCACAGCCTGCAATCCTCACAATCTCCTGCCCCACACAGTTGCCTCAGTGTCGCACAGATACACAAATCTCAGGTTCCCATATGACCTTGTCATCCAACAGGGAATTATAACCCTTCCAGTCTTGTGGTCAAATACCTTTCATGCCCTGCCTTCCCCACCATCTCACAATTTGCTGGGCATGTTAAAGAGTACCAGATCAAGGGATACAGGATCTCGCCATTTCACCCCTAAACTGTTTATGGCTTCGTTTCCTCCTTGGGTAGGTCCCATTTCATGATGTTTGGGACCACACATTTCACCAGGGGAGTAATCTGGCATAGAGAGAAAGGGGATAGGACAAGATGACACAGCCCACACACAAAGGATTGGTAACGGGGATACAAGTGGAAAGAAAAAAATAAGGAACATGTGGTTGGGTTGGCACTCAGGACACCTATCAGAATAATGTATATGTGCCCATTTCCAGCCATTTCAGGGCTAGGTGCTATTGAGTTATCAGTAAATACACATTCTCACTGTGAGGTGGTTCTTGAGAAAAAACTGAAAGCAATCAGTGATGTGGGTGAGGTTTCCTTTGGCAGCATGCCGTGGAAAAGCTAACATAGCAGGCACCATGCGTCCTGGTAGGCCTAAAGGAGATGGCCAGGTAGGACTTTACTCAGCTTCCCACCTCAGCTTAAGAAGGGATAAGAGAAAGGAAGTAAATAATCATTAGCTCTGATGTAGCCAACTAATAACTTTTACTTGATACTAGGAGCATGAAGGCATCTGGGAAAGAGTGAACTTCACCAAGGATCCCTTCCTTTGTTCAGTGATGAAGATAATGGTACCTTCCAGTCCTAAGTGACCAGCCAATCCATCTGAATGGACAGTGTTTGTATGTATGTACATATATTTTTATGTATATATACACACATGTATATAAACATATATACATAAGTATATATACATATATACATATGTTTTAAACTGTGGTTGGAGAAGGCAGGAATAATTTTCACAGGAAATGTTTATTGACTTCATGTGTATATTCCATGAAATTAATTTGTTGACTTCATGGCTGTGTCCCAAAGAATAAGCATGGGAACATGTGTTCCTTATTTTCACCACTACAAACTTTGAACAAAAAGTTTGCTTGATTGCTGGCTAGATTTTTGTGTTAAATCCTAAATGAACTATTAACCTCTCAGCTTTCACAGGAGTTGCTGGAATTGATGGGACCAGTTTCCCACCCACAGATCATGAGTAATTTGTATCAAAAAGGAACATATTTAAGGAGAGCTTGAGTGGAACTAGCAGTGATGTGTCTGGCATTTTGTAATCCTGCCATTGGCTAAACCCTCTGATGATGTACCACAAGTTTAATCACATTAAAGCAGAAAGCAGAAAATGTCAGAAAATCCTGAGATGGCTTAGCTGACGAATGGCAGACAGCTGGGGAAAAGGAGAGGGGATTTCACTTTTCAGTGATTTACCATCATTGTATGAACAAGAAATTCTCACAAAATTTGCCCTCATCACCTGTAATAAACCCAATGTATGGAGAATAAGTTCCGCAGATAAAACAGATATCAGGATGGAGAATCTGATCATTCATTTTCCTGCTTCACACAAACTGACTTCTCAGAAGCCAAACTAAGTGCAAAGGCAACACTCATTGTAAAGAAATACCAGAGTTTCAAATTTCCTGAGGAAGAATTATATTTCCTACACTTCTCCTGCCCACATTACACCTCATGGAGAATAAAAAAGGAATTAAGAGTGAAAGAAACTCAGAAGGACTCTGCACGCATTCTTGTAAATGAATGCATTTTGGAAATGCCTACTTTTTGATTCAATGCAATACAGTTGAAAGTCAATACAATAAATGCTTTCCAGAGTATACTTACAGCTGTCTTCCATGTGCTGCCAGGTAATTGCTGCTAAGGTTGACAGCAGCAAAATTGTTGCACTCCATCAAACCCAGCTGGTATCTTATCTCCATTTGTCTCTGGTGTTGCATGCTCCTTCACCACGATATTTTGAAGAACCTGTTAATGCCACCTAAAGCAGGTGTTGCACATATGACCTGCACTAAGACGTAATAGGGGAGGTGGACCTGTTTAAAAGGTATAGCAGTTTCAGGGAGCAATTATTAATGGTGAAGTTCTGTGGGGACCCAATGCTGACATCCTATTATTTCTGGTAAAAATTGTCAATGAGGCAATGTTTGACAAATGTGTAAGACCAAGATGGATCACTTGGAGTAAGAGTGAAGCCATATACCATGTTGCAGAATACTTGCACATTTGCAAGCTGATGAACAAGATCTTGGAATAAAGTATTAGAAATAACTTATAAATTATGGAAGTAGCTAGCTGAATAAAGATTTCAAATTGTTGTTGTAGCAAAGGGACTGACTTGAACCTGGAACACATTAACTGAAAAGCATCAAGTAGAAGTAGAGAAATAGTAGTGAGATCATTCTGGAATTGATTTAATGTCTTCATATGAAAAAAATGGCCAATCACAAAAGGCTTAAAAATAACTGTGACATTTCATTGATGTTTAAGAAACTTGAGTTATAGGCAAATACTTCCAAAGCCTGATCTCTACGCTTCACCCATGAACAGAACACAATGAAGTGAACATTTACAAAGTGAAATAAATGGGTGGGTGGATGAGCTGGAAGCTGAAATTACATGGGCTAGAAGCAAGACACTTTCTTTTTACAAGGGAAAAGATTATGTTAAGGCAAGGAGGATTTCCCTGACTTGAAGTCTTTAAATCAAGATAGGATTTTTTTTTTCCCATTTTAAATATGTATTTTATTTTAAATAGACATTATAGACTCAGTGGAGAAATTACTATTTCATATCATCTGTGTTATACAAAGATGAAAATGGAAGGCTACAGCAGTTCATTTTTGACTTAATATATAGACCTGTATGAAATTAGGGGCCAGTCAGTAGCTAGGCTTTGGCCAGCTGATGTAATTCTGTTCAGCGTCGGTGACCCAGACTCCTGCTGCTCACTGGCGAGCTGGTGACACTAACTCGCCCTTTTGAAGCTGCGGTTCCCAGCAATTCCTCATTTCTATCACCTGAATAAAAACTGTGCTTGAGCCAGCAGAATAGATGCAAGGAAGGCTTTTTTATGTTTTTTGAATGCTGTGGGAGGAGGCTGCAGAGCTTCCCACACCACCACCATGGCACAACTGTTTTGCGCAGTCATTTTATAGCAGTGATAAATCTACTTGTGGTAATTATTAATTGCCATCTTTAGACTATATCTAGTCCCCATGGCCAGGTGAGCACCCTAATCCCAGATCTGACTGCATGCTCCAGCCACCTTTTTTCTTCCAAACACAACATTCACACAGATCCTCCTGTGCCTTGGTTTCCATTGGGAAGGAAACCCAAATACGTCTCACACAAGGGACAGACCTCCTTTTACTTTCTGTTTGTTCTGTTTTAGCCCCAGCCAGCAGCTAAGCACCACGCAGCCGCTCGCTCACTCCCCCCCGGTGGGATGGGGGAGAGAATCGGAAGAGCAAAAGTAAGAAAACTCGTGGGTTGAGATAAGAACAGTTTAATAATTGGAACAAAATAATAGTAATAATAATAATTAATTGTAATGAGAAGGAAAACAACGAGGGAGAGAGAGGAACAAAACCCAAGGGAAGGAAAAAAGGAAAAAACAAAAAAAAAATTATACAACTGCTCACCACCCGCCGACCAATGCCCAGCCAGTCCCCGAGCAGTGATTGCTACCCCCTAGCCAACTCCCCCAGTTTATATACTGGGCATGACATCATATGGTATGGAATAGCCCTTTGGTCAGTTTGGATCAACTATCCTGGCTATGCCCCCTCCCATTTCTTGGGCACCTGGCAGAGCATGGGGAGCTGAAAAAAAAAGTCCTTGACCAGTGTAAACACCGCTTAGCGACAGCCAAAACATCAGCATGTTATCAATATTATTCTCATACTAAAATCCAAAGCACAGCACTATACCAGCTACTAGGAAGAAAATTAACTCTATCCCAGCTGAAACCAGGACATGTTCCTCCTTTTTTGCATCAGGATGTACAATAAATGGGGAACAGGAGTCCAGAAAAAAAGGTAGAAACAGGTCATTCTGGATTCAGTCCTGACCAGATGAAGTAGGTTTCCTTCCAAGAAGAAGAAAACGAGCATCTGCTGGTGGTTGACACACCGTACCAAGAGTCATCACTCAAACCCCAGCCTTGACACCATCTTTTGTCCCTGTGTCACTGCATCAACATGACTACAGCATTTAACCTGTTTGCTCCACTTCCATCTACTGAACCTTCCACACAGATTTTTTTTGGGGGGAGGCAGCTTTATGTGTAAAAAACAGCAATGCAACAAACCTTGTCTCAAGCACACAGTTCTGTAAAATCCAGTATTTGGATACTGGATTATCAGTGATGTTTCTGTACCTAGCAGAGAAGGAAGAAAGACCTATGGAGAAGACCAAGCATCCTCTCATCTCCATGAGGCTCACAGAGGAGCGCTTGCCAGAAGGCCCTATTACTGCCAGCTCTCAACAGGGAGAAACAGCCACTTGCATCCCTAGTAGAGAAAGCCTGGAGTCTCTGAGAGCATGAATAGGAGGGGGGATCTGGTTTTATTTTATCACGCAGTCCTGTCTGAACACAGGTCTTTAGTTCTCCTGAAGTGGAAAAGTAGGAAAAGATTCTTTCCACTTCTCATGTTCAGTTAAAAAAGTGAAAATAGGAAGGAAAGAAAAACCCACCAAGGAAATAGCATCTAAAAATCCAAGTTTATAAAACATTCCATGATAACAACTCTCAGTAGAGGCTATACTGCCTCTGCTTACCCGGCACCATATTCTTCTGTGGCTCAAAAAATTTAGGAAAACCAGACTTTTCCTATCAAAGCTGGGATTTTTCTTCCTCCAGAGCAAGGCCATCAGCAAACTGCTGGATGAGTACCTGAGAAAGGAAGTTCCAGCTTATTGAAACTACTTATAATAAACACTTGAGCGATTTCTGGAATAGCAGAAAGCTGAGTGCATTAATATTTTGGCACACATAAGTGTAAGGCAGATGTTAACCTCACACCTCCATCTATTTGAATAATATATATTGTACAATATCCAATTTGGCTACCCTCAGTCTCTCATTCAAGCTGCTGCCTCTGTTCACTCAGACAGCCATTCAGCACTAATGACACAGCTTTAAATCAGAGCCCGCTCTTAAAAGGCAGCATGCCTGCATCAGCATCTCTTTGGTGAATAGTTTTGAGGTGAATCTGGGAGTCAGAGCAGAGTGTTTCTTTGAGTTTACTGAAATAGAGCTTGTTCCTGCTTCTGCTACGTAATTTATGCAGAATTTGTTACTAATTTTGAGGGAAAATAGCTAGATCTTAAGTATTTTACTGAATTCTTAAAAAGAGACATTTGGAAAAAAACCCAAGCAAACAAAAAAACAACCCTGAAACCAGGAAAGGTTGGCTATGCTCAATTACTTGCATAACAAAGTCATCTTAAAACAACCCCTCCTATCACAAAAGAGATCATATATTATACCCTGAGGGGAAGAAAAAGAAAAAAACAAACAAACAAATAACAACAACAACAACAAAACCCCCACTTAATATTTTCATATTGTTTGAATCAAGAAATAATAATTGCTGCTAGGAACCTCCCTGAAATCAGTAAAGCGATGCAAGGCGTCAGAAGCTGAACAACACAAGAAAAGGTATAAGAATTTGGCACAGAGACCTAGTATGCTGGGAATATTCAAGGTCACAAAGTTTTAAAATCACCATGAAGAGAAGAGGTAGTTCATTACCTGACTGTTTTACAAATTCAGCCACCTGAATAAGGTTTCATCTGGCAGCTGCTGCTCTCAACCTAAGTAGAAATTAATATGGAAAGCACATGTGACAACACTGTTGCCTTATGCAGCATCAATGGAGAATCTAAAACTAAAGACTCAAATCTCTCCTGTTTAATTCAGGACCTAAATGTTTTGCTTTTCCATTACTGTAATTGCTGTTGTCTTTTTTTCCTAGAGAAACACAGTGGAAAAAGATGTTTATGAAATATGGCAAAATTCACCCTTTTCAAAGTAATAACGAGCGAAATTTATAGGTAATGAAAGAAAAGTGTCCTTCACACCATTTAAAGCTATAGAAGCTGATACATGTTAAGGAGTAAATCTGTGTCTCCTGAGTCTTGGCCCTGTGCTTTGACCACATGAGCAAACAGCTCTGAGATGAAATTCTAAAGCCATGATGAATAATATTACATGAGGTTCATAAAAGTGTCCAAATAATGAAACAATGTGAATGGTCCTGCAAATTTCCTTATGGAAAATGCTCAGTAATATGAATTCCTTCTGAAAAGACAGTTCATTATTAGGTGGACAAGATGCATCCAGGGATATATAGAACTGTCACTCTTCATTTTCCATGTGCTGCCTGAAGATTAGGATGGTGAATACATTATGCAGAAAGATAAAAAGATATACAGAAAAATGATGAGCCAAAGTTTTAACCGGTATAAACCAATGCAAACCTTTGGAACCAGAGGTTTAAAACTGACTACCTCTTGCTGTAGATATATTTTCATTCTGAATTTAATTTTATTCTTACATGCACTTTTAGTTCCATAGCTGTAGGCATCTCATGAGCAATATGATATGTAATTTATTGGGACAGACAAGACCTGATCCAAATATTTGCAGTAAATAACCAGATTAGTTACTCATTGGGAGCAGGTTACAGATATTTTAATTTCTTCCTGTAAAGAATATATGTTGACTTGTTAGACAGAGTTAAGAATAACATCCTTTCTACACAGGTTAAACATTTCATCCTGTAGAAGCTAAGCTTTTCAAAATTAGGCTTTGAGAAAAAATATGAAGAATATTGTTAAAATGAACTTTTTTTTTTTATACCTTGATGGTAAATTTCATTTGTATCTGGTTTAAGCTTTTTTTTTTTTTTTTGCACTCTTTTCTTAAGGGATTCACAATCTGTTCTGCTGACTTTCATCCTGTTACAGAGAAATGACATTTGTTATCTCACCGATAAAATGTGAGATGCTACTTTCTTGTTGGTCATGAATAAATTTGGAATGGAAATCAGAAATTTTCTAACTATCACAGCTGTGAGGTCCTAAAGAGCTTTCCAGCAGGACAGGTGAGAATAAAAAGCTCTCTTGAATCTTAAAATGGACATTTATCAATGAGTGAAAGGATTAGATATTATGGTTGTTTGTGATAGCATTGAGACTGGTTTTGGTGATCCACGAGGTTTCTTTTAGGTCTCTGTTCTGTTAGAGTAATCTAAAACTTTTTAATTTTATATGTCTAAAATATATCTAGAAGTCATAGAAACTATTTTCCTTACATATATTTTCATTTTTAACTGACAAAATGCAAAAACATTACTGAGCATTTTTGATCTCTATATTAAATGGAACCTTTATATTTTAATATTGTTAGATAATGTTATTTTTTAATCTTCTCCAAAAGCATTTAATAACTATTTTAACCACATTTTCTTTATTTATGGAGATGATTTAGTTACTCTTGTTGCCTTGAATATAAGTTTTAGCAATTCAGTACTTATTTGTATCTCTATCTTACTATTCCTTCAGTACAATTTATTGGGGAAGAAAACATGTTCCAGTGAAGTCATAAATAGCTATAAAGTAAAATGTAAGCATACACATTTTCTAGGAAAATAGTTTTATATATATTATCATTCTTTTTTTTTTTTTTTTTTTTCTGTGGGCCAGTATTATAAGGATAATTGAATTTCTGTGTCCTGAACAAACGTGTAGGGCAACCTCTTGAAGCAGCTTAGACTTTTTACAAGTGATCAAGAGGTCATTGAACAGGTATATTTAAGGATTTTTATTCCAGTCTCTTGCACTGCTGAAAATTGCTGAACTTAGTGAAATCTATTTAGTCAGATTCAGCATATTATTGTACTGGACTAATATTAAGCATTTTACCACCTCTAGATTGTGCATAGCAAACAGCTGACTCTTTAAAGTGGTACTTAAACTCATTAGGCAATCATAGAAAATAAGTAGATTTTTGTCCATCTGCCTGACTAAGGAGAGACCTACTGTCCCTACAGTATTCTGTATACAAATTTGTTCAACTTTTAATTAAAACCTTCCAACCACAGAGGAAGCCTGCAGCCATTATAGGAATACTCTCCTGTGTTCCCACTGAGAGAATGTCTTCTCCTATCTGTGGTAGATAGAGGAACTGATTTATTCGCCCTCTATTTCTCAGTGATGTTTTTACTCAGTGAAGTTTTCTCCTATTTACTTTAACTTACTTGATTATTTTCTTACAATGGATTATGAATTTTTGACCACTCTTGTTGTTCTTATTCCTTATTTGTCCAGCCAGTAAACATTTTTCTCAACTGTGATATCTCAATCTAGACAGAGGATTCTGGCTGCCATGTGGGACAGAAGACTTGCTTCATGTTTTTAAGATAGCACATCTGCTTATAAACACCTCCACATAGTTTCGCTTTTCTCTAATGATATAGTTGACTTCTTCTGGGCTTCTGAGTCATCATTAACACCTCACACACACGCTCCCCACCTCCTCAAAAAGAGTCTATGGCAAGGGTAGCTATGTATGATTTGTCACGTGATTTTTTCTGTTGGCTGTTCTTTTAAATTTCTTTCAATTTTTTCCACACTCTTGCTCCTGTTTCCAGCACAGGAAAAACATGTCACTCTCTCACACTGTAGCTTTACTTTTATTCTTCTTCTACATCCCTCTTGGAAAAAAAAAAACCACAACCATACAGCATACTGGACTCCAGCATACACAGTCAGAACTAAATGTATCATTAAACTGTTTTAAAATAAAATTAAAAAATCAGACAAATGAACATATCCAATAAGTAACTATTTCAATATTTCACTGCTTTGATATTTCAAAATGTAATTTCTAAGAAAACAAGCTTTCTTGGGGAAATTTGAATTCCAACCTGTTTCTCAGTCCCAGTTTTCATGGGAGAAATCTTTACAATCGTATATAAGTTTGGATATGAAGTTCAGAAGATAATCTGATACTCTGATGAGTTTAAACAGATCTCTCAACATGGCAGAAACTGGAAAGCAAGCACTTGCCACCTTGTCACTGCATGGAGTCACAAAGAAAGAGCTGCAAAAGCATTATAATGACCTCAGGATATAAAAACACATGCAACAAGTTTATTATAAAGTAATCATGAATACATTCATATATTCAGCTGAATATTTTAGGGATATTTTTAGAGCATGATCAGCAATCTGGTATTCAAAGTCTGACTCCTGTTTTGAGATATGGTTCTGCCATTGTCACTGCCACCCACATATCCCTGACTGTATTTTTGTATCAAATTGCCATTTTTTCCCCAGGGCAACTGCTGCATGAACACAGGACATGACAGCATAGCTTAGCTCAAACTTGGGAACTTGTTGGCAGGAAAGAAAGCTACCTACAGTTGAAGGGAAAACAATTCCAAATTTCTCATGTATGACAGATATAACTTTTTATAACTAATCTCATATGTACATCAGAATATTTATATTAAAGTATATTAAAATATTTTAATTTAAAACAGTTTAAGAGTCTTTTCTCCAGACTCTGAGTAGTTGCTTAAGGTGATGCAGTCAAATATGAGTTTTAATAGTTCCGCTGAGCAGCACCATTAAGCAACAATGTTAAGATCTCATTCATTGGTCAGTAGCTTTCCCCAGAAATAGGTCAAATATTTCAGCATACGATGAAAGAGAATCAAAACCTTTACAGATAAGCCATTGATTTACACCCCTACCTCTCTCTGTGTGTAAATACACATACATCTGCCCATGGATATATATGGTATGTTTAAATACTACTAGTCTTCTCTCTCTATTACATGTGTAAATGATCTAATGAAAGAATTTACACTGAAAAGATTTGTAGCAGTGAGCTGTGGGATAGATGTTGCATTTGTATAACCTATGTAAATATTGGAACATAATTTATTGGGGTTTTTTTTCTGTTCCACAACAAAATAAGATATCAAAACTTGAACCCTTCCATTCCTTAGACACCCAATCTCTCAAAATTGAAGTTTTGACCCAGACAGCAGAGATTAAGAATTTACAGTTTAGCTAACACTGCTGGTAATGTTTTCAGAGATGGAGAACAGTCCACCACCCATCACTATAGTTAGTTTGAAGAACTAACTAGTATAAAATCTTTTACAGGGTGAGTAAGATGGTAAAGCCGTCTTGTTGATCACTGCTTCTAAATATTTTTAGATAAGGAATATCACAAGCTCCACTGAAAAACAATTGACATTATGAACTGGATAGATCTTGTCAAAGCAGCTTATGAAGTCAGGGCTATGGTCACGCTCCCCTCACAGGTATGAAAACACTTGACCTGATGGTGACCATGTCTGGTAGGTTAACCCTGGCTGGCCACCAGGTGCCCACGAAGCCACTTTCTCACTCTGCTGCTACACAGTGTATTTTACTCTTTATTAAATATGTTACCACAGAGGCATCACCAGCATCGCTGATGGGTTTGGCTTTGGCCAGCGGCAGGTCTGTCTTGGAGCCAACTGGATCTGGCTCTGTCCAACATGGGGGCAGCTCCTTGTCTCTTCTCACAGAATCCACCCCTGCAGCTCCTCCACTACCAAAACCTTGCCATGTAAACCCAGTGCACCATGCCAAATGAAACAAGAATTGACCCTTGCCAAACAGATTTGTGAGTTGAGTCTGAGAGCAGTTATGACTAAGTGACCCTATATCTAACATAATGAGGCCCAAGTTGTAATACGAAGTCCTACTGTCTCAAGTCAGCAAATATCTCTGCAATGTGCTCCAGTCCACTGGAGACATCCTTGGTAGAGGCCCTGGGTAGCTATCAAAGTGTGAAAAGGGTAACCATGCAGAACATACCTACATAGTATAATGCATTATTTAGTAGAAATGGATACAAAAGTCACAAATAGCTGGAAAGAAAATAGCTATGGATGAAAAACCAGGATATAGCTCCCTGGTAATGTGACTATGCTATAGGAACAGTTTGAGTATCTCTTTGCACCACTGGATTGTGCAGAAGGTCCTGCTGGGATACGCTTAGATCAGAGAAAGTAAATGGGACACAAAATCATTTTTTTCTGTCCTCCAGAATTATCTTCCATGTTCAGTGATCTGTTCTCAGTCCCATAAAGATGGCAGAGGTTTAGTCAGCCTTTGCTGTTATAAGAAGGGTGGGCTGAAATCTTCCCCATTCTTCACCCCTCTCAGTAAGATTGTACAGCAAGGGGTCCCCTTACTCCATCTTCTGTCTTCAAAAACAGCAACAAAAGGCGATTAGGAAAAATGCTAGGAAATGCCAAAAACAAACACAAAAAACTCCATATTGACTTGGCTTTTTGCACAACTTAGTTTTCTTTCATCTGCTTGAGTATAATAAACTGACGTTTGCTATTTTTGTTAGCGCTGTTTGCACCAAAAAGGTATGTAGTATGTGTAATATAGATGAACTCTTAATCTCTTAAGCAACCTCACAGGTCAGCCTCTGGACTATATCAGGGTAGCTCCTTTGACATCCCACAATTTATTCTGGTTTCAATCAGAAGCACAACATGGTCCTTAATTTGAATTTTTTCAGACTTTCAAATACTTTGTCTTTCAACCTTTATGATTCACTTATGCCTCTTTTTATTTCACACCTGATAAAAAACAGTGTCTACTATCAGGTATATGCACTCAGTATTCCTTCTGTCTCATGTGCATTTGATACATGTATATGTGTCTATGGGTAGTAGCAGGTTTACCTGCCTGAGACACTGAATCAGAAGTTGATACACACAGCAAGAACAATGTGATGTTTTCAGTTGTTATCATAAGTCAAACCTTAGATACAAGATTACTTCCCCTGATTTCAATAATATGGATATGCCTCACACATGGGCTCAAAGTGAAGAAAAAGGATGTTTCATTTTACAAGATGTTTCATTTACAGCATGCAGGCTCTCGTTCCTGTATTTTCACGTGACTAGAATCTCCGTATCTCCCAGCTCAGTTTCACCAAGTGCTGTAATTCTCGTGTGAAGGCTTGGAAGCTAGGGCACATGAGACAACCAATGAGAAAGAAAGGGTTAAATTATCTCATGGAGATATATAGCAGTCAATGAAATCACACAAGAAGGAAGAAATCTTGCCCTTATGGGGGGCAGAGGGGGCACAGTCTGGAATGAAAGTAAGCCATGTGTAAGCCAGGCTTATGAAGCAGTTGCATTGCCCTTCAACTCTTTGAAGAGGTTTGGGTTCATCAGTGGGTGAATTTCATCTGGAGAAACAAGGTCCATTTAATTTACTACAAATCCTGTGCAAACCACTGATTTGCATGCTTAATTTTGCATTGCTAATTCTTCAAAATGTCAAACTTTCTTAAATGCAGGGGATAGAAAAATCTGCCTTGAGGGTGGTTCAGCACACAGAGGACAGGTATGTTAACACCTCATTCCACTTAACATGGGAATGGGGTATGCTTGGGGTTTATATGACAAACATGACTTCTGCTGACTTTCTACTTAGAGGGCTATCTGGTCTAATGATGCCGAATGAAAGGTAACTCTTGCAGAGGAAAATAGGAACTTACAGATGGCAGGAGGGAGGGAAAGTTTTCATTATAAGAATGAAAACTCGAAACCATCCAATAACTTTATGAGACTGCTCATGCCTAGAGGGCTTATCTCTGCTAACTTTATCCATCTAAAAGTTCAGTGTCTGTATGGAGAGAACTATAGCCAGTTGAAGAGGCAGCCCTAGAGGATGATAGATCCCATGTTGAGATATACTTCTGATATGGGTGGGATATATATGACTGCTTAGGCATTCCTCTTTTCTCATTTGTTAGAGGATTACTGAAGTTACTGGGTAAGTAACTTCCTTGTTCTATATATGCTGCTTAATAGGGATTGTTCTCTGTCTCTGAGGCAAATTTGCACTGACAAGTCATGTCTATACTGCATAGTATTTGGCACTGTGTCTCCTCTGGAGCCCCTTATTGCCTCTTTGGAGTCATAAAGAAACATAATTTGTGTGTGTGTGTTTTTTTTCCAGTTCAAAGTATCATAAATAATGTGATGGCTGTATAGCAACCTCTCACAGTGCTGTTTTCACACCACAAATCTGCAAGTGTGTGTTACAGACCCTTGGGCATGGCAGATGGTAGCGTTTGAGAGTGCACATCCTGATGGAACAGTGTTAGATGGCTTTGTAGGGTGTAAAGAGCCAAACCTGGTGCATTATTGTCTGAACGGCCTGTTGGGACTTGTCTCTGGTGCATGCTAGCCTCTGAACCAACTGGGCATTGTTCAAGAAAGTGTTAGTTGGCTCATGATGATCATTTCAGGATAAGCACAGTCTAGAGCCTGAGCCCACACCCTGGTCCTGTTTTATTTACCAATATACATGCAGCCCCAGATGGCTGAAGTTAAGTGAGATGAACAATTCAGACTCATAACAACAGTCAAGAGCTTAATTGCTCACCAGCCATACCCAAAAATGAAAAGCAAACACTCACACTCCTTCCCTTGTGTTTATTTCTGGAGAAATGCAGAACAAAAATGTACAAAAGCTCACTCACATCAGTGAAAAACTTCAAAGGTTTAATTTGATTTTCAACTTTAATTTCCAATTTTAAAATCTTCTAAGACTGGTTATTTTTCTAAATTAAAGTTTTTTTAACTGGTGTTAAATGAAACAGGGTATTTTTTTTTACTATTTTTATTTCTTCAGACAAAAGTATTTACTAAGGTTTATTCAAAGTCAAACTCAAATTTTTATGAGTGAGATTAAATTAGAGTTTAAAAGTTTGATTCCATTTCCTAAACTTATGTCTCTTGTACCAGTTTTGACACTTTAAAGTATCAGATCTATCTGCATGGAGCTTGTATATAAGACACAAGACTTATAGGAAAGGAAGGGTATTTTAGAAGACAAGTGGGATAACTACAGCATCTCATACAACACTAAATGCCTTTGTTTAGGCAACAGAATTGAGCACGTGATGTCTACAGTATCGATATCTGCAGTTTTACTGTTGACACAGATTGGCAGTATACTTCATGAAGAACTATAGACCACAGATTTTATATACAGATTGATCAAATGTAGGATCTACTTTAGATGATGCACATCCTAAGCTTCACTAACGATATTGAACTAGCTCTCCAATGAGTTTGGTGGGATCCCAGGCAACTAGCTCAGCTACAGACATTTAGACTGTAGAGATACATTTTGCTACATAGATCTAGCCTCACTCAGTATTCAATTAGCAGATAAAAAGGGGAAACAAAAAATGTAATAAACACAGTATTTTGATCAAAGTTCCTTTTATTTCTGAGAATACCAGTGGTTTTCTTGAGTTCCTACTGGGCTAGGCTAAACAGTATTCCTCTATGACCATAGCTGTCTCATTGTGGAAGGCATCTGGTGACTGATTTCGCTGTGGGAGAGGCAGGTCAGTGCTATGCCTGAGTTATCCAATCCTTACTGATCAATGTGCCTTTAAGGTAAGTTTACCCAAGAGAAATGCACAGAGATAACCTGTCTCAGAAGGAGATTTCCCCTGACTCATTTTGGTCTTGCCAGATGTACTTGACTGACAACTTCAAACTTAAGGTGACAAATGCACTATATTTATTTCATTGAGAAATATTGTGAAGGTATTTCCATCCGTGTTTGATACGTGGGATCTCAGCTACTAGAATGTCTTACAATTGATTCTGGCTCTGTTTGGAGACTTTACACCTAACCCCAACACTTGGGTAAGGTAAATGGAAAATAATGACAAATCTCAGGAAAGGGATTCAGATGCTGCTGGTTTGGGGTTTTTGCCTTTTAAGTATTTCTAGTTGGTTTGATTTTCAGCAGGCCACTCAGGACCTCAGGTAATTAAGAAATACGCAGCCATTAATGTTTCAATTCTGTTGAGCTTCCTCAGAGATGTGGTTTCCTGGTTAAGTCAGCTGCTACACTCTCACACTCTCAAATACAGGAAAATGTCAGTCTCAAAATATGTCCTTACTGTTTTCCCGTGGTTTTAGAAGAAAAACATTTACAGTTTAAGATGGTGCTGATACAGATGATCGAGTGGTTATCACTGCTTCAGTTTCCTCAAGTCCCTGTTTTTTAATAGCAGTAGTGTGTTTTTCCCAATTTGCTCCAGCTCTGAGCAGCGATAAACAGAGCTCTGTTTACTAACACAAAGCATTTCATTTCTTCACGGTGTCATGAATACACAGCAAACACAGAACATTACACAACTGGTGACACTTAAATGTAAGTCAATTATGCAGGTTTAATGTATTATACACATAGCATCTGTACATACAACAGCATGGGAGTAAAAAGCACTTAAATAATTAAGTTAATGAGAAAGTACTGGGTAATTAAAGGGCACAGAGGAGTACAAATGGAGTTTCTTTAGTGAGAGGGTTTATAGATTTGTGAAACGGGAGGGGATGGTATTTTGTAGCAAAGCTATGGTCTACCTCTCAGCTCACAAGTAGATGGTTGACGAGAACTTTCTTATCCCAGTCTTGCTTTCTGGAATTGCTTTCAAGTCTTTTTATGGATTTGATTATGATGTTACACTACAGTGGCATTGTCCCTGGTTTGTACTAGAACCAAGGACAAAAAGAACCACAAAAACAATTTGTGATGGAAGGAATATCACCTAAAGTTCATTACAAAGTGGCAAGAATGTGGATGGAAAAAAAATTTCCTGGAAACTAGTACCCCCTGATGCATTTATGACCATAAAACTGTGAGTATTTATGTTTCTTATAATATAACCATCAATAAAATAGTCGATAATGTTGCTATAAAAATGTAGGGATCTGCTTGGCAAAGTAAGTATAAGAATGGAATGGAATGGAATGGAATGGAATGGAATAGAATAGAATAGAATAGAATAGAATAGAATAGAATAGAATGGAATAGAATAGACTATTTCAGTTGGAAGGGACCTATAACGATCATCTAGTCCAACTGCCTGACCAATTCAGGGCTGACCAAAAGTTAAAGCATGTTATTAAGGGCATTGTCCAAATGCCTCTTAAACACTGACAGGCATGGGGCATTGACCACCTCTCTAGGAAGCCTGTTCCAGTGTTTGACAACCCTCTCAGTAAAGAAACGCTTCCTAACGTCCAGTCTAAACCTCCCCTGGTACAGCTTTGAACCATTCCCATGCGTCCTATCAGTGGATACCCGGGAGAAGAGCTCAGCACCTCCCTCTCCACTTCCCCTCCTCAGGAAGCTGTAGAGAGCAATGAAGTTGCCCCTCAGCCTCCTTTTCTCCAAACTAGACAAGCCCAAAGTCCTCAGCCGCTCCTCACAGGACATTCCTTCCAGCCCTTTCACCAGCTTTGTTGCCCTCCTCTGGATGCATTCAAGGACCTTCATATCCTTCTTAAATTATGGGGCCCAGAACTGCACACAATACTCAAGATGAGGCCGCACCAACACTGAATACAGACAAATAATCACCTCTTTTGACTGGCTGGTTATACTGTGATGATGCACCCCACGATGTCATTTACCCTCTTGTCTGCCAGGACACACTGCTTACTCCTGTTGAGCCTGCTGCCGACCAGCACCCCCAGATCCCTTTCTGCAGGGCTGCTCTCCTGCCACTCCTCTCCCAGTTTATACTTGTGCCCAGCATTACTCTGTCCTAGGTGCAGAGTCCAGCATTTGGACTTGTTAAATTTCATCCCATTAATCATTGCCCAATGTTCCAATCTATCTAGATGCCTCTGCAAGGCATCTTGTCCCTCAAGAGAGTCAACAGCACCTCCCAGTTTGGTATCCTCACCAAACTTGCTAATGGTGCATTCAACTCCTTCATCCAAATCGTTGATAAATACATTGAACAGGACTGGCCCTAGAATTGAACCCTGAGGAACACTGCTTGTGACCAGTCACCAGCCAGATGTAGCTCCATTCACTACAACCCTTTGAGCCCTGCTGTTCAGCCAGTTCTTCACCCAGTGCACCATGAATCTGCATACTGCATATACGAACCACAGCTCTGTAATCTGTGACTTCTTCCTTCTGTGAAGCCAAAATCCTATCTTCTAATTGAAGTGTTAAACATAACTGTACCTGGCATACTGTGTTGAAGAAGTTAAACATAACTGCAACGTGGCATACTGCCCTCCATCCAGACTCACGCTGCTTTACAAACATCAAGGCAAAATTTACTTGTGGTCAGACAGCTGGTGTGAGGCCTATATACCATTTATATACTACTAAAGTCTTCATGGCACTCTTCCTGAGTGATCGTAAACTTCATTAGCACTATTTAACAAGGACAGGACCTTCTGTACAGAGAGGTTATATGACTTGCTTATATTTTAGTCAGGAGAATAAACAGAGAAACATTGCCTAGGGGTTATTTTAAAAAGTAAATGACAAAAAAATAATATTCCCCATTCCAAGGTCTTTCAGGAAACTGGTGAAGAGTTGACAAGGAGAAAGAAAAGCTAACTTTCTCTCTCCTCCCTTTTTTTCCATAGTGTATAAAAAGACAGATCTCTACACTAATAGAGTTTTGTAATTTCTCCTTCTATCTTTCTAATAATCCTAGGATGGATTTCACTTGGTCGTGATTGAGTCCATTTAAGCACTTTACTACTAGTTCCATACTAATCTGATCCCCTGAGATACTCAGAAAATGACTGTCTCTTAAGGACACTGTATCATTCTTTAATGAGAAAAGAAATTAAGTCTATCACAGCTATGTCAGGATCCTTTGTTATTTGACTTACAGCTTTGCTCCAATTTAGATTACTTTAGATAAAGAAACCTGCTTTCACAGTAACCACTGTCATAACCTTGCTCAAATATGTGGTTACTTTTCCTTCAACGCTACCACAAATTCAACGAAAATAAATATGCAATATATTCACTAGCCTAGAGAAAAACACTTATTTAACAGAACAGAAAAATATACATGCAAGGCTGATTAAACATAACACTATGGTTTGTTTTTTTTTTTCTTCTCTGCTGAAATATGCTGATTAAACATAACACTATGGTTTGGGTTTTTTTCTTCTCTGCTGAAATATCTTCAATTTCCATTAAACTTTGTGAAAGAGAACATGTGGTAAAAATGGAAAGACGCAATACGCTGTATAGCATCATTTAGATACAAAAAATAATAAAGATAGGGGCAACTGCAGTTCATGTCCATTCACATTGACAGGAAAAGTGTGTTGACTTGTTTATCCCTTCCTTTACAAGGCTCATTTGATTCAAAGTTACCTCCTTCGACTGGAAAAACAGCAGAGTAAACTAATCAGAGAAAGGCAGATATGATTTCAAACAAGATGTCACTAAGGTATCCAAAATAAGAAGTTCCTAAGTGTTGGGCATTATGATCTAACTGTGCCTCTAGTGAAATCACGGTCAGCTTCAGTAGAATAATATGGAATACTTTAGAAACTGTTTTTCTTAGGTGTTTATAAAATAAACAAAACAAAACAAAAAAACCCAACCCCCCAAAAAAATCCACGGAAAATATGATAAGGTAATATAAAGATTTCACTATCTAAACTGAAGCCATTTAAGATAAGTTGTTTAAGTCACTACAGAGAGTACCAAGAAAGCCTTTGACTCAAACTACATAGGTGCCATTATATATATTACAGAGCCAGCAGTGTTTTGTTTCATTCACAGCATGTCTCAATATCTCTGAAAATAGTGGAATGACTTTAAAGGACTTTAGTGAATTAAACAGTCTTGATTGATACTCTTTTCTGGCAGCAACATCGTCATGGAACAACCTGCGTCTGTCCTATTCAACACTATTATTCTCTAGAATAATTCTCTAGAATAAACACTCATCCAGAGTGTTTATTGGGAATAGGCTCTGGACTGTGCTAAGTCCTGAGTGCTGGTTGGGAATTGATTGACTGCTAGTTGAAGCAAGCCAAACTATGTGAAGGGCTGCTCTATCAGTACGCATGACTACGTTTCAGTGCCAAGGATCAATTCCTGTGCTCTAAGCATCGCTATAGCCTTGTCTCCTATGTATGAAGGAGCTTGGGCCTTCTTTGTGAGTGGGCTAGCAGATGTACCCCAAATTAGAGACTATTCTGATGAAGGGACTTCCTGCCGTACACAATTTTAGGTAACACACATACACATTTGTATTTATGAGTTGGGCATGACTGCAGTTTCAGAAAAAAAAAAAAATCAAGGCAGAGAATTTACTAATGGATTGATAGCAGATCTCATTTACTCTGTCAGTCTGTATGAATGTCAATAGAGTAAGGACATTGAACAATATCATTTGAATTTGAATCCTGCTTGTTACTGAGCTTCAGCTGTTCCTGAATATATGACAGATGGGCATGGTGAGTGGTTCATTCACCACCATTGTGTCCCTCAAAGTTACCCAGAAGAATAAGAACAGCTTTGTTCACTCTCATGATACTCATTTTGGCGATAATTTGAAGAATTCAGAGAGTGAATCAGTACTATTTATTACTCCTTCCATGGAGTCTGGAGAACAATGGACTCATTTGTAGTTAAGAGAAGATATCATCTTTGTTCCCTCTGACAGCACTGATGGATGATGATAATAATTTCAAAAACTTTTCTTTCATTTAATATATAAGAAGATCTTAAATTTTTAAATTCTTGTCCTTTGCTTTCCAGTGCTCCTGATACACGAGCTCCCATGCTCTCAGACATTCACTTTTCATTATGTTTCTCTCTTTCTCTGTGGAATGGTGTGCATGGAGAACTGTCCTCAATGACATTAATGACTCTACCGGTAAAAATCTATCTCAAAAGCAAACTAAGCACTGATAAATCAAATAGACCTCAAATGAAGACAAAACATAGGTTTTGGACAATGTCGCATTCACAATATCAAGCTGAGCCTGGATTCCCAAAGGATGTGAGATTCAAAGACAATTACTCACAACCTCCCATGGGTAGACCAAATCCCAGTCAGTTCCCGAGCTAAGCATGGCTAACCTCCCTAAACCCCCTTCTGTCTCTTTTTACTGCTGACCATGATGTTATATGGTGTGGAATATCTCTTTAGTTAGTTTGGGTCATCTGCCTGGTTGTGTCCCCTCCCAACCACTTGTGCACCCCCAGTCAATTCACTGGGGGGCAAAGTGAGAAAAAGAGAAGGCCTTTATGCTGTGCAAACACTGTTCAGCAATAGCTAAAACATTAGTGTGTTACCAGCATTGTTTTGGTTACAAATGTAAAACACAGCTCCATACCAGCTGCTATAAGGAAAATTAACTCCATCTCAGCCAGATCCAGTACAAGGACACATGAATGGCCAAGGCATCATCTGACTAACTCTTATATTCAAAGCTGGAGCATGCAAAATTAAACATTCTGAAATGTAGTGAAATAGAATTTCCCCCTTAAAATAAAACTCTCACTTGATGACCTAGATCTCTCTTTCTATTTTTAGAATGGACTATATACAGGTTCTGAACAAGAAAAATTGCTCTGCAGCAGCTCTGGTAGATTACCATGGAAGCTGTGTGAATACTAAGAAAGTAATTCAATCTACAAAGAAACCTTAAGAAAATGGTAACAACAAAACCAACTAAAACATCAATGTCCCAAAATGTATCTGTGTCTGCCAAATGCAATTTTTGCTAAAGTAGTTTCAACTAAGATGGTCCTGCTTGGTGTGACACCATCTGTTGAATTTCACTTGCTCATGTACTAGTAAAGAGTAAGTGGCAACTTTACATAATTTAAATAAAACAATCAAATAGGGAAACAACTTCTCAATTACAGTCTTGAAAAGGATCAGGTGGACTCTTACTCATCCTACAGACCATTGCACTGCTGATTTCACATATGGGAAGACAGTTACTTAACCTTTGATATAGCCACTGTTTACACAGACTTTAGCACTGAAGGAAAATATTTTTTCAATCACCTTTTCTTCAGCTGCTGCTATTTGAAGTACTGATTTTTTGTATGTATGTTGGGGGTTTTTGTTTGTCAGGGAGGGAGGAAGAACAATGGGAAATTAGGCATAATTTCAAGAAATATCAGAATATGTTTCACAATACTTGGGAATATTTTTTTTTCTCCTTGTGTTTTATATGCCCAATCAGATTAGAGAAAAAGAAAAGATCTGCTTGCTTCTCCTGCTATTCTGACTGGGTTTTTTCTTCCAATTATTTATGAATTTCAGATGATGGTAATTCTCATGACCTAGATTTTCAACATGCTTAGTTGAAAGGTGATTCATGAAAGAAAGCACAGTGATAGTTGCAATGTAAAGGTTTAGTACTGGTTAGAAGAAGAAACAGGGATACACTGATGAATGAGGTCTGAAACAGATTCCTCTTCGCAAAGGAATATGAACCACATTCATGTTGGTTCAGGAAGCTTAGAAAAAGAGGATTTGGGAGCCAGAAGGCAGGAGACAGGCAGTCATTGGGCAGGAAACTCTTAAACTGCTTTAGTTATTTGCCATGAGCTGAAATATTGCCACTTCAAGAAGTAAGAGCACAGCACTAACAGGACAAACTCACTGATAAATCTTTTAACTTGAATAAGGATCAGGTCACGCATAAGTTATTTTTTAAAGAAAGCAGCAAATGCATTCAATGAAGCTTTCCCTAAGCACAACTCTCCATCTGAGCTTGCTCCTCCGTGCAAAAAGCTCAGAGCGTACAATGAGTTTAACCCACAAAGCTACAGTGATGAGTACTGATACACAAGCACACAGGTTAGAAGACAAGTTTTCTGAGAGAAAGAGTGCCAGATTGCTGCCATAATTACAGATACTGGCACAAAACCAAAAGTTTCACCCCCGGTCCCCTGTAACATGAAACAAAATCATCAGAAATCGTCCTCCTTAAATCAGGTAATATCTCTTCCAGGCCTCCTTGAGCACCAGCTGCATCTTGCAAAAGAATATTTATCTCGATTAACACAAGTGGACTCTGAAGAAGTGTCATGTGGCTGTGCCGTCAATCTGGAGAGACCAGGAGCAGCTTAATGTTCCAGCATGCAGTGATGAGGCAAGATAAACAGGAGGCAACTCCCCACACTACACAATTGCAGCTCTGCTGAATCCTTGATTTTAAGTCCTTACAGCACCTTCAGGACTCAAGCGCTGATTATGAAGATTATGAAAATTCAGGTATTGAAGCCAGACGTTCAGGTTAACATCACGCAGGAGCTGATATCTTCCCACAGAAATCAAGCAGCAGAGGTGGTGTATCAAACTCAAGTCCTGCTTCTGGGGCTCTCGTTAGCAGACAGGCATTTTCATGCTTATTATTTATTCTTTTTGAGCTGCTAGTGGACTTATCACAAGGGAGAAATCTGCTGGCATCATGGAGTTAAAAGGAAATTTATTTTGAAAAACAGGTTTTTAGAAAGCTATTTTATTTTAATGAGCAATCCCAGATACACAGAGCTCCTGTCTTACTGTGGAGATTAGAGCTTTCCCGAAGTATCCTAATCACAGAAGTGTCAATTCGCATCCCAAGAGAACAAATGTGTTTTGAATGTCTGATTTCAAGACACATTCTCAGCAGTGATTCCCCTCTGAGCCAAATTGGCTTACAGAGAGGAAAGTGAGGATGATGTCTCTTTACTATCGTAATATAAATAACATATACATACCTATATTTGTATACACACACACACATATGCACATAAACATACACAGACACTCATCTGTATATATGTCCTTATTCTACTACAGGTTATCTGAGCTAGGAGACTTTATCACTGTTCATTTTTTATCCCAATGCGAAGTAGGGTGTCATGTCATTATCACAGAGAAATTTAGGCATTAAGGTTCCTGCAGCCCTAAGCTGACTCTTCTTTTTGCATCACCAGCTGGAAGGCTTGATTTCTAGGCTGTACCTTGCTGCAGTCATTGCTAGTGGATTTGTATTATCAGGCAAAGGAGTAGGAGCCACAGGTCAATTATTGATAACCTTCTGGAGGAGCTTTGGCTTACTGGACCCAGCTCAAAGCATAATTCAGCCTTTGGGATAGAAAGTAGTGCTTGAGCACACTTGACAGAGAAAAGAGGTCTGAAAGAGGATAAGCTTGAAAAGGAGCCTTGAACTAGAGTTTAGGTAGTGTTATTTGGGAATTAGTGAAGCCTCAAAGGGGCTATGACTTTTTAAAAATGTAAAACTACACTAGAAAGTGAATTTTTAAAGTTGTTGTTTGTCTAAACTTAGAAATTCTTTTTTTCCCTATTTTTAAGTTCCTTTAAGTCTGTATATTTTTCCATTGCAAATTATGCATGAATATCAAAGAAAAACAAAGGATATTAAATATATAGTCATCTGCCTGTATGATACCTGATCTGCCTAGTAAGTATAACTTGTAAAGACAATGAGACATTGCTAGAATACATATATGGATTAAAAAATAAATAGAGTGTCTGTCTATCTATTGCAAGAATGAATGACAGAGGGAAAAAACAAACCGTGGAGTTAACAAGTAGTAATCAATTCCCTTAAGCATTTTGCTCAGTCACCTGACATCATGGATTGAATACAAAAATAACTTTTCTGGGAAGAAATGTCTGATAGCTAGCTTGCTGAAATATCCTAATGGAGAAAGACTGCTAAAAGCACTAGAGAGGGATCAGCCTTGCACAGATCAAAGCTATAGCTTGATTTAGAGAAGCTACCAGAAATCCTGATATTTCTCTGACACCTCATTTCACTTTTAATATATATGGAAAGAACCTTTCATATCACAAGTCCCTCTCCTTCAGCTGCCCTTGAAACTCTCAGTCAAAATGCTTCTTAGTTCTTTTTCTCCGTTGCTTTTAAACAACATATTGAAAATGACCTGCTGTATCTTGCAGTGATCTGCAGAGTGCAATTGGTCGGTCTTGGTGTTGTGGTGGTTTGGGTGGGGTGGAAAAATATCTGACAGGGTCTATATAACTTCTGAAAGGATCACCTCTGAAGGCTATGTTCCCCCTTTTGCACAACAAATCATCATGCCAGCTTTCTGGTTTGTTTTTCTTCTCTGCATCAAGCAGGCAGATCCATTTCTTCTAGCTTAGTTTAAAGGCACTAGACCATTTTTCCATCTCAGAGCTTCAAGGCCCAGCATCTTTCGTACTAACTCTTGCCTTATGAACACCTAAAACCTAATATCCAGATAGAGAGACTCACAGAATGTCCTTTGATTTGAAAAGTCATCCTTCTGTTCCTTGAAAGAGTTAATGATAAAGAAATGGAGAGCACTGACTTTTAAAAAATTATTGTATGAGTCAAACTGTGGCTTTTCTACCTGCAAAAGTTTTTTATGAAAGGATCATACCTACTCGCAGATGGCCTGGCAAGCTGTGAGAAAACAAGTGCCATAACTCACTGGGAAGAAGGCAGTTTTACTTAATCCTACCTCAAGGGAGATTTAGCTCAGTTTATTTCAGTAAAGTCCATCAGTTCAGTGGTCTCATAGGACAAAGAGCAGAAAGTTTAAAGACTGATTGGATCTCTGGGGCCTCAATTTAGTTGTCTAAATAAAGGTGTCTGGTTCTGCCTGACACACTTTAGGGTATCTGCGACATCCATGTTGTCTGAGTGATATGACAAAGGACCTACAGGTCAGCAGCGCCCTTTTGGAAGAGCAGCTGGAGATGAAGCAAAGATACCCTACGGCATTCAGAATGGCACTATGACTTCACTTAGGCAACCAACTTGAGTCTTCTCTGTCTCCTTGTGAGGGCTGGGCTGGAAATAATATTACATAATAAATATCTCAACAGGGGGAGTGAAAGGAGGAAAAAGAAGCTGTGGGATAGAAAAGGACTTGTTCTGGGTGCATTAGAAGAACTTGTTGGTCCCAATTTGGCAATGAAGTTTTGTGAGGCAGGGTCTGTTCAGGATAGAAAAGCAGAAGAGCAAGTTCAGCAGAGGGCCACCAAGGTGGTTGGGGTCTGAAACAGTTGCCCTATGAGCAGAGGCTGACAGGGATGATCTTTTTCAGCCTGGAGAATAGCAGCTTCAGGGGGGACTTAGTTGCAGCCTTTGAATACATACAAGAAGATTATCAAGAAAATGGAGCCATGGATAAAGCCCTGAATAACATCGTCTGAATTCAGTGTTGAATTACTGTTTTGAGCAGGAGGTTGGACTAGAGACCTCTAGAGGTTCTTTCCAACCTAAGCGATTCTGTGATTCTTATGAAGACTGCACATTCTTCCATATGAAGAACATCTGCAAAAGTTTCCATTTAAACAATGGAAACTTTTCTCTTATGAATCCATTAGGTGTAGGTGTGCATTATGTTCAAACCTGAATCAGAGCTTCTAGTTTTATTTTCTCCAAACTGATCCTAATAAAAATTATAATGTAGATGGAACCTAATTCCTCAAGTTCAGCTAAATTATTTCTGCAGTGTCTTAGATTTAAATTAAACTTGAAGTCTGGGAAATGGCTAAGTGCATAACATGAGATTTATTTTTTTTTAATGACTATTTTGTCATGAAGCTCAGAGAAGAGATGGCCAATTAGTATATTGTAATCACTGCCATATTTTTGTGTGAGAGTCTGTATCTCTGTACCTTTGCCTGTACCTCTTATGTTTTAGTCTGTAAAATCTTCTAGGAAAGGACGCCTTCTTGCCTGTGCTTGTGCAATACTTAGAACAATGAAGCCTTGGCCCATTTCTGAAGCTGCTGGATACTTTTTCAGTAATAACAACAGAAATCAACTGTATTAATGAAATAGTTAGTCTTTTAGGCACACCAAATGTTCCGGACTCATTAAACCCTCTCTCATTGAAAAATGCATTGAAGCCTTGTAAAATAATTTTAAAAATACAGATTTAAAAAAAAGCAAAAAAAAGCAGTGTTGTCTTGCATAACTCAAAGGTTAGTTCTGTTTTGCTGAATAACTACAGTTTTAATGGAAGATATTTCATTGGAACTTAGAGATTTAGGATGTTATTTTGTTCCTAGTAAAAACATGTTAACTAAAAGAAAGCTCACAGACTTTTGACAAACTAAAGTCCTGCCCTCTTCACTTCTTTTCTCCCTCCTTCCTCTTCTCTCTCCCTCTTCCCATCTGTCAGTATCCACAACACCACTTTAAAACAGTGTAACTTATTTTTCAAGTGCTGAAGGATGAGAGCTTTTAACTGGATATTATCCTATATAGAGAAGTATGCTACTGTTTTGCTGGTTGGAATATGCACTGCAATTGGTTTAATGGATCTACTTATCTCCAGCATCTGGAGATTTTAACTGAAGTGCAAATGAGAGTATAACAGAAGCATATTAATTAAGTACTAACCACAGGCTTTGGCTCTGCTACAGGATGCACTAAACAACACACATGGAATATATGTGAAAGAAGCAAGA
The DNA here is from genome assembly GCF_034638445.1 of Ciconia boyciana. NCBI lineage: Eukaryota > Metazoa > Chordata > Aves > Ciconiiformes > Ciconiidae > Ciconia > Ciconia boyciana. The sequence goes on from NC_132935.1 coordinate 6,768,650, forward strand.
TAATAGATTAGTTCTGAGTGCAAAAAATAATGTATTTTATTTTGGTAGGGTATTGCATATGCAACTCATTAAACTGGACTCTGAGGAGTTCTGTTTCCGTACAGAACTCCTCAGGTGATAGATCAGCAGTACTTGTTACTCAAGGAACGCATATGTAGAGAAAAAGCTACAGACTGTTTTCTATGTGAAACATTTTGGATTTGGCTACTGGATGCAGCAGTAAACAGCATTCTAATAATCTATGCACAGACTGAAAACTTTGTGCTAGAGGGTTCAAAATAAACAGTGCTGATATGCAGGTCCCCAATTAGATGTGGAGTTTACCTTTTCAACTCATGCTAATCTGCCTAATAAGCTGAATTCCTGGAAGGTTTAATGTGGTTCATTAAACACTGCAGGAAACCCACAAACAGGAAATAAATGTCTTAGTAACCTGCTCAATGCCGTTTTAGTATGATTATAGGCAAAGAATCAACATAACTCAGTGAACAGTGAAGTACTTTGTAGTTGAAGTTGCAAATGCAGAAAATCATAGAATCATAGGATGGTTTGGGTTGGAAGCAACCATTAAGGATCATCTATTCCAACTCCCCTGCCATGGGCAGGGACATCTTCCACTAGATCAGGTTGCTCAAAGCCCCATCCAACCTGACCTTGAACATTTCTCATCGTGGGGCATCCACAACTTCGCTGGGCAACCTGTCCCAGTAAAAAACTTCTTCCTTATGTCCAGTCTAAACCTATCCTCTATCAGTTTAAAACCATTGCCCTTTGTTCTGTCACTACAGGCCTTGGTAAAAAGTCTTTCTCTTTCTTTCTTATAGACTCTTTCTGTATACTGAAAGGCTGCAAAAAGGTCTCACCGGAGCCCTCTCTTCTCCAGGCTGAACAACCCCAACTTGCTCAGCCTTTTTTCATAGGAGAGGTGTTCCAGCCCTCTGACCATTTTCATGGCCCTCCTCTGGACCCGCTCCAACAGGTCCATGTCTTTCTTGTACTCTGATTCCCAGAGCTGGATGCAGTACTCAGGTGGAGTCTCACCAGAGCGGAGTAGAGGGGCAGAATCACCTCCCTCAACCTTCTGGTCACACTTCTTTTTATGCAGCACAGGATACAATTGGCCTTCTGGGCTGCAAGTGCACATTGTCAGCTCATGTTCAATTTTTCATCCACCAGTATCCCCAAGTCCTTCACCACAGGGCTGCTCTCAATTCATCCCCCAGTCTGTATTGATATTAGGGATTGCTCCAACCCAGTGCAGGACCTTGCACTGAGCCTTGTTGAACTTCATGAGATTAATGATACAAAATCACACCTACTGGAACACCACTAACCATTTGAGAGGTCTGTTCCTCAAGGACTTCACCAAACGAAAGTTTGAGAGAGGTCCAAAATATCAGCTACAGTCTGGTCAGGGCCTTTGTCACTGTTATGCAGTACTACTATACATTAGACATTCTCAGATAACAATGCAGTGATTAGGAAAGGTGGGAAGAAAACTTCTTTTAAGGAGGATACAAATGGGTGCTGAATAACCTTCTCCACCGTGGACTTCAGAAAAGGAGAAGTAATGTTCTGTAGTATGACCATTAAAGACAAGTGAAGGGTTTCCACTTATGCCCAAATACCTGTTAAAGATTATTCTTTCACAATGAAAAAAACAGTAGGAATTCCTAGGAGTCTCAGTCCATGGAGAAAAAGAGAAGCAGGGTCATCCAGAGGGAAGCTAGGGAGAATAAAGAGGTATAATCTGTGTTCTGATAGATGATACCAAGTGAAGTGCTAAAAGGATGCAGTGAAAGATTCAGAGCCAGGAGAAAATTTGTTGAAGGTGTCTAAAGAGATCTAAGAAAGGTGCTGGTTCTGGAATTACATTACAGCATCCCTTTTCCTGACAGTGTGTTTTTCTGATTCTAATGATAATTAATGTCACCTCCAGGTCACAAAGCTCTATGACCCATTTCCATTTCCAAGCCTCAATAGGGAAGTTCAGTGCTATTCTATTCACTGTGAAAACCTACAGAGAAATAGTAATAGAAAATACTGAAATACTCACAGATTTTTTTGTACAATTCTGGTATATCACCACTAAGTGATAGTGTTATCTAATCTGGGTTTAATATGCATTTATGTTAATACCAGGATATGTACTTGCTTGATCAAATAGAAAAACAAAGGCTCTGTTGAATTTTAAAGAATATTTTGAGAGCAATAATCATTCTAGTTATTCACAGATGATAGGAATAGGCTGATGTAGGCCATCTTGTCCTCTACCTACCTATTTACCCTTCTATATTTTTTCTGTAGCTCTCACAACTGTAGTATCTAAACACAATTAACAGCTATCAAACTGGTACTGTTATTTTGATTTTCTAAACTCTTCTCCATCAGAAATGTGGTAATAGAACAAGAAAAGACTGATGGGTCACATTAACACTTTGGTTTTTTCTATTAACATGAGCCAAACACTTCCTTCTACCTCTGGTTCCTGGCTCTGGGTATTACAGCAGTATCTGGAGTGCTCAGACAGGACTGGAGCAGACTTTAACGTGCTACATACTGTACAAACAAGTGGGGAAAGACAGCCTGTATGAAGAGTCTCAGTGTGTAAAACTGAAAGAAAGGATGTTTTGTTTCTGCTTTACAGGTGACTATATGAAATGTAGAGACATTTAAAAGCTTCTGTACTGGCATCATGCTTGAGGGCTATGGTAGAGATAAGAATTCTTCTTAGATCTCTTTGTTCCAGTCAGCACTTCAATAACACTTCACCTCTTTCATCACTGGCTGTCTTGATGTCTTGCTTGATCCTAGAGTTTTCCAATATGACTTTTATCTTGAGATGGGCAATGGGAAAATATACATTCCTACACAGGTACTAGCAAATTGTCATGTGCATCAGCCTCCAACAGAAAAAATGTAAAGATTTCCCACTGAGCTTGCCTCAAAATAATCAATACATTTAGAAGAAGGGAATGTTTTATCCTCATGGAACATAGGCAAAGGCAATAGAAAGAACTCTGAGGTTAGTCCCCTGTTTTTAGTGACCCTCATTTGTAGGATCACAGGAAAATTCAGCTTCGAAGAGACCTCAGGAAAGCATCTCATCCACCTCCTGCTCAAAGCATGGTTAGCTATGAGGACAGACCAGGTTTTCAGAACTGTATCTACTCTGGTCTTGAAAATCTCCGAGGGTGGGCAACAGCACAACTTGTCTGGGCAGCCTTTTCTGATATTTGATGGTCCTTACGATGAAAAGCTTTTTCCTTATATCTGGTCTGAACCTTTTTTTTCTTTTTCCATATATCCTTCTGATGACAGGATCCTTTAACAGATATCAAGTGTAAGGTCGCATGGAAACAGCCTTGTTGCTAGTAAACAGCTTAAGGAGTGTTATCCACTAGATGTCATGAAGATATTGATGCAAGCTGAAAGACAAAGCACACATTTGGTGGCATCCAGATTCCAGTCTAGAAAATGAGAAGAGTTGGCAATGTTAAAACATCTTTCTTAAATGGCCAGCAGGCGAGAAGAAAGTAGAAAAAAAGGAACAATGCACAAGGCACATTTAACCAAGGTTTATTAAAAATTATTTCTCTCTGCAAATACCAAACAATGTAAACCAATACTATCAGAGAGAGCTCAGATGATTTCCGCCTCTTTAAGCAAACTCTGATAGGACTAACCCTGATATTTTTATGAGACACTGCACCAGAGTCAATATCCACCAGCCTCCAAAACTGAGAATGTTGTAGTTTGCCTTTTATGAAGGAATAAATCAGGTCTAATTCAGTGGAAGTGAGTGTTGGACATAAATTATATTATAATTTTGTCTTTCTCTAATTTCTAAGAAGGAGCCTCCGCATTGAGGGTCCTATCTATAGAGCTATCGCTTTAGTAATGGCCACATTTCTGGTCTATTTACTCCAGTGCTTTCTGATTACTCTGGATTGTTCACATTGCATTTCAACTGTCTCCTGCACAACCATAAAGTACTTGATTTTCTGCTAATTGCTTTTTTCCAGTTTTTTCCATAGCTTACTCTTCACCTTCTTTATCAAGAAGCATAAGCTTTGTGTTGAGGCTGGTTTATGTGTTGTGCGGCATCAGTGATGATAATGATTAATTCTTTGCTGGTTCTCCATCTGCTAGGATTGGAATATGTGTGGACAAACAAACAATGGTCAGGAGAGGCTCATTTGGAGCAATTTTGTGAGGGTCCAGACATTTTCTAACACTCTCCTGTGGTATCATCTAGCCAATTAAATACACTCTATGCTGCACCTTTTAATAGGAATCAGAGGAGAAGCAAGCTGGTTGGCACACGGCTGAACTCTTGAGAACAAGTGTCCTTGAAACGTGTTGGCTTAGGATTGTATTTGTTTAAAGCCAGTTTTACATCACATAAGTAACATACTATTTGTCATGCAGACAGCTAAGGTAAGGTGATGAGTAGGAAAGAAAATTGCCTGAACGCTAACACCAGCAAAACCAGATACAAGAGTCATGACTGAATGGTGCTTCGACATGGCAGAAAGAGAATGAAACATCAGAGGGCCTGCACAACAGGGTGGTTGGCAGGATCACTTGGGCAGGATTTTAATAGCTTCCACAAAGAAAATGGCAAGACAGCGATGAACTAAAGCCCTGAAAAAAGGCCAGACCTGATTGTGTGCCCACTGTACAGAAAGCTGGTATCTGTAAAGCAGGCATATAAACAAGTCCTTAACCCTCCTGTAATAAATTATTCTCTTCTTGAAATGCTATATGCATCTAACTAAACAACTTAAACCACAGACAAAATTATTTTATAATTACTACCAAAATGCAGCTTCTTTCTGAGGAGAAACACTGCTAGCAGGAAACAGCAATGCTGTATTAAATAATGTTATGTTGAGATGAAACTGCAAAGGCTAAGAAGACTGTGGTTACCTGAATTTAAAGATGGCCTAGTTACTTCTGAACCATGCACTAGATTGTAGTGAATAGGGCTAATCAAGGATTGTTTAAATGAACAGCTTCACCTCAGATAACTTTGATTCACTGTAGTCAAAATACTTCAACATAATATATATATATGAAAATATTTCTTAAGAGTGTCTCTCACTTATTCTGTATAAAATATGTGAATATTGATTGTCACAGGTACTTGACACTTTTACTGCTATCCATAAATCTCCCTCTCACAGGTACATAATATCCCAAAAAACATGAGAAAAGATGAGTTAACAAAATCCCACCTCAGAATGATCTGGAGCCTGATAAATAAGTTGTAAAGTTATTAGTTTGTAACCTTCTAGTTACAAAACATACCCCAGCAAATATGTGTAACAACAGCTATATAATAGTTCTCACACAGGAATAGCTATCTCAATGTCACTGGTACTAGTGTAAGGTCAATTTTAAAAGCCTTTTTTTCTGCTTTCTAGTAGTTAGGATTACTGTATGACTTGCCATAGGGGTGATAATTGAAAGTAGGTTTCCATATTTGGCATTTTAAATAAAGAACACTGCTTTACCTCCCTCTCTTTCCAAGGTGGAAGTCTGACAGCCCTAGGGAACCTATTGACTTCACCTTCACCATTGGTCAAAAGACTGGTATCTCCACAACTTTTTTTTATTAGGTATACATCAGTGTTCCATAAAACAACACTTTTTCTTCTTTTTTCTCCAAAACCCACAAAAATACTTCCTCGAGCAACACCACTTACCTTCTACTTAATTGAGAAATAGAAAATACCTGCAAGAAAATATTTTCTCTTACACCTCCCCATGTGACTCCTGATGTCCTCCTGGATCAACTGCAATGCTGTTAGATCCATGTGGCCACTACCACATTGCCCCTTACAGATTTCAAAGTCGTGTCTCTTCTCATAGTGTTGCTTTCACTATTGCTTCTGGAAAAAGAAATCTAATGCCCTTCTATCTGTTACAGTAAACCCTATTATTTTTTGTTTTGAGGACATCAAAACAAAGACTGAGTCTGTTTTTAGGTAACTTGTGTATCTTCCCTTGTATCTAGTGTATTTAATGTATCAACTGAATTTCAACAGTGTAGCAATTCTAATTTGTTTGTTTGTTTGTTTCCCCTGATGTCTCTAGATCTTCCTCTCTGATTGGTTCTAGCAGGTTTTTCATTTTAGTTCTTATTTAGCACCTGGGTATCAATTTAATATTTACAGCCAGTCAGATGTCTCTTCCTTCTACTGCTCACCACTTATTATCTAGTTCAGATATAGTAAATTTTAATATCCTGGAAAACTTAAGCCTGTGTGTCTCAGTGATCTGTCTTTTTCCACAGCTCTTCTCTTCAGGCCTGCTATATTGACAATGTCAACTTCATTTTCTTCTATTACTCCAACATTTACAGCTATACTTTCTCTTCTGCTCTCATGTCCTGCATGGCACAACCTTACTTTAGTCCCTACTTCACTCTGTTGCACTCTGTTGTCAGGAAACATACATTTAACTTCTTTGTTTGCTTTGGTCATAGAGAAAAGGGGCTAGGACCTGTTCCTTGTTCTGTGGGAAAATGACAGGTATGGCTTATGTCCATCCCACCAAATGCTCTTGACTAAAGTGTCTTTTTCCAAAGATGGGGTGGTGTCATTCATGCCCTAATGATAATTCCTGGCCTGTGGTATCCCAGTACTGTGCCCAGTCATTGATTGGGAAACTGCTAGTTTCAGAGCTCAGATATGGACCAAGGAGTTTGCCCTGGACTTATTTAGTTTACATAAATAAATCAATCCTGAGTTACCTGCTCTCGTTACAGCACACAAAGCATAGCTTCATCACTGACCTATTCCTCTGTGGCTTTGCTGGATGATAGTTAATATGAATTGCACATCCTCTGGTCTCTATTTCAGGTCACGTAAGGCCTGTGGCCAAATCACATTCACCGTTGCCACATTAAAAATGAAGTAGTAAGAAGTTGCATGGACACAGCAAAAAACTAATATAAATCTCTCAGATACTTAATCCATACCTAATTCATGAAATATGGCTGTGGTCTATTATGTGATTCTGGCTGTGTCTGGCCTGTCAAATCACATGGCCGGAAAGTGTCCATAGGAACTAACTCCTCAGAGTAAATTCGCAACCTTCATTTGAGTCTGGGACCTCATGAGGTGGCACCTTTTCTCCCCAGCTGTGTTTTAGGACCAACGTCTTTTTCTGGCTTTGTGACTCAGCTGCAAAGATATGGGCATATGAGACAGGAAAGAGGCCACATTGCCGTAGTCTGTTAATGTATGACCTACAGGTAGAGCAGTAAGGGATTGTGAAGAGGAAGTCAATGGTATGTACATGGTGCTTAGTGCATGAGATTTGACAGGTCTGGATTATGGGATCTGACACTCAGAAGTTCATATATCCAACTGCACAACTCAGGAGAAGGAAGGGTTTTGGTGCCACACAGAATCAACCTCTTTCTGAATGATGGCAAAAAGTACAAATTTACTCATGACAGGCAGCGAAGGTTTCTTCTGACACCTGAACACTCCTCAGAGGTCTGCTGTCTAGGGAGTGGTCTCCTATCAAGGCTCAGATGTCACAAGTTAAGCAGACAGAGGATGAAAGTGCCACAAAAAATCATAAGGATGTAGGCCAGGCAGAGTGTGAAGGACTCTTGCAGAGTTATACAATAATATACAGTTGGACTATATTTAGCTTGATGGTTGAAATAAAGTAACAGGCCACAGAATTACAACAAATCAGACATGCAGAAGATGGTAGTACCTTGGGAAAAACTTTCCATATATTTTGTTCTTAAAAAGCTTTATTTTGCATTTTGCATTTAATGCAAAATAATCTTTAATCTTTAATCTTACTTTAGGAAGTAAGATAGATTAGCATAGACTATTCACAAGGATTCAAAATATAATATGATCACAGTGCCAGCTACTCCGAAGTGTAGAGAACTAGAGTGTTGAAATGTTATGTGCATTTACCGATTTGGGTGCAGTGACTAAATCCATCAAAATCCACTTTATTTCTTTCCAATAATATGCAAGCTGATCTAAATTTCCTAGAGCCAGGATATGTCATTGCTCTATATTTAAGCCTTTTGATGATTTTCACTCTGAATATGTTCTGTTTAGCAATTAATGATCCTTTTTTCTTGTGGTTGTTTTTTTTTTTTTCTGAGAAGCTCTTTCAACGCCTTCTTTAAGTGCACTGACAACGTGAACGTGGATCTGATCACTGTAAATGCTACCACTTAGACTACCAATTACATTGTGCTACATCCACCTATAATATAAAATAAGATGTCCTGAGTGTCGTCACAGTGCTCATTGTAAGAAAACTGAAAGGAGGGAAATGAGATGGGTTTGTTTCAAAAATATCAATGGGAGATTACTGCTTAGTACTGGTTGCATGAAGATCTCCACACCAGGTGAGCAAGTGTTGAGTATATGCAGTTGAGAATGTAGCATTCTGCTGTCAGTGTTATAAACTCTTTTAAACTAGATAAGTGGTCAGTTGGATCATGCACTGCTATTGTAGTGCAAGATCTTGTTGTGGAAGAAGGAATTTGGAAGCTGGGCATATCAGCAGTAGCTTAGTCATCAGCTGAGAGTCTCTGATTAGGCACATGCTCTACAGGCAACACTACTGCCTGGGAGATACTTGCAGAAGACAAAAGTAATTTAGGAAGTGACAAGGGCACTCTGCACGCTTTGGGTCCAACTCAGCTGCTAGGCATCTAGTAGGCATCTAGTGCTATCTGAGATTCCCTGGGGTATCTGAGACATTCACACTGGGTCAACAGCAGGACCCATGGGGGATGTATAATCTCCTAGAGCAGCAGCTGGAGGTTAGGCAGTATGTGCTAGCATCTTAAATGGCACAAGATGTTTAAATGTCAGCAACTGAACTGAACCCTTTGAGTTTTCTGAATCTGTATTTCTGTGGCAGATCTAGTTTCTGGCTGCCATAGTCCTTGCCCTCTTCCTATGGAACATGCTCCAGGCTTATTCTCCCATTCATTTCCCTCTCTTGTTTCTTGTTCTAGTTGAACCCTTCTCTGAGAAGTGTCAGCACGTTAATCTTACAGGAAGGTTTTTTGGTTTGTTTTTTTTTTTTCCTTCTGGATTATAAAACCATGGGACCTTTACAGAAAGTCTTGTAAGGAAGAAGGTGGAAATGTGCAGCTGGCAGGGGAAATGCAATGACCACCAATGAGGCTCCCATGGAAACATAGCCTATGGCTAACAAGAGTCAAATCCTACCAGTAGATATTTAATGAAATTTTGGTAAAAACAGGCAAATCTGCTATTATAAACATAGTTTATGTTGGTCAACATTGCAGCTCAGAATCTGCTGCTTATGTCTTTACAGTGGTGGTGACTCTGCCAGGGCAAGTGTTAGCATATTGGGCTTTTTAATGTGGTAAATACCACTGATCTGAACTTAGTTCAGATTAAAGTATTTAACTTGAAATACTGCTTAAAGGAGAAATTTGGGGACATAGCCACATAATTTAGGCACCTGTGTTTACACGGTGTGAATAATTTCCAGTGTGACAATTTAGAGTCATAATGTGACATAGGAATTCTTGCTTCATTAACATCAGGTACCCACTTGTGCAGAAACAAATCAAAGGAAAATCTAGAAATTTTTAACTGCTTTTATTTTTTTTTGGTAGTCAAAAATACCTTCTATTTTGCAAGCAAAGCATGTAACAAATGTAGATATCCTGACACTTCAGAATAGATTGTACAAATCAGACCCATCCAAATCAGGACTTATTTGGACAGCCATATCATATCTTCAATTCAAGACTTTTTATTTCTTCTTTTTTACGTAACTGTATATTTTGTAAATACCATTATTTGAAAAGGATCCCACTCATGTAATTTAGAAATCACACTGTGCTGATGTGTTTGCTTTTTTGTTTCAAATGGTACAATCACACCGTCTATAACTTCTGTCCAAAAGGGAAGTGATGCTTTAAAATATTTGGGACATGTTGCTTTTAGTCAGTCACTCAGTAACAAAATGTGTTAAAGCTAGCTACCTAATTCTGGGAATGCAGTTCATCAAACAATACAAAGAGCTTAAGATCTAATAATGTTTACCTGGTCAATCCCCAAAAAAGAATTAAATGCCAATTTGCTTGGTACATAGCATGTACCATATCACATATGTACACATATCACAGTGTGCATAGATCAAAGCACATAGCATGGTGAGATCAAGAATGGGTATGCTGATTCTGACAGATGAAAATTGTGTTCCTATGACACAGCAGAAAAAGCTTCATTCTTTCAGAAATGTAAGATTCAGAGCAACTGTCTTGGAGAAGAAACCCAAAGAGGCAGTTCAAACATTTTAGATTTTAGAAAGATACATTTTTTCCAGAACTTGATATCCCAAGATACTGAATCTGAGATACTACCAGAAGGTTGTTTAGGATTAGTGTGCTCTTGGAGTTATCAGAATCATGAACATGTGTGACTCTGGGGAAATAGTGCTGCATGGAACAGAACTGCTGCTGGATGTGGGGTGAAAAAGCTGGGAGATTACGTGGTCCCCTTACCAAAGGATAAAAGTCATACAATGACATGGTGTACAAGGGTGAGCACATGATGTTATCAGATGGACATTTGCATTCTCTACTTCTACGTGGTCACTTTCCACGAGCACTTTGATTAGAGAGCAGTTTACCTCATGGAAAATGAGGATAGACTTATTCACATGAGGGTTATAATATCAGGGACAAGAAGACAATAACTGGTGTGCTGAACATCCTAGATATTTGTATACTGACATGAGAAGTATGAAGATTAAACAAAGAGATTTGAAGGCCTTCATGCATAATCAGGGCTACAATTTAATTGCTGTAGCAGAGCTTCGAGGTAATTACATATGACTGCACTATTAACGGAAAATGACTGAGGATCATTCAGAAAGAAAAAAAAATGAAAAAAAGAAAAGGGTAAGAGACACAGCATTGTGCACCAAGATTGTCTGTCATTAATAATGTCGGATACCTTATAGATAAAATTCCAGAAAAGGTGAATTGAAGGGAGAAGGACTGAAGGAGGCTTGACATTTCTGTAAAAAAAAAGTATAACAGGTACATAAGCAAACATTTCCATTGCACATAAAGGACTGTATTTTAATAAAACAACAAGATGGTTAAAGCTTGAACTCAGATACAAAAAGAAACAAGAAATGGAATCTGAGATTAATAAAGATGAACATAAATACAAAGAAATAAAATAAAATAAAATAAAATAAAATAAAATAAAATAAAATAAAATAAAATAACATGAACATGAATGTGAATGTGAACATGAACATGAACATGAACATGTAGACAGAAATTTAGAAAGACCAAAGAGCAATGTGGGGTGCAATGTGTGAGAGACATTAAGGGTAACAAGAAATCATTCTTTGAGTAATAAGAGAAACATCATGGAAAATCTTGATGTGATACTCAAGTTAATGTCGTTCTTAAGTTTCCCTATAAAAGGTCAATGACTAGCAGATGTCTGGAAATACTAATAGAAGTGATAAAAGGATAAGATTTCTGAGATTTGTGTTTTGAATAAGGAAAGTAGAAATTAAGAAGCAATTAAGAAGACCTGATACATTTCCAGTTAAAATAATCTCACATTTTTAGTAATTATCTCTACTTTAAGATCTGAAGAACTAAACCAGTAGCAATCAACAAGACCAAATTATATCATTACATCAAACCACTGTAATTTTATTCTAAGAGAGTTACAGGCCTTCTGGATAAAAGGGACAAAAGCAGTGAAAAACAAACCTTAATTTTAGAAAGGTTTTGGTTCATGCTCTCAGAAGATTCTAACAAACAGGAATGGAAATATGAAAACATGGAATCTCTATCACATGAATTTGATAACCATTCCCATAAAATAGCTATCAATTTCAAAAGAAAAATAAATATATTTGTGGAGTTTTGAAGAAATCTACCTTGTATCTGCTCAATGCATTCATTAGCTGTTTAACCAATGAAAAAAAAAGTTCATTTCTTCAGTTTGCCAATCATATGAACCTGAGAGAGAAAACAGATACAGTAGATGACATGATTAGAACTGAAAGTAATTTCAAAAATTGGTAAAACAGTCTTGCAAAAAGAAAAATGAGGAAAAGGAATGAGAGTCAGTGAGTAGAGACAAGTGTGAGATGTTACATTTGGAAAAAAATAGTCAACTGCACAATTATAGGATGGGATATGACTGTAGCACATGTGTAGAAAGGGTATCTAGGAGTTAGAAAACACTGTGGGTCAAATATGAGCCAAAAAGATTGTAGGGTGAAAACAGAAAACTTTATTTTGGGTAGCAGAAAACCCAAAAGCCTCTAAAAGATGTGAATTAATTCTATCCTCTTTCAGGTCTAGCAATGTGTAAGGAATGATGGAACTTCATGTTTTGGACCTACTAGTGTGCAGTAATTAAAGATTAATCAAGAGAACTTTGGCAATAATAAACAGGAGCCTAGAAAGCAAAGCAGTTGAAGAAAGACTGAACAGCTTCTTCAGTTACTGAAACAAAAATTGACTGATTCCCTACTGACTGCAGTGGGAGCTTAGATACCTTGCTCGTAAGAAGACATGCCTGCACTACGGACACCTAAATACAGGCATATGAAGTTTTGATCTGAATCACACCACAGCAAAATCTTTCCAATATAGCACTGAGACTGATTGCCTGGAAACCGTGAGGTCTCCATCACTGGAGGTCCTTAAATAGGATTGGAAAAGCCTCTGTCAGGAATGAAGTAGGTGTGTAACTAATCATGCTTCAGGGCAAGGAGGTGAAATAAACGGTCTTTTAAATCCCTCTGGGAAACCGGGACTCGGCGCCTGAAGCCATTCATGCACTTAGATACTTAGATCAAATGTTCCTGTACTTCAACACAGACAGTCATTGAAATAAAATCAGACATAATCCTGGGATCTCTGAATGACTCCCTCCTGGCACCTCCTCTCCTCCGTTGACTAAATAGAGTGAGCACTGGGAAATCAGTCAGTCGGTAGATTCAGCAGACTAAAGCCAGTTCCTGAAGTCAGCTGGACTGAATGGCACATAGCTCCCTTTGATTTTTTTTTTCCCAGCAGTATTAACACTTCCATGGGTGTATGTATCGAAGGGGGTGACTGCTTCCCCGTTGATTTAGTGCTCTGCATTACTTTGTTGCCTGGTGTCTGATTGTCTGCTACAATGACCCAGTCTGCTTCTTGATAGCTATGCAAATGCTCTTTTATTTCTTGTCAAAAGTTAACAATCTGCTAAAAGATAGCTCTTGAAGTCAGGACTCCCAGCTACTGCTTCTTTCCACAATATTAATTGTAAAATGCATTTTAAACCACTCTGCATCCGAGTTTTTCTCCCTGCAGAATGGACTTACTATGCCACTAATTTCATGGGTGTTGTGAAGCAAAGAAGTGTGAAGTACTATTCCTGAAAGGAACAGACCCAGAAAAATCAATTTAGCATGAGTGCTCTCTCTTTATCAGTGTCTCTGACACCAACTTCTTTTTTTTGTATAGGAAGAGGTAGTTCTATCACTTGAGCCAAATGGGATTTCCATGTAACACGGTTATGGTGTGAAGTAAAGCTGCACCATAACCAAGTCAAGTGGTCCTACCAGTGGCCCAAGGAACTGGGAAGCTACTTTTCCACTGAAATGTTATTCACATCAGTTAGTATCTATGTGCCTGGTATCATTCCAGGATGAAGAAGATCATCTTACCAAGTGAGGTGGGGTTGAACTCACTGGTAGATTTGTTTACCATGAAAGTGAAAATATCTACAGACACCCTGGTGCATGGAGACAGCATTTAGTGCACTGACCTGTTGAAAACAAGATGTGCACAGTAAAAGTGCAAGTAGTTGAAAGGCTCATCTCTTCTTTTCTACACTGTTGGCATTTTATATTATAATGCCTACAAATTTAGAATAATAGGCAATCCAGATGCAGTCATGATGTGGTTTATAAAATTTGATTTGTTCAGTACAGGATTGATAATTTGCTTTAATCTTCATTATTTCCATTGTATCATATATTGTTCTTCAAATCAATATCAGACTTTCTATGTCTCCATTTCCACAAGTAAATCTGAGTTGGGCATTGGTGAGTTTTAGCAATTAAGGGCTATAGACAACGTTTTCTGCAGAAAGACTGAACCTTCCATTAATTTTATTTTCATAAAATGAAAGATCTGGTAAAAGTAGCTGAGCTTGCAAGAAGTTGTTTAGGAAATAACATTCTCTAGAAAGGAAAGCAGTTAATTTGTTTTTGGGAGACCCAAAAACTTCCCCAAAGTCTTATTTCCTAAATTAACTTTTGCTAATGTGCCTGAATAAACTATGATGGACATTACACACAACTTGTGGTAACATTTACTATGACTTGCTTAGCTGTGATTTCACAAGCATGTCCTCAAAATCATTCTCATGTTGTTGGTTTGCAGGTTTGGTTTTGGTTTTAATAACAAATATGTATAATCATGGTCAAGTTCCATCCTACTTTTGTCACTTTCACTTTTTTATGATATCAGGAAGATAGATACAAAAAGAATGAAATATAAAAGGATGAAGGGACCTTCGTTCTCTTGTATTGCCACAAAGTGTCACCCTTTTCCCACGCATTGCCTAACTTGATTACTTTTCTATAGCTCAGGAAAAAAAATGTCTCCTTTAAAGGAGACAGTCCCAAAATACAGGGACAGAATCAGGGTCTCAAGTTGTATAAAGTGATACATGTCCATGCAGATCTCTGGTGACCATAATGTAGATTAAAAAAACCCACACAATAAGGAGACAACACTTGGTGTTTTGATTCATAGGTTGTTCAGATACCTTTGAAGATCAAAACATGGTTAAAGCCCGTAATTAGTTTGTTTACAAGGAAGCTTATTTGTCCATATGTAATCAATCATCTTGTTTGCATACATAAAAAAATGCTGTCATTGCGCTGTGACTGCACATACTTTGTAGATCTTCATTTCCAGCTGTTCACAGTCAGCTGGGGAAATGAATGAACTGATTTGTGGGTTCTTTGATACCACTGTGTTTTTAATTTGCTGTCATTTCCCAAGACAGATTAAAATCAGGTGGAACTAGGTTTTACCAGACGTGGAACTGAGGAAGGGAAACTTGCTTCTATGGATGAGTAAGGACCAAGCAGAGTTCCTGTACTTCCAAGATCGTAGGAAATTCTCACTACTGACAGTTCTACAGGTATACAGCTCTGCCCAAGCAGCTTGCTGTCTACAAGATAATAAAGACAGAAAGAGAAAAAAGTTGGTATCCATTGGGTGGTGGAGATATGAACCAGTCTTAGCTGTTGACTCAACGGTGTACTTGACTAGCCATTACAAATTCCTGTGGTATGTGATGACAAAATGTGGATCCTGTGTACAAGCTGTTTTCTCCTTTTACAAAAGGAAGGACAAAAGTGTTTCTTGAGGAGCTGAAATATAAACCAATTGAAGTTACCATAACTGATACATAAAAGGAAGGGACTGATCTGGTAAAGATTAAAGGAGTTAAGATAACATAAACCATCAAGTTCTGTGTGGTTGTGGGAAAATGGGTTTATTGATGTCTTCTCTCATTTAAAATCTGTGCAGGAAATGGAAGCACACCTAACACCTCCTGGGGGAATAGATAGGAGGAAAAAATGTCTGCCAGCAGCTATTTGTATGAAGTGATGGGGTTCATTTAGATCTTCATTGCTTCATGTACAGTGTGTAGCTGATCACTAGTATTTACAGTGAAACCTTGCCATTGCCAGAACAACAGAAGGCAGATGAGAAACTCTCTACTTGTAACAGTGGACAAAGAGACAGTGCACATGAACAGAAAGAGTCCTGGATGATCCAGTTGCACAGACTCTGGACTGTATGCAGAATATGGTAAACATGTATAGTTAGTGTCCACAATGAATGTGAGGAAACTATGACCAGGAATAGGGTCATGAGGGAATTATTAAAATCACAGAATCATAGAATCGTTTAGGTTGGAAAAGACCCTTAGGGTCATCGAGTCCAACCATAAACCTAACTCTGCCAATTCCACCACGAAACCATGGCCCTAAGCACTGTGTCTTTTAAATACCTCCAGGGATGGTGACTCAACCACTTCCCTGGGCAGCCTGTTCCAGTATTTGATAACCCTTTCAGTGAAGAAATTTTCCCTAATATCCAGTCTAAACCTCCTGTGGCGCAACTTGAGCCCATTTCCTCTTGTGCTATCACTTGTTACTTGGGAGAAGAGACCAACACCCACCTCGCTACAACCTCCTTTCAGGTAGTTGTAGAGAGCAATAAGGTCTCCTCTCAGCCTCCTTTTCTCCAGGCTCAAGAACCGCAGTTCCCTCAGCCACTCCTCATAAAACTTGTTCTCCAGACCCTTCACCAGCTTCGTTGCTCTTCTTTGGACGCGCTTCAGCACCTCAATGTCTTTCTTGTAGTGAGGGGCCCAAAACTGAACAGTATTCAAGGTGTGGCCTCACCAGTGCCGAGTACAGGAGGACGACCACTTCTCTTGTCCTGCTGGTCACAATATTTCTGATACAAGCCAGGATGCTATTAGCCTTCTTGGGCACCTGGGTACAGTGCTGGCTCATATTCACTTGGTTGTTGACCAACACCCCCAGGTCCTTTTCTGACGGGCAGCTTTCCAGCCACTCTTCCCCAAGCCTGTAGCGCTGCATGGGGTTGTTGTGACCCAAGTGCAGGACCTGGCACTTAGCCTTGTTGAACCTCATACAATTGGCCTTGGCCCATCAATCCAGCCTGTCCAGATCCCTCTGAAGAGCCTTCCTACCCTCAGGCAGATCAACACTCCCACCCAACTTGGTGTTGTCTGCAAACTTACTGAGGGTGCACTCGATCCCCTCATCCAGATGATTGATAAAGATATTAAACAGAACTGGTCCCAGTACTGAGCCCTAGGGAACACCACTTGTGACCGGCTGCCAACTGGATTTAACTCCATTCACCACAGCTCTTCAGGACTGGCCATCCAGACAGTGTCTTACCCAGCGAAGAGTACACCCATCCAAGCCATGAGCAGCCAGTTTCTCCAGGAGAATGCTGTGGGAAACGGTGTCAAAGGCTTTTCTAAAGTCTACGTAGACAATATCCACAGCCTTTCCCTCATCCACTAAGCAGGTCACCTTGTCATAAAAGGAGATCAGGTTAGTCAGGCAGGACCTGTCTTTTATAAACCCATGCTGACTGGGCCTGATCACCTGGTTGTCCTGTACGTGCCATGTGATGGCCCTCAAGATGACCTACTCCATAACCTTCCCCCGGCACCTAGGTCAGACTGACAGGCTTGTAGTTCCCCAGATCCTCCTTCCAGCCCTTCTTTTAGATGGACATCACATTTGCTAACCTCCAGTCAACTAGGACCTCCCCCGTTAGCCGGGACTATTGATAAATGATGGAAAGTGGCTTGATGAACACTTCTGCCAGCTCCCTCAGTACCCTTGGGTGGATCCCATCCAGCCCCATAGAATTGTGTGCATCTAAGTGGAGTAGCAGGTCGCTAACCATTTCCCCTTGGGTTATGGGGACTTCATTCTTCTCCCCATCCCTGTCTTCCAGCTCAGTGGGCTGGGTACCCAGAGAACAACTGGTCTGACTATTAAAGACTGAGGCAAAGAAGGCATTAAGTTCCTCAGCCTTTTCCTCATCCTTTGTCACTATGTTTCCCCACAATAAGAGATGGAGATTCTTCTTAGACCTCCTTTTGTTGTGAATGTATTTATAGAAACATTTTTTATTGTCTTTTATGGCAGTAGCCAGATTAAGTTCTAGCTGGGCTTTGGACCTTCTGATTTTCTACCTGCATAACCTCACAACATCTTTCTAGTCCTCCTGAGTTGCCTGCCTTTTCTTCCAAAGGTCATAAACTCTCCTTTTTTTCCTGAGTTCCAGCCAAAGCCCTCTCTTCAGCCAGGCCGGTCTTCTTCCCTGCTGGCTCATCTTTTGGCACACGAGGATGGCCCGCTTCTGCGCCTTTAAGATTTCCTACTTGAAGAATGTCCAGCCTTCCTGGACTCCTTTGCCCATCAGGACTGCCTCCCAAGGGACTTTGTCAACCAGGACCCTAAACAAGCCAAAGGCTGTCCTCCAGAACTCCAGGGTGGCAGTTCTGCTGACCCTCTTCCTTCCTTCTTCAAGAATAGAAAGCTCTATCATTTTATGATCACTACGCCCAAGGTGGCCTCCAACCATCACATCACCCACAAGTCCTTTTCTGTTCACAAACAACAGGTCCAGCAGGGCGCCTTCCCTAGTTGGCTCACTCACCAGCTGTGTCAGGAAGTTATCTTCCACACACTCCACGAACCTCCTAGACTGTTTCCTCTCTGCTGTATTGTATTTCCAGCAGACATCTGGTAAGTTGAAATCCCCCACAAGAACAAGGGCTAGCACTCATGAGACTTCTCTCAGCTGCTTATAGAATATTTCATCTGCCTCTTCATCCTGCTTGGGTGGTCTAGAACAGACTCCCACCATGATATCTGCCTTGTTGTCCGTTCCCCAGATTCTTACTCATAAACACTCAACCCTATCGTCACCATCATTAAGCTCTAGACAATCAAAACACTCCCTAACATCCAGGGCTATCCCACCACCTCTCCTTCCTTGCCTATCCCTTCTCAAGAGTTCATAGCCACCCATTGCAGCACTCCAGTTGTGCGAGTCATCCCACCATGTTTCTGTAATTGCAACTATATCATAGTTTTCCTGCTGCACAGTGGTTTCCAGCTCCTCCTGTTTGTTGCCCATGCTGCGTGCCTTGGTGTAGATGCACTTCAGTTGGGCTGTTGATCCCACCACCTGTTTTGGGGAGAAGCCCTAATTCTTATGTAACTCTTCTCAGGTGCTTCCATGGTTTCTAACACATTCATAACCCTTGCGTCTTTGCTGCCACCTGGATTTCCATCCCCTGCCTCCAGTGAGACCGAAGGACCTCACTAGCACACTGTCCCTCAAACATTAATGTGCTGCCCCCAGGCTTATCTCTAGTGAGCCTGACTTTATCCCTTTCCCCCTTCAAATCTAGTTTAAAGCTCTTTCAATGAGCCCTGCTAACTCCTGTGCAAATATCATTTTCCCCCTTTGAGACAGGTGTACCCCGTCTGTCGCCAGCAGGCCTGGTGTCATATAGACTGAACCATGATCAAAGAAACCAACATTCTACCAGTGACACGAGGCTCAGAGCCAGGTATTGATCTGCTGGATCCTCTTGTTTCTTCTCTCATCTTTCCCTGCAGTTGGAAGGATAGAGTAGAACACTACTTGTACTTCTGATCCCTTAACCAGTCCTCTCAAGGCCCTGAAGTCTCTCTTGATTGCCCTAGGTCTTCTTGTTTCAACTTCATTGCTGCCTACCTGAAAAAGCAATAATGGATAGTAATCTGAGGGCTGTACCGGGGTAGGAAGCTTTCTCTTCACATCTTTAGCACAGGCCCCAGGGAGGCAGCAGTCTTACCTAAGAAGTGGGTCTGGTCTGCATACTGGGCCTTCTGTTCCCTTCAGAAGGGAGTTTCCTATGACAATAACTGGTCTTCTTGTCTTTATGGAAGCAGTTTTGACGCAGGGCATAGGTGAACTTAACCTTGATGACACCTCCAACCTAGATGAATCATTGTCCTCATTATTATTTGTTTCCACTTGTAGAGCCTCGCACCTATTATACAAGGGCACCTGGGAAGTTGGTGCAGTCACAGAAGAGACGTGCCTGCTGCGCCAGGGAGGAATTTGTTGCCATTGCCCCCTAGCCCTTAAGTCACTGTGTTCAGCCAGGTGGAGAGAAGATAGGGAATCTTCCATATCATGTGTCCTGTCTGCCTGTTGGGCCTGTCTCAGGGAAGGTAGGGTGCAGTTCCAGTAGTCCATCTCTCTCTCGCACTCCCTGATACTCCTCAACCTACTCACCTCCTCCCAGAGCTCCGTCACTAAGCAGAGGAGTTCCCTTACCTGGATGCACCTCCCACAGATTTACTCACTACTGCTGTCCCGTACTGGCATAAGAGCAGGGGACACCCTGATGACAGCTGGGTGGCAGCATGTTCCCATCGGAGCTCTGTCTGGGAAGCTGCATCAGTCACCGCAGGTGCAGAGTTTAGAGGGGACATGGCCCTCTGCTGGGTGGATACCATTGCTTGCTCCCTGGTTGAGCTGGCAGAGCTTCAGAGCCCTGCCTGCACACCCTTCCATGTGAACTGGAGCGCAAACTGCCCTGTCACGCCCTTGCTGACATGCCACACCCTGTTTGCCCGCCCTGTTCGCAGTGCTCCTGGTTGCTAGTGCTCCCTAAGGGTTTCTTTTATACATGTAGGGGGGCCTGGCAGCCGTTGCTCGTGGCCCCTGTCACGCTAGCTGCGGGTTCCTGGCGGCTCCCTCTGCTCCCCCTGAAATTCCACTGGTTTGGGAAACTGCCCTGTGCACTGGACTAGAGCACTCCACTGTGAATCGGACTCATGGTATGTCTCCAGAGGTGGTCAGTGATATTCAGAGAAATAGTCAAGCTCTTGGTAGTGCAACCCGGCATGTCACAGTAAAATTATAATGAAACATTACTGGACACATGATGGTTGAACATGTAGGTCATGGCTATGAACAACATCTAGCTCTGAGCAGACAAAGATGCTTTCATTATTTCAGTGACTTCCAAAACATTGTAACTGTATTTAGCAATATTTTAATCAATGTACTCATCGATTGTGCAAAGTTTTATCAGCCACAATGATGGTACTGCACTTCATATAGATCTGTAGCTTTTGATCAACTGATGCCATTATCTAAGAAGATAAGAACTGCTACTGAGGGTGGGGGTTTTTTTGTTGTTGCTGTTGTGGGCTTTTCTCAAAAAAAAAATCTGTAGAAATGTAATTTCTTTTTTAGAACTCTTCCCCTATGTTAAATTAGGTTGAAATCAACTAACATTTTCTGAAGTTATATTTGAAAATAGAGAAACAGAGGAACACACAAAGATCCAGAAGCCTGATTTCTGTGGGAAATGGGCCAGAAGAGAGGAAGCACCTGAAAAATATGTCACATTATTGCAAAAAAAAGCAAAATAAAGTTTAATTTATGACACTTGATAATAAAATGTTTTGTGATAGCAAGAGGAAATGGAATTTTGCAGTTTTTAGCAAAAAGTCAGCCTCGTTGGGTTTATAGGAATGTGCTACTATGTTTAATGACGTGAGGGAGATGTCAAAAAGTTTATAATCTACTTAGGACTGAGTAAAGGAGAATGTCACCTGGTAAAAAACAACACTATCTCCCTCCAGTGCATTGACAACTCTGAAACAAATGTTTTGAATATTTATAGAACAATATATTAGAAGATAATGCTAAAGACAGGATACTAGCTGGTTTTATCTATAGATGACAAAATCATTATTAAGAGAGGGAGAGCTTGTTTCAAACTTATACCTCTAACAAATATAATGGAAAAAAGTTTAACATGAAGACACTATTTAGAATGGTCTTTGCTGGAAATTTCATTGCCAAGGACTACAATGTTTTCAGTATTTCTTTTTTAAAAACAGAAATTTCCTATCTCTGTTAAATGAACCAAGTATTGGGAATTCTGACTCTTGTCTTGAAAGACTGAGAACAAACAAAAAGTTCTGTTAGTAGAAATTATAAGTTTCTAAGTTGTGAGTCAACAGGATTTGGTTGCACCTGGTTTGTAAAAGATAATAATGTCTGAAGAAAAACACTGCAGAAAAATGTAATTCTTTTTCACAAAGGTTGTCACAACTCAGCTTAAATTATAGGCAGAGAAAAAAGTTCTTCAAATGTGAAAATTCTTCTGAAAAAATAATAATAAAAGGAAAAGATGGTGATGGAAAGAAAAAGCTAGAGCTTAGCTTTTTTATTTTATTTTTTGTCTTTATTTCTAACAATCTAGAAATATCTTCGTGCATAATACAACAAAAATAATAAAACCATCCAAACATGGATAATTTCATTCTGAAAATGTTAGAATAATACAACTTTTTTTGAACTAATGTCTGATGAAGGAGGAGCTGCAGGAAAATCTGTATCCCACATCATCTCAAAATGATAGGTAGCAGAATATCCTGCCTTCTTCTTTCTAAACATAGGATGAGATTGTCTTGTAGGAAGGGATTGTGTTGACTGCCAGGTAGTGCATGCTGAGTTTTGCGATGGATCTCAGTCTCAAAGCCTGAATGTGTAGCCGTGGGATGCTGTACCACATACAAAGCTGAATCAGCTACAGATGATGCTTGCTTCAATGTGTGTGCCACACAGCATGATTTTTAAAACTAATAATGAAAAAAAACCCCGTACTACCACTATCCTCTAAAGTATTGTGAGCATATATACTTATTCTTATTCTTAAATAGAAAAAAAAGGCCACATCCAGTGGTTAAATCATTTCTCCTGAATGAAGGCAAATTCATTTTATCAATATAAATGCAGTGCATTTGTTTCTAAAGAGACAACCGTTTCCTTGGAGTTTCAATGCATGGGCTGAGTTTTGTTAGTATATAAATGTTCTCATTATCAGGTTAGGTATGTAAAAAGAATTCCCTGAGAGCTGGCTGGCACAATAGCCTCTAATGACTCTCAGAAAAGTTGTGGTTTATCATGTCAGAAATCTACTTCTGTCTTTGTTGCTTGTTTCTTCCTTTGGGGTATACAATATGAAGGATCATTTTCAAATATGCAGTGATTAATAGCCAGGAATAGAGACCCTAGACACAAAGTGGTTCATAAACCTTGTACCAGCTCTGCACAGCAGTTAAATTTCATATTAAATACTGTTTTAAAGGTAGAGTGCTAACTTGCCTAGTTTAGAATAGAGATGCTTTCCTTTTTTTTTTTTGTTTTACACTATTACACTGAAAATACAGATTACTATTGGTGCCTGTGTAAAGCCCTAATGACAAGGCCAGGGAGTCAGGTTCCTTTTTGGTTATTGCCTTCCTTGTCCTAGGAACTTTGCCTTTGGTTGTGGATAGTAGCAAGGCTTGAGTAGGAAGAGTTCAGAGAAGCATACCACAGGTCTGCAAAATACCCCTCTTCTGGGATGTGATAGATGTGGGTTTGACTCCCCTGGGTTTAGGTGAGCCAAGGTAACCTAAGGTAACTTAGGTCTCTAGTTTTCATGGCAAGTGATGTAAACTTGTGGCTATATTCTTAAGAGTCAGAAGCCCTGCTGCTTGCCAGAAGTGAAGCAGTCATCCACTTACTAATACCTAAATTAGACATCTGATTCCAAGAAGCAGTATTGATATGCAAGTCCTAATTTTTGTGTAGGCACTTACCTCAGATCTTCAGATAAGTTACTAATTCTGGCAGAGTGTAGGCATCAGACATACTCTTCCTAAAGGTGTTTTTTATTTTCTGTTTATTAATCCACCCATTCCCTGTGCCTATTCCTGTGACTCTGAATCTGAGATGCCCAATTCCCTCCTTTTGTTGTAGACTGAGCTTAGGTTTTTAATTCTGACTTCTGAGGTTTCTCTGGGCTTTGAGCATATAAGAGTTCAAACCCCATAAGTGATGACCAGAACTATTCATGGCAAGTAAGCAAGAAAAACAAAACAGCAAACCAAGTAGTAGAGATTTTTCTTGTTCACTATCTAATTTTTCTCCTATCCTGATCCAAAATCAGGTTCTCTGTAGGAACAATTTGCTCAGAGTCCTTGAGCAAAGTCCTGGTATGTATTCTTTTTCAGTCATTCACTTTAGAAACTCCCCTTGCCTTGCGCTGAGCAAGCTTGTCCTTGTCATTTCAGCTCATGTTCTGTCATTTGGCTTAATGTCTTTAGAAGGAGTACAATGCTTTGATTGAAAAAGTCATTTTAATAGTGGGGATGAACTAAATGAACATGGAGGAGGATTCATTATGCTGAGAAGAGCAGGCAGAAGACCTTGACTATATTTCCTCCTCCCTTCCCATTTTAGGGAGGTTAAAAGGTAGGGAGAACTTCAGTATAGAGAGTTGGAGTTAACCTGCATAACTATTTTGCTGCCTACACTCAGTTGCAGAGTTGGTTATGAACTCTAAAAAAAGCAAATGCCTCTGGGTTGATGTGGTCAAATTTTGATTTGAATCTGAACTGCTCAAGTTGAATGTCTTGTCTGGAATCCAGATAGGTGTGCATGCAGAAGAATTTCATTATTATTATTATTATTTTTTAAATGTCAGCTCAATTCCGAAGGACAGAATTATCATTTCAGCAAACTATATTATAAATATCCATGAATCACATGCAAAAAGACAACAACCAACTTTGTTCTTTCTTTTCCCCTCAAACCATCCTCAGAAAGTGGAGGTTACAGCAGTAGACTAGTGGGAAGTTATTTCATTGAGATGCTCAGGAAAAAAAAAAAGATACTACATATGTACAAGGGAGAAACTTCTGGGAAAGTTTAAATTGGTAGACACTGGAACCTCATCCTTTCAGGTGTGTCTTTGCAAATGCATATATACACATAAACAAAGCTCTGGCAGGTAGGCTGCAGGATCCAACACCAAGTTACATGATTTGGCTTTCCTGAAGTAAATTCAGATTAATTTAGATCTATAGCAGAATAAGTCTGAAATGGGTCAGAACTTCATTTCGCATAATATTCAGATGTTCCTTCAAAGCGTGAGAGTCTCTAAATTGACTTGGTGAGCTCAGAAGAGTGAGCTTTCTCCCTTTAGATCTATTGTACTTACGACATTTACCTTCACGCAGGTACAGCTTAGGTTATAGTGTTTTTTCTTAAATTATGCTTCTAGCATTGATGATACCTTTTAATACTTCCCCTACTAATAGCAGCAAAAAGTGGGAACAGAGGTCTTACTTCAAATGTACATTTTTGCAGAGATGTCTTCAAGACCAGCATGATAACATGGAACAAACTGCGACAGAAAATGAGGGTCCTTGTAAAGCTTGCTGTTCTCTCTTTGTTTCACAAAGCACATTCTTTTGCTCCTGCCTTCCCACTGTATGCACAGCAACCATCATGGATGGATCAAGACGTCAGAAGGTCTTACCACCTTTCAGCAAACTGTTAATTAACAGCATATTAGTGTTCTCAATCAGTCAAACAGAAGAAAATCTTGTGAGTAGCAAAATACTTTTCCCTTTTGACTACTCTACATGGGAAGTAATTTATAAATGGCTAAGCAGAAGACTAGCTTTTCATGAAGGTTCAAAACAGGGCAAAAACTCAGAGCTCTGAATTCACAGCAGGACACCTTCATCTTACAGCCACTCTGTCCCAGCATCTTTTATGTGTAAACAGCAAGCACGAATTCTTAACTAAAACAAAACGCTACACTGCATGCATAATTCCTCCCTTGGGGAGTGGAAAAGAGAGGACAAATTACATGTGACAGATGTTAGCTCCACCACTTAACACACTACTGAAAGGCATTTAGGCTATATCAGAAAGGTATAGTGCAATGTTGAGAAGTACCTGAACAAGTTCTGAATGAGAAACTTGACATACAAACCCTGGAAGAGAACAATACTATTATGGTTATCCTACTGCTGGTCCCTAGAGGAGTTTAGTCAGAGATGACATATGCTTTCATTCAGGTCACTTCACTGTGTCATGGAGATAGGTTTTTGGATACTAGGAATGTAGGCTATGCTTAGTCTATAAAACGCTTATGCTCCCAGGCCCTGTTTGGTATAAAAAGCAGATTCAGTGAGAGATTGAGACATCTAAGGTAAGGTGTTCACTTCTGCACCAGATGTGTAAGTTCCCACTATACCCAAAGGAGCTCTAATCGGTCGCTGGAATCTGGATAATGATTTACGTGAATGTAGATGTTCATTTTAGGGGTGCTTGAATTGTGCTCTAGACTCTACTAATTAGGTGTGCTATTCAGTTACTTAAAAATAGTCATGTGGTGCCATTTGAGCTGCTCTGATATTGACCTCTGCCTGCCCTACAGATGCTGCTTCAGAGTCATATGGATCTCCTGTAAACCCGTAGTCAAACCTGCCAGTCCCAGATGGATGTTTAGGGAACTGATTCAAACCCTGACTGCCCACTGCCTATAATGGAAACTGAGATTCCTTGCTCATGTGTCAGCATCCTCACACAGACACCTGCATGTAAGGACCTTGAGACAGAAATTAATCTTATCTCTTCTATCCATTTACAAAGCCAAGATGCAGGAGCAACTTTGTCCCATGTTTTTCTTATGCCTCAGGTTTCCACTGCATAACATATGGGCCCACAGAAGAGGAAAAGAGCTTCTCTGAGGGACAAGAGGTGTCTGATTTGGCTGGCAGTGGGGTCTTGGGTGAGTGGGTACCAAAGCACCTGCAGGCCACTCTACACATAGCATAGCAGATTATACAGGGCAAATGAGAAATCTTATGTCAAACCAAGCAAATATAATGAGGAAAGAGCCTGAGAGTGCTGAGACAAAATTGCCACCATCAAATGGTTAAAAGAAAGAAGTGAACTATAAACTGATCAAAGAGTGTTCTTTATGGTCTACATTAGTATTTCTTGATAAACATTTCATGAGCTTTGATGCACACTTTGCACACCATGGTATTATGTGCTTTGCCTGCTTTTTTCTACAACATGTTTTTACCCAACGTGTGCTTATGTTACCTAACATGTTTCAGCTGTGCATACACTACAAAGTGTTATTTTCCTGTAGTTATTATATACCTAATTTAATGAGTTAAATTCAGTAATGCATACCTCATATGCTTTTCTTAGAGTAAGTAGAAAACATATGGATTAAATTTGTTGTCACCATGACTGGCTGGAGAAGTAATATTGAATAGCTTCACTACACTGGTTTAGGTCCTCAGCGTAATGTCTATGAATTGCATAAAACCCACTGGGGCAATTCAGACCTGTTATGGACCACTCTGTTCTCGACAGCTGACTGATATAAAAAAGGTGGATGGGAGTAAGTTTCATGAATCATGTTGGTTGTGCCAGTTTGGCTGTATTCTTTCTGTATTTCCTTGTCTCGTGCAACAGGATTAATTCTTCCCAGAATTGTCCAAACTACATTGTATGAGCAGTACTGTTTATCTGGTTAAATCTTGTGCAGTAGGGTAGCATTAGATCTACTGCACACATGTAAGTGTAAGCGTAAGGTCATGTGGCAGAGGAATTGCTGATATTATGCTTCTCCCTTGCACTGGAGAAAAGTGTATGATTGTTTGCCCAGAAAAGTTGAAAACATTTCTTGGGTGATTAGAACACAGTAGTCATTTCTGTCTAATAGATTTCTCAAATAGTAAGTGACTATTGCTTGACTTTAGGTCTCTGTACTCTGATGTTCTTCTCTGAAAAACCAAAGTAATAATATCACTCTACTATCTCTCGGGGCTGTCATCATCATCTTGAAATCCAATTTAGAAGGAAAAAGGCTCCAAATCTCATCTGGCTCTTCCTGAGCATTTCTCTACTTTAGCCATCATATTTTTCTACTTAAAATGAGCTGTTTTCTTCCCTTTGTTTCTTCTTCTAGATGGGCAATGGGAGGAAATGACTGTTTGTATGTACTTGAGAAGTAGCAAACGCGTCTATCCAGAAAACACTGCCTCCATTGCAGAGAATTTTTCCCCTTTGTAATAGTAGCTGCCCTGTGAAACAGCAACGGATTTGAAACTGCCCTTTTAATGTGACTAAATCCTGCTATTGCCTTCAGACACTGTACTTTGAGGGAAGAGAGAGAGCAACATATTTAGAGTATTATCATCCTGTTGTAAGTGTGGGAGCAACTAATAGTTGCTAATAGTAATAAAAGTCCCAGTGGACTTTTCCTGTGCATTCTTCTTTTGGGTGTTCACAGAAGGCTTCCAGGAAAATAATTTTGAAAACTCTTAACTGAATCTGTTTTTATTTCTTCAGGTGAGTTGAAGTGGAATGACAATAGCAGGGGAGTATCTGCTGGCAGCTCATAAACCAGATTATGTTTGAAACCTGCTTCTGTCTGCTGTTTGCCTTCTTGTATGCAAAGGGAGGATGAATCTATGCCACCATGTCAAAGAAAGGCTTTAGTGGATATCAGCAGCTAAAAAAGTGATCAGGAAAAAAATATGAGAAAATAAGAAGTCACTGATTGGAGAATAAAGGGCTAAAGGGCTTAGGTATGTTTGAATCATTTCCACTAATAAAGTTCCTAACTACTTCTGCCTAATACAGGTGATTCACTGCCACTCGACTTTTCAGCACTATTAATGCCCAGTTTAAAATATCCACGAGATGGATTACTGTACTAAATACTTTACAGTACTGGGTTTACGGTCAGGATTTAGTGGAAAGCTTCTTTCTCCTATAAATCATGCTATGAATATTGATTGTGGTACCTTCTACTTACCTAAAGCTTTTATGAGGCTTTAAAAAAAAAATTACTGACTCTGGTTTGGTGGGAAAGATCCTTTCCCAGAAATTAATCTGAGGAGCATCTGTAATATATGCCAATTCAGTGTTTATATAGTTAAGAATGACTTTACAACAAAGTGCGACCAGTCCAGACCAATTTTTTGTATGCTATACAAGTGTTAAACTGCCTTAAATCAATAGTAAAGAAGACAGGAGAGTCTTTGTGTGTAATAAGTCATCATTTTAATGAAATATAGATTATTCCAAGACTATTAAACAAGTGGTTGGTGTCAGGAAAATTGTTCACTTTTTCAATGCTAAACAAAACCATCTATTTTAATGGAGTGAAATCAATAAGCAGCTGAGACCTGCCATGTAGCTTGAATGCCTAAGTAAATGTATAGTTAGAACTGTCCATTGATAAGTAGATGGGTTATTGCTTGCATGTCCTGGTTACTAAATCTGATTAAAGGAAATGGTTTAGGGGGAGCTGGAAAAAAGGAAGAAGCAGAAAAAGATGTTTTGAGTTAACCACTTATTTTCCTTAACAGACACTTTCCAATCCTTTTTTCAGAAAATATGTTCCAAACTGCATAGATATTGGGGGCTGAGGATAATTCAGGAGTGGGGGAACTATCGCAATTTAGCAGTTGAATTGAAGGAAACTTAGGGAACCCCAAGAAAAAAGTAATTTAGAAAGTTGCCTCAGGTTAAAAATAATTGGTTTCCAATAATGAGCACAGTTTTACTTGTTTTCAGGATTATCTTAAAAGAAGAAAAAAGTCTAAAACTATGACAGGGTTGCAAACTCACTTCTCATCCATTAAACAAAAAGAAGTCCATTCTACATCAGGATGAAACCAAAGTCTTTAGCTCTTATTCTGTGAAAATACCTCTTCTTTGGATAAGGTCTCTGATAGCTAGAGTGCTAAAGCAGGCTGGAAAACCTGGGGTGAAGTCTCTGTTGAAAAAATAGGCCTTATATTTAGGGATGTTTGTGGTGAAAGCTTTAAGCACTTTGATATTTTATATCTTCAATTTGATTTATCTCATTTTTTTCTTCCTCTTCATAGAATAATTAAAAATTTACTTAGATAAAGAGATAATTATATTATAATATGGAGTTGTGCTGGTTTTGGCTGGGATAGAGTTAATTTTCTTCATGGTAGCTAGTATGGGCCTATGTTTTGGATGTCTGCTGAAAACAGTATTGATAATACAGGGATGTTTTAGTTACCGCTGAGCAGTGCTTACACACAGTCAAGGCCTTTTCTGCTTCTCACATCACCCCACCAGCGAGTAGGCTGGGGGTGCACAAGAAGTTGGGAGGGGACACAGCCGGGACAGCTGATCCCAAATGACAAAAGGGATATTCCATACCATATGATGTCATGCTCGGTATATAAAGCTGGGGAAAAAGAAGGAAGGGGGGATGTTCAGAGTGATGGCATTTGTCTTCCCAAGTAACCATTACTTGTGATGGAGCCCTGCTTTCCCGGCGATGGCTGAACACCTGCCTGCCCATGGGAAGCAGTGAATGAATTCCTTGTTTTGCTTTGCTTATGTGCGCGGCTTTTGTTTTACCTATTAAACTGCCTTTATCTCAGTCGACGAGTTTTCTCACTTTTACTCTTCTGATTCTCTCCCCCATCCCACCGGAGGGGAGTGAGTGAGCGGCTGTGTGGGGCTTAGCTGCTGGCTGGGGTTAAACCACAACAGGAATTTAGGGCATGCAGCTAGAATGCAGAAGACTTTGATCTGAATCATATAAAGCAGAATCTTGAAATTAGGTGTCCTGGTTTCAGCTGGGATAAAGTTAATTTTCTTCGTAGTAGCTAATATAGTGCTATGTTTTGGATTTAGAATGAGAATAATGTTGATAACACACTGATGTTTTAATTATTGCTAAGTAATGTTTACACTAGCCAAGGATTTTTCAGCTTCCCATGCTCTGCACAAGATGCTGGGAGGGGGGCACAGCCAAGATGGTTGATGCAAACTGGCCAAAGGTTTATTCCATACCATATGACGTCATGGTCAGTATATCAACTGCAGGTAGTTGGTGGGGGAACAGCGATCACTGCTTCAGGACTGGCTGGGCCTAGGTCGGCAGGTGGTGAGCAGTTGTATCACTTTTTTTTTTCCCCTGGGTTTTGTTCCTCTCTCGCTCTCTTGTTGTTTTCCTTTTCATTACAATTTTTTTTTCCCCAATTATTAAACTGTTCTTATCTCAACCCATGAGTTTTCTTACTTTTGCTCTTTTGATTCTCTCCCCCATCTCACTGGGGGAGGAGGGTGAGCAAGTGGCTGTGTGGTGCTTAATTACCAACTGAAGCTAAACCACGACATGAGATCTCTCATGCCTAAATACACTGGCACTTGGGCAGTTAGCTAATTATAGGTCTTCTTTGCTTTGATCATTTCTATCGTGAGGCTTAGAAAATTCCCAGTGTTTTCCAGCGTTGGCTGTTCTTCATAAAATTTCCACTTGGAAAAATCATAATTTTTCAGTGGAAGCTCAACTCCAGATTTCCCATCTTAGTCTAGCTACGGTTCACTAAATCACATCCCATCCTGTTTCTTCCACCACCATCTTCTGTTGATACTGCCTGCTAGTAAAGCATGTATCATGAGTAAGCTCAGAGGTGCTACCACTTGACAAATTGTAACTCCAGAAGGTACACAACTGAAAAACTCCTAAAGAGAAGGCATTAGGCAAACATCTCTAACTTGACCCTTTGATTTATATGCATATTACAATAGGACATTAATTCAACAATTGTGTTAGGTTCCGTTTGCAGCTGGTTGTCTCTGAACACAGTTCAAAAGCAGTCCCTGACTTGAAGGAAAACTGAGATTTTTATAAAATATGCTTGAAGGCAAACACCCTGAGTTTTGAGATGATTGTTAATGTTGGTATCTAAAGGTATCTATCTTGCAAATCATTTGCTTGAATATAGACATCTAGTGCCATTTGATATGTCCTAAAATATTTCACCTTGCCACCCAATGACTGGTCATAGATGCAGGAATAATAATTCTTAATAGGAAGAGTATTCATTAATCTAATGCAATCAGTGAATGGATATTGTAACATTGCTCTTGTAAGCAAACCTGGAAAAGTCTCTACACACGGTCCAATTACCATGTTTAAGAGATCACTTTAAAAGAATAGTTCCAGGAAAGTCAAGAAGACATGATCTTCCATATAATTTTTTCTGCTTTTTCCTTTAGTGATGAAATTAATATAAAGCAGTACATAAACACATAGCCAAACAGCTCTTTTCTTTCTTTCTTCTTTTTATTTTTTCCCTTCCATAATGTATCACTATATTTTTAAATTAAGCCCAGCAGGTAGGAAGATCCTATACCATTTTCAAATAAGTTCATTTGTCCCTGCATTACAGCATGTTTCTTTTATATTATTTCTTTCTGAACTTAGCCCTGCTGCTTTCTGAAAGATGAGTTAAAGATCCTTTGGAATAAATCCTTATGACTGCCTAAGTAAATGCTTTCTTTTAGAAAAGAGATGTGTGCAGTTAGGTTTTATTTTTTCCTGACGTATAACTCTGAGACATCTTTATCCTGCAACATGGATTTTTTTTTTTTCCACTTTTCTTCTGAATACTCTTTTCTCTCATTAAAGGCATTTTACTTAAAGCTCATTGCCTTCAGCAATAATGGCATCTTGAAAAAATAAAGATGACAAAAATATATTGCTCAAATTTCATATGCCAGTAGGTACAGATTGAATACAGGAGACAAAGTTGTGCCAGGTGTTTATGCAGAGAATAAAGATAAAACTTGTTCTTTCATCATTTACCATTCTCAAGGACTGGCCAAAACCTTTTCTTAGAGGACAAAGCTGATAGTAAGGGAATAGCACAGCCAGCTCTGGGCCTGGGAGAGGTAACTGAAGAACCTCAGTGCCTTTTCAGCTGCAAGAAGATAATCTGTTGCAGGGTGTGCAAGCAGAAATCTATTCTTTGAAAATTACATCTTCTCCCTGTCTGTTTTCTTGCAGAGGCTCTGTTCTCTGAACCAAACCAGATCAGATGTTTTGAATGAGAACAGGACTGATTAGGGTAGTCAGTTTTTCCTTATTCCTCTGCTTGGCTGGAGAAAATGAGGGTAAATTCTTGTCTCACAGTTGTCATAAATTACTAGTTTCTTTATAGAGTTCTAAGAATAATATTCCTTTGTCCAGGAGAACAGCATTTCAGAAGCTCTCTGTTCTTTCCTTTTATGTATTTGACACAACATGTTTTACTTCAGTTAACTGAGGTGAAATATGAAGTTAACACTGTTAAGAACACAACTTTAATGAGTATTTTCCTCCCTTTTCCATTGTCTGTGTGTCACATACTTCAAATTTACTTTAAAAAAAAAACATGAACAAAAAGCATAATTTTTTTTCTCTTCTGTATGGTATTTTCTTTTTTTAACCCTAAGCTCCAGTCTTGTATTGCTGATAAAGCAGATTAAAGTCTATGGACAGTTCAGAGTGAGAGAAATTCATGCAAAGGAACATCGTGGAATTTGGGAACTGCTGCACTGGAAAAACATCTATGGTTCCCAGACAAAACAGGATTTATTCATATGTTTATACCCACATATCTGGCTTTGTATGGTCTTGCTACTTATTTTCTTCGTTACTTTCTTGCCCTGTGTCTCTTAGGTACTCAGCTGAAGATGTAAGAAACTGTTTTTCATCCCTTTTCTTGTAATGGTGTTTGAGGGTAGATGAACTGCTTCGTTTCAGGTAAGAGCTAGCTTGAACTCCCAGATCAATCTTGAATCAAATCTGAAGTAAGCCTTCTCACAACAGTTGGGATAGCTTTGATCTTTTATTATTTTTAGTCCTTGAGTATTTCTACCAGTTTGTAACCTGAAGAACAAGCAGTGAACTAGCCGTTTATTCTCTGTGCTCTATCTCATTGAACTAGATGCAACTCCTTTCGCAATAAAATACTTTTTTCTGTGTCCAAGGATGTTGTATTAATTTACAGGGGTTCCTCAAGCCAAAGATAATACAAAAAAAAGAAGACACACAAAATTGATGAGGAAGGCCTTGGTTGGTTGGGGTTTTGGGGGGTGGATTGTTTTGGGGAGTTTTTTTGCTTTCTTGTTTTGTTTTTTATATCAGCTTTTAACCCTAATACAAGAGATGCAGATGAGATGGAGAGGAAGAATCTTCTTAGAACCTTACAAGCCTTATCTTTCTATTTCTTTCTCTTTCCCTGATGGTCCATATCTGTGTGAATTTGCCTTTGAATTCTTGTCAATTTGCAAACTTGAGGCAGTGCTGCTTCCTGTGTGAGGTGCACGGGTTGCATATGGGACAGGCATGAAAACCATAATTTATATTTACAGGACTGATTGCCATAGATGAACACTGCCAAGTAGATGTGGTCACTCAATGTCAAAATGACATTAACTGTGCAGGGATATTCTGAGTTTCCATTCTTGAGCATTTCCTTTCCATGGTGTCATTTTTTAGTTTTTCTGTAAAAGTCTACAAATAGAATTGAATAAATAATTAGTATTTTTATAGTGTAATACAGGATTGCTTTTAAAGAGATAAACCAATCTTTGTCTATGCTTCTGTCTCCAACAGTCACGATTCACTGTGAAAACAGGACAAGGACTGTTACCGTTCCTCACTCATAGGGTAAGATAAATACTGACTGTTGAATACAGTGCAGCATGTAATGGCTCTACCCTTATCATATCTTAACTGTTGCACTGTTGCTTTGGGCCATTTTAAGTATGAAACTTCTATTTCTCCAGGGCTAACTCCACTTTCCATCCAAAAATGAGGAAATAAAACAAATAGCCAAAAATAAACAAGGAAACAAACAGGTAGCCATACTTCCTCTTATGCCGCTATAAGAAGGATGTTTCCACCTTGCCTTCCCGGATAATGGTTCCTTTGAGAAAGCTTAGTTGAGACTAGCAAATACCTCATTAAGTAGATATCCTTCTGGGTTTTGCAACATTAAAGGCTGTAAAGTGATTTGTGACAAATTTGAGCAGCTAGAAATGTGGGAAACTTGAAGTCTGAAGCTTGCATGGACAACACTGACTTATAAACAAAAGACATAATTTTCACTCTCCTGACCCCTTATGACTTGAGTTTAAATAGTAATTCTGACCTTCCAGGTTCTTGATTTTGTTGTACATTCATCCTTAGCAATACAAAGCAAGGCAATGTGTATGAAACACCACATAAATTCAATTTCCTTGTCCAGTGTGCAGAAGAGTGTCCATACATGCCCCGAAGAAAGGTCCATCTATCTAGAATCCTTCACATGTCCAAGACTAACCAAAAAGGGGAAGTTTTGTGAAGAAAAGAAGAAAAAGATGTTGTCACTGCAATCTTGTGAAGCAGCCCTCCAACTTCCTGAAGTCTGTGCCTCAAGAACTCCTTGAATCCAAGGTTGTATCTTTATGAGATTAAATACAGATGCTGTCTCTTCTTTCTTTTTCCACGTTGTTGTTCTGCTTTGGTCAGGAAACTCATCAGTAACATATCTGAGCTCTGTTTCTATCAGCACTCTCCCCAAATGTCTTTCACAGCTCTGTGAGACTCTCAACATTTCATGAAAGGTTGGTATCTGCCTAAGGAAGACCCCCACAGCTTTCACGAGGTTTTGGAGCATGGGGACAAAGTGCAACTTCAGGTTTTACACCACAGCTTTTGGTGCCAGAACAATGCCTCAGTTAACTCTGCTAAAATAGCAGGACATGAGTCCATTATATCCATTTTAGTTGTTAAGTTTACTTTTTAGTAACTTTAGTAACTTTAGTAACTTCAGTTACTTTTTATCTGAAATACATTGGTATACGTGATGAATGAGCATGTTAAGAAAAGATAGATTTTCAGATAAGACTACATTTTAGCTCCCAGTATGAGGGAAGATAATTTGAATTCTATGATGCATGAATCAGTGCACTAGAGGCATACAAATGAAGAGAAAATTGGGTCAATCTCCCACCCTAAAATCAAGTTAAACAGCTAGACAAAGATGTATGTGAACAAATTGTTTAGCAACATTCATCCTTTTAAGGGTCTGCTTCATCATTTCATTGTGCCATCTTTGTCCTGGGACATCTGCTGAAACTGCAGTTTCAAAGGTGTTCCTGCTGCAAAAGCTTACAAGGCTCAACATGAGAGGGGGGAAAAAAAAAAGAACAAGAGGAAGTGGTAAATGAGAGAGAATTGTGTAGGTTAAAAAGTGTACATATAAGATGTTAAGAACTGCAGAGGTGAGTAAGTCCTAATTCCTCACAATGTGGTTGGAAGGCAGATATAGGTCCCACCAAATAGGTGAATGATGTTGATTTCATTTGACGCACTATTTTGCAAAATCTGGAGAGAAATGTGCTCCAGATTGTGCCTTTTTAAGGAGTAATCAACCTACAACTACATCTGGCTGGGGAACCACTGTATGACAGAAAAAAAATAGAACAAGATCAAAATTTTCAATCTTTAAAAAATCATATTTTTCATTAAATAAATCTAAACACAATATAATTTTTCAGATATGCTCAGTGTTGACTGAGAGGAGAGGAGAGGAGAGGAGAGGAGAGGAGAGGAGAGGAGAGGAGAGGAGAGGAGAGGAGAGGAGAGGAGAGGGGTTCAAACTCAAAAAGACCATTCTTAGGGATCCAAATACCAGGATATTTTATCTTACCCATATACAGACAGTAAATCAACTCTTCCTTTCTCATCTTTTTTATCTTGGTAGAATGTGAATGTAATTCTATATTACTATCATTCTTTACTAAAGTAACCTTCATGCTATAAAGAATGACTGGTTCCACAGATATTTTCTTTCCTTATATGGATGTCAGTACATTAATTCATTGATTTTCGAATAAAATGCACCAGCTTTTCAGAGGCTTCAGGACTTGGTTCCACTTCACTGACATTATCTTTGGCCTTGACCAGAAAAAAATTCCTCTAGATTCAGATGAAGTCAAATAAGATAATGTACATTTGTCTCATAAGTCTCATCCAATAGGTTTAAAATATATATTTTGAATGTTTTCTCTTTGGCAGGATATGATTTTTCACTGGTAAGAAATTAAGTATTGATACAAGTCAAACACTATTACATTTAACGTAAACTCTCAAGCACTTTTTTTCTTTTTTCTTTGCCTAAGAATACTGATCAATGTAGTAAGAAAGTAACTGATACTTAATGACATTATCTGAAAGCACAACACCATCAGAAAAATAGCATGGAAATAGCTATTTATCATTGTAAAGATTGTCTCCATTTTGCATATGGCACACAATAAAGATGTTTTTGTACGGAGCCTTGCACACAAAGATTTTTGACTTGTTCACAGTTACTATTTAACCAATAATTCATGGGTATAATAATGTTCCGCAGCTCAGTTTAACCTTTTGACATCTCCATTTGTGAAATATTTAGAACTAAAATTAATTGAACCACTCATTATTAATATTATCTATAATTTCATTCCCTGTCTCTTTAGCAAATTGTAAGTGAATCTGTCTTATTTTCTTTCAGTAAATGATTAGAATACAAGAATAATTTAGCCAGATCATTTTCATCCTAATTTGCACATCAAAATATTTACTGTTTGTGTTGGTTTTTTAGTTGTCGGTTATGTTAAATTTTCTCTGCTCTTTGACTACATAAATGAAATTTATGAAAGAGAATAATAACAAATAAGTGCATAATGGATAATGTGTATTGGATGCACATTTTCACACAGTGCAATAATATGTGCTAAAATGCATTAAGCTTTTGAAATCTGTGGACCTGTTCATAATAAATCACTTGCCTTGATAATCACAAAAAGCTAATGACCAACAGCAGGCAAATATAATACAGTACCTAAACTAAGAAGTGCTTTCATTTCTTAAAATGTATGCTAGTTTTTATGTTTATGTTTTGAAATGTTTTAACATTCTTGTAGCTTCAGAGCAATACAATCCATGAGTAACATTTGTAAACAGGTTGAAATCTGCTGTTGAAAGAGTCTATACAATTAGTTATATCACCTTTCAACAGTGCATGTTAATATTAACACATAAATGTGTTATGAGAAAGCCTGTCTTCTCAAGAGTGGCTGCAGAACATAGCTCTGTCATTAAGTGTGTCATAGGCAGATTTCTTGATAAGACTTACCTTGTCTGACTTTGGACTTCTATCTATGACCTAGCTGTCAAAACTTTTTTGTTTATTTGTTGGGTTTTAGTAGTTAATGGAGAGAAATAGCTATTTCCAGATAGCTATTCACATAACTTGTGTTAGAAACAACTGCCTTAGCAGATGGGAATCTCATCCTGCAAATGCCTATTTTTCTACTGACTGTAATAAAGGATCCAGCTAACTACCTGAGATACAGATGTCTACAGTCAGGTAGATGTCTGAATGTAGGAAATATAAATCTTACTCCTTTTGTTCTGGAAAATCATTTCACACGATTTCCCTGACTGATACTGGTTCTGTTCTAAGATGAGTCAAGTAATTCAGCTACAGACTTTGATGACCGTACAGGATCATTACCAGAATGAGGCAGGAGCGGAGCTCCACAGTCCTTAGAAATGGAAGGACTGGCAAGTTTGCAAATTTGCTGACAATCTGCACACTTAACCCTGAGTGTTAAGAACATCCGCAAGGTGATTCTCCATGTGTGAATGGGATAAGCAATGAGGATTTGCAAGAAGTATTGAATGCAAGGGAATAATAATAATAATAAAAGGCAGGACAAGAAAGATTTTCTGAATAGCTTCATTGCTTTGAGCACCCTATTTCACCTACAGTAGGAATATGGAGTTGGTGGGGAGCCGGCCATATGTATATGAGGCAAGTTATTCCCTTTCTATGCTCCTGCAGACCTTTTGTCTGACTCATAGGCAGCTTGCAGGATCTACCTTCTGTGCCATTGCTGGAGAGAGTTAGGAAATTATATCTGCAAAAGAATTGGCAGAGTGAAAGTCCTTAGAAAGAGCAGGAAAGCTCCTTAATTTCCATGGAGAAATTTTCTTAGGCAACCTTTGCAACTTATGTTTCACTTATGCTTTGATAAAATTTAATTATGAGATTTATCTCTGATGTTTGTCTGCTGTGAAATGTGATTTTCAGGTAATTCCGACTTACTGAAGGTATCCTGTATCCCTTCAAGGGCAGCAAACCTGCGTGTAAGACAGAAGGGTTTGTCTTTAAGATTTGCTAACTCAGCACAAGAGGAATGTGTTCTCTTCCAGTGAATCACAAAGTGTTGTCTGGAATTACAGTGCGCTGACCACATTCTCCTTGTAAGTCATATCAGAGAAGTGAAACACCTTTTAACTCCCAGAATCCCCCCTTGTTGTCTCTACACTGTTCAGCAGTCCAGTTCTCAGGAAACAGCAACAAAAAGTACCTCAATAACTGCATTTCTTACTGCTGGTTAAGTTATGGACATCAATATTTTAATCATAAATGTTTTCTGCCATTGGTAAGGGAACGTAGTTAAAAATAGCTAAAAGAACTGAGGTTTTAATTTAAATAATTTTACTTTCAACTGAAGAAAAAATGAAAAAAAAAAAGAAAACGGGGAAAAGAAAAGAACAATAACCCAACAACAAGCTTTGATGGAGTCACTTTAAAGTCTTCTTTGCCTGCCTCTCAGGAGAAATTTTAGGGAAGACTTCTCTCCTGAGAGGTGAAATGTTCTAGAGTGCGACCTGTACCTTATTTCCACATTTGGTCATGGTTTGTAAGTTAGTTTGTCATAGATAATTGAAAAAAAATTTGTACATGGTAATTAATTTTATTTAAGGATAGTCTAATCTGGTGCTCCATGAATAACACTAACAGTTTTATAAATGGGTGAATATGAATAATCCTAACATGGTCTTGTAAAAAAACAATATAAATATCAGAAAAGAAAATAATCGATGAATGATCTTACAGCAAGCAAATTAATGAATATTAATACCTTAAATATAAAATTAAATACCATGATTACTCTTTGTAGACCAATGTTAGCTCATATCTCTTCTCCCAGAGTGTAAGCTATTTGCTGATTACCAGAGAAAACTGTTACTGTTTGAAATTGCAACATTTCAATTTACCAGTGTAATCCTTACAAGAAAGTGTTAACGAAATCCCTTATCAGAGCCTTACAACCAAATCTAAACAATATATATTGGAGTTCTCACGATGTTTCCATCTGAACTGGGACCTGCTGCTTCTTGATCTGCCTTGCTCTAGAAAATGACTTTAAGGAGTTACAGAATACTGAGGATGAGGGCCAAGCGCAAGATCCTTCCTCGGTTTTATAATCCTCTCATTGTCAACCTTTCATTAGCTCAAAACTGGCATAGGCTGCCTTGTTAATACTTTTGGTTCCTGCGGAGTGATCTGCACTGACAAATGCTATAGCACTGTAATTCTCCTTAGCTTGGTACTTACACTGTCTTTTTCTTTGTGGTGAAATGTTCTCAGCAAAGATTTGAAATGTGGATTTTCAGTTAGTCTTTTATTCAGTCAGTTTTCTGAGATACTTCCTTGGCTTCATTGAGTTTTAACAGGAGTGAAATTCTATTTCAATTAAGTTCAGACACCCTTTATTATTCATATAAAAGTCTTTCTGTACTCAGTATAGGCTTTTCAGACTTAAATGATCCTTAAAGCGTGGGTTTGCATTTATATAGTAGAAGACATGGTCATTTTTCTTTAACAAATGAGGTCTTTGCTTTTTCAGTTGATGAGGAAGACCCAGAAAAGCAAAAGATACTAGCACTTAGATCATTCAGGTGGGAATGAATTGTTAAATTAAAAAATGTAAGCACTGGAATACCAACTTAGATTTCCTGGGGACTTTAAGCTTTCCAGTCTTGCCAATGTTGATTAAAACTGACAAATATTATGCAAGACCTTTTTAGAAAGGAATACAGAAGAAATATTTTTTAAATTATCATTATTATTATTATTATTATCATCATCATCATCATCATTATTTTGTGCATTCATATTGTGTAATGCTGATACTCTTGTATCTCAGAAGGGATAATATCAAAATAAAAGTTACAAGGAGGGAAAAAAATATTTAAAAATGCCCTCAGCTATACAGAATAGCTACCATTCAAGGAGTTACATAGGCAATTTGAAGGAGACAAATGAAAACCATGAATGTTATGATAAAAGTATATACAGTATAGTGTGACTATAAGAGCACCAAGCTGAACTGTGAACATGACAGGAAATCTTTTTCAAAGGGAAAATAATTAAACTGTGGAACTCATTGCAAGACTCTGCAGAGGCCAAAAATATAATTAAATTCAAGAATTGATTAACCACTTCCATGAAGGAAAAGTCCACGACGGGGTATTAAGCACAAACCAATGAATATGTGCTCTGGCTCCAGAGCACCCTCTCTTAAAAAATGCCAGACATCTGGAGATGAGCATAATTCTTTTTTTTCCTTGCTCATTTCCTATATTCAATCTCTAGCCATATACTACATTCTGCTGTCAGAAGTTAAGATACCGATCTACAGAGGATTTACTCTAGCTCGTTACATGGTCTGCCATGTTATTAATGAGCAGCACTGTACCCCAAAACAGTAATCCCTACACTTATTTCATTTCGATCAAGCTAAGGTGCTTGATCGAATAGAAATGTACTGGGAACACCTATGGATTTTGCCTCTGTGATAAAGATAAATGGAACATCACTTACTTCTTCAAAGATGCTGGCAGACAGGAACAATGTTCACTCTCATTCAGTAGATGCACTCTGAAAACTAGTTGTCCTGGGCATAGGAAATCTGCCTCTCATTGACTCTTCAGGTGGCGTGGAAAACTCAGATCTGAAGCTATCATTGGCAAGAGGAAATGCCATCACCACCAAGCTATAGGCTATTCTCTTAAGGAAGAGACAGAATGAGTCTCTTTTTCCTACAAGTTGCTCTACTTTGTCTGGCATTCTTCCATACCTTCTGTACTCAGAGCAAAGTCTAATCCACAGACATAAGTTAATGGCCCAGTGGTCAAGCTACTGATCGTGTGGAGCTTGCTGGGTCTATCTTCAAGCATTGCTAATATATTTTAGTCAACAGCTGATTAATGTTAAGTAAGCAATCATTAATTTGAACACAGGATAGAATCCTTTAGGATAGCTTTGAATGTATTGATTAAGATACTCTCTGTGAAAGGTTTGTTTGAATACTCTCACGAGGAGGAGGACACTCTGAATACTTAGAAATTTGGCTGGCTACTATCAGAAAGCTCTTCTGGGCTCTGAAACCTGATAAGAGGATGCTTTCTGTTTTGATACTTGGGTGACAGAAACTAGAAACTTCCTGGCATGTATTTGATTAGCCTGAACATCACCTTCCTGTAATAAGACACTCAATAAATTCATGTTATGATATTCTGCTATCATTATGGGAGTGATAATTACAAATATCTCTTAACTTCAGTTAAGATATGAACTACTTCATAATTAATATTAGAAGAAAGAAAAATAATAATCTTAGTGATTCTGCTTTCTGTCAGTACTGAAGATCCTTCCCTACAGCTTTTACAGATTCAGTTAATCTGTTTTATCTCAGACTTCCAGTGCATTCATACCAGTACAACTGCAATGTTTTCAGTAGAGCTATTATTTATCTATTTACCTAGAATGCAAGTGAGATCATAAAAATAAACTATATTTCCAGAAATTCCCATTAATATCTGGCAACTCTTCCTTTAATTTTAATTCCATTTTATTTTATTATATCTTTAAAACAGGATATATGTGCTTTTTCTTCATCTGCTCCTTCACTTTAATTTAGGGCATGGGGGAGGAAAAAAAATCATCTATAAAAAGACATCCTGATCTAATTGGTTTTGTCCATCTCTACTATTGATATTGACTATAGTGAATACTAGACATAATTATGACTCTAATTAAAATTGTACATAAATAAGCATTCTATATCGAAAGTCAAATTATAATAATGTGATTTTACTGAAGCAGGGCAAATACACAGTGCACTAAGTCTTTGCATGAATTATACATGAGACTTTATGGATGACTTACCCTAATTTGAACAACCCAAGAGAATAAAGAAAAATACTGTAACTAGATTTCGGGGGGGGGGGGACACAAGATTCAGATTAGTGATCACTCTTTTTAACACTGACATTCCTACTTTGTAACTATATGCTGAAGAAATGCCTCATAACAAAAGCTGTTTTTTCCCCTTGCATGTTAAATAAACCTTGGTGTCTTCTCTCACTTAATGCCCTTATTTTAATTTCTGTATGTTTATTCCCAGGTCTTTGTAATTTGCTTTGAGGAAAAGGCATTCTCTTTAATGGGACTCTGAAAAGGCATTGTGGAAATAAGAAATAAAATGTTTAAAAGCATGAATCCTGGAGATAAACACATGACATGTACAGATCTAAAAACTGTAGACCAACAAACAGAAATTGTTCTGACAGTTGCTTCACTGATAGGTATTTTGGCTTCAAAATGTAAAACATTAAGGACCACATATCCCAGATGCCAGCTTCTTCAGGTTAGGTTTGTACTTATATTTTTTAACTCAGTCTTCACATCTATTAGATGCAAGGTCAAAATCCCCCACTTTTTCACAGGCTTATTTGCCAACCCCTTATTTGAGAGTTGTCCAGGCAGATAATACATGGGGTGGCCCCATGAGA
Organism: Ciconia boyciana; assembly: GCF_034638445.1. Lineage (NCBI taxonomy): Eukaryota > Metazoa > Chordata > Aves > Ciconiiformes > Ciconiidae > Ciconia > Ciconia boyciana. The sequence goes on from NC_132935.1 coordinate 6,811,687, forward strand.
ACTGTCCCTTTCCCCCTGCAATTAGAGGGAGTGCTGGGTGTGGTCTTCCAAGAAATGCTAAAATCCCTTAGTTTTGTGAGGCATTTTAGCTTTTGTCATTCTCTCATTTCCATCCTCTCCAGACTGGGTAATTGTCTGGTGCTACAGCAGGAATGTGAACCCAGCATCTGCACTGCAGACAGCTGCAGTTGAATCCATAACTTGATTATTTACAGTCATGTGAAAGAGAATGAAGCTCAAGTTATAGATTCAAATACATAGGGACTAACATCACAGGAAGCAAGTCTGAGTATTCGAAGGAAGGCAGATATAGTGGAGAAATGGTAAATCAAGCAAAAGACCGGGCACTGAAGAGAACGGGACTAACTGATATAGCAGGGGGAAGTATAGGACTGGAAAATGGATCTCCCGCCTTTTTTTCTGGTGTGATCTTCACCTTTCTGCATCTGCTAGAAATTAGGTGGACCTTCAGATAATAGGGAATCTCTAGCAGTCTCTTGTAGAAGATCTTTTATGAAGAGCTAGTGATTTCAAGCAGAACCTGAATGTAGGTCATAGCTATGCAGATATCTGTATGTTAGCGTTAAGCGGCCACTATAATAACCTCACAGCTCTAGTATGCATGTTTGACTCTTGACTAATATGTAGTGAAGGTATGTGTCAAGTTGACCTGTGTGTATGCTGGTGACCCATATACAACTCCCTTGCCAACTCCTTCAGTGCCTTGGCATGCTAAGGGCCATCCACCTGCCTTCCACCTGTGAGACAAGACATAGTTTATGATCATGATTACAACAAAACTCATGTACAAGTGAGCAGATATCCCAGCCTATGCTGAACCTCAACACAGATGGGTTGCTGCACAGCATGCTGCGTAACCTGACAGAGAAGTCCATCCGGTGCTGACCATGTGAAGGGTTCCCAACATCCAAGGGACATAAACTTATATAATCTATCTCCTGTACCTTCTACCTCTTTTTAAATTCCACTCTTACCTGTATATCAGTGTCAAGCAGCTTTATTCCAGCCCTTAGTGTCTATAGCAGTACATGATAACATCTCAAATAGTAATAGAGTTTATGCATCTAATTTGCAAATAGTTTAGTGAAGTTTTGTAAAGAAATTTAGAGAAATAAACTGGGTCCATACTACCTATACTTTATTTAATTTACTAACTGAAATCCACTGGTCACCATGGAAACTGAGACCTCCTAGCTCTGATACAGACTTAAGTGTGGGTGTCTTGATCTCAAACTGAATGAGCAAAGCCAGCTATGAGAAAAGCTATGGAAGACTAGAAAGTGGAGTTGAGGAATCTGGGTGAGAAGAGAGGTTTCAGTAGGACACATTGGTCCAGAAAGCGAATTGTGAGAAGTGAACATGTAAGACCTCTATATGATCTTGTTACTATAAACAATTTGTGTGAATTCTGAAAGACTTCTGGATTGTCCAATTTGCATTACACAGCAAATCACCTAAATAACTGACAAAGACATATTGTAATTTCAGAAAGACAGCTGCTAGGGTCCTGAAGTGATAAGGAAATGCCAAAGTTTGTTCTCTCATGGAGAAAATGCCTTTTCAAAAGTTTTTATTTTGGTTAAAGAAATGAAAACCAGCAATTAAAGCAAATTTCTTTCACTATCTTCACTTTGACATCCTCGTTCCTACGGAGAATCTGAACAAAATAACTTTTTTCTTGTTTCTGCAGCCTTGCTAAGTAAATAAAAATACAGACTAAATCAAGAGAATGGTTATTTTTGCATGATTTCTAGTGTTTATGCTGTTTGGGAAGCTTACAATACTTCTGAGAGGACGTGAAAGCTAATAGAAACCATGTCTTAGTGGGTGGCACTAGGAGGCAGCTCTTCTGGACAGTAATGATAAATTTATCAGGCAGGCCTGTTCACAGATGTTGAAAGGAACCCTTAAAAGGGACAACACAGTCATCCCCCACTCCAAATAGTCATGCTGTAAAATCAAGCAGAGATCAAAGAGGATGAGCATAGTCAAAACCCTGGAAGATATTGCCATGGCGGGTGGGAAAGGAACAAAGCAAGATAAATATTTATCTAGCATAAAATCACATTGATCTTGAAATATTAGTATTGCTGAGCTTTAAAACATGAGAAACAGAAATGAGGAACTGGGGGAATAAAGCTAAAAATGTGTCAGCAGATATTTGGAGTAAGCAGAGGAATAAACAGATAGATTAGTAGAAAAGGGAAGAAAAATATTGGAAAAAGTGGTAGATGAAAAATATGTGTCATTCTCCAGCGGTTACCATCTTGAAGGGAGCCATCACTATGATAGATGTAAAATTTTCAGACAAAAGAAAAATACAAGAATTTATTGGGATTTCTTCCAAAGTGATTCTCAACATAATTACGCCTAGAAATTCTCAGCTACAGACAAATGATATCCTTTGAGAATTACTGAGTGTGAAAATGCAGTGCCTATTGTCACTACAAAAAGTAACTGAAAAAGGGGAATGACAAAGGAAAAGAAGGAAGCAGGGTGTTGATAATGGTTTAAAATAAGCTTATCTTAAATCCATCTAAGCATACATAAAGTAGAATGAAATGCATCTGTCCTCTTTTTAATGACAGGTTTTTAGATTAGAGAAACAACAGGTCCCAACATGCTCCTTAGACCTTCATCTTGAAATGAATAGCACAAAAAAAATAGCAACATGCATATATGTTGCAATAATAATAAAAATTAATGTCCGTATAGTAATTTTAGGATAATATTTTACATGAATTTTTGGGCTTAGTGTATTATTTTTCTATGTCAGTTTACAAGCTGCTGAAAAAAATGAATTATTTAAGCCTTTCAAACTAATACTGATCTCCATAAAGATGCATGGCCCATCTTTTCAGACTTTTTGGATGCAAAAAGTACCAGAAACCATAAAACAATTATTCTATGGAAGGCTCTTGTTGACTATTTATGTTCTCAGTATTGGGCCAAGGTTCTCACACCATCTCTTTAAATAAACTTCTGCACCCTATGTTAACTGATGTGCAATAGTGGTAGAATCCATCTTACCTATCTTGTAGGTGGATTCTGCATAGGCTTTTACATCCAAACAAGTTATCAAGACTCCCTAGATTCCTTGGTCAATGAAGAGAAATAGGCAACTATAGAGGATGCTTCATCCAATCTGTTGAAAATGTCTACCTCTGAATGAGATGGATCAGCTTGTATAAGTGCTAAGTCTTCCCCATTACCTGTCAGGGAGGGAATCTAGATAGCTAGTTCAGATATAGACATCTACACTGTATATCACTAAAGTTAGAAGAGATTTATTCCACCCTTGATGCCAATTGTGGGTTGAGGAGTGTACCACGACACAGCTCTCCATTGCAACATGCTGAAGGTCAGGTCTGAGCTTATGAACATGCAACACTTTTGAATGGAAGACCTATGTCTTGCAGGGTAAACAGCATTGATTTTGCTTACATCATCATCTACAGCACAGACTCTCTGTTCCTGCTCCAGAGGATCCTAAGTGGCAGCTGTTATATCATACAATTTACAAAATGCTTTCATACATTCCAGAGCTCTAAAAAATTCCAGTGAGGAATGGAAAACCTACTGACTTACAAAATATTTACAGGAGTTAAAACTGTACACCTCTGATATAGAAAAATCACCTCTTTTCCTGCTATTTTTCATGCTGAGATAAAGAGATTTTTTACTTAATTATCACATTACTTTAGACATATTTCATACGTTTTGAAAGTCTGAGGAGATATGTCTTGATCTCTGTTTGGTCCTGCAGCCCATAATCTTACTACTCAAAATCATGGAAAATTATTTTTATCTCTGTAGTTAAAGTATGTCTATCTTAACAACAATAGCAAATGCTTAGCATATTTCCCAGTGTCCCTTCCATCACCACATAAAAATATTTACTGGAACTTCACTAATTTTTCACCTTTCACATTAATAACTAGAAGCCTGCATGGGATAGAAAATTGTTGTCATATCAATGAATGACATACTTTACAATTAGGATAAGTGAGAAACTGAAAATCATGATAATAGCAGAAAAAAATCTGTACTTCATATTTCCATAGGGCATCACCCTTTGAAGCAACAATGACATATCTTTGGACTCAGAAAAAGAATATGGAACATTCTCTCTTTCTTTTTTTTATAGACAATTTAATTTATAATGAGGACTCAGTGAGCTTCCCTTCCTCTGTGCTGGATAATCTTTGCTCTTCAGTTCTTGTATAATTTCTGCTGAGCTTGATTTGCATTTTTTATATAGGCAAAATCTAAACTACATAAGGTCACTTTCTGCAGGTGTTGTAGGTGATATGTAAGAAAACCTTGGCATCTGCTTTGTAAGCCTTTTTTTGCATCCCCATGCATCCTTTTTGCAAGTCAAATTCTCAGTCTTAGAGGCAAGCATCATTAAGTTCTTATACCAGATATATAATGTAAAACTTTCTCAACTTAGGCAACCCAAAACTTCATCCAAATGTTGCAAGTATAGCTAGCTTTTTAAATATATTTTTCATTATAGGCTTATTCTACAGTCAGGACTGTATTTATTCTATCATTCATTAAAGCTGAGCAGACACTGAATGGCTGGAATGGAGTTTCAGTGTCAGATTATTAAAAGCAACTCTGAAATGAAGCCAAGATTCACTCTGAAAATTTTGAACTTACTTAAATTTTACTCTCATTCTGTCATTAGACAAGCCTAAAATTTCTGATCCTCCATCCCACCTCTTCTGTTCTTCCCAAAACCTAAAGATGGGAGAGCCAATGAGGAAATTAAGTGATAAATGAAAGTATTGATAAGACAAGCTGAATGTTCATAAGAGCTACCAATGGAAATATGAGCAAAAAAGTACTTAATGTTTTGTCGTTCCTTGGGTTTCCATGTGGAACAGGAAGAAACACCTCCTGTTATTTCACTGCAGGCTGGACATCCCCTTTACAAGAAGCTCTTTTCTCGATTTACTTCATTAGGCAAAATGAAGAACAAGTTTTTCCTAAGTCATGGAATTGCAGAAAAATTTATTTGTTATTAAGTCATTTTTAAGAGCATTAAGACACACCCAACTGTACAGCAAATATGGCAATTGTATACCTCTTGTATATAACTGGAAAACTTTTTAATTTTCACTGCAAACCTCCAAGAGGTTTATCAAGTTTCACTGAGCATCCAAGAACATGGAAAATGAGCTGTTATTCCTCCTGAAGTATTGCAACTGGTTTGCTGAAGAAAAATGGTTCTTCTAGTTGAAAATTATACTTCTGAAATGATGAAAGCCCAAAACCAAACAAAATTTGAGACATAACAATTGCATTCAGGCAATAATCTTAAAGTGCAAAGGGCTTCATGCCCTAAGAATGAATGACTCACTGTAGAATATAATTGATTTATCAGAAGAAAAACTTGATGCGTACACCCTGTGCCCAATGGGGTGCAGAAAAGGCAAGTCAAATGATGCCGCAGTGATCACAGGGATTTTTCCTTCCTCTTTCCACTGTGTTCATGTTGTGGATGGGTCTTACCATGGTTATAGTTTCCACATTATTATTTTTCAAAATTTCATATAACTTACTTTTATCAGTAAAAATGCTGTAATGAAAAAAGGGTGGAATAAATTCTATGTCAAGACTAAAATGAGTAACATTGACATGTTTCCACAGGAGGAATGAGTGAGAAGTATATCAGGAAATAATAGCAAAATAAACATACAGGAATTCCTCCAAACTTAAAAAGGAAGGGCTATGTTCATCCTTCTTACATTTTGAAATTCAGCTAAAGTGCTTAAATTGAGGGTGTGCACACCGTAAGGTTCTCTCTATGGTCAGCAGAGAAGATAGCACACTTCTACAGCCTGTTTCAACCCCCGCAATATGTGACATCATTACTCAAGTGGGAACCCGAGGCTGGTAGTTGCCTACACAACAATGAATGAACTGCCTATTTCTACACTCCCAATGAAGGTAAGTTTTTAACTTACTACTAGCAGCCTGCCACCATTTTAAGGAGTATCTTAAGTGGACAAGAGAGAAACAGGAACACACCTGTTTTCTGGGCACCAAGACATATCTCTGTGTGAACGGTAAAATCAACTGTATTAAAATGCTGCAGGACTGTCATATTACTATGAAGTCCTTACCAGCAACATATTCTCCCAAGGATGAATAGTGTTCTTGTTTAGGCACCTCATTTTGACATCTTAAATTAAATAAAATATATTTATTACTGTACTTACAACAAGGGATTTGTTAAGAAACGTGCTTAATTTTAATAGTCAATGATTTTGCATGACTGCATCCTGCCTTATCCTTACCAAACTTTATTGTCCTGCAATAAACAAATATGTTGAATTTAGGAAAAGTGAGTAAGGAAACCGCCCCTGTCAAACTATTATTTCCTTTTGCCTCAGGTTGACAAGAAATGGAAGGACAGCATGAATTGTGATGCACCACCACTAAATCTTGTTTATTATGAAGTAGCAGCATAGTGAGGGATGCTCACCACCCTTGCTTTAAAGATGATAGAGGGATATTTCCTTTCCTCATCAACTTAGCCTAAAGCAAAGAACAGCAAGTTTAAGATTCTTTTAAAAGAGGCAGTGCTGAAGGACTAAAAGCAATGAACCAAATGAAGTGAGCCCAGAGAAGGGTGTTGTACTAATTTGAACTATTTCAATTCATTTCATTACCATGACAATTTTTTTCCATTTTATTCCATATTTTCCCTCTTTCCGAAAAAAGTTAAACTCCCTGCTGGTAGTTTTTCATGTCATGAATAAATATTTTTATTGCTATTAGTTAACTATTAATGTTCAAAGCACACCAGATGATATAAAAATGTTCAGGAATAATCCTGCTTAAGAGAGCTTAAAGAAATACTTGTACATCTAGGAATCTAGCAGATACTTCAGTCTAAATAAGGACTTCCCACTGCCAGAAATTCAGAATGTTTTAAATAGTTTAAAATACCACTGGTTTCCTTTTATTGGTGGTTGTGGAAGGCTCATGTTAAACATTTAACTGTTTAACCTAACAGGTCAACCTGTCCCTTACAAATCACTTGTCTGGGGAGGAACATCAGATTCCATCAGATTCTATCAGATGACAGAATATTTCATCGTCTGCTTCATAAAACAAAAATAAACCTCATCAAAATAAGGGGGAAACATTCAAGTTCAGTCTCGGGTGCACTAATGATAAAGGCAAATGGAGAAGGGCTGGAATTTCTTTAGGCTCAATTTATGCCTTAAGCACATTAACAAGACTGTGCTGTTCTACCCCTTGTTTTCTTTTCTTTTTTTTTTCCTTTTTTTTCTTTTTTTTTCCCCTCCATTTTCATTTTCCTTATACACAATTATCTAACTTTGTGTGTCTCAACCTCATTAAGCTTGGATTTGAGCTAAGTGTCTTGAGAAATATAGCAGCTTAGAATTAATGATGGCATATTGCTTAAAAAAGCAGACATATTGTTAATGATGACATATTGCTGAAAGTGAACAGCAGTTCACAAGATGGATGGAAGCTTGAAATCAATGGCAGAGCTTCTATGATTTGAAAGGGGCAAGTTCAGTCCTGCACAGGTCCACTCTAAACTGCTCTGTGCAGCTTCTCTTCTGCTATCATATCTGATGTGCATCATTACTTTTCTGATGCTGCAGTTCAGCATCTAATAGGGCATTCTGATAAGCATCAAGAATTACAAAGAAATATATCTTTCTCCATTTCCTTCCAACTGATGTATAAGACTTTGGCATATGGGAAAGAAGGGTGAGGAACCAGTATTCAGTATCTAAGTATTTTTATACTACCCATGGTACTTTAAGGATAATAAATATTTTGTTAAGAGTAAAGAAAGGGAAGGTTAGTGTTGAGTGAGGAGAAACAAAAATGAACAGAAGATTTAATCCTACTACATTTAGGAAGGCATGTTTTGTTGCTTAAAGAAATAAAAAAAAAAGTAAAAAAAGAAAGATTATTTTTCAGTATGTACTCTCTCAGCATAGAAAACATCTTGACACAAGGATCATTTGTTCTCCCATCCTGGTAAGTGCTAAAGGGGGGTATGTAGTAAAATCCCATATGTCTCTGCAAGACAAATATCCTCAGACCTTCAAACTCCACTCTTTCAATAGCAATCTGTATTATCTACTGATTTTCTAAGGTGAGTAAGTTGCTTTACTGGCTGACTGGTCATCAGGCAGTCTTCTGAGATTTTGCATCTCACCGTGCTGGAGAAAAATGAAGAGAGTCATGTCAGTTCTTGACAGAGGATGCCTTTCTCTTTCGTATGAGAATAGCTGTTGAGATTATTTAATGGAAGTGGTTGAGTCTCCACCACTTTTCTGTGTATTTTCACCCAAATGACATCAGCAAGACATTGCATTATATCCTGTGGCTTAATCAAATGGAGTGTCTGTTATGTCAAGGAACTCTACACTGCCTTCCATTATATAATATAGCCATGCTCAAATAAATCTTTAAAAAATGGTTAAACACTGTCCAAGTCTGCACAAAAACCTTAATTTTATTTTTGACATAAAGATGTGTGCATCTTAAAATTTTCTCCTTTGAGCATATCCAAAAGTGTCTGGACTTGAAAGAACAGAAGAGCTCAAAATCTATCTCATTTCCAATGCTGAATCGATATAATAAGTCATAAAAGTTAGATTTCTTCCTGAGTCCCTTGATGGATTTAACCAGTTAGGATCTCTGATTTAACAACACAAACTGTCAAAGTTGAGGTCTTTACAGATGTACTAGAGCAACAGACTTCTTATTTTCATTATATTTTCCTTAATAAGATGATCCCTAGAGGAAGAGAATGATCAAACAATGGAGATGACTTCTTCTTTGGAACAGCTTGGAGATTTAACTCAATTATGGCTTTAGCTAAAATATAAAAACTATCTTCAAAGGAGAAAAGACAAAAAGACTGACTTCCCATGATGTCTCCCTTAAGCACTAAGGTAGGATGTCATGTTCCCCACTGCAGTCTTTCTGGTCCACTCATCTCATTACAATGTCTTGCTGTAAGAGGACATATGTGGCAGGTGAGTGGTTGCAGCTTGTTTCCAACTTGCTGGATTAATGTTCTGAAAGTTGTTATAAGAAATATGTTTGACGATTATGAGAGCTTTGACTTACTTCATGTTTGTGTTTATATTCCTTCTTAGCTCCATCACCAAGGTGCAAGCTCCTCCTCCTTTCTCTTCCGTTCTCCATCATGTTTTTCAGCCCTCCCGAAGGCAAATGGATATCTCTGTCTCCTTGTGCTACCTGTATATTTCCAGTATATCCTCAGCTCATTCGCAGTACCAACTCAGAACTGTGCTTTCTGGAGCTTGACTATGTATTACATTATGGGATCGTTTGTGTGGGAATAATAATCATTGAGCTGCTAGCCAAGTGGGGAAAAACAAATGAAAAAGAATTCAAATATTTAGTTGAAAATGCTTTTAGTTGAAAATCTAATTTTTACCTGAATGTGGTCCTATTATGGGCTTTCTCAACAATCTAGACACTCTGTCATGAAACCTGTAGGAATTTAGGAGCTTGGAGATGTTTGGTTTGGAACTTATCAATTAATCAAAGACATAAGATCAGACAGACAGAAAATGGCTGGACAGGCAGATGGACAATGTGATTCCATAAAATCTGCTTCCTCGGAAAACCATGATAAATCATAGCTGTGCCTGGATATTTGTTGTCTGACTTTAGGAACCTTAACAGTCAGCATGCTGGTTGTTATGTCTCGCTTTGGGATGTCTAGCTCTGTAAATGCATTGTAAGGGGAGTCTAGTTCAATGTCGGGCTTCAAGTACCTCAAAGTTGGTTATTGTAGCATACTGAATTCTTTGTCTTGTTACTTAATCTAAAATAGCTCAACATTACTTCACTCAAACTCTTAAAACAAAAGAAATAACTCTGAGACCTTTTATCTTATATTTTGACTCCCAAAATTAGAAGTTTAAGGCCCATATCCTTCATTTTTTGATGTTAATTGAAAGGATATCACCTTTACACCACCCTTGACCTAAAGAAAATATAAATATTCTGTTAACAGAATGTACAAGATGCTTGAAAAGCAAATAAAACTTTATAACTCCAACAGCCTAAATGATTTTGAACTGTCTGGTTAACTAAATTTAACAAAAATAAATACCCAGTAGTATCTTTTGAAAATTTTGATGAGGAGCTTAGACTACACCTATGCTAGTAAATTAAATTGGGCAAAGGAATTCAGCTAAGCACTGGATCTTGATCACCTATGTAGTTAAATACCCAGAATGTTCTTTGCATGGTTTTGGCTCTTGCCAACTAACAGTCTCCTAAATCTCTTTTCAAAATATAGTTAGTGACTTAGCACAGACCACAGACCTTTTCAGATAGTTATTTACTTTTTCTGTGGTCCTACTGTGAGGCTGACTTTAATATTGTATACTATCAACATTTAATATTGTGTAGTATTGTATACACAGACTGTTATATTTAAGCTGGCCTAAGTGCCAGAGGAGCAGTCTTGTCCATGTTTTGTAGAGAATATACACAGCATAGAAGACACAAAGTGGAAGACTGGATTAGTACGGTCAGAAGAGATCACTTAGAGCTTGAGCAAAAACAGAATTTGAAGCAGAAAGGGCATCATGAAATATGTAGGGAAAATAAAGAGGAAGCCAGAAATTCTAAAGAGAGCAGTAAGTGGCAAGAAAGAAGTGGGAGGGAATGAGAACACTAGAATTAGCAGGGTAGGACAAAACCACTCAGAGACCTGACAGGGAGCTTGAACTTTATTTGAAAGATTGCATGTACTTTTTGTATCATTGAACATTATTTTTGTTTCACAGCTACTATGTTGCTTGACTAACAGAAACATAATTAAATCAAAACAACCAAAGTGGAAAAGAAAAGAATTGAAAACCTGAGATTTTAAAATAACACATTCTTTTTTCCAAACCTAATTTTACTGTTTATGAACAATTCTTTTTTGCGTTAGTAGCCTGTGGTTACTTAATGTATAGTGTTGTCCTGTTAATGAAAAGGGTCAGCAACCCCAGCTAAAATCCACCCACTCTGTCAAGTGCACATACCTCTAATTCCCTTTCCCAAGTTCCCATTTGCCTCTTAAAAGGCCATTAGTGCACAGGGAGAATGGTAGTCTAGCTGAGAGTGGAGAATAGAAGCAATTATTACAATTACAAGCATCTTAGGCTTCAAGGTTTTTCATGTGATATCAAACTTTTGTTGAGAAATTAAGGGGAAATTAGGTAAAGGCATGATTTGGCTGAACATTATGAAAAATTAACAAGATTTACCAGTTCACAGAACAGCACCTTTAGGGACATGGAAGGAATCCCACTGTAAGGAATGTCTTAATCTAGACAGGGACATTTTTTTTCCTGCACATTAAACACTTTCAAAATTATAGTAAAAATCCTGTCTTCTTTCTGCTTATCCCCTTACTTTGATAAGATCTTCCAGCTAAAATATATAAAGACACTATGTTCTTCAAAGTCCTGCTTCCAAGACCTGGCTGCACTTGTGACAGTGGAACATCCTCTGAGGCCATTGGTATGCCTTGGACCACCTGTGACAGCTAACAAATTTTAAATCACAAATGTGTATTATTGTATGCGCCACCCTATCTAGTACACTTCTAGTACTATTTTGCACACTAGGAATAGTGCAAGATGGTATTAGAAATAACAATGGATAGGAACAGCTGCTTTGTCACTGTTACCTACTGTGCTCTGAAGGGAATGCTCTGTACTGTGTACCCAAATTACTCTTTTCCGCTCCTCATTTCTGTATGAAGTTAATACTCTTACCTGTGTCTCTGTATTTCAGTCAAGATCTAGAATATAGAAGAGAAAAACAAAGTCTGTGAAAATCCAGATAGACAGGACAAACTGTTTTTTGAAAGAGTCTGGTGATTTCTTCTGGCATTGAAAACAACAATGAAGTTTCCATTGACTTCTCTATGGGTGCAAATGTGTTTCTTTGTGTCATTCTCTGCCTCTTTCCCTTCATTCATATGCATGAATGTCATCCATATTCATATTTTATTGAGTACTTTATGTCACAGAGAGCATGTCTGCATCTACAATCCTATTGCATTGGTCCTACTGTGAAGACATTTTCTGCCTTTCAAAAATATAATAAAAATCACTGTCAGCTTACGCTCAATCACAAATTATGCAAGCATGTCATGGTGTGACTGGAAATAATCCTTGTGGTTTCACTGAACAAATTGCTGCACTTTTGTGTGCAGCACAAGTACTTCTTCTTCTAAGTACACTTCTTCTACACCCTTCTAAGTACACCTCCTCTCAGGCCTCACAGAATTTATTTACCCCAGGTACTCCCATCCCCTATGCAGCTAGACCTAGGAAACTAGTGTTTCCTTGTTCCCACCTATCAGTGTGCTACTGTGTTTATCTACTAACATGAGTGGCATTGTGTTAGTAGGAGCAGCAGCACAGTTGCAGTGGCAGGAGCTGTGACAGAAGAACCAGGAGAAACCTGTCTCAAGGCTTTGATCCCAACCTGTTCAAAGGAACTGCCAAGGACTTATACTAGCAGCTCAAAATGATCTGTCTCCTGCTTGGGGAGGTGAGGTAGTTCATTATGAATCCTTACTAAGTTCATCTCGATAGTCATGAATCATGCTGAAACACCAGAGTCTTTTTCCCCTGTTAGCAGTTCAGCTTTAACCTTAATCTTGGTTTTCCACCTATTCTGTGAACAGCATTCAACAATTTGGGTGGCATTAACTGCATCGGTGGCAGATGTGTATCAAGAAATAGTGGTTTAACTGAGAAGAGGGCTAGTTCTCCTACCATCAGCTGGTGTTGAGAACTGAGAGCTGCCAAAACAAAATAAGGCTTATAATCAGCAGCCATAAAAAGTATTGATGCACAATAGTCATCTCAGATAATAAGCATCAGAGCTGGACAGATCGCATATTGCACTGTCATTATCCTGTGGTCTCTGCAGACATGTCCATACCTCTATCAAAAGGAACAACTGCTGCTCTTCTGGGCATATCTCACCTGTCTATCTTCACTCTTCAGAGTTATTAATGTAGTTACTTCTATTTTTATGATGCCTTTTAAAACCCATATCAAACTTGGAAATGCCCTGTCTGTACAGCTATCAGTGTCCTAGATAGGTCATTTATAGCAGAGACATGCACAGTTATCTCTCCATTAGTTGTTTTTCTTTCCATCACTGAAACAGCTGAGGACTTCTAAATCAAAAAAAGCTCAAGACAGTGGTTTTAGAATAGGTTCCAGGGTGGCATATGAGCTTGCACCAGATGTTCCCAACCTTTATTGGAGGAGAAGCTGTATTACCAACTTCAGTGACATCTTGACAGGGCCCCTGGGAAAGGGGGAGCACTGCTGTACATTTTAGAATATCACTGTTGCTGTTGTGCCCCTGGAGAAGAGCAGAAAGAAAAGGAAAATGGGAGGAAAGCACTCTGAATGGCAGAGACAAAGTCACCTAAGACCTGTCACTATTGAATATGCTTACCCATGTTTCTCAGCATGTCCAGGCATATTTTCTAGCCCTTGTAAGCTAGGCTGCCCATATGTTCCCAAACAATCATTTTAAAATACAAGTTTACTTACTAGACAAGATTCCCCAGTCTCTCTGATATCTCTCACTGTTTGCTTCATTTAAAATGACATTTAATTAAATGAACAAGGACAGACTTTGTTTCTCCATGGGAGTGGGGGTATATGCAATATCTTGATGAGTTGTTAAAAAGAAAGAAAAAAAGAAAGAGGAGTGGTCAGAAGATAATTACTTTTTATGCCTTTTCAGACGTGAGTTCCTCTTCCAGACAACAATGTTGAAGTAACGTTATTAAAAGACATTTGTTTTAACCATGACTTTGCTACTAGCATAGAAATTTACAGAGGCAAAAGAAACTTCCATTCAACCCTTGCCAATTTTGTCTTAACAAAATAGATTTTTTTTTTCAATATTTTTATCTTGCAAGGCACCACTTGTAGGTCATACAGTCTAACCCCCAGCTCAAAGCAGGGGCAGCTAAAGCAGGTTGCTCAGGGCCATGTCCAGGTGGGTTTGAATATCTTCAGAGATGGAGACTCCATAGCCTCCCTGGACAATCTGTTCCAGTGTTTGACCACTCATGCAGTAAAAAGTTTTTTCTTATGTTTAAACACTATTTCCTGTATGTCATTTTGTGTCCATTACCTCTTGTCCTCTTACTGGTTGTCACCGAGAAGTGTGGCTCCATTTTCTTTACTCCCCCCATTAGGTATTTGTACATGTTGAAAAGATCTTCCTGATCCTTCTCTTCTCCAGCCTCAAAAATCACAGCAAAAATACTATTTATGGAAAGGAAAATCTATTTAGGGTGATATAATATATTTTATACTCAAATCTCATAAAAGGCTTAATTAACAGCTAATTATCAATTAACAATTAATAATCAAAGGCTTCTCTGCATGCTTTTAGCATACAGCTGAAGAGAAACTACTTCACTGTTTTTGAATACATTCAGCTAAGCACATACCAAGTATATTTTAGTCTGTGCCTTATTTCTGGCAAGACATTGAAAAAAAGAAAAATATTTTTATTTCAGTACATGAAGTTGAAGGTGCCTTTTCATTTACTCTTCACTTGATGTTGTTTTTAGTCCAGCAATTACATAATATTTTAAATACTAACAAGAGTAGATGAAGCACTTTTTCATTAACAACTAGTTCCATACAGTTAAACTACGTGTAGATAAAATCACAAATCAGTCTAAGATTTAAGAATTTGGTTGCTCTGAATAGCTGAGAAGAACATTTAGATCTAATTTTTTATTTTGCCCTTAATCTAAATTCCTTAAGAGAAAGAAGCAACAAGGACCTTCTTTTTGCAATGAAAAATATAGTGGGCACAATACATTTAAATTAAACTGTATTCCCAGCTACATCTGTGGAAATCAGACCTTACTGTAATAACATCAAGGAGATTAATATATGTTTGCATCAGCTGAAAGGATAGAAATTGTTTTCTAATAAAATTGAGGAGCTGCCACTGAGATTGGGGCTAACTACAATATTCAGTTCAGGTCCAGCAGGAGCTATGGTCCTTGCATTGCATTACTTATTTAGATTACATGTGATATTTCCTTGAATTGTTCCATACAATAGTCTGGCCTTTCTGTTGGTCTCCTACAATAACAGCTGAGACAGAGCAACCCATTTTGGAAGCTCTAGATAGAAAGCAGAACAAGGAGAAATTTAAAATTTGAGTAAACCCTAGAAGAATTCCAGCTGCAGTTCAAGAAAGCTGAGTTATTTTAAATCTGAACACTTAAACCATGAACCTCTTGCTAGAAGCTGTAGCTTCTGGCTAGAAGGACAGTAGAGTAGGTCCAAAATAACGTTTCGTTGATCTTATTACACTTTAAAAACCCGCACGTCCTTCCTGGATGGAGCATGCACATTCAGTCCTGAATTCATACTATTTTGTGCCATAATTTAGAATCAGCTCTGTGTATCTGTACTAAAAAGCAGGCTAATTACCTGCTTGCAACAATACACCTTCCAGTTATTCTTCAGTCCTTTTAAGAAATAGAGAGATACTCTTTATATTTACATTTAAGTCTTCATTTTTAAAGAAAGGAAGAGTTTGAGGGAATTAATTTAAAGGGAAAATCCATGCAAATTAAGCAATAGAGCAAAGCATATCACCAGAAGCAAATTGTCATTGCATATTCCCTTTTGACTGTGCAAGGAGAATGCCATGCTGAGGCTTCACCATTCAGACAGTGTGTGCAAAAACAGACAGTAAGCAGCAGGCCTGTAGTGTGTTGCTGGAGGAGTGTTTTTTTTCTACAAAGAAAAGCTGAAAATAACTCAGTGATGCCCCACAGTCAGTTTAGTTTATTGCTTTAGGGGAGTATTTAAGCTTGACACAAATGAAACAGTCAGATTTGGTTGATCTGAATTGGTTTCCAAACTTCTTTTTTTTAATCTTCTTTCTTCCTTTTTTCTTTTTTCGTCATAGAAATGGTCAAACCTGTTTAAACAACTATCCTTTTGAACAGTCACTGGACCTTGAAATCTAAAAAAGTTGTCCACTAGAGTCCTTCAGCTAAGGAAACATAAAGGGAAGGAATCCATTGATTAATGCTAGATTAGATCTGTACTGCAGATACACATAAAGCTGAGCATAAACAGTTAAATGGCTTTCCACAGAACTGGGCTATTGCATTCCATTCCAATAAATGCAAAACTTCTCATGGATTGTAATAGCAAAATGTTCTGTCTCATAATAAGCAATGGAAAGGCCAAGGTTGAAATTCAGTTAGCTTGGCCATTCCATTCCATTTTCCAATATATAATATAATATAATATAATATAATCTATACAGTATACATTGTATACTATACACTATATACTATATACTGTATAATAGTAATATATATGTATGTATAAAAGTAAATCTACATGTCTATAAACATACACACACCATTTATATGCTTATATACATATAAATAGACATACCCCATTTTTTTCCTTAATAATGTTCATTGTTGATCAAAACAATTTTGATAAGACGGCAGGATGGCTGCTGCTGTGGTGGGTAAGCAATTCCCAGGGAAGATGGTGAACCATATAAGCTTCTGATACTGAGGAACTGGGACCTTCAGGGTCAGATGAACTTAACCTGTTGCTGAGCAACTGGGAGAAAGTGTGATCCCTTTCAGGGGAGAATGTGAGTACTACCTGCGTGGCAATGCATAGACAAAGTAAAGAATGGAGAAAATAAGTGGGTCCTGAAGCTGAGTGGAACAAATCTGGAGTGGAGTGTATCAGTCAGCAGTAAACACTGAAACGTGCAGGCAAGCAGGTTGAGAGAACTGATAAATATTGCTAGTGAGGATGTTGAGCTGTACATGTAGCTTGCCCGTGTGAAGAGAACAAGGTTCTTGGCTGATACTAACAAATACTAAACACTGATCAAATATATTTCACTTTTCAAAAGTCATTACAGGTGTATCTTTTCTCTTCTGAGAAGTTACTGACCTAAGACATGAGCCAGCTGGGATCAGTCTATTCCTGAACAGCTTCCTTCAAAGTCCAGTGATACTAATGCCAGTTGACCTAAGCCATTGGTTTGGATGAAGCCTTTGGATGGAAACATCAGAGTTTACTTGTCACAGCCAATTTTAATTGTAGTCTTCACAGGTGATCATGAATGTCAGAAAAATCCATAAGCTAGAAAAAATAAATGTTTCTTGGAACTTCAGGAATATCAACTCAGTTGCCTACTTACAGGCACTTAGTGCAAAATTAGTTGCCATACTATATCTGAAGCATCCGTGTGGGTTCTGCAAGATATGAGATAGGATCCATTGGAGACATATCTCCTTCTGGAGCAGTGGTTGGAAGGTAGGTGGATATGTTAGGGCAGCTCCAAGGGTACCATATGCCGGCGTTCAGGCAAGTCCACCTTGCCTCTTTTGTAGAGATACACAGTTACTTTGAACATTTTGATGAAAAACTTTGCTAGAAATACTTTGCATTTTTTGACCAGTTCTGACTGTGCCTTTAACAAACTGATTTCTTCAGTACTATTTATCATTGCCTACTGATTAATGACCTCATACCAAGTCTTGCTTTAATTAATACTTGTGGAATATACCGCAAATGGAAGCATCTAAAACCACACAGAGTGATAAATAGAATGGATAATTGCCACCTGATTTCTCACTCCAGCAGATTAATTCAAGGAATTGAAAGTACTGTCTTCACAAAGAAGGAAGGCTGACCTAATGAATAATTTTTTTTTTCTTATATTCAAGAGTCTGGGACTCAAGTCCTGGTCTACGTCAATCTCTCTTTCATGAACATGTCAATCATCCTCTTTATTCTTCAGCTTTCCAGCTACAAAGATGACTAGATTTACTTTACTTTAAGAGGATGAATATGCTAAAGACTGAGAGGTCTCAGATACCACAGTAATGATGAGACATGAGTTCTTACACAAAGTCTATTTTGTCTCCATTAGGATGAAGGTATGCATTTTATTCTGGTTATAAAAAAAAAAGTAAACTTAAAATTGTCTGCTGTATTGACTGCATCTGTCTCAGACAGTTGTTACTAGTGTTTTGGTCTCATGAACATTTCCAGGACTGTTTTGATCAAAATGAGTCCTGTTAGGGAATTCACTCTGCTCAGAACTAGTGGTGCTCTCTGTGGCTGCAGTGCATGAGGCACATTAAAAAGCAGGACAACTACAGACAGAAAGTGGCAACAAGTTGCTGAGGCAAGTTGGAAATGATATCTTTTCATTAGGCCAGTGATTGCCATAAAGGGACATACTGGTCTACCCTGAATATTTTTTCTATCTGGCAATGACATAATGAATTACAACATTTCCTCTTACTTATGTACAAAGTGTTTGGAAACCTGACTCTAAACCCACTTTCTTTTCAATATTTCAGTTTTTCCTTGTTTCATTTTTTTCCCTTCTTCTCTTTTCTGTTTAAACCAACATGATTAGAACATGCTCCGTATATATTTAATCCATATATTTACATATAATACTTACTCTTCACTGAATGAAGAATGCCTTAATCCATGACCAATTTTTTTGCCTGTTAAAGAATCAAATGTATAAATGCTGTTTAATTAAATAACTTTAATTGATGATTGATACAGCTACTAAAGGTATTCTCCCATATACAGTTAAGAAGTGGAGGAAATAGAAAATGAAAATTGTACATTTCATAAGAAAAACAAAACTAAAAAAGTTGTTAATTTTGATCTGAGATAGCATTTGTGCCCTGCAATCATACAGTTAATTCTGTTCAGTTGATGGCAGACTTCATCAACTCCAAAAAGCCCCACTCACTATTACATTTACCTAAATCCAGAGATGAAAAATTGAGTAAAGACCCTCATAAAAGGGGATTTAAAACTGGATTCTTAATCTTCTAAAAGACTTCGTGTGCATAAGGCTGGATGCACCTTTGCCTTTGTCTGTTGTACAAACCTATATATATACACACAGGCTTATACTTTGCTTCATTATGAAATGCAACACTTATGAATATTGTTCGTTAATGATTTCTGATGGATTTAATGAATGGAAATAATTAACTTCTGACTTTTTTCTTGTAGACTCACCTGCTTTCTAAAGACCTAAGTCTTTCCCGTTGCTCCCTATTTTATGGAACAAGACCATTTTCTAGCCCATTTCTTGATTCTAAAATTACTTAGACTGGTTATTATATACAGGATTGTGAAAAAAATCTCCAGGGAGTTATAAAAAAAAAAAAAATTTGATTGAGTGGCTATAACAGAGGCCAAGGAAAATTTCAGTTAATCAGAGAAAGGTAACACATGTAAGAAGAACTCTTTAACCCTAATACACATTAATTGATTCTCAAAAAACCAAAATAACTATGTTTTTCTGCTGGAGAAAAGCTAGCACTCCCAGTTGATTAGCTTACGAAAAGCAATCTTTTTTATTGGCAGCTCAGCTCAATTAAGGAAGGAGAAAGTTAAGGTGTTGAAATTATGAACAGAAAATGTTACTAACATGTTCTAATCCTATTATCAAAAGCAACCATATTACAATATGCGTCTGCATGCACACACTGCTAAAGGGAATTATACCACCTGAAAACAGATAACACTTAACAACATCAGATATAAGACAGGAGGTTCACCTTGGGTTTTGTTTTTACATTGAATAAGCTCTATCTGCAGCTGTTAGGCTACTTCACCCCATGTAATTCTAAACACTTACACAAGACTGTTAGCTCAGACAATTTAGGGTGTATGCTAGTATCTGGTACTGTTTGAAGTGCCTTGGTATACCTTACTTGACCACCAACCAAGAGGTCAGATCCTTCATAGGTTCCGTGTCAAATTAGTTGCATTTCTGCAGGTATTTTGGATATCAGAGAGCATCTTTGATGGTTTTAGAAGCCCATGTGTAAGCACCTGAATCAAACCACCTGGCTCCTTTTATATTCAGTCAAAAGAAACAGACACCTCAGAATGGTAGCTAGGATCTGAATGATGGTCTACAAGTGCCCATGCCTCTTCAGTGAGTTTGACTTAAAAAATAAAGGTGGGAGATGCCTCTGGCTAAAGATGGATGTGTACTATGAAGATCTACAGCTGGACAGACCACTCTTGGCTTCCTTTGTAGTCAGTAGAGAGTTAATTCTTACAGCCATTGGTATTTGAGATGCAATTCTTGCCCTAATGTTTACTTTTGTTTAAAGGAATTATATCTAAACTCCAATGGCTGTTGACAAGATCTACACTAGCTACAATGGCAGCCTCCATAATTGACTCAAATGAAGACAATCTACGTTATAGATGCTTAAGGAGTAATTTAATTTCCTGAATAAAAAAGTTTCTACTGTATCTGAGGTGCCAAAAATATATGAAGCATCCAGATAGATACAATACAGGACCTACATGTTTCTGTAGCACCAACTGATGGTAAAGTAGTGATGTTTTAGGTGTCTAAAATGGCACTAAATGCATATGTGTGGACAATCTGAGTCCTCCATTAAAGCTAGAGAGATTAATGTTCAACCTATGCTCATAACTTCAACACTTCATTTTAGTCAAGTCAACTGAATCTAGGACGTAGTGTGGGATTGAGACTAGGGGTCATGACAATGAGGAACAACACAAATTCATTGTTTAATTTCCAGAAATTCTAAGTTGAGGGTTTTATAAAGATGTAAACTTTTGTTCAAGAAAATTTATTATATTGAAAATTAGCTGCATTTCACAAAAAAAAAAAAAGAAAAAAAAGTACCACATTTTAATCTTTATACTGGCAGTTAGACATTTCAGTAATTTTCTTAAAGGTAGGAAAACACTTTCTAGAAACCTCAGCTGCAGTTGGCCAAAATATCTTACATGACACTTATGTCTGTTCAAGCATAAATACCACAGGGACTACATATTACAGCAGTTCATTGGCATGGAACCACACACCAGCACCAGGACAGGAAACGAGCAGTGCTGCAACTCACTTAAATTAAAAAGGAGATCAGCAGGAATCATCAGAATGGGTTTGGATTAGGATGCAGCAAGACTACCTCTAGGTTGTGTAAAAAACCTGTTGATATTTAATGCTGTTATATGATTTTGATTACACCACTAGCAAGTATAACCTAAAAGGAACCAAAATACTTTTTTGACTTTCTGGGAGGTTATTTCCTTAAAATTGAATGATAGAAAAGAATTCCACCATGTGGAATAAAGAAGTCTTGCAATAACAAATGCTAAAAAATTGGCATTATTTTGAACAGAAAGTGTAGGTTTTGTAAGGTAAAAGAAACTGGGAAGATTTTAGAGAGATACCTCTAGAGATGAGGGTGCCTTGACTTGGTTGAATAGAGATGAGGATTACTAAAATGCTTTCATTCTTGACAGTGACTTCAGTGATGGGAAAAGTAATCAACATAGCAGGGAGGCACATCCACATTTCCATTTGTGGTGCCGACAGAGACAATGACATGCTCATATTTTGCATTACGTATTGCAAATCCAGTTTGGTTTTAACACCTCTATTTCAATACAAAGGAAGATGGTCGCACACTGGCACTGAATTACTTGCATCCTCCCAGCTGCCAGCTGTCCTGCTAAGGGAGTACTGTGCCTTGCCAGTTGCTAGGAATGATTGTCGTAAATTAATTTTATCCAATTTTTCAAATCAGCACATATAGCAGCTATGAATTTACTATGAATGTTTCCCACTCTAATCTGTCATGCAATAAATAGATTTTCTTCTTTCTGCTACCTGTGTAACCTAGTATTAACTTTCTTCATAATGGAACACAAGGGGATGAATATCACCTTCCATTTGTCTCTTTGAAGTCAGAATACATTGTAGCAATGTTAAAAGACAAGAAAAATATTTCTTTCTTTTGCTGAACCAAGGCAAAGCAGATGACGGGACATTGGCAGTACAATCTCTTATTTCAAATATCTTTTTTCTTCTGTTAGGGAAATGAAATTACTTCTTCAACATCTGCTTCAGCAAATGTTGCTGTCTCAAGACTGCTGCCTCTAAATTCAGATCATAACTACGCCTCCCTTCCATGAAAAAAAGAACAGAAGTCATACTGTGAACTGGTCCCACTACCACTAAAATCAGTGACACCAGCAATCCTGCACTCAGCCCACTGTTCTGGAGAAAGTCTTTAGACAAAGGATTTTTTTCATTAAGCATCTGCTGTATTGTAAGTGCATCTGTAGCTATCAATTGCCCACAAAATGGTCCTTTTAAAAATGACCTGGACCAGGATTATGTGAAGATTTGTGGCCATAGTATAAGAGACCTTGAATATTCTTCCCTTAATCCTGATTTTACACTGGTATATGCCAACAGACTTCAGCTTTTATACTCATAAATATGACTTACTTCATATTAAGTGAGAAGGGAATCAGTCCTTCATAGCTGAACAGAACAGATGTGTGGGTTTAAATGACTGAAAATTATATTTCTTCACTGTAGATTAAACATCCTCCTACTGCTTGTTAAATGCACTTGTTCATTTGCTTGATTGACTATAGATTCAAACAGTCTTCTTTTTTATAAATGGATATCCTTAGATGAGGTAGTCTCAGCATTCAGTAGTATGTTGATGCCAAGTCTTCTGCAGTACAACATGCTTTGAAATTTTCATCAACAAAATATTGTGTTCAATGTGAACAGGAAAAAAAAAAAACAAAGCAAAACACCAATGTTGTTTCCCACAGGCAGAAAGTAGGTAATATAAACCAAGAAAGCTCTATTGACAAATGAAGCACATTTACACCCTTCTTCTGATCCTATATTTCCACGTGGGGGGGGAGAAGAAAAAAAAAAAAGCATTTATTTCTACATCTCTCTTGTTTTAAAATTCACATTTGACATAATAAACATCACATTAACACTAGCATCCATTGAGAGAAGCAGGGATATTATCTAAGTCCCATCGTATGTCTCCAGGATTCCTGCATCTGAAAATTGACAGGATTATAGCTTTTCTCATAGAAACCTTGAATCTCTCAAGTCAAGAAACAGCCAATACATAGTGTCTTGTTCAAAGGCTTTTCAAGGTTACTCTATTCAACACAACAACAGAAGGTCAGGGTAATGGTGATGTAGTCTCTTCCAAAATTACCATCAGAGTCCACTGGGGAGTCAAGACATCTCATAAAGTTTAATGGCATTTTGGCATCTGTTCTAGAGAGCTTCCCTGCCCCCTCCTTCCTTCCCCTTTTCCCCTCCTAGTAGCAGCAGCTACATGATAGAAGGCTGGGAATGTAAGCATTAAGCAGCTAACCTGTGGTTCCTTTTATTATTTTTTTAAGAATCCTTTCTGCTTCTAGAGTTCACATAGCTGTGTCAGAATTTCAGTTTGAATGGAATAAGGGCCGATTCAGTTGATTCCCTGGTGGCTATCTAGAATGTGATTCCTGTGGAGTTATTAATAGATTAGTTAGTGTCCTTTACAGAACCTCTAAATCCTACATAGGTTGGTGCCACTCATACCTGGATTAAATCTATGCTTTCCGCAGCTAATACTGATGCATCTCAATATAGCTCTCATTCATTTAGGGACTTTGGTAACCACTAAGGGAATTACCAAGGGGTTAGAAACAAAGCAGCTCTCAGAAGAGCTCCGATTCATCCTTCAGAAGCTTGCACAATTCCTCTGCATTTATTTTAACAGAACATAGAGTTCTTACACGCAGCAAAGCTCTGTGGGTATCCTGGATATTTTTGCACTGTATGAAGCAAAGGTAAAGGGAGACATGAAGTCATACATACCAGCTTTGTTTAAAGAGACCTCAGCTATTAACTTAAAATGTGACATATGTTCAGCCTCTAATCTTCTGCTCCCTGATGAGAGCATCACCACCAGATACAATAAGGACAAAGAACAGTGTGGGAATTCAAAATGAAAAGACAGGGATGTGTGCTTTATCATAAAAGAAAAACTGAGTGCATGAATGGCTCTTCAGTGTACTATGTGAACACAGAGCTCTACTTGTGAGTTTTCAGGTAAGGAACTGATTTCCTTCCAAAAAAGTTATTAATGCTTTCTGGATTTACACTTTGACCTGCCCTCATGTCACTGAGATGTTTACACTGCCAGCTCACAAGGGCAGGTTATGACATCTTTAGACATTTTGGTTTAGATTTTCTTAGGAGGAGGCACACTTTCGAGGAACAAATAGAATCTCTACTGCTCTCTATTCCAGACAATCTTGAGGGTAATTAAAAACTATCATCATACTGCAAAATGATTAAGAACGGACTGAATTAAAACCCCACAAAACCTCTTTTCAAGTGTTTCCCATAGTTTGAGAACTTGATTTTTACACCTTCATGTTCTTCTACTGCAGAGGTGTAACTAATACAGGAAAACAGTAAAAAACTGAGCATCTGTTCTATCCTATGGGCTAAAAATCTACACTAGAGCAATGTTTTGCTCTTTAGACCAGTAGCATGCCCCTCTATGAATTGGTGTACTAGGGAAAAACTGCTCTGTTTGTGAAATTTAAACAGAATCAGGTTTAAAGAAGTTTTGATTTGTTAATGACATCTGATTAATCCACAGTGAACTAGGCATCAATAACAGCAATATAACAGATGAATCACAGTATTAGAAACTTGTAAGATGTTAATAAAACTACGTTTCTAAACACCCTTCTATATCTTATTCCAAGAAGTTATAATCACACACATAGTCGTGCAAGTACACACACACAGAGCTGTACACACATCTGCTGTTAGGAAGTGTGGATTATAAGCACACCCCCTCTCTTGGAAGGGCAGGTCCCCCATTTAGACACATCTCTTTTTGGAGATGTGGGTGCTTCTGCTTTATTTGTACCTGTGCCTTTTTCTACAATCCTCTCATGCACACACTAGTGAGAAAGTACGCCCCATGTTCATATACATGCCCCTGTCAGCTTCCTGGGTACCTTAGGGCTTCTGAAAAGGCACCAAGGTCAGCAACCACATAGATTTCCTGTGGTGAGTCCTGGAAGGACTAAGCCACCTAGCCTTCAAGTGTGCAGGTGTTGGTGTCCACCTGTGAGCAAGGAGGTTGTCATTATAGACAGTGGAGATCTAGTCAGTGAAGCTTTGTGGTGAATATAGTTGATTTGAAGGCAGATGCCCAGGAAATCCATTCACTTATTTAAACAGAGGCATCTAATTCCATTTCAGACACATTACAGTGCTCCTCCTTACCTTCAGCTACTGCTCCAGAAACCATGGGTCTCTGATAGGTTGTTCCTCTGTCATATCTGCAAGCCACATATGGATATCCCATTTTATGATCTTGGGTAACCTATGGCATTCAAATGGTGCTATGTGTCTATATTTAGGCAACTAAATCAAAACTCTTTTGCCTAATCAGCTGAGCAATTCTCAACACTCCAGTGGCTAATAAGGATAGATCTCTAAAGCATGGTTTAGCTGCTCAAATGAAAAAGTTTTCATCTAGGCCATTTGACATGCTCTAGGATGTCCATCACTGGTGTTTAACTGCTGCTCCAAGAGTACATGGATGTACCATAGGTACTGGGTCATGTCTGACAGCCTAATGTGGATGTCTTCAGGCATCACTAATGGCGCCAAACTGTGATGTGTGATCAACTGAACTGAGCACTCATTGACTGTAGTGGGAGCTTGGACTTCTAAAGCAGATGCAGATTGCATATGCAGATATGCTGGTTTGGAAAAGAATTCCACTCTTTCAGCAAAAGCTAATCTCTGCTCCCAGCCTTTCCTATCCTCCCTTACTCTTCTTCACCCATCTTTGTCATATTGCATGAATATAGTTTCCCTTTTCTCAGCACCCCTGTAACTCCTGCTAGAGAAGGGTAACAGTAGCAGATATGGCTTTGCTTACCTCCTGCAGTTTAGATCTGCAGCAGCCTCTTAATGCACTGAAACTTTAATGCAGTTACGTGACAAACATCAAATTTAAACATAGGCAAAGAGAGATTTCAGGATAACATGCCCAACTTTGGGTTAATTTTTGCAGGGACGCAAATATTCTTTCACTATCTCCAGAATGCACCCTACAAAAGGCAAAGTACTGCTTTAATAAAGCTGCTGTAAGAGTTTTACTCTGAACAAAATAATGCCTTATTTTCTTTTGCATTTCTTTTGTTTTGTTCTCAGAAACAGATGGATCATTTCAGCTGAATCATAAATCAGATTGTGGCTAATGATTAAAGTCAAGAAAGTCTGAAAGATGCTGAAAACAGCATCTTATCAGAAAATATCTGTGGGTGTGCCACGTACATGACTAATTAAAGTGCATATAAAATTTCGTGGTATCTAATATATATAATATGAATATGTATCTTTTAATAGGAATGGGGATTAATGTGAAAAACTGGACCAGAGGCATAGCTGGTTTGAGGTTGTTTTATTATTTTTCTTGCTGATTTTTTGGGTTACTTTTGTTTATTATTTCAAGAATATTTATTTCTTGAGAGTAACATTTCATAGTTGTAAATAAGTAATACGTAACCTGGTCCTCATTAATTTTACAGTCCAGATCCAGCAGGTCTCTCCAAAGAATGACTAAAAACAACATGTGGGATAGAATGCTGAAAACAACTTAGAACACAGCCTGGTCTTTTTGTTATTTGTAAGTACCTACATTATAACTACTATAAATTTTGTTTGGGGTTTGGACCAGGTATGCAGAGGGCTGAGATGTTAGATTTATTTTTTATATCTCCATTGGCTTCAAAAGAAGGTTAAGCTCTGGACTTTAGAAGGTTTTGAGCCTCATACTTTTAAATATGGACCTGAATTCAGTCCAGACTGGACTTTCTTCATTTCAATAATACCATTCATTTCAGCAGCATGACTGATTTCACCCACCTTACAACCATGAATAATTTTGACCTGATGTGCGTGATCTTGTGCTGATTTATGAGAATGGTTTTTCATATAAATCATGAAATTTTGCCTGATGTTTTGAGGACTATGTGGAAATTTGTACATTTGGATACGTGTATGAATTATACATCTGGAGGGAAAGAAGATAGTTAGTGATACCATTTGTACAGTTTTGTCATTTTCAAACTGGTATTTAAATAGGCTGAAGAACTATATGGTAGCCATGTCCTCTGGTGTTTTGCCACAGTGTGAGCTTACAAATGAGACTGATCATTATGATTGAGTATTTTACCATAAGATGAAAAATAAATCTCCTTTCTATTTTACAGCAACAAGAATGAGAGAAAATGGAGTTTCTTGCTACTCTGAGAATTATCTTTCTCACTGCCTGAAGAGCTCTAAGCCCCCTGCATTCTAGTTCTGAATGAAAAGTTGGGCACTATTTTGAAAAGTTGTTTGACCAAATAATAAAAGGAAGAGCAATGTAGTGAGGATAACTCACAGAAAGGACTTAAAAAGGATCTCAATGGATTCAGGGAATGTAATAGAAAATAAAAGATAGAAAAACTACCAGCATTCAAGCAAGAAAGTTTAAAATGCTGAAATCGGCAAAACTATTCACTTGAAACTGTCAGAAGAATTCATGCCGTACAACAAGAAAATATTTCAAGAGGTCAAAGAATAAAATAGAGGCAACAAAAGCATAAAATATCATCTGAGCAACAGAAAATCCCAGGTGACAGCATTCACAGTTAAAGATGACAGATATGTCACTGACAGACAGAAATCAAGAAAGAGATGGAAGAATTCAATCAGGGTCTGCTTAACAAGAAAGTACATTTACCACTGAACATCTATGGTGATGTATAAAAGAGGGAGAGGGTAGCATCCTTTGGAGGCCTGTAGAAAGCTGTTAAATATACATTTTTGGATGTGGAAATAATGAAAAGTGAATGGGGATAGCACAAGGTTCTAAATAGATAATTTCAAAAGATGTATAGAAGTTATGAATATTGTGAGAGCATTGTGCCCCTTGGAAAGATGTTTCATTTATATTTTCTGACTTTTTTTTCAGAAAACCCCAAAGCAAAACCAAGACAAAGATAATTCCTCTCAGGGGAACGTGAGCACAGCTCGCATTTCTTCAAAATTTGAAACGTTTGCAGTTATTCTGCATTTTTACATTGGTGTCCCCATCCCTCCATGAGGAATGGTAAAGCTGTTTTCCACATTTTGCATTTAACAAACTTGCTAAGGCAGCATCTGGTCAAGTCTATCTAAAAACTTGTCCCTAGGAAAAAGACCTCATCATCAGCTGATTTGTCCTTTCTGGGAGGATGTGATCCTAGGATCTGGACATTATTAACCTCATTAGGTTTTCAAAAATGAGCATTCAGATCTAAACCCAAACAGTGTGAAGAAAACAGCTTATTTGAAAACAGCTCTCATTTGAAAGTTTCCCTATCTTTGCAGTGCTGGACTATCTTAATTCAAAAAATATTTCAAAAGCATCTCTCAAATTATGTGCCGTATTTCAAGCCACAGGAGCTGTTCACATTTATTTCAACTGCAGCTCAGTGAAGGGATTGAGAACTTACAGCCCTCCACTTCCTGAGTGTAGGTTAGTGAACACACACAAAGTTAAAAGAGAGCAGGCCAGACCCTGAAATTTTTAATCAGATGAAACTCTCATGCCTCAGTGAGAACTTTGCTAAGGTTAGGACTACTAGAGCTGGCTCAGCTCGAGCACTGGATCTGTGAACTTTGCTTAGCTTCAGGCCAGTTAGAGTTCAGAGGCACAAAGGTACTGCAGAGACTTCACTGCTGATAACCTGAGGCCAGATCTTGAAGGTTTTCCTACTTTCTTTCTCAGCGCGTATGCAGGCAAACTTCCACCGACACTGGGAGCTGACTGCCTAAGCGAACACATCAGGGAGGGATTCAAAAATCTGTTGCACAGATTGTAGTGTAAGCTTTGCTGGAGGGGATTTCAGCATTTACTTCAGAAGTAGCAAAAATCGGTCAAAAATGTTAACCTCAAATACATTAACCCCATGTTAAGTTTTATTATTCAAGTATTAGTAATACTGATTAGAACAACTCTACACTGTGTTCTATATGGGCATATTACACTCTTTCCTGTAATTTTAACATTGTAGCTTAAATATAACGGATAAGTGATGTATAGGAAAATGCTTAAATATTGTGCTCTACACAATTACACTAATGTCAGTCCCTGTCCCATGACAGAGTTAAAGTGAATGCACTTACCGTGTAGGCAGTTCTAACAAAAAAAGTTATTATATCACATAACTTATTCAAATGTTACCATTATGAGAACAATTATAATGATAAAAGTATATGTACACAGGGAGTCTTGACGATAGTGAAATCTTCCCCTAAATGAAACAGTGCCCAGAAGGTTTAAAAATGCTGCTCAGAATTTAAATAATAATTTATTAAGACAAAAATAATGACAATTGCAGACTTTAACTTTCTTTAAATGCTCCAATTTTCAGTTTTCTGTGTGCTGTTTAAGAAATGCTATACTATATTTTGTGTTGAATTATATAGTATTAGACTACCTGTTCTAGGACACAGTCAAACTTTGTGAGGTTCTTCTGCATTGATGTACATACAGACTTGCCCCAAAGGATATGACATAGACATTGACTGTAAATGACACAAACCCACACAAACGGAACAATAGTTTTGTTTTGTTATAAAAGCAGTGTCAAGGGCAATGCTAGCAGAGTGAGCACTAGGTGACATGTTGGAAAAGGAGAATAGCGGCATGCAAGATAAGTATCTCTTCTTGAGCCGAAATCAGAGTAGGACTAACTTCAGTTTTGTTGTCCAAACCTATAAATCCAAGGTTTGGTTTTTAAACACCAAACTGGCTCATGGTATCAGGGACCACTGCTTTTGCTCTTCAGGAAGACTGTCCACGTGACTTCTAGTGGTGTCTCTCCTTCAGGGTACTACTCAGGTAACATTAATGCCATGTAAGTCTCCTAGGGTAACCAGTCTGGCATACAGCTTATCTATCAAAAAGGTGAGGGCCTCTTGTAAGCCCTGTGTAATATTTTCCAGCCCTCTGCAGATATTCTAGATAGTTGGGGTACCTAAATTGGAACTACACACTTGTGCTTCATCATCTGATTGTGTCTCCTGACAGTTCCTGCCTCTGAAGTGGGATTCAATGTTATTCAGCCGGTGGAGAGCAGTTAAGAACCCTTGTTTATTAACATATGAAACTGCACGTGTAGTTTGCCTGTATTTTCAGAATGAAGTCAGACTGAATGTACTTTGGTGAATTTACATTTAAATAAAAGTTCACAGTTCCTTTCTTTAATGCCCACCTAACTTATAATTCCCATTAAAATGTCTCTTATTAGATGGAACAATAATTTGTTTCTCAGCAGATTTCACTATGTCTGGATTTTCTTCTCTCCTTGTGAAAACATCCTTATGAATTGAGAGATCCAAAAGAAAGAAAACTAAGGGAAGAATTGATTAAAGATCCAACTAAAAAAAATGAAACAAGTAAACAAAAAAGTGTGTTATGTATGATATCACAGGCTACAGCCACATTATGAAATTAAACAATCCTGGTTAATGCACCTAAAGGACTGGAAGTCAGCCGTCGATTTGATTTGGCACGAGCCCCATACAACTCTTCCAAGCAATTCCTGAGTAGTTCACAAATCAACATATAGCATGAACCATTCCCATCAGGCAGTGTTGATGACACCACTCTGTTTTTAAGGTTAAGAAAATTTAAGAATATGGGCACAAATTCTTCTGTGCTCATTGGTACCTGAGAAAAGTTCCAAACATATTTACTAAGAGTACCAGAATTACTTTTACATATGAATATGCCTCAGATCTCTGATGACTCTCATTTTCAGAGTCTAAGGTAGAAAATTGTACATGTCCCTTCCTTGCAAACAAAAAATAACTTGAGACATACAGATGCAGACACTCAGATGTATTTCAATGCCTTAGTTCGCAAGTGGGCACCCAAATGCCTCGGAGAAACACCGCTTGACTGAGTTCCTTATAATTCTGCAGGATGTCTTTAAGAGAGCAGAACTTTGTCTCCCCTTGCACCTCTGTACCTTGATCCTATGCCAGGATCAGATTCTGCCCTGCTGTGTGACAAACTGTATGCGAACAGTGTTGTGCAACACACCTTCCGGCTGATAAGTATCGCTGTGACACTGGGGGCACGGCTCTGTGGGGCAGGAGGGCTCAGCCACTGCGGTTCCTAAAACAATGCTGAAGAAGCTCTCTCTGCCACCAGAAGCTGCATGGCCAGAGCTGTGTCAGGGCTAACTAGGTCCACAGAGAGGCAGGGCTCATTAGCTGCCAGGAAGTTCTCATTGACACAGCTCCACTGCTTTTGGGATTCCAGCATCTTTTCATAAGATTAGACTGAACTGTCTAAACATACCAGTTTCCTTGGAGTTAACTCAAGGTCTCTACTTCTGCACTGTCTATGTAAACCTGACTTGAATCCTTATTAGCTCAGCTCCTTTTTTGTTAATCCTCTTCTGGACTTCCATTGTTTAAAGGACTAAAACCTGGAATTTGTTAATCATTACATTTTTAAAATATATTTTCCAGCTAATGAGACAAGATCCCTGGGTATAAGTATGTGAATGAATAGAAATTCATGCTCCTTCAGTGAAGAAACAGTTAATAATTTTTCTTTTGACATTAAATCTATTATTCATGTCAATATGACATGGATGTAGAACTGTCATTACAAGATCATTACAAGGAATTTCTTTATCTGAGACTATGCTAGGAGGGATGATAATTGTTATTGCTAATAAAAGTAACTGCTATTACTTGGATTTTAAAATATAATTACATGGCAGGAATACTTTGCTGCCATTTACTTACACAACCCATGTAATAACCATATAACTAAATTAGAAATGGATGAGGTGGATAGAAGAGATTAAATCCAAATTTACCCTTTTGTCGTGGTTTAACCCCAGCCAGCAGCTAAGCACCACACAGCCGCTCGCTCACTCCCCCCTGGTGGGATGGGGGAGAGAATCAGAAGGGTAAAAGTGAGAAAACTCAGTGGTTGAGATAAAGACAGGTTAATAGGGAAAGTAAAAGCCGTGCACACAGGCAAAGCAAAACAAGGAATTCATTTACTCCTTCCCATGGGCAGGCAGGTGTTCAGCCATCTCCAGGAAAGCAGGGCTCCACCACGCATAACAGTTACTTGGGAAGGCAAACGCCATCACTCCGAACGTCCCCCCTTCCTTCTTCTTCCCCCAGCTTTATATACTGAGCATGACATCATATGGTATGGAATAGCCCTTTGGTCAGTTGGGGTCAGCTGTCCCAGCTGTGTCCTCTCCAACTTCTTGTGCACCCCCAGCCTACTCGCTGGTGGGGTGGGGTGAGGAGCAGAAAAGGCCTTGACACTGTGTGAGCACTGCTCAGCAGTAACTAAAACATCCCTGAATTATTAACACTGTTTCCAGCACAAATCCAAAACATAGCCCTATACTAGCTACTATGAAGAAAACTAACTCTATCTAAGCCAAAACCAGCACACCTTTCTGATGGTATGCAGAAAGTTCTCACAGGACTGAATAAAGAGCAGAGAGTTAGTGGCGAGACGTTTCTTTAAGCCTTACTGTGGACACAGATGATCAGAAGACGAAAAAGGCAGTTGCTCACACTGGTCTGGCTAATGCTGCTAGCAGTAAAGCTGAAGGCCTCTCTGTCTATTGCCAGGTTTATACTACTGACCCCTGCAGAGACCCCGTCTGTACCTGTGTATCCATATGGCTGTTCATACATACATGCACACTGCTTCCGTAATGCCTTCTCTGTTCTCCCAAACCTCCCTGGTGCCAACTACTCCATGATGTTAGGATGCTATGAGAGTCACTTGCATTGATAAAGCTCAGCAAAATAACAGATATATTTCTCCCGCTCAAATAAATAATTAAGAAAAGAAAGTGTATGATTTATTTGTACCATAGAAAGTTTATCTGAGGAATGTGGTAAATAATAATGTGATTTGTTATCTGACTAAAGCTGAATATAGAGTATATAAATACCAGACACAGAAAGAACATTCTCTACCTGCAGCAGTTAGGGTGTAATAAATATTTTATTTTCCACAAGTTACTGTGAGTGTGGCATCTTTAGCTGATGGAACTGAAATATAACATGAGGACTGGATTCAATCAAAAATATGTCAGGCTTCTGTAACAAGCCAGTGCTATTAAATGTATTTTTATATGTGTATAAAAATTAATTTTATGTAGCTCTGCCATACACCATTTCTTTACCTTTTCCCATTCTTTTTCTCCACTCTGGAAGATTATATAGCTATGTCTATCTATGTGTGTTTCTGTGTGTATGTGTGTTAGATCATTCCGTTGAGAGAGAAAAAAAGGTAATTGAATGAGCTTGATGAGCTTTCCTTGATGAGCTAAGAGTGAGGGATTTTGAGAACCTGTATAATCCTGCAGGGAACAGGGGAATGCATCTCATTCCTTACAGTGTGGCTGTGGTTTTCACCTGGGATTATACTTACTGCCTTTGTTAATGATATGGAAGATGGAGTACATTAATTCACCTTGCTGATGACACTATGGTGGGAAATGTTGCAAAATCCATGTAAGGAGAGAGAAACAACAGAAGGGGCCTAAAAAGGAGATTAGAAGGAGAGGCAGGAAATGAGATTCAAGCAGGGAAAATGCATTTGTGGGAAAGAAACAACTCAGAACTCAGTTGAAGCTGGGGAGTAATTTAAAGTCTGATTAAAAGCCTCTTGACATTAGTGGAAAAGATGCACACTGATTTTAATGGGCCTTGAAACTGATGTCTTTTAAAGCACTTTGAGTTCCTTGAATGAAGGAGGCAATATACAGCAGGTCTGATCCTGTGGGGGAGAACTTGCAGTGTATGTTGATAGCAGGAAGAGCCAGGGAAGCATTTGCAGAGTTATTTGGGGCTGTGAAAGTAATAACAGCATTTTCACTCCCGCCTCTCTTTCTTCTAACCTATCCCCCATGTTTCTTGCAGCTATGGAGGTGAATAGGGCATAGGGGGGATAGTTTCTGAGCACAAGATACTTCAGTTATGTATGTGGAATCCCCAAAGTTCCATTTGTCACTCTGTTCATGTTTGAAAACTACACTCTTCCACCCAAAAAAATGCTCTTTAATGGGGTTGGGATGCTGCAATAGAGAAGAGAATTTCAGTGGTGTGTAGTACGGGTTATATATAATAATTGCTTGGAGGATGTCTTGCAACAAACTTTGTAGATATACTTAATAGTTTATGTGATGCATAAAATATTAAAAGAGTCCTTTTTCTTCACAAATATTTCTTAAATGGACATGATAGGGTGTAGTCAAAGTCGTGCATTTGAAGTAGCAACTATTCATCCATGCCTTGAACACTTGATCCTTTTTTTTTAAATCAAGCATGTACACAAAGCAGGAAAATCATCTTCAATATTAACATAACCACTAGCTCACCTGGTTGCCTATGTTAACACTAATTAAAGCTCATTTATTAATTTTAATTGTGCTACATGCCGAGACATTAATGAAGCAATCTAAAAATGCTTTTTTAGAAGCTAACATGACCACTATAACTATGTATACTCACATCAGTGTTAGGTGTATTTAGCATCTCTGTACAGAATGGTTTTGTACACTTAGTGCAAAGAACCCAATTTTG
This sequence comes from Ciconia boyciana, assembly GCF_034638445.1. Taxonomy (NCBI): domain Eukaryota; kingdom Metazoa; phylum Chordata; class Aves; order Ciconiiformes; family Ciconiidae; genus Ciconia; species Ciconia boyciana. The sequence goes on from NC_132935.1 coordinate 6,846,361, forward strand.
AAATATGTATATGTATATTATCATATTTCTCAAGAATGTATTTTATCTGTACTATTTTGAATGTTTTTATTTATTTCTGTGTTAGCTTCTCACTTATATTCATTTTTTTCTTTCATTTTCACCTTTCCTCCTGTATTTTTCCTTTTCTTTTCGGTCCCTGAAAGAAAGAAATAAAAAAGAATAAAGAAAAAAATAAGTGGATGAAAGAAGAAGTGAAATATCAAATCTATTTGAAAAATGAGCATTACAAAACTCAATGCAAAACAAAGGAAAAAATATTATATGTTCCCTTTTTGCCATTTTTGCTAAAAAATGTGGGAAGAAGGGAGCAAAAACAACTTTCACATTCAAGTTTTAATTAATAAGAAATATCTTAATAAACATACACACTTATGTAAGTTTTTAAACTTTGTTAACTGGAAAAGTAGGGATGTACACCAATGTTGCACCTCATTGAATCCAAACAATTATAAAGGACAGTGAAAGTATAAATTATAATGAGAAGCTCTACTATTTGAAACTGCGCTGAAATGTCTGCCTAGATCCTCTGTGAGGCATTCATACACGCCATGTTTCTAGTGAATTGGTCACAGAATTTTCTTGCAGATCTACATCTCCCAAATGTTAAAGGCGTGACTTCAGTTTGTACTTAGCATCTTTCTACAAATGCAAGAAGTCCTCTATTTTGTCTTGCATCAAGGCCTTTTCCCATTTCAAGAAGCAGTAGCACAGGTAAGATGCTCAGGCTTTCCTGATGAGCCCCTCCCCCCAGCAGGCTACCTGGGTGGGTGGTGACTACAATGGAAACCTCTCACCATCACCAACATGGCAGGCAAGCAGTTGCAAGGGTTAAATGCTTATGTTTGTCATATTTTCTAATTCAACCATATTCTTTGTTGCCTTCTAGCAGGGGGTTTGTTTCTGCTGACAATCTTGTTGCTGGCATCAGTGGGAGTCAGCTGGCTCAGAGGAACATCTAAAGGCAGTGGCATGTTGGAGAGACCCATTGAGAGCAGCTTGCTCAGGCAGAGTCGCACGAGTGGCAGCCCTGTATCACCACGAGCCAAATAACCACGCACCGCATGCCTGCTAGGCAGACTAACCACCTCTCCATGTTTGCCCTGCATGCCAGCTGGCGAGGAAATGCCAGAGACTTGCACAGGAGTGCGGAACTTCTGCTTCCAAGCAGATGCCTGCATGAGTGTGACCTGGGGTGAAGTCCGTAGGAGAACATCCTGCAGGAGGGGGTGACTGCCTTCTGCTTGCAGGGCTGTTTTCAGAGTCACAGTGGCAGCGATAGCTTCAGATGAAGCCATCTGAAAAAGATCTGAAGTGGACAAAAGAGTCCCTTAGTGCAACAGAGGAACACAGGGATGGTCTGTATTGCGTATCAGATAAATGCTGTGACATTCAAAACTCCTTCGGCTCCATGACAGAAAAGTACGTTTTACAACAGTTGTATATGCACTGTTGCAGCTAAATCAGTCCTAAACATCTCTAAAGTACAGGCAGTGAAGCAGCAGTTTTTCCAGACATACCTCTATTTGTCATGTTATATAACTTGGGATGTGATATACACAGACCATTTTTTTTGACTCATATGGGAATTTTCTTAAAGGGCATATTCCTTTAAGAAGGATGAGCAATATGACTGAAAGTAATTGCAGTGTAAGAAAACAGAACACAGCCTGCTCCTTCAGAGCTGACACAAAGGATTTTGGAAACAATGGGAATTTCTCCAGTGATACAACTGAGCACAAAACCAGGTCATTAGTAAAGAGAAATAAATACATCTATATAGACAATTACAAAACTGTAGCTGAGATAAATCAGGATCTCCCCAGTGACTTACACTGAAAATCTGGCCTTATAATATTAATTGTATCAGACGTCTGTGCCCAGGTGCTGGCAGGGGGCTGTAGGGCGGCCTCTGTGAGGAGAGGCCGGGGCTGCCCCATGCCAGACACAGCCGGTTCCAGCCGGTCCCAGCCGGCTCCAAGGGCCCCACCGCAGGACACAGCTGAGTCCCTCAGCCAAGCTGGGGGTGCCTGGGGGAAAAGAGGTTTCCGAAAGGGCACAGGGCGGCAGAGGCAGAGGAGGAGGAAGCCAAGGAGGGAGCAGCAGCAGAGGGACCCCGCGGCCGGAGGAGGAGGAGGGCAGGAGGTGCTGCAGGCCCGCAGCAGGGCTCCCCTGCAGCCCTGGAGAGACCCCGCTGGAGCAGAGACCCACCCTGCAGCCCGGGGAGGGCCCCACGCCGCAGCAGGGGGATATTTCCTGCAGGAGCTGCGGCCGTGGAGAGCCCGGGCGGGAGCAGGTTGTCCCTGAAGGACTGCAGCCCGGGGCAGGGCCTGCGCTGGAGCAGGAGATGGGTGAGGAGGGAGGAGCGGCCGAGAGGGGCTGTGATGGACTGACCGAACCCCCATCCCCATCCCCTGTGTCCCTCAGGGGGAGAGGAGTCGGGAGTGAAGGGGTGAAGGTGGGCATAGGAAAAAGGGAGTAAGGGGGAAGGTGTTTTAATGGTTGTCTTTGTTTCTCACCATCCAGCTCTAGCAGCAGTGCCGGTTCTAATGGGTGAGTGTCTTGTTTAATGGAAGTAAAGTGTCATCATCTGAACACTTACCTGGGTTCAGGCTTTTTGCGCTTCTATTTACCTTTCTTTTCATACATCTTTGTTTCTTCTGACAGCGTTCTACCTTCATTCCCAAATCTTTCTGGATTAAGGTATGGAATAACTCTTCTTTCAAAATGACTAACTTTACATTTATTTTTTAATTCTTTGTTTCAGTGTATGGGGTGTCCGTACCCCGATGTGGGTAGCGGGGACTGCAGGGGTGGCTGTGTGGACAGAAGCCAGGGGCTGCCCTGTGCCAGACACATAGAGATTTTAGTAATAGTGCAATATAAACTGATACGATACTGGCAAGGAAAGGTACTCTGAGATCAAGGAATGTATTCTCAGCTTTATCAAATGTTTATTAGAAAATTTAGTCCTCTTATTCAGGTCATTAAAATATACGCTTGCCTTGGAAAAAATGTAAATAGCAGCATGTGGTGTGTGTAAATATATACATGAGAGTTCAAAATAGGAGAAAAAGAGTGTTGTAATGTGTTTTTTATACAGACTGTCTCTGTGGTATTTTCCACCTGGGGATTTGAAAGTCCTTTAGCAAATGTTAATGAAGTAGAGCTAAGTCATCATCAGTCATGATTTGTTATTTGTAAGAAATTAATTATTTCAGGTTAAAATCACATTGCAATTAAGCTGCTGAAATAGTTAGAAACTTCTACTAAAAACCATATCATTCTTTACACAAATATTTGCATATTCTTATTTAAACTGAGAGCTAGCAGTAGAGCAAACTAAACTAGAGGACTTATGTTTGCCAAGTGTGCTGCTTTAACACCGTTTATGGAATATTGTGAGTAAAAAAATGCAGAAAGTGGTTCTTTGCTTGCATTTCCCATGCTATTTTTTGTACTCCTTTGAGTCATCTTCCTGATGCAATTTGGAAACAGTTAAGCTATTTTATACCATAATTGTTTCCTGCTTCCCCATCTCACTTTTCCCATCCTACCCCATCCAAGCCTCACTTTGAACATGGGCCAGATTTAATTTCCTGTACCTTTAACCATCTAAAATATAGAATTCTAAAGTATCAGTCCTCATTGTGTTGTGCAGAATCGGCTAACCCTCCTGGCATACCACCATGGAGATCTAAGAGGATCATAATGTTGGGTTATGTGATAAAAGCTCATCTGCACACTCACAAAGGAACACAGAGAGACAACAGCAGGAGGGGGACACCCAATAATAAATACCCTGTCCTGACTGCTCCCAGGCCCATCCCAGGAGCCGTCAGCCCATCAAAGGCCCATCTGCACAATTCCAGAGGAACACAGGGGCACAAAGGCAGGTAGGAACACAAATTAAGGACTCAGAGGAAGGGACACCCTGTCTGGGCCCCTCCCAGGGTTGTCCCAGGAGACCCTCAGCCCCACTGTCCAGAAGGGAAACCCATCATGATGAATCAGTGCTGGAGCACCTTTGGGACCGAGGGAGCTGCTTTCTGGGGGTATAGGACACACTATGGGATGCAGGGGAAAAACGTTTTGGGACTGAATAGGATTTGTTATGGCCAAAGGTAGGGAAAGGGAGGGACCTAGGTAGTTTGAAGAGGAACAACTGTGTGAAAACAGGGGGATAAAGGGGATAAAAAGGATTGGTCATATTTAAATAGATGCTTCTCAGTATACTTATTAAATTCCTTTCTAACAATTTTCCTGAGTGAGTGGCTTACTAATAAAAGGTCAATATAATATATAAGGAATGTGTGACCATTGACTCATCTGGCCTGACCTTTTTCCAGTCTTTCTAAATTATTCTTTTGCTACTTAACTGAACCCTTTTAAGGACTGATGTGGTTTTTTCTCTTCTCTTCTCTTCTCTTCTCTTCTCTTCTCTTCTCTTCTCTTCTCTTCTCTTCTCTTCTCTTCTCTTCTCTTCTCTTCTCATTTTTTTTCTTTTTTTTTGTTCTTTTTTTTTAATTTCCTCACTGGCATGCCAGGTTTACTTATTTGATTGTAATGTGGTTACTAAGGGAATGACAGTTACTACAGTACCAATATTATGGTTCTGAGAAACTTGTTCATTACCTATAGCTGGTTCAATTTCTATCTTAAGAAACTTCTTATGAGTGCATTTAATATTCAGACTTTTGATTTTCTTTTTTTTCAGTTCATTAATTTGAACACTAATTTCATCCATTTCAACACTGAACTGCAATCATACACTGTCTGGGTGAAATACTCTACTGATAAATCCAATAAAGTAATTTTCCTTAGACTAGCTGTTGCACTTCCATTATACATATTACCATAACCTAAGATGCACCTGCTGAGCTAGAAGCTAGAAATTGATATAAATACAGAGATTTTTTAAAAATTTTTTCCAAACAAGCTATTGTTTTGACACTCAAGCCATTATCCCAGACAGAGGCATCTCATTACTTGGGATTTAGGAACTTTTTAAAAGTTTACTTAATTGTTTTATTTATAAGCTATATTGATCAACTTTTACGGCTTTGAGTCTTTCCACCCGTGCTTCACGTCCTATCACATCTGTAGGAATGTTTATGTTATCATCTGCTGCTGTGAGTTATGTGGACTGAATATCACAAATTAATACATAAAGAAAAATAGAAATTGGTATTTCATTTACAATAGTCAAATGACAGATGAGGGGTTGTTCCCTAGCTCTCCTACAAAACAACCCTGGTGAGCCCCTTTAGTAGTCTAGGCTGAGATATATTGAAATCAGAGCCAAAGCCCTTCTGGACCGCTGCATTGCCAGATTGCCCCTTTGGTCTTGGCAGGCAACCTATTCCCCCATCTGTGAAACATGATTGAAAACATTAATGCTCCACAGCTTTACTGTGAGAACAACTTTATGCATGATGGTGACACATTTAGAGAGGTTTTGGGTCCAGAAAGATGATATATTAATATCTGATGCTTTGAGGAGATGGTAAATATACTTCTAGCACTTTAGACTAATATTGCCATATTCCAAAGTAACATCAGACTGTAAGAGCAGCAGTACCGGATTATACCCAGTACTGATCTCTGACAGTATCAAATATTTTGGGAAAAGCTGTAAGAGACCAGCATCCATCCACCCTTGAATGCTTTCTCATTCCAACCATCTACAGCTTTGGGGTTTTCTATGTTAGAAATTATATCTACATCTTCGTTCTTACTACTTTCAATGAGCTCCTCTCTGTAACATAGTTGTGGTGGGTTGATCTTGGCTGGCTGCCAGATGCCCACCCAGCCGCACTCTCCCTCCCCCTCTTCAACAGGACAGGGGAGAAAACAGGATGGAAAAGCTTGTGGGCGAAGATAAAGACAGGGAGATCACTCACCAATTACTGTCATGGGCAAAACAGACTCAACTTGGGGAAATTAAATTAATTTATTGCCAATTAAACAGAATAGGAAAGTGAGAAATAAAAACTAAAGTAAAAACACCTTTCCACACCCCTACCTTCTTCCCAGGCTCCACTTCACTCCCAACTCTTCTACCTCTTCCCCAGTCTCCCCGAGCGGTGCAGGAACAATGGGGAATGGGGGTTGTAGCTGTTTCCTAATGCTTTGTCTCTGCTGATCCTTCCTCCTCACAATGTTCCCCTGCTCCAGCATGGGCTTCCTCCCACGGGATACAGTCCTTCATGAACTTCTCCAGTGTGGGTCCTTCCCATGGGCTGCAGCTCTTCAAAAACTGCTTCAGCATGGGTCCTTTCCATGGGGTACAGTCCTTTTGGGAACGAACTACTCCAGTGTGGGCTCCTCTCCACGGGCCACAGGTTCTGCCAGAAAACCTGCTCCTGTGTGGACTCTCCACCAGCTGCAGCTTCCTTCAGGGCACATCCACCTGCTCCCACATGGGGTCCTCCACAGGCTACAGGGGGACAACCTCTGTCACCATGGTCTTCACCACGAGCTGGAGGGGTGTCTTTGCTCTGGCACCTGAAAGACCTCCTCCTCTCCTTTTTCACTGACCTCGGTGTCTGCAGGGCTGTTTCTCTCACATTTTCTCACTCCTCTCACAGCTGCTGCACAGCGTTTTTCACCCTTTCTTAAATATGTTGTCACAGAGACACTACTGATGTCACTGATTGGCTCAAATTTGGCCAGTGATGGGTCCATCTTGGAGCTGACTGGAGCTGGCTCTGTCTGACACGGGGGCAGCTTCTAGTCTCTTCTCACAGAAGCCCCCCCCTGCAGCCCCTCTGCTACCAAAACCTTGCCATGTAAACCCAATACAACAGTTAAGAAGCTGATGGTTTTTTTTCTGTACTATTAAGCAAAAACAAGGCTTTTGTGTTTTGTTTCTAAATATTTCCATTATTTGGAGATCCAGGCTTGGGAAAATACAAGATAATCCTAATCATTAACTAGTGAATAATCCTGGGTATTTGTAGAGACCCTTTCATGTCAGAAACCCCAGGTTTTCAGAGCCACCTTGTGAAAGCAAAGTGTAAGAAAGAACTACACCTTGGAGGAGCTATTTGAACTTCACAGGGCTTGGTTCATAGAATTTGAAAGAAGTTTGGTTTGTAGGGATTGGAACCAAATCATCGTATATCAGAGTGCAGGGAATGAATCTTCAGAGGGGTAGATGTTTCCATTGCATATGGTGAATAAATGGATGGGACATTCCCGAATCTAGTTATCAAGGTAAGGGCTAATTATATTTTATTCACCTGAATTGGTGGTCTCATCTTTTGTCAAAGATGAAATCATAAAGAAATGGACAATCTCAGCTGCAGAGTTGGCAACTCTGCTTCAGCACAGTCTTACATATTTGTTTCTGAAGACACTTAAAAAAAAATATTTATTAGTGCATGTTAAATTAATTAAAGACAGAAACTTCCTTTCCGGGCAAAAGAAAAATGTTCAAGTATTATTTCTGTGAAGCAAAGTATATTTAAACAGAAAACAAAGCTCTGAAAATTTGTAAATAGCTGTCACTGCATCCTGCAAGGCAAAAATACAGGTAGAGGTCACTGTCCAGATATGAATGTCTTCTGCCATTTTATACGTGCCAAGGGTATCTGAAACTCCTGCATGGGGCTGGCAGACTTAGCAGGACCTGTGGAGGTGTATGCTCTCTGGAGTCGCAAATGGAGGCTAGGAAGAGCGCCTTATCACACCAAAATGTCACTATTTGTGTTTAGGCATCTGGATCCCTAAGTTTCTGAAGTGTACACATGCTCTATTTTAGTAGCTATCATTCCTCAGGTAGGAAATATTGACATGAAGATTTCAGGTATTAACAAATAGCAAACATTAACATGAATACAAATATTTACTAATTTATTTTTCTGATGCATTTTAATCTACTGAGGGAGATGATAAATGTTTTCTTTTTTTTAATTGTAAGCTATTAATACTGCACAACTCTTCCACATTATTATTATTCTTACTACATTACACAATATCTTTAATTGCTGCCTCTCACAGATTTTTCCAGATGTCTTTCTTACACAGACCATTCCCACTATAAAATCCCAGTGTACTAGAATAGTTATGATATCTTGTCCCTTTCCATAATGTTCTGAGGAGTGGGCTGTCATATTTTGCAAGCCTTTGTACTTCATAAAAGACACAAGCAAAAATGTGATTTGTTAGTCTTTATAACATGCCAAATATCTCTGACGCAATTAGCTGTTATACATAAATACACTGACAGAATCAAAAATGATTTGAAAACATCACAGAAAACTTTTAGGGTGGATAGATAGATAGATAGATGATAGAAATGATTGTGCAGCGAGCCACAGGTATCTTTTCCATTCATGTTTATTAGAGGTAATAATTGAAGAAGTTCAGCAAAGATTTTAAAACCCTCTTGGATGTGTAGTAGCGTTTAGCTAATTGCAGTGTAAACTGCTAGAGCTGAGTGAATTTCAGTATCAAAGGTGCGTAATTGCTTTCTTTTTTTTTTTTTTTTTAAAGAAAAGCAGTATCTTTTTTTTAAAGAAAAGCAGTATCTATAAGCAGTATCTTTTTTCTTCTTTCCTCCCTCCACTGGAAACGTGGAAAACAGGAATATAGTCCATAAAATTGATTGTTTTCCTAAAAAAAAAAGATTTTCAAACATTTCTTTTGGTTGGCTTAACACAATGGTAATACTTTAATTTGACTATTGCTTTCTTTAAAAAAAAAAAAAATTCAAAACCAAGGAAACAACCCAAAACAAAACAAAAACCAAACACCTTACTTTTTAGCCAGTTCTTCTGGTTCCCCAAATGAAACGAAGTCACGTGCCTGACTTCCTTACATTATGCTCCCAAGGTTGTAAGCAGCTGTGTTTTCCATCTCAGATACTTGGTCATAACAATGCTCCCTAGCATCAGTATTGCATACTTGTGCAGAGTAGAAAAAGAGAGCTGCTGAATAATTGTCAGTGTACAAGTATTTTAATAGACTCTCTATTAGGTCTTTGAAAGGAAGCTTTGCATAGGCTGCAGGTTTTTAGGCTACACATTTCTCAGTTCAGAATATTGTTTAATGACTCACTCTACAAGACAATTTTCTTGCTATACTAAAAGGAAAAGAAACTGTAGAAAGTTAAACACAAAATACATTTTAAAAGCTCAGAAGGACAATTATAAAACCAGACAAAACTGTAGTTTATTTAATTTAAGCATCTTTTATTGAACTGCATGACTAGTTCCTATGAATGGTGAACTATTGTGCAGCATTCTATTTCCCTTGCAAAAAATTGATTAAATGGACTCAGTAAAAATTTTTATTTGGATGGGTTTGATTTCATCATTTTGAATCATATATTATTCTTCAATTAATTATAACAACGGAGAGGAATCAGAGGGCTAAGCTGCTTGTAGAAATTAGGGTTCACACTAAGAAATCATATTTGCAGTTACTCAGGGTAGTTTTTTCTTAAAGAATCGATCAAACCAAAAATGAGACAGTACTGAGCAGACATTTCAGAGGCAGTTTATTAAGAAAAAGGGGAGAATTAAAGGAGGTAAGGGATCTTTTATTGTGGCCTTGACTTATCATGTATTCAAAGGTCAGCTGAAAGTTGCAAAGAAAATCAATTTGTCACATGCTGCTCTGCATGAGAGTTTTTGCTGTCAATGACCTGTAGTGAAAATGCTCCACAGACAGTGCCTGACATCCTCACAATAATAAACACACATCTTTGACTTTTCTACGCTGCTGTAATGCCTTTCTCCCTTCCCAGCCTCCCCATGTCTATCTCACTCTGGCAGGCCCTCTCATTCAGGTATCTTGCAGCAATGAAAATCTGCCTTATGGGGCTGAAAGAAAAGGAGAAAATGGTTGATAAAACCTAATCCATACTACCTACATCTTCAGACAAAGTTGGTGATGTGAATCCAGATTACTGCTCACCTTTCACTAAAAGAGCTTTTACAGGTGAGAGTCTATAGGCCAAAGATAAGTGAATATCAGAGAATGTTATGAAGCACAGATTTAGTGAGGAGATAATGCTTGGGGTGGCTAATGAAGCGTTAATGTTGCCATTAACAAGTCCCCCAGGGTCTTCCTTGGGATTCCTTAACCCTAATGATGTTTATTTGGCTTTTTAGTCTCCCTGTACATCCCCAACTCTGATGTACAAACCTCAAACATACAAGCACAACAGCTTGGCCACAAGCACCGTCAGGAAGCTGAAGCTGTATATTGGAAACCCAACAAAGGTCTTACAACGGTGGCATGGGGGAGACAGTCCCCCAGCGCATGGAGTGATATAAGAAACATCAGGACATTAGCTATCCTTGATGCAATGGCACATTGAGCTGCAGGTTCCCATTCTGTTGACATCAGGGATGTGTCTGTGCAAAAGATTTTTCACATGCGTCTATTTGAATTTAAGAATGAAGTTTTTTAACTGACACGAAGTTGCTGGTTTTGTGTTCTTTTTTCACATCAATAAAATGTTTAATGAAAAAGGATTTTTAAAAGTGACCAGTGTGTCACAATAAGCCTGCTAGTGTGAGTATCCCCACCTGTACCAGATGAATACGGAGCACTTGAAAGTGCTTTAGAAGGTTTCTCCTATAAATAGAAAGAAATATAACTTTTACAGTAGTAAAAATCCAAGTCCTATTTAGCCTAGGAAACTGTGATTCCTGAAGAAGAGTCATGCTGAGATCATAAGAACTGAGCAGGAAAAAAACGAGGTAATAAACTGGTCATTCAGTCAGGGGTGGAATTAATGAAGCTTGATTACTGATGCCCCCCTCCCAGTGTGGATTCTCTGATGTCTAGTAATGATGTTCTTAGCCTTTTCATCAGTGTGAAATTTTCTCCTTTCCTCAGTCACCTGTTTTCATGGAAATTGTAGGAGTGCAGTACCACTTGAGCCATGAGTCCATAAACTTTCACTGAAGTTGGATAACAGATTCAAAAGTTACTTGGGGAATGAAGGAGAAAATGGAAATACTGATTGATGTGAAAACACACAACTATTTATACACATTTCATGACCATTCAGCAGTTGTTTCCATAGGGAACTGATTACAAAGAAATGTTTTTTTATTAAGACTTCTTAATATATATATTTTTAATGGCAATTATTTCAATTAAATTTTAACATTTTGCATAAAGGAAGTCTAGGATGACTCCAATATAGTCTGCTCCAGAAGTAGATGGGAATTTTAGTTCCATTACATTGACATTAAATGCAAGATCAAAGGACATGCTTGATTTAAGAACACTACTGAATTACTTCAGTGAGGCCAGTTCTACAAATAAAGAACAAAATTATCTTCTAATCAGTCATACTTGTTTCCCAGTTCTGTATTCAGATGTTTTGGAGAAAAGCATAGTTTTCCCAATAACCTCACCAACACCCCACCCCCATAAGCAACAGGGATATTGCATATGGGAAATGGTAGAGAGATTAAATATGCTGGGAGCAATCATTTAGTTATTATCACTAGGGATTTATTTGAATTACAAGAAAGTGTTATCTAGATTAACCTACATATCTCACATCTGCTTCGGTCTAGGAAATCATTGTGATTTACCTGTATCAAATTTCAACAGCTAAAGCTATGTCTTCCCTAAGAGAAAGATGTGAGTTTGTTCTCATCAAGATTACTGTCTGGAAATAAATTATATGTGCAGACAATACATTGAAAATTTTACCTTTCTTTTGGTGGGTTGAAGTAAGTTTGGGAGAAGGAAGAAAGAGAGTGTGATGGTCTGTCTTTTGTGGATTGTGGCTTCTAGGAGTGAGTGTTTGTGAAGAAATATTTAAATTTTGGGTTTGAATTTCATTCAAACTTTTCATTCACTTTTGTTTTCTGCCTGTATTTCTTTCAAGATACTTCAGGTTTTAGTTTACAATACCCAAAGTTAGGATTTGGACAGCTACATGAAAATTGTAAGGAATATCATAGCTTTCAGATGATATTTTTATTTCAAGAAAAAAATTATTGGGCTGAAGTTTATAAAAACTTGGGAGCTTTTCATATTTTTTTTTGATGGTTGATTTCTTTTGAAAACACAGGTCAAACTGAAATTGACAGTACCCCTTAATATAGAATATTAATTATAGATGTACCTAGAGTATATTCTTAGTCAAAGTGGCTAAATAAATAACACTCAAAACATTAATAAATAATAGCAGCATTAAAATCTCTCTTAAACTCTCCAGTGCCACAGAGAACTTGAATAAGGAGACAAATGTTGAATTTTAAACCCATAATTAAGCTTCACTTTTCACTAAATAAAATTAATAGTATTCAACAAACTGAATAGTCTGTTCAGTTAATGTATTTGTTGAGAAAACTATTTTTCCTTCAAAAAGTACATTCTGCTTTCCTGTTTTACATGACAGATTTCCTTTGATACTTGGGAGGGTTTAATTTTTTTTTTTTCAGTTCATTATATATTTTTCTACATTAAACCTTTAATTTGACAGAGAATGAAATAATAAGAAGACATTTTTAGGAAACTTCCAGTCATTAAATAAATGTAGGGAATTATTGATTGGAAACTGATTATCAAACTGAAACCTGAACTTTGTAAGGAGACATCATACAGGCAGTAGCTGTAAGAACAGAAGTGTGATAATACGAAGAAATTGCCCTCAGGTACAGTAAATGTGCAAATGAGAGAGAAGCTTATTATACTCGCTGTGTTTTTTGTAGACTGAAGGCTTTCTCAGTTGCATCAAGGTAGTGTAGATTGATCTCATTAATAACTGAAAAAAATGTATGTTTTTTCATGGCAATTTATGCTATTCTTTGGACAGTCCCTCCTCACATCCCTTGACTTTACGGGGAGCCCTGCTTCTTGGCTGTATGAATGGCCAGAAGTCTACCACAGGAATAACCCAGGAGATTTTTCCAAGGGTGACCCTCAGCAGCAGCAGTGCCTACAACAGTCCTTCCCACCTTGCCTCACCTGTCATCTATATTTACTGTGCAAACAGATTGCAAATCTCAAACTGTCCTATCTCTCCTTACAGAGAAGGAATCAAGCAGAAAATTTGCCTCCTTGAGAGGCAGCAGTGATCTCCCAGAAAAACTCTGACACAGCCTTACCCCTAAACCAGGTGGGATTTTTCCATCATTTTGTACTGTGACTCAATGCAATCTTTGTGTATTGATTATAAGGACACAAGGCACAACACCGGATTTCAGAGCACTACTGGGACTGGTCCTTCAGAGAGTTGCAGCTGCCCAGGATTTTATTTTATTTTATGAATAAGTTTTTTAAGTTGAAGATTTTGATCATTTGCATGGACGTGTTTCTTAGGGTGCCACATTGATAGCCAGTCCATCAGTGAAATCACATTTTTTCTCTCTGCGTGCTGCCTTGTGGTGAGATCAGGGTTAATCCACGGTTCACATAAACTGTAGGATCCTTCTTGGTCTCCAAACGCCCAGCTGAGTTTGCATGTATTTGTCCAAATATTGATCTTCTCCCTCTCCTGTACACTGTGTGGAGAGGAAAGAATATGTGATTTGTTGTTCCTTGTAATTAAACAGTGATTAATTTTGTTATTAAAATGTTCTCTATGAACAGTATTAATAAAATATCTAAAAATAAAGTCTTCTTAAAAATAGGTTTGTTTATGCAATTTGGCAAACATTTTTTCACGGAAAATCTTTTGCCTCTGATATTGTGTGTCTCTGACTGCATGTCAAAGACAAGAGTACACATTTTTAGAGAGCAGGGTATCAGCAATCAAGACCTGTCATGCAGATCTTCTGGGGGAATTGTGCCTTTATTGTCTTTTCCTTAACAAGCTGGTACCTAGTTCATGTCAGTGGGACTCATTTGATGTGATATAATGAGAGATGCAGTTGTGCCAGTCCTGTGCAAAGTAAAAAACAGGTCAGAAAAGTTTGCCAAGGATCATGCTAATGAGTTCAGAGCCCGTGATGTACCAAAAAAAATTCTCTTCTCAAATGTGCTGTTAGACAAGCAGCTTTATTCTTCTGCCAATTTTACAGCCTCCTACTTAATTTACAGCATCCACTTAATTTAAAAAAAAAGGGATACCTAGTTCAGTATAGTCTCCTGTGAATTCCCATGGATTAGATGGAAGAGCAATACTTTTTACCTACAGCAAAAGAAAGTGAAGGTTAGTTCTGAGTAAGGACTACAACTCTAGGTAGGGGTTTTTTGCTGTTTTGTTTTGTTTTAAAATTTGTGATCATGTAAAAGACTGGTAGTTCACAGTATTTTACAGCTCTCTCAGCTTACAGCAGTTCTTATTTACACTTTGGTGGCATCCTAAGATTTCATGTCTAGTATTGCTAAAACCATGTATCCAGAGAAAATTGAGAAAAACCACAAAACCTCATTCTATTTTATTACGTCTTAGGGCTTTGGGGGTGTGTGTGTGTTCAACCTTCCGAATTTTGAGCATTTAACTTACATTTAAGTCAAAATTTCTATTTCTACTTCTCTTTCACGAGGGAAAGATGGTGGTTACAGACATATCTTTATTTAAAATCAAAGTAAAAATTATCAGGTGTTATGACAAAAAGACTTGGTGTAATATTACAAAGATGAGTGACAAGGCCCTCAGGATAGAAATGCTGCTGTGCTGTGTGCAGAGCAAATCTGTACTGCCATCCTCACCAAGCAGATCTGATTGCTTAAAAAACTCAGACTTGATGTGAAAGCAGTCGTTTAGACCCTGACCTCAGACACTGTAGTAGAAGTCCACTTTTATTATATGCCTTACCTTGATTTTGCGTCATTAGCTGATCAGCAGCTGGTTCATTCCACCTTTTTCTCTCTTTCTTGCACATACAGGATGCACTTATCTATATTGGTAATATTCAAGTGTAAAAAAAAAATTATTATGTATCTATCTGGTCTGTATCTGTCAGGAAAAATGTTATTCCTTTTTTGCAGATAGGAAAAGGACTCATTAACTGTGGGACTTATCTCACCTAATTTAGACCCCTGTACTGAAGCTCTCTCCATCTGAGTTGGTCAAGAGAACTCTCTTTATAGGAAATGGAGGGAAATGGGTACAATTCATCTTCCCTATTTTGTATCTCCTGTAAGATGAAAGGACTGCTACACTAGAAACGCATATTTATTTCCATTGACCATAAAAGAGAGCTCAGATACAGACGTCTGCAAAGTGAAGGTGTGATGTACCCTATCCTAAAAGGGTGAGCAATCTTCCCAAAATAACATTTCTATTCTATGGATATTTCTGCACACAGCATTGAAATACCAAGGTAACTTCACAGTAGTTCTAACTGTAGGCTAATGTGCTTTGCTCCAAACTGCTATAATAAACTAGTACTCATTTCTGAAAAAAGAGTTGAGATCTATATCCACACTGAAAATGCCTGAACAGCAGTGTATTTATGCAACACCAGCAAGGAACTAAACCCTGGTGTTCAAGTCTAAAGTCTTGACCACTGCATTATTTTTCTTTGTGAATTAAGAGCACAAGGGAACTAGTGCTGGAGGGAAATTCTTGGAGCAGTTCACCCAAGAGACAGAACTGCATCCTTGAGACATTACATGTTCTTTTGCAGATCCCTTGCCAGTCTACAAGGTTATGAAGTAAGTCTCATATTTTACCCTACAGTGAGAAGATGCTGGAATACCAGCATTTATGTTTTTGCAGATTAGTCCAGAAAATCCTCTTGTATGAGATTGCTCTTATGAGGTGCTCTTTAGGAAACTAACCTTCAGTAGAAGGTTAACATGTTAGCATGGAGTGCTGGAAAAATTTCTCACACCTAATGCTTACACAGAGCATTTTCCAGGCACCGCAAAATACCCATGTCCTTAGGGGGAAGTTTCCAGGCAGCACCTCTTTATCACAATGTCAAGAAGTAATCAGTTTATAATTGCAGCATATCTTTTATTGCTAATAGCAATCTGCCCACATTGAGCAGGGTAAAAGAATAAAAGAGATTAAAAAAAAAATATTTTAAGGTTGCTTATTTCTCGCCTTATAACACTGGTAATATAATTTATTCTTTTTTTTTGTCTATAAAGACTTGTGTTTACTATAAAGAAAAATACCTAGACTGAAGTTCCTTCAGGAGACTTGGGGGAAAACAACCTATAATAGTATCCTCAAATCACTCAGAATCTCAATGTTCATTAGAAGCAACTTGATTATTCTAGTTACATTACAGAAATCTGAGTCTTTATTTAGAAAAAAACATCATTCATTACCTTCTACATGAATAATTTGCCCTCTCCTGCAACCCATCCCTTTGGGGGGCCCTTGCTTTAGATGATCTAATTCTGTCCATATAAAGGCATCAGTACCTCTGTGGAAACCGTATGCCTTTATAAATGACTGTGTTAGAGGATACGTGTAGTATGCTCTGCGACTATGTGGAACTGTGAGAGGGCTGCACTATGACAAGCTAAACATTGAGACCTCGAGCATGTGCTATACTCTGAAATAAACTTTTTACCCATTACTGAATTCAAGGGCAAGTGGCACACACTCAGTTAGAGGAAAGGTTTGCGTAATACCAGCAAGAAGTAGCAAAGCAGCCAGCATAGGTAAAAAACTGGCTGGATGGCTGGGCCCGAAGAGCTTTCTACTTCTGAGGTGCTTGAGGTGCTGGAGCATGTCCAAAGAAGGGCAACAAAGCTGGTGAAGGGTCTAGAGCACAAGTCTTATGAGGAGCGGCTGAGGGAAGTGGGGTTGTTTAGCCTGGAGAAAAGGAGTCTGAAGGGAGACCTTATCACTCTCTACAACTACCTGAAAGGAGCTTGTAGTGAGATGGGGGTCGGTTTCTTCTCCCAAGTAACAAGCCATAGGACAAGAGGAAATGGCCTCAAGTAGTGCCAAGGGAGGTTTAGATTGGATATTAGGAAAAATTTCTTCACTGAAAGGGTTATCAAACACTGGAACAGGCTGCCCAGGGAAGTGGTTGAGTCACCATCCCTGGGGGTATTTAAAAGACGTGTAGATGTAGTGCTTAGAGACATGGTTTAGTGGTGGACTTTGCAGTGCTAGGTTAACGGTTGGACTTGATGATCTTAAAGGTCTTTTCCAACCTAAATGATTCTGTGATTCGATGATTCGATGATTCTATAGTGTGGTTGCCATCCAAGCCTATGATCTTATCAGATCTCATAAAACAGAGATGATGGGGTCAACTCAGTAGCCAGGGAGAACAGCCTTGAAGGAGAAGCACTGGAGTATGCTGTGTATGTGGTTGATTAGCTCTCTGCTACTCTTTTTTGATTTCCTAAAGAAGTAAAGTTTCTTATTGGTCATGTGGCTAAAAGGGATTACCTTTTTCCCTTCCCTTCCCTTCCCTTCCCTTCCCTTCCCTTCCCTTCCCTTCCCTTCCCTTCCCTTCCCTTCCCTTCCCTTCCCTTCCCTTCCCTTCCCTTCCCTTCCCTTCCCTTCCCTTCCCTTCCTTTCCTTTCCCTCATACAAAATCATTGTTCTTGCAACTTCCCCCTTAGTTCTTTTACTGTAGCCTGGTTTGAAGTTGGATTAAGCAAATACTCTCACCTAATGATCCAATAGGTTTGGATTTTCAGTAGTTTTTTGTTCTAATATATTCCATAGAATTTCTTTAAAAGTTCATCTGGTATAAAGACAAGTTTTTTTCCACTTTTCACTGTGAAAAATTGTTGCATCAGCATCTATTTACCCATGAAACATAATCTGGATAAAAAGATATAAATTTAAAGTTGAATGATCATTCCATGTTGGCATATCAATATATATTCTTATTCAGAAGGAAGATAATTTCTTAATAGTCTGGTTAAATCTATTTTTGAATAATAAAATTATTTCAGAATAACAGCATCCACATACGATATTGTCTAGAATGTTTAGTCCAAACTGACTATGGATATAGATAAACCTTAGCTGCTGGCATGCCAAAACTTCACCAGCTGAAGAGAAAAAAAGGATTGAGACTGAACTAAGTTGCACCAGGTATATCAACTACTGAAAGCTCTTTGCTTTTGTGTAGCCTTTCTCCTTGTCCAGGTCAACCGGTGATGAGATTAATTAAGTTCTTGACATTCTCTTGAGGCAGGATGAATTCAAAGCCATTGTGTAAATTATAGTTGTTGCAATTAATTAGAGTCTTCAGACCGAGAACAGGGGAGTTACTTTCAGCCCTAGTTTGTGGAAAAGACTATCTGTGTTTCGGTAGCCTATGTATAGACATGCATGATTGTGTCAGAAAGCCTGGGCCTGAAAAGTATTTCCTTCACTGACCAAGTTCAAACCAAATTATGGTAAGATATTTGTTTGTCCTAAATTATGCTGCTAAGGTATAGAAGCATTTAGTTAATACTCTTGCAGTAGCACAGAAATTTGGTCCATTGATAACGATTCCTGTCTACTACAGAATAGTGTTTTTTCATGTCTAACAAACACATGAAAACATACAACTTACATGTCAAGACATAATAAACAGTTTCTTCATCTAGGAGCTAGTTTGGCTTACATCAGAATATTTGACAGCAGGTTGAGGGAGGTGATCCTTCCCCTCTACTCAGCACTGGTGAGGCCACATATGGAGTGCTGTGTCCAGCGCTGAGCTCCCCACTACAAGAGATATGTGGACATACAGGAGGGAGTCCAGTGAAGGGCCACAAAGGTGATTAAGCATCTGGAGCACCTGATGTATAAGGAAAGGCTGAGAGATCTGGGACTGTTTAGTCAGGGTAAGAGAAGGCTCAGGGGGGACCTTATTAATGTATATAAATATCTGAAGAGAGGGTGCAAAGAGGACAGAGCTAGGCTCTTTCCAGTGGTATCCAGTGACAGGACCAGAGGCAAGAGGTGCAAACTGAAACACAGGAGGTTCCTTCTGAATATCAGGAAAACTTTTCCACTGTGAGGGTGATTGAATAGTGGCACAGGTTGCTCAGAGAGCTTGTGGAGTCTCCCTCCTTGGAGATATTCAAAAGCTGTCTCAACACAGTCCTGAGCAACTGGATCTAGGTGGCCCTGCTTGAGCAGGAGAGTCAGACAAGATGACCTCCAGGGTCCCTTCTAGCCTCAACCCTTCTGTGATTCTGTAATATGCTGGGCTTCCCAAGATCCCAGAAGCAATTAAGCTGCAGGGTCTCTTTCTCCACCAACAGTGACGATTTGCATTTCTAAAGACTCTCAGAGAGTGAAGTCCTTGTGATCCCTGTAGCACAATACCTCTTATCTTGGTTGAAAGGTTTGTAAAGGAAAAGAAAGATCCCTGCATACAAAAATGTCACATATATGCATCTATGCAAAGGCCAGGACCGATCTTGTTCATGATAGATTCACAGACAGAATATTTCAGGCTCTTTTCTGCTGTCCTGTTCTAGCCATATTATGCCATTTGTAGAGGTTGCCATTCACTTCATCCCTGCACCTCTCAGAAGGGTTACCAGCCCTTCTGACCTGCTGACTGAGCTGTTCCTTGATCCTGATTTAACCCAGTTCAGTTAAAAATGGGACAAGTGAGTTTGAAAATAGCATATCTTTGTTAACTTGGCTCATGGAGACTGCAGTAATTTTGGTAGCTACAGTTCAAGCATATGAAACAAAGATCAAATGGACACGTTGGCAGGGAGGCAGTGACAGGAAGCTATAGCAGGCTGTGGTGAAAGGCTCTTCACTGGCCCAGCTGCACCTGCAAAAATAAGTTTCTCAACAGTTAGGATAGCAGCTCAGTAGTTAACACCTACAGTGTTCTCACCTCTGTTAGCAAAATGTAAAGAAGTGAAAGGGAATAATAAGATTTATTTGTTTTTCCTCAAAGTAGTGTTCAAATTACTTGCAATCTTTAATGAAGCTCTTTTTTACTTTCACATGGAAAAACACTACAGACATGGAGATAAGAGTCCTTATTTATCATATCTAGCCTTGGGCACTGAGCTGAAGCACTGACACTGGGAAATCTTTCCTAGGCTCTCTGTAGCATCAGTGAGTTCAGGCCACCAAAGATCTCTTTACCTCGGAAGGTGCTTGTATCTTCCATGTTTTTTGACGGACCCTAGAACAATTACACTCTTACCTTTAAGAAGCATTTAAGAAGCATTGGTAAAACACTGGAACAGGCTTCCTAGAGAGGTGGTCAATGCCCCATGCCTGTCAGTGTTTAAGAGCTATTTGGACAATGCCCTTAATAACATGCTTTAACTTTTGGTCAGCCCTGAATTAGTCAAGCAGTGGGACTAGATAATCGTTGTAGGTCCCTTCCAACTGAAATAGTCTCATCTCTTCTCTTCTCTTCTCTTCTCTTCTCTTCTCTTCTCTTCTCTTCTCTTCTCTTCTCTTCTCTTCTCTTCTCTTCTCTTCTCCTCGACTCGACTCGACTCTATTCATTTACCTGAGTGGAAGACAGACTAGAGTGGCTAACACAAGTCACAAAAAGAATATACAGCAGTGAAATAAAGGAACTTTGTGCTGGTAAGAAGACGTTCTTTCCCTCTAGGTGCTCCCTTCTCAGCGACAGGGAAAGAACCCAGCTTCCCCTGACATTAGGAGTAAGGCAGACACAGGCATGGTTGGAGCAGTGACAGGGTCATTGCCCTTCTATCTGTTTTGATCACCTGCTTGACAGATACCCCCAAACAGCCCTGTTCACATGACCTGCCCCACCGTGGTTTTTTGATTTCTTTTCCTTCTTTTTTCCCCTCCAGAGCTCTTCCCCCTTATCACCTCCATCCCCTTCAAAATAAGCAGCCCACCCACATTTGTCAACTGACCCCAGTTTTCTTCTCCTAGGCCATCAGTATGGTGAAGCTAGTACCTGTATTTTTTGAACTACAGTGCCTTGCAGATTCTTGTTTTGCTGTCTAGTAACACTGGGGATCAAGGTGGAACAGCTGCATAATCATTACTACCAGCTTTGTTATTTGTGAAAACCTTCAGTTCCTAATGTTGTTGTCTTGTTAGACATGCCACAAGTCATGGTGGACCACCTGGATGCACAAGAGCCCTTTGCTACTCTCTGTTCCTTTCTCCTAGTTAACACTGACAAATCTAGTGTTGTCTGTGGTTTTGATGCCAGAAATTTCACATGTACTACACCCTTTCTGGATCACAGCAATATTTTTCATTGCATCTATTTTGCATTGCCATTACAATACATATCAAGAGGGTTTGAGACAGGCTGAAATTTTCACCATGTATGTCTATGGATATGTCTATGTCATACATTTCTGTCTAAACAAAAAAGGTCTTTGTATCTCGAACTGTTATGAGAATTGGGAAAATATGGATTATGATCATACAGCTAACTGCCTCACCAAAACAGGGTGACTCCATCCACACTGCCTATTAGGAACTTTCCCTGGCCCATGGTGTCCTCCAAATTGCGGATGGGCATTGTCTGGGAGAGTGCCTGGTGGCATGGACCAAAACTGTGCCAGGGAAGTTCTGAGTATTGAAGGGTGTGGATGATCATGTGTCAGTGCTTGAGTCAATTCCCTGGCCTTGCTTAATGTTCTAGTATAGATGCAGTCATTAGGAGACATGATGAACACAGATAATTTGATCCCTAGTTTCTCTTCTTGTTCATAATAGCATTATGCTACAGTCCTATTGCAAAGAAGGTGAAGACGTCATTAGCACAGCTACGAAGGCCACTAAAAGAGGATAAAAGAGAATGGGAACAAGAGAAGAGCATTGGCTTCCCTTTCAAATACTGCACGCAATCTGCTCTACTGATATTCCATTCCAGTACAGGACAGCCTGCCACCTGCATATGGTATTACACCACACCCCCATTTCTCCATTTGAATTGTATCTTTCAAAACCTCGAATAAAGACACCAAGGTTTTAACCTTTTGTTTTCCAGCAGGATAAGAGATAGGACAAGTAATGTAGACATTAATCAAGACTTCCATATAAAAGAGGAAATATTAAAAAAACTCCTGAAAGAGGCTCCCTTACACACACATTCCCCAAAGACCTGGTTAAAAAAAAAAAAAAAGAAGAAAAAAATAAAAAAACCCACCCCACTCAACATTCCGATAAGACAGGCTTTCAGTTGTAATGATAATAACAGCTTTCCAAGGATTGCAGATCCTCCTTTTTAGAGGAGTTGCTTCAAAGTCAGGGTCTCCTGATCACTCCAGCTCAGGCTTGGACACTAAGTTACATTTTCTGCTATCTATGTGGGTTTTTTCCTTTTGTTTTGGGTTTCAGATCTTGAAGAATCAGACCAGAATTTTCTGGAATTGCCTCACAGTGTCACATATTCAGAGAGAATATAATGCAATTAACTATGAATAAATTCACTGGAAAATGAAATATTGTATTACATGGAATATGAAATATTGTATTAGGGAAATCACAAAACTATTTGGCTGCTTCAAAGCAAATTAGAGTAAGGTTGTTCTTGTTCCAAACAATGCATTTATCACCTGGGTACCCTGAAGGCACTAGCATGGATATAAAGAAATAAAGTATATATTAAAGAAAGTTGGGTTTTGGAATAAGTAAAAAAACCTGAACAAAACAAAACAAAAAACCCAAACCCAAACAAAAAAAGCAAGATCATTAAATTTTGGCCTCAAGACTAATGTATCAGAACAGAGTGCAGATTATTAGAAAGAAAGAACCATTTAGGTGATAGATCAATAATTTTCTGTACATAAATCTTTCAAGATCATCTTTAATAGTAAATAAAGATTTATTTTACAGTACACTTTAATTTATGATTAATGGAAATAAAGTATTCAAAATACCTTTTAAAATTAAAAATAACTAATAAATAATGTTTAAATGATATTTAATAATATTTCAAACAATATTTTAAATAAATAAATAGATAAATAGATAAATGAAGGCTTAATTACTAGGAATGCATACAAATTTACTTGAAAGACTTGAACTAATGGAAAACGTACTCCAGGCTCAAGTGAGATTTTTCTACAGGTATGTAAACTTTTAAAAGAATTGGCATTTTCAAACTGTTTATTTCCAGCATCATCTTTGAAGCATTTGATTTTGCTTTGCCTTTTCTACCAGGATATTGCTAGCAACTACCTGACTGCAGTCGTAAACAGTATCCCTCCAAAATCCTGTTCTTCCTCCTCTTTTGCTTTGATAAATTAAATAAACTGAGGGCTAGCTCCCAATAAATACACAGATTGATTTAGGGAGCCTGTAGAGTTAGAGATGACAATCTGCAGCACTCTTTTGGAATGTGAGAAAGGTTTGAGCCTTTGCCATCCTTGAGGATGGAATTTCGTCAACAACACTGTTTTCTTAGTGAGTACACCAATGTCTACACTACTAACACATGCACACTCAGAGGTGCAAAGGGAAATTTTGCAGAAGCACATACCTGTGAACTTCAGTTTGTTTCCTTGGTGTGTTTGTGAGAGACAGAATTCAAACGTACCCCTTCTGACAGGCACAGACTGGCTCAGCATGCTGCCTTTTGCCACTCCTGTGTGAAACACCTACTGACGTTCATTTCCAGCACAGTGAACCTGTGCAACTGGGGACTATGAATTTGTCTCCTGGAGGAAAACATGCCATTGTTAAGCATTGAAATGCTTAGTGTGGCAACATCAAAATTCTCTGTGAATCTGTGACAAAAACATGGAACTTGCATCAAAGCGTTACCTAAATCATTCATTTGCATTCTCCAGGCTTTGTGAGCGTGAAAAATATGTATGTACATTGTGCTCAATTTCCTGGGGAAAAAAAAAATAAATAGAAAATGTTTATTTGTTCTCTCTTTACCTAAAATGGGAGAAAGGTCCCACTAGTAACAGCACTTTGTTAGTGACTTTTGTTTTCAAGCCAGCTGCGGAAAATGATACAGTAGAATATGTCAGCATGCTTTATCACCACCATAACCAAATGACACAAAAGGAAAAAGAAAGAAGTAGTGAGAATGGGTAACTAGCACAGGAGAAAGTTAAAATACTTTTTTTAAATAAAGTTAAAATACTTTTTACTTAAAATTCTTTTAAAATTAAAATTCTTTAAAGTTAATTCTTTAAAGTTAAAATTCTTTTTTTTAAATAAAGTTAAAATACTAAACTGCTAAAATAATCTTAAAGCTCAGCAAAAAATGATGGGAAAAGCCTGGGGAAGCAGCCTTATTTTGTCAGCTTGGTTTCACGGTAATTACAGTAATAATAAAACTAATTACATCACATAACACCTCTGTGAGGCAGGTGAGAAATGCTGGCAGGGAGGTAATGTCAAGATAGCAGCTGAACATGCATTATAGGGAAGCCAGATGAAGCTCTTCTCCAAAAAGCTCCCATCTAACCATGTACAGAGCCCTAAAAAGGGGGTAGTTAAGTGACTAGAAAAGCAATCATAAGATGCTTGAAGTGATTATTGTTTGTTTGATAAAGGGTTATAACTACAATAAGAGGCAAAGAGAATTCTTGAATGTCTGCAGTAACCAGTTAAAGTGATTGTGCTAACAGCTTTGATTATCAGACAGTCAAGGCTAGGTGATGTGGTTAGGAGAGACGAGATGATACAAGTGGTTGCTGGTGCTCAAAGGAGAAGTCCCATACCACCTTGTCCTCTTCCCTTCCTTGCTGCGTACTCCACTTATACTTTGAGGTGACTCGAGCATCCATCTGGCTTCTTGGCTTCTGACAAAAAAGCTGACAGAACTTTATTCTAGTTTTGGTGGGTTATTTTCCTGCTTGTTTAATGATTTAAAACAAATTACAGAAGGGCCAAACGACTAACAGCCGGTGTTAACAGGGAGGTATGAATGTGCACCTGGGAGCAGCAGTAGCAGGAGTGGGATTGGGGGGCAGGAGACATGAGGGAACTGCACATTTTCTGCATCAGGTAATGATTAGACAGGCTCACCTAACAGAGCCTGTCTCTGTGCAGTACTGGTACAAAGAAGAGAACATATCCGGGATCCCTTCCATGGCTGCCAAAATTTGATGTTGTGATTATGTTTCTCCAGTGACAGTACTGAGGTGCAAGATCTGACTGAATCACTGTATGGTGTCTTGGATGTTGCCACCACATAACACGTAGATGCCAAAGGCCACGTGAATGCAGCCACATTGATCATTACAGCATTGTCTAGTACAGCCCAGTGCAGTCATCTACACTCAAGTAGTCATCCAAGTTCCTTCTGCAGCCAGATGACAAACCCCTCTGTAAGACAATTAAGTCCCCTAATTTCAGATATTGCAAACTTTTGATGGGAAGAAATCCTATCCATTAGTTAGGTCAGATTACTTTTATATGTGATATATTAGTTTCTTGCCTCTAAAGCATGAATAATAGCAATTCCATGCACCAAGGCAATAAGAGCATGTTAGTAAAAGATGGTGGGAGATCAGACAGCACCCCAAAGCAACTCATTAGCTGGTGAACTGAGCAGGATCAAGGAGCAATTCCAAGCACTGGCATTCAATTGTCTGTGTTGTTAAATTCATGGAACAGTCCCTGGCATGATTTTGGCAGCACTCCCAGACAATTCCTGGGCATACTTTAGATGTTAGCACTCCCAATAAAGAACATGGGCAAGGCCACCTTGTCTAGAGAGTTAGACAACTAATATGGATGCAAGTCTCTTTGTGCTGCTGCTAGGTTGCGTGTCAGGGATCATAGCAAGGAGTGGTTTGCAGTTTTAGACATGCTGTGCAAGTGTGTAAGACAAATGTACCATTGAACCCCAGCTGTATTTAATAGAATTGACTGGAGGTATCTGGTGTAACACACACTTTCTTCACAGTGTGCAGTTAAAGGCATAGCTCTTACTCAGACTTCTTTGTTTATGGATCTCAAAGCAACTGTATTTGGTTTACATGGCAAGAGTTTGGTAGCTGGGGGGGCTGCAGGGATGGCTTCTGTCAGAAGACACGAGAAGCTACCCCCTTGTCTGACAGAGCCTGTTCCAGCGGGCTCCAAGACAGACTTGCTGCTGGCCAAAGTTGAGCCCATCAGTGATGTAGCACCTCTGTGATAACGTATGTAAGAAAGAGAAGAAAATGCTGCACAACAGCAACTGGGAGGAGTGAGAAAACGTGAGAGAAACAGCCCTGCAGACATCAAGGTCAGTGAAGAAAGGGGAGGAGGAGGTGCTCCAGGCACTGGAGCAGAGACTCCTCTGCAGCCCGTGATGAAGACCACAGTGACGCAGGTTGTCTCCCCACAGCCCAAGGAGGGCCATGATGGAGCAGATATCCACACTGTGTCCCATGCAGGAACCCACGCCAGAGCAGGTGGATGTGCCCTGACGGAAGCTGCAGCCTGTGGAGACTCCACGCAGGAGCAGCCTGTGGAGATTCCATGCAGGAGCAGGCTCCTGGCAGGAACTGTAGCCTGTAGAGAGGAGCCCACACTGGACTAATTCGTTCCCAAAGGACTGTACCCCATGGAAAGGATCAATTCTTGAAGAACTGCAGCTTTTGGGAAGGATCCACATTGGAATAGTTCATGAAGGACTGTATCCTGTGGGAGGGACCCCACACTAGAGCAGTGGAACAACGTGAGGAGGATCAGCAGAGACAAAGCATTAGGAACCAACTGTAACCCCCATTCCCCATCCCCCTGCACCACTTGGGGGGAGGAGGTAGAAGAGTTGGGACTGAAGTTGAGCCTGGGAAGGAGGGAGGGTGGAGGAAAGTGTTTTTAGTTTAGTTTTTATTTCTCTCTGTCCTATTTTGTTTAATTGGCAATAAATTAATTTCCCCAAGTTGAGTCTGTTTTCACCATGATGGTAATTGGTAAGTGATCTCCCTGTCCTTATCTTGACCCATTGTATTTCTCCCTCTGTCCTGTTGATGGAGGAGGAGTGATAGAGCAGCTTGGTGGGCACCTGGTGCCAGACAAGTTCAACCCACCACAGCAACTTTAAAGAGAAGGTAACTGTTGGAGCTGCATTTTTAAAAACAAGTTTTCTTATCACACCAAAACTTTTGGAAATAAGAAGTGCAAAGATCTTTTACTCATGATTTGACAAAAAAGTCAAAATGTTCAATATGTACAAAATGTTAAAATATTGAAACCCTGGGAAGGAAGAAATAGAGATGGATAAGTCAAAACATTTCAGTTTGAAAATTTGAAAAGATTTGCTATCAATCTGTTATGCATGACAATATAAATTAATCGGAAATTCAAAATAAAAAGTTTTTAAAAATTGGGGGGAAAAAAGTCCCTAGAAAAATATTGTAGTATCCAGAACTTCATTTTTCAAAATTTGACTGAAGATATCAATCAAAGCATGTTTTTGCCTTCAGAAGTGTAGGTTCTGATAAATTGGTATTCTCTACTGGAGAAAAAATTATGGTAAAAATGAATTACCAACCAACTGTGGTAAATATCAGCCTTTCATTGTACATCCTGGGAACTGAAGCACGGAACAAGAAATAATTGCAAAGGCTGATTAACAGAATTAAATCTTTACTAGGAGATGCTATTATTTTGAAACACTGTTCCAGAGCCAAATAAAGGGAACAGGAAAAAATCAGTTATTTTCCTCTTGCTCTGAAATCAAGCCTTTAATTCAACACCTCATGGGTTCAAATTTGTTGTTTAGGACTGGTGAGAGGAAGGCAGTTGCACTGTCCAACAGAGGACAAGTTTCGTCAGGCAGATGTGGGGAAGAGCTTCTTATTGTACCTTCCTACCATCGGCAAGGAGGAAATATTCATAGGAGGCTAATTTCATTGCTGGAATCTGTGCAACTTCATTGTATGGAGTTTATTTTAAGCTGGTTCAACTTGATTAGCAACTCTGTGTGATTGCCCACTGTTTGCTGTTTTCTCTTGTGTTTTCTCAGTACACTGTTGATAGCTTTTAGCAACACTTCCTTTGTACTTCAGTAAGACCAAAACATCAGAGAATACAGTGGGAAGGAGAAAGGGATAAGTACCACATTTGTGCTTTCTCTCTCTAGCTCTCAGTATTACATTCTGCTACTTACCAACCTCATCAGTCTCTGTACTAGATACCTTAACTGCTCACACAACTTTTGTCCTTCTCTCCTTTCTTGTCCATGACTGAACATACAAAGAAAATAAGCAAGTCTTCAGTATTGAGCAACTGAGAAACACGTGTTTTGAGTATCAGTACTATTATCCTGAAGCAAATCATTCTGTGCTTGATCAGCCTCAGCAATGTCTACTTCAAACATATCATTTAATATGACATGTGAGGTTTTCTGCTCCAGGATGATTTTCCTCCTGAAAATCACCAGGTGATTTGACAAAAAAGCAAACTAAAATTAAACAATTTCCCTTTTTGTCTTTATGAGAAAGAATTATAGGGAGATCACTATGCACACAAGTCCCAGTCAGGAGTTGCCTTTGCAAGAGGAAGGTCAAGCCTGTGCTGTCTCAGAGGAGAGCTGCCCTGGACGACTCCGTGGTAGCACCGTGTGGCTTTGTCTTCATGGTGACGTGGGCTCAGGTCCCATACTTCCCCTGGGGTCTAGCAGTGAAGATGTAGGGCTTTAACTCAGGTGACCCAGACTGGACATGTGGACCAAAGTGTGGACCACCTTGGAGGAAAAGCAGAAGGCAGACTGCTTTCAGGAGCATCCTCACTCCCCAAGGCAACATGCACAGATGTAGGCTGCTACAAAGCAGGCAGCCTTCTCACTACTTTCTTTATCAGTGAATTGCAAAATGTCCCTGGGACATGGATGTTACTTGCCAAGAAAAATGTAAATGCATTCTTTAAAAGAGTCAGGTTGGGTACTTCAGGTTCAGATTAAGAAGACTGCAGAAAACATCAGGAGCCCAGAGGAATAATCTCTACTGTTCTGGTCAGCTGCATTCAAGAGTGATACATTCTGACAGGAACAAGTTCAGAGAAAGGCTACTAGGGAGACCCAAAGAATACAAAAAGCTGTTACAGAAAGGGAGCCTTAGCAAAGTGTCTTTTAGCTTAGCTAAATGAAGATTAGGTGAGGATTGGATCATACTCAAGAGGGCTAAGCATTAAGGAGGGAAAAGAACTACTTAACTGTCAATGTTGACATGAGAAGAAATGGTGTGCATTTAAGCTAGAAAATAGAAGGATTCTAGTAATCTAAGTGATATCTTAAATAGCTTTCCACAAGTTGTATAGGGACCACAAGCCAATCTAGTTTTAAAATGGAATTTGTGAGATCATGAAAAAAAACCTTTATGAGGTGGTTATTTACTTTAGGAAACTGCAAGATATGACAGCTGCAAAAGTCACATACATTTCTACCTACCAAGTGAAAAAGAGAATGACTATGTTTTCCTCACAAATGTCATGAATTTCCAGGATTTCCTCTGGCAGTTGTGGTGGTACATGCTGGACTTTTGTCCTACAGCTGACAGCACAAATGTAAATATATTGCAGTTTTCACAAGAAACAATAAAGCTAGTATTAATGCCTCAAGCAAATTTTAACATATGTACATTATGGCAATGTATGTCTGAATCCTATGGTCTAATGGACTTGATGGACTAAAATTATAGAGAAAACATTTATCACAGAATCACAGAATCATAGAATCAAAAATGGTTGAGGTTGGAAGGGACCCTGGAGGTCATCTTGTCCCACCTCCCTGCCCAAGCAGGGCCACCTGCTGGTTGCCCAGGACTGTGGATGGCTTTTGAACATCTCTGACAAGGGAGACTCCACAACGTCTCTGAGCAACCTGTGCAAGTGCTCAGTAACCCTCACATTAAAAAAGTGTTTCCTGATGATCAAGGCAATCTTCTGTGTTTCAGTCTGTGCCCATTGCCTCAAGTCCTGTCACGGGGCACCACTGAAAAGAACCTGGCTGTGTCCTCTTTGCACCCTCTCTTCAGGTATTTATACACATTAATAAGATCCCCCTGAACCTTCTTTTCTCCAGGCTGAACAGTCCCAGCTCTCTCAGCCTTTCCTCATATGTGACGTGCTCCAGACCCTTCATCATCTTCATGGCCCTTTGCTGGACTCTCTCCACTATGTCCATGTCTCTCTTGTACTGAGGAGCCCAGAACTGAACACAGCACTCCACTGGTGTGGTCTCACCAGTGCAGAATAAAGGGGAAGGATCACCTCTCTCGACCTGCTGGCCACAATCCTTGTAATGGAGCCCTGGATACCATTCACCTTCTTTGCAGCAAGGGCACATTGCTGGCTCATGTTCAATTTGGTGTCCACCAGGACCACCAAGTGCTTTCCTGCCAAGCTGCTTTCCAGCTGGGTGGATCCCAGCATATATTGATGCATAAGGTTATTCCTCCCCAGGTGCAGAACTTCACACTTCTCCTTGTTGAACCTCACAAGGTTCCTGTCAGATTATTTCTCCAGCCTGTTGAGGTCCCTCTGGATGGCAGCACATCCCTCTGGTGTAACAGCCATTCCTTCCGGTTTGGTGTCATGAAAACTTGCTGAGGGTACACTCTGACCCATAATCCAGATCAGTAATGAAGATGTTGAGCAGGACTTGGACCCATTATTGTTCCTGGGGTACACCGCTAGTCACTGGCATCCAATTAGACTTTACACCACTGATCACCATCCTCTGGCATGGCCATTCAGCCAGTTTTCAATCAACCTCCCTGTTTGTTCATCCAGCCCATACATCAACAGCTTCTCTATGACAATCTTATGGGAGACAGGCCTTCCTAAAGTCCAGGTAGACAATATCCACTGCTCTCCTCTTATCTACCAGGCCAGTCACTTCATCACAGAAGTTTATCAGTTGGTCAAGCATGACTTCCCCTTGGTGAAGACATGCTGACAACGCCTCATGATTTTTTTGTCTTTAATGTGCCTGGAAACGATTTCCAGGATTAGCTGCTCCATCAAAGCAGCTCTTTCCTTTTTTTAGAGTATCTAACCAATTTTCTTCGAATTACTGTCTCAGGTACTAAAACCATATCGCTCATAATTTCCATTTCACTTTTAAACTGATCCTCTGTTTAAAGAACAAAGAACCTCTGTGCTGAAAATTCAGAAAGTGCTATATGGCAGCAGACTTTTAGTAAGACTACACCAGGTTTTACTGAAGGGAGGCTTAGGTAAAAAGGCCAGCTTGAAGAGTTTCAAGAGTTCTTAGAGCTTCATTAAAACATCTACAGTGGAAATACTCATACAAATTTGTGGCATTCACTATGGTTAAAATAGTTAAAGGTCATATATGCTATACATTTATTTAGGAAGACTACAAAAGAATTGCTCAATTCCTTGCTTGCTTTATTTGCATTTTCAGACAATTCACAAGTGTGGAACTGAGAGCATAAAAACCAATCACCTTGAATCATAGTTTGGAGCCTCATAGCCCACTGAGGCCAACATGAGATCTAATGAATTCTGCTATCAGGTCTTCTCCACCTTTCTAAAAGAAATGATAAAATAAAGGTCCCATTTTTAATTCATGCTGAATAATGGCTACCTTTATGATTTTATTACATTTCTATGTATATACACTGAAGTTATATATATACATTTGTACTGTATTCTACCAATTAAAATAAACTTCCACTTCATACTTATCATATCTTTTTATATGACTTTCTTGACTATGATGATAACCTTTTGAATCAGACAAGACTAGCTCTTTCAAGTTGATTCTGTTGCAGATAACCAGGAAATAGGTATCTACCATCACTCGGTAAAGTCTGACTCTTCTTTGACTGTCACTAAGGGATGTACAAATACAGTATGATGTCAGTTACTACTGAGGGCTGTTTAGAGGTAATGCTCTACAGCTGCGTTTGCTGTAGGGAATAGAGCTTGCATGTGAAGAACAGGTACTTTGTGTTACTGTTAATATGGTATTTTGTTGTTTCCTCACTTGTCTTTAGGTCTATAATCAGGTAATTTTTGCAGACGAAATGTATTTATGTCCCTGTCTAATAAGGTGAAGAGTTAAAATATTATGTATGGAATAAAGCTGATATTTTGGATACATTATATAACAAATATCTTTATCTGAGCAAATGGAATCCACAATTTCTTCCTGTGGTTTGGTAATGATGATAAAAATCTTTATTTTATATGATGCTGCACTGGTAGCTACCATCATAATATTGTCAGCCATGTTCAGAACAGGTATTGTAATCTGCACCTAAAGTTTATGAACTGCTGTAGCCTACAGCATTTGCAAAGTATACAATTGGGAAAGATGCTGATTTTACTTCTACCATAAATATAAGAACAGCCTTAATAAACTGAAAGAATTATACTGCAGTCTAAATTAGACTGTTCTAATGGATTCTAGCACCATAGTGAAATAGTAACCAGTGTGATTAAGTTTTGCTACTTGGAAGATAGTAATTTTTAATTTTACCAAAATACCAATTTGTTTTTCGTAATCAGTCATCTACATTTCTCATCTCTGACAGAATAATTGGAATTTATTCACTGGAATTTCTTGCTGGTACACAGACATAAGCTTGGACTAAGGAAAATAAATAAGATGGCATGGCACATGCAAAATGAAAATTCATATGGCAAATGAAGTAAAAAATTTTGGATCAAAAGCCAGATTACCTTGACTTTCTATTAACTTTGATAGAAGTTAGTCTGGGATCCTACATACTACTACACCATAGACATGGCCAGTGTTCTCCTTTGTAAACTAACTCTGTAAAGCGCTTACTGAAATAAAGTGAACCATTTTTAAAATGCCTCATTTTCTGCGGTATTACAGAGAGATAAATCTTTCTCTTTCCTCCACCCCTGGAAAAAAGAGATGGGAGAATGTGGTGCCCCAGACTTTGTACAGAGCAATGCACTACACTGATAAACACAAAGCATACACATTGAAGCGTGGGATGAGAGTATTTGTAAGGAAAACCTTTCAGTGGAGTTAAAATAATAGATTTTATAACTAACTTTCTCCAGGCATTGGCAGTGAGGGCTGCAGGGTGGCCTCTGTGAAGAGAGGCCAGAGCTGCCCCATGCCAGACACAGCCGGTTCCAGCCGGTCCCAGCCGGCTCCAAGGGCCCCACCACAGGACACAGCTGAGCCCCTCAGCCAAGCTGGGGGTGCCTGGGGGAAACAGAGGTTTCCGAAAGGGCACAAGGCGGCAGAGGCAGAGGAGGAGGAAGCCAAGGAGGGAGCAGCAGAGGGACCCCGCGGCCGGAGGAGGAGGAGGGCAGGAGGTGCTGCAGGCCCGCAGCAGGGCTCCCCTGCAGCCCTGGAGAGACCCCGCTGGAGCAGAGACCCACCCTGCAGCCCGGGGAGGGCCCCACGCCGCAGCAGGGGGATATTTCCTGCAGGAGCTGCGGCCGTGGAGAGCCCGGGCGGGAGCAGGTTGTCCCTGAAGGACTGCAGCCCGGGGCAGGGCCCACGCTGGAGCAGGAGACGGGTGAGGAGGGAGGAGCGGCCGAGAGGGGCTGTGATGGACTGACCGAACCCCCATCCCCACCCCTGTGTCCCTCAGGGGGAGAGGAGTCGGGAGTGAAGGGGTGAAGCTGGGCCTGGAAAAAAGGAAGTGAAGGGGAAGGTGTTTTAATGCTCGTCTTTGTTTCTGACCTTCCAACTCTATTTTAATTGGCAGAAAATTACATTAATTTTCCCCGACTGTGGTCTATTTTGCCCATGATGGTAACTGGTAAGCAATCTCCATACCTTTTTCTCAACCCATGAAGTTTCCGATCTTATTTTCTCCCCCTGTCCTGTTGAGGAGAGAGAGTGAGAGAGCATCTGAGTTCAGCATGTAATGTTAGTTTTAGACTGAAATAAGAATAAACTAGCCAAAGGAAAAAAAATATTTGGAAAAACAATGGCTGTAATTTGTATGTCTGTTTATTTGACTTTGAAACTGTTGAATTTCCCAGAGAGCAACCTGAGAGTCTAGTCAAGAAAAGGAGCACTAAGTGTTTAAAGCACGTGGTGTATGCTTTGTATTGTAACTATTCCCAGCAAATTTGGAATGTATTTTATACATTATATCATATCAAGGAGCCTATCCAGTATATTTCACCTTCCAGATCAAGAAACAATGGAAAGTCAAAGAGGAGAATTCTGGGTAGAGGACTAAGTTGCTGACAAAGGGCAAAGTTTAAATAAAACATGTTCAGTGGAGTTGAATCAATACTTTATTTGTTAAGGAGAAGTAAAAGTACAAAAAAGCTTGTACAACTAGGCATGAAAAAGTGAGAAATCAATTCTAGTTAATTCAAAATGCTTGAAGAGTCACCTATGCCATTATGTATGAATAATTCAGGAACAGAAATTTATTGCAGACACATATTGTTTGGTTTGGATTTAGTTTTGCCCCTCGTTTGACCTGAATCCTGTAAAGAATGATATTCAACTAATTGAAATAACATTTTGCAAGTAAGACAATTCCTTAGGGATATTTCAGGACTAATCCTGAAATAAAATTTGGGAGATGAAATGTCTGATAAAGTTTATATAAATAATGTTATTTTACAGTGTGTTAAATGTTGTACGTGAGGGTCTTCTCATGCAAGTTGTGTTTGCCTGTTGAAAACAGATCAGATTTCTTTCCCCTCTTCTCTCTCTCAATCCCTCTTTATTTCTCTCTATAGTGCGCTCTCTCTCTCTCTCTTTCTCTCTCTCAGCAAGTGTTGATCATGTCTGGAAATATTTATTGCCCTCCATCTTTTATTCACAAGAGGATTTTTTGCAAGACATTATTGAGAATAACTGAAATAAACCACAACAGTACAAGATGCTTTCGGATGGAATCAACACAAATACATAACTCATGTCCTGAGATACTGCACAGATATCTGAAGCCATAAAAGACATAGGTTGATTATGCATGTGAGTACGCAGTGACTACCTGTGTTGTAGTCACTTCAATGATCTTTCAAAAAACAAGCAACATGGAATCCAAATATGTTTTATTACTGGCTTTTATCTGTACTATACTAGCATTTATTTGTTCTAGTGTAGGTCTATGTCTGTGAGCACCTCCAAGTTTTAAAAGTATGAATGGATACAAAAAGCAAAGCAGCAACCTCAGTGACAAAAAGATATTGCTGGTTCAGAGTTACATTCAAGTCCAGTGTCAGTTCTGGGCTTAGAAATCAGCCAAAGGAAATAATTTTGCAGCTTGCTCACTAAACTAAATAGCTGCCCTCAAACAGGAAATTAAAATCATCCACACACAGCAGGACTCTATTCATTGAATAGAAGATGTTCAATATATTGAATTTGTTCAGATACAGGTTTTCAAGAGATGCCTGTTGTAACTCATATAAAACTTAGTGCCACCAAACATCAGTGTCTCCATTGACAGCAGCTAGCTTTAGATACAGCCTGTGGCTAAGGTCTGAGAAATCCAGATGCTTAATTTGAGACTTAAGAATTGATGCACACACTTGTCTGCTAGATGGCCTAATCCCTGACATAGTCTCATCCTTGGTGCACATAAAACTCCCTGGCACCTCTCTGGTGGGTTTGAATATTCCTTGTGTCTTCACTCACAAGTGCGTACATTCAGAAACACTCAACTTTGGCACTAATGCTCTGTTGCGATTCAGACTCAAGCAGAAGAACCCACACCAGCTCTGATCAGATATTGATAGAAATAAGCTAACTAAAAAAATGGGCAGAGGAAGTGGCAGTACTTATACTTTGCAGAATAGTCTTCTGGCTAGAGCACATGCACAGAGTGTGACCTTGCTCTGCTTAGGGACTTCAACCCACATCTCCAGAGAGTGCTCTGATCATAAAGATGAAGGTCATATAGTGGAACAAGGGAAAGTAAGAGATACAAGATTAAATTTATCTTGACAGATGGATTCCCCATTCAGTCAAGAATATGAAATAATCTGAACAAAGTTTCCAAGCAAAAGTAAGCTTATTTCAGGATCCTACAGCTCACTGATACTTCAACACTAACCTAATAATGGTGGTTCTTTGGGGTTTGTTTTTGTTTCTAATATAAAATGCATAAAGAGCATAAACACCTTGAGTTCAAACTCCCCCATATTCAAAGTGGGTGAAAAACAAAGTTTTCCTTTCTGGAGACCTGTGCCCTAGCCATTGGGCTATTGTGAAGGCATTTTTTCCCAAATCCTTCAGCTCAACATGCTCAGCATCCATAAAATCTCTTTTGCGAGGTCTTACATTTATTAATACACAGAATATAGATTACATGTCTCTGGAGATGCAAGAGCAGATTAACTACTTCTACTTTTAATCTGGTAATCACAACTTTTTTCTCAAACTAGGTCTCTTCTGAAGACCTAGGATTTCCTTAGTTGTGGAAGAACTTTCAGGTGGAGCAGGCAGGGATATAATAGCCATAGCTGTAGCAGTAAGATGAGATAATGGTCTGTTTTCTAATCCTGGGGCCAAGCAGTATGGTATGGCTTGTGTTAGTCCAACTAAAATCTCTTAGCCTACAAAAGAGGGAGGTAGCATCTGACCAGCCTTTTGAAAATGACCTCTCATCTGTGCTAAAGTCTGGATTAGTCCAATAGGACCACACCAGACTAATACCATGCCAGAGAACAGCCTAACAATTTAATATTGTCCACAGTCATGCCAAGTCTGTCCTCTGGCACCATATGTTTTATTAATATAAACATAGCCATTGATTTTTAGACATCTGCTCTGTGCTGAAGAATAGGAAGCCTGGATCACCCTGTGGGACTTTGTGCTCACACTCCACCAAAACCACAGTCTGAGTAGAAGAAAGGCACCATCGATATTTCTCATGGGCATTTTTTTGTTTGTGGAAAATACAGCACAAAGCAGTCACTAAAACTACCCCAAAATTTCAAGCTGTTAGCCCTAGCCAAGGCAACTCAGGCATTTCACACTACCACTACTACTATTTTCCAAAGCTGCCTTATTTTCTTGCAGGCAATTGCATCAAACAGGGCCCTGCTGTACCTAGCTGCCAGTGGTGCTGTCTTGTTATTTACTGGTGTTCTGTGAACCACCTCTTGCTTAGGATTTTGATTTTTGAGAGGCTCAGAGCAGGGACCACCTTTATGTTCGCAGCTTTTTGAGGGCCTAGCAGAGAGAGTCCATGTGTGGGACTAAGTGCCACACCAATGCTCTCACATAGTAACCAACTGCATTGTAGGAAGTAGGATGCACTCTGTTGACTAAGAACTACACAGAACAATGTTCTTGTTCCATTTCATCTAGCTCCGACATGAATTTCAACACTGTCACAGAAGCATGATTTCTACCCCAAAAGTAAATACTTAGCTGCACTTCTGTTACAGCTTCACTGAAAATGGTATCCAAGCTGGCGACTTTAAATGTTGCTCAGTGAGGACGTTAAGAGCTCTGCTTGTCTAAGAAAAGAATAAGAACAAAACCAAGGTCTGAGAAAAGCATTTTATCCTCAATCATTATTATGCTACAGAGGACTCCAGCAAACCAGAACAGGAGTTTTCACATGAACTTTGCAGTTATAATGGTAGGCAACAAACTTCAGAAATGATATAGTAGGGAAAATCAAAGTCACTGGGGATAAAAACCCACCAAAATACCTTCAGTGAGCATGAGCTAAGTGGCTTGTGAATATAATTGTAATTGTACCAAACATTTTTTATTGAGGCATACATCATTATCCTCTGGGTAAATTATTCAGTGATTCATAGTCTAAAGAAATTTGCGTTATTTATCACTTATGAAACAATTCTTGAAAAGCATTTTCTTGCTTTTATATTCTGTGGGAAGCCCTGTATACAAGAAAAAACCCTTTTGAGGACACACAGGCAACTCATATCTAATTTTGTTAACAGAAGTAAAATGCAGAGCAACAATCTCACTGGAGACGTTGTGAGCTCTGCTAACTACTGATGCCATTCATCCAAATCATTAAAGTCATTTTAATCTGGCTGGAGCAGGCAGTGTGAGAACATGCAGTAATTGGGAAAGAGAAGGAAAACCAGTTTTACCATAAAATGGTCAGCATTTCTTCATTACATTAGTTGTCTCAGCATAACAGTTTGCCAATTTACTCCACGTACACAGTAATTTTTTTCCAATGAATTTTAGGTACTCATTCTGTGTTAGAATAAGAGCTGTCTTTGTTTTTACCATTTTAATGCTGTCATTAGGGAAACAAAACCAGTATAGGATAGACTGCTTCAGATTGTAGTGCTTCTTGAGAACTGTTGAAAACATGTTTACTTAACCAGCACCGTTCTTAATTATCTCTACAATATTCAGGGTGGTTTTAGGTGCAAATGTGAAACATTTTTTTACCAAAATGATTTGGGATTGTTAAATTTTGTCTCTACAAAAACAGTGGGTTTGAAACTACAGATGTTTGCTCAAAAAGGGACAAGATCTGGTTTCTCAGGGGAAAAAAAGTGTTTAGATAAAGCATGTTGATTCAAGCAAGGTTAAGCACAAGGCCCGTATAACTTTTGGCACATAACTGAACTAGCTAATTTAGGGATATAACTCCACTACACTCATTAAAATGAATGCAGAGAGATAGGAAATCAATGGAGAAATATAGGACATTCCAGAGGTCATTTAAATTTCAGGTGGGTAGCATCAATCTCTTTTTCTATAGAGTATAGAGGTAGCCTAAGCTGACTATATTCCTATCTTATACATTTCAGTCAGGTGCTCAAAGTCCAATGAGAAGCATGTGGGAAGAGCCTCTACTGAAATAAAAGGACAAGCTCCTGCAGACTTCAGCGACAGCCAGAGTTAGGTCAAACCTCCTGTCTTGAGCAGAACCAGATGGCAGCATTTACCTTCTCACTGCTCCAGAGAAAAGACCATGTTGACTGTGTTTGAGGAGACACAGTTATGCAGAGCTGTTGATAAGCAAATGAAGGGTTTAGCTACTTTTTTTTTTTTTTCCTGGTGTTGTGTTGTTTTGTTTTGT
This sequence comes from Ciconia boyciana, assembly GCF_034638445.1. Classification (NCBI taxonomy): domain Eukaryota; kingdom Metazoa; phylum Chordata; class Aves; order Ciconiiformes; family Ciconiidae; genus Ciconia; species Ciconia boyciana. The sequence goes on from NC_132935.1 coordinate 6,885,103, forward strand.
TTTGTTTTGTGTTGTGTTGTTTTGTTTTGTTTGTTACACCCTCCATGATTCAAGGAGCTACATGTAATGTTCAGGCTTATTGGAGCAATCACATACACCGTGAATGCTCAAGCCTTCTCTGCGTTCCTGCCTAGGACATTTGGACTTTCATAATTTTCTAATGGACATCCTGCTGAGCAGCTCTTGTGTTTTATCCTTTGTGTTCTTTAGAACTGGTTCTTCCTTCCCCCCCCCCCCCCCCCCCCCCGGAAATATCAAATTATTGGGAATTTCATATTCAGCCCCTTTTGACCAGCATACACCTTTTTCCATTTTGGAGGCGGCACATTCACCTATAATTTTATCAGTGCAGTCAAATTAATACAAATGTTAATAAAAGTAAAACTCAGGTCAGCTTTGAAATCCAATAATAGCAATGCACAGTACTTTATTGGCTCAGTAGCACAAGTAACCATGGGAAATTAGAGATATTATCTTACTCACCAGAGAACCCTGATATTTGATACAATAAAGTGTATATATTATGCATTCATTGTTAGCCAAATAAAAATAAATGCATGGATAAAGAATATAAATTAGAAGTTGACTACACCTGCTCTCTCTTCTGGTCAGGAAATTCTCTGTAGAGATGATACTTACGGCTCTACGGTTATGAAGATAGTTTCTCACCAACCTGATAAGCTGCTGTCATGTATGGCTCCTCCTGAGAATATCTGTGAGGATAGACAGAGAATACTAATGTTGTTTTCAGGTATCTGAAACTGGCTTTCTCTGGCAATATCTGCCTGCTACACAGTATGTACATTAGGAACTGTCTGTATCCTCTCTGATTACGGCTATACTAATAAATTAAATAGCATCTGAGATTATATCCTGACACCATAATACGATTGTTAAATACATTTTTTTTTTAATGTACTGCTAAGCAGTTAGAATGGTCTCTTGCTTGGAAAAGCAGCATTCTCCCACACAAGTCCTGGCCACAGCTCTGATGTTAGCCTGGTCAGGAACTATTCCCAATAAGCAGTTTGAGAGTGGTGGTTTTGGAAGTGATTGGTTTGGACTTGGTTTGTGTGGACTTGTGACTTGTGACAGTGACTTGGTTTTGGAAGCTGAGAGAGTACAACAACACAGATGTGGGCTTTTCCATGCCAGTTGCTCTCAGTGCCTGGAAAAGTTCCCAAAGGTATTTACTAGTCTTAGACATAGCCTCTATGTCTCAGTGGGGCAAGACAGCTTTGAAAAAAATGTGGTGGGTTTTTGGGCCAGTTGTTACCTACAGGTATCAAATATCCCAGAAGCCAATCTAGCTTGAAATCTTCAAAGAATAAGAGCAGTTTCAGGGATCCTGAAGACAGTCTTTTTCCCACAGATCCAAGTTATCCTAAGGCTGGAATTCTAGGGGAGAAAGAAGAAAGGTTGGTTTCATCCCTTTCAACTATTAAAAATCTGACTGTTTTTCCCTAGAAATCCATCATAACTTCCAGAATCACATTCTTTTTCTGTGGAGTTTCAAAATTTGTCTGTCTTCCTAGCTTGGATTATTTTATAAAGGTTTTTTTGATTTGAAAACAGCTTCTGTATTCTACCTCACAATTGAGGCATTCAGGGTTTCTGTACAAAGCACATCCTTCAAATAAACTCTGATGTGCCCAGTTTCAGTACAGTGCCTTCTAAAATGAAGGTCCTAGCTGCTGACTGTAACACCTAATATTGGTATTATCATACATATGAATATACACATGTGCATGCGCACAGACACACACACACAGAGGCACACATGTAAGTTATATTTTAAAACAGCTCTTCTGTACTAGCAAGAGCCCCAGATCAGTAAGGCATTATCATTATGATGTTGTTTCTCCCATAAGGAAATAAGACTGTGAAGAAATCTTTCTCCATGTGTTAGTTATAGTCCTTCATAATGATGCATATAAATATAGCATTAAAGAAACTGCCAGTTTTTATTACAGTCATCTGTTATTATCTGTAAAATCTACCTCTATAAGAATTGCAGATTCTCAGAGGCAGACCCTCCTGTTCAAAGTGCTTCTGTTCTGAAAACTGAGACCTTCTTCCTCTCTTTTCTCACCTGCATGATACTGTTGAGTTAAGGATCACCAGCCAACTCCCTGCCTTCATGAGTTGAAATCCCAGGAGACCTGTCACAGGGAGATGGCAGCAGGAAGGCAGACACCTCCATTCTCTAGTTGGGCAATCAAAGGGCATGAGGAAACACTGTCCTCCAAAACTCATAGGCTGTTAAGATCTGAAGGGAATATTTAGTCTTAATCTTTGCCACAGGCCTGCACTCAGGGTTAGGTAACTGGACAGTAACTCCACTGTTGCCACAAAAAAAAAGTTTTTTCTTTTTCTCTTTTTTAGTAATACATGTAGACCAAAGAAGCAGTTTTCATCATTTCATTCTTCCTCAGGCCCCCAGTATTCATCTCTGTTAGGAAGAAATTGTTTAGAGTTATCTTACTGACCTTCTTTTCCTCTTTTAATCCTCTTCTGCGTGTCCCCATGACTCACTGAAGCCTGGTCCTACATTCAGAACGTGGGTGTCTGCAGGCAGCTGCAGACACTCCTATCCCTCTGAGCCCCCCTTGCCATGCAGCCACAGCTGAGCACTGGCTGGTGATGCCCAATGGCTTCTAATCTGTGCTTCCTGTGTGCCAGAGACAGCAAGGCACACAGCAAGACCCAATAGCATCTTAGAGACAAATGTGACACCCATGGCACAGTTAAAATAGGCAGATCATGAACATGTGGCTTTCCTGCAGAAATGGGGGATGGCCACATGTTCACTGTGGTGTCCAAGCTTTAAAGAGGTGGTTTAGTGGGTGTCCAGCTTTAGCTTTTTCTCTATAAAGGGAAGTGGAAATTAAAGTAAAACAAAAAAAACAACCAAGAAAAAAAAACCAAAACCCAAAAACAAAAAGAAACCCACAAAGCATAAGATTAATTGCAAGCTTAAACCACATGCTGTAAAATGTAGATAACTGTCTTTGCTCTTTGAAACAGAGATTGCATGGGTGCGACTTGGCCCATTGAATTTACACTGTCTCTGAGGGTTGAATCCCTTGGCTGTTATGGGTTATAGGCTCAAAGCCCAGCTACTCCATTGCGTGCACATCAGTATAAAAATGTTTGGCAGCTACTCAGACTCATACTAGGGCAATAACATCAGTGCTTCTTCCCCAGTCTTCTCAGGTTCTGCCTTCTTTGCTCAGAGGAGGAATAGGTTTTTATATAGGTAGTCTTCACTTCCACCAGTGCTGTAGTGAGCAGAGCCAAGCAAGATCCTTTTTTCTTCCCTTCTTGTGCTAGAAAATGGCACTTCCTTAACTCAAACATAAATAATCTCCTTTGTGTAGATGTAGAGTTTGTCTGTATTATTACTTTCCTGAGACCAGAATATTCGTGCATTGCACTGGCAACGTATTCCTGATACGGATGCAGGTAAACAGCACTGACTAAAGAAACCTGTGCCAGTCACAGAAGGATTTGGCCTGTCTTTACCTAAGGAACTTCTGCCAGCTCACATTTGCCAGTCAGGTGTCAGCCCTGTTGCCACTCTTACTACTGAAGCTGTGCCAACAGAAGTCAATGTAAAGATGCCTTTTTGGAAGTAAAACCATTCCTTGATTGACAGGAAAGGATTTCACATATTTGCATGCCAGGGCGACTGCATGACCATTCAAAGTGCAGCTGCACATAAACTAGATCTACCTGTAGGGCAGACCTCAGGCTGTGACAGGCTAGGTATTGGCAAAAAAATAAAGGTGTGAAAAGGTGTGAAGAGAAATCCAGGACTCCTGCTGCCTCACAGCTCTCCCTTAAGCACAAGTACATGATCCTGGAAGTTTATAGCATCTGTTTTTGAAAGTGGCCCTGTGGCACAGTAGCGTGATATAACAGGGCAGGTTCCTCCCTGTCCTACCCTCCTATTTTGCTATACCTGTTTTTAGGCTGCAGCACTCATCTGCATGCCTGTCCCATCTCCGTGCTGCTCATTAGCTCACAAGCATTGTGTTGTTTCTCTGTCAAGAGTTTTGTTTGTTTTCTGGTTGCCATGCACAGATTCCACTGGGAAATCAGAAAATACAGGTGGACTTTCTCATTGTTGCTTTGTTGTCATTATGGTAATCTTTTTTTAAAAAAAAGCAAATGCACAAAAATAAACAACACAAAAGGCATGTAACATTCTTGTCAGAAGCAAGATGCCTCTTTTGACTGTCTCTGAGAAATGATCTGTGTGTGTAAAATTAAATATACTAGGTACTTTATCTAACTGTCAATTCATTCAGCTTTTCCACTTTTAACAAGCAGAAATAAGCTTCAGGAAGTGGAAATGTGTACAAACAGATAAGAGATGTGACAATATTAATCTTAAGCATTAAGACAGTGTTGAACTTCCCATAGGAAACCTTGTGGTACACGATGATATTTTTCCCAAGTGATAGTCTTGAGGGAGATGTGTTATTTTTTGTTATTCCTAACGCCTAAGAGTTCTAGCCGAAGAAAAGCTTCATTAATCTCTTGAAATAGGAGGAGTTGGTTATTGTCACAGGCAGAGAAGACAGGAAAGGGCTGGGAGACAAGAAGTACTATTTATGTTAGAATTAGGTGAGAATGAGAGATTAAATTATGTTCTGTGGATCATATGGAGCTTACATCTATATTTGTGAGCTAGTAGCACTAGAGCATGGGCTTAAATATTGTCTGTGATAATCCATACTATTTGGTAGCATGGTCTCTGGCATGGTTATGGCCTGTGCCAAGACACACTATTCTGCTGGGCAGAGTTTATAGCAGAACATGAACCCTCATGGTATGAGCACTGTCACCCTGTTTGGGGAGAAACAGAGTTGACCCTTTAGGTTGCCAGTTGTGCTGTATCACTCAACCTCAGGGCCAGAAATGGAGCTTGTTCTTTATTTTGCTTATTGGACCAAGAACTGGTGTGATATCTGCTGAACCTCAGATTCAAGCTTGAACGTTAGATGCAGGCAGGAGATGCTTGCCTGTAAAAGCATCCTTCTTTATTTCTTCAGGAGCAGTTTTCCTTCCAAACATAAGTACTAATAGCAGCTATATCTTTTCATTCTTTCCTGGATTAGCAAAGGGAGCTAGCAACATGTAAATAAATCCACATGAGAGGGATCTATCATTTAATTAGATGGGACTAGGTGAAAGCTAGAAGGCTTATACTGGATACGATTAGTAGCATGCAGCCAATTTTCTGCTCTCTCACTCATGAGACATGTTTATAGTTTGGATATTCATAGTAATCATTAGCATGGATAAGTGTTGCTTTATTTTGTATGGACAATTTACAGCATGTTTTCTTAATTTTTTTCCCTTGTTTGACTGCTTAAAAAGCTGCAGAGAAATCTCTATAGGGAAAAAGTACAATAACTATTATTGCAAGGTACCTGCACCTCCAAGTACAAATTGTTTTCTTTGTAAGCATTTTCAGAAAAAAAATAGCCATTACAGATCCTGTCCCATCTGTGTCATCTGCGTGTCATTCATGTCTATGACTGCCTGTGCTGTAGTGGAAGGCTGACGGGGAAGAGACATACTGCCATTAGCTGCAGAAATTGGCTAAGTGGTTGGACATACATTCCCCAGTATCTTAAACAAGAAAGAAGACTTTTTGAGAGAATGTGTGAATGGCATCTCTGATAGTTTTTTTTTTTAATGATTTGAAGCAAAGTTTTGACTGGCCAAATTAAAATCCTTGGCTGTCCTTCAGAAAGTAACCTTTTGCTGACCTTATGTTCGTCTGCACCACCAAAGGTTTTGTATGTGGAAAACATTTGTTGTTCAAACATTCTCCCTCAAATCATGATGGGGAGAAAGATGGAAGACAGGTGTCTATAAATGAGCAGAGGTGGGTGAATAAGGGATTGTGTGAAGTGCTGAAGCAAAATTTCTGCTGAATTCCTCTATCCAGCTGACCTGTGATCTGATGTGACCAAGCCAGCACACACATGATCCACCATTATTGAATATCTTAAACTTTGTACAAAAGGTAGTTTAACAACTTGAACTATTTACAAAAGACTGTCCTACTTGACTGTCTCTGCCTCTACAGGAGCAACTCCTATTGATCATTCACAGGCATCTTATCTGTGTTCAGTTTGGTGGATTCTGCAGCAGGAACCTCCCAGCAGAGTGCCTGGAGCAGCCAGATTGCTCACTGAGGATGTGAATCAGCCCACTGAAGCACACAAGTAGCTGGTTGGGGGAAATCTATAGGACTGTCCAAAATTCCCACACTGGAGAGCTCCTGTAGCAATGAGTCAAATGAGGCTCTGTGAAGCCATCTAAGAGTTCAATCCATTACCTTGTTTCCAGTGGGTCTGTTGTGTCATCTGTGCAGCCAACTAGATGGGGAGTTTCTGGACCAGTCTTATGGCATCTTATGACTTATGTTTACACAGACATGGCCTGGATGCACAGCTATATCACAATTATAATAGAAACTTGAATTTGATCCTTATTTCAATTTTATAGCTTAAATTCTATAGTTCTTACCTCAACCTGAATGATACTATGAGTCCTGACAATGTTAACTCATGCCTTAGCAGATTTTTTCAGCAATACCTTTGGATGCAGTCTTACAAAGGACGAAGCATCCTCTGGTCCTTCCATTCATTTCATCATTAATTATTTGCTCTATTTCGAAAACTAGCCACTGAATTTGTATCTTTTGGGAGCAGGCTGTTAGTTCAATTTTCACACTAGCAGGTGACTTAGAGAACTAAGTTAAACAATTTTACATCCATCATAAGGCTTGAAAATGTTGACTGTTGTGGCTACCTCATTATACTTGACCTATAATGTTTTTTTTGCTGGCTTTGGGTGGTTTGTTGGGTTTGGTTGGGGTTTTGGGGGTGTGGGTGGAGGGAATTTCATGGGATCATGGACGGCCCTCTGACTTCCCTTATTCTTCTTCGTTTATTCATCTGACTGATCCTTCAAGAAGCAGGTCTCTGTGCTTTAAGATTGGGAACTCCAGCATAAATTTATGAAAACATTTGAAGACAAAAATAAACCCCACAAATGCAATTAAAGTCTGCTTTCATATCATGAAAAACCAAGCCTCTAAATAATTTATTCAGCAAACCCTAGCTAAGCATTGAATTGTTACCCACAGTGAAAGGTATGTGGCCAGCTTTAGTGCTTATCTATCTGTATCTTTTAAGGCTTAGGCTAATAAACATCTGAAAACACAAATCAGATGCTGAACACACTTTCCTATTCAAGAATATACACTCTTTTCTGATTTAAGAAATATGATATATTCAAAATAATCTATTCCTCCCATGTCTCTGGTTGGAAATAATGTGACCTGTTGCACTGCAAATGTTGGCACAATAGATCTACTATTCTTATAATAAGTCAACATGAAAGAACATAAGTTATTCTCCTTATTATCCATTTTGCAAGATGTAGCAAAATGTTTGCAGTTTGAACTCAGGATAGGAGGCTGTATCATTTAAAGAACAGAAGCTGGTATTATTTATGCCTAGTAGAGAACAATGTGTGCTCTTCCCTAAAGTACCTCCAACTTTTATCTTGGCAGTGAGCCATACCACATATAAAAGAGAATCAATGCGCCGACTCAATATTTATAATGCAATTCGCAAGATGAATCTATTTGTGATTGAGCTAAATCTTTGAACACAGAGCTTAGGAGGAAAATGTCTCAGGACTACAGGAATCTTAGTTTTACTTTCTCAGAGATACATATGTAAATACATGAGTTATAGACAGAATAGTCAAAGAACAGGGCTGAGAGCACTAACTCTTCTGTTTTAATACTTCAAATACATGAAGAGTAATGGAAAGAATATGATATGTGGTATCACATACAGAAAATTTTATCCTTCCTGCTATGTGTGTATATGAGACCATGTGGGTTTTTGTGCGTGCCTGATGTCCCTGGTATTTGTTGCTTTGCAGTTGTGTACACAAGCAAACAAAGCAACCTGTTTGAAGCAAAGGTTGAAGTTCCTTTCTTGCCATCACTGCTCACTGTGATTTTTGAGCATTATTTCCAAACAAAACAAAATAAAGCAGCCTGTCAAACTTCCCTACAACTTTCTAAGTTACCTTGGGGTCTGTCTTGGAAACCTTTGAGGCTGATTGCAGTGAATCACTTTAACAGCCAGCTTAGCCACTGAGAAGACAGAGCTGTCATTGCATGAATGAGAGCTCTGCAACACAAAAATGTTTGGAGTTTATATTGACATGACTGGAGAAAATTACATAAGCCAAATTTCTAGTTTTAAGGTGCAGCTTTAAGGGCTGTGCTTTTGAAATATGAGCTTAGAAAGTTTTCCAGCCTTGTGATGTACTGCTAATAAGGTGGGAAGACAATAAATTAAATGAACTACTAATATGCTGCCAGATATCACTATTCACAGATGACTGCTACAATTATTGCTAGGTAGTTTGGCACGACTCCAAGACTCGTAACATATAGTCTAGGACACTCAAAAAAATGAGCAGCTCCTTGGCTATGTGCTGCTGTAAGCACTGCCAGCTTTGCACTTACTAGGCATATGGCATCATCCTCCGTTAGAAAATACACCTCACTTCTGATACAGATATCTCAGCTGTGAGCAGTATGAAGAATGATATTCCATCATGGGAAAAATATCCTGAATGATTTACTTCCAAGTGACAGTCTTGCATTGATTGTAATACTACGGACAAATGTAAACCTTATTCTGACTATTTGAATAGTTCTTAAGTATTATTGTTATTTTTTAACAAGGTTTTGGCTTGGTTGTACCTGTAACTTTGTGGCATCAAGGAGAAGTAAGAACTGTATTCATTCCCATTTGGGCAAGAGGAGAATTTCCCCAGATCTCGATTCCATGTTTGAAGGAGAATAAAATCTTCATGTTCAGTGCATCTCTGTGTAGGTGAGGAAATAGGGGAAAGTAAGAGATGGGAGATGGAGCTATGATCTGCCACCAGCACCTTTCTGACAGGCAAAAGAGTGAATTGTATGAGTGAAGGAGAGTGTGAACTCACGTACACACACCTTTTTCCTGCTTTACGAGGAGTGGATGAGTCACAGTTACATTTCCCATGGTCAATTATTTGTAAAGCAACTGAACTGTAATAATTGCCCTCAACTCAGGCAGGCTGAAGTAGGCTGAAACTTACGTCCCTGATGCAGACTTGTTATACCCTTGCTGAGGAACACCTGGTATCCCCAAGATGAGGTGTGACATGTCCATGTCCTGACTCCAGTCCTACCTGCTGATGGCAGGTACCAGCCCTACCAGACGCACTGGGTTTGAAGCAAAAATAACAGATGCACGTGATTTAGGCAGAAGCCATGATGTACTCTGAGCACAGGTCAGGGAACTGAAGTATACTGCAGGTTATGCTCTCATATACATATATATTTCTGTAACACAGAATGTGTGTTCTACTGTATTCCTGCTAAAGACTGAAGTCAATGATTCTAGAATATAAATGCAAATTTAAGAAGAAGGGGAAATACCTTCCAAGCAAATCCTTCTCTATTGCTCCTGTGGGGGTGAAAAACTCCCAGGCAAAGTCAGAGAGATAATGGCTTGTATTACACTAGAATTGATTCTCCCAAGACATGTTGCCAATTTAGATGAGATAATAAGAATTTGTTCTACATTTGCATATAAAGAGGTAGAATTCAGAAAGCCAAGCTCATTGTTAAATTAACAAAATGTCTTCTTTCCATTAAAAAAATAAATATCTTTCTTAAAGGATCTCTAGAAGGACAAGGTAACAGAGAGCAGTTCTTGCTTGAGGTCTAGAAGGTCCACCCTAAAGCCCCTTTGATATTACTGGTCGTTAGATCAAAACTTTATTAACCTCTGTTGTGTCAGGATACACGTATTAACAAAGATTGGCTTCCTGAATAAAAGACTTTTAGTTCTGAATAGATCTTTATCTTCTTGGTCTGTTTCTGGCACGTTACTATTATGCAAATATCTAGATGACATCAAAGTCATAATCTTTCTGCATCTAATGCTAGAAAGATTTGTGGTAGTGCTCGGGTACTACAGTAATGATCAGATAAACTGTCTATAGCCAGGCTTATACTTGGGTAAGTTTCTGCTCAGCCAGGTTGAAAGGGTAGATCTAATACTCTAGAAAATTCTGATTAGTGACAAAGAACATTTTACATTTTATTTCATATTCTTATGACAAAACTCATCTTCCCACCTTCAGGCACTGGGAAATGGGAAAGAATTGGAAATATGGAGAATTACTAGAGAAAGGAGAGGCAGGAGCTTTAAAACCACTTTGCTTAATGAGGATTATGTATATTATAGTGTGAGTATACTTACATAAGTACTTTATTTCTGTTCATAAATTAAGTTCTGGGCACTTTGCATGTAAAGATAAATGCTATTAGTTTTCTGAGTGTGTTTGTGTGTATGTGTTTGACACCAGTATCTTTCTAAATAAATAAGAAATTTGCTATTAACCTGGTAGCTAGATCTGAAACAATGTGGGCACAAAAAGATTAAATTAGATAACATTAAATTAGATTTGATGAGAATAGAGATAAAATTTAGAGTGTATAAAATTATTTTCCTTAGGCACAAGGTGAGAGATTAATCTTACCTAACCTTAACTGTCTAAAAGTTAGCTGTCTGGACTATCATTTAGGATCATACTACTATCAATGAAGAGATAAATGAGCACTTCCAGAAGGTCATTCATCCCATTTTAAGATGTCTTTCTCTGGAGATATCAGTCTGTGTCTTTTGATTCTCTATATAGTGTCTAGATGAGTAGCTTAGACTCAATGCCTAACTTGAAGGAAGAGTGATTACAGACGGTTGTATTTTCAAAGTCTGCAAAAACAACTATGATCATTCATGGATCTAACTTACATGCTTACATAAGATTAACACTTTTCTCCAGAGTTGAAATAATAATCATTTTGGTCATAAATGACAGACACTTTTTAATACAGAGTAAAACTTAAAGTTTACTGAACTAACGTATAACTTGGACCTCAATATTATGTCAATAGTGAATGCTTCATAAAGCTTCTTCTCTTCTATAACATAATTTACATTCTATGTTAACATGATCACATAATTGGGGAATATGAATATTTCTCCTTTTTTTTAATTGATGTACATAAAATAAATACAGGTGTTGTGATACTCTTCAGTAACAATGCTTTGGTTAAGAGGGTCACTTGCAGCCTGAGAGAGTCTGAGGCCATAATTTTTAAAGAGATCAGAGGGACTGAGGAAGCCCCTCAATCACATATAAATCATAAACCTATCCTGAAATCAGAAACTGGGAGAGTATTTAGGGAAGTGTCACCAACTATTTATTTATATTTTCTTAATTTTCTGTTCTAAGCACCAACTGTTGACCACTATCAGGAATAAGATATAGAACAGTATTGATATAATAAGGCCGTTTTTATTTCTTATGCTTAAGTTGGTAGTATACTGGGGTTCGTTTGTTTGTTTGTTTGTTTGTTTGTTATTTCCATTGCAAAATTTAAATATACAGTTCTCTACTGTTCTTAACAGAAGCATTTAATGTTCCACAATATTTCAAATTTAACTTCTGTAGTGAACCTGGTAATGTCAGCAGTAGTTCAGCCCCCATAGGCTCTGCCTTCTGTGATTATGCCAGACAGCATTTTCAGAAATGCTGAACTTCCAGTAATCATTGGACTATGAGTAGGAGTAGAAAGAAATTCAGCAATGCATAGCTTGCTTTTTCTTTTTTTTATGTCGTGGTTTAACCCCAGTAAGCAACTAAGCATCACACAGCTGCTTGCTCACTCCCCCCTGGTGGGATGGGGGAGAGAATCAGAAGGGTAAAAGTGAGAAAAGTCGGGGGCTGAGACAAAGACAGTTTAATAGGTAAAGCAAAAGCCATGCATGCAAGCAAAGCAAAACAAGAAATTCATTCACTACTTCCCATGGGCAGGCAGATGTTCAGCCATTGCCAGGAAATCAGGGCTCCATCACGCATAACAGTTACTTGGGAAGAGAAACACCATCACTCTGAACATCCCCCCTTTCCTTCTTCTTCCCCCAGCTTTACATGCTGAGCCTGACGTCATACGGTATGGAATATCCCTTTGGTCAGCTGGGGTCAGCTGTCCCAGCTATGTCCACTCCCAACTCTTTGTGCACGCCCAGCCTACTCGCTGGTGGGGTGGGGTGAGAAGCAGAAAAGGCCTTGACTCTGTGTAAGCACTGCTCAGCAGTAACTAAAACATCCCTGAATTATCAACACTGTTTCCAGCAGACATCCAAAACAGAGCCCCATACTAGCTACCATGAAGAAAATTTACTCTATCCCAGCCAAGCCCAGTACATTTTACTATGAAGCCTGAATGATATGTGTTTTCAAGGAAAGTCTGGCTTTAACGTATCTCCAGCCAGCATGAGGCCAAATCAAAACCTAAACTTGCAGGGATTGCATGAGCAAGTCACCTTTTTGTGTTGAAACCTGCTCTATTTCTGCCCTGTTACCATCCCATGCTGCAGATGGGCGAAACTTTCCTGTTTTATCCCATTGTTTATAGTGTGGATGCAGGGGCTCACATTGAGTCTTCTGGCTGGTATAATTGATTTCAGGACACTATTTGAAATATCACCAATAAATCAACTCTCTGCCCTTCAACACTCCTGACAGGTCCACTTAGGCTGAAGTCCATTCACTAAGTATCTTTATAAAAGGTAATATGAAATTGTGGCTGACAGTAACTTCAGAGGCAGTTGCTTTTGATCAAAAAATTTAGATTAAAGGTGAAGCAAGGAGATAAAAGGGGCCATGCTGCCCATGCTGTAGTACACAATTTTCTTTTTTCTTTTCAGCAAAATAGAGTCTTTTGTTGGTTTTACAAGATCTAGGACATCAATCACAGCTGTGAGCTCTTGAGGCAGATGCCTGAACCTAGGAGTGAATAAGAAGAGACTCCGGGCTGATTTGCTGCAATATTTTAACCGTGTATGAGATGAACAATGGAAAATGCTAGAGAAGAGCATTTAGGCCGCACCTCGAATACTGTGTTCAGTTTTGGGCCCCTCACTACAAGAAAGACATTGAGGTGCTGGAGCGTGTCCAGAGAAGGACAACGAAGCTGGTGAAGGGTCTGGAGCACAAGTCTGATGAGGAGCGGCTGAGGGAACTGGGGTTGTTTAGCCTGGAGAAAAGGAGGCTGAGGGGAGACCTTATCGCTCTCTACACCTACCTGACAGGAGGTTGTAGAGAGGTGGGGGTCAGTCTCTTCTCCCAGGTAACAAGTGATAGGACGAGAGAAAATGGCCTCAAGTTGCACCAGGGGAGGTTTAGACTGGATATGAGGAAATTTTACTTCACTGAAAGGGTTATCAAGCATTGGAACAGGCTGCCCAGGGAAGTGGTTGAGTCGCCATCCCTGGAAGTATTTAAAAGACATTTGGAGGAGGTGCTTAGGGACATGGTGTAGTGGTGGACTTGGTAGTGTTAGGTTTACCGTTGGACTCGATGATCTCAAAGGTCTTTTCCAACCTATACGATTCTGTGATTCTGTGAAGATAAAGAGGAGGGAAGAATAACTTGTATATGACAGAGTAAGTGTGAACCAGACTAAGTCAATGACATTAGAAGAAAGACTTATTGGTGGGAAGAAGACCCACTGTATATGACAAAGCAGGGACCACCTTCTTTCAGTAATGTCTACTGGATCCCTCATTCCCATTACACAATTCACCATAACATGTGAGTTTGTGTGTCCATCTGTACCCTATTAAGTCTACCCTCAGACACCTACAGGGCACCAAAAACAGGTGAAGGGATAACATGTCACATCAGTGCCAGGTCTTTGCTCTGTTTGGCTTTATAGATGAATTTGCTTGTACTCTTCTATTTTCTCATGCCAGAGGAGATTATTTTACACAGCTGCCTGTGTTTAGTTTTAGGGAAATGCCAAGATTCTCAAAGTAATAAAAAAGAGGCAAAGTTTGCACTGAATTGTTAAATTAAGTCTTCTCTTAATAACAGGTAATTTGACATAGGTAATATGGATAATAAGTAGCATCAAAATATTTCTTGCATTTCTCCTCACCAAGTACTGCTACTATCAATTCAGGGGGTAGGTTTTTTTCATGACTTGTACTACTCTGCCTTTATACATGAAAATTAGGACTGTATGGAGTTTAAAAAAGAACTGGGCTCTTGAGTCATGGTCCTTAACTGAATCTATGATGTACTTTCAGGCTGCTATATTTTTAGTTCAAATGAATGCCAATGTGAAAATATTTTGACTGGATTAAATCTCTTCTTCTCAGAGCTTTAAAGACAAAGTAGGTTTTCCTCCTTTCTTGCATGCAGTGATTTATACTACAAACCAGTTTGGTGTAGCACTACAATCATGTAAGGTAGCAGGCTGCCTGGGAGAGCAGACAGTTTAGCATTTCTCCCTATCTCACATCCTCTGAATACATATGGATTTTAGGGGGAACGATGTGGGAAGGAAATGAGGAAAGAAGTGTTCATGAACCATTCAAAATCCCCCCTTCCTTCATTTTCCAGGGTGGAATTTTTCATTCAGCCTGTGACATCTGTCATACAAGTATTTATGTTTCAGGTAGTTATTAGAACATTCACTAGATGCAGTGGAGGTTTAACCAAAATAGTTAATAGAATTTGATATGATTTCACCAAATGTAAATATCTGCTTTAGGATGTAATGAATTGTGTCCTAAGCTCCATTAAGTATCTTGATTATCTCCTCACCGACCACAAGATGAGCCTAGGGTCATTTGTTGGCATAAGCACTTACATTTGTAGATAAGCACATTTAGTCAGATGGAATCCATCCCACAGGAGACTGGAACCAGTGAAGAATCTATCAGTAGCACTGCTTAGATGTCTGCAAACTCTTTGTATTAATTTGATGTGACAGCTCTTCCCCTTTGAGTTACACCTAAATTCATTGTCGTCTCCCTCTGCTTTTCCTGAAAAAAATAAAGTAGGTCTTTAGAAACCCTGTACTTGTTCCCGGAATGTCAGTATGGATATGGTTACACAAATATAATTTGGATGCTACTTAGTAGCTGCTTTACTAATGCAAATTCATACATCAGGGCATGTAGAGCAATCATCTACTTCCATCCAGTTCATTAATTCACAAATATGTCTACAATTCTGACAGACATATCCTCTTCTCAGTTCCTTAAGAAAAAGACCAAAGATAAAGATTTCACAGTACCTCCATGTGGGCTGTTCACACCCAGCAATATTTCCTGAGACCCCAGATTGTAGCACCTTTGAAGAGTGGGAAAGAACTGTCCTGTAAAACAGTTCTTTCACCTTCTAATGCACAAATAGAAGACTGAATTGAAATTAGCATACGTGATGAACTACATGCTATATATCCAAGAGCCAAAATAAGGTGAGAATAATGTGGTAAAAACCCAAGAACTTTAAGAAGTAAGAAAATCGTTAACTTGGAAAAAGTGTGATTGATTTAACATTTTGAGTAGCTGAAACACAACAGAGATAGACATGCAAAGAATCATTTGTGCCATGACTGGGAACAATGGTAAGAATAGCCACACTCCTATCTGATATGTATTTGAGAAACAAATAACCCATTAAAGAGCTTGATTTTATTTGTGGTATTTGCCACTTGTGAATGTCCAAAGATGTAAGAATATGTAGGATGAGGATCATATTATTTATGACCCATGGACTCTGGGTGATGTATTGCAATCCAAGGGACAAGAGGGATGCCAAACTCCTGCATGTATATTACCTTGCTGGACTGTGCCTGTGATGGTGAGATTGCTTACTTAATTTGCTATATATACATAATAGTAAGTAATTAATCACTGACCTGAGATTTTTTTAAAAATAAATCTGCCTTATGAATGCTAATTCTCTAAGTTTTGTAAGTTCTTAGGTAAATTCCTGAAAGTTTTTAGTCACACAGATAGTTAGAAAGTTTTCCTCTTGTCCATAATTTTTTTTTTTTTTAATTTTTTGAATAAATCTTATTCTTCTAGCCCTTCCTTAGTGGCCAAAGAAAATAATCAATCACTACCCCTCTTATAACCTGTCTTGCAAATGGAAGTGTTGATCTCATTATATTTTCTCAGCATAAGTGAAACAAACAAATTTAAAAACATGGAAAAAGAGACCGTAAAGAAAGAAAAGAGATAAGACCCAACAAAATCCAAATGAAAGTGAATATAAGACTCTGCATTAGAACCCAGGTTTTCTGACCACCATATCCTGATCCTCATCTCATCCATCCTGGCTTTTGCTTTAACAGATTCCTGTCTGAGTCCAGGTTTTCTCTATTCTGCACGCATATACGAGGAGCAGTGTTTGTAAGCTTAGTAGGTTACTAGGTTTAGTGCTAAGCAACCATTATCTGAAGTTAGAATACAAAAACTTTTTCAGTACATTATCAAAGACACCAGCCTGCATATTTTTATCAAAGACTGTCTTCAGCATCATTAACATGCTAATATTATACTACACTTCTCCCATTCTGTATTAAGATAGACATCACACATTTGTAAAGTGCAGTAGGTGTTAGAAGGAGGTCCAGCCAGACTCATGTATTCACTTTAAACCTTTCTGATTTTACACCTTCAGCTATATAAAAGCCTTTCAGCCTTTGTTCCTTTCCTTTAAAAGCTTGTTGATCTTTCAAGTCGCACTCCTGTAAGTTTCAAGAACTCCCAGGAAGCCAACACATATGCACAGCGAGTCTGATGTTTGCTCCAGTTCCACAAAAATCACACACAGATGTGCTCTTTTATTTCCTTTGTGATGTTAAGATCAGCTAATCACACTCAGGCATCTTTGTGAAGCTGTGCTGCCTCCCTCTCAGCCACCCATGTAGAGAATTAGATCTTTGAATACTGAAAGTTGTATACCGATGGAGTTCCTCTGAAGCTGCCTAGACATAAAGGGATAGGATGTGTAAAAGTGACATCTTCAGAAGGGGCCACTTCTACAGACAGAAATCTGTTGTGTGACTGACACTGATTTTCTATCCAGTAAGTCTACCTTGCTGTTAACCCCTTGTAGGTAGCAACAATCACCCTATGGAAACCAGAGGGAAAAGGTCTGGAAACAAGCAGGCTTGTTTCACGCTGATTCAGTTGAGTGAGACTGTCCACAAAATGAATCATGAGTACACTAAATGCTCATGCTAGGGTGCTAGCGGGAAGGGATGAGGAGGGCATAATTAACAGAAGTATACAGGTATCGAGCAGTGGGTGAAAGCAATGTGCTAGGAGGAAGATGCAACTGCTGCAACATTAGCAACAGGGTAGCTTGAAGAAGTCCCTTGCCAGCTGGAAACTTCTTACATAGCTGTATGTCTGTGCTCTATGGCTATATCTATACTAATAGATTAGTGTCAGTGACTGTCCCCAAGGAGTGGAGCTCCATTGTCTGCACTGTTTAATTGCTGTAGTGCAACAATTAGCACTCACAAACGATTGTTGTGTACAGTTCAGGAGCTAGCTCAGGCCCCAAAATAAATTCTGAGAGACAGCTTGCATACCGCCCTGTTTCAGAATCCAAGTGAAATTATTAGTATGTGTGTGGGCATCTCCATGCCAGCTCTAGAGGATGATCTCAAGCACATATAGCTTACGAGCTATAGTTTTTTTCTCTTTCCAGTTCCTAGAGCTTCTGCAAACAGAGTAAACTTCAGTGAGTCTACAAATGGAATATATTTCCTTTCTTGAAAGCCAGCCTATATCAGGAATCTTCTCATAAGTGAAAAATGTTAACATTACTATATACATTATTTACATTCATATTTTAGCTTACATTTGCAATATCTGCATTTTTTCCTCTGAGTTCCACTGACAAAATGATTGCAACATGTCCCTCATCCATTGATTTAGCTAATGTGATCATTGTTACAGCCACAGATTTAGAACAACAACAAATGGCTATAAAATACTACCAATGGCTGGAGCAGATGCATGGAATGACCTTTTGGAGATTGCTTGAGGAAACCTTGTAAAATCTCTTTTTGTTGGCTAAACCCATGTTTACTGCATAGCTAATGTTTTTTCACTGCCTTATGTGCAGTTGAAGACAGTAATTTGGACTGACACCAGTCATAACTTTTCATGCTTCATGGCAACCCCCACCTAAGCTATTAATTTACCACCTGCTTAAGTTCCTGAGGAAATGAGCTGTCAACAATTTTTCTTAAGCTCTAACTAAGAGTGCTTTCAGACTAAAGAAGGCCTTAGGAGAATGAAATATATACAATATCCCAATGAATTTCATAAACTATTTCACACAGTTCATATAGAATTAAAAAGTTGAATGTTGAGAATATTCAGTAAACTTCTGAGCCTACTCTCAGTCCAGTCTTCCACTACCAATATTTGCTCTGCATGTTTGAAACTCACGCTTAGTAATATTACAGTAGCTGGGTTAAATATGATGGTACGATAGGGCTGCTATTCATTATAATGCCTTTGGAATTTTACTAGCATAACTGATATCAAAATTAGATTCAAGATATCATGGCCCTGAATATAAAAGTTTACATTTCAAAGCTTGGTTGACAAACACAAACTTTCCTAAACCTTTGAGTCAGAAATGTATCAGCCATCCTTCCTGCATGGAAGGGTATATTTAAAAGAAATTCCTTCCATGCTGACTGGAAGATAAAACTTGGGCTGGATGGTTTAACTGTACACTAGATTTAATGTCCAAATTTTTTGGTTATCTTTTTAACATCTAACTGTCTGAGTGAGTGGAGTTGTGGCCCTATACTTTGAGTCTTTTTTTCTGCCAACACCCACAGAAAGCCACCGAATGCTCAAGGACCTTTGGGGAATTTTGAAGGCAAATCCACATCCAACTCCTCAAACTATATTTTTTTCTGGGGAAATCCAGTTCATTAAGTTTCTATAATGGCTCCAGTGTCCTATATAAAACTATACTTTTTAATGGATTTTCTAGGTAAAGTAAATCCCCTTTCTTCACTCCACAGCATGGACAATTGCCCTGGTTTTGGCTGGGATAGAGTTAATTTTCTTCCTAGTAGCTGATAGAGTGCTGTGTTTTGGAATTTAGTAAGAGAATAATGTTGATAACACTGCTGTTTTAGTCGTTGCTAAGTAATGTTTACACTAGCCAAGGACTTTTCAGCTTCCCATGCTCTGCTGGGTGCACAAGAAACTGGGAGGGGGCACAGCCAAGAGAGTTGATCCAAACTGGCCAAAGGGCTATTCCATACCATATGACATCATGCTCAGTATATAAAATGGGGGAAGTTGGCCAGGGGGTAGTGATTGCTGCTTGGGGAATGGCTGGGTGTCGTTTGGCAGGTGGTGAGTGGTTGTATCACTTGTTTTTTTCCTGGATTTTGTTCCTCTCTCACTCTCTTGTTGATTTCCTTCTCATTAAAATTTATTATTATTATTATTATTATTATTATTATTATTATTATTATTATTATTATTATTATTATTATTATTATTTTGTTCCAATTATTAAACTGTTCTTATCTCAACCCACGAGTTTTCTTACTTTTGCTCTTCCGATTCTCTCCCCCATCCCACTGGGGGGAGGGTGAGTGAGCGACTGTGTGGTACTTAATTGCGGGTGGGGCTAAACCACAACAGCAATTCACACAGATATGGGCTAGAAGGCTCCATTTAGTCAGGTGTTCTTATTCTGCCCAACTCTGTGACCATGATGAGCTCCAGCTATGTTATGTGAGAATTGTTGCTTACTCTTACTATTTTTCCTCATTTTATATTTCCTCCCTCTTACTAATTCCTGTCTTCCTGAGTTGCTCCTGCGCTGCAATAGACTCTGGAGATCTTGTGAGAATAATTCCAATATAAAGCCTTTTGCACATTCTCATCTACACCTTTCTGGGTGCTGTAAGTAGAATCTTACCAAAATAAATATTCCTGATTTTCATAATTACTTATAACTAGAATTCTTCTTCACAAGTTTATTCACTAGGCAGTTGAAGAAAACAGATGTGAACAGAATATATGCCTGACACTGAGAAGCTGTGAGTAACTTCAAAATATAGGTCAAGACAACTTGCAGATGCTCAGCACTTCTCAGGGCTAGTTTCCATGGTTTTATATGTGCAAAGGAAGAAGGTCTCTTTATTCTTAGGGAAACCTGAGGGTGCTCTGCATTCTGCAGAAGTGATCAGCGAATTCCACCCAACTTTATGTAAGTCTTCATTAAGGTATCTAATTTAGGATTTGATTTCTCTCACAATCCTTCTGTCATCAGTGCTGAGCACAGGTATTTCAGCCTGTCTGTAATCTCCAGTAGACTGTGTAATTTGCTTAATCCTCTCCACTGCATGTAAGGAGCCCAAAGACTTTAAAAGTGCATTGGTCAGATGTCTAAATCTATGTGACACAAATCTCTTCCACCATCCCCAATCCTTTAAGACCTCAAGTCATCAAACCATTGAGAGAGCAGTCAAGTAAAATGTTTAAATCTTGTTGTGTACAGTGTAACTCAGCTATCCATTTAAAGTTAAGCACTTTACTGAAGAGGACTGAGGAAAAAAAATTGTAAAATGCTTTGTTGAATTGGGACCTTATTCTCTCACTGATTTGCCCAAGGTTATTTTATTTCTAAACAAAAGATCTTTGTTGCTTTTTGGAACAACTAAGACGAGAATAATTCATTACTTTTATGGGAGTTTATTGATGCTTTCATAGACTTAGGGTATATACTTTGTTGTATAGTAAAACACAAACATGAAAAAAACAGTTTTGCTGGTTAATCCAGAGTCCCATGGCTCCAATAGCTTTCAGCATCTCTATTGTAAGTGAATTTCATGTAACCTTTCTAGGTAGGCTTTACTCCATAATTACATTTTGTGTTGTGCGAGAGAACAGATGCTTTTTTATTTTATTATATTGTAACTCAACTACCCTGTGATAACATTAAACAGTATTACCTAATTAGCAAATCAGTAATGCCTAGAACCTCAAATTAGATTAAAGCTAGACTGGACCAACTAATAGCCTGATACATAATGAGGAACATGTTCCTGACTAACTGTTTTTTTACAGTTGAAATACAGAGAGTTAAAGAGATGAGAAAAACAAGGCTGTCGCATAAAGGTTTGTATCACCTTGTTATCTGGGCATGTGGAGACAAAACTTTGACTATAACATAATGTGAAGTTCCCCTTGAAAGAGGGAAAGCAGGTTGTGAACACCAAATGGAAGGTGTTCACAAAAAGAGCTGAGGGTCACAGAGGACATGAAGTCTCCCTTTGCAGTGCAATTATACACTGCTAATGCTGTCCTGGATGTTTAAATAAGGGAAGAGAGCACATAATCAAATTCCTCAATAGAATGTGATTGAGAATAGAGAAAGTGTGTCCTTCTTTTGTTCACATTAACAAAAAAGGAATCTTCTAAATCTGGAGAAGGTGAAAAAAGACAAAGTATCTGAGGATGGGAGCAAACTTTTAATGGTAAAAAAATTAATAGTTCAAGTTGTTTAGTTTATCAAATAGAATAGTGAAAATTGACTTGGACACTTTTAAAGTAATTTCAATTAATGCCTGATTGTTTTAAAGAACCAGTAAGGCATAACAAGAACTAACTTATGGACACTGAAGCTGGGAAAACTCAAATTAAGAGGAGTTCTTAGCAAGGCTGAAGGAAGTAAAGGATTCTGTGTTTATATCTTTAAATCACGTGATTTCATGTCTTTCTGGAATTCTTTATTAACATACCAAGATCAATGTCTCAGTAAGTGGTTCGGTTGCACACTGTAGACATAAACAATATATCAGAGCCCATCTAAAGAAACTCTTGTTGCTCCAAAACACAGTCCCACTCCTTCCTATCTTGCTGATCTTTTTTTTCTCTCTCTACCCCAGCTCCCAAGCCTGTGGTTTCACCCTGTTTCTCAATTTAGGCAGATTCTTCTTTCTAACATTGGAATAGTTCCTCTCTCACCCCGCTAGTGAGATTTCTGCAGGATTAGCACACTCTTTTCCTTTACTGCATGGTCAGTCAGTCGATGGTCAGAGCTGGTGTGAAGGAGCGGGTAGAAGCATGGTGTCAGGAGCACACAAGAGGAGTGGTGATCACAGGGCAGAGGAATAATTCTCCCGTAGGTGGGAGTGAGCCATTAGAGTAGATGAGCCATACTGCATAGTACCCTTGCACTTTATTAATTAACAAGCCCAGTTTCCACTGAATTTTTATAGAGCTGAACCTTCTAATTGTTTTAATAACTGTTTCATGCTTTTTCCAAGGTGACAAAAAGTTTATTACAGTACCACAGACTAAACCAAAGTTCCTTCAAAGCAAGTGTTTAATGATTCAGAGGCAATTTTGAATAATTAAAACAATTAAATAACTTTACATTTATTACATTGGTATTTTATTTTTCATATTGTTTTCTAATAAGGTTTTAATCTGATGGACATCTGGTTTTATCAGTTTCCATTTGGAATGTAATAAATATTTAAATTCACAGGTTTGTTAAAGCCCAGTACATAAAAGGTGTAATGATATCCTTCTGTTCATCCAGCTCTTATTTCAAAAGTATGAAAAATTGTCTAATACATAATGTTAAATCCTTAAATATGATATATCTGAAAATGAGTTGTGTATGAAAAAAGTCAATACAAAATTAGTAATAATCTCAGCCTGTTAAAAATTTAAAGGTGCACTAATCATCAAAACATACATAGCTACTGCTTCACTTTATGGTCATTCATTGATTCTTTATGTGTCTCTATTTTTTTTTATAGACTGGCTTCCCCCTACCTCTTATATTTTATGAGCATTTAGCTCAGTTCAGTGCTTACATGAGGTGGATTCCCACATCATCATCATAATCATCATTATTATTATTATTTATATACTATATATTATACATTATATAATTATAATTATATAATTAGTTTATCAAACAGAATATATGATGTCTATGATATTATATGAGCAGGATCATTGACTTAATTATAGCATTGTTCTTTAATGTTTATTAGTGAAATCTTACAATTTCTTTTCACAAATAAAAGTCTAATTATATTTAAGTATTTGATCACTGAAGAAAAGCGCACATTTTCATGAATTATCATTTGGTAAAATTAGATTTTTCTTTATGCGTTATTTATTCATTATTTAGCCTTACTCATTAAAATGCGAAAAAGATCTAGGCAAACAACCATATAACAGGAAAGAAAACATAATAAATTGTAAATAGTGAAACACGTCATTGAAGATAAACACTTTGTGAACATTCCCTAGGCTGATATTGTTCATATACACCATTTGGCAATTACACAAATAAATGTCAATATTGGCCTGCAAATAGCTACTGAGAAAGAATAAAAGTCTACATGGCTGTGTCATTAGAGCACACTTGTTGCTGATTTAAGACAATTCAATTTGCTCTCAAGCAATACAGGGATTTTAAACCACAAGAACTATTAAAAAAAAATGAGGATGTTTAATTTGCCAATTCTTTTGAAATTAAAAGTTTTGAATACACTTTTTCTTCTAAAATAAAGCCATCCTTCAGTAGCGGAAGGATTCAGGAACTACTTTTAATGAGTAACAGCAAATTTCACAGGAATAAGGAGATCAGACAAATAATCTCCTTGCTCCTTTGTTGTATATATTTCTTATCTAATCCTGTATTTATGGTCTTATTGAGATTTATACATGTTCTTTTATTTTTTGGGACTTTTCCCAGTGAACAGAATTGAGAAAATTATTAATTCTTTTGATAATGAAGGTCCTAAGTTAAAAAGGGCTTAGCCACAGATTCAGATTCTTTCATTGGTGTAAACACATTGAGATAAACTTAAAGAAAATCAATCCAAACTAGTTGACAGGATACACTTGTTCATATTATTTAAAAATCAACACTTCTGTGTAGTCTAAACAAGAATATACACTATGAAAGGGTCTGAGGTTTTCTGAGTCACAAACCAAAGAGCAATAATATTGTGTGACTACATTAATTTTCTCATTGTTGTAGTTTAATTTTCACTTTGCCTATAGAGCTAATGAAATTGTAATTCATTTATTAATTTATTTTCTATTCTAAACTGCTACTGTATCATAAATATTCCTGCAGCTGAAAGCAATTTAAAATGTTTAAAAAGAAATACTAAGGTTAACCTTTCAATTTAGATTCCAGGAAAAATAATTGTTCAGCCATTAGCTATAGCAGAATGTTAATATAACTGCCAGGAATTGTTAAAAGAAAAATGTTTGTGCCACACTAGAAGCAAATAAAAAAATAAATGCAGCCAATTCAGAGTAAATGAAAACATATTGACCTAATTTCCTAGCAACTGAAAAAGCTGCATGAAGAAGCCCTGCTGGTCTAAATTATGTATTCCCTATGTCAGTAGAGGAGACAGGAATGAGCGGCTGGTGACCAAATTTCCCCTGATGATTATCTTTTTATTTTCTTCCAACCCTTCAGTGAACTGGAAAAAGTTAAGAGTATTGCATTATCAGCATCAGATTTAGCATGCTGGATTTCTAATGAGCTGGATGTCTCCAGAAGAGAAAATAGGGCATAGAATAAAGAACGGCAATGTGGGACCAGGAGAGAAAAGAAGAGGCTTGGTTCCTGCCTTCAGCTTTCAGTAGCCCAATAGTGATAATTAGAGAAAACTTTATCTTGAATAGAGATGTATCTTTAATACCAACTGGAAAGTACAATTGATCCATGCTTTGTAATACACAACCTGCAAAACTTCATCTGAGAGTAAATAACTTGAAGCACACAAGCAGCATCCTAACTTACATGAGACCATTCAGGAGTTTGAAGAGCTTCATCCTCATGCCATATTGGTAAAGTTTTCAAAAATCAGGAGTTGGAGCTGAACCCTGGGGCCAGCTTAAATGCCAGGAGCCATTTGTTGTTCTTCTAACAATACTCTTCTGATTGTCTTCTCAGCCTTGAGATTCAGCTGACTTCTCATTTTCACTTCCTGTCTCCATGTGCTCAACATCTGGAAAAGTTTATAGCAAGAGTACCTGGGACCTAGAAGAAAATTAAAGAAAACAACAAAAATCGCATCATGGGATGGGGAGATAGTTATTAATGTTCTTACACAGCTGACATCTCCGTAAGACCTGCCGCACGCAGCTCTAAGCTAGTAGATCCTGCCTGAGCAGGTACTTCATATTCCTCCTCTCAGCCCTCCTCCAGTGCTCTGCTGCTCCCATGACAAGTATCCTCTGTCAAACCTTCAAGCCTCATGCACACTAAAACACTGAATTGGCTTGATTTTGCTGTCACTGACATTTTTCACCACAGTTTTTGACTTCAGAGTAGAATTCACTGATCTGAAACAGCTTTGGAGCAGTGCTGCAGGGTGACAATTTTCCGTCATGCTCGTGTTAGAGGATGCTTGTTCTTGCTCACTAGAACTGATGTCTTTTTAAAAGAGTTTATGCAATTTACTCTGTATTGGTAATTGCATTGCCTGCAGTCACTAATCCTTGGCTTCAAAATCAAGAAGCATGGAGCAGTTGTGTCCACATTTCTAGGTGCTAGACCTCTCCGAAGATAAGTGGTCACACTTGGCCTTGGGTTTCATCTGTACTCCATGCAGTGTCCCAAAAGTCCTAACACATGCTTATGTGTGCTTTAGTGGTGTGTGTCTTTGTGTGTGTATATGTCATTTTGCAATGTTTTGGTTCAAAGTGCAGCAATAATGAGAGGGCTCTGCTGCAGCCTTGTAAAGCATTTTTTTTTTTTTTAATACTACAAACCTGAAGATGTGAATTGCATGCTGGGGGTATAAGAAGAAAGTATGGGAACACACTTGCAGATATAAAAGCTGCTGAAATAACGTGGAGGACTGCTGAGGACAAAGGGAGCCAAAACTACCTTTCATCTACTGTTTATTGGGACAGGCCCCAAAGCAAACTATTTGCAGGAACTAAGTTTTGTTTTAGATGGAATTGAATGATTCACTCCAAAATATGGCCTGAGAATACACTAGCATTTATGCAATCTGGAGGATGAGAACTGCGAGCTAAGCTGTCTGGCAGGGTCAACATATCTTTCATATCAGCAATACAGTCATCCTTGCAGTTGGGTTTATATAAAGGTTAGCTTATTTTTATTTTGCTTATGTGAAATGAAAACAACAGGGAAAAGATAGGGAAGGGCTAGCCTTTTTTTCTGCCACCTACAAACCAATTGCTGACAGATCCTTAGATGTGGTAAACTGCCCATCTACCTGGCTTAGCACATGACCTACTCCTCAGTACCCTAGAGATTAATCTAATATTCTTAACACTAAATTAACTTAGAACGTGAAATTAAAAGAGAGGGAAATTAAGCACTTATAGTGACAGAAAACAGATCTTAATGGTTTCATACCTCTGGCCTAAATGTAGTCAATGTAAACCTTAAAAAAAATCCAATATTGCCCAGATAGTTAATAACTTTAAAGGAAAATCAGTAATATTTGAATTACTATTTAATTTTCATACTTGTTTTCCTGAAAACGTCTATCTTTCTGGACATAGCAGTGCCAAAGACCAGTCTTACATTGAGCATGCCTACTTCATATTGATGGTAGAAAATGGGTGGGATTTCATTTTAGGAATATGTCATAATCAGTGGTTCAGACTTATGCCACAGTATGTTTTAAAATAATGGGCCTATCCGGTATTGAAGGAATATGAAAGGAACAATTCCTATTTCTGCCACCTGCCCAAATGCCAGTGAAACATGGAACTGCATCACAGTTATTGGACATGATTATCTATTTCCTGGAGGAATAAAAATACAGGAGATGACACAATCCTCAGTGCACCTATTTCACATTTCCTTGTGTCATGTCAAGCTGTTGCAGCTGTATATCTTCTCCTTTTCCCTCACTGAGATTTAGGTTGCATTATGGATCCACTGATAAGTACCCTTCCCCATTTTCATTACACAGGAGAACAGGAGAACAGGTTGCATCACACAAAGCTGTATCAAATTCTTTTGAAGGTTCTTTTGAAGGGAGTTGAGGATCCCTCAGAGAAGTGTCCTAGAGCCACATAAGCTCTCTGAGCTCATCAGAAGAAAGTGGTCAACATAGTGGCCTCTCAGTGTCACAGCACAGACTGAAGAGCTGAGAGATCAAGGCAGAACTAGTATTAGCAAGGCCAATGCTTCTGATTTAGATAGTACCTGTTGCACAGTTTAGAGTCAAAGAACTCGAATTCTGTTGGCAGAGTCCCATGTAAGTTATTCATAATACGAACAAAACCCATCTTAATGTTGCTGAGCCTAAAATCACACTAAGAGCCCTAAAAGATTTTATAGCTGCCTTGTCTTATTGGAGACTTGGCTCCAGCTTGAAATCTAAGTCAGTCGCCTGTGATACAAGCGCTTCAAACTGAATCTCTAATGCTAAAATGTAAACCACTTCACCAAGTTCAATTGGGTTCAAATTTTATTACAGTTTCCCAAGACTTATAATAAACACCTTCATTAATAAGCTGCTTAAAGTAACTACACCACAGCAATTATTAAGCTACTTAATCCAGAAATGAGAGATTGGTTTATATTATTTAAATATTTCAAAGCAGTTTCAGGAGATGAAAATGAAATACCTTTGTGTTTGTTAACTACTCACAATATTTCTGTCCTCTTTTACACCGAATGCAGTTCTCTTTAAACACCGACTTTAAACCAGACCATTTATGACCATATTTAAATGTGATTAGGAAGATGTTTCTGGTTTTCAATTATTATTTGCTGGAATCAAAATAACAAAAATTGCATATTCCCTTGCCCAGATTTCTTGCTAAAATCCTGTGCTTGAGTGCAGCTAACAAGCATCATGTTCCTTTCTTTATACCAAATAATGGTCAATACAGTCAGCACTGTTTGTCCACTTGAGCTCATAAATTACTTGCTCAGTTACAGCTATAGCAGTTTTGCATAGATATATCTTTTTTGTTAATAATGAAATAAAACCACTATTTAAAACACAAAGATCAAGCCTTATTTTTACAAAATATAGAAAACAGTATGTTCTGATTTCCTCAGACTTTGTTAAACATTTTAATTTACTGTGATTCATGCACATTTACAAGGTGTTCCTTTAAAGCCAAATGCTTACTTTTTAAGAAAACTTTTCAGCTAAAACAAGTGATAGCTTTAGTTAGAACTGATGACAAAAAAAGTTATTTGCATTCTCAAATCTCATATCCTAAATAGCACTTACTCTTTACATTAGTAGGTGACTTTATGAACAAAAAACCCCAATTGAACAAGTGAAAAAACATATTCTTAAAAAGCATTAAGACAGGAAGTTGTAAGACATATATCTAGTGAGAGACAAATATTGCAAAATTAAAAGTCAGCTGAAACTTCTATCACCAGAATGCTCTTGAGCAGCTGACCTAAAGATATATTCACAGACTTCACTGATATGCCAAGCCTGTGTAATCAGGGAGTCACAAAGTCATATTAATATGATGAGGGAGCCACTTAAAGTCACTGCCTGATGTTATAAAGAGCAGTGGTGGGTACCCTCTGAGCTAGCAATGTCTGGCCAAGCAGTAAAATAAGACTTTTTTCTTTAATAATGATTGCATGGAAGGTATTCTGGGGTAGGCTTTAGCAACAAGACATGAACACCACTGATGCAGAGGAAAAACCTTTAGTGAGTTGTCCTGCTAGTCACCTACCAGGAGTAGGCCAGATGGAGTCCCATTGACTCCAACAGAGAGTTATACACAAGACACAACTTTTAGACAAAAAACATTTTCTGAGACAGAATGGGGGTGAACGAAGAAAGGCAGAAGAGGAGACGGGCTGTTCTCTGGACTCCTTTGAAAAGTTTCTTCTGTTGAAGAGCCCAAATACAAACCTGCTACTTAGTCATGTCTTGATAAAAGGTAACCCTAAATATCCTTGGGTGGTTGATTTATATCTGTTTAAAGTGTCAATGCGTCTTTAGTGTTGTGTTGTACCTTCAGAAAAAGAACTGCCTTTGACTATTCAAATAATTACTTTAAAAAATAACAGTAATCTAGGAACTTGTCAGAAAACCATTCAATTTTAATGTGCCTTGAGTTTCTTCCTTATGCACCCAATCACTTGTATATGTTTCCTTACTTCTCAAGGGTTTGATGATGAGATATTATAAAGCAGAACTTAAGTGTGTTATCAAAGCCATTCTCATATGAAAAGTTTGCACATACTAGTCAAGAATTTTCCTTAGTTACCAGTTAAGCCATTGGGTTGCAGCTGTAGCAAACTCACACCAGAATCAAGAAATACTTCAATTTTTTTTTAACGAGAGAAAGATCTGAGACCTTTTACTGATGGAAGGGAGGAAGAAGGAAAAGAAAAAAGAAGAAAGCACAATAATAAAGGTAATACTGTATTCTGAAATGTGTTTCTCTGCTAATCAGCTCATTACAGGAATTAATTAAATTATACAACTAAACTAGAGTCAGTGTGAATGTTCAAAATGTTCACCCTAAAGAAAAGAAGAAAGAGAAGGGTAAAACATCTCAATGACTTCACTCTGTTTTTACAAAGGTCAAATGTCACGTGCATTTGTAAAAGTTGACCAAACCCAAATGAGTGGAGGTAAAAAGGGGGGCTGAAGTGTTTCCATTTCAAATCCAGAAAAGAATGGCACAAAAGCAAATGCTTAAAGTAAATCCCTGATAGGAAGAGTCGTGTAATGTGTATAAACAATACCAAATGTAGTGCTAAAAAAGGAAAGTGAAGAGAAAAGGAGGCAAACAAATTCTGGTTCAGTGGTAGAACTAGAAAAAGTCCTTTATATAAATAATATATTAATCAGAAAGTAAAATTCTGGTCTTGTGTGGCTCTGTTAGGGATTCTGGAGAGGGAAAATAATATCTATGGTTTGATTCACTAATGTGAGGGAAGAAATTTCACATTTCTATCTACTGCCTTAGGCACAGCACTCACACTGCAAGTGGAAGCAATGCCTGAGAAAATTTCACCCACTTCATTTTGCCTTCACTAAGCAACAGATTACATGCTGCTGGCTTGTTCAGTTTCTCCTGTTGATACTATTCTAGATATATGTATATAAGTAATTAAAACTGTTCCAGGGCCAGGGTAGGAATTTGACTGTTTGGAGAAAGGGAAAAAGATGTATCTGTATGGTTTTAAGCTCAGCTGCATCCCATCACTATATTTGCCCTAAGAAATACCAACAAGTGTTCTCTGGACATTCAAATGTGATTCAGATGTTGTTAATGTGTTTATATGGTCCCATGTTCCCAGAGACAAAATTTAAACTTTTTTTTTACTGTGAGGGTGTACAAGCAGTGGAACAGATTGTGTAGAGACATTGTGTAGTCTCTATCATTGGAAATATTAAAAAATGATTGGACATTGGAAATAATTGAATATTGGAAATATTCAAAACATGACTGTACATTGTCCTGGGCAACCTGCTGTAGTTGACCTTGCTTTGGGTAGGGAGATAGGACTACATGATCTCTGGAGACACCTTCTAACCTCAACCATTTTGTGACTGTATTCTTGTGCCTACCTGCATGTGCTATTTGGAGACTTCACTGATTGTTATGTGCTTTGCAAATAAGCAACTGTCCCAGCCCAGCTCTTTCCTTATGCAAATTCATCACCTGCTGTGGATGAAGAATAATTCTGTGTTTCCCCCTTAGCATGCTCAATCGAAGGCGCTTGCTGACTTTCAGTCCTTTACAAATAAGCCTTAAAGAAGCAAGAGACAATTTAATGCCAGCCTCAGACACTATTCCTCTAGGGCCTTAAAACATTTATCAGCATTTAATTTGGAGCAGCAGCAACAACAACAAAAGGATATTTGCTATTGTGGCAGCTGTGAGTTTCAATCATTAGATGAGTAATCTGATGAAGTGAACTGAGAATGGACAAACAAACACCTATTGTGCAGACAAATACTAGATGAACTGCTACTGCTGTCAGTACTTGGAGATGCATGGAATTATTAACAATATTTTAGTGGGACAGGTCGTACCTCAACAAGTTAAATCAATAACAGCACCAAAATCACTGCTGAGTCTCATTTGTAATGGAGGACTGGCATACCTGACCCTCGCCCTCTCTAACAAGCATGCTGTCATTAACAGAATACGTAATGAAGGATAAAAGCAATATTTCAGACAGCCTTGGAAACTGGCTTACAAATTAAAGCCTCATCATGTAAATTCACAGATTGGATAAAAAAAAAATCAAACATGCTGTTGGCTCTTTTATGCTATTACCACCAGCCCTGTACAAACAATGAGTGCATGTCCTGCTCCAAAACCAGAGATAAGAGTGGGAATCTTGCTGTTCCTTTTGGCCCAGAAATGAAGTGAGATGAATCAGGGCTATATTGTACTGCTGTTATTTCTGAAGGGGTTGAGCTGCTCTGTGCATTAGAAAGATGAAGTCAAGTTTTGCTCAATCCTTGTCACTACCCAGTCAGATTCTAGAGCAATATAACTCTTTTACCTCACTCAAACAGAAATGTAACAGACAATCTACCAAAATAATCTTCTTTCCCTGTTTTATATATTTTTATTTTAAATTGCCTTACAGGAGTTACCTTAGTGATGAATTGGAACCATGGTTTACTAATACCAGAGCAAAAGACATGGACTGTGTGATAAACAACTGGACAGCTTCCAGCAAAATTGACAGCTTCTGCATCATACATCTCTTGTAGAAAAAATTCAAGAAGAGTAGCTCACTTTATAAAAACATTCTGTACAATGCTAACAGAACTTTATAAATTAAGGCCCATTTCTTATTATTTTAAAAACAGCTATAAAAATATATTCATCTTTACCTGTTCTAGAATATTATGTATCATTGCATCTGTGGTCACCTCTGTGTAAAATGGAGGGCACTTGCAAAGTTCATATAAGTGCTTAAAATTTTTTATGGCGTAGTAATTTTTTAGTGGTGGAAACTGTACAAAGTGGAACCTTGTGGAAGGAGAAGGTATGACTTTTCTTTTCATCATATTAAAATGTGGATTTATATTTTAATTTCCCCTTCTCTTCCCTTCCATGTTTCAGAAAAGTTTCACTTTCCTAAACGGAAATCAAATATTCAGTTTGTCTAAAAATATGTATATGTGCAGCCTTTGGAAGACAGCAACTGAAGAGGATAAGGAGAAAGAATAAAATAAGAGAAAGGAAAGGAAAAAAAGAATATTTAAAAAGGTTTTTTTTTTTGGTAGCAAAACTGCAACATGAATCAGAATCAGGCTGCAGATGCAAAAATGTAAATCTCTGATTTCTTGGTGACCAACTTAGGTTGACTTTACAGTTTGGCAACCTATGTGGTGGGTTTTTTTAGTTTGGGGAGAAATGGAAATGTCAATGCAAAAAAATTTGTATCAAACCCAAAATGAAATAGCTACTGTTTTGTGGGCAAAATACAAGTAAAATTGTTATCTTGTTTGGCATCGACTTTACCAGAAGCAAAAAGATCTCCTGTCATTTTGAGGTTATTTAACCTTTTTGTTTAAACTTGTTTCTTCTAAATTAGATAATTTCTAAAACAGATAATGCTGTTTTGAAGAAAATAGTTCCAAAGCTTTATTTGACTGTCCCTAGTATTTCACTGGACTGTCCGCAGTATGTCCATGTCTCTCTTGTGCTGGGGAGCCCGGACCTCAACACAGTACGCCAGGTGTGGCCTCACTGGTGCTTAATGAAAGGGAAGGATCACCTGCCTCAAAGTACAAGCAAGACTCCTCCTAATGCAGCCCATGATACCATTAGCCTTTGCAGCAAGGGCACATTGCTTGCTCATGTTCAACTTGGTAACCCCCAGGACCCCCAGGTCCTTTTCTGCGAAGCTGCTTTCCAGCTGGGTGGCCCACAGCATATATTGGTGCATGGGGTTGTTCTTCCCCAGATGAAGGACTTTGTACTTCTCCATGTTGAACTGTCCCAATCACCTTCCAATGCAAGTAGCTTTGATTCTTCTCCAACTGCTCCTACCCTGCTATATTGCTTCCTGGTCCAAATGGATAAAATTAAGACCCAGCCAGCAATAAGCAGGCAATAGTAATTTTTTTCATGCTATCATTCCTGTGGAATCACACTTTATCCAGGGAGAGGGCCCTTTGTGATCAACAGGTCTCTGGAGGCAGCGAAGTAACTTGATGGAAAATGGAAGCAGGATATCAAAACACAGGCACAGGTGAGATGAGGAGTTATGAATGGGAAGGAAGGACTCCCCTTGTCACAGAGCACAGCTTTTCCTGTAGCTTACCAGCTGTTCCTTGTGACAGCTCACCCTCTAGAGACTTGGACAAAATACAGGAGAAATGATTATTCCTCAAGGCAACAAACAAGCAGATTATCTAGTGTCCCGAGGGTTAAACCACTTAAAATAGAAGCACGTTGACCATGATGCTTTTTTTCTCAGAGGTGTTTGTTGGAGCAGGACAGGATTTTTTAGATGTTTCAGTGATATGGAGAGGATTTATGTACATTAATTTTACCCCTTGTTGAGCACCTGCAGGCAGCACATAACTAGAGTACATGGTTTCAGTTTTTATCTCAAGCTTGGTGCCTGGGAATGGGTACTACCGTCCTCTCATTTCACTGTAAAGTTGCTTTTGAGCACTTATTGGCTTGCATGCCTTGATGGCGTTCCTTTGAGTGGCTTAAGCATTTAAGAGTTTATTAGAAGCGGATGTAAGAAAAATAAAACAAGTTTTATTAGGACACTACATCATGCTGCAAGACCAACAGAACAAGTGGCTAGGCAAGCTGATGAAGCTCAAGGGACAAACAAATGAATTATCTCTGATTGGGGAACACTAAAAAAGTAACACAGGGCAGTGAATCACTTTTTGCTGGTGAAAAGAAGAAAAAAGAGGGAAAGGGAAGGTAAGACATTCTGGCTATAACCTATCTAAACCTACTTTTGTGTTTTGGTCAGCTATATAGCAGTGTACTCTTGAACTTGGTCAGGCCTTCATAGGTAAAGTATGGATTTATTGAAAAAATGAAAATATCTTCATTTCTGTTTCAATGGGAACAAAATCTCTTGCTTATAGCCTCCTTTATTTTATTTGGCCATCCTTTCCAGCTGTCTAGCAACTTGCATACATGTAGAACCTAGTAAAAAATATACTTATTTTAATGCAGTCTTTTTTTGACATGCTGCAGCTAAACAGGAAACACATTGCTCTTTAGTCTTTGACAAGGGAAATAAATTTAGTGCATAATTTTATTTTTATCCTCATTTCTGAACTGTCTGAGGGCTGCTGGTGAAATTGCTATGAAATCCAGGTCATATATGTGTCTAAATAAAAGGTGGGTTTCTAACTTTATTTTATTTTTAATGGGCAGCTGCAGCAAGGCAGTTTTTTATTTTTAACAGGCAGCAGCAGCAAGGAACTTTGAAGGCTCAAAAGCAATCTTGTTTTCTTCTGTAGATAGAGATACCAAACTTTAAGTCTTAGTCTGAACATATTTTTTCTTCATGGTTCAGCATAGCTGCAAAAACTACAACATTTAGAAGTCATTTTTTACTGAGGTAAATGTCAGGATTTAGAAACCTTTTTAGTTTTGTTTTCTTTTGTTTTCATCTAATGATTATTAAAGAAGTCTTCAGCACCATAGAACCTCCACAGGATAATAAAAACACCTAATAAGTTGGGATCGAACTTCAGCCATATTTCAAAATTGTCACATCACTGTAAGCTGCAACACACATACCTCAGAGAGCTGAGATGAGGGAAAGGCAATGATCCTTACCAGCATCGTTCCCAACCTCACCTCTGTTTTGCAGTAGGGGTAGGGCAGGTGTGCTGTCATGATGTTGGCACCCCATTAACAACAGGTATCCCACTGTGCTCCCTCTTCCCATGGAATGGGTGATTTGGGTGGCCTAGTTGCCTCCAAGCTGTCTTCCACCTGGGAATGACAACTATTTTTCCTTCAAAAGAGCATGAAACCCTCCTGCCTTGCAGCTCAATAAGGCAGATGAGGAGCTGTTGTAATTCTGGAAAGCCTGATGGTGCAGTCAAAAATAGGTCAGGGAATGGAGAGTTTGGTGGTAGCTGAAGAAAAAGGGAGCTTTTCTTCATCCCACTTATTGTAAGGTTTGTGGAACAGCTCAGTAGGGGTGAGCAGAGAACTCCCTTTCTCCTTTCCCCTTTCCCCTTTCTCCTTTCCCTTTCCCCTTCCCTTCACTTTTTCTTTTTTTTTTTTCAAATTCAACCCCCAAACTGAGATTACTGTGATTTCTTGGCTGACATTTTGATCTTTTATTGTATTTCTATATATACAATAAATACCCGGAACACTGAAAGGGTGATAATACAGGATATGGTAGGTCTAAATACTTTCAAATATGATTAATGTGCAAAGGCTTAGACCAGCAACAGCTCTAGTGCTTTTTTGCTCTTAGGGACCTCTAAAGAAAATTTTGTATGCACATGCCTGTGAAATGCAACAGAGATTTAAGAGAGCAACATCATACAAAAGATATTGTACCAAAAAAGAACTACCACTGAAGCACACATTTGTATGGCAAATACTTATCAACTGCTTCCTGAACAAATTCACAGGACTGTCAAGGTGTTTGGACCTGTTAATTTTCTCTGATGTTTCCCTTTTCACATTCAGCCCAAGTTGTCAGAGGCGTTTTTGACACAGGCGAGTTTAGGAATAACCAGGAAAATCACCACTCACAGCTTTTGTTCATTTTCAAATACTACCTGTGTATTGTGGTGCCCAGATTGCTGCAAAAAAAACAACTAAGAAACCAGTTCTTTGGGGTGGGTTTCAGTCACCCCCTCCACAGGCTAACCTGGGCGCCACCTGGGCACAGATGTGGCACCACCATGTACTTGAGAACCCTGCAGCACATTAAATCTTTAGTAAAAAAGAAATTAAATACAGATTTGGAAACTTGTTGCACATGATTACTAAGGTAGAGTGCCAAACAAACATCTCATCAAGGCTCTGATGGAGATAGACCTCA
Source organism: Ciconia boyciana (assembly GCF_034638445.1). Taxonomy (NCBI): domain Eukaryota; kingdom Metazoa; phylum Chordata; class Aves; order Ciconiiformes; family Ciconiidae; genus Ciconia; species Ciconia boyciana. Next base: position 6,921,121 of record NC_132935.1, read on the forward strand.
CTGTCCCCAAGAGCCACCCAAACTGAGATGATTAAGATGACAATGGTTATCGCTCCTGTTAATGACCCAGGACCAGAACAGCTCAATCACGAATCAAAGCCCCACTATGAGAAAAGATTTCTATATGTAAAATAAAGGAAAGAACTTGCATCAAATATTTGAGGCCTAGATGCACGCTGCTTACGTGCATTCATGCAAAATTTCAGGTTTCTTCAGCAGTCGTTGGAGAGAGCAAGAAACACCTGCAGAAAGTGATGCAGGGATTAAGTGAGATCTTTCAGCCTGTGGAGGTGGCTTTCTGTCTTATTTTTCTGCTGAGAGGTCCTAAGGTACAAAGTGCCTCAGTTTTGTAGCCGAGAACCTCAGTTTAGTAGGCAAGGTTCAGTGAAATTCATTCAAACCTTACAGTGTAAGATATAAAAACAGTTGGATACAGCTGAAGAAGATGATAGTCTAGCAGCACTTACTGGTGTAATAAACAGTTAAGCTCCTGTCTGGAGAGCTACACAGCTGACCAGGCTTCTGCTCTGGATTGCTTTCCAGATATCATTGACTATATAGAATAGACCTCACTAGTTGCCTAAACGCACTTTTTATTGTATTTTGGATGACCTAGAATATCCTATATTCTAGGTCATGTGACCCCATGTATTTCTCTGGGGTGCAGGTCATCCATAGATCTTATGTTTTAGCTGTTTGTGAATGTGGATACCTTAGGAAACTGAAGTTGTCCAAAACAGAACTGGATTAAATGCAAACATCATAAAAATCCCACAAAATTTCATCTGTCTTTCCACTATCAAGTATTTGGTGGGATTCATAGCAGAAGTAAATCCTAAGGTGAAACTTGAAGGCAAGAGGTATCTAAAAACCCAAGACTCAGGCACTATTGTAAGAAAGATCCCATACATATGTTTGAAACAAGATCATGCTAGTTTTTCAAGGCCAGTAGGTAAGTGTTCATGACAATTCATTTTAAGGGTGCTTTGATAAGATGTTTCCCAAGGTTTGCCTTTCAAAATTCAGTGAATTATTCATGAACACTACAGGTTGATTTCATCCCTACGAAAAATTCATGACCTCTTTATTCACTTCTTTGCTACTGTCAGGCTCCTCAGGGCTCAACAACTGTTTTAATAAAATGTCATTCCAACTACTGTGCATCATGGAATATGAACTTTTCTGGAGCTTAGAAATGAACCGAATCACATTCTGATTTTTCCAGTATTATTGGATATTATATAATTAAATTAGAGCTGTCAGTATATCGGTATGAAAGATCATATATAATATTGCCACAATCTCTGAGCCAATTGCTAAAGGAAAACAAAAGACAAACACCTGAAGTTTAACATATGAGTAAGTCTTCATTTCTCTCTGCTTCAGAAGGAGTCAGAATGCACTAATTATAGGGAGAAAAGATTTATAAATGTCTATTGCAAGATGTTGACTAATGCATTTGTCCCATATACCATAGTTAGACAGAACTGTGCCTTATTTCATGAAAATTATCTCCCTTTAATGACTGGTTTATGAAATGGATAAATGTCAAGATGGCTAGAAAATATGCGCTTTTAAATGTACAGCTGTGCTTTCTTATTTGAACACAACTGACTTGTCCTCATTGCCTAAGAGAATCATCACAGTGTGGAGAAAAGAAAGGGAGAGAAGAACATATTTAGGAAAAGTCTTATTTCAGCCTTAACTTGCTCATATTCAGAATGTGTTCTTGTGAGTTAGAAACCCCGACTGTCCCATTTCCTCTCTATCCTTCCTGCCTCTGCAAGATTCTCACAAACTGTTGTCATTCTCAGTAAATAAAAGTGGTGATTAAACAGCAATACTCTAGTAACTGCTGAAACTTAAGCCTCCTCATTTGCATGAGAATGAAACACAGAAAATAGAAGTAATTACATTGTCAATTCTAGTCACTAGTACAGGGTTGGTTTTTTAAAATTTTTTGTGTTTTTTTTTTAAAGTTATATAAACCAAATCAGATACAGGAAAGAAAAAGGGTGAGAACTTTAATTTTCCTCTATAATGGCTTAGCAAATTCAGATTCTGGTTGGGAAGTGATAAGGGTTTCCTGTATGGCTACCCTACTGTAAGCAGAACAAACAATTGTTAGACACAGAGACCTGTGAGATGACAAATCCACATGATGCTCTGGAGAGGGTGTATGGAGATAAAGACACATTTTTATTTACTGTGAAAAAATACTGTTTCAAAAGATCTTATTTCCAGACAGGATCACTTCCTCAGAGCATCAGGTTTAGAAAAATGCCTCAGGCACCAAAACAGACGTGGGCTCAGAACTTATGCTTCTAATTTGCGATCATATAATACTCACACAACTTTGCCACCCACTCTAGTTTGTTATTGTTCAAATGCTATGATTAAAATAGTTCTCATTTCTCCATCACACTGCCAGTCTGAGGCCCCTAGCCTGCCAGCACTTAAATAGCCAGTACGTAATAAGTTGCAATTCATCTGGCTGAGCCATGTACTGTATGCAACTTTCTTGGCTGACAGGAGTATTTGAATTTCAAATCTAAAATCATGAGCTCCCCACACCTTTGGGTGAACTGTGGCCATTGCAACACATAATCTTTGAAGATCAGGATATGGTGGACATGTAGTTTATGTGAAGTAAGTTGGGGATCAGGTGCCTGTCCTCATACAACAATTGGGACACTGTGGGACATTGTGTCCTTGAGTTCGAAGTTTCAGAAATCATAACTGCTCCTTTACTCTTCTTCAGCTAAATCAGTAATAGTCTTTCTAGTCACCTGTAATCAATTATCCATGGATTATAAACCTTGGATAAAAAAAGATACTTTAAATGTATTTTTAAATGATCTGCATAAATAATGTGCTAATAGCAGAAGTCAGGCTTGAAGAGGTAATAACATATTGCATGGACAGAGAGGAACCAAAGGGCCTGATCCACAAAATGATCTGGATTACTAAAACCCACTTACCAGCTGTGTCATTTAGCTGCACCTTCAGCCCCACCTGAGGACATCTATTTTTGCCAGTGCTTTCACACTGGGCACTGTCAACACCTTTCTTCACAAAACTAGGTATTGATGGGCTAACACTACGTGAAGAACCCATTCCAGTGCATCTTTCAAATGCATAGCTGCTGAATCATACATCATAAAATCAAAGAGAATGGTAATATTTTAATTTAATAATTTTTCTTTCCATTATTTTTATCTAACACCTTCAAGGTCAGTTGGGGACTGCATAAAATTTCCCTGCTTGGCCAGGTTTTATTAACATCTGATAAGCCAACATTGTCTGCTGTTCCCTTTAAGTTGGAGTGATTGTTTTGCCATGACCAGCTTGATTACAACATACCTTTGTCCCAGCATCAAGATAGTGTTTGTGTTAATATTAGGAAATATTAACACAGGTAGAAAGGTAGAAAAGTTTCTCTTATTAAGTCTCATACTGCCTGCTGGCTTTGAGAGCTCTGACACATTCCTTGACAGCAGTAGGATAGTCAAGTTGAACAGTGGAATTAAATTCTGAATCATTCAAGGCTGCTTACCTCTTTCTTTTAAAACCTATTTGCTGTAACTATTTGGTGTGAATAAGCAGAGTTTCACTGAGTTCAGTGGGACTGTATTGATTTGCATCATCTGAGGACATTTAGCTTCTGTGTTACACTCAACTGAATTAAAAAAAAAAAAAAAAGGCAAACTTGTGGGAGGTTTTGTTGGTTGACTTTGGTTGGATTTGTTTGTTTCTGTTATCCACTACAATTGTTAAAATGATTGTAGCTTCAGGAGCTCAACATTAAGTATTCACATACTAGAGAAATCACCATCCATAGTCACACACACGAGACCTCTTAGAGTTTTAGGATGACAAATTACTGCATAAAGTATATCAGAGATCAAAGAGTGAGCAGTGTATGCAAAATCATTCCAGCTACTGAAATTGAGTGGCATTTTCTCCTGTCTTTCAACTTGGGTATAATAAAAGGTCTCCAGGAAAGACATTCGATGATTGACAATAAGACTTCACATGTTGTGTATAGCATGTGTATTGGATGACCTTCTGCTGTTCTATTAAAAGAGCAAAGTCATTATCTTCTTCAATAGGCAAAGGTGATATATTAAATCTCATTTTGTACTGAGATGCCACCTGCCTCAGAAGAGGCATCCTCTGTGCTGTTCCTTGGAGATGGGACTTGTCCTTATTTTCCTTGTTTTAAAGACTACAAAGGGCATTGGATAACAACATAAAGCCTTAGAATCCAATAAGGATTTTCCCTTTTGTCGGATAAAAATTACAGGTTTTAGGAAAACTGATATTTTGGTACAATTCTGATTTAAATTATGAACAAATTAGTGGGGCGGATTGTCAACAGATGGCACTTGTCGCAGGGTGGGGAATACAAACTCTGAACGCACCTTCAAAATTTCAGTAACAACTTTTAATTTCCTCTGACAAAAGTGGGTAAGGGCTGTGGAGGCACTTCAGAATTGGAAAATAACTCAAGGATTTGCATATACTGTACAGTACAACTGTCTCCTTGAGGCACATTATACAGAGTTATACACATAAGCATACATGCACATGTGCACATAAACATGTCCCCTCTCCGAGGCATGTAATTCTCTATTTCTCTTCTGTACTACTGTCCACTGTTAGGTTTGGCAGTCTACTGGTGGATCTGAGGAGGGGTCTCCATTGGGCCTTGTGGAGGTTGGGTGTCTGGCAGGAGCATCTCTGTGCTGTCCCGATAGTCTCAGGGACTCCTCTCTTGAAGTTACAATGCAGCCTTGATGCTTTTTTGTGCTATGTCTGGTCTCCCCCACTGGAGGCATCTCTGCCCCTTACCTTTAAGCTTTCCCTAGATCACCTTGACTGCTCTGTCTAATTGGGATTAATGTGATTTATGTGCAGGCTTTATTTCTAGGCAGACACCTTTCTTCATTTTAGGCTAAACAATAAGACAATTTTGTAAAATTTAATCATACTGTATTGTTAAGCACATTATCATTCTGATTAGAGGGCATGAAGACTTCTCTACAGCACTTAGGATAAGTGTAGTTCCCATGACACTTTACTGGTTGGTAGTGGCTGGGAAACCAGCCTGTAATATTCCATTGCATTCTCCTTGATATACACAAAGCCTCATGAGTTAGTTGGCAAGATATTCAGGGACACAAGAATAGAGAACAAACGGTGCGTTTATTCTACACCTCCTGTTCTGATTATGTTTAATTTTGCTTTGGTTTGGGTTTGGTTTTTTTGGGGGGTGGGGTGGTGTTTTCTGGTGTTTTATTTAAAGGATACAAAGCCATCAGTTTGAGATTACATAGGTTAAGGCGAATGGAGTGTTTGTCTAATGTTGAACCCATAATGACAGAAGAATCTGTCAGAGAACACAGTGGAGAGCTGAAAATATATAAAAATTAAAATAAGAACAATGCTATGACTGTCGTTATAAAGTTCTGGAAAACAGCTTAAGTCTCTGTGTGCCTACAGCTTAGAATTAGGGACAAATATGTATTTTTGCTGCAGTTCATAGGTATACTTATTAATGAACTGGTATTACACTAGCCCTAGTTTGGCTGGTTAGCTACTAACTAAAAAGTCTGACTGCACAAAATGTTCAGTTAATTTAAGCCGTTTCCCACAATTTGATAGGAAGCAGTTCTAGGTACCCAGTGTGGTGATTCAAACATCTGTCATGGCATGGAAATCCTGTTTTGAGAAGCCTTTTCAGTTCATCCTATTTGACAGGGAGCATGTACTCTTTTTGACCCCTAGCCATACACAAAGACTTGGCTTATTTCTAGAGCAATACACAACTCATGACCTTCTGACAAGGGTCCACATCTTTTTTTTTTCTCTGAATCTCCGCTTGTCATCAAGAGTCTGAAGGATGGAGAAGAAAGTGTATCTGAGGAACTCACTAACCTGTGGTTAAAAAAGGTTTCTATACCATCTCTGTGAAACTTCTGTTGGCAGAAACCTTGCTTAAAGCATTTGAGCAATAGCATTAATGAAACACAGACATTACTCAGAGGAAAATACAGTTATGTTTTCACGAGGGTCTAAAAATTATGTGGTACCAAATACCTGCATATTCAGTTACAAATTAATCTTTTTTTCCACATGCAGTGGCTAAGTAGAAGTTGTTCTGTAAGACCAGCCACAGGGGACAATGATAAGACAGCTATAATTATTGTAAAGAGAAGGGATATATTAATAACTACTTAGATTGAAAAACATGAGAAAATACAAAAAATATGAAAAGTTGATCTCTTTGTTCTTCAAGTTGGTGTTGCTAAGTGATCAGTTGGTACGTCAGGACAAGGGGATTATTGCTCAATGTAGTGTTTACCACCAAGTTTATTTTCAGATTCTGTAAATCAGTATTATTTTTTTTTTAGTAGAGGAAGTGTATTTTGACAGTCTAGAAGGTTTTCTACATGCCTGAAGCCTTTCAGAGGTACCTTCAAGTAGCTGATAAAAGCAAGCTATATAATTTATGAAAATATTTACATGTTCTTATCTTAGCAATGGTGTTTTAGAAGGCAGACATTATGAACAATTCTGGCATTGCCAGACTGGCAATTGCCTAGATAAGCCAGACTATTTTATGATCCTTCAGGTGAGGTCTATTCCTTTATGAATATCTGGTGTGTTTGATATTGACTGATGCTGCTGAAGGCAGGTAATACATAGTGGATTCCTTCTGAAAAGTTTATGAGTACTTGGTGTGAAATTCTTAAAACATGGACATCTGAAAAGGAGCCCTATTTTTTAGGGATCCCCAATCCCAGGTCATACTCTAGGGGATGAGTCCCAAGATGTCCATTGCCTAATATTATGTAAGCATTTGATATTTTGTGTTGTCAAGCTCCTCTGAAGGCTAATATCCAGCCAAAAGGAATCACAAGTCACAAGTAGAAATTAGTCTGTTTAAATACCATCCTATGAGCTTGCTCCTATCATTTTCTGCACAGCCCACTGTCCCACCTCAACATGCTCCATGTATAACTCAGAATTTCAACTTGAAAAGTATTCACAGCAAAAAAAAAAGCTAGGCAGAAGTTACAGTGATGAGTTGTTTGGGCAAGGAGGGTTGAAGCACAGCAGCCAAATTACCGTTCCATAAGAAAGGCTATTCTGGGATGCGATCAACTCTTTAGAGTGCTTGGGATGAGGAATTTCACAGAAGCAAAGATGATAATGCTCCTGCTTCTCTGAGGCATTCTGCTAGAACTAAAATATTCCTTTTGATAAGCTCTGCCACTTCCACCCTGTTTCTGTATTTAAATTTATAAGAATTGAGGAGCACCATGACAAGATTTTTCAGTAATTGATATTCATGCAGACAGTCAGTGTTGCAGTATGGACTGGGAGGTGTAGGTTCAAAGCCAATATAAGTTTGGTTCTTTTTCCCTAAAAAACCCCAAACTGAAGCATGCTTCCTGCACTCCAGTTCACAGGCACACATCCCAAGGATCAAAACCCAACAACAATAAACATCCTCAACTCTTTTAAATTTTTAATAGAAAGACAGTTAAAAAAAACAAGCTGAATACAAAACTAAATACCAATTCTGATCTTTGGTTTATTTATTTTTGTTATAGTTATGATACTTATGCATATTTTAATGGGAAAAATGCAAAAAAGAAATTAAAAATTAAAAACATGTTTTCAAAGGAAATTTTGGTAAAACACTGTGTGTGTGTGTGTATTTAATAATGCTTTATTCCTAATACTAATACTTCAGTCCTGAGGTGTAGAGATTGGTTTACAGCAAACTAAATCTTGTGTAGAAAAGTCAGGAAAATATGAGTGATAAACGTACTTCTTCATGAAGACTCAGGACTGACCTGTAAATCAAATCATGAATCCCCCTTCTTTTCTGCACTCCACACAAACTGCAACCTGATCAGGGAAGCTGGGTTAAAGGATATGGTTATGTAGTGTGGTCACAAAAACTGCTGTCACAGGGACAGGTACTACAATAAAAGAATAACAAAGGAATAAAAATATCAGGACAAATCTCAGGACTCTACAGCATGTCAGAGAAGCAGATCATGAGGGAAAAGAAGCATGTCCAGTACTTGCGTGTGGGAGAAAAATGAAGAATTAAAAACAAAAATTAGAAAAAAAAAAAACAAAACAAGGTAGATGATAGACAAAATAAGGGAAAATCGAGAGAAAGGTGCCTCATTTCAAAGACGAACATGAGAACATGTTTCTGATGTAAGTTATCAGGAACTAGGAGTGCTTGAAAACTAAGCAAATGCATATGTGGTGGATCAAGGTCTTAGCAAAGAGAAAGAGAGAGCTTGGTGGAAAAGAGGAAGAAAAAATCAACAAAATATAATGGAGCTCCGTGGAAAGGAAAAGACAGGAAAAAAGCAGGCTCACACCAGCTGCCTAGCTACTAAGCACCCTGAGGACTGCACAAGGTTGTTTCTGCTGCCTCTTTACATTGCTTTCTGAGGTAATTCCTCACTTCTTTATGTTAACAGCTGCAGAGGTGAAGCCCTGAAGATGTCAGTGGAGATATAAGGGAAGAAACAACATGCAGGCAGTGGCTGCACCATTATTACGATGCACTGAGGAACAGCTGAGCAGGGCAGCTGACACACTTGGTCATGTTTTTCCAAGTTTTATCATTTTCTGACAAGAATTGGAACAAAACCCATCATATCTGGGGGCAAAATGGCTTACTTTGTGACAAGCTGTTTTGCTGTACCTTAACCAAGCCCAGGTCTGGGACAGAAGAAAAGGAGAGGACTCTCCTTGAGCTTACTGTTACCAAAAAGACATCAGCAACAATTACCTAGAAAGCAATCACACCTTGCAATGGTGGGGTTTTGTTATTGTTTGGGGGTTTTGGCAGGTTTTGGGGATTTGAGTTTTGGGGATTTTTGTTCTTTTGGTTTTTTAATCTGCCACTTAATTCTAACCTGTTAACTCATGGGTTTGGATTTACAGAATTTGTTCAAGAAATATTGACAAAGATTTTTACAGGCATTTTACTACCAAACTAATTTAATTAGCACCTCTATTAATGCTGAGTAATGCTGCTATTTAAATTGTTCTTCACTCCAAACCTTGACAGATGAGACTATTTATTATTCTCCTGTTCATGGGAAGACACACACACATCTGAATTCCCTTTCTTAGATTTTGACAGATAATAAAAACAGAAAATGCAAGGAAAAAAAAAAAAAGAAAGGACAGAAAAAGTCTAGAAATAGATGAAGAAAGGATAATCCTGGATGTAGAAGGAAATCCAAACAGCTGTCATGCAAGGCAGATTTTTTTGAGGGTTTTTGATGTTAATTCATGGTAATTCATGGTACCGTATTTAAGGTGCTAGATCGGGAGTAGGAACACTTGGTTTCATATGCTTGCAGCACTACAGACCCTTTACATCATGATTCACACCCTTGTCCTGTGCCTGTATCTCCAGCTGTAAAAGGGAGGCAATATTTCCCTTTCTGTCAGGATTAGTTGATGAATACTTAAGTACCGACTGTTAAGCAAGCCTGATGGCTGAAAACAAGACACTGCCATTTGTTAATTAGACCTCTGTGTGTACTGCTCTGATATCAAGATGAATTACATCAGGCAAAATGATCTTATTTTAAAATATAATTTTTATAAATGTAAAAGCATTCAGAGCTACACCCTCTATAAACAAAAATAATACTCTTCAGTTTGTGAAATTAGCTAAGAATAAATCCTCTCTCTGACCTCAGCTTACACAGAGCTATGCAAATCCATCTGTCAAGAGTATTATGCCCTAAAAGCCTACCAGTCTTTGCAAACCCCTGCATTTAAAGGGAAATAACTTCATGTGGAAGATTCCCATTATGCATGCAATGACTCCCGATGGCAAGTGTTCTTCACCCAAATTAGGAATGTATACAGGAGGGCTTGTCTATACTTACTTAATAATAAATATCATTTAACCTGGACACGCATTCATTGTGACCTCCTGTTAAGTGATTTACTAAACAAAACATTGGAGACTTGTTTTGTTCTTAAGACTGAAAGAATTATTCAGCCCAAGGGAGTAGTCTGGTGAATAGATTAATATTCTGTCAGGTCACAGGCTGTTTACATCATGGCTGAGGCTAAACCCAGCTGAAGCGGGAATGGCCAAAAATCAATCTTTTGTAAAGGATGTAAAAGCCAGAAGCTTAATAATTGTATACACAATTATTCAACAAGTATACAAAAGTATTTTTCTGCATAAATCTAATATAAATCAGCACAGGATTATATGCCACTGTCAGTTCTTGGAAAGGAGTGGTGAACATATTTTATGAAACGACAGTGCCTTTGCTTAAATTGCAGAAGAACAAGTCCTTTCAAAAGATGGGAATAGAGTCATACACAAGATGCATACGTAAAAGGAGGACAGGACTATCAGCTACTGCATGCCAATGTTTCTCCAATGCTGTCTATCATGGGTATCACATTTCAAGGACAAGGACAAAAACGAAGAAAGGACACTTCTCTCAGACCAACACAAATTAAACCCAAGATGGAAATAATGATACTTTAATGATCAACTGTAATTATGACATTATGATATTATTATGGTTGTTTGAATCTTTTTTTAAAAAAATGAATTTGCAAGTGTCCATACTATTCCCAGGGGATAAAAGTGAATTCAGACTCTGAAAAAGAAAAAGTAGGAAAACCAAAAAACCCCTGCCTCATACTTTAAAAAAATTGGGAGTCTTGTAAAATAACGTCACTGTTTGTGAAAAATAGGATACTAGTTTGCTTCTAGGAGCTCCTTCACTGATTAAGACTTGAGCATGTACAAAGGAAACTGAGTAGGAAATGATCCATAGACCAGGGCAGGGTCTTGAATAAATCCAGACCTTTTAAACATGTGTGTGCCAGCAAAAATTTTGGGATGTCTAAGGAGATAGTGGATAAGTTTGAGGCAAAAATGGATGCATAAATTTTTTTTGAGTTACCAAAATGTTGTCCAAAACCAAAACAAAAAGCTCTTCTGTAAAAGAATGTCAAGGGGACAAACTGAAGACCGAAAAAGGTCTTCACAATGTGAAATGCATGTTCACACTGTGTAATCCCATTCAAGCTCGTGTGAGTATGAGGCAATTTTTCATTCCACAATCACATACTGTTTTCTTTTTCAGTGACAGAGAATCTAATCCTCAGGAACTACTCAGCAGAAACGTGTCTTCCTATCAGAACTGTGCAATCGTTATGATCGATCACTAATTCTAATGTATGCACTATTATACAACTCAAAGCTGTCAAATATGTCAGTCTTCTGTGTCTTAGAAAACTGTAAAAATTATGACTTGAATTTTCAGAATATCTGCTACTGTATGCGTCAGTATCAAAATGGAGCATGCTCAGCACTTCAACAGATCAGATCTTTAATGCCTCAAGCTGGGATTGAGAGCACGAGGAGACAGGTATGAGGCAGTAATCCACAGAGGACTGGATTCAACTTCATCTGTGTCTGATGGGATTCCCCAAACCGTTGTTCTGCTGAATTCCTATATCGAGAAGGCCTGTGGTCCTATGTGACCACTGCAGCGTATGCATGATCTCATGTTATTGAATATCATGAACTTTTTGCAAAACATAGCAAAACTACTTAACTATTTTTGTAGTTAAACTCTGGCCAGCAACTGTCCCACATAGCCACTCACTCACTTCCCTATGGTGGGAAAGGAGAGAGAATCAGGAGGGTAAAAGGAAGAAAACTCGTTGAGGTAAAAACAGACATTCACTGCTTCCCGTTGGCAGGCAGATGTTTAGCCATTTTGAGGAAAGCAGGGCTCCATCGTGTGTAATGATTGCTTGGGAAGACAAACATTGTAACTCTGAATGTTCCCCCCTTCCTCCTTCTTCCCCGCAGCTTTTTTTGCTGAGCGTGTTGTTGTATGGCATGAGATAACTCTTTGGTCAGTTGGGGTCAGCTGTCCCAGCTGTATCCCCTCCCAACAACTTGTGCACCCCCAGCCTACTCACTGGTGGGGCAGTCTGACACTGTGTAAGCACTGCTCAGCAATAACTAAAAGATCCCTGTGTTATCAACACTGTTTTGGTTTCAAAACCAAAATACAGCACCATACAAGCTACTATGAAGAAAATTAACTTTATCACAGCCAAAACCATTATCTTGTGTCAAGTGGGTCTATTGTCTCAAATCCGTACATTGCCATCTATGCAGATGACTCAGGAGTTCATGGACCACCATAGGAATTAACAAATACCCTGGGTACTTGCACTGGCTCCGCCCTGGCACCCAGCTACAGGTGTAATTTGTGTGCCCAGCACCAGAGTTGTAATTTGAATTTCCTCTTTATTATCAGAACTGTAATTCAAAGTCAATAGATTTTGCTACAGAGAGCAGACGGAGCTATACCGTTTTGATGGGGATAACAAATCTTTTCCAGACAACAAAGAAACATGGAGGTGCAAGGCTCATAATATCACAGGTATTGAGGGTTCCCACAGAACTGTTAACTGTTCTTTAACAGTTATAGTGTCTTCCTCCTCTATAGCATCTGTTTCTTCTTCTGCCCTTGCCATTGTCCTTCCCATGACTCTGTCCCTCTGTTCCTTAAATCATGGTTCCTGTATTTTATTCTATCCTTCCTTTCACCTTTTTATGTCATTTACCCATTTACCTCATCTCAGTCCTGTTCATTTACTGAAGTATAGAGGTTGTCAACAAAGGTAAGAATGCATTAACACATGTAGGACAAAGTAGTTTTATTAAACTTATTCTCTTTCTGTTCTTTGTATTGCTAAAAATTTTAGCTATTATATTCCCTACAAAATTCAGTGTTAGTAATAAGAAAGACTTTTTAACGTCTGGCAAAAATATGACTTTCAAAGCTTGGTACTGAACTATCTTAACTCCCCAGGCTCTGACTACTTTCTTTGTAGTGTCCTGCAGCAACTTCATGTCCTCACTGGCCTCATAAAGATGAGGCCATTGACGCTTGTTGCCCCCAGTGGTGTTGAAGTTCCCTCTCTCCTAGAATTTGGTGACCTCGTGTAGTTTCTTCAGTACCTCTTTTTTCTCAGTCTCTTCCACTTGTTTTCTGATATAGCTGTTTTGTTACCGTAATATATCCACAGTTCTTTTCTCTGCTTCTGCTTACATTTGTGACTAGACAGCCTTTGATGCCAAGATTGAACACTACTAAACTTGTAATTCAAAAGACAAGTATTCCCTTTTTGCATTGTATACCATGTGTTTTTCACTGATAAAGACTGAAACTTTTGTAAGCGTACCTGGCTACCTAATTTGGAACTTCAGTGCCTAAAGCCCACCCAATATCCCAGTCACAATCCAATGCACTTTTTTGCTAGGACTGCTTGGCTCAATTAATCTGTGTGGATGTCAGCTTTCTCAGACTGGTTGGTTCCAGGGCCAGAACCTAGCCTGCCATTCTTCTCCCCCTCCCTTAGGACATTAGAATTGAAATCTGTTTGGTGTTGTTTTTCTGTTTGTTTCTTTTATTAATTGGAGATATGATGTCAGATGCTTTAGAGCACATCAAAGAGAATCTTTCACTTCTCCAGTCTTTGGGCTTAGTGTCTACCACTTACTGAAGCAATGTCTAAACAAAGCTTACATTAAAGATCATGATTTTACTATGAGGGGCCCAGCCTTAGAATATGAAAGATAATTAAGCTTTATTACTGAGAAATCTTTTGGTCATAGCTTGAGTCCTAGATTCAGGCACAACTAGTGCTTTTACTGTTAAAGTAGTTAAAGCTTGAAAAAAGCCACCACAAACTTGCTCACAAATTACTTGCTTTTTGTATGATGGCTGTATGGAGAAAGAAAAAAAAATCCTTCCCTGAAAAACCATAAAAAATTGCTTATCCAGAATCACATGAGTGAGATAAATTTTGCAATTGTTTGGGCAAATGAAGTGCAAAATACCTCTTTGGCCTTGGGAACAGATAGGGTAGGTTCAAAGTGCAAAAAGAAAGGTCTTGAAGCTTGGATTTTTACTTTGGCTAGCTGGATTTCAGGGCACTTCATATATTCTCCTGGGAGAAGGTGAAAGAACTAGAGGAGGATAAATAGTTTTATCATTTATTTAATCTGAAGGTTGTCCCCATGAGTTGCTAAGCTTATTCACTTGTCATCATCAATCAATTTATGATGCAAGAGGGAAAGGTGGCTTTTAAATCACTGAGTATTATGTATGAGTGTGTCTGGGAGCAGCTTTGGTTCTGTGGGAAAGTACTGTAGCTTCTTCAACTGACAGCACTAGCTATAGAAAGAAATGTGAAATCCTCTTTCAAGCCTGTCGTTTGTAATTATAATCTTCTGAGAACTTCACAGTTCCCATTTCTTTCATAGTAAATCACTGAGTAGGAGAAAGCTGTGTTGGCTTTCCAATGCCCAAGAAAAATAAAGCTTTTGGTCTTTCTTCAGAAGCTTTGTCTCTTAAGAGAAACATTTTCAAATAAAGAGTATGTTGCTATTACATACATTGCTGTATAGACTGTAATTCTTGACTTGAAGAGGTGGGGGGGAATATAGCCCCTACACATCCCAAGAGATTGATTGTTAAGAAATCAATAACAGTAACACTTCATTTTTGTGTCATTATTTTTTGCTTTGAGTTGCTTTACCACTTTTCCATAACAGCTCCAAGACTTCCTGGTCAACAGCTTAAGAGCAGCTTACTGAATTTGTTGTCGTAAGCTATCCCTTAAAAACATAAAAATGTAAAAGTGCTGTTTCAGACCAAGAGTCCTTCTAGATGAAGCTCCTGTTTCTAACTGGGCATAAGCAGACCCCAAGAAGAGGAAAAGCAGGGCAGACATATTTGCCTGGAGTATTCTCTTAGCCTTTGTCTATTTTCTGCTCAGGGCATTTCCCGAGTCTGATGGAGAATATCAACTCTCAGAAAAATTCTTTTCTTCACCCTTTCCCCTCATGGTTCTGATTAACCCTACGAGATGCAGCTGCATTACTTCAGTTGTGCTTAAACTCATGCTTAATGATGAGAATGTGATTAAGAAAGTGGTCTCTATGGATGTACTTCTGGAGTTCTGTCATCCCTGCAAAGAATTTCACAGGGTTTTATCAGCCATGATTGCTGTGAAGGTTGGACTTCTCCTGAACTGGGAACAAGAGTGGATTTTCTATTTCCAGAGGTGATTAACCAAATGTAACTTTTGATTTCTGCTGGACAGAGTGCAGGGTGGATTTCTGCAAGTACAGATATCGTTATACTTGGAATACAAGATTTAAAGAACAGGGGGTTTTGGTTTGGTGTTGTTTTTTTTTTTCCTTTCCCTTGTTTGAAGTTGTAAGCACTAAGCACAAGGGAGCCATAGCGCACAAACAAGACATCTACTACCAGTGACTGGAAAAAGAGTAACGTCCCTCCGTTTTCTATAAAGAAGCATATTCCCATTTGGTACAGACTGACTGAATTTTTTTTCGGTTAACTTTGATTATTAAAAAGGCACTCAGAATCTAAATTTTAAAAAATCTTGCACATTAGGATAAAATCGTGACCTTTTAAAGCTTTTAACAGCTGCAATAATGCATACACATGTGTCAGAATATACTGAAAATTCAAATCTGTGAATGTTTAATCCTTTATTAAAATACTAAGAATTCTAACAGAAGAGACCAACTGGGTTTGTGTAAATAAAAGAGTGCCAACTTAAGCTGCCAAGGTTCCCTCTGTAGTCAATACTTGCAGGGAAAACCTTCCACTTCAAAGTTACCAGCCACCTATTTTTTAGACCACCTATTTTTAGACCAAATAAATTGCCTTCAAGAACTCTCTGTTTCTCTGTATAACTAACGGAAGGATTTTAAGCAAGTGGTGTAGCCTAAAACCCTGGGTTTTGGGTCTTTACAGTAAAGGAAGAAAAATCTCCACCTACACTTGATGTTAATTTGATATGTTTATAGTATTATCACCATTACATTAGTCTTTGGTAAAATAGTCTGATTTGTAGTTCTTGACGTGATATATTGGTGTGAGCTAAACATTTCACTGTAGCCGTCCAGACTGTTGCCTATGTTGGCATAAAATATTTTTTCTTGTCGGCAACTATATGGATAAGATTTTCCAGAAGATAGTATTTCCATAAATTTCTTGGATACCATCTTTTACCTTGGCTTTTTGTTTCTCAGTGAGGCATTTCAACTCACCATTTTTTTTAATACTGGCAAGCTATCACACTTCCAGTCTACAGTGGTTTTGGTTTGGGGATTTTTTGAGGGTAGCCGCGTCATTGATAAAGGCAGGGTGTTTGGGGGGAGAAAAAAAAAGATCAAGTAATCTTGTATTCTTCTGTACATTCATGCTTGTATTATAAGCTACTACTTCAAAATACAGATATGGACCATATCCTGTAGATATGTTTTCGATTTGTAGATCTGCAATTTTTCGCATAATCCAAAAATATGCAGCTAGAAAGACTTTCCTTCTTCCATTATGGCTTCAGAATTCACTGTTCTCTCTGCAATGTTGGGGATTTAAAACATTTATTGCTTACTAGAGTGCAAGTACAGAGTCATTGTTACCTGCAGCAGTTTGTATTTTGCATTCCAGAATTATGAAAGACCCCCTAATGGTTTAGTGGTCCAATGCTGAGGTGGATTCAGTAGGGGTGCAGAAAGCCTCACAGAGAAGATTTCAGCTCTGTAATACTAATGCAGCAGAAGGGCCAGCAACATAAGCATGGTAGCTTGAGCATCTTAAAGATATATTTGCTACATTTGAAATGTTGAACAGAGCTGCAGAGCCACAGCAAAGGTGAGGCAAGAGGGTACCCCCAGTTTATGGTACTGCTACACACTGCCCAGGAAGGAAGGTGCAGGACCATAGCAGTCAGTGTCTGGCAGGAGGTCAGGAAATCCATAGGTGATGGGTGGATGTAGCTGCATACGCCTTAGAAACCAACAGGTCTCACTAGTAAGTCATACCTGAACTATCTAGAAACAGTTCAGGTACTAATAGCAGTGATGTGCAGAGAGCCCAGAGCTTACACATACTGCGCAGCCTTGCCTGGACCTCAGGGAAGCATGTGAGCAGCTAGCCTGCATCATATTGTCAGAACAACACTGCCAACATTAATGAGCTTAAAGCCAGGCTGGGAATGTCCTCCTGCTCTGCTGTTGCACTTTTGTGAGCTGCATTCACAAGTCCCCCAGACCCCATGGTGCCATCAAGTCTATGCATTGACAGAGCGCAGGTTCCACTTCATCTCATTTCCTTCTTTTCTTCCTCAAGCAATATGCAGAAAAGCAGCTGGTGGGAGAGTTGGTTATGCTGCTTCACACCAGCTGAGAGCTCCCTTATGCCATGGAGAATTATAGACCTTTCATTAGGGTCTATGAACAGTGTAGAGTGGCAGGAAGAGAAAGAGGAATTCTGGCATATGGCTGCACGCACTGCCTTCATGTTGAAAAGCTTGGGCTGGAACAGCCACTGAACCCAGGACTGAGCAGGACAACCTCTCTGGGGTGTTAGAGATCATATGGTTACATAAGCTTGGGACAAAACTCTGGAGAAAAGCCAGGCAGAGACTCTCATAGATAGAAAAAGAAGTAGTTAAAGCAAAGACTTTGGGATTTGATAAAAATGTTCTGCAGTTCTAACGTGACTTTCTCCATCCTGATCTGAGCAGCTGTTTACTCTCCTGTTTCCAGCCTGTTGAGTTGGTTTTATCCTTCCAACTTCAATCCATACCTCTTCCTCTAAGTGCCTCCCTCGTTCCCTGTTTCTTTCCCTTCTTCCCTCCCTCTCTCAGAATAGTTTTGGAGTGATCAGGAACAGGGATCTTATCAGAGCTAAAAAAAATATGTATATATAAAAAAATAAAAAAGAAGGTTAAAGTAGATGAAGAAAGGTGAGGGGAAAGTTCGCAGGGCGAATGAGCCTCTCGGGGAAACTTTCTCTTAATGTCCGTACAGCTGATAAGTTGGCTGGTATTTAGTTTGTTTATTCTAGGCATATTTTTAAATTCTTCTTCTAGACACTTCACAGAACACGTATCATTGCTTTACATGAAACACACTGGGGATATTTTACCAAAATAATAATTTTTGCTCCCATCTTGTCTGTCCCTATCTCCTACAATGATTGAGACTCTCTTACCAGTTATCTAGTAGCTTAATTTACTGTAATTTAGTTCTGCATTGCTTTTGATGGCTTAATTACTTTCTAATTATTTTTGGTTGTGGGAGGAAACCAGGTGAAGGCAGAAGAATGAGCTGCTATATCTTATATGTAATCTAGTAAAGTTACAATTTCACTCCAAAATCTTCTTTTGCTTGGCATTACATGGAGAGTGATAATCCAAACAGACAAGGGAGGAGGGAGAATTGTATTATTATTATCCCTGTTTGGACTGAAGAGGCAATTAAAGATGGATCAATCTACTGCCTGTCAAAAAGTAAGTCCCTTTCAGAAATAATATTCCAGTCCATGCTACCAGCCTCCAACAGACTCATCCTCTCTGTATTTTTACTTCCTTATAAATAATGGGTCCTGTAATGCTGTTGAGCCTATTTCATTCATGAGTAACATGAACAACAAACAGACTGACGAATCTCTCCACTGCAACATCAAAAGTTAGCAGCCATGAGCAGAAGTATAATACTCCTAATTTCCACTTCTTTTCCTAATCCTGGTTGTAGCAGGTTTCTCATTATACGCTTCCCTCCCCACCCCCCACCCTCCCCCCATAAAAAAAAAAAAAAAAAAAAAAGAGGGACTGAACTGCCTAACCTCAAGCATCTAATGATATTTGAAATTTCCTAAGGAATCACACACAGTCTCTTTCAGAGCAAGGATTTTCATTCCAGGTTGCTTTGATTCACATTAGCTACTCGCAAGACTTCCATGTCAGTTTGCTTAATATTTCATTAGAAAATGCCTCCTCACCTGTATTCCTCCTGTCCTCTTCATTCTCCAAAATTCCCCAGCAAAAAAATCCTCCAGACTTTCATAAAACAAGCTCTAAAACTGTCACATCTATTAAATATTTTAGCTTTCATGAAGCAAAATCCAACAGTAACATTTCATCTAGTAAAAAGTAAAAATCAGCTGAAATGTTGTGGAGCATGCCATACACATATACTCTGGCTTTATCGATGTATGAACATGTGCATCTATATCTAGAAAGGTATATGATACACTTATATATATATATATACATATATAAGTCTTGAAAACACAGATTAATCTGTGATTTTTTTTAGTCTGAAACTGAAAAAAAATCCCATAGGTTTTTTGTTAGGTATTAAAGTTAGTGCATGCAGATGCATACACACAAACACTTTCAGACAACATAATATTATGGTGCTTGGATCATTCACAACCTAGAAACCAAAAAAGTGCATTAAAAAAAAAAAAAGTTAAAGCTTCAGGCATCAGGCTCCAGGCCAATGATACAGATTACAAAAAAAAAAAAACAAAGAGCTACAGGCCAAGCACTGCTATGTTTGCCAACTTTGACATATTGGGTGACAGCATAATACATTTAGCCCTAATCTAACACATAACCCCATTGTAATTAAAATCTAGCACATTTTGCACAAGGTCACATTTAGTTTTATTGACCACTGTGAAGCTGGAAAAAGATTTATAAAGATGGCTTGAAATGTCTCAAGTGAAAGAGCTTTAAACTAGATTTGATGGGGGAAAGGGATAAAGCCAGGCTCACTAGAGATAAGCCTGGGGGGTGGCATGCCAGTGTTTGAGGGATGGTGTGCTAGTGAGGTCCTTCAGTCTGGCATCTCAGTGGAGGTAGGGGATGGAGATCCATGCAGCAGCAAAGACACAAGGGTTATGGATGTGTTAGAACCCATAGAAGCACCTGAGAAGAGTCACGTAAGAATTAGGGCTTCTCCCCAAAAAAAGGTGGTGGGATCAACAGCCCAACTGAAGTGCATCTACACCAAGGCATGCAGCATGGGCAACAAACAGGAGGAGTTGGAAACCACTGTGCAGCAGGAAAACTATGATATAGTTGCAATTACAGAAACATGGTGGGATGACTCGCACAACTGGAGTGCTGCAATAGATGGCTATAAACTCCAGAAGGGATAGGCAAGGAAGGAGAGGCAATGGGATAGCCCTGAATGTTAGGGAATGTTTTGATTGTCTAGAGCTTAATGATGGTGACGATATGGTTGAGTGTTTATGAGTAAGAATCAGGGGAACGGCCAACAAGGCAGATATCATGGTGGGAGTCTGTTCTAGACCACCCAAGCAGGATGAAGAGGCAGATGAAATATTCTATAAGCAGCTGAGAGAAGTCTCATGAGTGCTAGCCCTTGTTCTTGTGGGGGATTTCAACTTACCAGATGTCTGCTGGAAATACAATACAGCAGAGAGGAAACAGTCTAGGAGGTTCATGGAGTGTGTGGAAGATAACTTCCTGACAGAGCTGGTGAGTGAGCCAGCTAGGGAAGGTGCCTCGCTGGACCTGTTGTTTGTGAACAGAGAAGGACTTGTGGGTGATGTGATGGTTGGAGGCTGTCTTGGGCATAGTGATCACAAAATAAGAGGTTTTGATTCTTGGAGAAGTAAGGAGGAGGGTCAGCAGAACTGCTACCTTGAACTTCCGGATGGCAGCCTTTGGCTTGTTTAGGGTCCTGGTTGACGGAGTCCCCTGGGAGTCCGGATGGGCAAGGAGATCAGGAGATCTCCTGATCAGGAGATCACAGGAGATCAGGTTAGTCAGGCAGGACCGGCCTTTCATAAACCCATGCTGGCTGGGCCTGATCACCTGCTTGTCCTGTACGTGCCATGTGATGGCCCTCAAGATGATCTGCTCCATAATTTTCCCCGGTACCAAGGTCAGGCTGACAGGCCTGTAGTTCCCTGAATCCTCCTTCCGGCCCTTGTTGTTGATGGACATCACATTTGCTAACCTCCAGTCAACTGGGACCTCCCTGGTTAGCCGGGACTATTGATAAAGGATGGAAAGTGGCTCGGTGAACACTTCTGCCAGCTCCCTCAGTACCCTTGAGTGGGTCCCATCCAGCCCCATAGACTTATGTCTAATGGGGTGTGTCTAAGTGGTGTAGCAGGTCGCTAACCATTTCCCCTTGGGTAATGGGGGCTTCATTCTTCTCCCCATCCCTTGTCTTTCAGGTCAGTGGGCTGGGTACCTGGAGAACAACTGGTCTTACTGTGAAAGACTGAAGCAAAGAAGGCATTAAATACCTCAGCCTTTTCCTCATCCTTTGTCACTATGTTTCCCCACACATGCAATAAGAGATGGAGATTCTTCTTAGACCTCCTTTTGTTGTGAATGTATATAAACAAAAAGAATCATTTTTTATTGTCTTTTATGGCAGTAGCCAGATTAAGTTCTAGCTGGGCTGTGGACCTTCTAATTTTCTCTCTG
Source organism: Ciconia boyciana (assembly GCF_034638445.1). Lineage (NCBI taxonomy): Eukaryota > Metazoa > Chordata > Aves > Ciconiiformes > Ciconiidae > Ciconia > Ciconia boyciana. The sequence goes on from NC_132935.1 coordinate 6,942,532, forward strand.
CATAACCTCACAACATCCTTGTAGTCCTCCTGAGTTGCCTGCCCTTTCTTCCAAAGGTCATAAACTCTCCTTTTTTTCCTGAGTTCCAGCCTAAGTCCTCTCTTCAGCCAGGCCAGTCTTCTTCCCCACATGTCTTTTGGCACATGAGGACGGCCTGCTCCTGCACCTTTAAGATTTCCTTCTTGAAGAATGTCCAGCCTTCCTGGACTCCTTTGCCCATCAGGACTGCCTCACAAGGTGACCTGCTTAGTGGATGAGGGAAAGGCTGTGGATGTTGTCTACCTAGACTTCAGTAAAGCCTTTTCACCATTTCCCACAGCATTCTCCTGGAGAAACTGGCTGCTCATGGCTTGGATGGGTGTACTCTTTGCTGGGTGAAAAATCTGTCTGGATGGCCATGCCCGAAGAGCTGTGGTGAATGGAGTTAAATCCAGTTGGCAACTGGTCACAAGTGGTGTTCCCTAGGGCTCAATATTGGGGCCAGTTCCATTTAATATCTTTATCAATGATTTGGAAGAGGGGATTGAGTGCACCCTCAGTAAGTTTGCAGACGACACCAAGTTGTGCGGGAGTGTTGATCTGCTTGAGGGTAGGAAGGCTCTGCAGAGGGATCTGGACAGGCTGGATCGATGGGCTGAGGCCAATTGTATGAGGTTCAACAAGGCTAAGTTCCAGGTCCTGCACTTGGGTCACAGCAACCCCATGCAATGCTACAGGCTTGGGGAAGAGTGGCTGGAAAGCTGCCCGGCAGAAAAGGACCTGGGGGTGTTGGTCCACAGCCAACTGAATATGAGCCAGCAGTGTGCCCAGGTGGCCAAGAAAGCCAATGGCATCCTAGCTTGTATCAGAAATAGTGTGGCCAGCAGGAGTAGGGAAGTGATCGTCCCCCTGTACTTGGCACTGGTGAGGCCGCACTTTGAATACTGTGTTCAATTTTGGGGCCCTGTGCTGGTTTTGGCTGGGATAGAGTTAATTTTTTTCATAGCAGCTAGTATGGGGCTATGTTTTGGATTTGTACTGAAAACAGTGTTGATAATACAGGTATGTTTTAGTTGTTAAGTGGTGCTTATACTAAATCAAGGACTTTTCAGCTTCCCATGCTCTGCCAGGTGCACAAGAAGTTTAGAGGGGACACAACTGGGACAGCTGACCCCAACTGACCAAAGGGATATTCCATACCATATGATGTCATGCTCAGCATACAAAGCTGGGGAAGAAGGAGGAAGGGGGAACATTCAGAGTGATAGCATTTGTCTTCCCAAGTAACTGTTATGCATGGTGGAGCCCTGCTTTCCTGGAGATGGCTGAACACCTGCCTGCCCATGGGAAGTAGTGAATGAATTCCTTGCTTTGCTTTGCTTGCATGCGCAGCCTTTGCTGTACCTATTAAACTCTTTACCTTAACCGACGGGTTTTCTCACTTTCACTCTTCCGATTCTCTCCCCTATCCCACTAGGGGGAGTGAGTCAGTGGCTGTGTGGTGCTTAGTTGCTGGCTGGAGTTAAACCACGACAGGCCCTCACTACAAGAAAGACATTGAGGTGCTGGAGCGTGTCCAAAGAAAGACAACGAAGCTGGTGAAGGGTCTAGAGCACAAGTCTGATGAGGAGCAGCTGAGGGAAGTGGGGTTGTTTACCCTGCAGAAAAGGAGGCTGAGGGGAGACCTTATCACTCTCTACAACTGCCTGAAAGGAGGTTGTAGCGAGGTGGGGGTCGGTTTCCTCTCCCAAGTAACAAGCCATAGGACAAGAGGAAATGGCCTCAAGTTGTGCCATGGGAGGTTTATGTTGGATATTAGGAAAAATTCTTTCACTGAAAGGGTTATTAAGCATTGGAACAGGCTGCCCAGGGAAGTGGTTGAGTCACCATTGCTGGAGGTATTTAAAAGACGTGTAGATGTTGTGCTTAGGGACATGATTTAGTGGTGGACTTGGCAGCGTTAGGTTAATGGTTGGACTTGATGATCTTAAAGATCTTTTCCAACTTAAATGATTCTATGATTCTATGATTTTAAGTGCTAAAACAAATAGATGTAAAATGTTTCCTACTTGAAAACCAGCTAGGTAGTTGTCCTTTTCTTTTGTGGTTTCTGTAGAAATCTCTCTTTGCCTGATGGTTGTGATATACCAGTCAGAAAATTCTCTGTGCCATTATCACTAAGCTTAAGGTTTCTGAAATGTCAACTATAAAGTAAGGCTATAACAGTGTGTTAGATTTTTTTTTTGTTTTATTTTTTTTTCATATGTAACTGAATTTTGTGGATGTAACAACTTCAGGACAGAAACACAAAACGAGTTTTTCTCCTGCCTTCTGATACGATTCCTTTGAGTCCTTTACTAAACTGAGCATGGATATGAACTGGTTTTCTTTTTCCATTCTTAATGTACATGGAGTGGGTATGCTGTGAGTTAGTTAGTATCGAGATGCAAATTGAGTACTGCCAATGCTGGCTTTGTGCAAGACTAGTATTTGGAAGCTGCAATCATATTTGAAGAAGTTTGAATTTTCATTTAAGAATAACACTTACATCCCTCTTTCTAGGTGTGTAAGGCTTACAGAAGCAAAGCAGCAAGGCTGAACATCTTTCTCATGAAACTTTAATATTACATTTGGCTTTATATTCGGTTTGAGTACCCTGCACTGCTTGAGTCTGCTTCAGCCAATGGAAATAACCAAATTATAATGATAGTTTGGTCACTCCCTCGTTTCTTATAGCTACATCCTCAGTAATAGAAGAGGAAATAAAAAGCAGTAGCTAATTTTCTAGCAACTATCCAACTTGAATATATTAGTGCTCTGATTTATAATGATCGTCAGTATAGAATTGGGGGGGGGAGTTTTAACTTTCAATATAAATATACTAAAATGCAAAATACTCTTCAACCAAATTTCTGTGACTTAAGGCAGTAAGAATGGATTGCAGTTTGAGATGACATCACATAAATTTAGGTTTCTACATGTTAGTGTCTGCAGGTATTATGGGTATTTTCTAAGAGAGTCTGACGAGAGTTTAAGCTTTCATTGTAGTCAGTAGAGCTCTAGACAATTTGGTCAGTGGGTCTTAAACAGCTAGTCAGTTTATCTTAAAGTAGACACCTAACTTTGATCAGCTAAATATCTATCTAGACTCCACAGATTATAGAGACTGGGATTTAGACTGACTATACCATTTCTGTTGCCTATGCCTAGGTGTATAGCATCATTATGCTAAAGGCTGATATTCTACTAGGCTTCCAGATCTGGAAGCCAGTGAGGCCATCTGAACCAAAAGTTCCTGGAATTCATACCAAAGGAACAAGTTACCTCACTAATCACAGTTCTCTCACAATAGTTGAGTTTTGAAAACTCCCCATTTGCTGGCCATTAGGCAGCAAAACAGGTCAAGGGAAGGAATGGAGTATAGCATAGCAAAATGATCTTCCATTGCTAAAGTCAATCTTTCTCTAAGGCTAAGAGTTTTCACTTAGGTAGTTACCATGGCTCAGCTGCTGTTATGTAAATTTTTAAACAATAATAAATTGTTACATGTCTGAGTCTAGAGTGAACTTTAAAAAAAAGTGAAAATAATGTCCAGACTAACACAGAATGTTCATACTTGAGATTTTTTTTTTTCAGAAAGGAAATATGCAATTTTTTTGTATCTCAGCTTCAGTACTTGATGTTGACATTCTCGGCTTCTAGAGTGTACCACTACTGAGACAAAGAACTTGTAAAAAAAATTATCTTTGCAATTATTTTTGCTCAGGGAATTAATTCTAATGGAAGGAAATCTGGAATCGATCCAGTTTATGGACCACAGTACCTTGACTGGTGGCCACAGCTATAAAGCAGTTCCAGGCAAAGCCCATATGAATGGTCTAATGATACTCATTGAAGAAGAGGCATGCTGGATGGTTGCAGGAGATGTATTGTTGTAATTCTGAAACCTGCTGGCAGAAAGACAACTGTAACCAGGAGTAATGAAGCATTTGGTACTGTTTAAAAGCAGAGAAAACTGGGAGATTCTGCTAAGAGAATTCTGCTAACAGTCCAGCTACATTATAGGCAAAGTGGCAACACAACAATCACATGCAAGACAAAAGACACCACAGAAAGCTAAAATAATAGCAAAGAGCTTGGAGACAAGCTGCTAGCTAGACTCGTTTTGGGCTTCATTTAAATCTCCAGGGAAGATTGCCTAGTTTAAGTGGCTAAATTTCTTGGGCTAAACTTAAAGCAACTATATTCCTCTATAGAAATAACAGGCTTCTCTGGAGAGAAATACACAATGCCCAAATTATGTCTTCCTAAGAAATGTTCCCAGAATAATCTCTATTGTATGAGGTTCAACAAGGCTAAGTTCCAGGTCCTGCACTTGGGTCACAACAACCCCATGCAACGCTACAGGCTTGGGGAAGAGTGGCTGGAAAGCTGCCAGGCAGAAAAGGACCTGGGGGTGTTGGTTGACAGCCACCTGAATAGGAGCCAGCAGTGTGCCCAGGTGGCCAAGAAAGCCAATGGCATCCTGGCTTGTATCAGGAATAGCGTGGCCAGCAGGACTAGGGAAGTGATTGTGCGCCTGTACTTGGCACTGGTGAGGCCACACCTCGAATACTGCGTTCAGTTTTGGGCCCCTCACTACAAGAAAGACATTGAGGTGCTGGAGCGTGTCCAGAGAAGGACAACGAAGCTGGTGAAGGGTCTAGAGCAGAAGTCTGATGGGGAGCGGCTGAGGGAACTGCGGTTGTTTAGCCTGGAGAAAAGGAGGCTGAGGGGAGACCTTATTGCTCTCTACACCTACCTGAAAGGAGGTTGTAGAGAGGTGGGGTTCGGTCTCTTCTCCCAAATAAAAAGCAATAGCACAAGAGGAAATGGCCTCGAGTTGTGCCAGGGGAGGTTTAGATTGGATATTAGGAAAAATTTCTTCACTGAAAGGGTTGTCAAGCCTTGGAACAGGCTGCCCAGGGAAGTGGTTGACTCACCATCGCTGGAGGTATTTAAAAGACGTGTAGATGTGGTGCTTAGGGACATGGTTTAGTGGTGGACTTGGCAGTGCTAGGTTAACAGTCGGATTTGATGATCTTAAAGGTCTTTTCCAACCTAAACAATTCTATGATTCCATGATTACATTATTCTATTGATTACATTTTAACTGTGTAATCCTATAATGCGGTGTTGCCATTGGCAGTAACAGTTCATAAGCTTTGTACTGAGTTTTCAGGGCCTCAGGACTGAGGCTTGTCAGCTTTGCTCTGTCTGAACCTTTCTTGACCAGCTTAGTTTTACTTGGTTTATCTGTGACAACAATTTTTGTAATTAACCAGGTGTCTATAATTAATTTGATTTACTTTTGTTTATCATGAGTCAAAACAGAGTTTTATATATGTGACAATAACAAGAAGTTATTCTATGCAGAATGCATTAGTCATGACTAACAGTATGATTGTTCTCTAACAGTTGTGTAGAGAATTGCAGGTCTTGTAAAATAGCAGAGGCCTTGAGAAGGGGAGAGACAGAATGCAGCAGAGAGGAGGGCAGGCATGGAGTGATAAGGGATGAGGCAAAGACTTGGCACTGGAGTCCTCATAACTATAAACAGCTCACCAATGGTCAGTTAAATAAACACAGACATGAAGCTGGACAAAACTGGTTTTAGTGGTAACAAAGACAATACAGAAGTAGTGTCTAACATACATAAAAGGCACCACATATAGTAAATCTACGTGTAACATGGAGCTGTAGATCAATGGAGAGATAAAAGGTATAAAAGTGTGCATTTAAAAATTTTTTAAATTTTTTTTTTAAATTAACAAAACATTTAAAAATTACCCCAGGTGGATCCTGGAGTGAAAAGAAACAGTCACCATTGTATTACTCCCAGTGAAAGATTCTGGGTGCTGATGACTAGCCATAACACCCCCTTTAACACCGCCAGAATAAAACCACTGACCCTAGGATCCAGAGGAGCAGTGGGAGGGTGACCGTAACCCCAGGAATAGTGGTAGAAACTAAATAGTGTGTGTATAACAATTTTAACTGCATCATTCTTCTTTCTTTTTCTGTAAATTAGATCTGGACTAATAACAATTAGACTCTTAAGATTTCAGTTACACTGACAATAATGACTTGGCTTTACATATGTCTAAGATGTGTTTCCTCTTTGCCCATAAACAAGATTTTTAACATAACAATATGCAGGCCTCATAGATGAAATATCCAAACTTAATGTAAATTTCATACCTTCATTATGATAATATCAAAACTGTCTGGGGGTTGAAAAGACCATGATTTTTGCTTGGATGTGTATGGTGTTTGGTGTCAGATGAATAACAAGATTTCTTTTGGTGTGAAATGTTGATGTCTTGGAATTTCTTTTCTGTTCCATAATTAAATGAAATCAAGATCTTAAGAAAAAAGCTACAAAAATGTATTGCAAAAAATCATTATATTTTGGTGTCCTGGTTTTGGCTGGGATAGAGTTAATTTTATCCTAGTAGCTGGTATAGTACTGTGTTTTGGATTTAGGATGAGAATAAGGTTTGGATTTAGGATGAGAATAAGGTTGACAACACACTGATGTTGCTGAGCAGTGCTTACACTAAGTCAAGGCCTTTTCTGCTTCTCATGCCCTGCCACCAACTAGGCTGGAGGTGCACAAGAAGCTGGGAGGGGACACAGCCAGGACAGCTGACCCAAACTGGCCAAAGGCATATTCCATACCATATCATACAAACAAAAACTGGGGAGGTTGGCTGGGGAGGAGCACAGCTGCTTCTTGAGAACTGGCTGGGCATCAGTCAGCAGGTGGTGAGCAATTGCATTGTGCAATCACTTGTTTTGTATATTCTTTTATCATCACTGTTATTTTCCCTTCCTTTTTTGTCCTATTAAATTTTCTTTATGTCAACCCACAAGTTTTACCTTTTTTTTTTCTGATTCTCTCCCCCATCCCACTGTGGGGGAGTGAGCGACCGGCTGTGTGGTATTTAGCTGCCTGCTGGGTTAAACCACGACAGTCCTTTTTGGTGCCCAATGTGGAGTGCGAAGGGTTGAGATAACGACAGATCTGATCAGATCATGGTAAAACAAATTTGTTATAAGCATTCATTATTAGGTAGTAGTCACTGGTCACAATGTTGATTTATTTGCTCTCAGAGTTGTTGTGCTTGTTCTCAGAGTTGTGTTATGTAGCACCTTACTTGCTGTGTATGTTCCCTGTTGTGCTGTTTATCACCTCTGGAGGCTGGATTAAGGTTATAATTTTGCTGTACTGTGTAACATTGACTTATGATATGATAAAATTACTGGTCATGAGACTAATCTGGTATTTGTACTCAGCATTGCCATCATCTCTGCACTTCGGGAACCATCTCTGGGAAACAATAATTACACTCTTTACCTTTTCTCCTCGGAGAGACAATTTATGTGGGAGACAAGGGAGGACACTTTCCCCTGCTCTTTCCCCTTCCTCTTCTCCTCCAGGCTAGTTACAATAGCTCTTGAGAATTTTGAATATCCTTGGGATGTTCAAACCAGCATGGTCCTACTGCTATGTCTCCTGAATGTGTTTCAGGTCTTGTTTAAGGTTAAACAACTATTTAAGAATAGTACCCAGAGATCTGCCCCGAGGCTGGATAGTGATGAGCGGTAGGGTGTGTGGGATAGTGTGGGCGAGTACCTAGGACAGTGGGCACCTCCAGTGTTTTGGAACTTCACCCTTGAACAAGTGCAGAATCCTGAAAAACTAGTAAAGTATTTGGAAAAACTATGCTGTCACCCTGGCAATCCTAGGGAGACACAAATCACCGCAATGTGCTGTGGCCTGGTCCATGCTTGCCGAGCCCTGTTCAACACTATTCAGTACCCTCAAAGTGAATAGAAGGTCTCTGGATCTGACAACAAAACGACAGGCACTGTGGCTACTCCAACCCCGGCAACAGGCACAGCAGCTACTCCAACCCTGGCAGCAGGCACTGCGGCTACTCCAATCCTGTTGACAGGCACTGCGGCTACTCCAACCCTCAGCGACAGGCACTGCGGCTACTCCAACCCTTGCAACAGGCACTGCAGCTGAACCAGAGAACCAGCCTGTGCCAGGATCAGTCACCCATATACACAAGAAGAAATACTGGATGTGAAAGTCAGCTCATTTAGTAAGGGAAGAAACTCTTACTAAGAAGAGGAAGGAGGAAGGAGTGGACAAGGGGCTACTCCGAAGCAGAGCCATCACGAGAATAGGAGGAGGAAGAGGCAGAACTCATAAACATGACAGTAACCACCCCATCCTGATCCCTGAGTGAGCTGCGAGATATGCAAAAGGATTTCAGCCATTGTCCAGGTGAGCACATTGTCACCTGGCTGCTCCGATGCTGGGATAATGGGGCCAGTGGCCTGAAAGTGAGCTCATCAGTGACATAATATTGGTGGCAGCCTAGGCTGCAGTAATCATGCATTGGTGGAGTTCACAGTCCTGAGGGATATGGGACAGGAAAGGAGTATAGTCAGGACCCTAAATTTTAAGAAAGCAAACTTCCAGATCTTCAAGCAGTTAGTCAGTATGACCCCCTGGGAAATGGTCCTCAGGGACAGGGGAGCAGAACAGACCTGGAAAATCTTTAAGGATGCTTTCCATAAAGCGCAAGAGTTCTCAGTCCCCAGATGTAGGAAATCAGGCAAGGAAGGGAAGAGACCAGCATGGGGGAGTTGAGACCTGCTGGTCAAACTAAAGGGCAAGAAGGAAATGCACAGGCAGCGGAAGCAGGGACAGGTAACCTGGGAAGAGTATAGGGACGCTGCCCGCTTGTGTAGGGATGGGGTCAGGAAGGCCAAAGTATAGCTGGAGCTGAACTTGGCAAGGGATGCAAAGAATAACAACAAGGGCTTCTCAGGTATATCAAGCAGAAAAGGAAAGATAAAGAAAACGTACCTCCACTGATGAACAAGAATGGTGACCTAGCATCAACAGTCGAGGAGAAGGCTGAGGAACTCAACAACTTCTTTGCTTCAGTCTTCCCTGGCAACCGCTCTCCTCACCCCTCCCAAGTCAATGGACAACATGTTGGGGACCGGGGAGGTAAAGCCCCTCCCACTGTAAGGGAAGACCAGGTTCATGACCACCTGAGGAACCTGAACATAGATAAGTCTATGGGACCTGATGAGATGCATCCCAGAGTCCTGAGGGAATTGGCTGATGTAGCTGCTAAGCCACTCTCCATGATACTTGAAAAGTCATGGCAGCCAGGTGAAGTCCCTGGTGACTGGAAGAAGGGAAACATTGTGCCCATCTTTAAAAAGGGTAGAAAGGATACCCTGGGAGCTACCGACCTGTCAGCCTCACCTCTGTGCCTAGGAAGATCATGGAACAGATCCTCCTAGAAGCTATGCTAGAGCACATGGAGGACAGGGAGGTGATTCGAGACAGCCAACATGGCTTCACCAAGGGCAAGTCCTGCCTGACCAACCTAGTGGCTTTCTACAAGGGAGTTAACACATCAGTGGACAAGGGAAAAGCCATGAATGTCATCTATCTGGACTTCTGTAAAGCCTTTGACACAGTCCCCTACAACGTCCTTCTCTCTAAATTGGAGAGATAGGGATTTGATGCGTGGACTGTTCAGTGGATAAGGAATTGGTTGGATGGTCACATCCAGAGAGTAGCTAGCAGTCAATGGCTTAATGTCCAGATGGACATCAGTGACGAGTGGTGTCCCTCAGGGGTCTGTAGTGGGACCAGTGCGGTTCAATATTGTCATCAATGTCATTGACAGTGAGATCAAGTGCACCCTCAGCAAGTTTGCAGATGACACAAAGCTGAGTGGTGCAGCTGACACGCCAGAAGGACGGGATGTCATCCAGAGGGACCTGGACAAGCTGGAGAAATGGGCCTGTGTGAACCTCATGAGGTTCAACAAGGCCAAGTGCAGGGTCCTACACCCGGGTCGAGGCAGTCCTCGGTTTCAATACAGGCTGGGGGATGATGTGATTGAGAGCAGCCCTGCGGAAAACAACTTGGGGGTACCGAAGGATGAATAGCTGGACATGAGCCAACAATGTGCGCTCGCAGCCCAGAAAGCCAGCTGTATCCTGGGCTGCATCAAAAGAAGCATGGCCAGCAGGTCGAGGAAGGTGATTCTGCTGCTCTGCTCTGCTCTGGTGAGACCTCACCTGGAGTACTGTGTCCAGCTCTGGAGCCCTCAGCACAAGAAGGACATGGAACTGTTGGAGCAGGTCCAGAGGAGGACCACAAAAATGATCCGAAGGCTGGAGCACCTCTCCTATGAAGAAAGGCTGAGAGAGTTGGGGTTGTTCAACCTGGAGAAGAGAAGGCTGTGGGGAGACCTTATAGCAGCCCTTCAGTACTTAAAGGGGGCCTATAGGAAAGATGGGGACAGACTTTTCAGCAAGGCCTGTTGTGACAGGACAAGGAGCAATGGTTTTAAACTAAGGGAGGGAAGATTTAGACTGGATTTAAGAAAGAAATTTTTTACAATGAGGGTGGTGAGGCACTGGAACAGGTTGCCCAGAGAGGTAGTGGAGGCCCCATCCCTGGAAACATTCAAGCTCAGGTTGGATGGGGCTCCAAGCAACCTGATCTAGTTAAAGATGTCCCTGCTCTTGCAGGGGTGTTGGACTAGGTGACCTGTAAAGGTCCCTTCCAATCCAAAGCATTCTATGATTCTATGATTCTATGAATTAGAGGGTAGGGAAGCCAAGCAGCTGGGATCCCTTTCTAGGGAAGGTGGCATTGACAAGGTGATTGGAAAACAGGCAAAAGCCCTTTAGGCTCTGGAGGTGACTCCTGTCAGGCATGAAGGAAAGGTATCCCTTCAAGGAAGATGTTACATATTACCCGGGCAACTGGACCACCATGGAGAGAGGTATCCAGTACCTGAGGGAATTAGCCATGATGGAGGTGATTTACGATGACCTGGACAACAAGCAGTTATCCAGAGACCCAGGTGAAGTCAAGTGCACATGACCCATGTGGCAGAAGTCTGTATGGAGCGTACCATTGTCATATGCCAAATCATTGGCAGTAATAACCTGGAAAGATGGTGGATGAGTTGGTTGGCCAACTCCAAAAATACAAAGAAAGTCTCTCTTCCTCCTTATGGCCCTGTGCCTCAGCTGTGGAGGAACTGTCGCAGGAGTTCCAGCAATTCAAAGAGGATATGCCCTACTCCCCATCTGTACAGAGCAGTATCTCAGCTATTAGGAGTCAGTGTTCCTCTGCTCAGGAGAGTGGATATAGTGGATACACACCATGGGGCACCCTACGGTTTTACCTGTGTGAGCACAGAGAATACATGAGGAAGTGGGATGGAAAACCTACCTCAGCCTTAGAGGCACAGGTACGAGTGAGTTGCAAGGAAAAACAATTACCAAAGGGGGTTCTTCCAGGAAAATTGCTGCTCCAGTTTCCACTGGGCAGTTCCCTAGGCACAGTAGAAGGGCTGATCTCACCCCTGATCCTAATGAAGGAGCTCCTGACTCATATGTACAAGAAGTGGGTAATGAATATTATGACCAGGACTAGAGAGGCCCTGCCTCCAGCCAGGTGGAGGAAAGGGACAACCGGGTTTACTGGACTGGGTGGATTTGATGGCCTGGCACATCAGACCCACAGGAGTATAAGGCTCTAGTGGACACCAGTGCACAGCGTACCCTAATGCCATCAAGCTGTGTAGGGGCAGAACCCGTCTGTTTTTCTGGAGTGACAGGGGGATCCCAACAGCTAACTGTACTGGAGGCCAAAGTGAGCCTAACTGGGAATGAGTGGCAAAAGCACCAAATTGTGACTGGCCCAGAGGCTCCGTGCATCCTTGGCATAGACTACCTCAGGAGAGGGTATTTCAAGGACCCAAAAGGGTACTGGTAGGCTTTTGGAAGAGCTGCCTTGGAGATGGAGGAAATTAAACAGCTATCTACCTTGCCCGGTCTCTCGGAGGACCCTTCTGTTGTGGGGTTGCTGAGGGTCAAAGAACAATGGGTGCCAATTGCTACCACAAGGGTGCACCAGCAGCAATATCACACCAACTGAGACTCCCTGATTCCCATCCATAAGCTGATTTGTTGACTGCAGAGCCAAGGAGTGATCAGCAAGACTCACTCACCCTTTAACAGTCCCATATGGCCAGTGCAAAAGTCTAATGGAGAGTGGAGACTAACAGTAGACTATCATGGCCTGAATGAAGTCACGCTGCCCGTGAGTGCTGCTGTACTGGTCATGCTAGAACTTCAATATGAACTGGAGTCAAAGGCAGCCAAGTGGTATGCCACAACTGATATCACTAATACCTTTTTCTCAATCCCTTTGGTGGCAGAGTGCAGGCCACAGTTTGCTTTCACTTGGAGGGGCATCCAGTACACCTGGAATTGACTGGCCCAGGGGTGGAAACACAGCCCTACCATTTGCCATGGACTGATCCAGACTGCGCTGGAACAGGGTGAAGCTCTGGAACACCTGCGGTACATTGATGACATTATCGTGTGGGGCAATACAGCAGAAAATGTTTTTGAGAAAGGGAAGAAAATAGTCCAAATCCTTCTGAAAGCCAGTTTTGCCATAAAACAAAGTAAGGTCAAGGGACCTGCACAGGAGATCCAGGTTTTAGGAATAAAATGGCAATATAATACTGTATGGCAATAATACTGTATGTCATCACTACTATGGTTGCTATATGCCATATCAACGGTATCACAGTAAGAATCACCAAAATTAATGAAGAATGAATTTTGACGAAACCGAGCAAAGTGCAGCGATGATAGAACCAGACAAGCACAGTGGTGATGGAACCAGAACTGGCTTCAGCATGCAACAATCCAGCACCACACACCATCTTTCCTGCCCTGAAGGACCTCAAAGTCATGGACTAAATGAACTCAACAGACATTTTAGAGGGATGGCCCATAGCCTTAGGGAATGATGTCTGTGTGGATATGTCAACAGACAGGAAAGGTGGTAGTGATTAATTGGGACGTATTGGAAAGTGTGGGACCTGGGCATGACATAGATGGTATAGAATAAGAGGTGGTTTTGGCTGGGAAGGAGTTAATTTTCTTCCTAGCAGCTGGTATAGTACCATCTTTTGGATTTAGGATGAGAATAAGGTTGATAACACACTGATGTTTGAGGTGTTGCTGAGCAGTGCTTACTCTAAGTCAACGCCTTTTCAGCCTCTCATACTGCCTGCCAGCGACTAGGCTGGAAGTGCACGAGAAGCTGGGAGGGGACACAGCCAGGACAGCTGACCCAAATTGGCCAAAGGGATATTCCATACCATATCACGTCATGCTGAACAAAAACTGGGGAGGTTGGCTCGGGGGGACGTGGCCACTGCTCGGGAACTGGCTGGGCATCATTGGTCAGCGGGTGGTGAGCAATTGCATTGTGCATCACTTGTTTTGTATATTCCTTTATCATTATTATTATTTTCCCTTCCTTTTCTGTCTTATTAAACTGTCTTTATCTCAACCCATGAGTTTTACTTTTTATTTTCTGATTCTCTTACCCATCCCCCTGTGGGGGAGTGTGTGAACAGCTGTGTGGGGTTTAGCTGCCTGCCAGGATAAACCATGACATGTGATCAAACCTTCTTCAGATCTGGGAAAACCTCATGTTCTGTCTGATTCTTACATTTCATCATGCTATTAATTCATAAAGGTGCATTTCTTTATCTTTCATTTCTTTTGTTTTGATGACAGATTCCATCTTTGAAATCAGGAATGTTCTCTTGAAGTCCTCAACTATGTTTAGTGAAGACAAATTATAAAATATTTATTACTGTTCATTCCAGTGAATTATTGACCTGTAGCCTTTGCTGATGTCATCTACAATATGTTTGATAGAAGCCTTAGAAGCAAGACAAAGAGATGCACATGGAGACAGATCTGTAGGAACAGACTTAGGACACTGTTAACAGAGTTCAAACATAATTGCAACTATTTTAGAGGGACTTTAACTTGATAATATCTTTTAATTACCCATCAGGAACTGAACAGAACATTTCAGACTTTTTTTTTTTTTAATTGACATTGCTTTTACTTTCCCTATTGAGCCCTATGTAAGTACCAAGGAATGGTTAGCAGATAGAGGGCTAAAACTGAACAAGTGTGAAAGTGTTCTTTGCCTAGCTTGAGAAAGGAGTTAAAAAACCTTGAGGGATTTACCTTAAGAGGATTTTGAGCATTTAATTAGCCATGGGGTGGTGTGAAGACCTTGGCAGACTTGCACATATGAGTAAGTGAAAATTAAGAGTCCAATTCATTCTACATTTAGACATTAACTGAAATGTTAAAATTGTGAGTCTGACTGTTTTGCATTGTCTCACGTGTCATCAGAAAGAGTAGTCTGCCTCCGGAGAGATCTAAGAACTAAATTATTTTCAAAGCATACTTCTCTCTGCATTTACTGTAAGCAAGGTCTAAGATAACCAACAAAGTTCCTTAAAATTATAATGTTGGATGAAATTAATCCAGGTGTAAGGTTGGCTATCAAGTTAAGTTCTGGTAAATTAAGGCTATGAGGATATCAGCACTGTTCAGCATGGTGGTTTACATGCTAAAGTCATTATAGAGGTTGAAGCTTTAGCATCATGTGCAAAATAAGTGAAAGTGACTTCCTAGGGCATAACTTCTAATGTGATTGAACTCCATGTGTATTACAGGCCGATACAATTAAGTTGTCTTCCATTTGAAGAGAACATGCCTATCTCAGTGTGGTATTAACCTACCTAATAGACTCTGGTCATTTGGTACCCTGAGGTTGAATCCTGTGATTTGTGCTGGTTCACATCCTACCTGTTTAGAGCACAGATAAATCTTGCAGATGACGCAGTATGAGACTCAAATTTCTAAGTGTCTTAGGAATGCTGGAAAATGGTTTTTAATGCTTGTTAAACTATATCCAAGTCCTTTGTTTCTGTCTCTAACACCCTCCCTTTACTAGTTGCAATCATCATATTTTGTGAAATGTACTAATATTTAGTTCATTTTCACCCCACTGAGGAACTAAACCAATGGAAGAAAAAACATGAAATAAGAACATGGGAATGGAATTCCCATTTGTCTGAAAAACTTTCATTAATAATTTTCCTCTGTGTTTAAAAGATGTCATATATGTATTGAAAAAGCGATTTATTGTAACTTGAATCACATAATCTGATTTTTTCATGGCCTCACCACAGACAGTCTTTCAAGGGCTCTGGATATGTGAACAATGATCTCTGGATGTATTCAGTAGTGCAGCTGAGATTTCCTAGACCGATGATTAATGTTGGGTTCAGACTGTCCATTGTAAATCCTCTACTATGGCATGAGCACTATATTCTGAAGTCCAGAATAATGTTGTAAATGTACAATCATAGCAGCACTTGGTATGATAGTACTGCAGGGAGATGCTAGCTGCAATTAATTACCATTTATTTTAATGGAGATATGGTGTAGTTAAAACAACGGGAACAGATTAATCTAGGACCCCAAAATAAAACAGTCTATTGAAATGTTAGCTGAAGCCAACAACCATCAATCACAAACAAAATTAAAATGTTAGATTGAAATGCTCCTGAATTCTTAGAGTTAATATTTGGACCTGAATCCAATACAAATATCAGATGTCTGAGTTGCCTGAATTCTGTCTCCACTGCAGTCAAAAACCATAACTCAGTCCTGCCTTTTTAATAGATTTTCAGAAATGTTTCTCCAAGACACAGAAGATGCATGATCTCATTCCCACTTCCACCTCTCACACTCTTGAGCCTGCCAACAGTGGCAGTACTCATGTTTCCTGAAGGTGTCCCACTACTGTGCTCATCCTTTTGTCTTCTCTGTCGTGCTTTAAAGAATACCATCAGTAAGGGATTTTACAGGCTGTGAGATGAAAGAACTTGTCCAGAGTGACTCTCTGGAGATACAAGTTCTTTGACTTTTAATATTCATTTGAATTTCAGTACTGCTCTTCATTAACACAAGATCCTTTCCACTTTCATAGAATCATAGAGCCATAGAAACATAGAATAGTTTGGGGTGGAAGGGACTTCCAAGGTTCATCTAGTCCAATCCCCCTGCAATGAGCAGGGACATCTTCAACTAGATCAGGTTGCTCAGAGCCCCATCCAACCTGACCTTCTCCTCAAATACATAGTAGTTCTGCTGAGGAAAGGACAAACCTCAGAAACCACTTTTCCTCTGGATACAGGACATTAAACAGGCTCTGTCATAAGAAGCTGATTGTGATTCTAGTTTGGAAGGTTTATGACTTTTCTGTTGCTAAAGCAAGGTGTTAAGTTTATATTTCAGAATTATACTCCTCTACCCCTGAACTTTACCTCCCTAAAATCACTGAATCATAAACATGGTGCCTGCATCTTGAACCTACTTGATCTGACTTGCCTTGCTGTGGCAGCATCCACATCCACAATCCCACCTAAAATAACAATGCAATCTGGAAAGCAGCTATTGCTCAGAATCTGTTCTCCACAATGCTTAGACTGGTTCCAATTTATTATTGGAGTTTTACAGTCAGAAAGGCATTTGGTCATCTGGACTGACATATGTTTCAGGCCATGATCCATCTCTTAAACCAATACATTATGCTTATTGTAATAAAAACCTGATGATTCACAAAGGCTGGATACCCTTGATTTGGAGATATCAAGGTATGGGAATTCTGCAACTTGTCTGGATTAATCAGCTAGCTATGCTTTCGGGAAGTTTTCCTTAGCTTCTACTTTGAATATATTTGTTGTAAACTTATCCTGGGATCTTCACAGAGTCACAGAATCACAGAATGATTGAGGTTGGAAGGGAAATCTGTACGTCACTTGGTCCAACCCCCCTGCTCAAACAGGGACACCTAGAGCCAGTTGCCCAGGACTGTGTCTTAATGGCTTTTGAATATCTCCAACAAGGGAGACTCCACAGCCTCTCTGGGCAACCTGTGCCAGTGCTTGTCACCACCACAGTAAAACAAAGTGTTTCCTGATGTTCAAGGGAACCTCCTGTATTTCAGTTTGTGCCCATTGTTTCTGGTCCTGTCACTGGACACCACTGAAAATTCAGAGCCTGGCTCCATCTTATTTGCACCCTCCCTTCAGATACTTTTATGCATTGATAAGATTCCACCTGAGCCTTCTCTCCTTTAGGCTGAACAATCCCAGCTGTCTCAGCCTTTCCTCACAGGAGAGGTGCTCCAGACCCTTTATTGTCTTCATGGCCTTTCACTGGACTCTCTTCAGTATGTCCATGTCTTCCTTGTACCAGGGAGCCCAGAATTGGACACAGCACTCCAGGAGTGGCCTCACCAGTGCTGAATAAAGGGGAAGGATCACCTCCCTAGACCTGCTGGCAATACTATGTCTAATGCAGCCAAGGATTCCATTCACTTTCTTTGCAGCAAGGACATATTGCTGGCTCATATTCAACCTGGTGTCCACCAAGACCCCCAAGTCTTTTTCTGCCAAGCTGCTTTCCAGCTAGCTGATCCCCAGCATATATTGGTGCATGGAATTGTTCCTCCCCAGGTGCAAGACTTTGCACTTCATGAGGTGCAAAGAAACCTCATAAAGTTCCCATTGGCCCATTTCTCCAGCCTGTCAAGATCCCTCTGGATGGCAGCACATCCCTCTGGAGTATTGGTCACTCTTCCTAGCTTGGTATCATCTGCAAACTTGCTGAGGGTACTTTCTGCTCCATCATCCAGATCAGTAATGAAGATGTCAAGCAGGACTGGATGCAGTATTGATCACTGGGGTACACTGCTAGTCACTGGCCTCTTACTAGACTTTGTGCCCCATTCACCACCCTCTGGACGTGGCCATTCAGCCAGTTTTCAATCAACCTCCCTGTCTGCTCATCCAGCCCATACAACAATATCTTCTCTGTGACAATCTTATGGGAGAAAGTGTCAAAGGCATTTGTGAAGTCCAGGTAGACAATATTGACTGCTCTCCCCTCATCTACCAGGCCAGTCACTTCATCATAGAAGTTTATCATTTGGTCAAGCATGGCTTCCCCTTGGTGAAGCCATTCTGACTATTCTTCATTATTTTCTTGTCCTTAATGTGCCTGGAAATGGTTTCCAGGATTTGCTGCTCCATCACCTTCCCAGGGATCAAGGTGAGGCTGACTGCCTGTAGTTCCCTGGCCCTTCTTGAAGATGGGCGTGACATTTGTTTTCCTCCAGTCTTCAGGAACTTCTCCCAGTTACCATGATTGATCAAAGACTATCAAAAGTGGCCTTGCGATGTCATCTGCCAGTTCCCTCAGCAATCCCCTCAGGCATCCCCTCAGGGCCCATGGACATATGGATGTCCAATTTGCTAAAGTATTCCCTGACCTGATCCTCTTCCACCAAGGGTACATCTGTCTTGGTCCAACCCTTTCCCCTGGTCTCTGGGACTTGGGATTCCTGCCAATAGATACTGAGGCAAAGGTAGCATTTAGTACTTCTGCCTTTTCCATGTCCTGTGTCACCAGGTCCCCCGTCTTGTTGAGCAATGGGCCCACATTTTCCCTGGTCTTCCTTTTGTCTCCTATGTACTTATAGAAACCCTTATTGTTTTATCTGAAATCCCTGATTAGATTCAATTTCATTTGAGCTTTAGCTTTCCTAACTTCATCCCTCGGACAATGTTTCTGTATTCCTCCCAGTTACCCATCCTTGCTTCCACCCTCTGTATGCTTCCTTTTTCTGTTTGAGTTTGGCCAGGATCTTTGGGCATTTTTCACAGAATTATAGAATCATAGAATGGTTTGGGTTGGAAGGGACCTTTAAGGATCATCTAGTTCCAACACCCCCACCGTGGGCAGGGACATCTTCCACTAGATCAGATTGCTCAGAGCCCCGTCCAACCTGACTCTGAACACTTCCAGAGACGGGGCATCCACAAATTCTCTGGGCAACCTGTTCCAGTATCTCACCACCCTTGTCATAAAAAAAATTCTTACTTATATCTAATCTAAACCTAACCTCTTTCAACTTAAATCCGTTGCCTTTTGTCCTGTCCCTAGAGTCCTTGGTCTTTCTCTGGCTTTGTTATAAGTTCTTTTTATATATTGAAAGGTCACAATAAGGTCTTCATGAGACTTCCCTTCTCCAGGCTGAACAACCCCAGCTCTCTCAGCCTTTTTTCACAGGAGAGGTATTCCAGCCCTCTGACCATTCTTGTGGCCCTCCTCTGGGCCCGTTCGAACATGTCCATGTCTTTCTTGCACTGGGATCCCCTGATTTCTTATTCATTGGGATGGTGGTCTCTTGAGCTTAGAGGATGTGAACCTTGAATATTAATCAGCTTTTCTGGGCCCCTCTTCCCTGTAGGGTTTTATCCCATGGAACATTTCTAAGCAGATCTTTGAAGAGGCCAAAGTCTGCTCTCCTGAAGTCGATGGTTGTGAGCTTGTTTTTCACCCTTCTCCCTGCCCTCAGGCTAGAATCACAGAATCACAGAATAGTTTGGGTTGGAAGGGACCTCCAAAGATCACCTAGTCCAACCCTTCTGCAATGAGCAGGGACATCTTTAAATAGATCAGGTTGCTCAGAGCCCCATCCAACCTGACCTTGAATGTTTCCAGGGATGGGGCCTCTACCACCTCTCTGGGCAACCTGTTCCAGCGCCTCACCACCCTCATTGTAAAAGATTTCTTCCTTATATCGATTCTAAATCTACCCTATTTTAGTTTAAAACCATTGCTCCTTGTCCTATCACAACAGGCCTTGCTAAAAAGTTTGTCCCCATCTTTCTTATAAGCCCCCTTTAAGTACTGAAAGGCTGCAATAAGGTGTCCCCAAAGCCTTCTTTTCTCCAGGCTGAACAACCCCAGCTCTCTCAGCCTTTCTTCATAGGAGAGGTGTTCCATCCCTCTGACCATTTGCATGGTCATCCTCTGGACCCACTCCAACAGGTCCATGTCTTGCCTGTGCTGAGGGCTCCAGAGCTCGATGCAGTACTCCAGGTGCGGTCTCACCAGAGCGGAGTAGAGGAGCAGAATCACCTCCCTCAACCAGCTGACCAGGCTTCTTTTGATGCAGCCCAGGATACAGTTGGCCTTCTGGGCTGCGAGGGCACATTGTTGGCTCATGTCCAGCTTTTCATTCACCAGTACCCCCAAGTCCTTCTCCACAGGGCTGCTCTCAGTCCCTTCATCCCCCTAGCCTGTATTGATACTGGGGATTGCCCTGAATTGATACTGGGGACTGCCCCAACCCAGGTGCAGGACCCTACACTTGGCCTTGTTGAACCTCATGAGGTTCACACAGGCCCACTTCTCCAGCTTGTCCAGGTCCCTCTGGATGACATCCCATTGCTCAGGCATGTCAACTGCACCACTCAGCTTGCTGTCATCTGCAAACTTGCTGAGGGTGCACTCAATCCCACTGTCAATTTCACTGATGAAGATATTAAACAGCACTGGTCCCAGTACGGACCCCTGAGGGACACCACTTGTCACTGATGTCCATCTGGATATTGAGCCGTTGACCACTGCCCTCTGGATGTGACCATCCAACCAATTCCTCATCGACTGAACAGTCCACCCATCAAATCCGTAT
The DNA here is from genome assembly GCF_034638445.1 of Ciconia boyciana. Lineage (NCBI taxonomy): Eukaryota > Metazoa > Chordata > Aves > Ciconiiformes > Ciconiidae > Ciconia > Ciconia boyciana. Next base: position 6,963,056 of record NC_132935.1, read on the forward strand.
CTCTCCAATTTAGAAAGAAGGATGTTGTGGGGGACCGTGTCAAAGGCCTTATAGAAGTCCAAATAGACAACATCCATAGCTCTTCCCTTATCCACTGATGTAGTCACTCCATCATAGAAAGCCATTAGGTTGGTCAGGCAAGGCTTGCCCTTGGTGAGGCCATGTTGTCTCTCTCAAATCACCTCCCTGTCCTCCATATGCCTTAGCATAACTTCTAGGAGGATCTGTTCCATGATCTTCCCAGGCACAGAGGTGTGGGTAGCTCCCGAGGTCCTCCTTTCTACCCTTTTAAAAAATGGATAAAATGTTTCTATTTTTCCAGTCACCAGGGACTTCACCTGACTGCCATGACTTTTTAAATACCATGGAAAGTGGCTTGGCAACTATATCATCCAATTCCCTCAGGACTCTAGGATGTCTCTCATTAGGTCTCATAGGCTTATGTATGTTCCTCAGGTGGTCACGAACCTGATCTTCTCTTACAGTGGGAAGGACTTCATTCCCGCAGTCCCCGTCTTGTGGTCCATCCACTTGAGAGGTGTGGGAAGAGAGGTTGCCAATGAAGACTGAGGCAAGAAAGTTGTTGAGTACCTCAGCCTTCTCCTCGACTGTTGTTATCAGTTTGCCATCCTTGCTCATTGGAGGGGGGGGTAGGCTTTCTTTGACCTTCCCTTTATGGCTGACATACCTGTAGAAGCCCTTCTTATTATTCTTTGCATGCCTTGCCAAGCTGAGCTCTGGCTGTGCCTTGGTGCATGAACTTCACCATCTCATGGTCACTGCAGCCAAGGCTGCCTTTGATCTTCACACCCGCAATGAGCCCTTCCTTGTTGGCAAGTATGATCTTGCCATGATCTTTAATGTTAGCTCACAAATATGTCTAAACATGTAAAATCAACAGCAACTTTATATTTTCTTCTTGATTTCTGATCAAAATGTTTAACAGCATCACTCCTAGTATTGATCCCTGTAAAAGTCCCCTCCTAGTGATAAATATTTTTTGGAATGTTGATTATCCATTTCTTAATGAAACCACTGCATTTAACATTGCAGCTTTTTTCCTATTATTCTTAGGTTTTCTTATCTTCCTTTTTCACACTCCTGAATAATTTCTTGTGCTTCCAGACTTTAGTGCTCCAGCAGCAAAAAGTCCAAGAGCTCTGATCTACAGCTTGCTTACTCTATTCTCTTCTATCACATTAATGGAACAAGAATAATTAGAATATAAAAGAGTACCCTGCAGCTATCCAAAAGTCCCCCTAAAAAGCCGATGAATATTTCCTGAGTGCCATTGGCTTGTACTAGAGGAACAGCTTACAGAGTGTGTGGTTTACTATACAAGAAAGGAAAGAATGAAATAATATTTTGCCCCATTTCACACAGAGTATTAAGGCACACAGAACCAAATAGCAATGTATGAGTTTGAGAACCATTGATATTTTAACTGTGATAAATTAAAAGCAGTACAAAATTCTTCTGTTAATCTAGATCTCATTCAGGGTCACAAGGTCTTGCTCAGAATATTGTAGTACAGTTAAATGTAGCTAAGAGGCTATTTCATCTTTATAGAGAGATATCATAAAAATAATAATAAAAACACATTAAAATGGCTGCTTAAGTAGGAAATTCTGGTTTTAGAAATTTATAGAATGGATTAAAAAAAAGTTCGAGTTCCCCTTATTTTTTCCACTAGCACTAAGGCACAGTTGTTTTAGTGTAAAACCTTAGTAAGAAATATACAGGGATAAGTATTAACTTCGAATCTATGTATGACTTGGAGCAATTCCAGATTTCACCAGCCTTTGCTGGCTATAATCAGATTGGATTAATTTCTTTGTAGTGGTAAACTGTGATTATTAATTTGTTTTACAAAAGAAAGAAGAGAAACAGAAGTTAGCTGCATCTTTCTATTTAATTTTGCATCATCCACCATAGTGAGAATATGCTTTTGAAATAATTTTATGACAACATCATTTTGGTAACTACATGTTACAATAATAATTTGGCTGATAAACACACTTATCCCACTACCCTACACTGATGCAGAATAGACCACAGACAGAAACAGAGTTAAAAGTTAGAAAAGGATCTTCCTCATAATCATGGTTTTCACACAAATGCATCAGAATTCCCAGTAGCAACCTTAACTTCACCAAACTAGTCTCATTGTTCTTTTATATATATTTGGGGGAATGAGGAGTGAGGTGAAAATATGAGTAAGTAGTGAGCAAACACTGATATCACTCAAGCAACAGTGCCTTAGCACAGCTCAGCTCAGCTGAAAGCTGAGCATAATTCCTCATGTAGACTGCCAGTGGAGTCAACACAGAGCAGGAAAGGTTTCTTGGAGGATAAAGAAATCCTCCATTTTTCTTCATATATGAAGGCTGAATAGTGTCTTTACATTATGTGGCTGTACAGGCTATGGGAAAGTTCTTTCCATCCAGCTATCTTCTCATTCATAGTGTGAGTGACACACAACGCAGGAGTCCTGCATGCAGTTTGTTATTGCTTCCTCCCTAATGCAATTCAGTACAAATGAAGACTCATAGCACAAGAAAAATCACTCACTTGACTGAGGCATGAGAAAACAATTTCATTAATAATGGGAATATTCTGAAAACCTTTCTGCTTCACCTAGTTTTAAATGTGTCTGTTTTCCATAGTTCCTCACATTTTCTGCTGTATCCAAGCTTACAATTTTTTTAGGGGTTTGTTTTTTGGGCGGGTTTTATTTGTTTGTTTTTCATCAACATAGACCTTTTCAAATACCATATTCTTCAAAGAAATCTAACAATATTTTTGGAAAACACAAAACACTTGTTACAGTTTTCATCTTTCATCTAATTGTGTAATTGTTAAAACAACATTAAAACTGTGGCAGAAAATATGGTAAAAAAAGGAGAATCACTGCCACTATTATTCATATAAAATACTGATTTTTGAAAAAGAACTTATTTCCTAACAAAATCTTTCTTGCATGAAAATTGATATCTGTTTTTCCCATTATTGTGGTATGGTTATTTATTGCTCAATTCATGCATTATAAATGATGAATTACATTAACGATAAAATAAAAAAATAATATGAACAATTATCTAAATATCCTTTTGTTTTAAAAGCCGACATTGCTATCTGCACTGAAATGCAATTTTTTTTTTCTTTTATCAAGGTTTAGTACTTTCTTTTAATTTTTCCAATGCTTTCTTTAAAAAAAGAAAAATAATTATGCTATAAGTTTTCCTGTTAATTGAGTAATCAAAGATTTATTGTCATAACAGTTTTCTCATGTTAAAATTTTTAACTTAACAGCTTACATTATTGCAGTCTGGTCTATACAAACACATTACTGTCTTATCTCCATCTGTGACTAGTAGGTTTTATTTCTGGTATTGCAGATTGCTGGTTTTCTCCATTTCTTGAATCAGGTAAGAGTAACTTTTGTTTGTTTCTTTTTTTCTGTTGACACTCTCTTACACTCAATTTCCTTTCCAATCCAAATGATCCATATTCCCAGCCTGCTCCCTTCACACTCTCTGAGTCTGCCAGTTGTGATTATTTCAAATAGAATTTGGTTTTTTCCAGTGTTTTAAAGTGAACAGATTCTGTTCTCAGTTCTACCTTGCTTAAACAAAAGGAAACTCCATTAACATCAAACATGCTATCCTATATAGAAATGATCAGATAGAAAGTAACTCTGTTTACAGCGTGTATAGGCATCTTGTTTTTGTCTAAATTCTGTTTAAAGTTTGGATAGGATGTGATCCTTTTGGAGTGTACTATGATTTTATTAGAATTGAAGGAGCTGATTGTAACCAAAACTGTAATTTTTTTCATAAAGTGATTCCAGTAACAAAAATGGGCTATGAATTTCTCTCATCTCCTTGCTGCCATTCTCCCTTTCTGTTTGCCTGACATCTCCCTGAGTTCTGCTACTACAACCACTTGCTGGGCTGCCATGTGAAGCTGTCCTGGTTTCAGCTGAGATGATAGAGTTAATTTTCTTTATAGTAGCTAGTATGGGGCTCTGTTTTGGATTTGTGCTGAAAACAGTGTTGATAATACAGAGATGTTTTCGTTGTTGCTGCACTAGTCAAGGACTTTTCAGCTTTCCATGCTCTGCCAGGTGCAGAAGCAGCTGGGAGGGGGCACAGCCAGGATAGTTGATCCAAACTGACCAAAGGGCTATTCCATACCACATGACGTCATGGTCAGTATATAAAGCTGGGGAAGAAGAAGGAAGGGGGAGATGTTCGGAGTGATGGCGTTTGTCTTCCCAAGTAACCGTTACGCGTGATGGAGCCCTGCTTTCCTGGAGATGGCTGAACACCTGCCTGCCCATGGGAAGGAGTGAATGAATTCCTTGCTTTGCTTTGCTTGTGTGCGCGGCTTTTGCTTTACCTATTAAACTGTCTTTATCTCAGCCCTCGAGTTTTCTTACTTTTGCTCTTCCGATTCTCTCCCCCATCCCACCAGGGGGGAGTGAGCGAGCGGCTGCGTGGTGCTTAGTTGCTGGCTGGGGCTAAACCACGACATACTAATAGGTGAAAAGGCATGCTAATAACGCAGATCACAAACAAGCCCAGTGACAGCAGTGGGGAGGGAGGGAATGAGAGGATCCAGTGCGAATGAATAGTGAACCTAAGATGTTTGGTGGACAGAGGATAAGGGCCTCCTAAAAGCTATTGAAAACCAGTACACTGAGAGACTGTGCTCTCCAGGCTACAGTGGGTTTTGGTCTTGAAGGTGCTATATGTTACCATGCATTTTCCAAATTTTTCCTGTTGTTCAATGAGTAATGGAAGAGCGGCTGAGCTGTTCAAGGCCTTAGCTGTCATTTCTGTTAAAGGCTGAGCAGCAGGTTGTTAATGTTTCTAATTGACACACTGAGATAGATCCTGCCTGAGATTTCTTCACAGGTTTTGAAAAGTCCCTCAAAGTATTTGCCTATGTTTTCTTTTTTCTTTTTGCTGTTGTTGTGGTTTATCTGAATATCTCTAAAAATCTGGATTTATATGTATGCCTCTTGTAGCTGAAAGCAGAATATGTCCTGCATGCAAATGATGTAAAATGTTTTTCTAATGCTGCAAAGAGTCAGAAACCATAATGTGGAAGTATGAACTATCCTAGTACTTTTCACAGGCAATAACCAGGTGTTAGGGATAATGATATTTCCCATTAGCTTGCTCATCAAAGTAAAGAAGGAAGGAAAAAGGTAGGCTTTACTATGAATTGTGGCATGCACTTCCCAAGATGGAAGTCCATTCTAAGTCTGAAGATGAGTAAAATTTAGAAGACCAATTCAACAGATGTGAATTTGTGTATTGATTAGGATGGAGACAATAACCAACCAAATATACATGGCATATGCCACCACTCCGAAGAAAAGCTGTAGTGAGGCAGAAGTTCAAATGGAGCAAGCTCAGCATAATATTTGAGGCAGTGATATTTATACCAACTTGTTTACGACTTACAGCGCTACAGAATTACCTAATCTCCATCTGTTTATCTCAGAAACAGAAGAACAGAAATAGCAGAGTACCAGACGTGCAAACCATTTTTACTGGCATCCATATGTCATTTTGAAAAAGTATCAAAAGTGCAGAACACACACATATCCTAGTGCTGCTACAGAGAAAACAAACAAACACCAAAAAAGGCCTGCTTATCACATCTTAAAATTAGGTTAAAAAAATGTCAAAGAGTTTAACTGTGTCCTTAATATAATTGTCCAAACATTGCATTTCACTACCAGCTATGGATAGAATTGTAAAAGACGCATTCTTATAGGCGGAGGAGATAAAAACATATGTAAAACAATAATATACATCAGTAGAGGAAGATAGTCTGTTCAGGGAGCTACTCCTTGTCAAAGGAAATAGGTGAGGTATTTAAAACAAACCAATATTGAGAAAGAAGTATGTCTGATCTTGTTTTCCTAATTGACACTCCACTTTTAAAAATTAAGGAATGTTTTTCTACCTACATGCAGGTAATTAAAAGAGATGTACAATTCACTTATATAAGGTCTCTTTTCACTGTGCTGTCAGAGTGATGGGACATTACCTGGATATAAATGTAATCTACAATGCCTCTGAAATAGACCCAAGGCTACCAGCATTGTTTTCATATATGTACAGTATCCTGGTCTTAGCACTTTCTTCTTAGTTCAGTAAAGGTAAAAGTTTAATTACCAAAGCATTAATTCCATTGTTTAAATTGAACTCAGGGCAAGAAAACACAATTTATCAGCAATTACAAGTGACCTCTGCTTCCTGTATGGTATTCTAGACCAGAGAGTTATCTGGACACTAAATAATCCCTTGTCTGGAAAGGAAGTAAATTCCCAGGTTCATCATATGAATATGTAAAGTAATTTGTTCTGAATGAGACTGTGTCTCTCTTTCATCATTAGATGAGATGAAATGTACACAATAAAATAATCTGTAAGCGTGTTAATAATAATAATAATAACAATACCTATTACAAAACCTTTCATCCACTAAAAATTATATAGGTCATTATAATTCTACTCATGAATTGTATTAATTAAAATGGTTTTAAACTGAACAAAGTGGAGAAAAACAATTAACCAGAAAGCATAAAAAAAAGAAACAAGAAAAGTTTTGTCCTCTACCAGACTTGCTTCTGGGGTCTGGGAGAGAACTTATGGAAGTATCATATATGCCTGCTGAGTTATTACACTTAATTAACTATTCACATACTACAATTTTTGCAGAAGATTGGATACTGGACTAAATGAACCTTTGCTCTGACTCAAGTACTGGTCATTCTTCTGTTAGGAAGACCGGATCATTGGTGTAGGAGCTGTCATCCCTCTATTTGCTTTACAAACAGGGAATTTTGGATCACGTCCAAAAAAAAGACTTAAACCTCTAAAAAGGGTAGTGGTGAAATTTAGGTGGTTAAGCTGCAAGCTTCTGCTGCTAGCAGCTCCACATTCATCTCCTGCTAAAACCTGAAAGTACATGTAGTTCATTGCTGCACCAGGCTGCTGGGATTTCCATGACCCATAAGACAGAGATCCTCCACAGAAGGACCTCAATTTTAATAGGATGGAGCAGCTGGGTGTGTGGCGACCTCTGTCTTAGTAGGTCGCAGAAATGAGGGGTAGGACTCATCAATCTCACCTGACTTCCAGCACAGGCACCTGCATTTGAACTGGTTATCTGTGCTCTCATTATCATCAGTAGAGACCTGATCAATTCAGTTAATGGAGTTTAGGATGCAATTCCTCTGAACAAATGTAGGCTTATGTTCAGGATGAGATAAATCACACCCTAAATTCCATTGTCTATATTACTAGATCTTCCTTGATGGTAAAGAGAACTGAAAGTGACTTGCTGAAATGCACATTAGCACCCACATTTAGTCAGATGAATCCTGTTGTAAGGGATGCCTCCTGAAGAACTCAGTATTATAAATGTTCCCAAAATGTGCCTAACCCAGACTGATAGGACTGAGCAGATCACCAAATGGCTGCTCTCTTTTCATCTTGTAAAGACAGAGAAAGAGGACTTTCCTCTAACTTATTTTCTCAGCAGTGTGGTGGAAGAAGGGATGACACTTGAGACATAAATTGGGAGAAATTACACTATGTAGCTATCTATAAACAAACAGACTGGCCATATGAAAATCTGAGGTCAGGCCACTCTCAAAGAAGCAACACATTTTATTCTGACTTCTCCAGGGGGAATCTTCCACCCTTGGAACAGGGCTAAATATTTTTTAAGGGTCTTACCACACATATGCAGCCGCCTTTAGAAAATCAGGCCAGCATCACTTCCTACAGGCTAACTTGCATTATAGTGTCTATGCCCATGGCATAAGCAGGCTGAAAATATTGCTAAGTAATTATATAATGTAGGGAGCTCTGAGATGGACTGATCCAAGGATCTGAAGTAGCACATCATATCTGGCAAGTGGAGGGACAAGCCCTTAGCTCAGCACCTTGTGCTACACCGTGTGGCAGATTTAAGCTATATTTGTGCTCCCATGACACTTGTACTTATCCATACCCAATATCCCTTGAAGCTTGTGTAAATTGCACTGCCTGATAACCTGGTAACAATTCAGAGTTCAGCTGAGCATATTGAAAAACCATGGTCACATTCCCTTTAGGCCATACAGTCTTATTGGATATGTATACCAGAAGAATAATTTCATCTCTGCTTTCATCTCTCCTTTCTTCACCCCCACCCCTTTTTCTCCTTAATTCATGAGGTAGTAAAAGAAATTGGAAGACACTATTTTTTCAGCTGCCATGTTCACCCTCCTTTAATGTGTCTATATTTTGAAAACTAGAAAGACTCAGGAAGTGTATGCCAATGACTGTTATGTTCATTAAGGCAGAAATAAAAAAACAAAACAAAACAAAAAATGAAGCTGAGCTATGGCTGGATGTATAGGAACATAAATATCACTCAGTATTTAACCAGAGTTCACGTTGTCTGGTGTAAAAATCCAATAAACCTCCCTCTTTAAAGGCAAGTTATTTACAGTGTTTTTCCTCCCTTAGGGGATACATTTACAAGCTCAATGCCAATAATTCTAGGCAGGAAACATTATGATTACATCTGAAAATAGTGTTCAGCAATAGATGAATTAGCTGTCCCCTTTGCTGGCAGATAACTCTATTTGTGTTCCCATAGCTATTATTTTAGTTAAAAAGTAATTTTTAACAGTTTATCAGGGATTAGATGAACACAATGTCATAGAGACATAGAATAACTTCGGCTGGAAGGGATATCTGGATGTCATATGGTTCAACCTACATCTCAAAGCCGGTCTAGTTTCAAAGTCAGTTCCACAGACATCCAAGTATCAGAGCTTTGGGGGTTCTGAGCATCTGTCAAAGACCTGTAGTTGTCATCAGGTCAAATTCCAGTTTTAAGACTCATTTGTACAAAATTCTTTCAGTTTGGTATCCAGTCAACCTTCACAAAAGGATGTGGAGAAGTGATTGTAGGGGGCACTGCTACTGCAAGGTCTCGAACAACTTGACATTCTACTCTCAAACAACTTGACCTGCTGCACCACTTAGACACTCACAAGTCTGTGGGGCCTGATGAGATCCACCCGAGAGTACTGAAGGAACTGGCAGATGTGCTTGCCAAGCCCCTTTCCATCATTTACCAGCAGTCCTGGCTAACTGGGGAGGTCCCAGCTGACTGGAGATTAGCTAATGTGACACCAATCTACAAGAAGGGCTGGAAGGAGGACCCGGGGAACTACAGGCCTGTCAGCCTGACCTCGGTACCAGGGAAGCTGATGGAGCAGATCATCCTGAGTGCTATCACACGGCATGTAGAGAATAACCAAGGGATCAAGCCCAGCCAGCATGGGTTCAGGAAAGGCAGGTCCTGCTTGACCAACCTGATCTCCTTCTACGACAAGGTGACCCGCCTAGTAGATGAGGGAAAGGCTGTGGATGTTGTCTATCTAGACTTCAGTAAAGCTTTGACACAGTTTCCCACAGCATTCTCCTGGAGAAACTGGCTGCTCATGGCTTGGATGGGTGTACTCTTCACTGGGTAAAGAACTGGCTGGATGGCCGAGCCCAAAGAGTGGTGGTGAATGGAGTTTACTCCAGTTGGCGGCTGGTCACAAGTGGTGTTCCCCAGGGCTCTGTGTTGGGGCCAGTCCTCTTTAATATCTTTATCAATGATCTGGATGAGGGGATCGAGTGCACCCTCAGTAAGTTTGCAGATGACACCAAGTTGTGCGGGAGTGTTGATCTGCTTGAGGGTAGGAAGGCTCTGCAGAGGGACCTGGACAGGCTGGATCGATGGGTCGAGGTCAATTGTATGAGGTTTAACAAGGCCAAGTGCAAGGTCCTGCGCTTGGGCCACAACAACCCCATGCAACGCTACAGGCTTGGGGAAGAGTGGCTGGAAAGCTGCCAGGCAGAAAAGGACCTGGGGGTGTTGGTTGACAGCCACCTGAATATGAGCCAGCAGTGTGCCCAGGTGGCCAAGAAAGCCAATGGCATCCTGGCTTGTATCAGGAATAGTGTGGCCAGCAGGACTAGGGAAGTGATTGTGCCCCTGTACTCGGCACTGGTGAGGCCACACCTCGAATACTGTGTTCAGTTTTGGGCCCCTCACTACAAGAGAGACATTGAGGTGCTGGAGCGTGTCCAGAGAAGGGCAACAAAGCTGGTGAAGGGTCTAGAGCAGAAGTCTTCTGAGGAGCGGCTGAGGGAACTGGGGTTGTTTAGCCTGGAGAAAAGGAGGCTGAGGGGAGACCTTATCGCTCTCTACAACTACCTGAAAGGAGGTTGTAGAGAGGTGGGGGTCGGTCTCTTCTCCCAGGTAACAAGTGATAGGACGAGAGGAAATGGCCTCAAGTTGCACCAAGGGAGGTTTAGACTGGATATGAGGAAATTTTGCTTCACTGAAAGGGTTGTCAAGCATTGGAACAGGCTGCCCAGGGAAGTGGTTGAGTCGTCATCCCTGGAAGTATTTAAAAGACGTATAGATGAGGTGCTTAGGGACGTGGTATAGTGGTGGTCTTGGTAGTGTTAGGTTAATGGTTGGACTCGATCTTAAAGGTCTTTTCCAACCTATACGATTCTGTGATTCTGTGATACTGTGAACTTATACCTCTGGCTTAGTCTCCCAGTGATTTTGAGTTTCCAGATTTGTTTCTGGAATGTGTTTCTGATTTGTACTTAGCACAAGGAAAGCCTTATATCACCAGTCCTAAACAACAGCCTGTGAGTAAGTGCATAAAATCTAGCGTGGATATTGGTTGGAGTCCTGAGGGAACCTTTTGGTATTGAATTTGGGTTTGATATCATTCTTAGCATGCAAAGCTTAAGGATGAGATGATGATGCCTAAGGTGCCTCTAAACAAAAACGGTTTATGTTAGTCACATGTCTAATGAGAAACACACATCTAGGCAGCCTGAGAATCATTGGAGACCAACTACATGACTTCAGCTGCTTTCATTATCCTTATATCCAGTTTCCAACTGTGCCACAGGTGCACTTGGCAATAAACCTAGTATGAAGGCACACTGTGAGTGTTTTGAGATAATACAACAACAGAATGTCACCTCTCCTTTTGTAGGCCCTGATGCAGAGTAGTTGTTCCCAAAATGCAGATTAGGTTGTGATAGAAGCTAGTATTAGAATAATGGGATATGAAGGTGTATTGGGTTCATATGGAAAGGTTTTGGTGGAGGGGCGTGTTTCTGTGAGAAGAGATCAGGGGCTGCTCCCATATTGGACACAGTTGGTTCCAGCTGGCTCCAAAATGGACCCACCACTGGCCAAAGCCTATGTCATCAACAAAGCTGGTGGTGCCTCTGTGATAACATATTTTAAAAAGTGTAAAAAACGTTGTGTAGCAGCTGTGAGAGAGAGGAGTGAGAAAAAATGGGAGAGAAACAACCCTGGTTTTTCATTTTATTTTCTCCTGCTGTCCTGTTGAGAAGAAGTAGTGAGAAAGTAGCTAGGTAGCCATGTGGCAGCCAGCCAAGGTCACACCCACCACAGAGACTCTGAAATATACTTCAAGAACAGATAGTAGACCACTGGCATAGACTAATGTGAAGCTGTTCCTGTTGACTGTTTTCAGAATCAGTCCCTTACTGACGTCAAAAATAATATGACAAAAATATCATGAAACCACAGTCCCTTTAAAGTCTCTGTCACCAGTCCTGACATCTCAGCTGGTGCCAGGTAGTGTGATTTTAAAGGCTATCATCCCTAGCTTTTGGGTACTAGCTCCATAGTTCAGATACAGGAAACAGTGACGTGCAGGATTTAAACTCATTTTGATATATAGTAAAAGAAGTTAATATAAAAAAACACCACTGAAAGTAAGGCTTTTTTGGTTTGTTTGGTATAACTGAAAGCATCGTACATGGTACACTCAAGTGAAAACAGGATTTTTTTCCTCAGCCATTCCACTTTCCTGGAAGTCAGGAATACTGAAGATATCTACACTTTCAGGAAGTGACTTTTTTTTTTTTTTCCCCATTTACAAAGACAAGTCCTCTTCAAGTGTCATGCAAAATTCTTGCTTAGTTCCTTTATTTAGTCTTAGTTCCTCTTTTTAGTCTTAGTCCCTCATGCCTATGGTGGTGGCATATCTGCCAGAAAGAATAAAAATAAATTAATTAGAAAAGTGAGGGAATTACCTACAAACGTATAAAGGAGGTACCTGTTTTGTGTGATTACATAGCAATAATACCCCTCAAACCCCTTACTCACCTAAGAATACCTTACTCACAGGACTAATCTTCCTGATTTACACAGTGTCACAGCATGAGCAAGGAAGACACAGGAAAGGAGCTTTTGTAGAATCGGGCCCTCAAGTGACCCTGGCAATTGCTTTCTCCTTTGGCAGTAAACTTTTGTGAAAATAAATTGCCCAATCTACAATTTGTCCCTATAGTGTTCCACTGTTTACGGATCATTTACAACACTCTTGTGAGCACCTTGCTAAAAGTACTTTGAAATATCAAAATGGACATTATTTGTGTAATGAGGTTTGGGGTTTAATAGCTTCATTCACACATGAGGAATTGCAGGCTTTCCTGATAGGCATCTATTAAACAAAATGGTTTGCAACCTCTGCTTGAGGGGAGAAAAACCTTTGTGTTACTGCTCTGTCCTGAGATTAAATAGGGCTTATGTCTGAGCGGGAGCTTTTTGTAGCAAGAAAAAGCAGCACATTTTTACTACAACACTTTTGTTAGGGTGGCGACTGAAGTGGGAAACAATCCATGCTGCTGTCAAAAAGGAGAAGGTGGTTGGGAGAAATGTTTCAAGAACATGGGAGCCTAACTCCCAAAAGTATGCACTTAGGCTCAGTTTCCAACTTTATTAATGTTCTTAAAGTTGCAGGTGGGTGCCCAGGAGAATTTTCTGAAATCCCACCTTTTCCATCTTCTTAGCAGTCAAAGAAATGCCAGTCTTAGGCCAATTGTGCCACCAATGGCACTCTAGATGAGCAAAAGAGATGAGCAAAACTAGCTGAGCAAAGAGATGAGCAAAACTATCTCTTTCAGGTACAGCAAGCCATTTACTTGTCTTTATTATAAACCCCTTCACTACGTCTATTCTAGTTAATTAAATATCTTGAAGGAACATTCATGGGTTCTGAAGCTTCATTCCACCTACAGTGAAATTGTGATTAGCTTTGGCGTGATTTTAATCTGGGCCAGCCTGTACATTTTAGGCCTTAGTACAAGCTTGAGATCATTCCCAATAGGCAGTTTGGATGTGGCTGCTCTGATTTGGAGGCTAAGAGAGTTTAATAGGACAGAGGCCATTCTGTTTCACTCAAATTTAGTGCCAGAGGAAAATTATGATCAAATTTATTTTAAATCATTGTCTGATGGCTTGCTGCCCCAGTTTACCACATAAACTCTTAATACTGACACTTGTTACCATACCTTAAGACACTATTGACCTGATTCAGTTGTCCACCCTGGGGTATCTACTGTAATTTGAGATGCTTTAGAGTACCATGCATGGCTTCCACTTTCCAGAAGGGCATAGGTTCTGTATTATATTTGCCAGTCCCATGTGAAGGTTTCTGACAACTTTAGACATCCCAGATGGTGCTAGACCCCTTTGTATAGAAAACTGAATTTCAACTCTGGTGAAAATTAATTAACTTAACTATAATGGAAATTTACATCTTGACTTACACCTTAAACATATGAAGCTATTGTGATCTGATTTGCTCTGGTTTATTTTCCTTCAACTCAGGTGCCACTGCAGAACGGCACAGGTACTATGGCATATCTCCTTAGCTCCTTAACTCTCAAATATATATGACATTTCACATGGCTTTACATACCAATCTTTAGGCAACTGCCTGCGTTTATATGCTTGTGTAATAGGTATTTTGATCTGAAGCTGAATTCTACCCTCAGTGACTGTTAATCAGAGAGTCTATCCTGAAGGAGACACTAAAAAATCATTGCGGTGAACAGATATGACTGTGTCCATACTAATAAATAAAAAATGGCCAGGTCAATGGCTTCAGTCAACTAGCACTTTATGCCTGAGGACAGTCAGGAGTTAGTTAAGATCATGGACTACTACAACTAGGCTCTTAGGACAGGGCCTCACTATTTTGAGTAAAAGGACTGTTTTATAGTGTGGACATGAAAGCTGCTGTGCTAAATGATGTCAGTGCCAGAGAATGTACTTTATTCTGCTTTATTTACCTGTTTGGGTGTTTTCTGTGTGAATAGTTAAGTTGCAGTTTTGTGTCACTGTGAGCTTGGTCTCTCTCTGCCACAGGATGGTCTCATTGCCTTTCTCTTCAGGCCCCTGACTAACTTTCATTTTCATCTCCTCCTTCACACCAATACTGGGGCTTCTTTGATCTCTCAGAGAAGCAGTTCAGAGACAGCTGTACATTTTTCTACTGTACTTATTTTATGGGTCACCTGAGGGTTTCATGCCCACAGGGATCACACTTATGCAAGTGCTTTCACAAAGGAAACAACCCATGGGTGCATTGGGCCACAGAAGGGAAAAACAGTATGGTTAGGAGACACTAAATCACTATTTCCTTTATCTGTACTGTCACAGTGCAGCCTGGGGGTGCAGATACCCTAGAAGCCTGTGCTAATTTAAAAATGTTGGTGCAGTGGTGAATTAGCTGAAGTGGTGTCTCCTCCTTCTGCCTCAGCAGTGGGAGCTTTCAGTGGTGTGTTTTAGCTTTGCCATACAGTGAGCTAGATCAAGTGTCTGCTGATAAGTCTACCTCTGCAGCCACTCTCTCCCTCCCCCTTCTCAATAGGAGAGGGGTAGAAAACAGGATGGAAAAGCTCATGGGTCAAGATAAAGCCAGGGAGATCACTCACCAATTTCCTTCATAGGTAAAACAGACTTGACTTGGGGAAAAGTAATTTTTTTTTTCCAGTTAAAAAGAGATTTAGATGGTGAGAGACAAAGACAATAACTAAAACACCTTCACACACACTACCCTCCTTTTCCCCAGACCCAAATTCACTCCTTCAATCCAGACTCCTCCCCACCCACCAGCAGGACATGGGATGGGTGTTGCGGTCAGTCCATCACAGCCCCTCTCACCCGCTCCTCCCTCCTCACCCGTCTCCTGCTTCAGCGCGGGCCCTGCCCTGGGCTGCAGTCCTTCAGGGACAACCTGCTCCCGCCCGGGCTCTCCACAGCCGCAGCTCCTGCAGGAAATATCCCCCTGCTGCGGCGTGGGGCCCTCCCCGGGCTGCAGGGTGGGTCTCTGCTCCAGCAGGGTCTCTCCCACCATATACACAAAAGCTGCCATCTTTGACAACATCATACACCTACGTGTTTTCATACTACCATGTGATTGTCTGGTTGCCATTTTTTGAAACTCTTATACCCATGTGATCTCAGAACACCCTTTGATTTACTGCCTATTTCCTTGGGACGGGGAAGTGCTCACATATATGAAAATATAGAATTATATACATATATGTATGTATATACAATAGCTGTATTTATCTTTTTATATATAAATATAAAAAGACTCCTTGTCTGGAGTCATCCCACTATTTCATCATTGCAGAAACCAGCTGGGGTGTTCTTGGTCTACCCTAAGAATTAAGGACGTTAGTGTACTGGGTACCCTGTGTATATCCAGCCACATTGAAATTATACCTATAGGACAAAGTTCACTTTCACCCTCATATCTTACTTTTAACTTAAATTACACAGCTCTTGACAGAGTACTAGAATACAACTCTCTTTGCTGATAGCAAGACCCAGCATGAGTCCCTGTGGCTGGGAGATGGCATCCCTCTCAGGTAAGGCCATGCCGCAGGACTGTGCTCACAGACCGGGTGCATGCAGCATGTCCTAGGGCACTCCTCTGCAGGGGCCAGGTACCGCTGTGATCACTGGGGGCTGCCTGCAGGGTGCCAAGGAGAAGCCTGATGGGCTGTAGCAGCACTGGCTCTTTAGGGCTGGCTGTAAGGACTGTGTGACCTGTGATGCACTCATGAGCAGCTTTGCCTTTTGTCTGGCCCCATCTTGCCTGACCAACTGCTGCTCACTGGGGCTGGAGAGCCAGGGAACAATGCTGCCTGGTTGGTGGTGCTGGGGCTGGCCAGCTCTGACTGCATGCTGGAAGCTGTAAGGGAAGGCAGGAGGCCTATACTCCCAAGCAGTTCCCCCAGCCCTCCCACGGGTTGGGGTAGTATGCCAGTCCCACCCTGTGCACCCATTGCCAGGTCTTGCCCAGCCCCTGGCTCTAACTTGGGAGCACCCTTTATGAGGGCATCGTTAATGGACACCATTGTGGATTTTCTGCCTATAAATATCTGGGTCAGCATCTATCCAGTGACATAGCACGCATACTGGAGGGGAAAAGCAGATGCCACAACTACTGAGCACCCCTCTGAGGCTTTGCAAAGTGTTATTGAGGGTTTTTTCCCCAAAAGACCAGCTCTGTTCTGCAATGTTGCTTCAGGTGTTGCAAAGAGTTTCCCTAACCTGTAGCTACCACTCCAGAAGGGTGCAGGCCGGACATGAACGTTGTGCTTCATCTGTATGCTCAGTCTAGTTGTCTCAAATACTCCACAAACTCTCAAATGACACTGAATATTTATTTATTTGTTATTATATTTATTTGTAGGTAACTGAATGGTCTCTGTACAGAATAATTCAGGTGCTTAAAGTGAGATGTCTAGCATTACTTTAGATATCCCGGAGTATCCTGCCTCATCCCAACATGTCATTTCTCAGCTCTCCTGTAGATCCGGTGTCATAAATAACAGCTCTATGTGGATACCTCGGGAACTCCAGGGCATCTAAAATGGCTTTACATATGTATTTTTAGGTATTTTAATTATTTTCCTACATTGAGACATTTAAATTGAGTTGTATACAATCCAGTACTGAAAGATATCATGAGGGATACAGTTCTGTGCTCCAGTGGTTACAGTTCACCTGAACTATTTTAGAACTCCGCCAGGATGGGATGAACCCAGTCCTATAAATGCTGGGTTTGTTTGTTGGTTTGGTTTTTTTTTATTTTACCACTGGAGATGACCCTGTATTTTGACAAATAGGGAATTTCATCTCACAAGGTATAATTATATGACTGAATGTTGAACTGCTTATTTTAGTATACATATCTGTTAGGAACTCCTGAAAACATAATGCCTGCCCAATTGCCCTGTAGGAAATAATTCTGCAACACTGTATCAAGAATGTAGCTCAATGCACTAGGGCATAGTAAGGAAAAGTAATTTATTTTAGAACACCACTGATTTCAATCTCTCCCACTCACACTCATACCTATAGCATCAAGATGCACGTAAGTAGTCTGCCAAGTGTTCAGGCACTAAGACATCTGTATCCAGGGAGTCCATCCAGGATTGCCTGCAACAACACAGAGGACAAGGAACACCAGTTTTTGTGCCCCTCCCCACACTTCCTGGGTTCTTCTTTGGGGTGTGCTGGTTTTTGGATGTGTCTCATCATACCTTTCAGGAGGTGCCAGTGATTAATCTCTCTATCCTTTTGCATCTCTGAGAGATATCAGGATTCTGTTTGTATTTTCTCATATACTGTAGGCACTTTGGTATTTGCTGGGGAAAAAAATGACAGCTACCTTTTATGATACATAATTTTTCTTCCCAAAAGTGTCCCTAGCTTCTGGCTTACCCCATAGTATTTCAGTAATTTATTATAGTAAACTTTCCCCTTTCCTGGACTAGGATTACAAAAAAGATTATAATTCACTTCTTTTTATGCCATCTTTTAATCTATAAATTCTAATTTGATTAAATCTTCATATTCTATCTGTCCTTTTTATTGGATTCTGGTGAGCTTCATGGCATGCCTTCCCACTGTCTCAGCCTCCATTCTTCACCTTACATCATCCCTTTTTAACTGAGATAAACTGGGGAAAAAAGTTTAAGAGGAAGAGAAATAGCAAGATAGAAAAATAAATTTTTTGTGTAATGGATAACAGGATTTATTTCACTTTTAAATAATGTTCTAAATACTCTTTCTATGACTTGTCATAATACTCTTTCACTGAATGTCCTGGTACAAATTTATCAAGGGCTGCCTTGTTGGATAACCATAACTTTATATTTTATAATAGAGATTTCAGTTGACATGAGATAAAGATCTTGATCCAGGTTCTATATTCAGCATTTATGGTTGGGAGAGGCAGCTGAATCCCTCCTGAGATTAGCAGCATAATGATCAGTGCTAGATGAAGATCAGTTCCACAAATACCTCTTATGAGAAAGTCACGATCTTCAGAAGAAAATGGAGCTGTGCAAGAATCAGGCAGACATTTTTAATGAACTCATACTAACAAGAAGAACCTTGCTTTCTGCACATGATTACATCACAGACCATGTTTCACACAATGTCAAACATTGAAATAGAACTTCAAAAAACAAATGACGTTTTTATCTTCAGTCTTACGTTCTGTTAGGAGCAGCTGGAGAAAAAAAAATCGTATTTGGAAGAAAAGAAACTATTCAACTGCTTTATCATCAGAAAATTAAGATAATTTGGAAAATTGTTTCAGAACCATTAGAATAATCATGAAAATCTGCTGATAAAAATGTAAAAATGTAGGCCCTCAAAAGCAGACTAAATTGCTAAAGAGCAACCTCTTCAGGCTTTTTTAATGGTTAGGATTGCTGTCTTCCACAGCAGCTCTTGTATGACATCCAGTTTCAAATACTGTGGTTCACATTAAGGTAAAATAAGTAAAATAAGTAAATAATTAAATTGTGTTCTGCATGATCCTGCATTTCTCTAGTACATCTCTTGTATCCTTAGAGCCTATAAGAAACCTCAAGAACAGAGATATCTGCTAGACCAATAAGAAAATTCCATTTTGCAAAATTGTTGCATCTTAATAGAATCTTATAAATCAGGTAAACAGGTACAGGGAAATATTGTCCCAAGGCAGACACACAAATGTGACAAAATGAATGTAAAGCTTCTTATTTCCATCATGTCTTTAGTCCCAGACCTGTCTTCTGTCAGACGTGAATTCCTTGTTCATGGAGGAAGGAATTAGTACTTGATTACTTACTGTAGGACACAAAATTCTAATAAAGGAAAAAAAACAACTTAATGAAAAATTATACATCAATTAGAGTATCATGTAGGCAGTTCAAACTGCTGAACAGTCTAACTTTATTCATACATGGTGCACGTTGCCTGAAGTCAACAGTATGACAGTAAAGAATAATCTATACTCTTTTAAGCAAAACATAAAAAAATTGGTTGAGACCCTGGATTCATCATCAAAATAATTTTAAATAAATCTTACTTTTCCATCTTATGATAAGATAAAAATAGTAGCTGATAATCTCTAACCATGTAAACATTGACATTTTTATGTAACCATCAGAACGTGAAAAAAGGAAATAGAAAAGGGTCGTCTTATTTAAAGAAACTTTTTTAATAGTAATAAATACATGAAAAACATCAGTATTTACGAAGGTGAAAAATTCAATCTTTTATTCTAATCCTCTTTTCTTCCAAAGAACTTTCTTGCCACCTTTTGTAAACTCTAAGTGTCCCATCTTCCAAGCCAAGTTTCCATTTGGCTTCTATTCAGACCAGCAATTTTCTTTTTAGTTGTTTCAAAGAGAGGATTTGTACCCTCAGAGCTTCCCACCTCCCCAGCAGCATAGCCAATGTGTTTTATCAGATGTGATGGTATAACATGTCTACTGACATGCTGCCAACCATACACATGTAGGAAATGAAACACTGAGCAATAAAATTAACTCATGTATAGAGAAACTTTATTAACAGGGGTTAAGGGGCAGCGGTTGCTGGCCAGGCTCAAACAGCCTTTTTCCTGGAATGCTGCTTTTCTTCCTATGTTCCTTCTCCTTCCTTTGTTTCAAGTATGTGAACAGATCACGGCACATGTCTGTCTTCTACCTCCTTCATCAGACAGCCAGAGCTTTTTGAAACTCCATAAAGTAATTGACCGGAGGATAAGGAAAAACATTTAGCACAAGCCTCCTCCCCCACCCACCTGTGTAAAATTTATCTTGAAATATAGTTTGCAATTCGTAGGCTCATTGACCAGTTCTTCCAGTTAACACTGTCTGTTCTGGGAATCCTTTTGGGGCTTATACTGATTATCCCCACACATATTCTTCTGAAGTTAGCATTTAGGCTTGCTTTTTTGTTCTCACAGACAGTGTTGTGTTTGTCTTGCAGTACCGTGTACAGCTCACTGTCCGTCCTGGTAACACTGCTCAGTTATCCAGATGGCCTGGGGCCAGAGTGGGGCCTCTTGATGTGACTCACAGGATGCATTTCTTCTTTGGACATAGCAGGGGGTGCACAAGGGGACCTTGGTGGCCTCCTGGAGCCCTCAGTCATGTTTTACCATGTTTATGCCCCTCTATCCTTCTGGTGTTGCCCCGTCCATGTAAACCTCTCTCCACCCCAAACATGGTAGGGCTTGTCCAGCAGCTGTGTAAAGTCAAGGGGCCCTGAACCTGCCTTGTAATTTTGTTTAATTACTTTCTGTTGACTATTAAACTTCAATTATTGATTTCATTAACTCTTAATATTTTACAATCTGTATACCTATCTATATATATAACTTATATATCTTTTATATATCTTCATAAATGTTTGTATATATTAAGTGTAGCTGCATATAAATAGTTCATACACCCCTGCATATTTGTGCACCAGAGCTCTCTGGGTAGCAATTTCAAATAGTCCTGAAGATTCTCCTTGGCGAGTCCTGCTTGGCCTAGATCAATCCATAGACACAATCTATATAACTTCAGTGTGCTGATTAACATCCTGGGTGGAGAACCTGGCCATCCCAGAAACTCCTTCAGATGGTTCCAGCTGCAAAATTGACAAAACTGTACATAACTAAGACACCTGTAAACAGCCAGTATAAACTCTCCCTGCAGATGCAGAATTGGTCATAGTTAAGATAAGATAGTCTTGTGAGATGTTTTGTACGTTGTATCAGGGAGACGGACCTTGTATGCACTGGAAAGGTCACAGAGGAGCACATGAGAATGAAAGAATGAGAATTCATGAGTATTCATCTTAACAATCTTCATTATTAGTAACAAAATGATGAACATTATACTGCTTTAAGACTTTGTTTAACAAATGGCTTAAAAATTCTTTTTCCTGATCTAGTCTGCAATGTCTTAAGTGTGTGTCCACTGCTAGAAATTGTGTTAAAAACTCCGGCTATTTCGAAGTCTATTTTAACTTCTAGATGATTGGTGAAGGCATTCTTGGGTAGTATGTCTGAAAATTAATATGTACTTAACACCAGTGCTGGTTGGCAAGCCAGCTTGCCATTTCGCTTCTGTTTGGCAATTCACCTGTTAGCAGCTTCAGAAAGGAGATTTTTACCCCCCGCAAAGCTTCCCACTTCCATGGGAGCATAGTAAGTGTCTTTTAACAAAAGAGATGGTGTAGTCATGTCTACTGATATACTGCTACTAAACACATGCATGAAATGAAATTCTGGACAATGAATTTAACTCACATATAGAGAAATGTTATTAAATGTGTATGAGAGGTGCAAGTAGCTGGTCAGACTTCTCCAGCCTTTTTTCTTCATTCCTCAAATGCTGCTGTCCCTTCTATGCCTGTTTTCCTTTCTTTGAATCCTGCATGCCCAGACAGGTCATGGCACACATCTGTCTTCTAAGGAGTTATCCTGGTTTAAATCCCTTATGAAACTACCCCCTAATTTGATACATTTATTTTGGTTTTTATTTGCTTTGGAAGTGAAGGAGGGAAATTCAGTTAAGATTGATTCCATTCCATTCATAGTAACCCCATAGTAATGTCATATGCTTAAGCAATCCATTTTCAAATAACACCTTTAATTCAGACTAATTTTATTGAAAGTCTCTGTGTAGGCAAGCTTAAAAAACTTGAGTAACTATTAAGAAAATTAGGGAAATCTGGTATAATAGACACACAGGCAAAATTACATCCTTGTCCATTTCATCACAGTACAAGAAGAAAATTGCATATGTACATACACATATATAAACAGAGCTGCTCTTTACCTTGATACAATGCAGTAGTAAGATGACAACAGAACATACCAGAATTCTCTTTCTTTAAAACCACTGTAAAAGAGCAAAGCATCAGGAAAAATTAGAATGCTTTTACTTGATCAAGAAGACACGCTGGCAAAATGAAGATTGCATTTTAAAAAAAAAAAGTGTCATGGAGATTGCTTCAATATTGTTGTAATTGAGCTGGTCAGGATCTGAATCAATCATGCCAAGAAACTGAGTCATGAACATCTCAATGGAATGTCCTGTGTACTTTGTAATGGTTCTTAGCTAAGGCCAAGAACTGTTTTGAGGGGCTCTTGTGTGTGTTTTCATTTGCAAATAGCTGCTTATTTAACATCTTAATAAATGTACAGGACACTTCATTAGGAACTAAAGTTACTTATCTGTATATGAAATTGAGCCAGAAGGCATGCATATAGTAGGGTAGCGGTGGTACTTCATTAGGATGTGAGAGACTCAAATTCATTTCCTCACTCTGCCTAGTGCTGAGCAGTGATTTGAATGTTAGTTCTGCAACCTGAACGTTTTCCAAAGTAATCTTTCATCTAAAATGAATGTCTTAATTGATGTAATCTGTCAGATCTGTTTTCTCTGGCCTTGTGGTATGCAAGAGGGAGACTACAGCTTTAATTCCTCGTCCTTTTCATGTGAATCTAACAGTTGCCTTGTTGGGGTTTTTTGGTATGGACTTTGCACCTGTCTTCACAACTTTTTTCTGTGACAGACTTTGAAAGATGTGACTTTTCACCTGATTTGGAAGAAAAAGCTTTCAGACACTATGTATTTTGAAGGTATTTCCTGCCTATCTGTAACTTAGAAATACTTAGAGCTATCCTTAAAATAATGTATGACATAGAAAAGATGAAAAGTTTTTATTAATCCCAGATGAGTAAGCTTTCTTTTGTTATTATCCCCTTTCTAGAGGATGAGCTGTTATGCTTGTGTTTATTTAAATAACCATCTTGGAGACTTTAAAACCCTGAGATGAGGGATATTCATGTGAAGACTCTTCACAACCAGAGGCAATCCTTTGTGGAAGTATCATATCTTTAAATAGTAAGAGTAAATCCAAGCTGTCCAAAAATATGTGAGGGAAGCAGTTACAGGGAGTTAGCATGAGCTCAGGGTGGTTCTGTCAAAGAATCAGTAGCTAAAACAATGGGTTAGCAAGCAGATGTCTATGATAGTTTGGGGGAAGTAGGAAGGGTATGTGAAACTACAGATATTAAAGAGCTTTTCTATTAATGCGTATGTATTTGAAATATTTAATTCATTAATTTGAGTTAAAATCAAATTAATTTTTATGTTTGTTAGTCCAGACTATCTTTTCCCTATAGAAAAACTCCATGTGCAGACTTCATGTTATCTATTATGACTAAATCAGTCCTGCAAAGATCCTAAATACTCTGAAAGTTGGGTTTTCAGTGTGTCGTGCCATTCACTCACATGTACTCAGCAGTTTTGACCTTAATCTATCAAGCCTCCACTTTGCAGTACATTGCATGGTGCAGAGGAAAAACCACTAATTCACACACACACACGTATAACCTTTAAACCAAAGTGTTAACTGAAGAAAATGACTGTGGGGAGCTAGTATGCACCAAATTGATCCCTCACTGAATTAATGCTACTTCATAAATAAAATTTAGTCTTATAGGGGGATAAAAATGACAAGGGCAGTAAACCCAGTTAATACCTTCAATTTAAACTCTCCTAATACCTAGCTGTTGTGTAAAAGTCAATTAGTCATCGTCAGACATATTTTCTGAAAATATTCCCCTTGGAAAATATATTTAAAGGATAACTGTGATTGGCATGTGGTATCAACAGGTGGATGTTATTTTTCAAAAACAGTACTTGCAAGTGCTATGGGAAAGAGCTTGATGAATACCATAGGTCAACATTTTATAATGAATTTCATACAAAACTGGAGTTTAGAGAAAAGATCTTTACTTAAAATACTTCAGAAAAAGGGGGAGTTCTCTATTTTTTTTCATTTTTTCTCCTGTCCATTTCTATTTTAAAATGTTATTTTACTGTTTAGAATAAACATGTTGAAGAATCTGTGCACACATGCCCAGGACAATATAATAAATAAATAAATAAAAACTAAAACCAGTAAAATTTGCTCCAGAAACACTAGAAAGTAAAAATTTAATATTATCTTCATTTGAATAAAGAACATTTTCAATTTAACCTTTTATGTCTGCAGCTTAGAATTAAATTCAATGATGTCATCCATATATTCACAACCTGTAATGTTTTGAGGCACAAACAGTAGACAGCAGCTGCACAAGGTCCAGGTCTCCCCCTTCTACAGTTTGAGACAAGACCCTGATCAGCTGCTTAGATGTCTTCATCTTAGATGTACCCTGTCTTAAAAATTACATTCCTGTTTGCAGAAGGAGTTGGCATTCAACATAATTACACTAGAACATAGATTCTGTGTTAACTATCAGGCATCTTACAAGTAGCCTTGTAACTCAATTTTCCTATGCAATTCAATAGGTTCCTTCCTTCTCCAGACCCTCACGGCAAGACAATGGGCATGGATCTCAGTTATAATCTGCTGACAAGATGCCTCAGGTATTTCCGAAGTTGTAAGAAGCAGTAGCATGACTCAACAACTGAACATGCTAGACTTATTGAAAAGTGACTTTCTAGTTGCAGAATGTCATCAATGGCCTTCTCCCATATAAGTGACGTGTTCATCACACGTCCGTCTGTGCCTATGGGTTCTGCCCTTGTGGCCAGACATACAGAATGCCCTAGGTAGGGTGGCAATGTCAGAGTCCACTTAAATATTTGACAAAAGAGGCTCATAGTCTGGAGACTGACCTAAAATACTTCACACCGAACAAGAAAACACTTGGCTCTATTGAAAGCAGTGAATTGATTGTTCTCAGCTATCTGGTCTTGTTTGTCTTAGTCAAGGTTATTATACAGCTTCACTTTTGTAAAACCTTCATGGATCCATATGAACAAGCTCCAAACTTTTTACACCAACTCCAAAAAGGAGCTTCTCCCAGCTGTTTTTTATAGTCACCTTATAATTGAGCAGCTACTGAGAACATATGAGACTTAAGTGTGATTACTTTCTCTGCCTGCCTCAAACACATATATATTTTCTTGACAGTGAACTAAACATCAGGTTAGGTCCTGCTCCTCTCTAGAGGACAGAAGGAAGATGCCCTTTAATCACTTTACCAAAGGAAGGACACTGTAGGAAATGTCATGAGATCAAGAGGACACAATTTATAAGGGAGCATCAAAGAATCACAATGATCAGAGCACTTTTCCCCTCTCTCGTTCAGAAGGGAAACATGATTTTGACTTTGCTTACCAGATCGTAATGGGAACCTAGGTGGTTAGATCAGATGTAGAGAGTGGCTCTTCATTTCATCCTAAAGATTCTTACTTTTTTGGATTTGCTGTCACCTAGTTTCACCTGGAGACAATGTGGTTTCCTTCTTTCCATATAATGGATTCTGCAACTTGCTTTCTGATTAAGGTATTCTTTAGAGGAACAAGAATTACAGGTCTGATTCTCTTTAATAAAAAGAAGGTACTGAACATGACCTCTGATATTTTGGGCTTGATGAACCACCCTAAGTTACAGAGGAGCCAAATGACACAAACAGTGCCAGCAGCAGTGTCTCTTCATTTTGATGGATGTTTGATTGAACAAGTGCTGCTGGACTTCAATGGAAAATCCCCAGGTATCCCTTCTGAATTGGCACTCTCAATTTAGGGATCTCAACCCCTTATCTCTGGCTCAATTTCTGATCTGGCTGTACATGCACCTCAGCTTAGCTGCTTGCAGAACTACATAATCGAAACTCACACAGCTTTTTTTTTTTTTATCTCCATGTTAGTTGTAGGTCATACAGATGATATATTTGTGAAATTTCAGCCAGTCTTTTTACTTAAATGAGCCATGACTTCAACTTCACCTCGTTTTTTTCAAGTTCCTGGAATAAGGGAAATATTTATGAGTTGGGCCAAATTCTGACCTCACTTACTTGTGCATAAAACTAGACCAAGTTAATTGACCTACTTTTGACCAGTATAAATAGAGCTGAATGCTAGCCGATATGAACAAAAAATAAAACATCAAACTTTATAAAACAAAATACAAAACTTCATATGGTGATAAGTACACTCAATACATACCTTATAAATATCCTATAAACCTGGTTTGGCAGAAAGAAAGGCCCAGAAATGGTGTGCACAGACACACAGAAATTCGAAGGAATTAAGAGAATGAAGAGAGGGTGGACCTTAGTGAATAATTCTCAGCAAAATACTTATTTATATAATTTTATTTTTATTAATGAGCTGTTTATGAGAAAACCCTAAAATCATCTGATATATGTGGTGTCAAATGAAATAAAATAAAATAAAAATCAGAAGCATTTCCCTTATCTAAAAAACTGATGAAATGTTTGGTGTGAATATTCACACACTGTAATTTGTTTATAGCTCGTGAGATGCAAAGCTGACAGCTATAGAACTGGGTGCAGACAGAGGAAGAAAAACGTAGGGACAACAGCCAGGACATGAAAGGCAATCAGTGGGCAGAAACAGTGGAAGTGGAAATAAAGACTCCTTAACCTTTCTGTGAATCTTCCCTTGTTTTTAATATCTGTATATTCTTACTGTATTTCAGGGAAAATTGAACAACAGAACAAAGACTGAATCTGATGCAATTTATTGGGCAGTTTTACATTCTTCTTTGATTCAGAGTGATATAGTATGTGGATTTAAATACCAAAGACAACCATTATCGACCTTTAATCTTCCCCATATACTGTAGAAAATATCCAATATTGTATGAAATATTATTTTTGGTTATTAATGACATTTTTTTCTGCACAGTTAAATGTGGGTATTGTACAAAGTAAATTTGACAGAATTATAAATAGAGATGAACAGCAAAAGTATTTTTAATTTGCCAAGGAATTTTGTGATATGACTTTTTTTTCTTTTACTGGAATACAGAATCAAAAAATGCCCATTAAAATAAAGAACTGGAAGAAAATAATGTGCAGCCATTACATTCTTTTTTTCCCCATCAAAAATCTTAATAGTAACAATTGCATTATTCTGATCTGGTAATTTCTAATAAAACAAAAAAAAATAAAATGAGGAAAAGGAAGTATTTGACATTCTCAAACAATTGATCAAGCTCTTCACTTTTTTTTCTAAGTGAGCTTTGTCAAAAAAGTTTCCTTTCAAAGAATCACAGGTTTCTCATTTTATTGTGAAGCTTCTGCAAAGTTCTAGTCGCAAACTTATTTGACTAAGTTCATTTCCTCACTTGAGTAGATACTTCTAAGATCATTTTCCTCCTATCTTATCCAAGTTGAAAAAGGGAAAAAAGTTTAAATAAGGCATTTTGATCCAATTATCATGATCATTCTCCTAAAGGAGGCAAAACAATGGCTGTAGTATATGCAAGTATAGCCTGAACACCTGGAAAGGTGCGTCCACTTGTTTAACAGGCCAGAGGAGAGACAGAGTTTGCCTCCATCCTGTACGCAAGGAGAAGGAGGACACGTGTTTCCAGCCCATCCATATGTAGAAAAGTTTGGGAAAATGCTTGGTTATCCTGATACTACGGCTTATCCTAGAAATACAATTCAGAAATCAAGTTGTTTCGGCATTTTTTTTTTTTTTTTTAAATCCTCACTTGAGTTTAACTCATTCATTTCATTTCCAAGCACATTCTTTTCCTTTTAGAAATTTTTTTAAAGGTAACAAAAACTATGTAGCATAAAACATCAGGACACAAATTTCTCACCTTGTGTCTCCTCTGTGAGCTATGGGATTGCATACGATTAGGAAACAGAATTGAAATACCTCCATTAACACAGTATTGGTGTTTTAAAATCTGTTTTTGTCATCAACAGTTTTTATTTATCATATTGGACAACAGCCCAGATACTCAAAGGTCTTTGAGTACACAACACCCATTGATTTCACAGCAAATAGTTGCTTTTAATAACACTGAAATCCCTTTTGAAAAATATGGGCCTCATTCCTGCCAGAGCCAGGTCTCTGTAGGACAGCAAGAATCCCCAAGCTCAACAAGCTTTGCATCAGTTCTGCAGGGTTTTGTTGTTTCAGAGCAATAACCTTTAGCTTTATCACAGTTCCTTTAGGAAGTGCTTTCCAGACATATACTCTCCTGGGTGCCAGTTGGCTT
The DNA here is from genome assembly GCF_034638445.1 of Ciconia boyciana. Classification (NCBI taxonomy): domain Eukaryota; kingdom Metazoa; phylum Chordata; class Aves; order Ciconiiformes; family Ciconiidae; genus Ciconia; species Ciconia boyciana. The sequence goes on from NC_132935.1 coordinate 6,991,333, forward strand.
ACACTCTTCATTATTCTGCTGCTACTGAGTAAAAATGCAATTCATCCAGTCTTGAAGAGTCCTATTTTGACACAAGCTCATAGAGTTTCAGTTGGCTGAATCTACTTCCTTTTTCTTTTCTTCATATGGAGGGTGGTAAAATTGAGTGGCACAGTTAACCTTAGTATCAATGGCCAGATCTTCAGCCAGTGTAACTTGAGTGGTATCAATGAAGCTAAACTAATTGGCACCATCTGATAATCTGGCCTGTTATATCTTAGACAGCAAGGCAAGCTGTTTACCACATTTTGATGTCTTTCTTTCCTTCAAGACATGAGTGACTTAACAACATGTGAAACACCTATAGACTTGTCACCATCCTCTACTCTTTCTGCATTATATATTGGCAACTCTGACCCTAACTTTACCTCAAAAAGTGGGACGCGCAAGGGAAGACATTTCAGTGACTACTACACTTGTGCTTCTCAGTCAAGGGATGGTGAGACTTAGACTTACTGGAAAGTTGGAACTAATTCCTCTGTTACCACAGTTTCTATCATCCAAAAGATTTTGGAACTTAAGGTTTATGATTATTAACTTTCAGAGAATGGTGCTGGGCCTTGGCAGAAATTTCCTGTTGAATGTTTTCATTCCCTGTCAAGTGTTAAAATTATGATTTTTTCAGAAAGATTTTCAGAAGGCAGGACTGGAGACTCTATGGGAGGCTATTGATCCCATCACTAGATTCATCTACAGAATAATCAAAGCTATTTCTGGAGATCAGTGATCCTGAAGAAGATCTACTAGAAACAAAATAAGGTTAAGATTTTCAAGGCTCACCAAGGAATTTATATTAACAACAGAAATCAGACATGAAAAATCCCCAAAACACACTGGGTTACCTCTGTGTAAATGTCAGTTCCACTTAAATATATTTTATCTCCATCTTTCTTCAGTAGGGCATGTGGCATATCAGTGAGTGTTTCTGGTTCTGATGAATAAAGCAGAAAACTTTGGTTACACTGCAGCTTCAAAGGAATAATGGATTATAGGACAGGAAAGGACCTCTTAGGTCAATGAGATTATTCCCCTGCCATCAGAGGCATATGCATCCAAATCATGCACCCCCACTAACAGCATAAGCTATATTTTTATTTAAACTTAAAAGAATCCTGCTATCTATAAATTTCCAAAAGTATAGCCTAAGCCAGAACAGGCTGGAATACTCTCTAAACACCCTTGTTTTCCTCCTTGACTGGACAATTTAAATAGAGATTGAAATGGTCTAGAATATTAGCATAAACTAATTACCCAGTTTTTATATGGTCAAACTTACTGGTCATGAAAATGATGTCATAAGTTTTTTTATTCAAACTGTTAATAGAAAGCTAGTTCAGAAATTCCTTCCTTAGCTGGACTGAAATCCTTCTTATACTTTATAGCCTGTTTTTTGTGGTTGTTTTTTTTTTTAATTTTAGTTTTTAAAAATTATTTATCAACACTCCAGACAATCAAGATACTCCCAGATTTTCATCCTGAATCCCCTCATAAAAATGGCTTTAAGCTCTTCCACATCCTTCACGTGGCATCCTGGCATCTAGCCTTTATTGCAATTGAGGCATTATAGCTTCATCAAAACCATTCTGTCACATTACAGTTTTGCATTTTGTCAGCAATGAAGTTGTCCATTAAAAAAAATTGGTCCATATTTAAGAAAATATTTGCATATTTATAGAGTTACTAAAGGCAGGACTGACAAGACAGTGGTGATGGGATGGAGAAGATAGCTTACTGATGCTACAAGGACCTGCACCCAGTATCTTCATATCAGTAGATGAAATCATGGCCCACATGGCTCACTTAGCAGCATATTCCATCCCAGTTTGAGAAAGCAAAAGGCAAAGTCAGAACCGCCACCTCTGTTGGCAAGAGGAGTATCCTCCTGCTTGTTCTGCGTGCAACCACAGTCACCTGTCTAACCAGATATTCAGAAGCAGATTGTAATGTTCACACCCAGTCTTAGCTCAGCACTGTGTGCATAGTTATATCTTCTGCATTCTGAAACAGAAATCCTGCATTTTCCCAAAAGTGGTATTGATCAATGATGAAGATGGATGAGGAGATCATTTTTCAGGTGAGTTTATCACTCTTTTATTACAGTATAGATAGCACAAGGTGGTTTGCAATGAGAGGAGAGTTGTGATGTGAAGATGTCTTTCTCTTTAAGGAACTTGCACTAAAACTTATGCATTAAAACCAGTTGATGAGAAGGTGGCATGTGAGATATGCCCAGACACCATTCTCCCTAATGGACTCTTTCTTTTGCTGTTTATTAACTTGCCTGTTATATTAAAGACTCCTTGTGGTTCTCGATTGTAAATCAAAGTTCTCCTTAATCACCATCTAAGAACACCGCAGAGAGTTTCCCTGATGTGTGATGACAAGCAGCAGTTTATCCGAAGCTGCAGATCACCCTGATGTACATCGTGGCACCTGAGAGATTTGCAAGTAAGGAGCATACAAAGTGAAACGTCAAAACTGTCAATAAGAACTGGTGGTGATTCAAAATCACTTTGAAATCAGCAGTTTTGTGGTAAGTTCAGCCAGCCTTTGATCAGGTTCCTAAAAATAAAGCAAGATGATGTGTTAATGTTTGAAAATTGTTTTGACATATCCTGGCTAATCATAAGGAATAGATTCATTCTAATATTATTGAAGGTAAATGCTTTCAGTGATCATCGGTAGGCCTATATGTTTTTTTTACATGGAATTATTACTAACTAGTTGTCCTTGGATAAAATAAGACCTGTATTCCCTTCTTGGCTCTGTCCCTGGCTTCCCAGACAAATCCTTTAATCATTCTGTGCCTCAACATCCCAATTCATGAAATGGGATAATTGATGGCAACTACTTGGTGTGTCCAAAGAAGGGCAACGAAGCTGGTGAAGGGTCTTCAGTGCAAGGCTGATGAGGAGCGGCTGAGGGAACTGGGGTTGTTTAGCCTGGACAAGCGGAGGCTGAGGGGAGACCTTATCACTCTCCACAACTACCTGAAAGGAGGTTGTAGAGAGGTGGGAGTCGGTCTCTTCTCCCAAGTAACAAGCCATAGCACAAGAGGAAATGCCCTCAAGTTGCATCAGGAGAAGTTTAGATTGGATATTAGGAAAAATTTATTCACCTAAAGGGTTGTCAAGCATTGGACCACGCTGCCCAGGGAGTGGTTGAGTTGCCATCCCTGGAGGTATTAAAAAGACATATAGATGTGGTGCTTAGGGACATAGTTTAGTGGTGGACCTGGCAGTGCTAGGTTAACAGTTGGACTTGATCTTAAAGGTCTTTTCCAACCTAAACAATTCTATGATTCTATTATTCTACTTTGAGATATATTTATTAAAAGCACTATGAAGATGCTAGTCCCTACTGTTAAATTGATGGTGAAATCTGCTCAAAAAACCACAATAGATGTCTTTAAACATCCTACATATATAATTTATTTCATTCTGTAGCAAGAAGATAAAACAAGCAGGCAGTTATTACTTATTAGTGAGGATGAAATTACTCAACTGAATCATGTGCTAAATTCTCCTTGATGACAACTGGTTGATGAGACTTCCTGTTCTCTGGCAAACATAAACAGTATTTTCCTGGATTGTATTTGCCTTCTGAAAAACAGGGTGTGGAATAGCCCAGGGTAGTTGGTGACAGTGGATAATGAGTGCCAAATATAATGAATTCAACACTCTGGAACCATGTTTCAGAATATTGGCTTACAAGAAATGCCAAAAAAAAAAAAAACTCCGCATTTGGTGCAAAATCTTCTTTCCATTCCAAAATCTCCAGGTCTCTTTCCATTCCAAAATCTCCAGGTCATGGTCAAATTTCCAAAGGGAAATTTGCAAGCTACAAGATAATCACATGTTCTAAGGAAACCATTACTGCTCCAACCACGACATCCTATCTTAGTGTAATTGGCTACCTTGCTTCTACTCTATTATCATTATTTAATGACCAAACAGCATATGGAAATGTTTTATCATCATGATTTAAAATGGCATTTTTACTGAAATTCTGTAATGAAAGGTGAGCTACATGGAGGTTTTTCATGTTTAGTCATTTAAATAGACAACCATATAGCGGGATAACTACTAACAAGCTTTTAGTTGGCTCTTTCTCACTGACTTCGATGGTGTTGTTGATGAAAAGAAACTATACACTTTGTCCTTTATAGAAAGGAAGAATAACTATCTGATCGTTGCACTAGTTCAAGAAAACTGACTTCTATTCTCAGTTCAGCAGCGTACTTGTGTGAGCCATTTAAATTGCTCTTTGCCTAAAATTTCTATCATAGAAAATACAGAGGACAGTTCCCAGACAACCAATGGTCTGTGCAACCCCACATTGCTTGAGGCTCATTAAAATCCTCATCATCAGTGGATATAGAACATTAAAGACCTCTGTGTGCGCTTGTTCTCTGTTTCAGTATTGCGCAGCTAAAAGACAATAAAAACCGGTAAAAATAAGGTAGAACCAGCATCTGAACACAAGATAAATTTTGCATGTTTTCAGAGGTGAATCCTATGAATCATCTGAGATTCACATAGCTCCTAAGCAAACAAAGCCTGGTTTATTTAGAACTTGGTCCAAGTTTACCACAGGGATTTTGAATATTGGATAAACTTCAGGTTTGTAACAAAAGGAAAGGTTGATATCCTTCACACTCCACATAACACCTATCTATGGATTAGCAGGAATAGCTTATTATATTGGAGAACTAAGAATAATGCAAAATGTATAATCAATGCCCAAATATCTTCAAAGCCAAGTTCTCAGACAGTTTTCAACCAGATTCTGATTTTGCTTACAGTTAGTCCCACATATATTCACAAATGAACCTAATTGAGAAATACAGATACCTCAATATGGGCAGGTATGTTTCAATCCCTGCAAACCTGGAAACCATAATCCTCTGTTTACTTGTTTCTGGTCTGTCCTACTTATTTTATATGCCTATTTTTGTAATATTTAAGTGAGAAAAAATATCCATGCTCAAAGCTTTCTAAGTCTGGAAAAATACCACTAGTGATTCAATCGTTATGGCTTAAGCTTATCTAGTGTTCCAGTGTGTAAATCTCCTATCTTCATTGTATTGTACAGTGTTTTATCCATGCAAATCTCTCCGTCATCCCCTCTCACAGCTAAGTAGTTGCTGCATCCAAAGCCAATATAAATATGAACAATCGCAGTGTGCTTAGGTCTGTCACATCTCCCTAAATACCCCTTCCAGGACTATTTTCTAAATCATTCTGGCAAAGCTCTGTGGACACCTTGCTTACAAAATACTACTTCATTCCATTGTTTTGGGGAACTTTGCTTGATCTATGTAGCTGAAACGGTATTATTAAGGAAGTGTAAGTCATGCTTTTGAGAGAGATGAGCTGATTTCCTGAGATGTGCATGGGTTTGCATAGACAAGTATAGAGAAGAGTCCAACAGAGCACTTGTGGAATCAAAGTGTTCTTATTTTCCATATCTCTTGCTTTTCTGGACATCTCAGGTCCAACAGAATGAAAAGTCATGTTGACAATTATACATCTTCTTCATCTCCCCACGGCTAGCTGAAACTCCTTGTGTCCTGTCTGGGTCCCTCAGTCACTGGCTTTCCATGTGCCATTGTGCATGGTTACAGCAACACCTTAAACAGTTGTCCATTTATTATGTGATGAATGTCCATTAGTGTTGTAACAAATTCTGCCTCCTGGGCTTATGGATATATCTAGCCCAACAGATTATTTAATTGTTATTATTTTTCCTTCCTTTTAGTTTGTACATATTTTGAAGAAGAAATTACCTCCTTTTTTCACAGTCTGAAGAATGTGTCCCCTATGTCCATGTCAGTGGCAAAACGGATAAAAAGCTGTATGCCACACGTAGGTTCAGCTCTAATTCTAAAGTCATGCTAAAAATGCTCCTGTTCTGCTTATTTAATTGATAGTCTGGTGAAACTAGAAGCATTATGTTGTGCTAGCCATATTGTCTCCTAGTGTGCTATTAGCTAACGATGCCAGTCTTAATTACATCAGCCTGATAAGGTGCCTACAACCAGGACAGACCTTAGATCATCACAGCACTGCAAAAATGTTTATTTCCAGTAATTTATGAGTAAATGTTCCTTGTCTAAGATGAATTGCTCTTTCTAGATAATATATCTATGGAATATTACCTGCACTTTTGGTATTTGAACGCACAGGTTATATCTATATGAATAAATAAAATAGTTTCAAACCATACACTGGCACTGAAATCTGTCAGCACAGAACATCCTATTTTCATGTTGTTAAACTTTTAGACTTCAAAACACAGTGCCCACACACAAGCTGCCTACTGGGAATAGTACCTGGCCTATCTACCTCCCTGAACTGTATCCTGAGAATGCAATTTGGCCTGGGTCAAACTGCACCAAGCATCACAGTTGCCACATAAAGGAAGGTACCCTCATATTCTTTCACTGATTAGCCATACAGGTATAGGTATAGGAGGAGTTTGTGTGTGAGAGCACAATTACCAACTCTAGGCAGTAGATTTCTTGCTGTATTTTAAAGCTTGTAAAACAGACAGGTATAACTTATTGACAAACACTAACTTCACTGTGTCACTGAAAATTAAAGAAACCTCAGTGAAAGCCAGCTATGTAAAGCCATTAGAAGAGAGGATTTACTTAAACAAGTACTGTCACATTCGCTATAGTAGATGTGGTAATGATAGCAATGGTATGTTTTTACTCTTGTCATGTTGTTTGAGGTGATGTGCATTACTGTATCATGATAATGTTTTTTGTTCTGTATAGTGCAGAGACAAATGCTGTTCCTATTCCAAACATTTCACTAATGCTAAGATTTTAAAAGGAACTACAAGAAAGTCATTGCCCATTTCTCACTGGCAATGAGGTTTGCAGAATCTGCAGCTCTTTCTCACACTGCCTGAGTATTTTTCCCTCATAAGGGCAAGTAAATTTAAGGTCCACTTTATTTACATCAAAAGAGGTCTTAGCTCTCAAGAAAAACAGAAATAAATAAATTTATCTAAATAAAAAGAACAAGTTTGATGGCTATACTTCTGGTAGCACTTTAGTCCAATTAATTCACTATGGAAATAGTGTTTTATATACACTGGCCCTGGACACCAATATCAGTGCTGGTAAAATTAGTGCATCAAACAGTGCCAAGGAGTGTTTCTAGATAAGGAAATATAATTGTTCATACTGTTAAAATGCATCCTGTGACAGTGTTGAACTGTGCCAGCTAGCAGTCTCCCCAGAATTGCTGGGCATGGTTTGGGAGTTAAGATGAGCCAGGAACCATTCCCTGAATATAATTTGCATATGGCCATGTGGTTTTGGAGACTAAGATAATTTACAGCATTAGTCAAAGACATTGCATGCCAACTGGCCTCAGAACCAGAAAACAGCCCTGGCAGATCTAGCGTAGGAGTCCAGTCCTAGCCAGCGTGGACAAGGAGAGCTGTACACCCACCTCTAGTCATGTCACCCAGCATCATTCTGTGCTGCAATTAGCAGGGTGGGAGAGAAAGGAAGAGCTACCGCTTTTCTTACTGCCCTGTTTGCAGGTGAAACTGGGTTTGAATTTGATAAGGCACTGCTGGTACCTCACCTGCATACTTGACCATATCTTCCAGCCATATCTTCTACCACAATATTTCCTGCTCTTTGTTCTGAGCAAATTGTTTGGAATTTTCTTCCTCTTCGTTCTCCTTTATTTTCTTTGAGATGTGACTCAATATGGGGGCATTAAATAAGGATAAAAAGCCAGGGTAGGGAGAGAAAACATTCTGCAAAATTAAGTTCAAATAAGGTAAATCCCAAGAAGCACCACATACTTATGGCAGTGCAGCAATGATAACTACTGGCTGCATGTCTGCCCAGGAAGCATATTCCTCCTTATCCCATATCTAGTGGGCATTTTCTGTATCTCTGTCATGTCTTGAAATATCACTTTCCTTTCTAAGTGTAAACCATTTTTTATGGCCCTTCTGGAGCTACCAAGCAGTACTTCGACCTAACCAGAAGAGAAGGAGCCTTGCCAGCACTAATTAATCACCCCAGTAGAAGTTGTTTTCAGAATATGACACTGCCTTTGTCAATAACATTTAGGAAAAGCTGTCTGGAATTACTGTCATCATGTTAATTTTTGACAAATTACCCCAGGATCTTGGTCAGCCTACTCTGGCAGCTGGATCTTATTGAGAAGGTAATGACTAGCTCAAGTCTGACTTTAGCAACATCAGGTCCACCCACTGACACAAGGAAGGGGGTCTGTTAGTGACAGTAAGAGGAACACAGCTGAGAGATGAAGCATCATCAGTACTAGCAACAACAGTGATGCAGTAGGCAAGATGGATACTTAACAGTCACATGTTATAATTCTGGCTGACACACCTGGACTAGTCCAGTTGACATGCTTACTCCATCAATTTTGTGACACTGCTTTATATTCAATATAGCCTGATGAATATGAATATTACAAATGTGAATGTTATCTTCATTACAATAAATATTCCAATTTCATATCAGAGCTTTTCTATTAGTATTTTTATTCAAATACTCAGTCCAATATGTAAATTCGAAATATAAAATGTATGTTATGTTAGTGTATGATCTTGGGTAGATGAAATGTACTACAACTTTCCCCTTAACTCTTAGAAGAGAGGATCTGATTCCATGCAATTATTTGGTTATGTTCATAGAAGGAGACTATTGTTGCAAATTTTATATAAATAATATTTATTGGATGAACAGATAGGTGGGAAAAAAACCCCAAAGAAATACTCCAAAATATATAGTGTTTAAGTGCAAAGACAAGACAGACAAGATGGGGTGGGGGAACATACTATCTAACATTAAAGGGTAGGAATAAATTCTCAAGCTTTTATTGAAAACATCTAACCCTGATCACTTATCTCTCAGATCAATTAGTCTAGGAAGTTACATCACAGAATCTCTGAAACTCATGAACTTCCAGCTGAAAATTGGTTTGCTGTCTTGCCTCTGTTGATCCTAATGTACAGACATTCTAGTGCTTTACAGTTTAATAAATTAGGTCCTGATTCAAAGAAGCCTTTAAAAGTGTAAGGTATTGCATTATCTGGAATTAGGGAAATAAAATGACCTTTTTATTTTCCTTCAGTGTGATTTAGTGTGAAAATGTTACATTGAATGACAGAAGCTGGGCAACCCTTCATTTAAACAGGGGTAGACATCCCTTCAAGTTCTGCCAGACACCCATGGCCTATTCAACAAATTGCTTCCAATTTTCTTCTTCATGTTTCCTTCTTCTAATTGCCAGTCTAAATGTATTCTTACATACAATCACTATAAACAGAGCAATTACCAATTATACAGCCAATTAGTATCTACCATGTTTTAAAAAGGCCAGGCAGAACCATCACCTTGCATAATCAGTTATATTAAAACATTCCTCTTGATCAATTGTCCTCAAGATGCGTTGAATAAATCTTATTAAGTGAAAGAAAGGAGCATAGGTGTCATTGGTGCAAGCAACCACTACAGAGAGCCAAGAAAAGGAGACTGAAGGGAAAAGGTTGCTATCCTGCTATCCATTGCTGAGTGTTTCACAGCCATGATGGTGTTACTGAATCTTAAAATGGAATTCTATAGGGCAAATAAGCTTGTGGAACTCAGATTTTTATAAAGGGGAAGATGTTTTGCTGTGGGTTTTGAGTTTGGTTTTTTTTTTAACTCCAAATATTTTTTAAAAAATCAAATTCTGTACTAAATTATGTCATCATTAATGTGATGCACAGTTCCACTCTAAGTACCCTGCTGTTCCCAATGCTGTCAGCTAAACCACCAAAGAGCAACATTATTTCAAGTGTTAACCAAAGAGTATAGCACTGATGGGGTGTAGTTAGTTATCCTACAGCCACAGAACTGTAGTACTGCTGAATTGAAGGCAACTGCGTGAATGAGTAATATGGGACATGTCTTTGGGATCCATTTCAACCTTCTAATGGCTCAAGAGTTCCTTTATTTTTCTCTCATTTATACTAAAATAATTAGGAAGAACTTCCCTGAATCCTCCTTGGTTACACTGATGCATGGCTCATTTAATCAGAGTCAAGCCTACCTTTTTGTATATTTGCATGCATAGAGAGGCTTAGTGCCACAAACACTGTGCAAATGTCTGTGTGTATAAACATAAATATGTATGTATAGACACACATAAATATATATATATCAAATATATCTTGAAGTTTAGCACCAAGTTTTGTCTTTGTGCACACAAGAGCATGCACATGAGAAAAGACTGTGTGCCCATACAGACTCTGCAATAGAAAGACAATTAAAATTTTATGAATATTTTCATCTTAGGTATACTGAAGTGATAAAGCACAGAATTTGATCTGAGTCATAAACCCAGGAAAACAGCCTTTTCACTGCTGTGGAAAACTCCCTTTTGAAATCAGAAACACCAAGGTTCCCATTAAGAAAAGAATGAATGTCATTGCACAGAAGTAAATTGCTCTCCATACTTCAGCATCCTTCTGTAATGGAGGAGCAGGTTATACCCTTTCTGTCAACCACCTTGTTAAGAAAGGAATTGTCTGTGTTTGTGAAACAAATGCCTCCCTTCATCCGTCTTTGTTCCTGATCATGAAAGAGTCCTTAGTACTTGAATCCAGGCAGGCAGAATCATCCTATCTATTTCTCTTTACTAGAGGTTCTTGGAACCACCAAAGAATTGAAAAAAAAAATCTTTAAAAAAATTAACAAATAAAGTAAGTAAGTGTAAATAACACTTGCACTCTGAGAATGGTCAATGCTTTAGGTCTCCTCTTTCCTTCTGTTTTTCAGATAATATATTTTCTCACTCTTGCTATCAGTTGTGAGGAACAAACTAAGGACAAAGAAGGAGTTGCTCAAAAGATACATGTTGTTGGTCATACTTATTGACAAGCAAGGAAGCTTAAAACTTAGATCTCACTGAATGTCTGTGTGAGATGACTCATGCACCAGGCACAGAGAACACAGAAGAATTAATTCCTCCTTGCTGGATTCCCCCTCCAGCTGCAGTCACCTCTGCCTTTCCACTGACATGCTTATTCTAGCTGAGTGAGATCCAGGCTGTTGTCAAGGGCAAAGTCCGCTGTTTTCAAATAGGTCCCCTATGCTCTGCAGACAGGACTGAGGACCCCCCTAACTCCTGGAGCCATTCCTAAAGACCAGGGAAGTGGTCCTGAATAGCCAGTCTGTGTCGGATTTACATCGGTGTCCCAATCTGCATGAACCGTATTGACAGTACCGAAAGCATAGTTCTCTTGTTCATCATGAATCACACCAGATTAATAGCTACATTCAAAAAGTTTAAGATTATTTATCTTCTCTGCTGTCATCCTCACCTCATCCCTTCTAATGCAGATCTGCATACTGTCACAAGAATTTGGAACACATATTAAGAAAATGTCAACCATCAAGGCGTAGGTAAGGAAACAAACCAGCTTGCTTTCTATTGCAATGAATTAGGCACATTTGCATAGTTTATTACTGTGTCTCATTTTAGAACTGGTAACATCTTGCAGAGGACTGGCAGTTTCTCCTAATGAGCCAAATGGATGGCTAGTCACTGTTAGAAAATACCTGAAAACAGCATATAGGAGTTTATTAACAACCTGTTGATGTCCCCCTTGATCAGGAAGCAGAGTTCATAGAAGAGTGTCCAGATGGTAAAAAGGATAAAAAAGGCTATTCAACCTGCTTGAAAGGCATGGAAAGCACTACTTCCAAATGAAAGGCATTAGCTCACTTGATCAAGATGACATTGGGAGAGTTTGTTGTTTTCTTTTTCAGGTGATACATGTGAAGTGGAAAGCATCAGGTAATGAAGAAACTTGAACAAATTGATTTCCTTTTCAGCACATGTGCTTGTGTCAGCCCCAGACAATGAAACAAGCAGATTCTGATGAAGAAAGCGAAAGTGTTGATCCTAATTATACCAGACAAAGGCATTTTTCATCCTGGATCCCTTGTTTAAAGGTTGACTCTTGGCAGGCATGTGATAGCTCAGTGCACTAATGGCACTGGTTACCAGGGCGTCCATCACATGGGGGATGTGCAGCAAGTTCAGAACCAGACTTCATGCCTGCAACTGAAACGCCTGCCAGAAGCAGATAGGTCATTCTCTTCAAATGATGACAGAATAATTGCCTCCCAGTGGAGGGCTAAAATCTGCTGGCAGACCTTTCAGGGATTCTGCAGCTATTGCTTATCTGCCTGATTATTGCTGAACTTAAGGAGGCCTTAACAGGTTACCCAGGAGTCTTCAGCATGACACTGAACCCAGAAAGTAAGCAATTTTGGAACTTGGATCAAAGACTAAATCTTAACACCAGGAGCCCAAAATGTAAATGAGAACTGTACAAAGATTTTTCTAAGCATTTTCTAAGATTCTTCAAGAATCAAGCATAGGATTTTCCTAAGAAATAATGCAAGTCATACCTGTGAAGCAACCCTTTTTATTTTATTTGCTCTTGGAGTACCCAACATTAGGAACCACTTGGCCTTATGTCACTGGTTTTAAAGTGGTATAAGGGACAAATTCAAAAGAAATTAAAAATAAGAGAACTTTCATCAAAAATTTAGTTCAACAACTGCCCAGTGGCATTGGGATGACTCCAAATGTAAATGTTTCTCACACTTTGTTTGTTTAAGGTCAGGGATATTCTACTGGTTAGTTTAGATTAAATATTTTTTTTCCTGTTGGCTACACTGGAGCACACAACGATGACAGATTTTATGTCTAGAGTGGTTTCACAAGGGAAACCCGTGAAGCAGTCATGTTGTGCAGATGAGCGCTATAAAAAGCTGCTCTTGTAAGTGTAAATGTGGTACTGGATCTTGTCTTCACAGTTGGGCATCAAATGGAAGATAATGCATTCTGATACCCAGGGTTAATATCTTCACTTTTTTAGGACAGTTTCTAAAGTGGAAAAGAAGGCCAGATACAGAATCAAAAGATAAATCATAGAATCATAGAATCTTGGGGTTGGAAGGGACCTTTAAAGTTATCTAGTCCAACCCCCAAATAAATGAAAAGATGATAGTTTTTTTCTCTTTTGTATATCAGAGAAAATGTATTTGTACTGTAAACAGAGCATGGTTTTGATCTGGCCAGGGAAGAGAGTAGTTTTACTGTTGCCTGATTGCTGTTTATGGGGCCGATCCCTCTCTACCAGTCTGGTGTCTCATATACATCTGCTCATAATCAAAACCACATATTTGTGATTTCCCTTTCTGTAAGTTTCAGGGAATTGTCCTTTTCTTGCTGTTCCTTGAATATAACAATATAAAAATGGAATACAGGTACAACTCTCTGAGAACAGTTTGAAATTCAGCCCCCAGAAAAGTTATGTCCTGGCTCTGATACAGTAGGAAATTACTTTGCACTCTCAGGGAATGGGGAAGGATGGCTTCGAGCATTTACTGCAGCATTCCTCAGTGTGGTTCTGCAGTTATTTCTGTGACAAAACAATATGTGATATCTAAGCAAAGTCAGATACTTCATTTGGACAGAAAGCAGACCAGACCAATGTGTAATTGTAGACATAAACTGATAGAAATTGTAATGTTCTCATCTTCATTTGCATTCCTAACTAGACTGTGAAGAAGACCATCTTCATTTTTGGGAGGTCATAGATACTTAAGGTTAAATTAATATGATGATGTAACTGATCTTTTGGAGACAATGCTTAAACTCAATGGCAATGACTTCAAGGAGGAGAAAGAGCTTAAAGAGATGAAATTGTCCACTGGGGAAACAAACAGATTAGGGGAATACATTAAAATAAGTCATAGAGAAGTTACAAATTAAAATTTATTTCTTTTTCTCTGTATATACATATGTATAAAGCAATGTGAGTAAATGTAATCTCAGGGTGCTGCATCATTACCTGATGTAAATTATCTCAGCTTCATTGATTTCTGTAAGACTATATAAATGTATTATAAAGGGGGACATTAGCTGGTGGTTTATTTTCATAGAACGTCTGTCATCAGTCCATCATACACTCCTACAGTAATTCTTCTGAACTAAATTGCTGGGTAATACACATTTCAAGATATCAGTAGAGAAATGTTTTGAAAAGTTCAGTCAGCACCTAGCAAAAAACTAGAACTGAATGTCAGAAATAATGTCAAATATTTTGCCAACCAGAACTTTACACAGTGAAGAAAATGATGGTGTGTATCTAATATTTTGAAATACTCAGTTGCACACAGCTTCATTTCCAACTTTGTTCTGAACTATCCAGTGTAGAAAGAAGTGAATATGTTTTATAACTTCCATATAGAGTGCTGCTAGTATTCTTCTTTTATTGCTGCTTCATATCAATATCAAGTCCTCTTTCTTAAGTAATATTTCAAAGTGTTTCTGTTTGAGTGGTAAGCTCATAGGCTGCCATGTTTCTTCTCCAAGGTGTTCTTGTATGTGATTAATCAAGAAAAGACAGAATCTTTATTAACACCATTTGCTGGAAAAATAAAATAAAATTTAAAAAAATGCAAAACTCATGTTATAGGACAAAATTAAGTGCACTTCATCTTGGATTATAACATGGAACTCTTGATACAAAGTGTCGCAAATATGCATTTCAAGATTTCAAGTCCCAGCTGCATGGTGCATGACTCCAGCTCAAACAGAATTCATAAGGAGCCATATGGTACCTTTGAAATGTAACATGCTGTTACCAAGATCTTTGTGGGACACGTTTCGCTAAAGTGCATTTTTGAACAGGATTCCTCCATTGCCTGTTTCTTTATTTGGATACACAAACAAAGAGGGAGGGACATGAGGCAATACTCAGCTGCATTTGTAAGCCTTTCTGAGTTCCTGCTCTCCCCTCCATTTCTGATAACGGTTTTCCAGGCTGACACTGCAACAGTGTTGACGCCTGAGGACTTCATTCCAAATCTGACTGGGAAAATTAATTTCTGTCCTCAGAAAATATCAGTATTTGGAATATGAAATTAAAATTATATGAGTTTTTTTCTTTCTTTCTCTCCCCCTCCCCCCCTGAACTAAAAGCCTTTAAGAAATTCTTTTCGGAGAAGGAAAATGGAGTTTTTTGTAGCTTGTCAACTTCCTGCCAACTGAACACGCCTGTCAATTTCACCTCCTGACCTCTTGTCAATTTCATTTTCTGCCAGAAGGCAGAAAGTAACTCCGATGAGAATCTTCCAGGCAGGGAGCCAGAGCCAGACGCTGGTCACCTGCATTCTCGGCCTCTCCAGTTCTCAGCATCCCCACCTGTACCAAGCTTACTTACAGTTCCCTAATTCCTCACATGAAGGGTCTTTGACAATCTTGTTTTCTTTTTTCCTTTTTTTTTTTTTTTTTTCAGGTAGATAATAGAAATGGAAACCATAATAACAATTTTTCAACAGAAAATCCTAGGGATTTTTTTCAATTTTTTTTTCCCTATGGAGAATTTAGATTTTTTTTTTTTTCTGAATGGATTGCTCTCTGTTCAAAAATCATTCTGCCGTAAAATTGACTATCAGCTCTGTTTCTTTCTTCCTCCTCTAATGCCTAAAAAGGGGCTTAGCTGTCTCCACAATATGCAGGAATGATGCTTTCTAATGTAGTCAGCATGGCTGCTTGTGTTGGAAATGAGATGAAAGCACTTGAATCATTTTCCTTTTCAAATGGCAGTCTAATTAACATATAGATCAGCTGGCTAACACTTCCATGAAATATGTACGGTACTTGTTATTAAAATACAAGCACTCTTTGAACTTCAGCAGTCACTTGAAAATTTCTAATCTTCCGATTCTGCCTTTGTTTGTAATAGTTTAGATAAGAAATTGGACAGCCAGGGTGCTAAACCTAAGCAATCATTTGGACACTCTTAATGTCGTGCTTGTGCTTCTATTTGTTTAACAGCATATATTATGCATAAGGAATCCCAGTTCAAGGATTTATCTAAATTGAATATGTTATAGCAGATGACAGCATGAGGATTTCTTTCAAAATTAGCTTGTGTCTTTTTAGGCAGAGTGAATTATTCCCAGGTCCCATGAAATCATCTACAATAGCTTTCACTGGCTCTTGGCAGCAATGGTACCTTCTGCTGAGAAGAGCCAATCAACTGGAATATGCTTTTGTTGCTGGACCTGAAAACTGCATGAGATTGGAGCATGATGCATGAAAAACAGGGGAAAAATCCTCAGGGTACTGTTACTGCTCATAGACCTGCACATCCTGGATATAAAAACAGGGTGAGTTTAGTGCTTGATTTATGATGGGGGAGAGGGAATCTACATGAGCAAACAATTGTTTAAGCCTATAAGTGCTACACAATACATAAGAGAAAATTAAGTCTTGATATGAATGCATTAAATAACCTTTTTGTTTAATAAAAAAAGCCCTGGTATAAAATTACCTTCTTTGCTCAACATTTATGATGATTGTTCAATTTACTTCAACATAAACATGGACAAGAGATAAGACGATTATAAAATTGAAAAATTGTTTTGTTTAAGTTCACTTTCTCTACATATTGTAATATACTCTGTGGATAAAAAAATGTGGGTTGTTTTTTTGTTTGGTTGGTTTGGTTTGGCATTGGGGTTTTTTTTGTGACTGGTTTCAGCAATTCCAATGAGCAAATCACAATGTGTTAATGGAAAAAAAATATTTGGCTTTTCTTTTTGTTCTTTTGTAGATATGAAAAGGTTGACTAAAGTTAACTGTGGACAGTTCCACTGGACTTATTTCAGAGTTCACTAGATAGATAGGCAAGGAATTTAACAAAGTGCTTAATTTGAAGTCACTGGGATTTAGACATCTGGTAATATTGATAAATCATACCTTTTAGAAGATTTTTTTTTTCTTTAAAAACCAAACTTGGCCTTGATTTTCAAGCTGAATCTTTATCTCTGGGACTAGTTTTGCTCATAGTTTTCCACAGACAGAGAATCATAAGGGAAAGTGATGAATGTATGGCAGGTGCAAAGCTAGAGGGACAGTTCATTTCACATGTCAGACTGGAGCCTTAGTTTGAAACTACAACTCTTCAGGTGATGAAAAACTTCCAAAACCCCTAGCAAGGGTTAAAATTCAGTCCAGGTTTTTAAGATCTTGCTTTTCCAGATAAACACAAAAAGACCACTAAAAATATCCTTGCTGAATTTAATCACTTTTCAATGTCAAAATTTATTTAGGTTTTGACTCTGAAAAGAGACTAAATTAAACAACAATAATTTATCTTTCACTTCTGCTAGTCTTCTAGGAGGTGTTCCAAAAGAATAGTCGGTATACAACAGATAGACACTAAATATACCCTGAATATCTGGCTGTCTTTTTTCCCTTAGGCTCACTCACCCTCACTGCTGCCTTTTCATTGCTGGCAGCATGAGGACCAACTAAAAGGTTCAGTGCACACTTACTGCTTTCCACTTTTCTCTCTGCAAATGCAAAAACCGCATTGTAATCAAGATGGTTAAGAAATTCTCCATCAAGTAAAATCCAAGATGGGGAAAAATCCTAGATACTTCTTTTGTTCCAACACAAGCACAGAGAACACCATATATTTTATAGAGATATTTCAGTAATCAAAAATAATTAATCGAGTCCAAAGGTTCACCCATTAGTATGGGAATGATACACCCTTTTTTCCTGAATATATCTTTACTACATTTGAGTCTTGCTCACAATATCTTCTGTCTGTTCTGCCCATATTAGAGGACAGATTGCTTCAGTTAAAATTGAGTTGCATGTTTCAAGCTGATAAGAGAATCTAAAACCAAATCTGTAAGAGCCAAAGACCAAAAGACTGTGTACCTTCCTTCACTGAGAGATAAAAAAAAAATCCATGACAAACATTTGTCCTTCCAAATACAGACCTTTTATTTACATTCCCTCGGCACTGTCTTTCATCAAAGGAGAGTTAGAATCAAACAAAGGACAAATCCGAGAACTAAAGTTAAGCTTCTGTTTTAATTCTCCATCTGATGGTTGTGAATATCACTGTTAAAAATGCCATCTGGAGATCAAAAAGACACCTGACAATTAAGACAAGATGGCACAGTACCAGCCTGACATAATATGGTACTTGCAGTGGAAGATCACATTGCTGTAATTAAATACTAAATAAGGTTGATCTATTTTTTAACTGATTGGTAGAGAACTGCATTAGTGCAAATAATGCCAGATGAATTGTGCTATTGGATAAGGGTTATCGTAAGTTGGCCATAAAATATTTTAGGCTGAACACTAGAGGTAGGTTCCAAAAAATCAGAAAAGAGGAGATTTGGAATAGAATTTCTATGGGAATTATGGGAAAGGGAGGGCCTAATTAATTTTATGTGGAGCTTGAAGAATTTATGAGTATGAATAGATGATGTACTTCCTTGAGTTGGCAGGGAGTCTATTCAACAACCCATGAAATAAATCCTTGATGCAGGCTTCTCCGAAACAGCTGAATCATCTATATTCAGTAGGTTTTTATTTCATCTTTGGTTGAGCATTTATTAGCATTGGGATGAAGGATTAGTCTGGATCAACATTTCTTGTGATTGTATTTTTGTCATAGACAAGTGCGTATGTTGCAAATGAAGTATAAGTACATGACTTTCATTAATCACTCTGCATTATTATTATTTTATTAGCAGCATTCTGTGAAGCCATTGCATACCAAAACACTATCTTAGACAGCATTTTTTGGTGACCTACTTGTGCAGAATTTAAACACTGGCCTAAAGAATACCAGTCATGTAATACAGTAAGAATGATAGCAAACATATCAATTAAACAGCACCTTCCTTCTCAAATTCATAGTTTCATTTCTGGTAAATCTTTCTAGCCAGCAGGAAGGCAAAGATTAGCTTGATCAAATGTTCAGTGGTGCTTTGAGAAGTTACCTTCCTTTCCACCCTCTGATGGGGGTTATGACTAAATCCCTGAGTGTTTAGGTGACAGCTCATGGAATATGTCAGCAAGTTGCAGTGGATTGAGCCCTAGCAGTCTGACACTTAGCTCTTGATGCCTTTGTTTTACAAGATTGTTACTTCATGAGATGCTTAGTACCGAGTTGTTTCAAGTGAATTAAACCAGAAGGTGAGAGGGACCATAATTTAACTGAAACACTTCTTGTGTGCCTTGCCTTCAGAACACACATTTTTTGATTCTTACGTCTGTGCTGCTTGGGGCTGACAACTTAGGGAAAAAAAGTATTTAACCTGTAAGTATTAACAAATGAATCTCAAATAAAATGTATTATTCTTCTCTGGAATGAAGAGAGAGAGAGAGAAAGAGAGAGAGAGAGAGAGAAAGAAAGAAAGAGAGAGAGAAAAAGAAAGAAAGAAAGAAAGAAAGAAAGAGAGAGAGAAAAAGAAAGAAAGAAAGAAAGAAAGAAAGAAAGAAAGAAAGAAAGAAAGAAAGAAAGAAAGAAAGAAAGAAAGAAAGAAAGAAAGAAAGAAAGAAAGAAAGAAAGAAAGAAAGAAATCGGTTTTAACAGAAAGCTGCCCTGTGATACCAAGTAATCTACCTATCCTAAGTGTCATAAATCCCTCTGACATAAGACAGATTTCAAAAAGTCATTGTTGCAAAAATGCATGACTTAGATGGTCCTAACAGAAGAGGCTACATAGTACATTTACAGTTGGTGCTACTCGTAAGGATTTTTTTTCATGTGATTAATTTTCTGTGTCTACATTTGTTCTTTCATGTTCATACTTAATAGATGCTAGGCAGTGAGACATATGCTCATGATGCTTTTCCTTTAAATGCAGGAGAGAAACATGATATAAAGACCAATTAGGTTTTCTGTCCCCCAATCTTTTTTCCATAAAAACATTCCTTCTAGATGATCAGTCTATATTTCTCAATCTGTATCAGATAAAAACTTTTAAAGACTTCATTTCCTGTCTAAAGACAACTGGATTTCATCACAGCATCCTGAACTGTAAATCACAACAATGGTAGGTTTAGCTGCAACAGCTGATCTTAATCAAACTATTTGTATTATCCTCTGTTGAGGGCTACTATCCTAATATTGGGGATAGCTAATTGGGGTATAAAACCACTTCTCAGCTTTCACGAAAATCAATTAATCCTGAGTTTGTTATGATTGCATTATGAACCCAGCTGTAGGGTGTGAAGGCTGAGAAAATAACACATTTCATTTAATCAACACAGATACCTTTTTAAATAAAAAGTGAAAGAGGCTGCTTAAATATTCTTTCTTTTTAGCCACCTTCAATATAACTTTCCTGTACTGATGTACCAAAACCCATGGTATCTCCTACTGAAACTCTTCTATGCAGCGTGTACAATTAAATATGGGGTAGAACCAAGCTTTAAAACCACTAGACAATCAGATCAACCTGTTTTTTCACTCACTTTTTTCTACTTGTGGCCAAATCTTCAGCTGGGAGGGGGAATAATCTTAATCTTCATCCACCCAAAATCTAAACTAATGGACAGGAGAACACTGGTGATGCATGTCTTGCTGATAGGATACCCACCAAGCTTTCTGCAGTACAGTTTTCATTTTTCTTCTCTTAAGCCAATTCTCCTTCTGGAGATGATAAATTATGACTTCAGTAGGGAGAATCACTGTCCCAGTTACACGTATCTGTGAGTTCCTATGATACACTCTGTTTAGTCTAACTTTCAGAATATATAGTGCTGCCTATTCTCAACAATAATGCTCAGATTCTGATTTGTTGGGTACTTGGGAATATCCAGAGCAAGTGGAAGGCAATAAAGCTGATGCTGCATTTTTTTGCCTTCTATTTTTATTTTGTCTCCAAGCTATTTTGACGTAATCAGCACCTTTAATTCTCCTGCCAAAATCTGTGAGCCCACTGTACGTTACATACTGGAATGGGAAGTCATCCTGTTGGCCTTGGGTGCCCTCATTAACCCACAATAGGATTGATACCACAGTTATGTATGCATACATATAAAAATGTTCTAAATATACATGTACACATAGATGGGCATACACAGCAGATTTTTAAAACTGTCTACCCACAACAGGTTCTTCTGTCACCTCTGAACTTAAACCATTTCCAGTCTGAATCTCCACACATGCTTACATATTTTTTCTTCTGTTTGAATTATCTTATTCCTTATTTTTCTATACACCTCTGATGATCTTCCTCTGCAGGTGTTTGAGATTCTGGTTGATCTCTCTGTCCTTTCTTTCCCTCTGGCTATTTACTGTCTGCTCCTTTTAACAGCCTCTTTTTTGAGTGTAACATGAGCACATTTGTGTTTGACTTAAAGTCAAGCTCTGTTTGTACTTTTGAAATGAAATAAAATAAGTTCTCCCAACCCTCATAATAATTACTTGTATCTCTGGTTAGTTATGACTTCTTCAAGTTAGTGAACAAGCCTTGAATTTGACCTAAATGTTTTATGCTGGCCCTGTCTTAATATAAGCAGTCTTTGGCTGGTACAAAGAAAAATAAAAGATTGTTAAATGGGCTGGTTCAGATTCAGTTGTGAATATTTCTTGAAACAGAGTAGGAATGTAGAGATGAGGGTTCAGGACCACTAAAAAAAATCTAATTCTTCTGTCAGTCTGGGAGTTTTGTGCATTGTTTCTTATCTTCTTGCCAGTGATGCCTAAGTTCATGTGTGATGAGCAGGATGAACTGGGGGAGTAGGCTTTCCAGCTAAGGTGTGCTAAATGACTTGAGCATAGAGCTGATAACAGTGGTGCTGTAGACTAAATGTGGTCTAAGGAAGTCTTTATGTTGTGGAGTTCTCTAAAAGTTTGGCAAACTAAGGCAATATTGCAGCCAGTCCCTTGGGTCCTGCATATGCTTTCAGTCAAGCAGCAAGTATCATTCTTGGGGGTGAAAATGTTAAAAATCATAATATGGGAGGGAATCCTCCTTCCCAGTCTGCTATTGTTCCCATATTCATGAATATCATCACCATTCTTTCTTTTACTTTAAAGGAGACTGTGGTTTTACACATATCACTTTACAGTTGTTCATTATAGGTTTAAATTTCAGAAACACAAAAGAAACAGAGATATAAAGAGATATGAAGAGGTTAAGCTTTGGTAACTAGACAGGTATAAGCATCCCCTAATATTTGCCTATATATATTACTTCAAAGGAAACCTTATACCAATTCAGTCATACAATTTTATTGTTCATTATCCCACTTTCAAAGCTTCATATACTCATGCTTAATTAATTTCTCTCAACTGTAAACTATTTTAAGTATGGATGACATTTACTTAGTCCCTTTTATGTAGAGTTTTCATCCTCTCTTTCACCTTTTCACCTAGATTTCTCCTCTGTACTCACAGACTTATCTGAAAGGTCATAACTGAAATCCACAATACTATTAAGTTGAACTGCTTCTCATCACAGTGATGTTCCCCAGAGGATCTCCATAAAAATCCACCCCAACCACTAGGCTATATTTTTTACTCCATTTTCCAAAGCTTTAGTTGAGATTGATGGATTTGTTTCATCTATGTGGTACCATTCTGACAAACGAGTGATTATAAAAGACCACCCTGCAGTCTCAGGAACTGCACACTACTACAACAGTTTTGATACTGATGCCCATTCCCCTGGTGTGGAAATTGCTGTGACCATACTCCAAATAACCTCCAATTCAATTTTGATATATTCACATCAGGGTTTATGCAGTGTTGAAACTGTAGGATGAGGTAACTATGGATAATTAAAAAAACACCCCTAACAATAATCCAATAAAACAAAGTGATTTAAAAATTCATCTTATTTTCAGACATGGACTTTGACACCTTACTGTCATTGAAACTCCTAGTAGGACCCAGGGAAGTGATTGAGTCACAATCCCTGGAGGTATTTAAAAGACATGTAGACGTAGCACTTAGGGACTTGGTTTAGTGGTGGACTTAGCAGTGATAAGTTAATGGTTGGACTCAATGATCTTAAGGGTCTTTTCCAACCTAAATGATTCTATGATTCTATGACCCAGACTGCCATTAAATAATGTTCACAATGCAAAATAAGGAAGTAACTAGAACATGTACAAACATTTCTGCCTTTAGCTGAGGTAGTTTGGATGTCATCGTAATATGGCACCATAACAACAGGGTATTGAGCACAGATTAAGTATGTAATTGAGCATCTAACCAGTGTTGAAATCCAGGCTGACATCTCCTCACATTTATCAGTATCTAAGTAGATGCCTAGGAGACAGGGTCAGGCATGTTATTTTACGTTGTCATCCTACCTTGTAGGTACATCTGATCGGCCAATCCACCAGCAATAGCAGAAGAGCTATGACTAGTCAAAATCCTTTTCCCAGACCCAAGGGAGCAGAGATCAGCAGCTCCCTCAGATTTGCAACATGATCAAGAAAGTAACACAAAAAGGAGCTGACAGTAGGAGGAAAAATGCATTTGCCTGACTGGGAGATCCTACTGTGGACAGAGCTGCAAAACAGATGGGAGCTTCTCTGACCTTGCCTGCTCCATATTTATCACTGGACATGTTTAATTAAAAACACATCAGATTAAGTCATTTTGTTATATGGGAAAATGTTAGAGTCCCTCAGGTGCAATCCCTGTTGGAAGAAACACAACAAGGACAAGATTCTTCTTTGCAGCAACAGAAATCATCTGCAAAACTAGTTTAAAGCCCATTCTACTGGGGAATTGGACAGGTGTGAGATAAGCAAGTGCATTGGCTTATGCTCTTTTATTTCTCTGGTCAGCAAGAAGACAGAGTAACTTACAATAGGTGTGAAACACCCAGTTGAGACAAATTATGTTCATGTCATTCCTTTATTTCCCTATTTCCCTTATAACCTGTATTTCTCTTGTATCAACGACTTCTCCAACTCAGTTTTCTCTCTCTGGGACTGACTGAAACTCAGAATAATTAAAAACCACATATGAGGAAGTTTTTGTAAATTAGGAGATAAAAAGAACAAGATATTAAGAAACAAAACCCCCATAATACCACCTTACAATAAATGCTCTACAATGTGATCATAAAGAACACCAATTTCTCTTGAGGTATTAAAATGGATTTTAATTCAACCTTTAGAAATGAGAAACTATTCATTTAACCTGAGACTGGACAATTTATTAAAAATTGCTATTAATGGGTGCTAATAGTAGAATTTACCATGTGTAAATTTCCCTATAAATTATGTTTAAAGGGATGCAGTCCTTATGGTTAAAGCTATATATGTATATTTGCTTGCAGACACACACAGAGTATGAACATATACTGCACACGCATACATATAGGTATGTGTATATGCTTGGTTGGTTTTCTAGAAGTTATTAATATATAAAGGCCTTAGAAGTCCCTGTCCAAATACTCCTTTTCTGGGCAGACTACAGTCAAAAACATGAAAGTGGTTTAAAACAGTACCAGTTCCTTTGCCACAAAGAATTACTAATAAGAAATAAATATGTGGGCTCTAAGCTGCAGCTGACAGACAATAACTGTTAGAGTAATGCTAGAGTAAGCTAATCACTACATATATGTTAAAGATGTCTCTCTTTCCCAATATAAACAAAAAAAAATGCAAAAGCATAAACAGTAGGAGCTACAAAGTCCACGCAAAAGTGAGACTGCCCATGGTAGAACTGTAACCAATGGAAAGAGGAATCCACTATTGCAATTTCCTACCTGATCACCCTGAGCATCAGGAAATCAGAAGTAATCTAATTTTTTAACAAATGCAGTTCCTACTCTAATTGCAGCTCCTTCCCCTAATGAAATGTTAATGTCAGTAATGCAGGGATGATGAGCTCACATAAAGTTCTAATGATACCTTCAGTAAACCTTATACTTACATTGATAAATATGCCTTGTTTTTTTGGTATCTGAAACAGTCTTAAATTATCAAAGAAGCTCACCGAATACATGAATATGAGACTCCAGAGATTATTAATATTAAACATGAAATCTCTGTGAAGATGACATTAAGGATCTGATGTGAACTGACACAAGCAAGTGAATTTCAAGTTAAACTTGCTACCTTGTCCTTAATTCACTTTGGGGTGTCTACCAGTGGTGTTGGAATTGATGTAAAGTGGCATGAATGTTTAGGATGCCCATTGGTGTATTGGCAGAGGGCAATGTCTTTAGGCTGTTCTCTTAGTCATGTAGAGGATTGCTCTGGTTCCCACAGATTTAACTCAGACCTTTAAATGTTATGTTACGAAGTTTCAAGTATTTTCTTAAAGGTCAATCCATGCAATTAAAAATACAGTGCTTCATAAGATTGCTTGGAGGGTTTTTTAATGTAATTATAATCACCTACCTTTTAATTTTTCATTCAGTTTTCCAGGTTTGGGCATCTTCAGATTTTCAGCTCCTATCTTTAATTGGAAATAATGTTCTTCTCTTCCTCTTTCCCTTAGAAAATTGATTTCTTAGAAAATTGAGGTGCTATTTTTCATTACTCAACTAAACATTTGAACATTTGTCTTTCAATAACTGTCTTCCCATTTTGCAATTTGATCTGGAGAACATGAATAAATGTCCTCAAGCAGACTTTACAACAGACACAGAATTGT
Organism: Ciconia boyciana; assembly: GCF_034638445.1. Classification (NCBI taxonomy): domain Eukaryota; kingdom Metazoa; phylum Chordata; class Aves; order Ciconiiformes; family Ciconiidae; genus Ciconia; species Ciconia boyciana. Next base: position 7,016,896 of record NC_132935.1, read on the forward strand.
CCTTAAAACTCCCCCATATGTAGAATGCTTAGGGGGCAGATCAACATGTATCTTCTTCAGCAGTGGAGCTCGTTTAAGACATCTCCTATTCCCAGCCTCTTCTTTCTGATTTGGTCAACACTTCACTTTAGTTATGTGATACAACTGTTCGCCTTATCTGGTGAATTATAGCACTTTACTGAACTCAAATACTTCCCAGATAGTTTCTCCTTTTCTGTAATGGAGGGTATTTTGATGATGCAGTGTATGGTGTCCTCCTGCAGCAGTTACTTCAGCACAAGGTGAGAAGAAAGGAGCTGGGTTGTGGAGAAGCCAAAACTCTTCCACAGAAACTCACCAAGCATCACTTTGGTGCAAAACCAGGTCTTTCATGTCACGGAGCTATGAATTTAAGAAGGTACAAGCACCTGAGAGTGGAGATGCATTGTTATACAACCTCATCATGTCAACTGCTAGCATAATATAATAACCTCCCTCTATAAAGCAGTCAAGAAGATTTAAATTAAATTAGAAAAATCACCTAAGGAGGGGAAGGGAAAAGAGGAGGGGGACTACCAAGTGCCAGAATCTAGTCTGATGCAAATTAAAAGACTTAACGTGATAAATCCCTGAGCAAATGGGCTTTTATAACGGAGCCACCAACAGTCCCTCTGTTTTAAACAGTGCTGCCAAGCCCTGCCATATGAAAGCATAAAAGCAATCATCTGCTGTGCTTGGTCTAGATTCAGCTCCCTCCTCCTTGCTTCATGGACCACATACAAACCATTTTGGAGACCAACTGACATCAGTAATTAGACCCCCCCTTGCAAGAACACACTGACAGGTACCTCAGGCAGTTCCAAGTCACTCCGTTCAGATTTATGCACCCTCTGTCCTGAAAAAGCCTCAGTCCAACCTTCCCTCAACCTACCCGGAGGGCAGAGCATCTCTGGAGTTTTATTCAAACAAGTTGGGAGCTAAAATAAATTTCTCAAATAAGGTAAAATGCAGGTACAAGCAGAAATATAAAAAATAAAATCTCAGAGTTCATCAGTGGCTTCCAGGAGCCTGAAACACTGTGGAACTGAATTAGGATTGCATTTAAAAGCATAAAAAATACAAATCTTAAAATTTAAACTACTTAAAGTATTACAGAAAACATATGATTTTTAGAGCACCCCTGTCTTCACAGTAAAACTCTCACATTAGTCATTTCTAATAAATCATTGAATCAAGTTATCTCTTCACAGCACGCCACGCCGCCTATGTCAAGAACAAGGGTTCAGAAGTAATAAGCAAGGGGAAATATATGCCTGTTTCACTTTCCGGGGATTCCTGAACAGTCAGCCAGATCTCTGTTTCTCCTTCGATACACTGAGAAGAGTAGTCATCCTTGCCTGATGACTATTAATCCCTATGAGCAGAAGCATACCAAGGAATGGATGCTAGGTACTATGATTACCTCAGATGAAAGACTTGCTGACTGGATTATCTAACTGCCAATGAAAGGTAATGGGAAAAGCATATGGATACTCAAAAGCATCTCATATGACTGTTTAGGTGTCTAAACCAACTTCTCAGCTATGTGCCCTCAGAACAACTCCTTCCCACATATTTCACTTCCCTGTGAAAACAGGAAGGCCAACTTGTTGATCTTGCACAAAGCTCTCTTACACAAAGCTAGACACTCCAGCTAAGGACCTGTTCTGAGCCCACGTCTTTCTGGATTCAGACATCAAATGGCCTGCCCACTTTACCAGGGGACATAAGTTCCACATGCATACTTGGACCATGAGCATACTAAGAACCCACTGCACAAGCAAGAGTTTGGGATACAGTTTCAATCCTTTTGTAGCTCCAAATGGAGGGATAGCAACTATTAAACCACTATTAGGCACTTTGGAGGCACCTTCATGTCTAAACACAGAGAAAAACTCTTTAGGCACATGAGGAGAGGGTGAGGTCCAGCTCATAGGAAAGCTCACAGTTTCAGCATCCATATACATTTGATCCCTTTTGCTGAAGTTCTTAATCACCTTTTTTTTTCAGGGGACAACTTGTATCAGAAGATGAAGCAGATCTTCTACTACATGACATTAAATATTTTACCCCAGCTCTGTCTTCTGCATTTTGCTTTAGGTTGGCTTCCTGCTGAAGAGAATCACCTCTTTCGATATGTTACTCCCTTGTGTCCTGTCTGGATATATAACCTGACTGAGGATCTCATTGCATTAGGAGTTCAGCATTCAGACGTGTGAAAAGTTTGAGGATTTTCTGACAAGTCATTTTAACTTAAAATCTCCTGCAGCACAGAAGCCTTATGTTAAATGCAAAGATTACTCTTGTAACTTCTGAAAGTCCTTCCATGGGCTCCAGTGGGCTTTAAATGCTACTCTCAGTAGAAATCATTATTAGTGAGTTTGAATTCTACAAATGAGGTGAGGCACGTGTATAGTGATAATGTCTTTTGCTAGACCATATTACACAACTGAGAAATATGGAAATAACAAGCCTTTTATTCTCCATGTAAACTTGGCCTCATTTCTGTCTTTAGGGCTAATAATGACTCCAATAATTTCACAAAATTTAGCATGAAGTGTAGTGAAAGTAACAGGCTATGACTCATCCAATTGCCTATCAATTTGGAGAGATTTAAAATGTGTACACTTTAAAGCTATTACCCTAAGAAGAAAATATTCATACTGGTTCACAAACTGTTCAGCTCCATGAAGATCAAGTCATTCTCTAAAAATCATTTCACCACAGCCTCTTCTTGCTATTGTTGCTGCAGGTGAAAAGTACATCTCTCTCATCTCAAAGGACTGGAGAGACTAGGAGGTTATCTAAATAGAAAAGGTACCCAAGAAGCTGCCCAGCTCTCAAATCTGCAGTGGCTCCTAAGTTCCTCACAGTTCAGCTATAAATGAGTTGGTATCTAGAGATTAAATTCTTGCATTTTCAATGAAGTGAAAGATGAGGGGATTTTCTTACCCCAGCTGTAGAACTACAAATAGCTTAAGGTCTTTTAGCCCTGTCTGATCTCATGCAGGATTAATTTCCTTGAACTTTTATTATGTGTGGGTTAAAGATATAATCTAACATATATTTCTAGGATCTCATTATAATCAATGAAGGGGAAAAAGCAACACATCTACAAAGCATTTTATCTGTCCTAGGACAGGATGACTCATCCCTCAGAGGTAAGTATTTCTCTCCTTTGACTATAGATGAATTATTAGCTTAGATCAGACATCTACATTTAGATAGCTAAAGTTAGGGCAGGTAAATTCTATTCTAAAGCAAAAAATTCTAAGATGGATTTCCATTAACTCTGAGGACATTGCCCTCATATACAGGAGTGTTTTGGATGCCTTCCAAGCTCTCATCAGTAACATAATTTAATATTTTTCTTGTGGTAAACATCTAGACCCCACAGTGGCATAAGTAAAGGAAGAAAATACATAAACCTTTATCCAAAAAGGAGAGCAATTTGCTGTATACAGGGAAGATGTGTCACATCTTTGTGCATCAACAGAGTGAATCAGAAGTCCCTCAATGCTTTCCCCTTTGGAAAACACACTACGGTCCCTATTGAACCTGATGGGGTGAAGGATAAGGGCAACTTCTCATTCCCTCCTCTTCCCACTCAGCACTGCATGGATTATAATGACAAAGAATATCCTGCTCTTGATGAAGTTAAGAATATCAGTTGTTGGCGTTGGCAAGGTGGAGGGAAGAGGCTGTTGAAAATAGATAAATAAATAAATAACAACATTAAAAAAATATATTAAATATATAAATAGGTCTTATGACATTGTTGAGGGGAACAATGGCAGGAAGGGAAAAGAAAATAAGATCTGGATCCTCATTTCTGGACTCTTAGAACTGGTTGTAAGTTCATGCCTTTCTACCACCATTCACCAATTTTTCATTCATGTAGTGTACCCATAACTGACAACAGTATGTGCTTAACATTGGTCAATATAAAAACATATGGAAAAAGGGAAAAGATACTCCTGATTACTGCTATATAATTATGTTACGAATGTAGAAGGTCTCACAATATATAGAATAATAAATCCTGACCCACCTCCAGGGCCAGACAATAGTTGTTACAATAAGTTGTTACTTATATTTCTTTTTACAAATTGTGAATCATTTGTCATTTCATTTAGTCCTCAAAGCTCCTCTTCTCTTCTCTTCTCTTCTCTTCTCTTCTCTTCTCTTCTCTTCTCTTCTCTTCTCTTCTCTTCTCTTCTCTTCTCTTCTCTTCTCTTCTCTTCTCTTCTCTTCTCTTCTCTTCTCTTCTCTTCTCTTCTCTTCTCTTCTCTTCTCTTCTCTTCTCTTCTCTTCTCTTCTCTTCTCTCCTCTCCTCTCCTCTCCTCTCCTCTCCTCTCCTCTCCTCTCCTTACCCTTGCCCTTGCCCTTGCCCTTGCCCTTGCCCTTGCCCTTGCCCTTGCACTTTCTTCTGAGTGAAGGTTAAAAAAAAAAAAAAAAATCACAAAATTTCAACCACTAAGCCCTTGTCTGTAGCAGCACAACTTTAGGAATGAAATATCAACTGTCACTTAGTAGTAGGAAAGAGTGGATTATTTATTTATTTACAGCTGTAGTTTCATCTCCAAAACACTAATGTTTTATGAGTACATTAATAATATTACCTTTGTTCCTTCCAAGACAAAGCTGCACCATGTCTTAATGATTCATAATAGCACTCTTCCAGTGAGTTATATAAGCGTATTGGCTTTAAGCATAACAAATAGTCTCATCAAGCCTTTCCTCAAAAATAAGAATGGTCTAGTGTTTTGATCAAGTGATCACGGTCTGAGACATCTGTTTTCACTTCTCTCCTACAGCCTTTGGCAATTTTTTGAGAGACAGATTTTAGGTGGTAGTTAAGGGTAGGATTCATCTAAACCACCTTTGAGCATTTAGAAGTGGCTATCCAATTTAATATGCTAGCCATGCAAAATATCTCTATAGTTAATGGAAAGATAGAAGCATGTCTAGAAACCTGTTCTGGATAATTCATCATAGCAATCTTAGAATGGGAAAAAACATCATCTTAAGAGTACTTTTCTCTTTCTATCTACTGGCTGTACAGTGAAGTTAAGCTACAGATCTCATTCTTGAAGGATAAATTTAGTAAAAGCATATTCCTTGCCAGGTGCCAAAAGATCAGTGTGCACATAAAATAACACTGAAATCAGTGGGAACCGAAGAGCACAAATGATTTTATATATCTGCCTCTATATTTTTCTGTACTTCAGTTTCCCATCTATAAGGCAAAAATAACAGACTGTCCTCCCAGGAGCAGTGAGCACAAAGCAATTAAGGATGGTAAGACTCTTTAGCATAAGTAGATTGAAGGTGCAAGGCATGTCCAAAGCAGGGTGCTCTGAAGCCAAGGCCGCTCCCAAATCCAGGAGAAATAAGCATGAGTGCGAGAGAATTTATGCTCTGGTCATAGTCTACATGGACAATGTAGTCCACACAAAAAGTGGACAAATCTCAGATCAAATCACATCATAGCCCAAAGGCTATGAAGCATTTTGGCAGTGTTAAGCATGACTGAAGTGAGTATTTAGGTTTATTATTACAGCTGACAAACTGCATCTTTTGCCAAATATATAAGATCAGCTATGTAAGTAGGACATAAGATTAAAGCACTTGACTAGTGGCTAACAGATCTGAGCTTTGACACTGTTTAGCTTTGACACTGATTCCATGTGTGCCCTATGTAATTTCCCATCTCTGCAAGATCAGTCTCTGCTCTTGAATCTTGGAGAGCCAAAGCATATACAAAAAATCATGTATGTACAATGAGGCCATGGTAGGATTCTTGCTTTTGTGTATTTAATGTAAAATAAAAAGTTAAATACAACATGGGTTTTGGTGTTGTTTGCATCATGTGTTTAGAGTTCCTATAGCTTAGGCCTAGCCATATACTTAAGAAATATTTAAAAAGATCAACAGACAGAGGGGATCAGTCCATGAATACATTACACAAAACCAGTTATCAGTGAAGAAACACAAATGAAGATCTAAGGAATTACTGGCTGATAGAATATAATTTGGGTAAGAACTGCATTCAGTGCTGAGAGCTCACATATTTCTTGTTAAATAACATTTATAACATTTCCTTTGTTTTGACAGAGGGAAGGTGATTAAATCTCTCTTGAAGCAGGAAAGTTTATATCCCAATTCCCATTTAGGAGCTCAGTTCTGTGCCTCAGTAGCCTGTCCCCTATTGAAATTCTACCACCATGAGTGCATTTTGCCTACTTAGACTGCAAGTCCTTTACAGTGATCTTAGCAAAATGAAGCCCTGATAATTTTGTTCCTTTATCTGTTGTTGTAATACAAATGGCAACAATATTAACCAATAATAATACTTTGTTTCCCCTGGTTAATTCTTTCAATCATGTCCATATGTAAAAAGCAAAGTAAAACTTTTTCAGAAACAATTAAAAAATCATTGAAGGATATTCATCTTATGGCTATTCACCATCTCTTTATCCTTCTAATGTGAGCAACTCCTAAATTAAATGACACTGGGTTTATCAGTTGAAAAGGAATCTGAATGGCTTTGTAATTCAGAAACAGGATAACATTTCTTCTTTAAGCAGTACCACAGCCTAATGCTATCTATACACAACAAGCCCCTTTATTTATAATACAGCAATGCGGCACAAGTTAAAGGATAAAACACCTCCTTGTTAATGAAAATGTAAATTGCTACATGCTGATTCCTTGCTCACATAAAGTCTCAATTTGTTGTTACGCAGGAACAAATTTTGGCTGCTAAGAGGTGATATGCTCATGGAAGGAGCCTTGCTCTGCAGTAGCTTTGCTGAAAACAGCACTCACAGCCCTCCCTAACACCATCAAACCATGGCCAAAAGGTGGTTCCATAAGGACTGATGACAAGAAGGACTTTCCCATGTTTTGAGTTTCAGTTGCCTCAGTGTAGCAGCACCTTAGGCAGTCTTAAAGGCTGTTCCAGAATTTCACTGCACAAATATTGAAAAACAAGCAAAGAAACAAAAAAAACCTTCTAATTTTCATCCTCATATTAGCAAAAGTCATTTGGACATTTGGCTCTGTGCACATTCTCTTTCAGCTTAGATAGCACTGTTCCTTCCCTGATGATTATTGCCATTCACCAACCTTGGTTTCATAACACTTAGGATCAGAGCTGGTTTGGTCCCTGTCTATGGGGTATGGTCTCAATCTCCCCTCATCTCACAGGCATGCTCTGCATCTGCTATAGTTTGAGTTCATCATCTCAATGACATGAACTGGTACTGAAACAATGAAGGACACAGCATATTTCAGGGTCAGTGTCTGCTCTGGAAGGATCCCCCAGCAATTTCTTTACTTCAGAAACCCATAGGAGTTAGAGAGAAATCTGAGTCTCAAAGATTATGATAGTAAATTCAACATGCCTAGAAACAGTCTCAGACATTGAAGCCCATGGGAAAGAAGCCAATTTCTTTACTACTAGACTCTCTCAATCTCTAAAACTAGGCAGTCCATTGGGAGTGGTCATTGGTGCTTCCTACCTCCTAAACCATATCTGTGAGCTGTTTGAGACAGTTGCAACTTGTAGACACTAAAGTCATGCCACAGACAGTGTGAACAACGTAGCGGTATGAACAACCAAGCACCAATGTCCAAGAACATTTCTTGGCACTGTTTAATCTGTTGCTATGGATTTAGGCCACGCCATATGCCACCTCCTCATGTCATCACTTCCACAAAGATAAAATTAATATTTTTGATTTGGAGTCACTTGAACATTGACTTTTCATAATCTATATGTGAAACAAGGACTGGTTTAGTTCCTCCCTTTGCTGGAATGCAACTGAGATTTCTTCTACTCTATTTGCAATAAGCCTGTCATTACAGTTCAGAGCAGAATTTTCCTTGTAGGAAATGCACAAAGACTTTGAGAGGTATGAGCTCATCTACTGCTGAACAGCAGCTTATGACCAGGCTTGGTGAAAAGCAAGCTTTAATTATAAACGTTGAAGTTATAGCTAGTTGAAGGTACAGAGAGGTTCTGAGGAACAGGATGGTCTTCAGCTTCCTAATAAATGGTTTGTTTCAGTTGACTAGGCCTAAGTGATTTGAGATGCTTTATAAGCGAGCTATCCATGTGGCAGATATGAGACAGGGCCTCTAGGAGACCTCAGCCAGTCTGGAGTAGTAGGTAGAAGCCACACCAAATACCCTAAATGCTAGACACCTATGTTTAGGCATCCGTATCTCTTCCAGTGTCCTATAACTCCACGGTGTGAAGCAGATAACAGCAAAATCAAGCCACTGACAGTTAAAATCAATAAAGTTCAAAATGGAAGTAAGCATTCACATTTTGGTTGCCAAGACAAGTAAATGACTATATTAATTTAGCCAGGGACTGTTCAAATTATCCCCTCCCCTCTGCTTCTTTCAAAGTAAAGTGCTTTTTCTAAGGTAGGGTAATTTTCTAAGTATTGAACATCATGGAAAAATCACTGTGGAATTAAAAAAATCAGTGCCAATGTTAAATCAGATTAAATCATTATTTCTGGCCTCATATTACATTTCTGCTTGGTCTGAGGCAATTCCCATTTCTTCTGTGTATTTATAACAACTGATTAATTAAATATCTCTAAAACCATAGCTAGTTAAGCAATCACTCCTGTACTTGAGTAACCATTCCCATACTATGAATATTATGCATGGGCATAGGTTCATTTACACATTCTGTCTTCCTAGTCTCCCTTTTCTATGAAAAGCTCTTCATAAATACAGTTTTTGATCTCTAAAAAAATTATCTTTTCAAGAAAGAACTTAATAGTCATGAACATAGAAAAAGTAACAAAAGCCCAATTCCATGAAGGTTAAAGCTTTTCCTGTCCAACTCTTCCTTTTTTTATATCCCTTTAATTAAGAAGCTGCTCTGATTTATCCATCAAATCAGCTTTTTATCTTACAGTCTATAATGAATTGAGACATTACCTGGTAATTTCTTAATTTCAGCAGCCCATTTAAGCACAAACAAAAAATTCACAGTGGCATAAACTGTGGTTTACTCACATCTCTAACTTAGATAAGTGTATTGAATATTAGCCTGTTTTGGAGTTATTTGCTACTTTTGGTTTTGTTTTTTTTTTATGAGGTTCTGAGTTTATCGTAATATAGGTGAAGGAATATCCGAAATCTGAGCAACATATTTGGATTAGAGACACTTCTCCCCTGGACAATTCTATATATACCTACCCATAAGTGACTTATGGTACAAATCATTACAGACCTCCACAAGGCCATCCAAATGGTCAGGGGTCATCACAGTATCAGTCAAGGCTGTGGTTCAGGCTGGCAGAGTACTGCTATGTCCTGCACCTTTTCAGCATCCTCTTCACGAGACCTTGTGGAAAGAGGCAGGACAGTTAGACAGGTTCTCTTTCAGGAAAAAGTGCTCGACTACCTGTATATATACCTCTGATAGTAGGTATCAGAGGCAACAATTCTCCCTTCAGCCAATTCTTGATGCATTTGGCAACTCTTCAGATGCAGAGAATACAAAACTGAAACTACTCTGGGACCAGGTGTGGACTGTGAAACTTGGGCTGCTACATTCCCAGTGTACCAGCAGCTGCTCATCCCACCACATCATCCATGATGTGAGCTAGCAGGCACCTAGGGTTTGAGATGCCGGCAAAAACAGTGCTTGGTCCTCTTCCCTGGTGGAGGAGTCAACATTTTCAATCCTGTGTAAGTACCCATAGTGCCTGTAAAACTCAAGCTTATCTCTTTGGTCACACCTTTTGATGCAGTTTTAACCAGATACCCTCTTGCTCGAAACTGGATGCTGATTTTGATGGTGTGTGGCCCAATATGTTCTCACAAAAGACAGAAGGCAGGCAAGTCACAGAAGTTTGACTACTAGTCCTACTAAACACTTGTTTTAATGTCTGTTTATGTCAATAACTCTGTAAGTGTGACTGGAAATATTCAGTAAGATATCAAGATTCTAGTAGCTATATAGCAAAAAGCAGAGTAGATAAGACAGGTAAAAAACATAACCTCTCTCTTCTCTTGTCACTGGTAAATGTTATGTGTTTAATATAATGTTTTGCTATTGTCTCCATTATAAAAAAAGTTTTCCTTTCTAACAGAAGTCAGAGAAGAAAGAAAATGCTATAAATCACAAACCATTTATGCCATTCATTGATTAACTGATGACTATAGATATGTTTTCAATGGTATAGATTACTTTGAAGTTTTTCTATTTAACTGACAATGCAGATATAGCTGAATTAACTACATTTATGTCACTTTGGAATGATTTACCTGTGGTAGTGGGGAAGAAGAAAAAAAAAAAATCCTGCTGTATTTCTCATAGAAGGTTGATGTGGGATTTAATTGACCAAAGATAGATATGAACCTTATAGATAACTAGACCAAACTGAGTCTTTGTGCTCTGCTTTAAAATCAATTAAGAGAAACAGGCACAATTAGTGCAGTCAATCTCATGCTAAAGTAGACATCCATAATAAATCAGATGAATTGTGGCCTTAAGATGCTTTTCTTTGACTTTAAAGGAAGCCTCAATTACCTAGCTCTTGTCTCTGCATTGCCTTATAGACAGCTGAAGATGTGAGATAAACCCACTCCAGTGATCTAGCTATGATATCATAAAAAAGGAGTTTGATCAATTATTAAAATCTACCTATAACTATTGGGAGTCAGCAAACTGGTTTATGTTAACATAAATACCATTCATACACATTGACTAATTTGAAAAACGTGATCATATGATCAGACCCCATCCAGATTAAATTTATATTTCTCCATGACACCATAGCATTAAGAGTAGATGTTCATGCACACAGAACAAGTATTCAAGTGGCATATTAAACATTGCTGTTTTGAATTTGTATCAATAGTTATAAAATGGTCTTTGGAGGTAGAACATGCTCTGCTGTGAGGAATAGCAGTCATCACAACAAACCTTCAAGTGTTTACAATGCAATTTAGACATCTACAACTACACTAAGTAGTTATACACTAGTGCTAACTGTGCCGCATTACCTTCATGTCAACAAAGAGTCACTTTAAAGGGTTAAGTAATCTAAACTGTTTTAGAGATCTATCATGTGGAGTAAGAAGCACTCAGCTTTGTGCCATCATTCCTATTCAGTAGAAACTGATGGGCATGTGGAAGTGCTACATGTTTCTGGATCAGAAAGAAGCAAAGTGTGTTTCTTCTACCCTGCATGTTCCAGAAGATGACATCCCATAGCAGCGATGTCCTTAAATTTTTAAGCAGCTTCTTTTTTTGCCTCAATAGAAAGAAAAAAATGATAAAAGAGAAACAAGACAGAAAGCTTTCTCATTAATTTGTCAAAAAAGGAAAGGAATTTAATGAATCACACAGTGTTTTCCAAGCTTTCTTATTTGGGACCTTGTGTATGTACTGATTATTCTGGCTAATCCCTTAAAGATAGCATAAAGGGAATTTATGGACTGGGAATTCCACTTAGACTTTAAGATGCTGGTATTAAATGTGATTCCTGCCTTAATCACTGCCTTAGCTATTTGCCAGATTTTGCTTATATAAAGTTGCTTGCCAGAAAACAAACAGGGAAGAAAACAAAATAAGGAAAAGAAGACTCATATTCCCACTTTATTTCTTCAAATGAGCAAGAAACCCTCACTAGAAGCAGGGCAGAAGAGCCACTTTATACAGCCATTGCTAATACTGTTATGTGTATTTAGTTCAATCAAAACTTATCCTGTGCTAAGGTCACAGGTTTAAATTATCTTGATTAGAGGTGTAACATATTCAAAATGAAATTGTAAAAGCTTGAGGCATGAACACTTACAGCTGTCAGTGTAGATTCTGAACTGAATCTTTTTTCCATGCTGTGTGCATAGTGACACTGCATCCTTTCCAGTTAAAAGAAATGTTTGGTTTGTTTTTTATTTTTTGTCTGGCACTCTTGGCACAAAAAATGGACATGTGCAAGAACCTGCTGATTTGAGGTGGGAAATTTTACAGAAACACTGAATATTAAAGGAATAAATGAAATGGCACTATGGAAAAAATTTCCCCCCTGCAGAAGTTTATGTAAACATCCATAAGCTCCTGTTCCATTATTGTACACCACTGGGAAATTGTATTGATTTCATAAATAAGAATGAACAGTAGTTAAGAGTCCTTCATTTCTCTAAATGATAAAATGTATATAACAGAGAATATGGTATTTGGCATTACTTTCTCCAGAAAGGTAAGGAAAAATTACCCTCTCAGAGTCATATACTAGGATAAAATAGGAGTAAATGCAAGATTTTACCCTTTGACTACACTAGTAAATTACCATATTTGAAAGGCCTTTCACCTGCAAACAGAGATCCTGGTGTTGTAACTGCCAGTCGAATAGGATACTAGCTTTAATAGAATCTATAAAGGATTTGTAATTCTTATTGTGTAAATCCACCAGTATTCTTTTTATATACATTTTTTTGGTTTTATATTCAGTCCAAAAAAGCAAGAACCTTTTAAATAAAAATATGATTTACTTTTTTGGGGGGGAATTTTTAAATCTCGACAATTCTAATGGATTTTACTATAAATAAATAAATTAATTAAACAAAACAACCTCCTCCGAATCTTGCTCCAGATACCTGAAAAAGAACTAAACTATTGAGATTTAAATTATACTAATTGCAGAATTATAACGTTACTCATTATATGGAGCTTCAGGTATTCTCTATGGGAAAGAGTTAATTGAAAGATTTCAGAAGCTTTGTTAGGTATTATCATGCTAAGGAAATTGTTCTGTAATACTGATTTTTGTGGCCTTCTACAATTATACTCATTCAACTTTTATCTGAACACAGAATGCTCTTTCAGAGTTCATTTGAAAACCAAAGGATTACATAAAAAGAATTTTTATATTTTCACATTATACTGATTTTCAACCAAGAATCCCCTGGCAGCTTAAAATATTAATTGAATGAGCCTGTCTGGCATATAGGCAAAGGTTCTGTCTTATAAATGAGTAAACTGATGTAGTCAGACTGAATGGCAGAGACAGAAGCTAAGGTCCTAGCTCTAGACTGTCTTCATCTAGAGCAACATTGACGCATGTTTATAATTTTAAGCATGTAATTAGTTGTTATTGCTGTTAATTCACTTGCTTATGTTCTAACTGCACTAGAAATTCATGCAAATGGTACTTAACTGCTGTCCCAATTTGAAGTAAGAGATCAAGGAATAACGTGGTAGATTCAGACCTCAGCTAACCTACTACGCTGTACACTGCAGTAGCCAAGAGATTTCAATGTCACTGCTTCTCCAACAGTCTAGCCAAGATTGTCGACAAAAATATGACTTAATGAAGTGATTTGAGGAAGATCCGGAAGCTTGTCAATAGTCTAGAAGCTACTTAGAAAACCTTCAAACCTTCACAGTCTGTACAGAGGGAACTGGGATCTTTATCCTATGGGTCTATATGTATAGCTTGATCTTTCTGTTTTCATCTGCTATTTGATTTGCCCTGCTTTCTGACCTCTAAGGCCTCTTGACCTCTCTAAAACGTATGGATTTTTTCCTGAACTTGCACCTTTGACTCAAAAGACTGCAATCTTTCTTGTTCCTCTTTTCACCATCACGGATAGCATGGGTAGTCTCCATTAAGTTTAGTAGAAATTACAGGTATGGGAACTAATATTTGTGTTCAGGAAGATATACTTCTAATGCTTATGTTACTGGGACTTGAACCTAGCCTGATAAAGATGAAAATCCAGATTTTTGTGTACAGCCACCATTGCAAGTATTGGGAATGTGATTTGTGAATTGGGAACATGAGACCCCTCTCAGTAATCATTGGGGAAAACAATCCTCTCCAAAGAGCAAATAATTTATTCTGTCACCCCAGACAGTTAACTCTTGTAAATTCTGTAACTTGTTCAGTGGTTCTTCAGTCTTTAGCTCCCATCTTGCTTGTACTCAGCCTCTTCTTGTGTTTTAGTTTCCAAATTACATTATTATTAACATCAAATTGACCATATTTAGACTAGACTAGACTAGAATATTCCAGTTGGAAGGGACCTACAATGATCATCTATTCCAACTGCAACTGCATATTTAAATTACTTTATCATGAAAGAACCAGAGTGATATTTGTTTCTGTCATCTTTTTAATTTCCTTTTTTTTTTCTCCACAAATTCTGCAAACTCAGAGGTCTTGTCTTTTGTGGCAAAGTATCACCCATGCCTGCACTTTACACTGTTTTGTACCCATTTACTTACAGTATCCCATCCCTGGCAATCAAGGATCAGATTAAATTTGCTTATCTTTGTACTGATGAGGGAGGTAAAGGAAGAAAGGGAGAGATTGCAGCATGTGATAATTAATCAAAATGTCAACTATATGGACAGACAAAACAGTATTACTTATGCTTATATTCAGAGGCCCAAACAAATTGCTATTTCTTTACACCTACGTTAGCAAATAAAAAGGGTCTTTGGCACAGAGGGCAAATGGTGTGGCATAGTTCTTATTCCTAGAGAGGAACTCTTTCTCCAAGCACATGGTCTTGTCCATGCATCTTGGTAGCACACGTGCAGTTTTGTGTTGTGTTGGCTTGTGCTGCCCTGGGAAGCAGGTATGGGAGTTGTGGGAGAAGGCTTGTTGTCACAGGCCAAAGCTGTGCCAGGGGACACACTGGATGATCGTTTATGTAACTACCTCGGTCAGATTTTCTTTTAGAGACACATTTTTTTCCTTTTGCATTCCTGTAGTTGAACACTGTACCAGGAGTGGGGCAAAATGCATTTAATTTACAGGTAAAAGATAATCAATTCACACTTAGAAATTAAGTTGTGCTATGAAGAGGGGAAAAAGAGAAAAAAAGAGAGAAGCTACATAACTAGTTAGCTATTATGTGTTGCGTGTAACATATTATCAGCATCAGGGAAATTGAGAAGAGGAAAATAGAATGGGTGTCCACTTAATGGTGTCTGGGGATACTCCAGATTCAGTAAATTGAGTTATTCCATCCAGAACTACAGAGAGACTCAAAAGCAATGAGACAAATAACAGAAGCTGATAGCAGAGCTTAACCGGCTTGTACATCTTTATCAGATAGACTCAGATTTTAAGGAATTTTTGAGGAAGTTATGCAGGATATGTTTTCCTGACTACATTAAAGATGCAGAGATGCCTTAAAGTTACATTTCTGAAAGTAAGTAGACTTACTGCTTTGTCAATTAAGTCTTCTAGAAGACTGTGACATGTTTAGTTCCCTGTGATTTTTTAAATAATCTGCCTTTAAACTTATGAATCACTGGATAAATTAAATGCCTTTTCCTGTAACAATAGCCATAATCTAAATGCTTTGTCTGGAATCCCATCAATACTGTACATTTGGCCAGCAAATGATTCATGTTGTATTAAATTACATTTCTGTTTTCCTGGGCTGCCTCTTCAAATATTCTTGACACTTCAATTCATTAAGCAGATGGAGATGGAACCTGTGACTGAAATATTTTGTTCAATAATACTTAAGTTCATTCCCTGCAAACCAGTGTAATCCACCACTCTTAGAGGAGGGTTGTTTCACTTCAGCACATTCCCTAATAATGGGTTGAAAGCTCCCTCACAGAAATCCATTTCTGACAATTCATGCATAGTTGATTAAATACCTCTATTTAACCCTGCCTTTCCCTTGATAAATGCAAAGAAGCTGAAACTGGAAAGTTGTTGATTAAGATTATATTGGACAATGAATTATGCATTGTAATAACCTTTGACCCAAGCAAATGCTTCCTTTTTCTTTTAATCAGTTGAAATGAAAAGTGATCAAATAATTACATGTTCTTGTCTTCCAATCAAGCTGTAGGTAGAGAAGAGATGTTGAGAAGAAATCAGGCAGAACTTTAAAGAAAGTAACAATAATAATGAAGCAAATGAGAAGAAATCTCTTGAGATTAATAATTATATTATTTTTTCACTTACTTCAGCACCATATAAACAAGTGAAACCCTCCTGAGATAGCTTCTGTTCTCAGCTTCATGTCAGTGCTGCTAGGACATGAGAAGCTATTCCTGACCTCTGTGTTCATACCTGAGTGAAAAGGACCCATCATTTAAGAATGATTCTGCATCTGATTCTTCACAGGCTGCTTCCTTTGTGTCATTATTTCTCCCAGTGGGGGAAATACTTCATGAAGCCTTCTCTGCACATGCAGAAAAAGGGGTAAAAATGAGGGGAAAAAAACTTTGCAGGGCATTGCATTAAGCATCACAAGAGGAATGTTTATACCTTCTCAGATCCCTCAGGCTTTGGAAGTCATTATCTTTCATGAAAAAGCAGTATCAGCTCTACACTTCTTCAGCTGTTTTGGATCCCAGGAAGTGATTTTGATCTTACTCCTCAGGGAGTAAAACTGCATTGAATTTAGTAAAATCCCAAAAGTGAGATGAGAATTTTGTAAGGTTTTGGTTTTTTGGGTTTTTTGTGCATTCCATAATAATGAGTCAGTCCTTCTCTGACTGGGTAAACCAACATTTCTTGAGCCAAGGATCTTGATCAGTAGGAACATGTGTTTCTAGCAATGTGGTGCCTGCATCATGGTTTGGTAGTCTGGGGTACTGCATGGCTCACCGGCAAGGGTGTCTCTCCTCTTGCAGCTCTGGGGGAGCTCTGCACAGCTCTTTAGCTGCACTGGGAAGTGAGCACTTAACTACTTATACCCTTAGTGCTCTGAGCAGTGTCATCTGAAGTGTTACTAGAGGTGCCTATCCTTCAGCTACCAGAGTTTTGTAGGTATATTAACTAGTGATGTTCAAATTAAATACATAACACTATCAAGTTATATACTGGTCAGTATTACCTGCCTTCTTTGGTTTTGAAAAGTTACACCTCTGTGTGTTCTGATTCAGCTAGCTATGGCTACAAAGTGAAAATATTAAGAGCAGACAATAATAAATAAGCTTATTTGTTTAATAAGTCATTAAAACATAAATAGGTCTTAGTCAAAATTATCCAAGCAGTATAAGAAGAGCCATTTGTTTTTTACTAGTAAGCTTGTTAAAAATTGCTAAGACATCTCCTATGTAATTAGTTGTATGAGCTTGGCTATCTGCGGTTCTGAGTACTTAAAGTGTGAGCCTTTATTGTACTCAGTACATACCTTTATTATACAAGAATACAATGTTATTTAAATGCATTTTCAGATCAGTGAATGATCATTAATATCCTTAGTATTAAAATGCCTTTCCAATGCTAGAAGTTTTCTTCGATTTTAACAAAGATTCAGAAAGGTCCTCAAGGAAGTTTTTCTTTTGAACACTGAAATAATACTAGCTGCATTTAATTTGGTGTGTAATGAACTATTTATTTGACTTTGTATAAATGTGTGCCTTCTTTTTATAAAATCCTCATGCAGATGTGAAGATTTTCATATTATTTTTAGGAGTACCAGCAGGATATGCAACATGTGCTGAGGTGCGATGGAGTACATTGTTTTCACATGAATATCACTTTTGATCACATCATTAAGTACACAATCCTGCCATACAGATGAGCACGGTGTTTGTGACCCAGTGATGTGGATATTAATGAGCATCTTCCCTTGCATCTGACTTTGATTGAACTTTTCATCACCTTTGCTGTTTGGAGAGCTTTGCATCAATTCCAGTTAAGTCCTTGCAGAACTCGTTTAATTTCTTTTACATGACTGACCTTTCTCACACATGACTGGCTGTCACAAGCTGAAGAGACTGGTAGGTCTGGGTTTCTGAATCTTGAGCCATTTAATTTCATCAAGAGGCATTTTGCTGTAGGATAGAAAAGAATGCCTGATTACTTAACTCATTATACGCTTTAAAAATGATCCTGAGAGGTCAGACACAGACTTTCTAAAGCTCTGGGGTTTTTGTCTGTGGTTTGGTTTGGCTGGGTTTTTCTAGGGGATGTTTACATTTCTCCCTTCCCAGCCCACAACTTAATAATAAAAATATCTAGAAATAATTACTAATTGAACCAACATTCAGTTTAAATATCCAGACACCTCTTTATCTTTAGGAGGTACACAGGAATACACTTTCATCAGCTGTTAATAATCCTTATTTACACTAGCTGTATACCTGGTCTTATATTCATTGGTTTTTCTAAATCAGTGTACACTGTTCCCCTTTAAAACCAGACAGTTTTTCTGGTGATGCACAACTGAAGTTAGTTTGATATTTGTATTATTCTTTTAATTGCAGTAAACTGACCATATATTATATTCTTTCTGAAAGAGTACCATTTTTACTGATCTAGTCTAAAATAAAATAAATTGTTTTAGGAATAGTGATGTGTTTGATATGTTCAAACTCTGTTTTTTTTGTTCGTTTTCAATTTAGGTTAGGATTCATCTGACATAAGGTAACATTTCTAAAACTTAAACATCTAGTCTTTAGACTCCCTCTAATGCTCATGCAGAGAAATAGACTCCTCTAGAGGGTAATTTGTCCCAATTATCTTGGATATCATAGGTTTTGATTAGTGGCTTCTGGTAATAACTGTTTTTCATCAAAGAAGCCTGGATAAGCATCTTAAACTTGATGTTTAAAATTTCCATGGTTAAGGCTAGGTGAGGCAGACTCCATGCCATGGGTTGTGAGATACAGATTCTCTTTCAATCCAGTGCTGTACCAGATTTTTCAATATCTGTGACACATAAACCATGTAGAGCCTCTCCAGAAGCCTCTCCTCAGTGTCCTTCATGCTATTGATCAGCCTGGTAACTTTGTAAGCTTCAAAGATATTACCCTACTGTACATAAGTCCAGCTCTACACTAATTTCCTGCATGACTTATTATAGAAACCCAAAGTTGAGGACTATTTGTAGCTGGTGTCAAAGAAAAATCTGCCACAATGCCTGCTTAAAGAGTTAAGCAGCAAACACACTGAATATCAGATTATTTGTTTTGGGTTTTTGTTTGTTTTGTTCTGTTTGCATTAAGTATAAATGGAAGAAAAATACAGACAAAGAGCCCTGGGAATGACATTTATGTGCAGCCTCAATGTGATATTAGAGATAATAATTCTTTTTTTTTCACAGCTACAAGGCAACAGGAATTAAAAATGGTGAGATTCAGCCAGATGACTTTAGTCAACTAATGATCAAAATAGTTCAACTGGAAGAGCAGTTCTTGGACAATAGCCAGATAAGTAAATTCCCCATCTATGCCTTAATCTCTGACCACAAATCTATCGGGACACGTGTAGCACATTAACAAGATCAAACACATTCAAACATTGTCTCAGTTTCTGTCTCCAGCTAATGGATGTTCTCTCACTTTCCATGCCACAGCTAATATTAAAACCCTCTTTATAAAGCCATCATTGAAGAAAATACTGTAGTGTATATTTATGTTTTAAGAAAATAATAAACAATTCCATGTGGCCTGAAGAAGGCAGTAAAGCTTACATTTTATCCTTCAGATATAGGTCAAAGAGATATAACTTGATATTTTCTTGGAACTATTTTATCAACCTTTTTACTGAAAAAAAGGAGATTTACTCAGTATTTACTTAAAAATAATTAGCAAATCACAGTGTATTTGTATTTATATTTCTTTATTTTTCCAGTCTAAGGACTAAGCTGATGCCAAATTGACCTGTGCAGAGCTGGGCTGTTAAAACTGAGCATCAATTCAATTATTACAAAGAGAAACAGAAAATTATTGGTTCACATATTATTCCAAATCTTGATATGGAGCTGCTGGATTCCTTCTAGTATTTGATATAGTGAAATTATCCTGTGATACAGAATGACAAAAATTGTACAATAAGACAGAACACAGATGAGCTTTAGAGAGAATCACATTATTTTTGTAAAAATGGAAACTTCAAAAGTTCAGTTTGCACATGACAGGTAACAGCTATTTTTAATGTCACAGCTGGCATCAAGCAACTGCTGAGGAACATATTATTTTCTTCATAAGGGTCTTCCTTTGAAAGTCATGAAGCTCTGTACTGTTATGCTAGACTCCTGTTTCTAATACCTAACTTATTTTTATTCAGGTATTGATGTGTGGTGTTGTGACTCTGACACAGAAAACTTTCCATGTGAACCACAAACAGTGCAAATGCTTGGAGAACTGTCAGTGTGCAGATGCAAAGCTGAGGTCAGGTGCTTCTCTGTCACTGATGCACTGTGAGTTTGAACCCTCACCAGTTTTTTATCTGCCTGCAAGTGGTTTGGTATTTCCTTTTTTATCATACTGACCTTATGAGTAAACACAACAGGAAAAAGTGCCTTGAAGCTGAGGTCTTACAGAAGTCTGATATATTTTGAAGAGTTAAAACGTCTGGAAAGAACTCACTGCCTCTCCTCCAACAGAAAATGAGTGGACAGCTGGCCAGCCACTGAAAAAATTACTGCCAAGGACCATCATGAAAAATTTTCTATCATCCCACCTATTAGTATTTTTTGGGTTTGGGGGTTTTTTTGTTGTTGTTTTTGCTGTTGTTTTTCCTAAATCTGGCTGGTTTTATTGTCTTTTGGCATGATCTGGTCACTTTAGAAAGTATTGTGAACATTAATTTTTCAAGGTGGCACCCTCCCATAGAAAATCCATAGGAGACTTAATAGCATGATGTGCTTAGTCCATGTGCTAGTCCATGTTATTACTGCCATGGGTCAAACATGGGAACAGGTTGCTCAGAGAGGCTCTAGAATATCTGTTCTTGGAGATGTTTAAAACACTATCGGACAAGGACCTGAGCAGCTAGATCTAATGTGGAATTTATCCATTCTGAGTGGAGGGTTGAACCAGATGAAATCCTGAGGGCCCCTTCCAACCTAAATTATTCTGTGATTGTATTATATTTCCAGGACAGTGAATTACCCACAAAAGTTAAGATGAGCCTGGGAATATTCAATTCATCAGGACCAGTCTCCAAGGAAGACAATAGGATCCTTCCAAACCTTATATTCTAGGTTCTAAATAGGTACTCATGCAATAGTTTAGCTTGAGCATTAATAATGGAAAGGACTCTCCAATTTTCCCACCTTCTCCAATTTTAAACTATTTTATGACCAGGAAACTATACAGCAACTTAGAAGAGCTTTGCATTGCAAGTCTCCTGATGTTCAGGACTGTTTTGTTTTTCAGGACTTGCTGATGTTCAGGATTTGCTTGTTTTCTCTGGGCCACTGATTTACTACTCTAGTGTAAAAGAGTGTTATATTTACCTCTGTTGGAAAGTACCACCTGTCAAGGGAAGACATGGAGCTCTCAATTCCCAGTGAACAGACATGTAGCCCTCCTGAATTAATTGTTTGGTCAGATGCTTTCCTGTCTGCCAAATCTCTCCTGTTCCCTGTCACAAAGTAACACTCTTAATGATATGAAATTATTCACTTCCTTAGATTCACTGTTCAAAATTAGCTATTATATGTTATAGTGATAAATAAGTATTTAGCATTATTGAATGTATAATTCTTGACTGTATGTGCCTAGTTTAGGTACTCCGTATTATATTCCTGAGGCCAAGAATTTTTTTTTAAGAATAGCAACCCCTAAAATAAAGCAGCTCAAGGAATTTGGCTCTAGCTCACCAATATCTAAGGTGAGTTATTAGCAGATCCAGAAGGAAACACAAATATTTAGACTCTCAGTCTATTTTTCTAGCCAAAAATCCCCTCAGGCAAGAGCAGATTAATTTTTAAATGTTCCTTTCTCCCATAACATAGTTGGCTCCGGTTTAACTGACACTATGTTGGAAGTTGGCAATGCTAAAATGAGAAAGTTCATCTGCTGTCTTCTAGGATAACACACAGTTATGTGGGTATGTATTATCAAATGTCCGCATTGTATGTCTGCAAACAAACCTCAATCTTTTATTCCTGAACTGGGTACATGGGGTTTATAAAGATAAGGAAACAAAGGTATACAGTCTTCTACCAATGTTCTATGACTGTTATGTTTCCCAGTATGGAAATAGCTTCAAGAACAAGGTATGCTATGACTTTCCCTCCCAAGGTCTTTCCTTTAGTTTAATTCCTAGTGACACTGGCTCAGTGTTGTAGGGGCAGTGCAGATGGTAATTTCACACCTGTCCCATATTTTGCACCTTGTCAGAACCTGCGATGGCATGGATTCTCTGGGAGTGACAGTATTATTAAACATCTTCTGGCAGAAGCTTCAGAAATCAACACTCAGCTCAGATATGCCATGAAGAGCTGTAATATTTTTTTGAGAACAGAAGAAAAACAACAGCTCTCTGCTGTGATACAGAACTAAAGAAGGACAAAGGAGCCCAAGAGAATTCCTGTTTTGGAAATACTGTGTGGTAATATAGTATAGTAAAAAAAAAAAAAAAAACAAACCCAACAAAACAACAAAGCTTTGAGAGACTGAAAAAATCTCAATGATCAAGATTTTTAGGATAATAAAACCCTTGGTATTTGTTAACTTTGATTAAGGCTCAGCATATTGAAAACTCATCTGATTTATTTCAAGAGAATTGTCCCTATCCCTTCAACATCACAGACGACCTTAATTTAAGTAGTTTGGAAGCTGAAATCACCATGTTGACATCACAAGAATTATTTTAGCTTTATAAAATTATCCAGAAAATCAGAATCAGATTAAGTATGTCATCAACACACATAATCAGTGCTGCACTGATTATGAAGGTAGCAAACACCTTTCCTACCCAACAGATTCATTCACCAAAAAAGAGCCTGGGAGAAATTTGCTGTTAAATCAGAGGAACATAATTTCATATGTGAGATTTTAAGTAATAGCACTGAAGAAAATGGAATAAATGAAATAAATGAAAAGGCTTGCTCCTTTATGGTTTATGGTTTCACACTTTCTCCTCTACTTCCAGCTAATGAGAGTGGAAACCATACAGCAATTCTGAAAATTGCCTAGCAATAGCAACTAGTTTTGCTGGTCTCAGGAGTCAAGGAGATTGCTATCATGTTTTATACACTTCATTACTTTAGAGATTTTATTTTGGGCTGTACAAGGTCTTGGTAAATGTTTAGTGACCAAAAGACCTGCCTTACCAGGTTTGTGCATCAACTTACCTTCATGATTATTTCATATATTCTAATAGCCGCAGAATCTCAAGATTCTAGACTTCAGAGCAACATTACATTCTCTTAGGCATGGTGGGTTAAGTTTTCAGTCTGATCAGATGTGAAGCCCCAAAATGCACATCTTCCTTCTGACTCGTTAGGGAAAGGAATAATTGTTTTAGGGCTTGGCAGGAGTTCGTGCTTCAAAAACATCAGCTGGTGTCAACTAAACTTCTACACAATAAAACGTGCTATAAGATTCCCCAGATTTCTACTTGCACTGAGGTCT
Source organism: Ciconia boyciana (assembly GCF_034638445.1). Taxonomy (NCBI): domain Eukaryota; kingdom Metazoa; phylum Chordata; class Aves; order Ciconiiformes; family Ciconiidae; genus Ciconia; species Ciconia boyciana. The sequence continues at coordinate 7,040,249 of NC_132935.1, forward strand.
CTAGGAAAGAATACAGTCCTCTGCATGTTAAGTCAATGGATGTAATTTATCTCACAATAAAGGGGTCTCCTGTATCTATCCTCTACCTCCCTCCTCCTTTGCCACTCTCCTCTGCACCAAGAGCACCGGTTTTGTCATCCTGCTTCTTTCAACCACACTGGAGAGCTGATACTCCATCTCTTTTCTGCTCTGAACCCTGCAAACCTGCAGCGCTGCCGTGGGGAACATGTCTGTCCTGTGGAGGGGAGCAGCACTGTGGTATGAGCTGGGCTCAGAGCAGCACACTGGCATGAAGGTGATGAAGGTGGGAAGTAATGAGATCCTGAGGGATAAAACATGAAGAGCAAGAGTTCAGTCTTTCTTACAGGACTGCCTCTCCCTCCTTTCACCCTGTCAGCCCTCTTGTTTCTCTGGATCACTGGCTTCAGTTCTTGGGTTGATCTTTCTCTGAATAAATCCATCGTCCCACTAATTTTTCTTCTGCATAAAACAAATAAAAGTAGAGACTTTGGAGAAGTCCTTATATTCAGTCCTGAGAGAGAGTCTTAGTGCTCAGATACTATGACATTGATTATTGTAGCAATGCAAATAACATTTTCACGACTAAGAAAATTGCTGTGTATTAAATAGATGGGAAACTGGCTGAACTCTCCATTCTGTGAACTTCTCACAAACATTTCCTTAAAATTGAATGAGTTTAGAAACCTGAGTAATCAGAAGATCTGGCCCTAAAAGATCTTGGAGAATTGGGCAAAAGTAGTTCCAGGCTTGATATACTCATTTTAATAAAACAGTAAGTTAAATACATTAATATTCTACTGAAAACCCAATTATTTTTTCAACAGCATAGACCAGTTATTAAAACTGTTTTTTAATTAAAATCAACTCAAGTGCATTTCTGCACAAATGGACAGCACAGGGCTTTTTATGTAATCACTCTGAACACTCAGAACAGCTAAAAGTTTATCTAAGGTAAATTGAATTTATTTTTTCTCTTGAGATAAAAATTGTGGTTATAGCCAGAAAAAAATATATTAAAAAGTTAATTTGTTTAATTTTATTTCTCTGTCTATATAAACTCTAATTTTCTTCCTCTTTTCCCAGCCTCATCAATGTGACTGCTGTGCTGCAAACACTGAAAGTCAGGGTGTAATCTGTCCAAGGACAATTCCCCTGGCTCTGCAGCATGTCAAGAGGAGTTTCAGGGCTGGGGCGGACTTTCACATCCACTTTCAATTGCAATATGATCTAAAGGGGTCGACCCAATGGCAGGAAATCAAAGCAGTGTTTTGTTGATTTGGTACAGTTATTTGCAGATGGCAAATTGGACCATTTTTTGCTATTAGCTTTAACAAGTAGGTTTTACCATACAAGATAATCTGCCCCTTTACTGGTAGTATAGCTGAAAAACTACCTTCCATTCACTTACAGAGTTGTCCAATCTTCAATGTACTTCTACTCTTAACTATGGGTATTTTTATCGGGGGGGGGGGGTGGTGGAAATCAGATTACCTCTTTCTGGTATGTTAAAGATGTTCCCATCCACTTCTTCCTGGATGCTCCTTCTTTCAATCTCATTAGAAGTTTTGAACCCCATGTTGACATTTGCCATGCAAACCAGATGATGCAACATTTGCACAGCTTAGGGAATAAGGAACCTCTCAAGCTGCATCAGTGTTTGACAGAACAGACATTTGCGTCTGTTCTTGCTTCAGTATCCCAGCCTCACTGTCTGCCACAGGCTCTCCTGGCCTCAGCTGAATCACTCATTTGTATAGCTGAGTTCAAGCTAAAGTGTTTGGAGTTGTCCAGTGAAAGGTATTCATTATCACTCATTTAACCTTTTTTTGCTTATTTTTTTATTTTATTTTTCCAACCGATCCCCCGCTGTGCTTACCTGTCAAGAGTAACAATGATACTCCTAGAATAAAACCTGAAGGAATAAACTTGGCAATGTTCAAGCACATTCATTTCCCAAATAACTGTAATGTGTGGCAGTGAGAGGTGCTGGGCTGTCAATATGAATGCGTGGTTTACCATTTGGGGTTTTTTCATTCGATTGCAGTGCTGATGAAAAGAGAAATGAAACTGCATGGTGTGTTGTGCTGGACTAGAAAATTTGGACTACTTTTCCTCAGTTTCCCACAGCCATTCTATTACCATTTTGGAGTAGGTATGCTGATGCAACTGACCTTGCCTTGTAAGTATATTTATGCCCATTTTTGCAGATGTTCCTTGTACCCCTACGCCAAGTGACTCATGCTACGAGATTTGCCAAATGACCACTAGCTTCAGCAGGGCTCAGATTCCATCCCTGAAGAATGCAAATTAGAAGATCAACGTGCAGTGACACAGACGGCACAGCAAATTAAGAAAGCAATATACACTTTTTTATATGGGGAAAAAAAAAGCCTTTAATTTAAAACAAAGAAAATAAAGACAACCCAGAATGAACTTATAATTGAAGTTTAATTGTTACCTTCCATAAAAATAAAAATGCATAAGAAGAAGATTTAGGAGCAAGCAATCACAGTTAAAAGCATAACATGAGCATCTGGTTCTTCCATATTATGGATGATATGTTAATATATAATCTAAACATCATCTCTAATGTTTTATAAACAAAGATAAATTAACAGGATCAATTTTCCCTAGCAAATATTCTCCACCTAACAGGATAATCTTTGAACACTAATAAAATAAACCACAAATCATATTTACTCTTGGGCTTACTCTCTTGCTGCAATTTAGCCTAGCTTGAGACAATATGGCAAACTCTATTAGCAAAAGCATAATTTACTTTTTTTCTCCAAAGAATTAGTTTTCTTTTAAGGTGGTTTTGCATAGATACAGTTCCTCTCAGAGTAAATGAATTAATGATAATTAATATTTACTCTTTAAATTAACTAATTTAATTAAATAATTAACTTAATCTGAATTTTCCATAACGTATGCATCAATGCATTCATGCATGTCACTGTGGAGCATTCATGCATTAAAGGTTACAACTGTTCTTTGTATCTAACAAGAAGACATTTATTCATAAAAGTGCATAGGTATATTATCAAGTCTGTACATGATTAGAACTACGAGGATTATATGTACATAGTAATTCAAAGCCAAGATGATCTCCTGAATTAAGATTCCTGTCCAGAATAATCACAAGTAATGTAATGTACTTCACGGGTGGAGAGGCCATTCTTCTAAATATATTTGGTTTTGACTCAAAATCCATTCATAGAACACTTAGTATGAATGTTCTAGGGGGGGTAAGAAAGAGAAATTCCATTCCACAGAAAAATGTTACTTTCTCAGTGAATCAGTAGATAAAGGTCATCCAGCAAACCAGCTGAAAAAAAAGAAAACCCTCACAGTGAAGAACTGTGCATATGTTTACATGATCACAAGTGACTGAAGACATGTTCAGAGGTTTTTTTCTCTCAGAAGGAGATTCCCACTCCTCAGCTGATAAGTTGTTCCAACTGACCCTTTCCACTGACACATGTACAGTCTGTCAGTTACCTGAAAGAAAATTAAGATTCTCTTGAAAAGCAATAGTTTCTTTGAGTACATCTAACTACACCTTTTGTCTAGGCAAACTGCCAGAAAGCTGGGAAGGTCAGAAAAGAGGTGAGCAGAGACATGGCTAAACTGTACCGGCCAAACTTCCACAGTAAAAAAAAAAAAACCACAACAACAAAAAAAAGGAGAAATAAAAAAAGCAATGAAATAAGCCAGTCCTTCGGTTTCAAACGGGAAAACAATGTATATGGATTTTTTCCACCCAGGTGCCAAGTTTAAATTCTTAGTGGTACCATATAGCAAAGAAACCACCAACAGACATAAATGTTACATGTCTTACCAAGAACCAGAGGGAACCATCATTTCCCACTGATGGTGTTTCATGATTGATTGTGTGTCTTAGAAAAGAAAACAAACAAACAAACAAATGAACAAACAAAACCCAAAACCAATAACAAAATCCCCTACAGTTGAGATGATTAAAGGATTGGAACATCTTTCATATGAGGAAAGGCTGAGAGAGCAGGGACTGTTCAGCTTGGAGAAAAGAAGGCTCAGGAGGATTTTATCCCTCTATATAAATACCTGATTGGACGAAATGAAGATGAGGGAGACAGACTTTTCCTGGAGGGACCAAGTGATACGACAAGAAGGAATTAATTAAAAAAAAAAAACAAAAACAACACATCAAATTCCATCTGAACACAAGAAAACACTTATTTTTACTGTGAGGGTGACCGCACTCTCACAGGTTGCCCAGAGACACTGTACAGTCTTCATCATTGGAGATATTTAAAACCCAGCTGGACGCTGTCCTGCACAATCTGCTTTAGCTGACCCTGCTTGATTGTTGATCTCAAGAGGATTGTTGATCTCAAGAGATTGTTGATCTTAGCTGATCCTGTTGGTATTGTTGATCTCAAGAGGACCCTTCCAACCTCAACGATTCTTTGATTCTGTGATTCTGTGAATTAGCTGTAACTTACAATGTGGCAAGTTTTGTGCAGCTTTAAGTTTTAAACTTTTCAGCTGATTTCACAGAAATATTTTCCATGAAACATCTTACCTTTGCCTTCCTGATAACAACCCAGAAAAGACAGTGAATTTAGATAGATGGACTTTGATTAGCATTCTCAAAATGTCACGTCAAGGGGATGTTGTTCTAGAAACCCTGAAGGATAGACAAAGGGGACATCTCAAGTGGCTACTGTTTTGGGGTACTGCATTCCAGCTTCTCCTTTACGGAGGAATAAGGTCAAGAAGTCAATATTATAAAACCTTTCTCCTTGCCTTTAAATGCAGATATAGACAAGCAGGATTCTCTCAATGTCTTAATCTCTGTTGCCAAGATTAATCTGTATAACCTAGACACAGTACAGATATCTGAATTAGGTCAGCCACTCCAACTTGCATTTCCAGTAAATGGAAGAAATAATTGCCCAGAAGATGGCTGAGATCACAGTCCCTTTCAGAGGGGGAATTTATTCAACCTTCCTCCATTGCTGACTTAAAGTTAAGATTAGTGTGCTGCAACAAAATGCCTGATACATAGGATTAATCTTGTTTGTATATACCAAACGCCATATGCCAAGTGCTACATGATGGCATCCTGCAATCCGCAGTACTTGATAAGTGAAAAACAATGTGGGAAAAATGTCTTCAAAAAGTTGTTGCAATGAGCTCCAGTCCTCCGTGTATTACTAGAAACACACCAGAAAAACTTATCCTTAGTTTTCTTTCTCCCTGTTCATCTAAATTTGCTTCATACTCTTTCTACTTAGGAAATCAAGCAGATAATTCTCCATAAGCCAGGCCCTCATTAAAAGATCTTGTGCTACCAAGTACCCACAATGGGATTCATCACAATTAACTTTAGATCTGTAGTACGTAAACACCAGCATTTGAGCTAGGCATCTCAGCATGGTCAGGAGACCAGCTCCCACTCTAAGCTACTCAAAACTTCATTTTTTTCTAAGCAATTTCATTATTGTTTGTTTTTTTTTCCCCGAATATGCTTTAGTCAGTCAGGTGTGTGTGGTTTGGTTTCTTTGGTTTTGTTTTTCTTTTAATTTTAGCTAAGGTAAGGGAAGATGAAAAAGGAAATCTTCTTTTTTCAGTTAATTTTTGGGGGTTGAGTTCTCAAAAAAAATGCTTACAAGAGAGAAAATGGAATCAAAGACATTATCTGAAATAAATATCTTTTAAAATATATAAAAAACCCCAAATGGAAACTGCCCAAACCCTCCACAGTAAACACCATTCCTCACCAGCTCTACCTGTCTATGAATAACTCTCTTATCCTATAGTCTCCCAAAGCATACCCTTTTTTTTGCCTGTAAGACAAGATCCTGGCTGTATGTAAGCATTACTAGATTGAATTTTAAGAGAATAGTGGGAGAGGAGGTTCTAAATCCATGCTGGGCATTTGCTACAAGTCCAACCCTGAATACACAAATGAAAAAAAATGGGGAGAATGATGCTAGATGCTAGTGTGTACATGACATGCCAGACAAAGTTATCTGTTCAATGTTTTATTTCTCCTCCCCATCTGAATTGTTACACAATATATCAAGTTAAGAGCTCAAGGTAGTTTCTGTAGCCACTGCCTGACTGATGCTCCCTCTGATTAATACTAAATACAGAGGTAGATCCCTGTCCTCAGAGGAAGGAAGAAAAACTATTTTGGCACTTTTGTTTGAATTTATCATCATCTGGGGGTAGCACATCGTGTATCAATACTTGTGTGAGGCACTAGGAGTCATACATGGATGAAGAGGATCTGGCAGGCAAGATATCTGATAAATCTGCCCTGAGTAAGATCAGTGCATCCAAGAGGAAGAGAGCAGTGGTTACTCATGCTGTGACTGAAGTACAAAAATGTATGCTCCTGACTCTCTGTCTTTGCGACCTTGTAACCCAAGATGATTGACAATCCACTAGCAGGTCCATTTTCTTCTCTTAGGAAAACAGCAACAGCTGTCTCTGAAGCAACCTACAGGAACCAGGTAGTAATATGTCTTCAGTCATCCTTTCACCAAGCAAATTACAGTATCCTGGACAGGATAAGAAAGAGGCCATCTGTTATTCCTCTTGATGAAATGTTTAGTGTGGGAACATTTTTTACCTTGCAAGGTGGCCTCAGAGGCATAAAGCAGCTCTACCACACATCTGTCTGTCACTGAGGCATTACTTCAGCTACTAACACCTCCTCTCCTGCTCACATTAGATTGATTTATACTTCAGTTTTGTCTTCTATTTTTTTTTTCTTCTTTCCCCCAACCCTTTTTTCTAATTACAAGGAGTTTTGAGTTTTGGGGTTTTTTGTTTGTTTTGGTTTTTTTTTTACATCTGTCACTGTGGAGCAGCTAAATTGTCTTGACAGCTCTTTCAGCTGATATTCTATAATAAAGATTCTTCTTCATACATCCGTTTGTTATTGGAGGTTTCCTGTGTTTAACACACATTTCAGTGGAAAGCGGACTGGATTTCCAACATATTCCTGTGAATTTTCTGTTTCTAACAACACTTCCCCCCCCTCGCCCTGCTTTATTCTTCCATAATTTGAAGTGCAAGAGATCTACCATTGGTCCTTTTGGAATAGGTGAAAACTGGTCCCGAAGTGAATGTCCTGCAAAATTGTGCAGAGATGATTTTGATAGGGTTTTGCAAAAGTGTATGAAAGAAAACCACCCTTCAAACCTCTAGAGAATAATAGAAAATTGCCTAATGTCTACAGGTTTTTTTGAATAGTCTAGTAGAAATCTGTGCCATATACAGCAGTATCTGATTAATTCTTATTTTGTAAAAAATATTATCCATTAGTAACAATCAGATTCTTCTATGAGATAATAATATACTTTGTTAGCATAGTCCTAACAGTACATAGCATAACTCAACAAAACACAAAAGTACTAAGTACTTAGCCAAATAAAGGTATAAGTCAAGAGCTGAGATATCTGCCCGAAAGCAATATATAGAATTTTTGTTTGGATAGATGTACATGGATTATCCTACAGCATCACACTAAATGATGCCAGACAGGTAGTTTAAAAAGAGACCTCTATAAATTATTACTTCCATGTGCACTGCTAGAGGGCCAGGGATATGTCTTCGATACCACATCAGACCTATCACTTGCAAACTGAGCAGTACCTGCTTGAGTAATCCCCAACAGCTCATGAACATTGGAACCACTGAACAGCATGAGCAGATAATTTTCCTCCCTGCTTGCTATAAAAGGGTAGGTTCAGTTAATTTCTCTGAAATTCTGCAGGATAGAGTTTATAACTAGTTGGGCTGCTTCAGGCCTGGATATCTGCAAAGCTCACTCATGTAGGTCACCTGACCTTCTAATTTGATGCTTTCAAATACAGCATCCTCCAGAAATCCCCTCTTATGTGCTAAAGTATGTAACTGTTCCTTCAAAACTCTTGGTTTTGCTCTTGAAAAATTAAGTATCTGAAGCTTTTCCAAGACACAAACCAGGCAACAGCAAGCAATTCCAAGAGTAGGATGAGCTTGAAAAGAATAAATGAATGATAGCAACTGTATTGCAAACTCCTGACCTTCACATATGTCTCTTAACGGCTATAGTTCTTCAAATGCTTTAAATTTCAGCCAGTGTGCTTGGCCACTGAAAAATACTGTGGTTTACAGCTGACAAAACAGGTAACGGATTTGGTCCAACAGGCAATATGAGAGATTCATTAAGTTATTTATTTTCCCTTCATCCTCCTTTTTCTCTCAACAAATGACCTATTTTATTAAATATTACAACATATTACAGACACAGTATTTTTATTCTGATGTATGATATATGCATTCCACCAGCATTATGTGTTTTAATAGTTTGTGTACTTTAGACACTCTAGTTTGTAATATAACTGCCTCTATCATATGTTTCTGTGTTTAGAGGAGTGAAACACCCCTGAATAATAAATATGCAGATTAGCTGTATCTGCCTTGTTGCTTTTCCTTCAGTTCAGTTTCTCTATTTTTAATCATTCATTAAAATTTAAATGATAAATCAACAATATTCTCATGTTGAAGCCCTGTTTAGTATGCATGAAAATCAATGGTAAAGTGTTTATTGAATTAAATGGAACAGTATCTGGTCCTTTATATGTATTGATCTAATAAGATAAGGTCTTAACTATTTGCTATTTAGAGACTTCAGCATATCCTTACAATATCCCTAGAACTGATAAAATTAGACAGCATGATATGAAATGGCAAGAAGCTCATTGACTTTCAAGAATAAAAGAATGTGAGATAAGAATCTCTTGTGTACTGTGTGCTTTTGTCCAAGGGCTGATTCCATGTTAACAAGTAGTGTGGTGCAGCAGAGGGAGATCTGGAAAGTGAAACAGTTTGTGAAGATAGTTTGAGGTCCACAAAACCTGTTTTTCAAGGTTTTTAGTTAAATCTGTCTTGATATTAATTCATGGACTGAATACATGTCTGTGGCTTGAGAACTGTCCTGAAGCAGATCTTCCAGTTCAGTTTAATCTAAAAGGAATGTAGTGTGCATGCACAAAGACCACCCTCTCATATGAACCAAAACATATCACTGGTGTGAACCAAAGCATACTGAAGGGTATCTTGAGAGGTTCTCTTCAAAAGAGCATTCTTGATCTGAAATCAAATGCTATTGAAATGGAAATGTCAGTAACTGAGCAAGAAGGATGTCCTCTTGAGTTGTTAGAGCTAATGACATCATAACCTGAGGCAGAAAAACAAAATAACGTGTTAGGAACAAGAAAGCTGGTTAATATTCAAGGATCACCTCCTCCAAGCTCAGGAGCGATGCATCCCAACAAAGAGGGAGTCAGGCAAAAATGCCAGGAGGCCTGCATGGATGAACAAGGAACTCCTGGACAAACTCAAAGTCAAAAAGCTGTGTGGTGCAGTTGGCACGCTGGAGGGAAGGGATGCCATCCAGAGGGACCTTGACAGACTTGAGAGGTGGGCCTGTGCGAACCTCATGAGGTTGAACAAGGCCAAGTGCAAGGTCCTGCACATGGGTAGGGGCAATCCCAAGCACAAATACAGGCTGGGCAGAGAATGGATTGAGAGCAGCCCTGAGGAGAAGGACCTGGGGGCGTTGGTTGATGAGAAGTTCAACATGACCTGGCAATGTGCGCTTGAAGCTCACAAAGCCAACCATATCCTGGGCTGCATCAAAAGAAGCATGACCAGCAGGTCAAGGGAGGTGATTCTCCCCCTCTACTCCGCTCTGGTGAGACCCCACCTGGAGTACTGCATTCAGCTCTGGGGCCCCCAACATAAGAAGGACATGGAGCAAGTCCAGAGGAGGGCCACGAAGATGATCCGAGGGCTGGAACACCTCTCCAGTGAAGACAGGCTGAGAGAGTTGGGGTTGTTCAGCCTGGAGAAGAGAAGGCTGCAGGGAGACCTTATAGCAGCCTTCCAGTACCTGAAGGGGGCCTATAAGAAAGCTGGAGAGGGACTTTTTACAAGGGCATGTAGTGATAGCACAAGGGGTAATGGCTTTAAACTGAGAGAGGGTAGATTGAGATTCGATATAAGGAAGACATTCTTCACTATGAGGGTGGTGAGGCACTGGAACAGGTTGCCCAGGGAAGTTGTAGATGCCCCCTCCCTGGAAGTGTTCAAGGGCAGGTTGGATGGGGCTTTGAGCAACCTAGTCTTGTGGAAGGTGTCCCTGTCCATGGCAGGGGACTTGGAACTAGATGATCTTTAAGGTCCCTTCCAACCCAAACCATTCTAGGATTCTATGATTCTACGAACACAGAAGATGGAAATGTGCTTTTATGTTATATGGGTGCGAAAGACCTTATTCATCTCATAAAGCAATAAGATTAAAAAATATTTCAAGCATTTAAAATGTGTTTATGTTTAAGACAAGCTAAGGATAGTTCTGCAGTAATTTCTTAAGGAGCTTTTAGTGGAAACGCTGATGTAACCTCAGATATAAAGGTATGAATGGCATACCTCTATTACTTGACTTTAATTACTGAACTTCTCAACAGAGTTGGCATAAATATGTATAAATAAAGGTACTGAAGGAGAATGTGCTGGAATTAGAGGTGAAGGAATGTTATCTAGAAATGATGAATTTGGTATCTAAAATTGTTATAATTATTGCTATTATTTTATCTTCCTTTACTTGAGATAAAATAATGAAATTGTAAAGAACCAGCCATTTCCTACAGTGTTCCTCCTCTTTATAAGAAAGGACAGGCTTTCAAATCATGCTGTGGATTTTCTTTCAAAAACTAAAAGTCATAGAGTTGGAAAAATTTCAGATATATGCTTTTGACTTCTTCTATCCCTTTCCTCCTTTTAAAGAGAAACAGTAAAATTTCATTGGTTAGGGGAGGCATGAGACTATTTTGACATAGAATCAAGTAACAGCCCAGGTTGGAAGGGACTTTGAAAGATCATCTGTTCCAACATTTTGTGGGAAAGGGAGCATAGATGAGATTATCGAAGCACCCTGTCCAATTGCATCTTGAAAACCTCCAGTGATGTGGACTCTACCACATCCTTGAGGAGGTTGTTCCAGTGATTGTTCTCACTGTAAAAAATTTATTTCTTATATCAATATGAAACCTCTCCTGGTGCAACTTGTACCCATTGCCCCTTGTCTTTGCCATATGGCTCCCTGTGAAGAGAGAGCCTCTGTCCTTTTCATAGCCACCCTTTAAGTACTGGAATACTGTGATGAGGTCCTCTCTGAACCTTCTCTTCTCCAAGGGGAAAAGACCCAACTCTTTCAGCCATTTCTCACAGGGCAGGTTCTCCAGCCCTTTGATTATCTTCATAGCCCTCCTTTGGACCCTCTCCAGTCTGCCCATGCCTTTTTTGAATTGTGGGGACCAGAACTGGACAAAGTAGCAACAGGCACTGAGTGGGATAATCAGGTCTCTATCTCCGCCCTTGTGGATGCAGCTGGGGATCCAATTTGTCATGCTGCAGAGGCTCACTGTGGACTCATATTCAGGTGGTTGCCCACCAGGACATCCAGGTCCCTTTCAGTAGGGCTGCTCCCCAGCCACACAGATCCTAGCCTGCACTGGAATCTTTGGTTATATCATCCCACTTACAAGACTTTGCACTTGTCTTTGTTAAACTTCATACAGTTGTTGCTTGCCCACTCTTCCAGCCTGTTCGTGTCTCTTTGTAAGATGGCTCTCCCTTCTGATGTGTCCTCCTCACCACCAAGTTTGGTGTCATCAACAAGCTTGGTGATGGTGCTTTTAATCCCATCATACAGATCATTTATAAAGATGTTGAACAGTGTGGGGCCCAGTACGATCCTTGGGGACCCACTTGTGACAGGCTGCCAGCCTGAGTAAAAACCATTGATCACCAGCCTCTGAGTATGGCCAATTTCCTAGCCATCTCACAGACCACCCATCCAATCTGTATCTTGCCAGTTTGTTCAGGAAGAGGCTGTGAGGAACAATGTTGAAAGCTTTGCTGAAGTCCAGGTAAATATTATCCACTGCTCTCCCAGTGTTGACAGAGAATGTTATTTTACTGTAGAAGGTGGTCAGGTTAGTCTGGCATGATTTGCCTTTGGTAAATCCTTGTTGGTTTTTCCCAATCACCTGCTCCATTTAGTTTGTGATAATTTCTAGAATGACTTGTTCCATTACTTTTGCATGAATTGAAGTTGGACTAATGGGCCTATAGTTGCCTGGGTCCTCTTTTGGCCCATCTTGTAGATGACATTTGCCATCAAGGATATCCCCTAATCACCATGACTTTTCAAAGATTGTAAGACAGTGGCCTTGCAACAATGCCAGCCACTTCTCAACACCCTGCAGTGGATTCTGTCCAGGGCCATAGATTTATGTGGGTGGAGCCCTTGCAAGAGGCGGCAGACCAGCCCTTCCTCGTCTACTTGGTGGGTCGACGTCTGTTTTGTTGTAGCTACTTGATCCTGTGATCTGGGGTCCAGCTACAGGATTAAAGACAGAGGCGAAGAAGGTATTGAGAAGCTCTGCCTTGTCAACTTTGTTAGTGAACAGTTTCCCTGCCCTGTTTAGCAATGGGCCTATGTCTGCCCTGTGCTTCTGCTTACTGCTCACATATCTGAAAAACTCTTTGTTGTTGTTCTTGACATCTTTGTCCAATTTCAGTTCTAGCTGAGCCTTAGCCTTCCTGACTTAATCTCTGAATGCCCTAGCAAGGTTCTTGTAGTCCTCGATGGCTATTTGGCTGCCTTTCCTTAGCCAGTATGCTTCTTTTTTGCTTTTAAGCACACCCAAGAGCTCTTTGTTAGGCCAGCGTGGTGTCTTGTCTTGCCTTCTTCCTTCCCTTGGCAGGGAATGGACTGTTCCTATGCTTGCAGGAGGCTGTTCTTGAACCAGCACTCACAAACTCCTTTGCCCTCCATGGATGCTTCCCATGGAATACTTTCTCATCTGGGCTCTGAGTGTATTGAAGCTGGCTCTTCTAAAATCCATGGTCTTTGTCCTACTACTGGTCTTCAGTATGCTTGGGAGGATCTTAAACTCCACAATGTTGTTGTCACTGTATCGAAGGCTACTATTGGTAGTTATGTTGTCAAGTAAGTCTTCTCAGTTCGTGAGCAGTAAATCCAGCAATGCACTGTTCTGAGTTGGCATGTTCAGCATCTATAGCGGGAAGCAGTCCTCAATGCATTCCAGCAACCTGATGGATGACTTGTGCGCTGCTGTGTTGTTTTCCCAACAAATGTTTGGGTAATTGAAGTCACCCATGAGGATCAGGTTCTGTTGGTCCAAGACTTCCTTGAGCAGCTGAAGTAAGGTTTCATTAGCCTCATCTTCTTAGTCTAAAATTATTTCATTTAAAAACATAACTTAGAAGAGATGGAAGAGCTGGGGGGGGGGACACACACAGGAATAGAGATATGATTCCTGTCATTATTCTTCTCTTATTTTTATTAGTCACATAATTGTTGGAAGACATGCTTACACAAGCATGTTGCCTTGTGGGACATTGCCATCTTGACGGAAGAAGGCATATGCCCAAAACAGCTTGCAATTTATCTGAAAACAGGATGCAAGAAAAAAGAGATAATAAGTTTTGGTCCTGAATCTTAAAAATATGCCTGAAGTCCTACCACAATTAATAGAATTATTCATCCATTTGGAATAAAGTATGGATTACATATCTTATTGTGCAAGCAACCACACAGAGAAGACGAAGGAAATGAAACAGATAAGAATAGCAATACAGTAAGATACAATGACTCTAGACATGTTGGTATCTTGTGGTAGAGAATATAGGGACATCTGGCTTGACTCTGCCTCTGAAGACAGGTTGGGCTCAGAACCACACATCCCAAATAAACCATCTCTCTTAGAGTCCAGGAGTACTCAGACTGGGTGATGTCTCAGCATAGCTTAACTGATGACAGGAAGAGCTGTGTATTTCCACAAGATATATTGCATTGCTTCTTTTGGATGAGCTATTTCAGGTCACTGGTAGCTCAGGGACTGCTTCACTGTGCTCTGCTGAGCAGCATACATGAGCTATTTGGCTGGCCCAGGTTAATTCAAAGGTATTCTGTTCTCTGATTTTGGTTTGCTTAATTTTTTTCTCAACTTTACTAGAAAGACTTTGAGTATTTTCATTCACTTTAAATACATAAAGCCAACCATCTCACTTCTCCAAATCTCAGATATTTGTCATTGGGTGACAGAAATTTATGGCAATTTATGTATTATTTCCTCTAGCCCTCTTCTTATCTATTCTTTCACACACATAAGGGATCCCAAATAAACATCAGTGCCTGTGCATTGACAACGAAAGTAAATCAAATACTTTTTCTTGCCAATGTAAATTGTGTTGTATGATTTCATTCCCCAAATCCTTTGAAGCCACACATTTGGTACCAAATATTGTGATAATTTTTTTCATTGTATATGAATCAATATATTCTCCTAGAATCATGAAGAAATCAAGATTTGTCTGCATAGACCACATATTTGTGAATAGAGTCCATAAAATTTAGCAAATAGTGGATTAGCAGTAAGTACTGCCTAATGATGCACTTGACTAAAGTTTCTTTTTTTTTTTCCCCATTGGTTAGAAGTAAGCAATTGATTATATTTAATAGACCATGTTAATTATTGCATCTCTGAAATTTATTGAACAATTAAAATAAAGCACCAGAGACTTGTTATACCAAAGGGAACGAAACTACAGTGAGTGTTACACGAAGGGACAATTAAACAACCTAATACCACTAAGCCTGTTCCAGCTGATAATTCCACATATCTATTAACAGAGTTTGAGTCTAAACTTCATTCTGTATTTTGTCACTGAATTAGCCACTGTGTCCAAGGATCTGACCTAAATTCCTTTTTAGTTACCGGCAGAACTCTCACAGACTGCAGTGTGCTTTGGATCAGGCATCCCAAATGACTGGCTTTTCGGCCTAAAATAATGGAAGTCTACCAAACTGATTTGTCACCTTTGCCTGATGTTCACATATATTAATGAGTTCTGAATATGTTAATTTGCTTTGTGCCCAGATCAAATACACTGCTCTGTCAGAACAAAATAAGTTCAGAGCCAAAAAATTTACATGAGTGTAGTTTATTCTGAAAACATTTACATGTCATTAATACATTAACATAATATGATGTTCAGAGCATATTTAACTGTGACTGGGATGCTCCTGATTAGAAATTGTGGGCAGTGGAAAGATCACAGCTTTTCTGTGTTGTGGGGTTTTTTAGGCATCCCTGGATTGCCTTATATCAAGGGAGCTGAGACCTTCTGCTGAAGTGAAAATTGGAGATCACAATGATATTATTTTCCTGTGGGATCATCTATGCCTACTGGTGATTGGTAGTTTTGAGTTTTGCTGGACACGTGGGACTGGATTCAGCTGTCCAAACACAGGTGTCTAGTACCATTTTAGCTTCACTGCATCCTGCCTGGCCTCTAGCTCTCATTTGAGAAGTGAATGTGTGTATCTAATAACCCAACCAAAACAAACTGGATACCACAAAGAACTTCAAATAGGCATCACTGCCTGTGATTAAAAACAGAGGAAAATCCTTCATCTTCCTTGTCTATAATGGAAGCATGAACACCTTGTTCATATGTAGATAGCAATATATTCACACCAGAATTTAAAGTCTTAATCTGGAGCTGAATCCTACCCATGGTTAGTATATATGAACCCCCTAGAGATTCCTAAGCACTCAAGATTCCTCTTGAGTGCCAAGCCTAACCTCAAACAGTAAGGGTAAGTAAAGTCTTTCCTTCGCAGAGAACTTCAGGCAGATAGCTGTTGAACTTTCTGAGAGTAGAAAATGGGGAAGCTTTTTTTACAGTTTTCTGGAGAAAAAGGACTGTACTACTTCTTATCCTAACAGCAGAGAGAAACTGCTTCAATGACACAGCTCAACATTATCTTTTGTTATATGCGCTATGGAGTTTTTTTCTAACGTAGTTCAAGTGGCTTTTCTAACCCAGTGTAGGGCTACCACCCCATTCAGACAGTTAAGGTATTTCACCACACTTCAGATGACTAAGTATTGGATTGGAGGAGCCGTAACATTGATCCTGCAAAACAGATTCTTCTGTCCCATGTATGTATCTCACCCTATTGAATAACTGTTTTCTTTTCTCCTTTCAAGTAACCTTTGACTGACAGCAGCTGTATTGCTGCTTTTCACTGCTGTGAGCTGTTGGGGGGGGGCAGTGAAAATCCTAGGAAGATCAGACTGCTCTTGCGCTTGGCAGTGAAGGCATAGCTGTACATGCTGCCCTGAACTCCTGCAGAAGCCTGTTCCATAAATTAAAGGTTTTTGTTAGCAGAGCCTGAGTCTTAACCATTGCAAGCTGAATAGGAGCAGTGGCCACCAAAGCATCCCTGCAGATCACAACTTTCATAGCAGGGAAGGAATGGAGGTGGTCCAGAGCAGGTCAGTCTCAGTTAGCTCACCTGTTTTCAAACTTTGAGCAGCAGAGAAAGAGTAAACAACTAAGCCTGGGATCTGACTGGCAAATCAAACAGGCTCTGTACACGAGCTGGGTCAGGGATATGGCCTTATGAGATTCCAGTGACTGAAGAGAACTGGAGGAGGAATTTAGCAAAGTAGCTTTGCAGGCAGTCAAAATTATCTGCCTCTGCTATTTGGCAAACTTTGTGAACAGGGAATCCAGGTGGGAGGTTATTTTTCATCTTCAGCCTTAAGTCAGACCTGCTGCTCAGTCAGTAGAGTCAGTATTTTTTAAGTGTAGCCTTTCTGGAGGGTAATGAGCAATTGCGTTTCTCTTGACTGAACAAGACTTTGAGTAGCAATGGGCTGCCTGGCAACACAATTGCTCCTAGCTGGCTGCATGATGTCGACCAAGGCTAAGTGTGACGTCACCCAGCAGCTGCCAGCCGCTAGCTGATTACAGCCATACGATGATCGCCATTCGGATTCACACACAAACAGCTCATTCATGCTCAGCTGTTGCTTTCTTCCCTGGGTAACAAAAAGGCTCTTTGATACAATGATGGCACAGGGAATATCATCAGGCCATAATAAAGAACATTTAACTCCATCATGTTTTTGAACAATGGTTTGGAAAATTACGCCCCTTAAGGTGTAATAAAAATACATTGCCAAAGACATGATGTGGTAGCACATCTTAGTGGTACTGACTGTCAAAAGGTACTTTACTGCATGACTGTAGAATCTCCTACCCATTATAGGTAGGGGGGGTAAGAGCAGGTAGAAAGGGAAAAGGATGACTATGCCTTGTTTTAAGCTGCCTGCCTTCAAAACGTAGCAGAGCAATTAGAGCTGAGGCTCAAACATAGCAATAAACCAGAGTATGTGGTTAGCACTAGTGCTGCGGTTGCATTTAAAACCCTGTCCAAACCCTCAGAGCTGTTAATGCTCATGACTATGAAGAATTAGGTTTGCATTACATACAGATTTTGTAACAATGGAATTTGAGGCTGTTTATTTATTTATTTATTTTTATCACATAGTGCTGGAATAGTTCATTCTAGAGTAAGCACAGCTACAGAGATAAATTTAGTGTCATAGCCCATGCTATCCTGATTTTTTCCCCCATATTCAAAAAGTAGATTTTATAGGTATGTGTTGTTCATTAGAGGGCACCACTGATATTAGGAGCTCTGTTTCCTGATCCATACCTTTATTGCTCTTTGATCACAGAAAAATGCTAACTCAGCATCATTAAAGTAGTGAATAAATTCTCCATTGAAACTTCTGCTGATTTCTGGAATGCTATATTTAACTTTCTGTTTAGAGTATATGTATATATGTGTATACTTGTGTGCGCATAAAAATCATTTGACAGCGGACCTTTCCACTTTATTTTTAGTTTTCTTGCAGTTTTACTTCTATATCGTTGTATCACAGAAGGCTAGATTGCATATCAGATGAATTTTAACCACCACCTTTCTGTGTGGGTTTTTTCATTATTTGATTCTATAAAGTGCCAGTGGTTTGGATGCATTTTTAAAAGCTCCAAAGGAAAAAAAGAAAACAAAACAACAGTGACATCAGACACTTCATGTTTTACATTACTAGCTAGCTGTGTATTTATATCACATTTGTCAACTCCGTACAGAAATATAGTATTTACTGCAAGGTGTTCACAGTATGTCCCCCTCTAGTGGCCATTTCATTTAATGTGTTGATAAATAGAACAGGCTGAATATTTTCCAGGAAAACAGGTTTTTAAATTAAAAAATAGGCTTTTTCACATATTTAATTTGGCTTGAAGAAATGATTTTTATTTTTTTTCCTAAAAAAATTCTGGAAGTTGAACTATCTTGAGTTTCAGCTGATCTGTAAAGACCAAGAATTCCTCTGAGACGGAACCTCCCCATGCTAGAAATAAATTGTGGTAAAACAAGGGAGAAGGAGACTGAAAGAGCTACCTGTCCCTACTGAGGAGAGAAGGCACATGGGATAGCTTACATAAATACTCTGCAGAACACTAATGAAAGTGTGTCACTAAATTATAACAGTTAAAATATCAAATTGATATTTCTGTGGGAAAAAAAAAAAAGCAGTATTACAGAATCACAAAATTACAGAATCACAGAATCTTTGAAGTTGGATGGGACCTTCCAGAGATCAATCCAGTCCAACCCCCCACTCAAGCAGGGTCACCTACAGCAGGTTGCCCAGGGCTGTGTCCAGTCAGGTTTCAAACATGCCTAAGGATGAAGACATTACAACCTCTCCAGGCAACCTGTTCCAGTGTTTGAGCACCCACACAGTAAAAAAAGTTTTTTCTTATGTTCAGATGTCTTGTATTTCAACTTGTGCCCATTGTCTCTTGGCCTGTCACTGGATGCCACTGAGAAGAGTCCATCTCTCACTGCTTCATTCCCTCCTGTAAGATATTTATCTGCACTGGTAAGATTCCCCTGAGCCATCTCTTCTCCAGGCTGAACAGTCCCAGCTCTTTCAGCTTCTCTCCTCATAGGAAATATATTCCAATCCCTTCATCATCTTCATGGTCCTTCTCTGGACTCACTTCAGTAAGTTGATATATACATGATCACCATATTCACCCCATGTATGCACATGCACAGATGCATGTAGATATAGGTATGTTCTGCAGAAATGCCATAAAGTGCCTTTGCCTTAGTTTTCTCAGACATTTTGGGACAGAAGGTGAGAGAAGCTATTTAACTCATTTTAGCTCTACCCCTACTACAGTGGTTAGCTGGGGAAGCCTGTCCACATATTACTACATCAGTCTTGGGTTTGTTGATGCAGGCTCAGGTATTCCAACCTAGCTGGCAACCTAATTAGGAAAAGGTTAAAGATTTGTTGCTTTTTCAACATGGAACCCAAATGGTCCACACCTAACAAATTGGTATCTGAACAGAACATGCTGGTGTTAAATCCCTATATGCAGTAAGGACTTCTCCTACCCCTCCTCTGGATTCACCCTGTTTGCCGATCTCTCCAAAGACATCCTGTCATGCTCTGTGGCCTTCTGGGCTGTCACAACACCTATGTGTCATGTTCTAAGGCCACACCCCTTCCTTTCTTTTTTTCATTGCACTGCAAAATAAATGGAGCTGTGCCAGTGGTACTGTAGGGGAGACTGTTGTGGGTTAAGCCCAGTGAGCAGCTCAGCTCCACACAGCTCATTCCCACCCAGTGGTATAGGGGAGAGAATCAGAAGGGTGAAAGTGAGAAAACCTGTGGGTTGAGATAAAGACAGTTTAACAGGTAAAGTAAAACCTGTGTGTGCAACCAAAGCAAAATAGAGAATTCATTCACTCCTTCTCATCTCCAAGAAAGCAAGGCTTCATCATGCGTAATGGTTACTTAGGAAGACAGACACCATAACACCAAACGTCCCCCCTTCCTCCTTCTTCCCCCAGCTTTTATTGCTGAGCATGACATCATATGGTATGGAATATCCCTTTGGTCAGTTGGGGTCAGCTGTCCCGGCTGTGTCCCCTCCCATCTTCTTGTGCACCCCCAGCCTACTCATTGGCAGGGCAGTGAAAAGCAGAAAGAGCCTTGATGCTGTGTAAGCACTGCTCAGCAATAACTGAAACATTCCTGTTTTACCAACACTGTTTTGGTCATAAATCCAAAACATAGCACCATATAGGCTGCTATGAAGAAAATTAACTCCATCCCAGCCAAAGCCAGTACAGAGACCAACATTATAATCAAATCTTACAGGTGCCATCCATATATCTATTACATTTAACAAGATCAAGAGTTAACATACTTTGCAATGCAGATGTGAATAACAGCATCATTACCTGTTATGGACAGACGCTCAGTCATGGTTGCACTTTTGAGGCTGAGGAAGCTAGTAAATGCCAGTCTAGACTAGATGAGACTAAGGGTTTCCATGCAGGTTACCTTTACTAAGTGAGACAGAGAGAAGAAAAGGTATATTAGCATAAGAAAGCAGCCAGGAGCACCAAGCTATCTGTCTGCCGCATACTGACCGTGCATTGGGACAATATAATGAGTTTTGAGAAGCTCAGCGAAGAGCAAGGCACTTAGTGTTAGACTTTGTGAAAATATATGGCAGATGAACAGGAAATGAGATGAAGGAGAATAATCAGAAGCCAACACCTACCAATTTTGATGGTAGTGAGAGATAATAAAGGATCAATTAGAAAAACTTGCCAGTTACTTTCATGCCAGTAATAGTAACAAAAACTGGCAATGGCACGCTGATAATGGCATTTTGATTACCTGCATCCCCATGACGTCCCTCAGCTTCCAGTGAACCATCAATAAAGTCCATGGTGATAAGGGTGAGATTGCTTTCCAGGCAGTGGTTGTGGTTGTGAAGGACAGTCACAAAAACTCTTCCTGCTATGGTTAGATCTCAAAACGATTACAGTCGTCTCAACCGTTCTGTGTAGTCAGGAGGCACAGCAATACGGAAGGACTGAGAGCCCCTCTCATTGAAGTCTTCCATGGCGTTACACCAAAAAGAAGAATAAGGCCAGGCTTGTACCTCTTTGTGCTTGCCAGTAGCAGCTGATGGTCAGAATAATCCCATGACAATAACAGCGGTTATCTTTGCAGAATGCTTCAGGCAAAGCTTATTTGAACCCACATATAAATATTGTTCTTATCTCAAGTACATGTTCAAACAACCTTAATTTACCTAAGTTGAAAACATTGCCATAATACCTCTTCTCCATTGATCTTGCTTGAATTCTTATATCATATTTTTGATCCTTAGATCTGAAAGCTCCTTGAAGAGGAATCAAGGTTTATCTTCATTGTACTAATGCAGAAAGAGGGATGAGTTGGTTAAATTCACTGCATTAGCAGTTAAGACATCATTTTTGTGACCAAATGCCCTGTCCCTTTTCAAAATCTTTTATGTCTGACCTATCCCTATTTCATATAATTTCAGGAATAGTAATTTTGTTATGGCTTCATTAGTCAGTAATGTATGCTAAAAGGAAACAATTTCAGTGTATATTAAGCATTCATTTTCTCTGTCCTGTAGAGGAGACAGCTGTCAAGGAAGAGTTTTGATAAATCATGAAACCTAACAAATTACAAAGAAAACACACATTAGTTACAAGTTATTGTCATGTAAATAATCCATTTGTTTCATAAATAGTGTCCTAATTGTCAAAAAGGCAGCATGACGCACAAACCAATGTGATTAGACCAAGATGTAAACAAAAATATAAAAGATTGATCAAAAGCATTAAAAGTTACTCAGAATCTAATAATTTGTGGATAGGGCTTGCTCTGGGAGGAAGTGAAAATAAGAAAGAAATGATTCGGAGAGGGAAAATATAATGATCTGTGAATAACAGGATGCTGAACAAATAATGTGATTTCATGCTAGGGAAAATAAACAATAGTGAAATGAAAGATGAATTCTCTTAAGAATGATTATAGGGAATTAGAGATGGAGGACAAAGGAAAAAGCAAATATATTAAATAATTACGATAAGCCAACATAAATGGGGTGAGGGGTGAAGAACAGGACTTTGCTGAAATGAAGAAATGATTTCCAGAGAAAGTCCCCCTTAGGAACTCCAAAATACATACATAAAATAAATTATGGTTAGTCACTTTTACAGTTGTCAAAAAGGTGAGTTCCTTTAAGAATGTTAAAATGACAGGTCATGGAATGACTGAAAGCCTTTAAAGGAAATGCAGCTTTAAAAAAAAAAAAAAGGATTACTGGATTAAAAGGAGAATCACATGTTCTATCCATTCATGTAAAAAGCCTATGGAATGAGTCAGCTAATTAAACTGTTCAAAATGGAGAGGTGGGAATACAAAATGAGAGACCTCTTCTTTTTCCTGATGGAGACCATTTCAGAAATTATGTAGCAGAATATTTTTAAAAGTACCATTGATTAACTTGATTGACAAATTGAATGTTCATGATTAATAATATGGTACTTTAGGGGGTTATCTGACATTTATTAGACGGAAAGGTATTTTTATTTTTTATGTATTTTATTTTTATGATGAGAAAAGAGTACCGGTCTGTATACTCAGCAGCTACCAGATAAGGCACAGACTTGCTGCGGGATATGGCATCAGTGATTTAATGTCTCTGTGTGAGACTTTGACTTGACTGGTGTTCAGCTAGGTCTTGATAGTGAGTTCAGAGAGGCTTGAAATTCTTCCCTGATTCTCTTCCCTCCTTTTGCAGTAAGCTTTTTGGAACATGGACTGCCTGTTTATATTCAAAACATAATAGCACTTAGCTACTGGTTTTCTGAATGCTACTGGATTCAAATACTTAATCATAGTAAAATTATATCCAAAAAGGCTGAATCATGCAGGTAGATAGGAAACAGCATTCTGAATTAAAATTTCTTAAAAGATGGCAAACACAAATGGGGGGGGGGAAGGGGTAAATGTTGAAAATGCCCTTTAAATGTGCCATGAAATATATGGTTCCCAAAGAGAAAATGAAGAGAAAGCCACCTTAGTGTGCTATGGAAGGGTAGTATAATTCTTAGGAGGTGGTATTATTGCTGTGAAAGGCATTTGTTATACCTCACCCAGAGCACTTTCTGCAGCTTTTGTTGCAATACCTCAGCAAGAACATAATTGCCCTTGAGCTAGTAAGAAGCAGAGCAGCAAGAATAATATCCTTTGAGATGTGTCATAGAGAAAGGTTAAAGGAGTTTGGTCTAGTGCAATAGAAGAAGAGACTTTGTAACAAATTAATTGAAGTTGCTGGGGCTATTAACAACCTACCAGCCATGATTTGAGAACAGAAAACCACAGAAAAATAAAGCTTATTAAAATGGCTTAATTTTAATACTTAGCCTGCTAAAACACACAACACACAATAGACCAGATGCTCATCTGGGGGAAGCTTGAGGTCAGGCTATGAGTTCCATCAAATTACACTAATTTACACCTGCTGAGGGTCTGTCTTGCAATTAATTTGCCCTCAGAACATTCTTGTTCATATTAAACCTTTTCATTTTAGTAAGTAGAATAACTTACTAAAATGGATAAATAATTCCTTCGAAGTGACACACAGAGCGAATATCAAGAGAGATTTTCTTTTTTGTTGTTTTATTTCTCCCTTAGTGTCATGTTTCCTTTTCTCCTGCTTTTATTCGAAGTCTGCTAAGCAGTACAATCGAGACAGATCAAAATAGGGTTCTTTGATCAATCAGGTTTTAGACAGAAGTTGTGGGAAAACTTTTTTCCTCTCCATGACACAGTTCAAGTGTTTTGGGATCTTCTCAATGTCAAGTTTAATTTCATTTATTTCTTTATTGTAGTGAAGTACTTGCCTGGGGGGAAGTACTTACTTTGGAAAGATGCTGCCCTTAGATCACGTATTAAACTGCATGTTTACTTGACATGTTTTCAAAACTTAAGGTTAATCTAGGCTGACATACACTTAGTAACAAAGTAAGGCCTATAGTTTCATGACACTGTGTCTGCTAGTGGTTAAACTTGATGGGAAACTTCTTCATAATGTATAATTTGGAAAAGTTGCTATATGATAATAATTTCATTGCTTTTCAGAGAACATGCTTGGTTAGACCTGGCCCTAGACCAACTCTCAGGTGTTCTTTTCCACTGATTCTAAGTCCTGAACTGAATGGAAGTCATGAAAGTACAAAAGTGTGGAAAAAGAACAAAATACCATGGAAGCAACCTGTGATTACACTAGAAGCAAACAGAGGCAATACACACATTAAAATCCAACAAGAAACTGAAAAGTCATTCTGTGAGTGGTGAAACTGACTGAGCCTTTTTTCAAATGACCTTGTGCAAACTAGTTGATTATGTACATGGATACTGCTACTCCTACCAGAACTGGCTATGAACTCTCATCAAATTCTAATAAAAATGAGTGCAAGGCAGCATTTGGGCCTATAAAGGCAGTCTCTGTATACTGTAAAGGGTGGATCATGTGTCATGGCCTGTGTCTACTGATGCTAGTTCAGAATTGATGCTCCTCTAAGCTACTGGAGATCAGCACACTCCAGGTGCCCTGGGCTTTATATTTCAGGTGAAAGATAAATGCTTCACTGGCCATTTAATTTAGTGGAACCATCACTGAAGCTCTGCAGGCCATACAATCTACAACATTCCCAAATCCCTTTGTCACTCTTCTGGACAAACACAGTAGTCATCATTACTATTTACTATCTCCAGCAAAGTTACAGCCAGAAACATCGATCAAATTTAGGATCTCAGTGTGGAGCTCCAAAGCGGGTATAAGATCATCCCTGCTCTGGTGGGTTAGCCTTGGCTAAGGGCCAAACTCCAACCCAGCCACTTGCTCACTCCCCTGCTCATCAGAACAGGAGGCATCTTAAATGTTCCACAGCTTTACTGTGAGGACAACTTTATGCATGATGGTG
The DNA here is from genome assembly GCF_034638445.1 of Ciconia boyciana. Classification (NCBI taxonomy): domain Eukaryota; kingdom Metazoa; phylum Chordata; class Aves; order Ciconiiformes; family Ciconiidae; genus Ciconia; species Ciconia boyciana. Next base: position 7,065,111 of record NC_132935.1, read on the forward strand.
ACATGTTAAAAGAAGTTTTGGGTCCAGAAAGATGATAGATTGACATTTACTTCTCTGAGGAGTTGGTATACTTTTAAGCCTTTGACTTTGTGCTAAAGGTGATTTTGACACCAATAATAATGCTGTATTCCAAAGTAACATCAGACTGTAAGAGCAGCAGTACTGGATTAGACTGCATTGGTACTGATGAGGGGTACTTGGCTTGGCTGAGGGCCTCAGCCAAATACATTGGTACTTGGCTGAGGGGCTCAGCTGTGTCCTGCGGTGGGGCCCTTGGAGCCGGCTGGGACCGGCTGGAACCGGCTGTGTCTGGCACGGGGCAGCCCTGGCCTCTCCTCACAGAGGCCACCCCTGAAGAGCCCTCCTGCTAACACCTGTGCACTGACACCCTGGATACTGAAACTAAGAATTAACAATCAAAAGTTAGTCATTTTGAGAGAAGACCAGACAGATTTGGGAATGAAGGTAGAATGCTGTCAGAAGAAACAAAGATATATGAAAAGAAAGGTAAATACAATTGCAAAAAGCCTGAACCTGTGTAAGTGTTCAGATGATGACACTTTACTTTCATTAAACAAGGCACTCACCTCTTAGAACTGGTACGTTACTTTAGCTGAAGGGATACTAGCTGATAACAGATAAAGACTGAATTTAGGTTGTTGTGGTTTTTTTCTTTTAACCTGTCTGAGGCTTAGCTCATTACACTGAGGATGGGGGAGATGCAGAGTCATGTGTTTACCTACATGCAAATCCATGCAGTCTGACCTGGAGTTTAAATAATGTACTCGATTGGGGCTTTCAGTAAAGGGTGGAGACAAAAGTACCCTCATCTCTTGCCTCAGTTAAATACATTCCTGATATCATTTTAGTGCAGTAAATGGATTTGGATTTGCATACAACATGAGAAAGGAAGGAAGAATTTGCCCCTCAAAAAACCACTCCTCTTTTTTGCTCGTTGACCAGCAATCACAGTTCACTTTTGACTTAAGTGAGATTATATGATTTACCTTTCTCTTACAGCCTTTTCTCCTTATCAGTGAGAGAATCACACAACACAACAGCTGTTTCTTTCAAAACAGATGGGGGAGGGGAGGGCAAAAAAATGAGGCTAAATCAAAGATGAACACATCCACAACTGAACCTGCACATCTTGTACCCAATTTGAAATGTTTCCTTTACTCAAAAATGAAAGTAGTGATGCAGATGGAAAACAAATTAATCCACTGGGCTTGAATACTCAGAGGCAACAATGAGGAAGACTAGATTTTTCTTTTTTCTCTGAGTAAGCGCTGCTGCACAGGCTAACCATGCATTGCTAATCATATTTACAGAGCTGATGTGCTCAAAAGACATCCTGTTGGGAAGCAGAGTGTGCGGAATATGTCCTCATGCTTTATTCATTTCAAGGAAATGCTGCAACAGGTTGTGAGAAACACAGATGAAATTGGAAGAATTCTATTAGTAGTGGTGGGAAAATGAAGATAGCTTTTAAATGTGTACCGGCTAAGGGAAATAATCACTTGGAGTTAATTGACTCCAGTTGAAGACTTGGGGCATATGTTTTGATCAGTTCACAGCATTTTTTTTTTTTTTTTTAAAGTTCCTTCCAGTTTTTTCCCCATTTTGCAGACAAAAATAATGCTGAAAACACAATGATTTCTATATTCTTTGTATTAGACCTTCATATAAAAATGATCAGTTCTAGCCTTTATAAGTGACAATGGATCTAGGGTCTCAAATTTGAGATAATGAAAGTTTCCTGATTTTCAGGAAGCTTTTTTTGATTGTTAGTTTGGTTTTTGTTTTTCTTTTCTTTTGTTTTGTTTTAGTTATGTCTTCTGGAATATCTTATATATCACACAAAAAGTCATATATACTTAGTCTTCGTGCTTTTTCTAAAATCTTTTCCATCTAAAGGTATTTCTAACCATTCTTATTCACTGGATACAGTGGTGATGGGAAGGAAGAACCTTTCACACCAAACTGAATCTAAAACATAATGCTCAAAAAGGGTTAAGGCAGTTGAGTAAGGTATAAGGACACTGACAGAAATAGTAGTATAATATCCTTACATATAGCCCAGATGTACACAGGCAGCTCTTGGTTACATGTCTGTTTAGACCATTCTCATGCAGGTGATTTCAGACAAGTGGTTTTACTTTATATATAAATCAGAATAACTGACTTTGGAGCCATCACATATATGTACAGAAACCTTTCAACCAATTCAAAGCAGTTTTTGGTGTCAGGCCTCTTTCTGTTGCCTGGAAGAAAAAGCAGCTGAGAAGTTTAGTAGGCATATTTAAATGTACCTTAATCTAGTTATTCTCATAGTCACATTCTTTTTCTCTTCTTTTCTCAACTCACCTTCATCCCAACCCTGACTTGTCTTGTACCATTGTGCTAGATCCAAAATGCATATTTAATTATGGAAGAGAGAGATTCCACACCTACGGTGGGACCTCTGAGCTAACTTAAAAGGGGACTTAAGGTCAGCACTGCAGTGTTTAATTTTAGTGATCTGTCAGAGGACAGGATCTACAGCCTTGTGTTATCACCTATCTAGGCTTTTAAGAGTATAATATATAAAAGCCCTAATACAGACCCTGGAAACCATCTAAGATGGTTAATTGCAGATACTATCAGCAGGATGATGCTTCTGAGGAATTTTGGTGCAACTTTCCCCTTACAATTTACCATCCTAGTGAAGGAGATAATTCAACCAGGCCACTTCTTGATTAAGACAGCGGTGTGGGTCCTTCTCTTTCACCCAGTAGCCAGTAATTAAAATTACTCATCTGGAATATATGAAAACCTGAATCAACTCTGCCCTCTGATTTAAAGCAGGGATTTTGCATCCCAGTCTCCAGCATCCTAGCTGAAGACACAGACCATTTGATCAAAGAATATGCTCAAGTATTACTTTCATAATATCTAGCCATGTTTAAAGACTCAAGAATAAATTGGGCTACATGCAAAACAAAAGGAGACTGAGTCTCTAATTTATGGCAGTGAAACTCATAAAGGAAAGACAAATACAGCCCTGAGCTTTGCCTAAAAGTATTTGCACTCAAATAGCCTATGAAAAGTCACTTGAGACCAGACATGGTCATTCAGATATCAGACTTTCCTTTAATTTTTTGTTGAAGCTGTTTTAGTTTTTGTAAATTAATAATTATTCATCAGCTGAGACTGTAGGAAACCATAACAACAATCATTTAGGACAGAAGACTGGCTCTCTGTTCTTAAACCTGTGAGCAGCTGAAGATTATTATTTGTTAATTTATTTATTCATATATATATTTTTACAAAGTGGAGTGTTTTCAACAGGAGACAAATGGGAACAATATACCCTCAGATACCTTATACTCTAATTGTTAGTGCATTTACTTAAGAACGGTAGATTTGATATAGCTTAGACAGAAAGAAAGACAGAACTTAACCATTTCCATTTCTAGAAGACTATTTTAACTACTTGACTAAAAAGGAGAGAGTTATTTTCTCATCTAGCTATCTTCTGCAGGAAATTACTATCTTTCTCTTTTCTCTCCTTTTTTTAGAAAAGGGTTTAGCTATTTAATTTCAGGAGAAGGATCAGTTTATGAATCTTGAGAGGGCTAAGCTATTTGGAAGGTAAAAGCCTGCTTCCCTTAGAGAGCATTACTAAAATGTCTGTCTTTGGAAAAGCACAAGTTGGGAATCATACCTTTCCTCTGGCACTGTATAGGAAAGCCTGGGTAGGGATCACTAATTCCCCTTCCCAAGAAAATGTTTTAATCCCTAATGCAAGTGAAACCTGAAGTGTCCCCTTTCCTTTTTGTTTTTCTTTGAATGGTGCCATGAACTCATCTAACATTCAATAGGAAATGCATGTTTTGAAGGAGGGGAGCAATGGATACTAATGTGTTATACCTTTTACAAATTGTGTACACTTGCCAAAATTTTTCAACACTAGAAGGATATCAAAGCTTTTTATTGACTTAGGTGGGCTTTTAATTTCACCGCAGATGTTTCAGAATTGAAAACTTCTAAGAAGCATTTTGCAAAGTTGACATCCAACAAAAATCAATGAGTTCATAGGTGGTCTCAAACAAGAACCACATCCAATCAATTTTTCATCTTGCATAAGGTTTTCAGGATACTCATTAAGCTATTCTAGGCATATTTGAAAAGATATTGATCTTTACTGAATGTGTAAACAAATCCTTTGAATGTTGCTGTATTGAGCACTCAGAAACTCTATAGATAGATTCAGGAAAATAGAAAGTAAAGTAATATACTATTCTAGCATGCAGGCTTACAATACCAGGTTCATCTCACAGAACACAATTCTTTGTCACAAGGGCACATTGTTGGCTCATGTTTTACTTGGTGTCCACCAGGACTCCCAGATCCTTTTCTGCAAAGCTAGAACATATAGTCACTCAGTCCCAGGAATCAAAGGTAGTTGAATATGACATTTTTAGCATTGCTTTCTACTGGATCTTTACAACAACAGTGATTCTTGTAGGCTTAGACAGGCCTTAAGTTTGACATCCCCAGGCCTTTCAACCTTACTCCCTGGTTTCTGCACCCATTCCATTGCTTACTGCTTGCCATTTATGTAGAATAGCATTCCCAGTGCATCAAGAAGCTTCAAAGGATGAAGAATATACCAGATCCTCACAAAATTGTGCATTTATTAGTAGACTTCAATAATAATACTTCTTCATGCCACAAAACTTACTCATATGAGTTTCCATTACTCATAAAAAACACACAAGTGGACTATGCACATGATAAAAGAATATGTCAGTTTGATGTGAATTTTCTTATTATTGTTTGTTTAAATTTTTAAAAACCCTCCAATAATAAGAATAGATGAATGTACATTTCTAAGTAATCAACAATGTAATGATCAATAATTATCACATTAGTATGATAAGGATATTTAGTTTTTCTCTAACATATTTTTGGAAATGGATCTTGAAATATTTTGCAATGGAGTCTAAAATTATTTAATCCATGTAAAAGTTGCAAGATAAACAGCACAGAAAGCAAATACAGTGGTGACATTTAGAAAAAGATGAAGACAGGTGAACCCAACCACTTCTGCTTCCTTTCTTTTCCCAACATACCAAAAAAGAGTGAGCAGTTCCTTTGATATCTTCATAGAATAGAAAATTCAAGTTAAATTTCTCTAAGTTCTCTTACTATTTCTTCCTTTGGAAGTCAAAAAAACCCTGTGATTTTGAACTGTGAAAGTGTTGCCCAAATATCCCAAAGAACTAATTGTGCTCTACACCTGCTTCTTCTCCAGCTGCTAATTTTTGATGTTGACTGTTTTTGATGGAAGGTTATCTTCCATCATGGAGTACCTTTACCTGCTGCTGTAGATCACAATATCAATTTATCTTTCCCCTGAACATAGAGATGTACTGCAATTGAGAAGATGAGAAGAGAGAGGACATTTTCTGTGGCTTTGGTGCCATGGTAGAAATCTTGTACAGACCATGCTGATGGGACCTGCTCATTTCTACTCTGACCACCTCAAAGGTTGCCTAGTGTTTTGTAGACCTCATCTCTGACAGCTTTCACTCACATCAGCTCCAATGCACACACTGTAGTAACTGCCTTAATAAGTTGATGTTTCATAGAAGACACTTACGTGGAGAAAAAGCCTGTACATTACTCACAAAGTTCTTTCTTCAACCAACCTTACAGCCCTCACATCAATAACGAAGGGAACAATCATACAAAGTAAAGAGCAAAGGATTTCTGATAAGAATTGTTTAGTACTGGGGCTGATTGACTCTCTCTGACACCTTAAAACTTCCCACAACAGGTAATGCCTTTCCTGAAGCCACTGCTGGGTCTGGTTGATAAGGGTACTTGAAATGCTGAAAGCTGTGATCTTGTTAAAAAGGGTCAAAAGAAGCAATCTTAGTAACATTTCAATGGTTGGATTATTGCCACTGAAGAGAGCAGTAAATGCCACTTACAACTAAATTTTCCACTTCATCCAAGGTGCAGATGACTGTTCTTCTGATACCTTTCCCCCAAGGAAAGCTCTGCAGCAGTAGGCAAAGGAAAGTAATTACATATTTAAAGGTACAGCTGTCAGATAAATTCAATGCAGTGGGGAAAAAAAGATATAAACACAAAGTCAGGGAAAAAAAGAAAGGAATTACTTACAGGTATTTTGTTTATTTAATATATTTGATTAAATCAGGGAAACTATGCCCGATAGCTCAAATTAATTGCTTAAAATCAATTAAGATGCGTAACTGTGTGTTTACAGGATTTTTTTTAACTATGTGCTGCATTGTTAAATGCCTCAGTCTGTTTTCTTGTCATGGCTGCTCAGCTAACATACACCTTCTTATCCAAGATATGTTACGTTTATAGTTTTCCTTCCTTCTTTGCCTTTGTTTGCCTTTTCTAAACCTAAAAGACAAGCTGGAGTGGCTGATCTCATCTTTGACCAGCCATAGGGGACAGAGGAGGGGAACATCCTATCAATGGCAAACAGGAGGCTTGGCTGTACATGATCTGGAATAAGAAAAACCCAGGAGTTATCCTGCTTCTTGAAATTGGACTGTATACTCAGTCTTTGAATCAACAAGGTTGGTCATCTACACAGTGCAGATAGTTTCTGACTCTGAGAAACCAATAAGCATGATCCCAATTTTTTGGATGAATTTTGAAATAACACCAGAAATTGTAAGTATCGCCTGATGTGGTGAGGATGTCCAGGATTTGAATGAAGTTTCTCCAAGCAGGAGGTGTACAACAGCATAGGATAGAGCAAACTCCAAGCAGCTTGAAGAATTTCTAGAAGGCTCAGGAGAGAGACAAAACCACTGATGCTCTGCTCTGAATTGGCCCCATGTGCTTTCCTAGTTATTTTCTGCATGAAAGCAGTTCGTATGCAAGGAGCTTGTATGCAACAGCTCACTTGATCTTACTCAACATTATTTAGGGAACAGCAACACTGGATGTTGTGGGTAGAGAAGAGATTGTAGAGAGGCTAAAAGTACTTAGTGAGACTCAGCCCGGAGCTAACAGAATTGCATAGTGTGAAGATTGTTCACACCTCACATCTAGCTGACTGTTGTGGTTTAGCTTCAGTCGGCAACTAAGCACCACACAGCCACTCGCTCACTCTCCACCCCGGTGGGATGGGGGAGAGAACCGAAAGAGCAAAAGTAAGAAAACTTGTGGGTTGAGATAAGAACAGTTTAATAATTGGAACAACAACAACAAATAAATTGTAATGAGAAGGAAAACAACAAGAGAGCTAGAGAGGAACAAAACCCAGGAAAAAACAAGTGATACAACTGCTCACCACCTGCCAAACAATGCCCAGCCAGTCCCCAAGCAGCAATCGCTACCCCCCGGCCAATTTCCCCCAGTTTATATACTGACCATGGCGTCATATGGTATGGAATAGCCCTTTGGCCAATTTGGGTCAGCTGTCCTGGCTGTGCCCCCTCCTGGTTTCTTGTGCACCTGGCAGAGCATGGGAAGCTGAAAAGTCCTTGACGAGTGTAAACATTACTTAGCAACAACTAAAACACCAGTGTGTTATCAACCTTATTCTCATACTAAATTCCAAAACACAGCACTATACCAGCTACTAGGAAGAAAATTAACTCTATCCCAGCTGAAACCAGGACACTGGCTCAGAGTATGGACATAACAAACATATGTCTGACCTCACTGTTTTGTGTAGGCAACCTTCCATATTGTGGATGCTGAATCAAATAAAGGAATTTGAACATTAAAAAAAAAAAAAAAAAGAAGAAGAAAAGGAGGAAAAAACCAAAAAGGGAAAGGAAAGGAAGAGAAAAAAAGTCAGCTAGAATTTAGATACTGTAATATTTTCAAGGTTGAACCTGATAAAGACCTGAGCAACTTGGTCTGACCCCATAGCTGCTTTGACCAGGATTTTTGACTAGAGACTTCCTGAAGTCCCTTCCAGCTTGAATTACCCTATGATCCCGTGGTCCCAAACTGCCATCTGAAATGACCCTTCAAACCTAATCCAGACGTCCCATGTGGCTTCTAAAATAGATTAAATAGACATTAAATCCCAGCTTGTGGACATTAAATAATTAGGGTGGAGGGGAAAAAAACAAAAGGTGTCTTTCTTTAGCTTCCTCTGGTGCTAGCTGGATTGATGTGCTCTACTGTATCACATAACACCATTGTAATCATATAGGTGGGTCTGTCCCTGGCCTGTGTCTTGCTCTAAGGTGTGACATATGGCCAGAGCTGCCTCATCTTGACAAATCATAGGATTTTCATGCCAAGATATGGAGCCACGAACTAAATATTTGTCTGTGTTTGCACAGGGACTTTAACCAGGAGGTCACCTTTAAGCACTCCACAAGACACTGAGCACTACACAGAAGGTTTTCTACAGAAGATAGAGAAAGAATGAAATAAAAAGAGAAGGGGGGGAAGTGTCTCCTATCTCTCAACAGAATTTAGAGCTCTTTCCAAAGAAGATGGAAAATGGAGATCCTTAATATTATACTCAGATCCAGGACAGGAGATGCCATAATGGAAGCTGTTTTGCTAAGCAGAAGTATGTATTTCTTTTAATTTTCATTTTAATGCATTTAATTTTATTTTATTACTTCTTTAATTTTAATTTACAGACATGTTGGTATTCTGACAGGAAGTGAAAGCAAGTGTGGATATCAATATCTAGCCTAGTGGTTAGGGTAGTCCCTAATAGCATTTTATGTAGTGATTTATCAGTGCAAAATAGTCCATTAACTGTAACCCAGGTGAGTTCCCTACATAGAAACTTATGGAAAAATATTTTATATGTATATTATTAATGCTGTCAAAATACAAATAAATTATAATAAATAACAGAACAGAAAAAATGCCTGCATAATATATCTTTTTTGAAAAAATCACTGTAAATTTCTGCAATGTCTATAGTGAACAAAATGCTACAGACAACAGTTCCCTATGTGCTCGGGGGTTCAAAAGAGATTTTTTGTTGATGTATATATAGTTGTGAAGTATTGTTGTTGATTGATGTATATATTTTTGTGAATTTTATTCTATTCTGCTCCTTTTCTTTCTTTTTTTTCCCCCCTAGCATGCTACTTTTTACTTCCTCTGTTATTTTACAGACATTTCTGCATCTTGACCTGCTGACAGTGCAGTTTGTTCTCACTGTGACATTGGCTTGAGTTCACCACAGTTTGCTGAAATTCTCTGCAGACTGGTAAACCTCCAACTATATTCACAAGATTTTTTTCATCCAGGGACCTAATTTAGTCAAACTAGAAGATGCTAAGCAGGCTGTCAGAGACACTTTATTGCTCTCCACTGACTAGTTATGGGATTAAAATATTTCAGCTAAGGGGACCGGTTTGTTTCCCACCAATTTCTTCTAGTCTTAGCACCACCCTCCCTTCTTTCTCTATGGCACATATTTAGAATACTACGTATGAGGCTTACCCATGCCTAAGTAAGTTAGACGTTAAATTAGTCACACTAGACTTAGGACTTTGTAAACAACAGCATCATTTTCTCTTTCATAAAAGCAAAAAAAGTTAGATGCTTTCTAGACTAGCAACTCTCTCACTACTGCTTGTAGCATACCACAAGCTAAAACTGTTCTAAAACTGACTTGTTTAGTCACCACATAAAATTCACCTGTCCTAGCTAAACCGATTTTCCCCCTACTTTGTAAGAAACTATACTGCCTCATCTGGTGTTTCAAAATTATAGTTTGATGGCCAATATGATAGCCAGAAAATTTACACTACAGCTGTTCCTTGCACTGTAGTCTGTTTCTGTTGTGCAGTGGAGATCTGCCAGGAAACATGGTTCATAACTAAAATAATGGACTTGTGTGTATATAGCATTGCAGAGCTAAAGAACTGAGATACAATGAGCCTGCAGCACTGACCTGTTTCTGATGAACTGAGATGTTACCAATGGGCAAGAAGTCAGGGGCACATCCTAAGATGGTCTATTTTTGCAATACACTTACATTTTTCTTACAAAAGCTAAAGCAGGAGAAATGTGAATTTTGATTTATGGAGATTGTGCAAGTCTTACTGTTTCTCCTTAGCCCTCTGTTCTGCACCAGGAGGGGTGCAGGGTTCTTTCCAGATCTCAGTAAGAAAGGCACAGCAGCAAGTGGTTTAACAGAACTGCTGTAATAACAATAGTAATAACAACACAATAAGAATTAAGAAGACAAGTATAGATAGCGAATAAATCTTATATTCCTTCAGATGTTGGGAACCCCACTCTGATACAGCATCAGACAGATCCCAGATGAACAGCCATAGCATGCTGCGCAGGTCCCATCCATGGAGACATTCACCATCCCCTCACTACTGTGACTCCTTATATCTAGTATAGCAAAAAAACCTACACATTTGTTTTGACAGGTATTTTTTTATGCCCACCAGAACATACCTAGCTACATATGTCTAGGAAATGTATCCAGGAACAGTTCATACCTAGAGCCTTCCAGTGTGTTCCCCTTTATTTTTATGTCTAGTGTTACACTGTGGTCGCTCAAGCTAATCTATGGGTATCTCAAGCCTTAGCACAAGGCCCACCATGTCTGTCAGAGTTTGCTCAAGATAACTAACTCCTTGAATACAATGTCTTCTGCAAAACTCCCAGTAAACCCTCATTCTTCTTGCATACTAACCAAAGTACTGAAATATACCGGATATTTTTATCTGCAAAAAGAAGAGGTCATGGTAGGTTTGGACCCTGTGCTCCCCATGCAACACTCCAAGTAGTAAAGATATTTACAGAAATATCTCTTCACTAATATGTTATCACAAACTAGATCACTGTGTATGTTATCATGTACACCTCATTTAACTGCAGTTAGACTTTTCATGAATTTGTATTAAATAAAATATTAATGCATGTGGGATAATGGCTGAGGTGACTTAAAAATTAGAACTTATATTCACACTTTTAGGTAAGGCACAGCATTGAGGAAGCTCCCCAGGTGGAATGCGGCTGACATGTAAGGAATCCATTCCATGGGAGTTCCCTAGGTCTGCAACCTTAGATGTTGGTAACACCAGGGGAACTTGGTCTGCTGACTCTAAGAGGCGCTGCCCGGAGGGTGGAGCTATGTGGAAATGCCGCGGCCAGGCTCTGCAATAATAGGGGAACTTAAAGGTGTCATGGAACTGATAAGCTGCATATTTACTACCCTGGGCCAACAGACTGCCACGTTTTTGACAAAATGCTGTCCTTTTGGTGAACTTTGCTCATTATAACATCATTATAATACCAAAACACACCTCCATCCCAAAAGCTACCCGCCCCCAAGGTGTGACCATCCCTCACTGAGCTTGCGCACTGAATTTTTCTAGCTTATACCTTTAAAAGCGAAGCGAGAAAACTTTACACCAATCCTAAACAAAGGTATGTATGACTAGAGTCACTCAAGCTCCACCCGAAAGGTGAAAGATAGTATAAAATGATTTAAGAGAAAGAGAATGTTAGGGAAGACACCATCGCGTACCACTCTGACCTCTGGGATCAGTCGACGGGCTGAGCCTCTCTTCCCCCCCATCGGGACGCCTTTGGGTAAGAGTCGAACACTTGGTTATACCACGTGCCTCCGCGGAAAACTTAGAAATCTCTCTCTATATATAGAGTTGCTTTATTATCTTTAACGTGTTTGTGTCCAGCCATGTTACTCATATTCTTGATATACGTGTTGTGTCTGGCCGTGTTATATACATGTTTGTGTCCGGCCGTGTTATTCATACTCATATTCTTGGTATTTGCATGTGCTTTGCAGACAGTGAATTTATCACCGGTATTCCAAAGAATCTGTGTGTCTGTTCCTCTAATAAACTGCACTCTTCACTGCTCTGGCTGTGATAGTTCCTTCAACACGACCAGACTGGGGGGTGTAAAAATTAATGCTGTCGCCTTAGCGAAAGCCCTGAGCTGATAAGTGGCTATACACACAGTCCTTAGAAAATAAACCGTTGACCAAGTCTGAGACTAAGACTGGACCTAGCCGCACCTAGACTCCTCTCTGAGAAGGAGTTTAGAAAGCAAGGGGGTCCTGTCTGAACCTCGTGACTCAACGGGAAGGTTTCCCCCCCAGCCACTCCTCAGACTCCTATTTGTATGTGACAGTAACTCTTAACGCAACAATGAGTAACTAAATGTTTGCTGTCATTCCAATCAGTAATAAAAATTTCCTGTACTATTTTATGATAATATACCTAATGACTAGTAAAAAAAAAAAATTGCACCTTGTAGTGGGATTTACATTGTAAGTGTTTGGTGTACTCTAACATCATCTTCCAATTATTATGAATTTTTTTTAATATAAGTTTTTGAAGCTATAACACCTGGGGAGTAAGATTTCACATGAAAAAGTCCTATTTGCCATCTGTTCATGCGTGAAAACAGACTGGGGCTTCAGATAGATGTGGGGCCAACATTATGTGTTTGACAGGATGGTCTTTTGTTGAAGGCACTAATTTAGGATTGAGAAGATCTGTGCTACACTGTCTCTGACAGAGTTTCTGAATAGTCCTGAGTGAGTCATTTAATCTCATTCTTCCTCCTCTGTGTAACTAAAATAATCTTTTTTTTTTTTTTTTTTTTTTTAATCATCATCATTGATAAAGATGAATCCACTAGACTGGAAGCTGGTAGCTAACTAGGAATCAGTGATCAAGATCTCATATTTAGAATGTGTTCTGAACAAAAGATGATCAAAAATTACGAAAGGGATAGTTTACCTCAAGGAAGTAAACTTGGGAGTATAACTAAAAAGAAAGATAAATTTATAATGAAGAACATAAAGGATAATTGGGAGTTCTGTAGGAAAATTTATCAGAGATGCTGATGAAACTGCAAGTTTGCAGGCAAGAAACAGTACATGCTAGTTTTCTGAATTCTCAGTCATTTTAGCCTTACCATAAGCCACAAATGCAAGTAAACAAGTTCTTCATCTTTCCTGCACCCAAGTCTCACTCTGATAGTAAGCTTTACTGGTAAAGGTATCTGCTTTTATCTAATATGCATAGACATTTCACTTAACCCAACATGATATTTCAACTGAAAATATCAGCATACAAATCACAATGTGTGTATTAAAAAGATTAAGAATATCCATCTGACATTTTAATAAGTTAACATCCAGGTCATGCTGAATTTGATGTTAGCAGAACTGTGTAAAGATCAAAACTTGGATAGTAAGTTATTCAACATCAGAATTAAAGATCTGAAGTAAATGTAAAATTATTGGATAACTCACAAAAAGGTGTAATAAAGATAAGAACAAACAGTAATACTAAGCTACAAGGCTAGTTTAATCTATTTTATAGAGCCTAATGAAAAATTAGATGTCTGAGGAAAATGTCTGTGAGGGTCATGCAGCCTTAAAGAATGAAGAATAAGGATTTCCCGCCTTGAAAGCAATGGCTCTTAAAACGTGTATTCAACATCAAAAGCTCAACATCAGCCTTCCTTGCAATGATATAGGAAGAAGAGGTAGAAAAAAAATTGCAAATGAGTCAAACAGTGATTTTTATGTAAAGAATCATAGAATCATAGAATATCTCAAGTTGGAAGAGACCCATAAGGCTCATTGTAGTCCAACTCCCTGCTCCTCACAGGACTACCTAAAACTAAACCCTATGACTAAGAGCGACGTCCAGACGCTCCTTGAACTCTGACAGGCTTGGTGTCATGACCACTTCCCTGGGGAGCCTGTGCCATGACCGACCACCCTCTCAGTGAAGAACGTTTTCCTAATGTCCAATCTGAACTTCCCCTGATGCAGCTTCCACGTGTCCTATCATTGGCCACCATAGAGAGGAGATCAGCACCTCCCCCTCCGCTGCCCAAGAAGTTAGCCTGATAATATGTCCAATTCTGGGATCTGCAATTTGTAAAGGATTTTGAAGAGTTTGAAAGAACACACCCCCCGCTTCCCCCCACAAAGTATTAAAGGGTTAGAGAAAATGCCTTACGAAAAAGGACAACTTAAAAGCACAGCCTGCTTTGTTTATCTAAAAGATGTTTGAGAACTTGATTAATGTGTGCCACCAACAAAAATACCAGGAAACAAAGGGCTCTTCAGTCTAGATGTTAAAGGCATGATGAGAACAAAGTGCTAGATGATGACAACAAGCAAATTCAAATGATAAACTAAACACACTTTTTTTTTTTAAACAGTGGAGGTGAATCATATTTGGAACACACTATTAAGGTAGTTATTTATTTGTGGGAAGGAACCAACACAATTCATTTAGCCTTCTCAATTTTACCCAGATTTTGAGCTCATGGTGAACCTGGCATCCTAAAGTATGTGTTTGCTTTTCTGATAGACACAGTGAAGGACAACAGAGTGAAGAATTCTGGAGGGAAAATGTGTCTTCCTAAGTTTGGCGGTCAGGATCTTCTCCTGTCATCTAAAGGCATCATCTCTAATTTCCCTCTTGAGAGACACTGAAGTCAGAATTGAGCAACCAACATGCAGATGTTCAATGTCCATGTAGGTATGAGGGAATATCCTGCCTGGTGTCCTGCTGTCAGTCCATGAGTCCTTTTGCTTTCCCATCATTCACGTGCAGGCACCTTGGATGACCTGAGGCATATTAAATGGTGCTAGGGACCTGTATTTCTGAAACTGAATTCCATCTTTTGTTTAGGAGGAATGGTTAAATAGTTGTTTTAAGCTTAAGCAGTAACTAGGTCCTTAAATTAAGGTTACTAACACCACCCATCTGTTGGGTTTTCTAAATGAGCCGGGATGCCATTCTGAAAATCATGTTTTAGCCAAACATACTTTTCTGAGTACAGTGATAACAGCAACAGCTTGAAATAACATGACAGGTGACTTACTGAAACTCAGACACAATGTTATAAGGTCTAGAGTCTTTGTTCTTTGTTTTTAAATTTAGAAATGGAGCCAAGAAACCTAAACCTATCATTCATAAACAACAGCAGTGCAACAGACTAATTGACAGTAACCAAGAATAATTGACTATAGTCCTCTATGGAGGATAAAATCCCAAATTTTGCAACATACCTGTTAGACCCTAATTTGCTGTCACTTAGTAAAAAGAATGGTGATAATAATATTTTATTACTGAGGTCAGCACTCTGAAATACAGGGTTTAGTGGCAGGATTAGCAGTGGCATTAAGAAAATACGTGGTATTCATAGAATCATAGAATGCTTTGGATTGGAAGGGACCTTTACAGGTCATCTGGTCCAACCGCCCTGAAAGAGCAAGGACATCTTTAACTAGATCAGGTTGCTCAGAGCCCCATCCAACTTGACCTTGAATGTTTCCAGGGATGGGGCCTCCACTACCTCTCTGGGCAACCTGTTCCAGTGCCTCACCACCCTCATTGTAAAAAATTTCTTTCTTAAATCCAGTCTAAATCTGCCCTCCCTTAGTTTAAAACCATTGCTGCTTGTCCTGCCACAACAGGCCTTGCTAAAAAGTCTGTCCCCATCTTTCCTATAGGCCCCCTTTAAGTACTGGAAGGCTGCTATAAGGTCTCCCTGCAGCCTTCTCCTCTCCAGGCTGAACAACCCCAACTCTCTCAGCCTTTCTTCATAGGAGAGGTGTTCCAGCCCTCGGATCATTTTCGTGGCCCTCCTCTGGACCTGCTCCAACAGTTCCATGTCCTTCTTGTGCTGAGGGCTCCAGAGCTGGATGCAGTACTCCAGCTGGGGTCTCACCAGAGTGGAGTAGAGGGGTGCAATCACCTCCCTCGACCTGCTGGCCACGCTGCTTTTGATGCAGCCCAGGATACAGTTGGCCTTCTGGGCTGCAAGTGCACATTGTTGGCTCATGTCCAGCTTTTCATCCTTCGGTACCCCCAAGTTGTTTTCCTCAGGGCTGCTCTTGATCACATCATCCCCCAGCCTGTATTGAAACTGAGGACTGCCCCGACCCAGGTGTAGGACCCTGCACTTGGCCTTGTTGAACCTCATGAGGTTCACACAGGCCCATTTCTCCAGCTTGTCCAGGTCCCTCTGGATGACATCCTGTCCTTCTGGCGTGTCAACTGCACCACTCAGCTTGCACTGGTCCCAGTACAGACCCCTGAGGGTCATCACTCATCACTGATCTCCATCTGGTCATTGAGCCATTGACCGCTACCCTCTGGATGTGACCATCCAACCAATTCCTCATCCACCGAACAGTCCACCCATCAAATCCGTATCTCTCCAATTCAGAGAGAAGGATGTTGTGGGGGACTGTGTCAAAGGCTTTACAGAAGTCCGGATAGATGACAGCCATTGCTTTTCTCTTGTCCACCAATGTGGTAACTCCCTCGTAGAAAGCCACTAGGTTGGTCAGGCAGGACTTGCCCTTGGTGAGGCCATGTTGGCTGTCTCAAATCACCTCCCTGTCCTCCATGTGCTCTAGCATAGCTTCTAGGAGGATCTGTTCCATGATCTTCCCAGGCACAGAGGTGAGGCTGACTGATAGGTAGTTCCCAGGCTCCTCCTTTCTACCCTTTTTAAAGATGGGCACAATGTTTCTATTTTTCCAGTCACCAGGGACTTCACCTGGCTGCCATGACTTTTCAAATATGATGGAGAGTGGCTTGGCAACTACATCAGCCAATTCCCTCAGGACTCTGGGATGCACCTCATCAGGTCCCATAGACTTTGTGGCTTTGTGTAGACTTTGTATTGTGGCTTTGTGGAAATATCAAGTGGAAATTAATTACTAGTGTGCAGTGATTCAAAATGGATGCACCCTTAAGAGCAGAGCTTTTTGCATACATTTTGCTGAAACCCTTCCCCCCCCCCCCCCCCCTTCTCTTTTTTTGGCCATAAACATTATGTGGATATACAATATTCCCAATGAAATGTTCTTAAGCCCAAGAGCTAATTTTTGAAAAGGAATAGACAGAAAGAAAGAGAGAAAGCAGTCCCAAAGTGCTGAATATCCCAATATTCAGGACTTTTGTTTGAGAGATAGAAGACCATCAGTGCTGCACCCACTTGTCTTGCTTTACTGCATGCATCCTTACTGACTATGGCAATCATTAGATGTGTCTTTTTCTCATTGTACTGAAAGAAAAGTTATATAAAAAAGGGTCTCATTTTCATTTCCCACTGCACTGGAGCACATCACCAAACCCACATACACTGTGCTTTTTTGCTGGTGGTGAAATGGTAATGTCATTTTTCTAGATATTTCTACACAGAGGACACTGAGGTTTACATTTAAAAAAAAAAGTCACTATTCTCAATTCACTCTTCCTCTCTGCCTCAGGAGGTAGGGGATATAAAATGATAGTGTTCCGAAAATCAGAGCATTGTTGCTAAAGATATCATCTCCACATCCCAAAGACATAAAAATACTTGCTATATCTTCTTGAAGAACTTATACAATTTCTTTGAGATAAATGAGGAGCCCAAACTTAAATTAGACCCAAAGGGGAAGGATTTGTCCTTGAACCACTAAAGAAAAGTCTCTTTAAGAGTGTGCAAGGCCACAAACTATAAAAAGAAAATTAAAAAAAATCAAGAAGTCAAAATTAATACATTGAGTGAAAAGACAAGTCTCTTTTTAGACTCAGTATTGTTTTTTTTAAGTGATGTGTGAGAGTAAGAACAGAAAGAAGGTTGTTTCTTTTAAAATAAACTCTGTACTTGCCCCTGGGGAGTCATTCCAGCCACCCTACTGCAAGGACACAGGGGGAGCATACAGGCTTTGTCATTTCTCTGTGGTACTACCAAAAAGTGAAAAATGTCCCAAACTTCCCAGAACTGCCTCACCTCTTTGGACCTTTTGTGCTAGTGGGTATGCCCTGAGCCATAGTAAAGCCCTGGGTGATGGGGATGCACTGCAGCACCCATGAACTAGGCTCAGGTGCACTGGCACAGCCTCCTTCCACATGTTGGAGAAAGAAAGGAAGCAACTGAACTGAGAAACACCCAAGACTTGCTTATTTCCTTCCTTGTTGCTTCCTTCCCTCTGTCCTTCCCATCATCCCTTCCTCTTGTAATCCCTTCCTGCTGTCCTTCCACTTTCTTCTCCCCTCTACTCATTATTCCATGCCTTGTTACTCCACTGGTGTTTCCTACATGGGAAGAAAGGGCAGAGTAGCACCAGAGAACACTCCAGATCTGGGAAGCGACAAAGATACACCTCTAGCCTAAGATGTGTCATAAAATTAAATTGTAGAGAGAAAGTCCAGCTATGGGAAATCACTGAATGTGTTTGGCTGTGAACATCTTCTTCCCTTATAAATATGCTTTTTGTTTTGTTTTGTTTTCAAAGTTGTGAAATCAAATCCTGCCTTCCAGGAAGTGCATTGATTTTCCATCACCACTGAGAAAACTTCTTCAACAGATAGGTGAAAAACTGGAGTTTCTATTGACAAATCACAATCAAATGAGAGCCTTTAGCTATTTCCTCCACCCCCACTGAAGCACCATTGTGAAGGAACATGTCTTGCTGTATAACAAATGCTCTTAAAAAGGCCCAATGTTGATGTTAATTCACTTCAGGGAGTTGGATTTGGAAGGGCCTCAGGTTACTTTATACTCTTAGCAAATTTCATTTTCCTAGACTTTTGTTTCAGTAGGTTCTGATGTAAACCAGGAAATTCCATAAAACAGTTACAATATAATTAAATTATATGCTTTCCATGGCTAATTAACTAAACAATTGTCCTCATGTCCAATCTCAAAATTCATCTTTTCTTCTTGCAATAAAAGATTTATAAAATTATTCCAAAGATTCTTTTCTGATGTATTTCTTGTGCGACCTAGCTTTGGTAGGCATTTTAATACCTGCATATCTTAGGTACCAGTGATTAGTATGAATCTTCATGAATATTCAGCCAATATACTTCCTAGTACTGATGCTATGAATAGTTTCTTTACTTGAATCAGAATTTGTGAGGTATAGATACTGTGGGATGTATATAATTAGGTGCCTACAGCAGATTGAGTGCTCAAGTGAGGAGCCCAGGCTTCCCCACGGAAAATGGTAGAGTCCCCTGGGAGGTCCCTGAAAACATCTTTCTTAGGATATCATTGATATACGGTGTTCCTTTGGGCAGTAACTTAAATTACACAAATCTCTCTCAAAATCTGCCCCTACCAGGAAATGTTGTAAGCATGTTTTGTGACATATCACTAAAACATTTAAAGTTAAGAGGTTTGTTGAAGTTGGATCTAGTTATACCAGCTCTAAATTTGATTGATGGGGAAGAACCCAAATAAACCTAAACAACAGGTGCCAAAGTCACCCACGGACCAGCAGAATTGCCCATAAAATTCACTGAAGCCACAAAGAGAACAATGCATTTACCTCTGTAAAATTCCCAATGCAATGGACAAAATGAAAAATTGCATAAAAAAACAGAGCCAGATTTTCCAAATCAGTAAGAATGTTCCCTGAGACAGTAGCCAGGTAGCACTTGTATTTTTTTGCCTTGCTTTTGTTTAGCAAATGAAGTTCTGAATGCCCTGATCAATCCAGAAGATCAGGAAGCTTTTTTTGGCAAGTAAACAAAAGCATACACAATGGATTTAGCAAGCTGATCCTTCATTCTGGGCAGATGCCAGTTGTTCCATGTGAAAGCATGAGGTAAAAAAGCAGGACAGAGAGTGGAAAGCAACCTGAACTGTGCAGCCACCAACTGATTCCTGAATAGCTGTAATGGGGTTAACAGGACCACATGAGTAAATGTCTCATTCCTGAGCTGAGTTTTATATTTCAGCACACAGGCCAGACCCTCAGTGGGTGTAAATCAGCATAAACTGGCTGTGGATGTGGCACACTAATTTGTCAGATCCAACATTCTTTGGTGAACAATAGCTCTTTCTTCCTTCCCATTCTTGCAAATCAGAAAACAGTTTTGTGGAAAACTGACATTTCACTTCCACTCTGTGCAGAGAAATAAATCTAGTGCTTAATCTTACTTGTGTTCATGTACAGCTTCCCCTCCCACTTGCTGTCCTTGTTGAACAAGAACTTACAGGTTCAAGGCCTTGGGGCATGGGTGTCATGATTAGCAATGTGGGCCTTAAAGCTAAGGTACTTTGACAGTTGTTCCATTTCCTAGCATTTACTTCAGCAGTGAATTGAAATACCTTAAGGAATAAATACTAACCTCAGACAATAGACTTTGATCCCCAATCAAATTCTGGAACTGAATTACCCTTGAAAATTATTTCAAATCTTTCTTCTTCCTTCACTTACCTGTCAAGACCCCATATAAGCCCTCAGTTTTTATTGCTGCTAAATTTTTCCTTGCTGTTAAAAACAGATTGAATTTTCATCAGGCCAAGTTATTTTTGAGGGAGAAAGGAAAATGGCAAATATCTGAGATTTTAAACTGATTATTGGTCTTCTGATACAAAGAAGCTGACAGCTGAACCTGCTCTCCCAGAGGGGAAGCCTACAGAGCACAATATGTAGAAGCATCAGGGTATCCGTTTCTCTTAGATCGTTCCTCAGTGCATTTGCTGATGTGTCATGCAGTTATTAGAACCAAGGTAGGTGGATAAGTGATCTGAGAGTCATGGGCTCAGGACTTAAGATAGGTCTGCAGTAGTAAAATAACAACGTTATGATCCACAAAGCTCCCACTTAACTGTTATCTGGACTCCAAGAAAGTTCAGGTTTCCAGAGTAACGTAAGTTTTGTGTATACATACAGAAATATGAAAAAACTTAAGTTGGAAAGACCCTCTGGATGTTCCACCTGCCCTGTGCATGTAAAAATCTGAAGTTAGATAAGGTTGTTCAGGTCTGTGAAAAGTTAATTTTTTAATGTCTCCAAGAACAGAGTCTCCACAGCCTCCCTGGACAGCCTGCTCTGTGGATAACCATTCCCATTGCAAAGGGTTTTTTCCTTGTCTCTCAGAAATTTCCATTTTACATCTTTGACAATTGCCTCTTGTCCCTTCATTGTATATTTTTGAGCAGTCTGGCTCCATTAGGTTATTGAAGACAGCTGTTAGATGCCTTCAGAGCCTTTGCTTCTCCTCAGCCTAAACCAACTCAACCTCTCCTGGTACCTTTTTGCTTCAAACCCTAACCATATTAAGAGCTCCTTGCTGTACTTGCTCCAGTTTGTTAACATGTCCCTTCTACTGGGAACTGTTAAATCAGACACTGTGCCCTATGTCTCCCAAGGGCAAAGTCCTGCATTTGGTCTTGTTGAACTTCATGAGTTTTCTGTCAGCTCATCTCTCTAGCTTTTTGAGAGCTCTCTGAACAGTGGTCCTGTCCTCCAGGGTAACAAAGGCTTCCCACAGCTTGGTGTAAACCCCAGACTTGCTGTGCGTATGTTCCCTCTGGCTGTACACCTTGTTAATGGAGAGGTCAAAATCTACCAGCCCAGAACATCTCAGATTCTACTACCTAAGCTAAAACAGGATCTGGAAGCAGGATGCATCATCTCTAAGCAGTTTGATCTGGTGGCTCTCAGAGAAAGTGCAAAGAAAGTCTTGTTCAGCTGTTGAGAAAATACATTTACTGTTTATTTTAAAGTGCAAACAGATCAACTTCATTTTAAAGGGTGCACCTAGAACAAACCCTTATGCCTGAATAACTTCAAACACACAGCTTTTCCTCATTGCAACATATTCCCTAAGAAGGAGCCTATTAAGGACAAGGGAGAGGTTAAGTTCCTGTTGAATTTACTTCACTTTATAGAAAACAACTCAAGACTGATCAGGTCATAGAATAGAGAGAAAAACTAAGAAAGCATTTGTGCCCAGATAGTCCACTAGGAGAAAAGCAGTGTGGGTTCCTAGGGCTGCTCTCGTATTTTACATTTGAAATGAAGCCTCATGTCTTGCCTTTAATTCCAGAAGGGAGGAATTGCATTCCTTACTTCCTGTGTTTCCAGTTATTCTTTCAGGTGTCAGACTCAGTGAGAAGTAAATCACAGATGTCATGTGTTGGGCTCTTTCCTACTGTTTGCACTTGTTTTTCAAGCATCAGAGGCCCACACAGTGTCTTACTTTGGAAAGCAGAAGCCTAAGTGACCTGTTACATAGAGCTGTTCATAAAGCAAACTCTGGGAGATAAACAGTCGAGTTAGTCTCCTACTGATATACCCTGAACATCTTTAGAGATCATACTGGGGAAACTCCAGGAATCTGGAGTGGTTGCAGTAGGCCAGATTTTGCATGCCAAAACCTAGGATCAACCACTTAAAATAATGAGTTATAGATTAATAGAATAATAGAAAATGAAAGAGAAAGGCATCATGGGGCATCAAACTTGACACATGCCACCCATATGAGATGAAAAATGTGGGACTAGATAGGATGGCTGTCTTGGGAGTAAATATTTCATGGGGAATGATCAGGAACAGTGGAAAGTAGATGACTGAATTCAGTTAGACAGACATATTTTATTTTGCTTTATGGAAAGCCCAGCATCTAAGTCACATTTAAAAATGTGGCTGTCATCAAATGACAATCCCAAATAGCTGAGCAGTGACACAGGCTTTTACTCACTCCTTAATTATTAATATTCTTATTTTGTAGAAATCAGACCTTAGGAAAAGCTGTCAACTCATGCACAGAATGGCAATTTAGTGGCAACTCACCTCCCCATCAGGCAGTGGTTCCCAGATTTACTCCACAGCTTGGGCAAGAATTTCCCTGGAGCCAGAAAACACTTGCAAAGCAGAAGAGTTGTTGCTGCTTAGGGTGGTATCTTGCCTCTTGGTGCAGCTGAGAATCATACAGTCCTGAAGCTGTATGAACTATTGCAATAGACAAAATTGCTGTCTTGCCACTTCCCACCAGGTCCCTGCAGTTGTAGAGCAAGCATCTCCAACCTAATTCTAGTTGTCCTGATTGCTAGGGAGTTGTCAAATCTGGTAGACTAACAGAAGTGATGCTGTCACAGCTCCATGCCCCAAGTCCAGCCAGCAGCGAGGCTGAGTGTGTGTTAAGAGTAGACACATGCACAAACAGACATAGACCATACACATGCACGTGCACACAGGTAGCCGCACAGATCAACACAGACAAAAACGCTCAGCAAACACATAAGCCTAAACAGCACCAAAGGCCTCGTCCTGTTCTCTCTGACCGATCAGGATGAAAGTCCTTTAGTGGAAAATATATGTGCAAATATACAATGTGGATCCCTGCAGTAACTGACCTCAGATGCTCAGTCTGCCCAGTAGCTGGCCCTGCATCTCAAGTCCTCAAAGTTGCCAACACTGGGACATAAGATCCCCACTCCAGTTAATGGTACACAGACGCACTTGCACACACCAACACATACACATTGTGGATCCCTGCAGTAATAGTCCTTAGACACCTAGTCTACTCAGAGGCTGGCCCCTGGACCCTTGTGGACCTCCAGATACCTCTCACACAGAGAGACACACATGCAAATGGGTCCCTCAGTTGATCCCTAGACATCATGGACTCCTCAGTAGCTGGCTTGGACCTCCTGGCCCCTCCAGTAGCCAGCTCAAAGACAGAGGCCTCCCTTGTACCCTGCCCAGACTATTGCCATTTCAGTGCTCTTTCCTTGCATCCCATAATGGGTCCCGTATCCCAGGCAGTGACCTCCCTTGATCTGTGAGGTGACCTGGAGAGCTGCTCCATTGTCCCACTGGGTGGGTGCCTCCCCCAGCCTATGGGGCTGAGGCTTTCCTGGGACAGTCCTGGAAGAAACTGAGGCAGGGGCTCATGTCTAAGACTGGTGCTCCCCAGCCTGCCTTTGTGTCTCTGGGTCCCTCTGTGCCTGCAGAGAAGAGCCTTTAATCACATAATCTGTCACTGATCTTTATAACTGACCTTTCTGTTACTTCTGGGTAAATTCTGAACACTGCCAGAGATGTGGAAACCCCGACTCTGCCTTGTTCCTCTCTTTAAATGACCTTTTCCCTCCTTGTTGTAGTTCTTTTCTTACGTTTCTGCTTAAAAAGATGTAGACCAACATGACTCTTTCATTTACAATTCTGCTGTGAACCCATGATCAGAGAAAAATTGAAAGAAAGAATGAAGAAAAAAACCCTGCAAAACAAAAAAACACGAACCCAGCTAAAAGCTTTTTAAACATCCTGATGGTAGCAGAAGTTTATTAGGTTTTTTAGTGCATAATAAAACTGTATGTATGTCTATTTATCCTTATCAGTGAGGTTTACAAGTAAGCATCATCAGCAGAAAGAACTATTGCTACTCCACTGTTTCTCTTGTTCCCCACTTTCATGTGTTATTCCTGTTTTGTCTTCAAGAAAATAGCATTAGACTTTAATAACAACAGTATCAAAACCTTCAGACAATCTCAGCTAATTTATAACTAATAAATAAGGCACTTTACGTGCTCTGTACTACCATCAAATACACAGAGGGGAAAAAAAAGAAAAAAAAAACCAACTGGTTCAATACAACCAATTGTATTGGCCTACAACCAATAAGTAAAAGGAATGGGTTATTGAGAAGCTAACTTCTTCCCAGAAAGGGTAAATATTACTATGTGGAATCATTTTTTAAAACTGTTAAATAGTTTATCTCTCTTTATTTTTTTCCTTACAAAATCACTCGCCAGCTAAAAGAAAAGCAAATGAAGGGCATTGTTAAAATGAAATCCTTACTCAATACTTTATATGTTTCAAAGCTTTAATGTTTTTTTTTTCCTCCCCCTTTCTCCCTTCTGACACACACATTCTCCTTTCTTTTTTTTGTAACTTTAATGGAAGAAGTAACAAATATTTAAAGGCCCTCCATAACTCAGCAAGATTCAGTGCCTGTATGTGAATACCTCATATCTTTTGTAACTGGCTCCTTAACAGTAACATGGTCAAGGTGCTAGCTTTGCCTCACCCGTCTGTACATCCCAGCAAGACTGAAACAATAACAATTACACTTGAAGGCGAGGGGGGGGCAGGAAGGAATAAAACCAAAATGGCTCCACTAAAGCAAAATATACCAAGTGAGTCCTGATGATTTCAAGTTTGGACTACACAGTTGTTATAAAGGCAAAAACATGAGCTATATACTTTTCCAAGAGTAACAATGTGACAGACTTTTAAAAGCAGTCAAAACCAATTAGTCAGTGTGTCACAGACTGGCAGTGAAGTAGGAGATTTATATGACACTGAGACCCAGCAGAAGGCTGACATCTTTGAAATAAGACCAGAGATCAAAATGTTGCTGGATTATTTCCTTATGAATTCTGAATGCAACAATTTTTAATGCCTTGTACCAACCCTGTTACAGGACGGATATTACCAGGAACACTACTACATTGTGAACAACAGTTTGCACAGGGTCTTCATTAACTAATGACTCCAATTATTGTCTAAGGTATACTTGTCTAAGCACCCAACCTGATACACTTCCCTTTGCATTGACCTGTCTACTAGGATATAACTTAGAATGCAGGCTGCTTCTTTCAAATATCCATTTTCATTGCCAACTGTGAGAAATCTGCTGTCTTTCTCGAGCCAACTCCATCATTTTCATTTCCAGAGCTCTCTAAATGGAATTCTGAAGCCTGGATTTAGGGTGTGTTTGTGGCTGGATGTTAACTTCTGATTTTTAGCTGTGACTGCAGAAAAATGGATTGGGGACTTACAGTTTGGTTCATCTTGCACGATGTGCATAGCCAAACTAAATATCTCAGCTCCTTTTATAGTCAGTGGAGAGAAACAGTTCCTTCTTGGTGCAATACAGCTTAGACTAAAGTAGATGGTTAAAAATAGGGCAGAAAAATCACTCCCTGAAAAACTTAATCTCTCTACTGGCTAGAATGAGAACCTAGGGTGATTAGCTTAGCTGTAGATGTCTAATTTAAAATGAAGTTAGTTGAAGCCCACCTCTATCTTCTGGACAAAAAAAGCCTTGTTCCAGCTTTTCTGAACACTGCCAAAACTGTAGTTCCTTTCTTCTGTAGTAGCCTCTAGCTCAAAGCACAGGCCTGCAGACAGACATAGCTGAGGTGGCTCAAACTCTGACACCATTACAACCACAGTTACTGATCTGTCTCTCCTGACATTTGGAATGGGGTAGTACAGGTAGGGGTCATTTCTCTTTTCTTGTCTCATTGGTAAGGAAGGGACATTTGGAATGATGTAGATTCCTGTTGGAATGTAGCATAAATATCAGAAAGTGGCAGAACGTTGACCTACACTCTCATCCTTATGTGAAGAGACAAGTACACAAAACCTGCCACAATTAATCATCTGCTTCCTAACCAGCTTTGGTCAACCTGAGAAGCCTAGGGCTGTTGTTGCCCTACTTCTGTACAAGGAGTAGATCTATATTCCTATTTGCATGCAAACTGGTCTTTCAAATCACTGTACTTTTTGCGTAGATGAGAAAAGGGAACCAATGTAATGGTTTATTGATCCAGTCTCAAATGGCAGGGCAAATGATCTTTCATGGCAAAGCCTGTGAACTATCTTTCATTTCTCCCTGGATTAGCACTTTTCTTTTTCCTTGGTTTTAAAAATCAAATTTACAAATACAGTCTTCACTAACTTTAGTGTTAAAAAACCCCACAGTTAATTTTTTTCTTTCTTTTTTTTTTTTTAATTAACATTCCCACAGACTGCCATGGCCAAAATGCTTGTATAGGTGTCATCTTTGTCAGTCCTTCATGATTATATGTCAGTGTGATAGCAAACTGAATTGAGTCAAGTATAGTATGCAGTTAGATGACTGTGCAGGCCCTTATTCTTGACAAGCATTATTTAGTTCACAGTTCACTGTACCACTCAGTCCTTGAGACAGTTTGCAGCTGCTGCTTCATCTTACTTGCCTCTCCTGCCCAAGAGAATTCTGCAGTTGTTCAAGAACAGCCTTCTCTTACCTTGGCACATCTTTCTGGCTGACTCTTTCTGGCTGAGTTCAAAAACACTGTTGCAGCCAATCAGGTGTAAACTCATTGTATCCTGGACTCGTTCTGTTGAGCATGCCTGTTTCCTCTTCTGCTTCCTCCAGGTTACCCTGTTGGAACTATATCAGCATTTCTATGGTATCTGATAACAACACACTTTCTTCCACTAAAACTAGTCCTTAACATCAGGGCAGAACATTACAATATCTCATCCCTAGTCACTTGCACCAGGGACTGAAGTAGGTTCTGGTGCAACTTTTCCTGCCAGTCTGAAGGGTGTCCTAATCCTACATGGTATTGTTCAATGGCACTGCACTTTAGCTTGATCCTATCTTGACTCCCTGATCACTTCATAAACCTGCACAAGACCTTACTAGCTTTCAAAGGAGACACGTACACAGTGTCAACTTGGCTTGCTCTGCATGTCATTGTGTGGTCAGCTTTCCCTCATGATCTACACTTTATGCACACTAGTTCTCTCCCTGGTTGGATCCTGAAGCAAAGTGGTTGTCTCAAAGAAAAAGCTGTATCACTGATGATAGGATACTTCACTACAGGCTGACTCCTTCTGCATTATGTATCCTACAACACTAAGATAACAGGCTTTGTGCCTTATACAAAGGGCAATGCCACCAATGAAATCCTAGTGTGACTTGCAAGGGTAAGCAATATGTAACCTTAATGACATGCTTTAAAAGAAACACTTTCTTAAGCTGCAGCATAGCCATCTCCTTACATGGAAAAATAAATGCACGCATGCACACACACGCACACAGATTGTGTCCCAGGAACACTACAGGGTTCCCAGAGGACACTAAGACTAAATGCTAAGTCGTGTAGGCTCTCAAGTCGGCCCCAGAGAGGACTAACTCTGAACAGCATGGAAGTGAACTAGTTTATGCTGTTTAGCCTGGGGTAGAGAGTTCTCTTCCTACTGTGGTCCCCAAAGGTAGATGTTACTGCTCTATAAAAACCAGCATGAGTTTTCACACCTCTCTTAGTTGTAAGCTTTTTTTTTTTTTCTGAGAATGGATATGTTTACAATGTCTTGATTTGTGCTTAATATGGAAAATTCAGTGAAACCTATATGAAATTTTCAAAATTTTCATTCACAGCAATTACTTCAAGCCATTTTACCTGCATTATCACATTAGTCAAAACAAACTTAAACAGGTGTAATAATATTTTGAATTACTGCTGTAACATATATTCTGTCATCTCACTGCTAGCATAAAGAACTTCTAATCACTTTTCTCTCTGTCCATCAGAATTACAGTAATTCTCTGGAGTGGAAAAATAAAACTAACCAATCTAGATTGTATTTCTGACAAACTTACACTGATTCCAAAATATCTTTTTCTCAGATTCCAATGTATGCTTTATTCAGAATATGAGCACTTTCTTGCTAGTTCCATTCCTGAAAACAAATGAACAAGAAAAATCCCATTGATTTTTGCTAACGGACTAATTGATTTTAGGCAATTAGTCAGAGATACTAACAGAACTAGTTAATTAGCTAACTGTCCAATATTTCCTATAAACTGTTCCTTAGAATCCTAGAAAAGCTTTGATTTGCATTTCTGGATGTGTTTATCATAGTTTTGTTAACAATGCAGTTTTCCATGGAAAAAATATTGAAAGAAAGGACAAGGCAGGTTCCTTCAAATAACAACTTAATTTCTTTCAATATATATTTTTGCCTGGAGCTCTACCAGTTCATGGCACTCTGTTGCATTAAGAGGTACTGTCATGTAGGAGTCTGAGGAGTGGCTGAGGGGGGGGAACCCTCCTGTTGAGTCATGAGGTTCGGAAAAGGATCCCCTTGCTTTCTAAACTCCTTCCCAGAGAGGAGTCTAGGTGCGGCTAAGTCCAGTCCTAGGCTCAGACTTGGTCAACAGTTATTTCCTAAGGACTGGATATGCAGCCATTCATCAGAGTAAAGGTGACAGCGTTAATTTAAACGCGCTGCACCCCCAGTCTAGTTGTGTTGCATGAACTATCACGGCCACATTAATAAAGAGTGCAGTTTATTAGAGCAACAGACACACAGATTCTTTGGATTACCGGATTACTGTCTGCAAAGCACATGCAAATACCAAGAGTATGAGTGACACTGCTGGCTATAAACACGTTAAAGATGATAAAGCAACTCTAGAGAGAGTTGTAAGTCTCCTGGGGAGGCACTTGATATAACCAAGTGTTCGACTCTTACCCAAAGGCGTCCCAATGGGGGGGAAGAGAGGCTCAGCCCGTCGACTGATCCCAGAGGTCAGAGTGGTACGCGATGGTGTCTTCCCTAACATTCTCTTTCTTTTAAACCATTTTATACTATCTTTCACCTTTCGGGTGGAGCTTGAGTGACTCTAGTCATACGTCTTTGTTTAGGATTGGTGTAAAGTTTTCTCGGTTCGCTTTTAAAGGTATAGGCTAGGAAAAATTCAAAGCACAAGCTCAGTGAGGGGTGGTCGCACCTTGGAGGCAGGTAGCTTTTGGGATGGAGGTGTGTTTTGGTATTATAATGATGTTATAATGAGCAAAGTTCATCAAAGGACAGCATTTTGTCAGAAACATGACAGACCACTGGCCCAGGATAGCAAATGTGCAGCTTACTGGTCACACACAATACCTTTGAGTTCCCATTTAATTGCAGAGCCTGGCCGCGGCGTCTCCACACTGCTCCACCCTCCAAACAGTACCTCTTAGAGTCAGTACACCAAGCTCCCCTGGCGTCACCGACGTCTAAGGTTACAGGCCTAGGGAACTTCCATGGAATGGCCTTGCATGTCAGCTGCATTCCATCCGGGAATCTTCTTCAATGCTGTACCTTACCTAAAAGTGTGAATATAAGTTTAATTTCTAAGTCACCTCCAGCAATTATCCCACACACTCTAATTAAGCTTGATATTTCTAGAATTACTTAAATAGATCCACTGTCCTCTGCTTCTCTCTTTCCAGCTTAGTCTTTGTATTACTATCATGAAACACACCAATAATCCATATAAGTAACACTTTTAAAGGACAGCTTAAATCTATTGAACAATTTGCATGCTTAAAGTTAATCAAATTTGCATGCTTAAAGTTAATCAAATGCTTATGTATTCTTCTAGACTAAGAATATGGTGCTTAAAATCAAGCAAGATCAAATCACCTGTGGACCCACAACCAAGCTTTCTTTGTGTGGAAAGGAACATGTAACTGATGTATAATGAGTTTAAGACTTCCTGGATTACAGACTGAACTACATAAACCTAATTAAAGTGAAAAGGATCTGAAGGACCCCATTTATTTTTAGAAACACCTTCAGTCTAAGAGCCTGGAACACTGGGATGTGGTACCCTTGGGATACAGTTAATAACTCAATACATCTCTCAGAGGAACATATATGAGTATTTATGATTTCTTTAACACAGTGGTGGTAATTTCAATTCCTTATCCAAAGAGATTGCTTATATATATAAAGGAAAAGAGCATGTTATCAGGTCAACTGTAAGGCAATTGGTTTGACCACATCAGGGAGTAAAATGGAAGATTCTTTTAATAAAGGCAAATCATATCAGATGAGCACCTCTTGTGCTTAGAAAGCTCATGATTTTCTCAACAAAGAATGAAAAGCATTGTTACAGTGCCATAGAGGCAAATATTAATCAAGCTATAAAAGATGGAGTGCAGACAATAACTGATACACAAAGAAGTAGTAGAGCTCAGAGTCAGTCGTGCTGAAACATTATTGAATACAAAGTCCTCTAATATCATTGGTAGAGACAAAACATTCTTGTTCTCTGCAAATATAAAAAGGTAAACATGACAGAGAAAAATATAAAAATAACATCTCTTGCACAAGAATAAAATTTCTAAATATGCTTAAATTGGAACTGAGAGGAATGGTTTCTAACTTGCAGAACATCTTGACTCTGGAGCTTTCCAAAAGATAAAGCATAAAGCAAGATAATATTTTTATTTAATGTATCATTTGATAAGCTTTAGAAAATAATTTTATTATGCAACTGTTTGTAGTAGTAGGATATTGGCCTTTTAGATGCAGGAGTTTCCACAGACTGGTAGAAACTTGTGGGTGAAGGTTTTGGGCCATGTTTACTTTTGTAAATATAATTATTTGGATGAACTGGTCTTGAAACTACAGAGTGCTAATTGAATGGTTAATATTTGCAGTGATAATTCTCTTGTACAAAAAAGCTTCTTTCTTTTTTTTTTTTTTTTTTTAATGCAGCAATATTTTGTTGCATTCTCTCAGGGCAGAAAACATAATTGTAGCACAGAAAATAATTGGTACATTACTCACGTTAGCCCTTTGGGACTGCTTTTCTTTCTCTTTTAAACGTTACTCTTTAGCTAGGCTGCTTTTGAAACCAAAACAAAATAAAAAAGGAACCATCTGCATTTTAAAAGTAGACTGCTGAGACGGAAGCTCATGTAACAGCTGATAGAGAAGGGACTTGCTAGGTCTATAACCAAAATAACATATAATATAAGCTCATTGACAATATTTTCTTTAAATTAAAGAGGAATATAAAGAGAGTCATTACGCTTATTCTCTTTAGGAACTTTACACTATGCTTACTTTTAAAAGTAAAATACCATTTCTCCTTCACTTCCAACAATGGCACTAATTCATTAAGAGAGCTAGATGATTAAATTAAGGTCTGCTAGAAAAGCATCATGTCAGGGCATAAATAATCCAGGAGATTTCTGGACACCACAGAGAATTTTTAGTTGCAGGTGCATGAGACACAGCCCAAGGGTTGCACCCTGCTGGATCTGCCACTCATGAATAAGAAAGAAGTGGTCAATGATCAATAGCAGACTTGTCTACAGTGACCATGAGGTGGTGGAGATTAAGTTCCTAACATAAATGAAGCAGCATGGTAGCAGAAAAATGGCCCAGGACTTCAGTAAACCAGGCTTATTCAGGAAACTGGTAGTCCATGTGCATTGGGAGACTGCTCTGAATGGCAAAAAGCTCGGTAGAGCTCATTGATCTTTAAGGACAGCTTCCTCAAAACACAAGGTCTGTCCTTTCCAATGTGCAGTTAAGTTGAACTGGCATGGTCGAAAGTCAGACTGGCTGAAAAGGGAGCTCCTGAGTTAGTGCAAATGCAAAAGCTACCCAGGAGGGACACAGAGACAGTGCCCAAGCATCCAGGCTTAAAGTTAGCAAAACCAACTCAGCTGCAGTTGAAATAGTGACAGATGTGAAGGACAAGAACAGCTTCTACAGGAATATCAACAGCAAAAGAATAGAGGTGGGGACCTAATGGTAATGGATACCTGAGATAATAAATGCATCCTGCTTATTTGTCTGGGCACAGGCTAAGCCAATTCAACATAGACCTGGAAAGGATGGGGGAAGCGATAGTAAGCAGAGAAACCCCTGTTACTCAATCATTCAAAACCTAATCAATGGAAATTAGAGTGAGCTGAACGGGCTGCTTCTAAGACTATCAAAGAACAAAGATTACATCATTGTCCCTAGTATGAAATCCATCAGGATCAATCAGCAAAGGAAACTCTTTCCCACAAAAGCCATGCAAACTAAGGTGGTTATTGCCTAGAAGGTTATAGGACTTTCTATGGAATATAGGGGCAATTTGGGGACTGTGCAAAACTTATTATTGTAAGTTTTAAAGAATTTGTGGGAAGATGTGAAACCTACTGCAGAAAGTTTAGGAAAAGGACCAAAGATAGGGAAAAGGAGGGTTTAAGGTGGATCAGGGAGGGGCAAGCATGTGAAAACAGAAGGCTAAAAGAGAAAGGTGGCTCTGTGTGAGCAGGTTGCTGGTCAGTACTCGTCTGGCTGAGACTTGTGTCTTGTCATGTCAGTCTAGCCTGTGTTCTCATTAAACTTTAATTGTAACTATCTTCCATGTGCATTAATTTTCTACTTTGAGTGTGTTTGTGTGAAATGTATGCAAAATTCAAATAGGGCTAGCCACCAAGCAGCAAGAGATGTCTGGAGGCTAGCGGCTGGAGGAGACCAGGTTCTGAGCTGAGTACTGGGCAGAGTGGGTATCCAAGACCAGCTGCTGGAAAGACCTTCTTGATATATGCATATTACAATAACAACCTTCAATCCTGATTGGACCCAGGGGAGGAGCAGGATTGAGCCATCCCTGCTGATGTGTCCACAAGTGCTGGTTGTGGTTAGATGGGTGTCAATAAAGGCACTATTCTCTGTCTACATTGGTCTCTGTATGTACATGTGCTCACTGGCAATATGTACTCAGTCTCGATACTGTCTGCATCTGGAAGCACAGCATCTTCACATATATTGAGCCAGGGCAGGACAACTCTTCCCTCGTTCCCTCTGCTGCTGAGTCTTGAAGCACACCTAGTAAAGCTACCTCTTACATCTTCTTTGCCTTAGTTTTTCTGATGACTTCCGGGATCCCTGAGCTTTCTGGAGAAACGTAATGGAGTGAAGAACTACCCATGGAAGGAGAAAACATAGCAAGAGATGACTCAAATAAACTGGACTTGCAGAGAGCCATAGGAAGAGATAACATACAGCCAAGTGTACTGAGGGACCTGGATATTGTCCCTGCAAGACCATTCTATGTTATCTTTAAAAGGCCATGGCAATCAGAGGAGGTTCCTGTTGACTGGAAAAAATGTCACAGTAATCTTCAAGGGCAGCAAGGAGGCTATGGTGACCTAAAGGCTGGTCAACTTAGTCTCAGTCCCTGGAATGAATATGGAGCAAATCATCCTAGAAATCATGTCCAGAGACATGAAGAACAAGGTGCCTGGGAATTGCCAGAATGGATTTAGCAAAATCCAGTTCTGTTTAATATCTTTATCAATGATCTGGATGAGGGGATCGTGTGCACCCTCAGTAAGTTTGCAGACAACACCAAGTTGTGTGGGAGTGTTGATCTGCTTGAGGGGAGGAAGGCTCTGCAGAGGGATCTGGACAGGCTGGATCGATGGGCCAAGGCCAATTGTATGAGGTTTCACAAGGCTAAGTGACGGGTATTGCACTTGGGTTACAATAACCACATGCAACGCTACAGGCTTGGGGTAGAGTGGAAGGCTGGAAGGCTGCCTGGCAGAAAAGGACCTGGGGGTGTTGGTTGACAGACGACTGAATATGAGCCAGCAGTGTGCCCAGGTGGCCAAGGCGGCCAATAGCATCCTGGCTTGTATCAGAAATAGTGTGGCCAGCAGGAGTAGGGAAGTGATCGTGCCCCTGTACTCAGCACTGGTGAGGCCGCACCTCGAACACTGTGTTCAGTTTTGGGTCCCTCACTACAAGAGAGACACTGAGGTGCTGGAGTGTGTCCAGAGAAGGACAATGAAGCTGGTGAAGGGTCTAGAGCAGAAGTCTGATGAGGAGCGGCTGAGGGAACTGGGGTTGTTTAGCCTGGAGAAAAGGAGGCTGAGGGGAGACCTTATCGCTCTCTACAACTACCTGAAAGGAGGTGTAGCGAGGTGGGTGTTGGTCTCTTCTCCCAAGTAATAAGCAATAGGACAAGAGGAAATGGCCTCAAGTTGTGCCAGGGGAGGTTTAGGTTGGATATTAGGAAAAATGTCTTCACTGAAAGGGTTGTCAAGCACTGGAACAGGCTGCACAGAGAGGCAGTGGAGTCACCATCCCTGAAGGAGTTAAAAAAATGTGTAGATGTGGTGGTTAGGGACATGTCTTAGAGGTGGACTTGGCAGTGCTAGGTTAATGGTTGGACATGATGATCTTAAAGGTCTTTTCCAACCTAAATGATTCTATGATTCTATGAAAAATCACAGGTTTAGGCATGTTTAGGCTGGAAAAGAGAAGGCTCAGGGGGCTGTTTTCTACTAGCTAATGAGGTGTTATAGAGGAGTTGAAGCCAGGCTGTGTTCAGTTAAGGATGTTGAAGCACAGAAACAGGTTGCCCAGAGAGGCTGTGGAGAATATTTTGAATATACTTTGTGTCCTCAACACTCAATTTGTTAAGACCCTATAATAACTTGATTTCACCTCAGAGCTGATCTTAATTTGAGCAGGGATTGAATTAAAATTTCCAGAGGTCCCCTCAAACCTATATTTTTTTATGGTTATATGATCACACTAGATTGGACAGAAAGTTTACTTCCTCCAGAACCCTAACTCTGTACAGTACCAAGCACTAAATAAAAATGCAGGCAGCCCTGCAGGCAGCCCTGCAGGCAGCCCATGATTCATCTGCTATGTCTTTGAAGTCTCACCCCAGTTTCTAGTAATCAATTTACTTTAACAAATGAAGATGGCTTTCAAAATCTCTCCCTTATTTTCTACTATAATTGTATTAACTAACCTCACCTTGGAGAATCTTTGTGTCCATGCACCCTGAACAATGCAACCTAGAGCCATTGTTATGCTGTTCATAGGTCAAATCTAAACTGTGATTGAGGCAGAAAAAGATATTATCTGCTCACCATTTATCTCTTGCTTTGGGAGAGAATAAACACTTACAGATATCTACTAACTGTTTGGCACATCCTGAAGTTACTAACGTTGCTATTACACTATGAACATCTTAAGAGGAAAAGTTATGCTCACCCAGGAGCGACGTGGGAGCAGCTGTGCAAAGCCTGCTACTCCTAATCCACTGCATACTACGGTATAGCCCATTTGCAAAGGAAACACTCTCCTGACTGCACACGGTAGTGCCAATGTGCATGGCAAGCATCATCTTCCCAGAAAGATTTTAAACTGAAAGAAATCTCATGAGGAAAAAGGGCTTATTAGACTAAATAGAAAATTATTACTTTTCCACACAGTGTTTCTGGGTTTGTTATGCCCCAAAGGCTGCTCCCACATACCAATCAAACCAGATGATTGAAAGAATACATGAGTTTGCTCAGCAGCTGGCTCTTAAAGAGGTTGGAGAGGAGAATGTCCACAGGGAAGGCACCTACGTATTTAGTCTTACCATGAGGCTTCAAAGCACAAGTGCATTTAGATCCAACAAGTGACTTCATTATTGAAAACTATAGATAACATACTGAACCTCTATCACAGAAAAGCAAAGTTTCATTTAGGCAAGATAAATGTGATCTTAATTGTCACTTTTAGGCAGTTTGGATCCTTGTGTGGTTTCTCAGGTCCTTGTGCTTAGGTCCTATGTTGATTCCTGATGCTCTTGGTTCAAGATTTTCTTTCTTTTGTTTTCTTCTTTGCCTTCTACACCTATAAGGCGCTTTTTACAGTCTTATAGGTGCTATGCAGAGCCAGTTTCTTCCATCAAGATGCTTTATCACATGCATCACGGATGGTTGACTCTCACTTCACATTTCTGAGTGATTCACTTGTGATTTCCAAACTGTGTCAATCTAATTTATGTTATCACTGAGTTAGGTTAAATACAAATAACACAATCTGTGCTACGAGGTCAGTGTTTTTTCAGTTCCTTTCCTGGCAACACTCTGCCCAGGTTGTTTTGGGGCTGACAGCCCTATTTGAATCCCATTGGCTATGTAATACACTTTGCAATTTGTGTTGTGGAAGATGGTAGGAATTCCTGTCTCCAGGCTGGACTATAGATTTGAATGAAGAATGATACATACAAATGAATTACCTAGAGACTGTCAACCTACAAATTTCTGATTCTAGCACGTTCTGAACTCAAGTAGAGGATATACTCCTTATCATATCTAAAATACCCTTTGAAAGCCTGGGCTTTCAGAAGGATAGAATAGGAGAATATTTTACTGCTAGAATCCACTTAGGACTTATGCACACTTAAGAAACAGATCCAATATGGCAGTCACTTCTTGAAACCTTGAAGATTCAAATGAATCAAGCAAAGTCAGCTGAGCCAAGATACATATTATTCTGCATGACACAGAGCTGAAATATATTTAATCTTCTTTGACAGGGATGGCTGGTTCTGTGCCAATGGAGCCTTCACTGACTTCCAGAAAAGTTATACATAAAAAGGGTTAGCAGGATTAGACCATGAAGGCACAGCTTTTCAGAGGTATTGTTTCTGTCAAAAAACAACCGGAGAGGCTTAGAAGTGCAAGCAACAGGTGAGAAAACTACACATTTGCTTCATCTGCACAAACCCGCTATCTCTCTTAAAGAAACTGAGACGTGCTATGAAATCTGGCAAGGTTTTTACTTAATTTGCAATTTTAAAAATTTTGGAGTTTCATGCGTTACAAGGCAAAGGGAAAGGGAAGAGAAAGTCAAAGGAGATAAAAATTTATCTTAAGTCACATTCTGACCTTGAATAAAAAGACATGCTTTGTGTAAACACTGGAAGCAAGGTTGACACACTGTGAGAATAGCCAATTTAAAGTGATTGCAATGAAATAGGCGACCTTGGAAATCAGGCTGGTATATGTGTATATGTGACCCTTTTGTAAAAAATTTTGGTAAGAGATTTTTATAGTCATTATCCTGACTTGCTTTATAGGTAGAAGAGGATAACTTCAATTAAAAGAATCCTGGGGAGTTGAAAAGTAATTACTAAATGAAACCAAAGTTAGTTATTATCTTCAGTAAGTGTATCGGCATGTAAGGAATACTGATCAAACACTTCGCAGAATATAAAAAGGGAATCTTCCCTTCCCTTCCCTTCCCTTCCCTTCCCTTCCCTTCCCTTCCCTTCCCTTCCCTTCCCTTCCCTTCCCTTCCCTTCCCTTCCCTTCCCTTCCCTTCCCTTCCTTTCCCTTCCCTTCTTCCTGCATTTTGCATATTGAGAACACAAATTTGTACAAAGTAAAGAGTTCAAGGTGAAAGCTACAAGACAGAGAGATAAGAGTAAGCTCTGGGTCCTTCCACATTTTTTAATTTTATTTCTTCTGCCCCTGATATTTTTCAATAAGAAGAAGCTCAACTATGGGTCATAGAGAGTTCAAAACTATTTAAATTGCTTCTGTAAAGAACAAAAGATAAATGTATCAAAACACCACAGAATAAAACAACGAAGCATTTACTTAGCTATAGTAAGTGCTCTGTGATTTGTGACTTATCAGTGGCAGAGTATTACCAATGCTGAAGGTTCCTGGTCAAAGTTCCTTGGGCAGATGTAGTTTGTGTTTCTGTCCTGTACATAAGTGGACCTGTAGTAGTGATCAAAATTAAATGCATCAAACATGTGAACTTGTTCCCAAAATCTTTCAGTGAGGTAATAAATGTCACATCTCTGCCCACTCTGTTCCTCCAGGGGCCGTATTCTCTGCATAGCCAATGAATGTGCTGGTATTTTCCAGTTATCACTTTTATTTGAATCAACAGATTCTGTAAAATAAAGTAATATCTATTACCTTTGCAGCATGCCCTGAAAGGATATAGCAGAATATGAGTAGTGGAAATAGAAAGTCTGTTTATGTATCAGAAGCATGTCTAAACTTAAAAGTAAATATCAATAAATAATTCAAATTGATTTAATTTTTTTTTTGCTGCATTTTCTGATGCAATTCAAGACAACTTCAGTGTTACAGACTTGGGATTTGAACACACAAGTTTTAAACTTGAAGTTGTCTTTCCTCTCATTTGCATAATGGAAAAAGATGTGCTAATGTTCTCCTAAAATACTTACCCACTTTTCATAACACATAGATATTGTCTTCAGGAGATGGTGATCAAAGCTTCCATGTTTGAATTTCATTATGAACCCAAAACAGAGACTGAATTTCCCTGAGTTTTTGTTACTATTATCAGAAATTTCAATAAATTATGGTTCTCATGGCATTTGTAGCTAATATGATGTAATTTTATGGTCAAGAGCTTGCAAAAATAGGTTTGATTGTCACTGTTACTATGTAGTGGCAACCAGCAACCAGAGTTCAGCCGTGCATCCTAATGGGTCAATCAAAATATCTCTTGACATTGGTGGAGCCAGGATTTCACCTAATGTCTTTAAGATGTGAGTAAAAATGTCATATGGGTAAAAGGAGATCTATACATTTCTGTTATGGTAATTTAAAAGGTCTTTATAAGAAGTATATGATAAGCCTTCATTAAGTTAACTGTAAGTACTTGAAATAAAAGCTTCATATCCAATTTTAGAAAGAAGTACATGTGAGAAGATAACAGTGTAGTTACTGTAGAACTGCTTTCCCATAAATCACTGAAGTAGCAACCTGTTTGTTCTTTATTTTTAAATAAACACCATGCCTCATGAGCATAAATAATTATAAAACAGTCACATTTCCATGAGGCTTTATTAGCTTGTTCATATATATGAAAGATTATAGTTTGAAAGGAAACTAAATATCTTGCTTAAAAATTAAATTAAAAAATTCTAAAATAAAAATGTATATTGAGCTTATTTCATATAAGAGCTTGTATAAAAACAAGATGCTTTAAATAATGAATGGTTCTAATAAGCAAATATTCACTTACAAGAAAAAATTGACAAATTAGTGAATAGCACAGAATTATAGAGTGTGAAATTTAAATAGTGTGGATGCTTCTAGCAAAAAAATGCAGTCTGGCTTGAATGAAAAGCAGCAAGATCTGTCTCTAGTTCTGACAACTGTCTATCATGCAAATGAAGAAAAAACTTTTTTTCAGTTTCTTTTTTTTCTCCTTGCCTATGTAGATTATTACATCTTAATAACAAGGTCTCTTTCTTATAGTATCTACAGAACTATTCTCAGCTGACACCTCTAGATGATACTGTAATACTAAATGATATTAATGACTTCAACATTTTTCAAGAATTAAAATACAGCTACAAAAATAACTGCAGAAACAGCTCCTTTGCTCAATGCATTGTGCGTTTGTTCAGACAAAAATAAATCTGATTTCCTTTTACTTTAAAGTACTGATACAACTGAAGGGAAGAAAGAAGGTCTCCTCTCAGTGATATTCAGTGAAAGGACAAGAGGCAATGGGCACAAACTGAAATACAGGAAATTTAATTTGAACAGAAGAAAAAACAGTTTTTAACTGTGAGTTGGGTAAGACTCTGGAACAGGCTGCCCAGAGAGGCTGTGGAGTCTCCATCCTTAGGGACATTCAATCACCAGCTAGATATGGACCTGTGCAACCTGCTTTAGCTAGCCCTGCCTTAAGCAGGGAATGGCACTAGATGATATCCAGAGGTGCCTTCACACTTCAGCCATTCTGTGATTGTGTGAGCCTGTGTTTGTTTTTTATCTTAAAATTTCATCTAAATTTTGATTATTTGATTTCCTTTAAATTATAGTTTAATATACTTTAAACTGGACATCAAAACTTTCTGAAGACCACTGTTGAAGTCTGCAGATTTCAGGCACAAAGAGTGAATTATATCTTTGGCTAATCTCTTCCATGTTTATTTATCTTGATGTCTTATTCAGGTTACAATAAGCATATGGTCTTACATCTAATTTCTTGTCCGAATGTAGATGAATTCAGCTGCTGGCAAGAGGAATTTGTGATGTCTTTGTCTCCAGGAATAAAAAGCCCTCCAGTGTCTGACAGCTTCATCTGAGTTCCACTTGAAGGTCTTTCACTAAGACGACTGCAGCACTTCACACATTTCTTTACAAGGTTTTGTATGTAACCATTTTGTCTATTATGCTATTATTCTGTCAGTAAATCAATGAATTTTCATAAACCTATTAAGCTGTATTTTAAAAACCACTATTCTAGCAATTTCTTCCACCTTAAGAAACCTACTCAGACACTATCACGTGTTATAAACCATTTAACTGATTGTATATGTGATTTTTGTGTTTTTCTTTTTTGTGCTTTGCATGAGCTTATTTGTGATTTTTCTTTAAACACAAACACTTTCATTGTTAATTTTTTTGTTTTTCTAGAACACGAAACCAAAGTGATTCAAGAACCTTCCCAAAGATAAAGAAGATATGTTGGGAAAAATTACACAGATTTCCTCATGTATCATTTGAGCCTTACTCTCAATTTAGAAGCAGGCAATTCAGAAGTTTTGATCCATTAGAAATAAAATACTGCAGTTTGGACATGAACTGAAGAATGAATTATTCACATAACTTTGTCGAAGAGCTTTGTTCATGCTGCAAAATGGAGACTTCATAAATTCTTTTATGTTATTTATTTTGTACTAATACAAAAAGCTGTCAAACCTACCCATCCAGTCTCTGCTGGGGGCAAAGGCCAAGAAGACTACTCAGAAAATGGTTAAATCATCACTCTATTCAGAACTGAGTTCAAGCCTGGCCCAGAGCCTATCACCTATGAATTTTATTTGTATTAGGAATTAGGAATTAACAAACTTCAGGAGTTAACATAAATTAGGCCCACTTGACAGGACTGTTAGGATTTGAACTTCAGCTAACCCTACAGGAAGGGGAATTAGGTTTTTTATAAGAACAAGGAGATGTTGAGCATAAACAACTTCTCAAACACTGTGGAAGTTGCAAAGGAGAGGAGCAAATTGTGAGCATCTGCGATGGTGACAGTCCATTTTAGATGCCAAGTGAATTTGAAAGAGCTGAATAAGAATTGGGTATCTACTATCCAATTCTATAACTGACTACATCCAAAGTCATTAGGGGAGGAATCTCAGGGGACCCCACGACCCTACTTTTACCACTATTGCTACTAGGACTACACAGAGCATGGCCACACTACGCTTACCTACCTGAATTCTCCCCTGGGCTGTGTCAGCTCTACCACAGAACAGGGAAGTTGTGTAATTTGTAAAATTGCATATATCTGTGATTAAATTGTTTCTGAGTCCATTTAGTCGCAGCACTGCCATTTGGTCTGAAAGTGTTACGCAAAGTGACCTTCTGATAAATTATGATTCTCTGGTGAACTTGGCTTATACTTCTGTGATGAACTTGGCTTATCTTCTTCCCCTCCTCTGCCTCCCCCGCCGCCCCAGGATAGCATTATCTTACTTTTGTGACCTTTATGGCTGCAAACACCCTTTATTCAAGCAAGCTGTCATCCTAGGTTTACAAGTATAATGGATTTACCTGAGAAATAGTTCTACAGACATCCTAAAGACCATGTCTCTACTATAGACATTGTGGCCATAAGTTAGTGTACAAAGATCTGAGCCACCAAACCACCTAGCTGGAGAACCAGAAATAATCTAAGAACTGTAGGTTTTAATTCAGAAGGGACTCCAGAACCTATTAAGGTTAAGTTGTGCAAGATCTGGAGTTGTTTATTTTTCTAACTCTATCCTAAATTGACATTATTATTTGAACTAATACATGGAGAGGCTTTGTTGCAACCACAGGAACCGCAGTAGCTCCCTGCCATGGGTTGAGTTTGGTGGGCTGCCAGACACCCACCCAGCTGCTCTCTCACTCCTCCTCAAGAGGACAGGGGGACAAAAAGAGTGGAAAAGCTTGTAGGTTGA
This sequence comes from Ciconia boyciana, assembly GCF_034638445.1. NCBI lineage: Eukaryota > Metazoa > Chordata > Aves > Ciconiiformes > Ciconiidae > Ciconia > Ciconia boyciana. Next base: position 7,107,212 of record NC_132935.1, read on the forward strand.
GATAAAGACAGGGAGATCACTATACTCAGTCTTTATTACCAGTTCATTGCCTGAGAGTGATTAATGTGGTATAACTGAGGTATCCATGTTGGCTTGAACTGAATAGCTTTCAGGGGATAAAACTGAAACTGAGACTTGAAACTTAACTGAGACTTGAAGCTTAACTTTCCAGCTCCTTAAGTAAATTGGATGATCCTTGATCCAAAAGTTATATGACATCAGTTGTTATTCTTTGTGTTGCTTTAGAGGTTATTTAAAGAAGTGGCCTGATGCACTAATATGAAATCAGACACATAAAAATACACAAACGCAGTACCGTAACCAATTTTTGTCAGGGTGGTAAAAGTATACCATGTAAAAGGTATTTTCCATCTTTGATCTCCATAGTAAAATGATATTTTTGCACTTTACTTACACAATTTGATAGTGACGTCAGCTTCCTTTTTACCTTTTCTCTTAGCTTGCCCTAATTAAGAGCGGGAGAGCAAACATAAGTATAAAGCACATTATTTCTATTTTTGAGATCCCTTTGTTAAAAGGCTGCCCCCCTAAGGTTTGCTGTGAAAAGTGAAGGCTATAGTCTGTGATGCTTTTTTACATCTTGCTCTTTTCGTTATCAGAGTGAAATATGTTGGATAGATTGGTTGTTGTTGTGCTAATCATCACCAGCTGTTCACAATTGTCTAACAGTTACAGGTACAGCAGTTTGCTACTGTGCTGTAGGCCTCCAATCTGCTCTTCTGAAACAGCTCAGCAACAAAAACTTTTTTCTCTCCTTTGTAAATACTCAAGGAACTCATCAGAAAGGCTTTTCTATGCAAAATACATTATCCTCTTCAGTCTCTCAGGTTTTTTTTACTCAGGGAGGAAGTATAGTAAGTTAAGCAATCATGGTGACTTGATAAGAAATGCCAATCACTGTGTGTCCTGCTGGATAAATATGTTTCTTTACATGCTATTTCTTGCCTGCTTGTAGGGGCTGTGACAGAGGCAGTTGAAGCAACATTTAAAGTATACATTCAATCCTTCTCCTCATCATAAAGGACCATAGCAATGCAGAAAAATAGTAAACATGAATAAAGAAAGTAGGTATATAAATCAGCAGATAGATTAATAGAAGATAGAAGCATATAGAATAGTATACTAATAGATGAATCCTCTAAGGAATATCATGGTAAAATTTATCTTCCATTACCGTTTCTTCTAGCCAACCTGTGAAAGAAAACATTATCTGTTCTCTTTGCAGGGCAAAGAGATGCTAATGGCCAGTTTTATCCAAGTAATATACAACACAATGTATCCACTTTATCATATCTAGCAATTTTGGATGTGTTGCTGGCCAGTAACATCCCAATCCAGTTGATGACTAGGAAAAGATGTTTGTTAAGTTTTACGCTAGCCACCAGCCTGTCATACTAAACTGTCTGCTTCTGAAAAGCTTAATATTGGAGGTCTGCATAGGTTTGGGTAGCTATGGAGGATAATATTGGGTAGATATATCTCAAAGTTATGACTTAAAGATATATCCACACAATAAAGCCTTTCACAATTAGCATGTACTTTGTTGCCAAAGATTAAAATTTCCAGCCTGCTTACTTGTTATTACTAATCATTTTCTTAAGTATAAAACTAGGTCATCTTTGTTGGTTTTTTTCCCATAAGAAATAAATTTTAGAGGATTAGTAGATTAAAAAAAGGGCTAAGTGCTTGTCGTGGTTTAACCCCAACCGGCAACTAAGCACCACGCAGCCGCTCGCTCACTCCTGCCCTGGTGGGATGGGGGAGAGAATCGGAAGAGTAAAAGTGAGAAAAACTTGGGGGCTGAGATAAAGACAGTTCAACAGGTAAAGCAAAAGCCGCGCACACAAGCAAAGCAAAGCAAGGAATTCATTCACTACTTCCCATGGGCAGGCAGGTGTTCAGCCATCTCCAGGAAAGCAGGGCTCCATCACGCATGATGGTTACTTGGGAAGACGAACACCATCACTCCGAACATCCCCCCCTTCCTTCTTCTTTCCCCAGCTTGATATGCTGAGCATGACGTCATACGGTATGGAATATCCCTTTGGTCAGTTGTGCTCAGCTGTCCTGGCTGTGTCCCCTCCCAACTTCTTGTGCACCCCCAGCCTACTCGCTGGTGGGGTGGTGTGAGGAGCAGAAAAGGCCTTGACTGTGTAAGCGCTGCTCAACAATAATGTAAACATCTCTATATTATTGACACTTTTTTTAGCAGAAATCCAAAACATAGCCCCATGCTAGCTACTATGAAGAAAATTAACTCTACCCCAGCCAAAACCAGCACAGTGCTAATTTTTTTTTTTTCTTTATCTGTCAGAAGGTAGAACTGATGTGATGAAAATGCCTGTAAAATCACAGCACTTGCAGTACCAGATTCACTGGAAGCAAGGTACTATTTAATGAGCAAAAGAAAGAGAGACTATTGCAAGAAATTTATAAAGACCTTAAGTGCCCAAAGGGCTCTATTACTTGTAGCAGTGGAGAAGGAGAGGGGGGGGAAACACACACACACAATAAAAGCACAAACCAAGAAAACACAAGGTGTAGAAATGACAGACATAAAAGGAGCATTTGTGCAGGCCTAAAGTAAAGGGAAATATGAAATGATGGTTGTCCTATTATAGCAGAGAGACTGCCATAATCTTTGCTTTGCATTTTTGTCGGTGGTGTTTTGCTGTGTTTTGTCTCCTGGACATACTTTTAAAATTGAGTATCAAACTCTCTACAATGGTTTCGTAATTCACTTAGCTGAATGCTAGACTTTTCTTTCAGAAATCCTGACAACACTAAACAGAATGAGAAGCAGACTAGACTTACAGGATCATCAGCTGTCACTGAAGATAGGATAAAAAAATCCCACAGTTCAAATGAGGAATAGTCTTTTTTTTTTTTCTTTTTTGCTTGCTGAAAACAACACAGAGACTGATAGAGCAGAGAGGGGAGCCGACACCAACAAGAAGTCAAAGTATTTTAAGAAATGAATAGTGTATGGAAAGTTTCATTTAAAAACAAAAAATCACAACAGCAAGAAATTCAGTCTAGGATCTAAAATTCTTTCATCCATCTGTCCCTAATTAAAAAGAATGTCAAAGAACATATGGTTATGAAACTACAGAGAGTTAAAAAAGAAAATCAAAGGAGCCGCACTAACCGTGCACCTAAATAACAATTTTCAGTAAGTGCCTGACAAATCCCCCAGAAAAGTAGATAAAGGGTAGGACAGTGACTTGGAATGACGGACCACAAAGAATTTGATTGATATGATGACTTCTTTTCCTTTTCTAATACTATAAATTGCAGAAGTGATGAAAAACTTCCCTTGGAAAACACAAGGGAGACAGGCTGTGAGGGAAGCCAGACTCCTTCTGTTAGTTTGTATGTCAATGTTTTCCATGAATGTCATCCTTTTATAATTGCTTTTGTTGATCTTCTCTTCCTCTAAATTTTACTGACTTCTGTATTAAAAAATCATAATTGACTTTTTCTATGCCGTTCCATTAAATTCATTACTAAAGAATGTAGTTTTCAAAAACTGAAAACCTCTTACTTTTTCAATAATAATGGTCTCTTATGTCTTACAGATTGAACAGAAAAATGAGAAAGGAGTATGCAATATTTTGGTATAATAAATAGCATTATGTGGAATGTATTAGACTAGGAATATTAAATTAATTTTTTTTTATTATTACCACCACTTATCGTATACAGAATCTATTTCAGTAGTCACATATAATTTTCTTTCTTAGTAGTTTGCATAATGGTGTTTATTCTTTAACATCATAATCATACCTTCCTCATAATTCAACTTATTGAATTGTGAGTTTTATATGAGGAGTATTACATTACTCTGCAATTTCTTTTCTGCTTTTCTTCCTCAAAGACATTTTCCACTCTTCTCCTTATCAGTCCTTCTTCCATGTTCATCCATATTCCTACCAATTCTCCTTTTTCTCTGGCAGAAGTTCTTTTTGGGGGAGGAAGCATGTAATAATTAAGTAGTGACAGTCTGCAAGAAATGTATCCTTATCAAGAATTTTTCAAAAAAACACTCATCCCTCAAAAAACACTACTTTTTCTCTCCAAAACTCTTCCTCTGGAAAAGTCTTTTCAATAAAGTTTCCTGGTTTTAAATTGAATAAATAAATGCTTGAAAAACATAAAGAATGACCATCTTATTTTTTCAAAAACATTATTGTTCTTAAAAACACTGAAAAACAACTGGCTTTATAGGCTTCTTGATGGTTAAGTCATATAAAAGGTCATTACTGAAAAAAAATATTTTAAAATGCTCAAAAAATACCATGTTTTGTCCATGAACTTTTCTTCAAAATTTTAATTCATGAAATGTAGTGAGTTGTGGGGGTTTTTTCTCTCAGTTCAGGAATTCCTTCCAAAACCTCCAGAAATCTCAGTTGTGAAAATTACTCACAGTCAAGTATATTCATATATAACAGAGCCCTTCCTATATGTACTCATTCATCCATCATCCCCAGATTGCCGGGGGCTAGGAAAGCCTATATATAATGAGGGAGTGAGAAGGGAAGATACCACATACATTTCCTCTGTTCTTATGCACTTTTGTAGGTATCTGCTGCTGGTAAACAACATTTCATACAAGACAGATCTTTGATCTGATTCAACAGAGCTATGATTATCCACTTCTGCTCTTGTTTCTAGATAAATACCACAGGCCTGAAGAAGAAAAAATACAAAATTTACTAGTCTCAAATTAGAGCATGGAAAACCACCAACAGTCTTTGTCCCAAACATTACCCTTACACATACTTAAAAACTGAAAAAAGTAAATTTTTGCTGAAAATAATTTCCAGTCACTGTCTTGTACTCTGCCTTTACCTGCTAGATTCCTTCAGGATCTTCATCATCCCTATAACGAGACCTTCACATGCCTTCCCATCTATCTAGGTTGCTATTATAAACTATAGAGGGAGGGAAGGTCTTCCATGGGAAGTTCAGAAGAGCAGCTTAATTTAATTTCTCTAGTGTAGTATCTCCTTTTCCACTGACTGTATGGTTCTGTCTGCGCTGTCTCTGATAGCTATGCTGCAGAGCACACTGGGCCAGCTGGCTCAGTTTAGCAGAAAGATGGGTCAGCATAGGTGGACGGATCACACACAGACCATAATGGTGGGACATAGAAATGTGCTAGTCCCTGATATAGTGTGCTGGTTTTGGCTGGGATAGAGTTAATTTTCTTCATAGTAGCTGGTATGGGGCTATGTTTTGGATTTGTGCTGGGAACAGTGTTGGTAACACAGGGATGTTTTAGTTACTGCTGAGCGGTGCTTACACAGATACAAGGCCTTTTCTTACACCATCCCACCAGCAAGTAGGCTGGGGGTGCACAAGAAGTTGGGAGGGGACACAGCTGGGACAGCTGAGCACAACTGACCAAAGGGATATTCCATACCATACGACGTCATGCTCAGCGTATAAAGCTGGGGGAAGAAGAAGGAAGGGGGGATGTTTGGAGTGATGGTGTTTGTCTTCCCAAGTAACCATCATGCGTGATGGAGCCCTGCTTTCCTGGAGATGGCTGAACGCCTGCCTGCCAATAGGAAGTAGTGAAAGAATTCCTTGTTTTGCTTTGCTTGTGTGCATGTCTTCCGCTTTACCTATTAAACGATCTTTATCTCAGCCCCCAAGTTTTTCTCACTTTTACTCTTCTGATTCTCTCCCCCATCCCACCAGGGCGGGAGTGAGCGAGCGGCTGCATGGTGCTTAGTTGCCGGCTGGGGTTAAACCACGACATATAGAAATGTATTAGTCCCTAATCTGCTCCTAAGCTTCCTTGTCTGGAGAATTATTTCCTTTGTCCCACAGTAAAACATTGATTTTCCCTGGTATGCAAACCCTGATTTTCACTGATGTGAATCACAGATCCCAGCACTGTGACAATGAAGACTACTCTCTACAATACACAATGAAGACTACCCTCTACAATACACCCTGAGGAAACTTACCTTCTACCTTAACCTCCCAAGGTAGTCTTTACTTCTTACATTTCATTCTGATAAATAGAACAGCTTGTGCTTGTGCTTCCTTATTCCCTCACTTTAAGGAGTGTTTTACAGATTAAGAAATATTCTTGCCACTCTCCTCTGAACCCTGCTTATGGTCAAGCACAACTAACACCGACCTCATCATCGGAATTTTTTCCTAATAACATGTAAATTACTTTCTGCAACTGCATAGATTGCTTGAAAGTTTGTTCCTATGCATCTCATAAAAAAGCAATTTTATCTTGTATTTGAAAAATTAGTAAGGTTCTCAGTCATCACTGAGATTTGTGAAAGTGGAACCTTTTGGCTTTTGTGAGATGAGTTCAGACCTGAAGAACCAAGGTCTGAATTCTTTTCTTCCTCAAGTGTACTTCAAAACAGAGCAGTGCGTATGCATCAGAGTTCAAGTACCCTGATTATTGAAAAAGAACAATCAAATAAGCATGAGATTACAATTAATTTAAACTAATTTTTCTTGCTGCAGTATGAGAAAAGTGGAATTATACATTTTTTTAATCAGTCTCAGCATGCTTTTAAGCCCAACTGTATTTCTTTTAATATCAAAACAGGAAAGGTGGGGAAAAATGGGGCAGAAGGAGGAAAAATTAAGGGAAAAAATGCAGAATGTAAATAAAAATCTATAAAATTTTAAAACAATATCTATGTTGTACTTTATTTTTTTTCAGATCTCCCTGTCCTCTAATTTTTGCATTGGTTATTGGTACAGTGAATGTCTACAAAGCAACTGAATGGGTAAGTTTCCAACCAGACCATTAAGACATACATATAAAAGACACGATGTAATCAGTGCCCTCTTTGCTCAGACATCTGTGATTACAGACAGGATTCAAGGAGAAATACTAGCAATGGATGAGAGTAGAGTCAGGGATTTCTAGAGAGAGCTCAACCCGTATAAAGCTGTGGGACCCGAGAAGCTGCATCCAAGGATGCTGAGAGACCTAGCCAATGTCCTTAAAAGCCACTGTCTGTGATCTTCAACAGGCTGTGGAGATTAGGGAAGATCCCTGATGACTGGAGAAAAGCACCTGTCACACCCATCTTCAAAAGGTGATAGTCCAGAAAACTAAAGGCCAGTCACCTCAGTCCCAGGGAAAATCATGCAGTGAATCCTTTTGAAACATGTTTCTGGGCACTTAAAAAATAAAGCAATTTGTAACAATTAGCATGAATTTATCACAGGGGAATCATGCATGACCGACCAGGTTACTTCCTGTGATAAGCTGTCTGGATTTGTGGCTGAGGGAGGTGTGGTGGATGTCATTCACTTTGATTTTTAGAGAGGTTTTTGACATTGTCTCTCAAAATGTTCTGCTATTCAAGTTAGCACGTTATGGTGCCCATGTCTGGGCAACCATAGGGATAAAACACTGGTTAGGTGCTCAGCCTCAGAGACAGTTGTTAAGGGATCAGATTTCACTTAGAGAATGGTTACAAGAAGAGTACCATAGATGTCTACCTTGAGACCTTTCCTGTTTAATACCACATCCCAGTGTAAGAGATGGGGTGAACTCTCATGATCATCAGATGACAGCAAACTGGGGGAACCAGTTACCACTCTGTCCTGGTTTCAGCTGAGATAGAGTTGATTTTCTTTAGAGTGGCTGGTATGGGGCTATGTTTTGGATTTGTGCTGAAAACAGTGTTGATAATAGAGAGATGTTTTAGTTGTTGCTGCACCAGTCAAGGACTTTTCAGCTTCCCATGCTCTGCCAGGTGCAGAAGCAGCTGGGAGGGGACACAGCCAGGAGAGTTGATCCAAACTGACCAAAGGGCTATTCCATACCACATGACGTCATGCTCAGTATATAAAGCTGGGGAAGAAGGAGGAAGGGGGGACATTTGGAGTGATGGCGTTTGTCTTCCCAAGTAACCATTACGCGTGATGGAGCCCTGCTTTCCTGGAGATGGCTGAACACCTGCCTGCCCATGGGAAGTAGTGAAGGAATTCCTTGCTTTGCTTTGCTTGCGTGCGCGGCTTTTGCTTTCCCTATTAAACTGTCTTTATCTCAACCCTCGAGTTTTCTTACTTTTGCTCTTCCGATTCTCTCCCCCATCCCACCAGGGGGGAGTGAGCGAGCGGCTGCGTGGTGCTTAGTTGCTGGCTGGGGCTAAACCACGACACACTCTCGAAAGTAGGGGGCTGCCACTTAGTGAGACCTCGCAGGCTGGAGGAATGGGTCAACAAGAACCTAATAAAATCCAACAAGGATAAATGCAAAGCCCTACACCTGGGAAGGAAGAACTTGCCCTGTTAGGATAACAGTATCCTGAGCTGCATTAGGAGGAGTGTGGCCAGCAGGTCGAGGGAGGTGATCCTTCCCCTCTGCTCAGCTCTGGTGAGGCCACACCTGGAGTGCTGTGTCCAGTTCTGGGCTCCCCACATGAGAGAGATATGGACCTACTGGACAGACTCCAGCAAAGGGCCATTAAATGGATTAAGGGTCTGGGGCACCTCACATGTGAGGAAAAGGAATGTTAACGGAATTTAGGTTCTTCTCTGACACAATAACTCATTGTATTTAGTTTATATGGTAAGGTTTTGGTACCAGGACATTGCAGAGGTGGCTTCTGTGAGAAGATATCAGGAGCTGCCATCATGTCAGACAGAGCCTGCTCCAGCCAGCTCCAATGGACCCACCACTGGCCAAAGCTGAGCCCACCAGGGCGTTGGTAGTGCTTCTGTGATAATTTATTTAAGAAACAGTGCAAAACGTTGTGCAGCAGCTGTGAAATAGGAGTGAGAAAATGTGAGAGATGCAGCCCTGCAGACATCAAGGTCAGTGAAGAAGGAGGGGGAGGAGGTGCTCCAGGCACCAGAGCAGAGATTTCCCTGCAGCCCTTGGAGAAGACCACGGTGAGGCAGGCTGTCTCCCTGCAGCCCGTGGAGCTCCATGGTGGAGCAGATATCCACCTGCAGCCTGTGGAGGACCCCATGCTGGAGCAAGTGGATGTACTTTGAAGGAAGCTGCAGCCTGCAGAGAGCCTGCACTGGAAGAGGCTCCTGACAGGAGCTGTGGCCTGTGGAGAGGAGCCCAGGCACAAGCAGGCTCCTGGCACAACCTGTGGCCTGTGGGAGACCCAGGATGGAGCACTCCATTCCTGAAGGACTGTACTCTGTGGAGAAGGCCTACGCTAGAGCAGGGGAACAGGATGAGGAGGAAGGAGTGACAGAGATGAAGTATTATGAACTGACCACAAACCCCATTCCCCATCTCCCCTGTACCACTCAGAGGTGAGGAGGTAGAAGAGTTGGGAACGAAGGAGTAAAGTTGAGTCTGTGAGGAAGGGGGGGTGGAGGTGTTTTAGGTTGTTTTGTTTTGTTTTTCTCACTGTCCTACTCTATTTTTAATTGGCAATAAATTAAATTAATCTTCCCCAAGTCAAGTCTGTGTTGCCTGTGACAGTAATTGTTGAGTGATCTCCCTGTCTTCATCTTGACCCACGAGTTTTTCGTCTCCTGTTCTGTTGAGTAGGAGGAGTGAGAGAGCAGCTGGGTGGGCATCTGGCAGCCAGCCAAGGTCAAAAACCACTCATGGTGTGGTACTTCCCACTTCAAATTTTCTACTTTTTCACTAATTAGGCATTTTTCATGTCAATAGTCTCCATTTACAAGGATACTGTTAAAGATTCTTTCAGCTGTCAGTGGAGTAACAAACGTATAAAGAACAGACAAATGTCTAATTATAATAAGAAGTGTACATCCATCTGGATAACACCTACTAAACTCCTGGTATTTTACTTCAAAAAAAGTGCCCCCCATTACTCTAAGTAAGGAGGAATCTTTCTTCTCTAGATATAATCAGTGAGTGCTATTGTTGTTGTTGTCATCATTATCCACACTTGAAAGAGTGAAATAACAATTGTAACAGTGAAATAGCAAAGGGAATATTTTCATTAACAGACCAGGGAGTTGCAGGATAGAGGTCATTGGCAGAACGTATACAATTTGGCAGCTAGTTTGTTTAACTGGTTTTGCTGTTTCATTTTTGTAGTGTTTACATACCCCATTGCTTTTTGGTGGGAAATTAACAGCATACTGAGTTGTATTTCTGGCTGATTTAAATAGGTGTGACTTGAGTGAAATCACTAATGATTCAATCCATCAATTACACATCTGGCCTTCTTTAATCTAGGTTGATCTTTATTTTTTACGGTGGAAAAGCTGCTAATCCCCAATTGCTTATTGTCTCTTCAAGGTCTGGTTCTGAAATACAGCTCATCAGCTCAGATATGAATGTTCCACAATAATCATAAAACAAAGTTAATTCCCAGACTCTCCTAATCACCATGGTAACACACTCAGGCAAGCACAACTGAGAAATGGAGGTACCCTGAAAGATTTTGTCTAAAAAGGAAAAGCCAGTCATGCTCCAAGTACAGAGAGGATTTTTGTGGATATCTTTGTGTATATCTACCTTTCCTTCAGTGAAATGGCTCTGGAACCAGCACGCACTAGCAAATAACAAGATAGCTTTTCTATTTCAAATATCCCAATAGCATTAGCTTTCAAAATTCAACATGAAAAGCTGCATCTATCTTCTTGTAACATTCACCGAGGTTTATTAATTCACTGCTATAATTTGACTGGGGATAACCACCATTGTAGGGTTCAAAGCCAAGCTCTACTGATTTGTATCCTTTGATAACAGTACCTTCTAATATAAAGGCTTCTTTCCTCCCTTCTAATGCTTTCCTTCCCCGTATATTAATGGATAGTATTGTTAGCCTCTCTTGACAAAACCAAACAATTATTTTTATATGCAATACAGATAAGCAAGTACTTGTCTCTCATTGTACTTACTCTAGTAAACTTTATCTCCACAAGATCCTTTTTCAACTAAATTTTTTTGCAAATAAAGAACAATCAGAATGACACACGCTATTCTGAATGAGCTTTCATCCTTGCTTAACACAATGGCACAAGAAGTTTGCTACATAATTCAGCTGAGACATAGTTCTCTTTTATGTATGTGTTAAATTTGGCTGCTCCAAGTTTCTCACTATTAGTCCTCTCTAATTGTAATGATTTGTAGTAGATATTATATGACCAGAGTTCATTTGCATTTATTATTTCTGTCCCTAAATTAATCCATTTTGCCAGTAAGACATTCTAACCCTTCTGTTTGCTGACAATTCCTCATAGGTTTGTACCACCACCATATCTCATAAATTGCTAAACAATACTGGTATCAATATCAATGCTAGGGAAACATTCTTTAAGGTATTCCCAAAAATTCTGTCCATACAAAAATCTAATCTAATGAGTTCTACAACAGACACTTACCAATACTGGATTTATTGCCAGTAGAAACCCCAATACAAACGTCCCTAAAGATGTTCAGATTCTCTTTAATTTACAGAATTCTTTCTCTCTTCTCAAAATATCACATCATCAAGAAACAAAGTTGCCTGTTGCAACTGCCTCCCTCATTTATATTTTTAAGGAATATAACAAACCCATCACAACTTGCTTTACAGTCATACCTCCTAGTCTACCATGTTCCTGTGATCTCGTCATACCATTTTTCACATGCTGTATTAGCAGTTCATATTCTGTCACTTTGTTGCCCATGTTTCTTGCTTTGGTAGACAAATATTTTACTTGTGTCTCACTGATTTCATTCATTTTCCTAGCTGGATTAGGTACAATAATTTCATTGTATATACTGCTTGTTCTGCAGATGTTCTTGTATATATTATTTCTTTCTTCTTTTCTGTCATCTTTCCTCTTTATCCGTGCTGTTCTTTTATATAGCTTTTGCTCTTTTATATGCAATTTTCCCATATTGAAACCAGTACTGAAGATCACGCAGAGGCTTCTAGCCTTCTCTTCATTTTCTCTTGAACAGACACTCTTGTCCATTGTGCTAATTTTCTGGCACATTTTACCACTTTGTGTGAAAGCCTTCAATGGCCAGGTTTTCCTCCTTGCAGCAAACTCGAACCACACCATGATCTCTATACTTATCTTTTCCTTTTTTGGAAACACAAAAGGCAACAGAAAATCAGCCTACAACAGAAAATCATCCTTTAGTCAAGACTGCAGTTTTATAAATGATGGTCTTATGCACTGAAGGTGAGTTTGAAATTTTTACTCTTTTTCATGGCTGTTTGCAGGAGTATATCACTCCCTGCCAATAAAAATGTGAGTGAGGATGTACTCCAAACTGGTTTTGTAAAGCATTTTGTATTAAAAATAATCCTTCCTGCCTTCTCCCCCCAAAGACTTCCAAATCATTTTACTTACTCAGTTTACAATCAATATTTGTTGCAACAGTATTGAAAGAAAGCAAACTACAGGGCCAGACGATAATTTAACACCTGGGTGCAGAGGGAATACTCTTAAACCAACACTGCTGTTAAAAATAGTGCAAGTTACACCATTCTCTGGGGAAATGCTCTGGAGGTAACCAAGTTGTGTGTACAAATTACTCTTTTCGCTATCAAACCACATGACAAAACCAAAATTTTCCTGTGCTCAAGATGGGATCTTCTAGTGAGCAAGGTTCATGTTTACTGTGTATAAATGCTATGTACCAAACTTTTACCCTGCAGGATGATAAACATTTTCTGGGGCACAAGTTTCTAGCACACAATATTAACATTTTAAAAGTTACCATTTGCCCATAGGATACAGAATTATTCTTGATCATTTCCTGTAGCACTGATATTTAAAGATAAAATTTAGAACTGATTACTTTTCTAGTTCTGGGGTCCCCAGCACAAGAAAGACATGTACCTCTTAAAGCAGGTCCAGAGGAGGACCAAAAAAATAGCCAGAGGGCTGGAACACCTCCCCTGTGAAGAGCAGCTGAGAGAGTTGGGTTTGTTCAGCCTGAATTAGAGAAGGCTCCGGGGAGACCTTATTGCAGCCTTTCAATATATAAAAGGGGCTTATAAGAAAGATGGAGAGAGACTTTTTACCAAGGCCTGTAGTGATGGGACAAGGGGCAATGGTTTTAAATTGAAAGAGGGTAGATTTAGATTGGAAATAGGAAATAAATTTATTGTAGTAAGGGTGGTGAGACACTGGAACAGGTTACCCAGAGAAGTTGTGGATGCCCCATCATAGAAAGTGTTCAAGGTCAGGTTTGAAAGGGCTTTGAGTAATGTCATCTAGAGGAAGATGTCTCTGCACATGGGAAGGGAGTTGGACCTGATGATCTTTAAAGGTCCCTTCCAACCCAAACTATTTGATGATTTTATGATTTTTTATTATCTTTTTTTTTTTAACCACTCATTTAACAATTAAAAGAAAGACAATTTCTACGTGAATTTACAATGGACAAAAATCCTACTTTTCTTGTTTTTATCACTCATAATATTTCATAACAAAACTGTTCATCAGTTTCAGAAGCAGATCCACAGAGTTAAGGCCACTTTCTTTGCAGAGAGAATGCTGAAACTGCCTATGTTAAACAGAACCTAGAAATGATAAACACATCCTTTCCATTTGTTTGGAGAGTGAAAAAAATACCAGACTGACATTTGTCATGTCTTTCACACTTCCTGTTTCATCTCCTGAGGCTACATTTGTCATACTTAGCTTTGTGGGACAAAACTCACATCCCAGCTCATTAGCCTCTAAGTGGGTGTCTGTTGCCTTAATGGTTGCCAATACAGTGATCTTCAAAATTTTTCAGAAATATGGTGTGGCTCAGCTGAACAAAATACTTGCCCAAAGTTGCCGATGTCTCCTTGATGGAGAAACTCTTTTTTTACTGGGAGGAATAATGGCATTGTGTGCAAACAAATCTGATTTCATTATGATAAGTTAGCTGATTGTTGCATAAGCCTTCACAATGTCTTTTCTTTTTTTCTTTTTTTTTTTTCCCCTGCAGACTACTTTCCATGACAAATAGCTTAAGAATGTGTTATGGTTTTGTTTTGGTTTTGGTGGGGGTTTTTTTGTTTTTGTTTTCTTTCAGTATGAAATAGTATTAGTAACATCCCAGTAAATGTTGAGGCCTGGAGAGGAAAGACAAGGATGTATGCTTCCCGAGCAGTCTCTCTCCTTCTGGGTCACTCCAATTAGTATCTTCTCTACAAGACAGCGGTGTCACAGCAACTTTAAGTTCTATCACCGCATGATAGTCTCTGGGCATAAGAAATTTTCAGGCCAATTTTCCATTTCTTCAGAGTATAGATTAGAGAGGGAGGTCTGTAATGTGTGATTTACGGACAGCTGAGCACTACACATGATAACTTATGGCAAGTATCTTTATATATCCGAGAATACTTAATGTGCAGCTCCTGCTAAAAAAGGGATCGTGTACAATGGTAAATGATTTATAACATGCTTTCTTTTGCCAGCTACATTTGTACCCAATCCACATCCTGCTAAAACCCAAATACAAGTATTTGAGAGCTAATTAAATTGTGAAAAGCTAGCAACTGCAGCAGTTGTTATACAGCTAGGCCTCCCATAATTGCATATACTTAATAAACTTGCTTTGGACACTACTGTGTTCTTTTTTGGCATTATTTGTTCTGAGTAAAGTACAGAAAGCAAAACATTCCTCATGCAAACACAGGAAAACAAAAGTTGAAGGCATGACAAGCATATTGCTTTGCTCCTACACAAAGTACTTCTATAATTTGTCCTATATTGTCTTCTCTCTCTACCACTACATGACTAGTCTTAGTACCTGCATGTCTTCCATTAGAGCTGTATTCCTCTACTTTTGTCATGCTTGCTTCACTGCAGCTTGTTATGAATTCTTTGTGCTTCACCATTGTACTGGTCGTAGGGAGGATTGGATACAGGAGCTGGCAAAGAGTGGCTCTTTCATCCTTCTTATGCTACTGTTGTGCCTCAGCAACGGAGCTTACCTTACAGATGGAGAAGGGCAGTGTGAGCACGGAAAGTGACATGCCCATTCTCGACACTATTTTTATTCCCTCAGCTTTTTTCCAGGAAATAAGTTTGAGTGCAATGTTTGGGATTTGATAAGGAATTTTCTTTCTTCCTTTTTTTTTAGACAGTGAGAACAGAGCAGTGTTGTGGTGTTGAGGACCAAAATTGCTCATAAAAATGCTTTTCACTCTTAGATGTGTTTAGTTTTCTTGAATCTGACACCTGTCTGGCACAGCAACAAATATCAGATAAACTGAATCAAAAGTCAAGCAGCAAGCTAAGTGCCTCTAAAGTTTCCCCCTCCCTCCCTTTTCCTCTTAGGCAGACTTGCATTGTTAGCCATTTCAGAGCTGTCAGTGAACGCAGAAAGCTGAAACGTCTGTGTCCATGTAAAATGAAATTGTGATAGAATTTAAAAAAAAAAAAATCTGACTGCCATAAGTAGTTTTGTGTTTAAAGTGAAGAAAACAAGCTAGAAATGCACTCTGGCAAAGGAATAGGAGAAGGGTGGCTCATTAGTCAGAGAGAAAACATGAAAATATGCTCTGAAACAAACACTGAAGAAGTATGCAGGAAACAAGGCAATGATTCTTGTACTTGTTAACAGACAGCGACAGTACTGGAGCTACATAAGGAGGCAGTCCACATTTATTTCAGATAGGAGGAGATAAATGTTTTAGATCTGAACAGGTCACATCCAAGTCCAACTGAACTCTATACTGACCTACTTCAACTCTATGCCTTCTATATATTACACTCAAAGAACAGAAAATACGGGCTGACAGCTTTTAGCAACCACAATTCTTGTACTGTGGCAGGACTGAGCAATTCCACTGCAGAAACAAAAGCTTATTAAACTGGGTGTTGTACAAGCACCACAAAAAATGCAATCTCACCTTAAAGAAATTATAACGTGAGAATAAGGCCTGTGATTACAGGTGGCTGCACATGGGCAGACTGGAGAACACAAGAAAACACTGAATAATATTGATGAGATCACCCATCATGGAGTGCTACCAGTGCATGCTTCGCCTTCGGGTATAAGGTTATTATATACAACAAATAGAATGTTTATCTTCTTGCACATGAGAGAGATAGTGCCCTTTCCATATATTCAATTAAACTTTTCAAGTCTTGTCCTCTATTCTATTCTATTTCAGACCATCTTTCTTGTATCTAAAGGTTTTCCACAGTGTTTTAAATGATATGACTAACAACTCTTAACTGTTGATTTTCTTTTAACTACTCCCTGAGAGAGAAGTACCTGAAATGATGTGACCTATTTTGCTTTGCGTTTTCCTTTTCTTCAGAAGCATGTTGCTAGGTATTGTTAGAGAAAGCACTTAGAGTGAGAAGTGGCGACACTTATGACAATTCCAAGTTTCTGAAGTGAATTACTTCACAGCCTTGGACTGCCCCCTGAAAATATTCAATTTTTCTCTCATTTGCTCTCCTGTACCTGCAGACAGCTCCCTTGTGCTGAGGGACTGAAACTGTCAACCATATTCTTCATCTCAAAGATTTAGGTGACGTTTTTTTCCTTAAGTATCCTAAGCCAAGTGCTGGAATACTTTGAAGAGAACATTCAAGACCTCAACTTCGTTCATTTTCTAACAAGAGGCAGTGTACAGCAGAGAGTTGCCTATACGGCTGTGGAAATGCACTGTGGTAGCATGCCCCATTTAGAATTTTTTAAGTATTGTAATTCTTGTGACCTGGCAGGCCAAATTGCCATGGAACAGCTGAGAGGTGAGGAAAACATGAAAACCCATCATCTATTAGGATGTGACACAGTCTTTTCCTTGGAGCTGACATTATCTGTACTTGAGTTGATGTGGATGTGAGGAATTTATATCCACTGAGAATAAAACTTGCTGGTATTATTATGGTATTATGAATTTCCAAAATTGCAAAATATCACTTTAAATAAAAGTACTTTTTTTTTCCCTTCTGCTTTTTAAGCTGTTAGGGTTTACTTGTTACCAACAGTAGCAGAAATATTTCTGCTACTCATTCACTGCTATAGTTTCCACAAAGCTTTCGGGGGAAAAATATATCTATTTATATGTATAAATATATATATATATATATATATACACAGATGTTATAGACACATATACACAGATATGTGTATACCTCTTTGTATGCACTGTGTGGGAGAAAGATGTATCAGGTAAGTAAGGACTGAAGCAGGCAGGGTGATCAGGTGCCTAGCTGGGACTGAAAGCTTTGGCTCCAAGCCCTGCTGTCTGCGAGATTCAGACTGAGGTACAATGAACTAGAACCCAAACACACGTTTTTGACGAAATCCTGTTTGGCTCAGAAAGTTTCTTTTTTTTTCAGATGTAAAGTGTAAACAAAAATGAGACCTGAAAAGAGCCAGCGCAATGGTTTCTCCTCTGCTCAACTTCACTCATCTCACTTTACATATTGCCATCAGATCTGCTGCAAAATCAACGCACAAGAACGAGCAAAAATGTAGCTATGACAAAGCTTAAGATAAGAAACAGTTTTGTAGATTACAAAATCTGAAATTTTTCCTCCTCTTTTCATCACCCTCTGAACAAGAGGAATTTATGACATTTTAAACCACTGTTGATTCTGCTGAATCGAAATGAAGCTGTTTCATTATTAGCTGTTAATTTACACCACACTGATGTAAGTAACTAGATTGTGCACATGATCACCAAAGCAGAACTGTTGCTAAACTTCTATAATTTTAAGATTCCAATGGTCTAAATTTTAACATGCGAGCAGTCACTTCTAGGTACCTTTACTTTTGGATGATCACTTCAGGCACGCTTTTGCTTTCCAAAGGAATGTTCACCATCACACTTGGAAAACTCAGTCCATCAAATTGATACTTAAAATCATTAATCGCTTATGAAAATGTAAACCTCTCACATCTTTCCAAATGAAGAAGTGAAAAGTAGAGGAGTTACACAATTTGCTTTCAAAGTCTACCCAGAGAAACTGAGCATATGAAACTGAGATGAGAATTTAACTTTCAGCCAGAGAAGATTTTATTTTTTTCCTTAAGCTTGTAATTCAGGACCGTTTTCTGAAGACCTTAGTTTTTTCTCATCTGTTTCCCTTTAAGGAGGGCAAAAATGTATGTCAGTTGAAATTGCCATTCAATATAATTTGCCAGAATTGTAATTTTCCTGTCAAAAAGAGATGAAAAAACTTTTGAACCCTGATAGTGTTGCTGGTATGCCCAGTTTTCTTCTGGGAGAGACCATCTGTAGAGATAAGGTGTCCATCACTTTATCTACTCTGAAACTGGAAGAAATGGTCTATAAAGTGGTAATTTTGTGTCACATTTACTTTTCTACTGGGAGCAAAACTAGAAAGCCAGCTATATATTACATCAAGCCAGCAACAAGTTTAGTAGGAGAGAGAAGAGAGTCACTAAGGAACTTTAATCTACCCACCCACTTAGGTCTTTCTAAAGTAGTACTGTACTTTATCTCCAGATTTGCAAACCCTCCCAGCTGGAGGTAGGGAACTGAAGAGGAATTCAATGAACAGAACATGGTTTAATAGACTGAAAAGGAAGAAATCTAGTCCCCATATTCACCTCTACATTTGGACAGCATTTTCAACATTTTCAGTTTGTGAACCTCTAAACATTTTGAAAGAAGTTCTAAATGAGCTTTTAGAAGTATTTGAGCATATTTCCTAACACCAGTTTTTGTCAAGTGCAGTATCCTCACTTAATCTTAACTTCTCTAGCTTTGTCATTATCAAACTCTCTGAAAGCTGCACAGATATTCATGAGCCAACCCTACCTGCCCATCACCATCATAATCTCCCTTTTTATGTCTTGCATCATTTCATAGAGGAAGTCCCTAAACAGATTCACTTGATGAATCCAACATGTTTTCATTGCAAAGAACAATCTGGTGATTGGCAGATTGTTTTGAAGTACTGGTAAACCAGGTCCCACATAAAAATGTCAGAAGATGTGAAGTTGAAGTACACTCTTTGACCCAGCACTCATCATCCAGACAAGTTTTACAGTAAGTATTTTAAATTAATTTGGTCCTATGGTACTTTATATAGTCAATTGACATACATCTCCAAAAAATGTCAAATATGCTGGTGTGAGATCATTTGCATCTACTGTCTACATCTTGGGACAGACAGATCTTTAACCAGCTCTTTTCCAGCCAAGATGAATACAGTATTCTGCTATGCTTCCCCAATATTTATGAAAGGAGACATTTTCTTCTGATAGAATTTAAGATACATAAAAGAATCAAAAGAGGCTTGATACCAACTTTATGTAAGGCAATCATCAGTGCTTCAAACTGAAAAAAAAACAAACCACCAAAACCAACCTACATAATGGAAAATAAAACCAACAGTCTGCAGGACAGCATGTCTCATGAGGCAAAGTGAATGTAAAGTTTTCAGTTTAAGTAAGTCAAGACTGTGAAGATCATCCCTCATTACAGAGCATCGTATGTAATATAATGTTGACACCTGGATGCTAACTGGCACAGTGACCCCCCAGCTGCTTTATTTTCTCAATATGGCCTGTGCTTTATGTCTGGGAGCAGTAATGTCTGGCTACTCCACAAGGGATGGGGAGTCAGGAATCAAGTGCAGTAGCAAAGCAGGTGGGAGCATGGACCACACTCACATGGAGCCAGGGTGTGGGGCAGCAAGTCAGGGTCAGGATCAAGTCTGGAGACAGTGGTCAGGTTCAGACACAGTCCAAGGGTCACCCAGCAAGTCTGTAGCCACGAGGTGGGTCAGGTCGAGTCAGGAAGCCCAGATGAGAAGTCAAAGTCAGGACTGGGGAGACAGAAGGCCAGGCATAGATGTAAATGCTGCACAGGTAGGAGCCTGTAGTAAGGGCTCAGCTTAAAATCAGCTCTGACAAGCCCTCACTTCAGCTGACCTCACAACTGGTCTTCTCAGGACAGGATCCTTGGCCTCAGCTAGCTGAACTTCTTAACTCAACCACCTAAACTCCCAGGAGGCTGCAGCCTGCTCATGACTCTGACAATAGAGTATGAAGTTGAAAAAATGGTTTAGCAACTAGGCCAAAATTAAAAATTGATTAATTATATTTCTGAGGCATTTCATAGCTTTTACCAGTCTGTTTCTCTCCCTCATGTTGTTTTCATTTAATTATCAGACTGTACAAAATGCTTTGCTTCCAAAGTAATACATGAAGCTGTTCAGTTCAGAATATCTGCAATGGAAGCACAAGACCCGTAGCTGATCACTCCTTAGTTCACACAGCAACTGAGGAGGTGTTAACTACCATCCTAAGATGCAGCCCTATACTGTCACAGAATGAACTGTAAAAGATCTGGTTGTGAACCCTCTCTTTGTCTGTTATATAGTGTTCACTCGCTATGGAAGTGGCCATATCACTGAGACAACAATTTCTCAGGAAGAGGGGTTTCCTTCACTTGAAATTCATATATTCAAATAGATATTATTTGTGTTAGCACCCAGGTACCTTATCTGTTTTGAGAATGCCCTGACCACCTTCGAGTGATCTGGAATAAATCTCACAGTCTCACCTTTTGAAGTTGTTGATTTGGAATAAGATATTAAGTATGCATTGATCTTAAAGATGATGATTTTATAGCTTAGTGGTTAAGGAGTCTGCACTGCTCCTGTACTACTGGGATGCATTTCATAAAATGAATTGCATCCAGTACAGGTCTATATATCTATATCTAGGTTACCTAGGATCTCCTTATATCCACTTCACAGAAATTGGCCCTCTTAAGGTGCACTTCAATTCTTCCTAAAATTCATGTCTATATTTCTCCAATTAGTACAAAGACAGCCTGGGGTGATGAGCTCAGTGGAGCTGTCAAACTCTGATGAGATGGCATTGTGATTTAACCCCTGTAGGCAGCTCAGCCCCACACAGCCACTCATTCACTCCCTCCCTGGTGGGATGGGGGAGAGAATTGAAGGGTAAATGTGAGAAAACTTGGGGGTTGAGATAAAGACAGTTTAATAGGTAAAGCAAAAGCTGAGCACACAAGCAAAGCAAAACAAGGAATTCATTCACTGCTTCCCATGGGCAGGCAGGTGTTCAGCCATCTCCAGGAAAGCAGGGCTCCATCACGCATGACGGTTACTTGGAAAGACTGCCATCACTCCAAATGTCCCCCTCTTCTTTCTTCTTCCCCCAGCTTTATATGCTGAGTATGACATCATACGGTATGGAATATCCCTTTGGTCAGTTGGGGTCAGCTGTCCTGGCTGTGTCACCTCCCACGTTCTTGTGCACTCCCAGCCTACTCGCTGGTGGGGTGGTGTGAGAAGCAGAAAAGGCCTTGACTCTGTGTAAGCACTGCTCCTCAGTAACTAAAACATCCCTGTGTTACCAACACTGTTTTCAGCACAAATCCAAAACATAGCATATGAGCTACTATGAAGAAAATTAACTCTATCCCAGCCAAAACTAGTACAGGTGGTTTCCATTCCAGGAGACAGATTCATGTCCTGTTTCTTAACTTGATTCAAATCATCACTTTGTATTGAGGACAGTAACAGAATCAGGAAGGAATAAAGATGGAGAGCACTCATTTCCCTCTACTGACATAAGCAGTTCTAGACCCTCTTTTGAAATATTGTAATAAACACAGTGAACCAGCCACTGAGAGAAAACAGGTATGGATTACAAACCATATAGTTCAGTTAAACTTCGAAAATACAGAAGACCTTTACTCATGCTGCCTGTTTCTGGGTATATTCAGAAGTTGACCAGAGAGCAAAAGGGCAACAATTGTTTTGTGATTTCCTAGTATTTTCTTTTTTAATTCTGAAAATGTATTTACTTTCTATCTACTAATTATTTGTATTGCAGTGCATTTAGCAACGAGGCTCCAATACTCAAGGCACTGGATGAACCCAAGGCAGAATTCCAGAATGAGCAGACAAGGAGTGATAGGCAACACAGTTTGCTTGAGCACACAAAGTGACTCAGTGTTCTGTTAAGACAACACAGTATATCCTGAGCCCTATTCCTGTGATTTACACATTGGACTACATTCACTTTTTTTCCCTTTATTCAGACCAAAGTCACCAATAAAATCAGTACCTTGCAAAAACACACAATGACACAATTCTTTATCTTCTGACACAGCCATTAAAACAACACAGACAACACCACCCCCCGCCCCCCAAAAAAGAAACAGAATAATACATGCTACTTATTAACTTCCATGATGCTCTAATTTCTGATAATTGTAATTAGTATCGTAAAATTAAATTACTTGATCTCTTGGGAATTTCAGTTTTTTTCCTGAGTGTTCCTGGATGTATATGTGTGTGTGTGTGTGTGTGTCTGTTTTGTTTGTGTGCAAAACCCTGCAAAAGCAAGTTATTTGCCATCCATCTCATCTACACCAGTCTACACCATTTGCAAATATTTCTGATACTTTGCTATTCCAGGAGATTGTATATACAGTAAAGCAAACAAGAGCTTCATCCTACCTGTTATTAACAGCCTATCTCTCAAGAATTACTGCCTGGCTATAAAATGGTTCACCCGTGAAACAGGTAAATTTAATAGATTCAATTTTCTTCAGTGATAGTCTGTTCAATGTTAAACTTCATCCATAGCAACAGAGATTCTAAATTTATGCTTAGGGCTAGAAAACTAAGATGCTTTATCATTAGTGTTCAGCATGGCTAGACAGTTCTGTTGAAGCCAATTATTAGACAGTGTTTCCATGTCAAAGTAAGCTGGGAAAAGTTAATGTACGTGGGAAAGGGAAAAAATATCTGATTCAATTCTCTGCAGGAATTCCCAGTGACTAGATAACATACAACTCTCATACTACTACTGTAATAATTATCTTAAGAAAGGGAAGGGAACATCCACTTATCAAAGTGAACGGAATCTTCTCCCATTGTCACCAGGGACTCCCAAACTTTCCATTTCCCCATACTAGTAGGTAATCAAGGTGGGTTAGTCTTGGCCAGCTGCCAAATACCCACCCATCTGCTCAATCCTCCCCCTAACAGGACAGAGGAAGAAACCAGGATGGAAAAGCTCATGGGCTGAGAAAAATACAGGTAGCTTGCTTAATAGTTACTGCCATATGCAAAACAGACTCAACTTGGCAGAAAGTAATTTAATTTACTGCCAATGAAAACACATTTTGGTAGTGAGAAACAAAAAACCCAAACAAAACATTAAAACAACACCTTGCCACCACCCCTTTTTTATCACAGGTTCAACTTAACTCCTTCACTCCTTCCAATAGATAAATAAATAAATAACTGATTTGGGTAGTGGGAAACAAAAAGGCAAACATTAAAACATCACATTTCTTGCCCCCTTTCCCAGTCCCACCTTCACCGCTCCACTCTTGCTCCCGCCCGGGCTCTCCACGGCCGCAGCTCCTGCAGGAAATATCCCCCTGCTGCGGCGTGGGGCCCTCCCCGGGCTGCAGGGTGGGTCTCTGCTCCAGCGGGGTCTCTCCAGGGCTGCAGGGGAGCCCTGCTGCGGGCCTGCAGCACCTCCTGCCCTCCTCCTCCTCCGGCCGCGGGGTCCCTCTGCTGCTGCTCCCTCCTTGGCTTCCTCCTCCTCTGCCTCTGCCGCCTTGTGCCCTTTCGGAAACCTCTTTTCCCCCAGGCACCCCCAGCTTGGCTGAGGGGCTCAGCTGTGTCCTGCGGTGGGGCCCGTGGAGCCGGCTGGGACCGGCTGGAACCGGCTGTGTCCGGCATGGGGTAGCCCCGGCCTCTCCTCACACAGAGGCCCCCTGAAGTCCCCGTTGCCAACACCTGGGCACAGACACCCAATACAATAGTTAAGAAAATACACATGTAGAAAATCACACAGATGTACAAAATAATCAACTAAAACAGTGCTGCACTCTGTATCAACACTGTTGATGGCAACAGGCCAGAATGAACTGCTAGACTGCATGCCAAAAGAAGACAGATATTTCATGCTCTTCTGCATTTCGGAAAAGAACAGGCTACTTGATTAACTTGAGTTGATCTAGAAGCAAGAGACTGACCCTGTAACAAATACTTATGTGAATAGCTGTAATGGAAATATCTTCCCTCTATGTACTATCTGACCTCTAACTTTACGAAGCTTATCTGCTGCTGTATTGCCTACTTGGTTGTGTGAAGTCTGGGGACACAGGATTTGACTACTAGAAAATTCTTGTCTGCAACTTCACAATTTCACTGTTCAAAGGATTTCTGAAAATCTCAACATATAGAGTCTATTGGGTCCCCTTGATGGACACTGTCATAGATCTCCAGTAGGATAATGAGGCATAATTTCCTTTTACAAAAGCTCCACCGACTCTTTCCTCCTGCCTAAATCTGTGGTTTCTAGCCACATAGTAAAGTCCACATATCCCAGTCTTGAGGATATGCTTTATAAAATTACATGGTGTATATTTACCCCTTTCAGGGAAATACCAACTTCTTCCACTTTAGATTCACAACCAAGATTTTTCTTTTAACTTAAATGTCTAATCAAGTGTCTCCTTCATTGTAATAAAAAAAAAAAAGGCAGGTAGAGGCAGCAGATAGGGGATACCCTACTGTATTCAATAGTCCTTCGGTTGAAACATTCAGCTGATGTATGGGAAGAGTTTTATATGCTTCTTTGGATTATTTGCAGTACTGTAGTCTTTGCAAAATGTTCTCTGCAGGTACATTGTATTTGAGAATGATCATTTTCCTCTTCCTCTTAGCTGAACCGCTGTATTTTGCTTTAATACTCTTAGAGAAGTGTACTCAGTTATTTTAGAGCTTAGTGGTTGTGGTATTCAAGTTGAAACTCTCTGTCCTTGTCTTTGTTGAGTACATCAGGCAAAACAGAACAGTTTCAACAAGGAGACAAAGAAAAGCAAGAGTTTATAATGTCTTACATTTTAATGGTGACTCCAGTTTTGAGGAAAGTCAAAACAGTGGGTTCATATTCCCTTAAGGAAGAAAGTGACTTGAGTTCCTCAAGTCAATCCTAATTTATAGCCATAAATGGGATGCATTTATTTGTTCATTGCCACATATGGAAGTTATGATGACACTGAGTAACCTAGGGCAGAAACTCAGTACTGGCAATGTATATCTGCATATATGTTCAAGTCACAAAACTGTGATTACCTAAGACATTTTACTGGCCAAAAGCTGATCATCTGGAAATGAATAAATAACCTCAGGATAATGGGGAAAATTGTTTGTCTCCTTTTGAATTTGGTTCTTAAAAAACCAGCTAAGTAACTTAGTTCATTTTATAGTGTTAACGTAAAATCATTTACTGAACTAAGTAAATTCAGGCAGAGAAGAAAGAATATTCCTCTAACATCACCAAAGTTTGAGATGTGGCATTTGTTTCCTTGTCTAGACATCTCTTTCTAGGTTATAGTCAGAAAATACTTTAAGTATTCCTGAATACATAGTAGTTATTCCTATGAGAATATTCCTATTAATTAACTAATCTTGATGTTGATCTTGACCACCTTAAAATCCTTGCTCAGCCATCTCCTCCTTTCAGAAGCAGCTACATGCGATTTTCTACCATTTCTGTTCCTCCAGGATTTTCATGTCTACTTAGTCTTTTTTCTCAAGTAATCTTTAAATAGCCCAGAAAATGTGAACCAGCTTCAACAAGAGAAGACAATCTACTGGTGGAGACATGTACCTAGGCAGTGGTAAGGGAAGCCAGGTCAACCATAGCTGAAGTCTAATCTTCAAGGGACTATACAAGGGGTTTGACTGAGTGCTTGGACTGTAATGTGTAAACTTTAGAGGAATGAGGACTTTCCTGACTTTAAGTTCAACTATTATTTTCATTTACTCTGAGAGCTCTTGCTTAGTCTAATGTTCCTTGTGGACCCCATTTCAAAGTGCTTAACTCTCTCTGACTGTCCATATTCACCTTCTGAGAGGTGTTTTGGGGCCTTATTCCCTTCACTGAAATAACAGAGCAGATGTTTGAATGCACTGTAGATAATTTCTGTCTCGTATGCCCTAAAACCTGTGCTTGATGCAGACTCAAGTTTTTCCTGGAACATTACTCAGGATTTGGGCTAAGGAACTTGGAGGCAAACCTCTGTTTCATAATGAAGGTATACTCTATTGCACAGAGTTTATCCTATGCCAAGAATGTATGTGTTTAAGTCATGGTTATGGACCCAAGCATCTGAGCTGTGTGTAAACTAATCTTCAGTACAGATCACCTCTCTCACACTGGCTCACTTAACCCCTAAAACGTAAAAAAAAATACTTTTACATAGCTGTCTGTGGCCTTCTAGAAACTACACAAAGGATGATTCCCTTAATAGTTTTGGAAATTGCTTCAGCTTTGACCTTTAGTACTCCTTGGTTTATGCCTTTGGAGTCACCTGAGCCACATCTGATACTGCTTTCTGATATGAACAACTGACGTTTAAAATGCGAGCAAAATATCAGCACCCTGAGCATGTCTGCAAGCAGTCATAATCTGCAACAACAAAAGGCTGACCCACTAAAATTTCAGTAAAGGGCTTCAAAGAAAATTATCATATGCTGAAATAAATCATATCCTTAAATGTGTCTTATAAACCTTGGCCTAAGAAAAGCAAGCAGAAAAGAAGGTCAGACTTTCCTGAGCCATGACATAGACTTCCCATTTTATTTTGATCTCCTCAGTCCTATAATATTAATCTAATAATTCCCTACTTCATCTCCTTAGGGACTGTAATGTTCTTCCTACCTTTTATTTTCTCTCCTTACTGTGACTCTGTCTTCTTCTTAGTGAATATTTACATGGTAGCTAGTGCAACAGGACCTCATCCTTGATAGACAGATTTTCTATTAATAAAAAGACAGAAAAAACAAAAAAGATATCACAAAAAGTCATAGATGGAAATCCTCCTTAATTTGTACAGAGCGCATCAGGCTACCACATAGATATTGTACATACACATACATGGATATAAAAATGATTTAAAACTGGTTTGGAAAAAGTGGCTAGCTATGCTGATTTTTGTAAACAGCTGTCAACTTCCTTGACTGCTCACAGTGTAGCAGGATAGCTTGTGATGCCTTTGCAGACTCCAAGCTGTCATTCAGGCAGAGGCTGGGTGAAGATGCTGATGCCTTAGGAATAGATTCAGATTATTACGAAGATGGGGATGTGACCATTCCCTTGCTCTCTCTGATAATGTTGTAGATATTGCAGTGACACACATTATCTTCCCAGCTGCCAACATATCTCAAGAGACGGAGCGGGAGGGGAAAAAGTCCAACCCCATACACAGCATTTTATCTAGAATTGGAAGCTTTCATCTCTTTATTCTCAGCCAAATAAGCAGGCAGCCTGACTTTCACAGGAAATTTGTTGTGCTCCTGTAGACACTTGTCTGTAGCACCAATGTGCTAACGATTAAAGGTTAAATACCTCTCTTGTTCTTACAATGGGAAATGCTTTGTTCAGCATTCAGTCCCACTGGACTAAAGAGCACTGCAAGGAAACATTCTTTTGTGGAGGGGAAAAAAGCAAGTCATGTCACCCAAGGCATACCCTTAGGAAATCAATTTGCCTCACAGGGCCTCAAAAGACATGTCACTGAGTGCCAGAGGGCAGGTCTGTTATGTACTTTGCCTAGTATACTAGGGCTTTTATCCAATATGGCTTGAGATCTCCCTACTGCTAAACAAAAAATCCTAGGAGTAGAAACAGCATAGTTGTGTTAATGCAATGCTGAGCATGTACCAACAGGCCTTTCTGGGGAAGATAAAGTGCCTCTGAAGAGGTTTATGAACCTTTCTTCTGGGACCCTTATGCTGGCAGTCAGTTTGTTGTGTCTTGGGGATGGAGCAGTTCTGCTAAGGCCTGTTTGGGGAACTCCATCATGATGTTCTCTTCTACCATAGAGGTGTGCCTAAAGCATGCATTGGACTGCAAAATCCACAAGACTGAATTAATCATCATGACTACAAAACAGATAAAGAAACACACAAATAAGTGTGAAACTGCCCTTGCCTTTAGGTATCTAATTCTATGAGGTGATTTAGCTTTCCAAACCTCATGACTAAAACCACATCCTAAAGAAATCACTAGAAAGGGAAATGGGAACTTTCATCA
This sequence comes from Ciconia boyciana, assembly GCF_034638445.1. Classification (NCBI taxonomy): domain Eukaryota; kingdom Metazoa; phylum Chordata; class Aves; order Ciconiiformes; family Ciconiidae; genus Ciconia; species Ciconia boyciana. The sequence continues at coordinate 7,135,209 of NC_132935.1, forward strand.
ACTAGCAGAAATCCGGAAGTTAGCTTTTGAAAATGAATTAATAAATGAACAACAAACTTTAATAAAGTCTTTATAAATTTATAGCATTTTTCAGTTCTCACCAACATGCTAAAACTCCATCATCTGGGAATATAATCTGAGTTCCTGATTCTCTGCAGTGCTCCTGGCATACTGAGAAGATGGAGTAAAATCTCTCCCATTTTTCTGCTGCAGTCTCCCTCTCCAATGATGTCTAATGTTTCCTCACTCTCTGCTTCCTCTATGTCCATTCTGAAGGATGTAACAGTCCTTGCAGTGATGTTAAAAAAAATCCAACAACCCCCCCCTAAAAGCCAATGAAGCAATCAACCAAAAAAAGCCCCCAAAACCAAACAAACCCCCCTTTCTTCTCTTCTTTTTTTTTTTTTTTTTTTCCTGGATGAGGGAACCTTAGAACTCTGTGTTGGAGAACATAATAATATATATGTAAACCTAAAATAAGGCTGATTACAGGCAGCGTGTTTTTCTATTCCTTTGCCAACCTAATGGAAAGATTATATTGTTATACTCCTGTGAAACAAAATAACCTGCCTATGTGCACAGGAGAAAGTTGAGAAATGAGTGTTGAAAAGTACACAGTGCTGGTGCTTTTAATTTATGGATACATACACTATTATATCAAAGTAAACAACATCCTTTATGACTTTTAAACATTCACACTATTTCAGGTTGGGTTCCAGTGAGTGTGAAGAGGGTGACATTATTTTCATTGCTGCTCCACATCATTAAAGAAAACAAAACTCAGAAACATCTTTCAGCAGCTCTGCTTTCTGGGTCTCTCTGTTTTATGGTCCTTGTGTGCATTAACAATGAAAGCAGCAGGGAATTCTTCACTTGCCACAGAAAAAGAACAGACAAGACCAAAACCAAACACAAATGAGAAAGAGATTGTAAGAGAAAGACAAAAAGGACTGTATGATTGCTTAAAGAAGTGTAAATACAGTTTTCCCCTGACACACTAATAATAATTCACAGCTCAGTCTCTAGAATGCAAAAGATTCAATGAACTAGGACAAGCAAACTCTCTGTGGATGTTTTTGATTACTCTAATCATCTTTTGATGATTACATTGATAAAGGTATTAGCATTGCTGAAGTATTCTTAGGCTTCTGTGAGGCATTTGATTTTGTAGTGCATAATATATTTTTTTAGGAAACTAGAATGATACTAAATCAACTTGGTCCATATTAAATGGATGGGAATGTGATTATGTCATGCATCAAAGGATGCCTCTATGTAGCTTTTTGCAGACAGAGCTTTTACTGATTTTCTGGGGAGATGTAAACTGAGCTGTTCTGAGCTATAGGTTCATATGATCTTCAGCCTGCTGAATTTCCTGCCTATAGTTAGTGATATTAAAAAGTGATTTTTAGGGAAAGTACTACATCTCCTTTTCTGCATGCAGTCCTGGGAAACAACCATGCCATTCTCATGGAGATCTTCTGGAAGGCATGGAAATGTGCCATTAAAGAGCAAGATTTTATACTTTTTGGAGATGTAGAGATTTTGCAGATGAATGGTAGGACATCTAATCTGCACTGCCTCTGCAAACTTGAAATGGAAGAAACCTGAACTTTAAGACACCATTCAGAAAAGTATTTTAGCCTGGGATAAATCTCACCAAATTTTATTCATACAAGACTTGGATCTCTGATATATGGGTTCCCCATGTGTCCAAAGGGAGTTGTGTACACCTTCAGAAGGCAAACTAATATTGGACACTTGTTTTAGGATGGGATAAATTACCCACTGCAGTCTGCTATGACCAGAGCTTAAATAGAAATTTAGTTTTCAGATGACCAAAGTCATCTGAGATGAAACCCACTCCTCATCATCTCTCATTAAGAGCTATTATGGTAGCTGTTCCTTTAAAGGAATATAACTTCTTCACTTAAAATTACAGTTCCTAAAGTCAGCTGTGATATAGAGATCTGTCTTGAAATTTTCTTACTCGGTTAAATGATAACAAATCTGTTCATATTAAAGCTACATCCTAGTTATAAGCCTCAATTCAGATTTTTTCACAAGAAAAGGACACTAGAGAAGACACCAAAAGTCAGAAAATGTGAGTCGTGGTTTAACCCCAGTTGGCAACTAAGCATCACACACACGCTCACTCACCCCCCACTCCCCCACCTCCCCCCGGGATGGAGGAGAGAATCAGAAAAAAAAGTAAAACCCGTGGGTTGACATAAAGACAGTTTAATAGGACAGCAGAGGAAGAGAAAATAACCACAACAACAACAACAACAACAACAATAATAATAATAGAATGTACAAAACAAGTGATGCACAATGCCATTGCTCACCACCCGCTGACCGGTGCCCAGCCCATCCCCAAGCAGCGATCACTGCACCCCAGCCAACTCCCCCCAGTTTCTATACTGAGCATGACACTGTCTGGTATGGAATAGCCCTTTGGCCAGTTGGGGTCAGCTGTCCTGGCTGTGCCCCCTCCCAGCTTCTTGTGCACCTGGCAGAGCATGGGAAGCTGAAAAGTCCTTGACTAGTATAAGTACTGCTTAGCAATAACTAAAACATCAATGTGTTATCGCATTATTCTCATACTAAATCCAAACCACAGCACTATACCAGCTACTAGGAAGAAAATTAACTCTATCCCAGCAGAAACCAGGATAATGTGTCAGACTTTTGTGATTTGATTGAAGTATTAATAACCCACAGTGCTGCAAATATACCACAGACTAATAAATTGAATGAGTTTCAGTCTCAGTTCCAGCCTTCGGTCTTTGTCATGTCTTCCTCTGTTGGATATAGAATTGTTCAAACTTTAATCAGAGCAGTGTGCCTCAACCCTTAGCAGAATTTTAAGTTACTGAGAAAAATAGTGCCGTCTCCCTCCCAGTCACTTGTTTCTTCCCTGACGTGCTAACCATATCTTTCATGCTCAAAGTTAAAAATGCAAGAAGTTTATGTGACTTTGGTTTGCTTATTATTGGGGTTTGGGTGCTTTTTTTAATTTGTTTGGGTTTTTTTTTTTCAGTATCTTCTTTTGCTTTAGCTGATGTAAGCACATTTTTGGTCTATGAGATACTCGTAACAGACTTTTTCTGACGGTTGTATCTATACAATAAAGGAAGGTTTAGATTTGCCTTATATAATTATATTTCCTTAAGGTGTTTATAAAATCTTCCACTCCACTCTGTCCATTTGATCAGCAGCACATCAAACAAATTTTGCTGCTTCATAAGACCTCCATAGAGTCAGAGGGACTAGTAAGCAACTGAAGCGCTGATGTGTTTGTGACTCTTTGTATATTTATGCATGTTTGTGTGTGCATGTACATGTATGTGACTGTTTCTGATTGTGTGTCTTTAGTTCGGGAGAATAATTGGAGAAAATTAAAGAAAATCACAGCTGTGTTAACACATTCCACAGCAATTGCAATAGAGTACATCTCACTGAAGGATAAGTAGCAACATCTGTAGTAATGATTAGAGATTAAATGAATACTGTGAAATATCCAGTGTTGAAGCATCTGCAGTCCATGCTGAAGTACTTTGCCTATTATGTAAAAACATCAAGATACGCTTCCCACAGGTGTTAGGCAGCAGTAACCATAAGGTGATGATGAAAGGCAAAAATAGATTTTCGTCCTTTCTCACTCAATATTGACAATAAAAATAGACAAGATCTGTGACATCCATTATTCATTCTACTCCACTGCAAGATCTTCCATTTGGCAGTGTAACATCCTGGCAAACCATCTAAAGCTCTTCCACTAAAAGTTAAAATCTCCCAACACAGGTCTCTTGAGTAAATTGTGACACTGGTCTACAGTTGTGTTCTGTGTTACAGGAACACAGGTTACAGGTTATGAGTCCAAGGTAGTAGATGGAAAGCAGGGCAAGAAGAAGAGAAAACTACAAGTTTAACAACAGTCTTCCCATATTCATTAGCTCTTCTGTTAATGCCACATGCACTGAAATTAAGAGGAGTCACCAGATGATTTTTTTTTTTTACTATTTATGAATAGCTCCTGAAGGAAAAGTTTGCAATTTATCCTTGAGGCAATATTTTTATTTTCTAATGATACAGTGAAAAATAAATTTAGTTTTAGCTTGAATATCTCTGCCCAAAATGCTTCCAGCATTGAGAATTATCAATTACTGGATACCAATATCAAAAAATGTTTACATGTAGTCTAAAGCATTATGCATATGTCTGTCTTGAAAATGTGATTCTGTGGAAAATTTCTACCTTGTTTTTATGGGTTTGGCCTACAGCCATTTTATTATCATTTCTCATCACGTTCCACCCTGCCAACTGAATCATCATCTAAGCAAATCTCAGTCTACAGCTGTAAATGAAGAAATGACTTCCAAGAAAATGTGATTATTCATTTCCTACTCTTTTATTCTTGCAATGTGTCAAGGTTAAAGATGCACATTGTGACAGCATAGAATTATCCTTGTGTTTTGTCTATTACAACCTGTTTACCAATGTTCACCAATAAAAAAGAATTTAAAAAGAGACGGTTTTATAGCTGGAACTACTTTGAAGATCTCAAAAAGATAAGGCTTGCACATGACTAGGGCAATTATTTAAAATCAAAGTGTTACCTGAGGGATGACACTTATTGGGTGACAACCCCAGGGCCTGTTACTTCTTGGCAGCCCACAGCTGGGGTAGCTTGCTGCCTCTCTCATCACATAACTGCTTCAGACCATATATATCACACAGATGCATATACAGCCTGCGAAGCCAACTGTTCCAATGGCTGAGCTGCCATTGTGAACAGCTCAGGTAAGGATTAGAAGCTGCCAACAGAAAAGCTTCAAAGAAATACTGTTTTACTTCAGAACTATGTTGGTTTTGGACCTTACATTGAAGGTCTACAATTTTCAACTTGTGAGATTGTTGTACCAATCTAGAATCATAATCTTGCTAGGAGAATTAAAATTACCATGCAATTTATACTCAGTTTCCCATGTTTTGCTAGTTCTAGTAGACATAGTCCTTCTTTGTGAGAAGATGCAGATCTGTAGATCTGTGGTACGACTGCACCTCTGAACGAGCAGAGGATGCAAAACCAGGTATTTGCACTGTCTAGACAGTTTTAGCAATCTGTTGCAGTGTTATTCAAAGGACAAAAGTCAGGACCTGAAATTAGCCAGAGAAGAGATATGGCAGCAGGTGGAATAGAAGAGCAGAGAGGAAAAGGAGATCTAGAGAAATTATGTGGTCATTTTTTACTGATGGGGTAAGGATCCAGTACCTGAAGGGAGCCTATAAGAAAGCTGGAGAGGGACTTTTTACAAGGGCATGTAGTGATAGGACAAAGTGTAATGGCTTTAAACTCAGAGAAGGTAGATTAAGATTCGATATAAGGAAGAAATTCTTCACTATGAGGGTGGTGAGGCACTGGAACAGGTTGCCCAGAGAAGTTGTGGATGCCCCCTCCCTGGAAGTGTTCAAGGCCAGGTTGGATGGGGCTTTGAGCAACCTAGTCTTGTGGAAGGTGTCCCTGCCCATGGCAGGGAGGTTGGAACTAGATGATCTTTAAGGTCGCTTCCAACCCAAACCATTCTAGGATTCTATGATTCTGTGATTCTATGATTCTGTGAATGTTCTTTGTACAGGAAGCCCTGTTTCTATTGCTATATTGCTTCATTACTGAACTTATATCTGTATAAAGAGAAAATAATAAATCAAAAGACATACACAGACATACACACCGGAAAGCCCATTAACATATATTATATATAGACATACATGCACATTCAATATGCATATACCATATGCATAAATATCCATACCTCCATATACTCCCATATAAAAATCTGTTGGGGTTTTTCCTATAAAATAAATATGTATACATGCATACACACCTATTTTATATACATATGCATATTTACACATGTGTGTGTGTACATACACACAGGCTTCTATATGTAGCAACGAAAACATTATTCATTCTATAAATGACAGAAAAAACCAGCAACAATAGCCGATAGGATCTCTGTTCTGGTAAATATGAGGAGCTCCTAATAGCCCCAGAAGAACATAGTCTGGGGATCAGCAAAGACCTTTGATGATTCATATGGGAAAGAGCTTCAGTGTATGGTGAAAACAATTTACTGTGCTGCACTGAGCAGAAGTGCAGTAAATTGCTCATGGTCTCCCATGAATTCCACATGTACGGTAATCAGAAGAAACATGTTTCTGTGCAGTCATCTTCACTTATAACATACAGTAGTTTGGTGCCACATCTTCAAAACTCAGTCAGTATAGAAACTTGTCATTTTGTCATGTTGGAGTTCTACCTTGACCAGGCATGAATTATAAGTAAGTACCACTACAGCTCTTGCATCAGGATGTCCTGTTAAAAATGTGTTACTGTAGTTATCCCAAACAGATGTGAAATGTTAGTGTTCTGTATAAAATTTCAGAAATGGAAACCAGAAAGAGGACAGTTTTACATTCAGTGAAAAAAAAGACTTTTCTGTAAACATTTGTATGGAAACCATTTCGTTCACCCCAGACTTTGTGGTTGTATAGTACTGTAGACTAATTACCTCAGTTTCAAATAACAGAAATTATGTTAAAAAGATGAGACATTCAGTATCAGTTCAGTCACTAAAATTTTAAAATAACTTAAGGCAGAAAGAATAGTTTTATTTTGCATTATTGTAGTAAAATCTAGTAATTAAGTCTCATAAATATAAGTAGGGAAATAATATTTTTTGATTCACCAACAACTCGAAAATAAAAATGCATGTTATATCTAAAAATAATATTATTTATAAAAATGAAAAGATGGGGGAAGTACTCTTGATCAAATGAAATACTGTCATTTAGAAAAAAAATCTTTTTGTCAGTTTTAATTTACTGCAATTTTATGGCAGTATTTTTTTTTATTTAACCTGTGGCAATACCAGCCAAAGGAAATTTTTAAGCAACATATTGTTTCAAAGTGTTAAATCCTGAACATTTTGTTAAAGAATAGAAAGTAACTATTTCCCATATTGCTTTATTTTATTTTGCTTCAGAATATATAGAAAAAAGATGCAAATCTCAAAACATTTAATATAACTAGATGGCCTAATACTGAATTTTAAGCCAAAGAAAAAGGTTTTGTGCAAAAGAAGGTGCCAGGTACCTAATATTAATTTTCAGTAGTTTCAGGGTCAGATCTTAGTTATACATTTTTTGAATGAAAGATGCAGACAAATATGGCAGCTCCTGCTCTCTGACTACTTGTTCATTTTAGTGTATTATGCTGCGGGGGAAAAAAAAGTCTTCCTATAGAACTAGAGGGATTATACAGAAGTTGGCTTTTTGCTCACTGTTTTGAAGACATGACAGAAAGTTTGAGCATGGACAAGGAGAAGAAATAAAAGGGATTGTCTCTTCACCTCTTCTTTCTATTTGGTGGGGTTGCTAGAACTTCCAGGCCCCTCATACCATCTTCTGATGTTCAGCCTTGAGCAACAAAATGTTGAGCATGGATGAGAAAGCATGCAGCTGAGGGAGGGCAGTAATTTTCCCTGAAACTTGTCAGGAGGGAGGAAGGCTGGATTTTAGGGAGGAAGGACTACAAGATCCTAATAGCTCATTTGAACAACCTGCCTCCAGCACAGTTGTGGCCTCATATATCACTTAGCCAGTGCAGAAGCTAAACTTGAGTGTTGCCCATTTCTCCTACTGTTCTTTATCAGAGCAATGGGTCTCTACTATTCACAGTCATCATGACTGGTACATGTTTTGACAACACAAGCTACTCTCCAGAGGCTTCACCTACCTAGAATTTAAGCAGCATTCTTCAACTGGAAAGCTTTTTTTAATAGTTGAGTGAAACCAGACACAATTTTTCAGGGCCCAAATTCAGGTTGTTGTAACAACTTGACACAGTTCTAATAATCCCATTTTTATTACACTGCTTAAGTAGAAAGAACAAGGTGTATTGTTCCCCATAAAAGCAACTGCAATCCAACCATTCAAAGTGTGTTTTTGTGATTAGATGTAGAGAACCAGTACACCTCACAGTGACATCAGGTTATTCTCAGAGTAACTCTGCTGATGTTGGTGGTTTAGTTTGAATTTATATAGGTGCGCCTGAGCTTTGAATGTGGCACCAAATAACTAAGCTCCTTCTGCTCTTAAGGGATACTCTACTGTTCAAATCAGAAAATACAGAAATGTGAACATACTGAAAAACACTGAAGTGGAAATAAGATACAACAAAACGGTGTTTGCTTAAAGGCAAGAAAGGAAGATCATCAGTTCTGTATAGCACACTGGAGGTAAATAGTCACACTGGAAATTTTGACCTGATCCTGAGACATTTATAGAATACCTGCTAAAAAAAAGTCTTAATCCACAGTTGACTTCTTAGCCACATTTTCTGGGGCAATCACGTACTGTGTCCTATTATGGTGGTAGTTTTCTTAACCTTCTCTAAGCTGTATCTAAACATTTCAATGCCCCACAGGACAAAGCAAAACAGGTGATTTACTTACATAAATCTGTTTTCGGTTTCTCTGAAAGACTAGAAAAGTGCACACAGTCAGTTACAGGTAAGGCCTGGTTTAAGGAGCCTGTCTCTCTCTTCCTACTTTTGGGATGGGATTCACTTCATCTCACAGTAGCCACTTACAGCTTAGGTATCTAAGCTAAGTTACCGGACTAAACTCTACAGATGCTGGAGAAAGCTGTCACATGCACAAGGGGACTATATATTCTAATGGGACTGGATTTCATACCTGTAGGGGAAGATCAGATGTTATGCCTTAACCAGACATCTAATTTTCAGATGGCAGAAGTTAGGTGAATGGGCTTCTACTCTCTGTTCCCAGTTCTTAGTTGTGACCCGATAGCTCTGTGGTGTTTGTAAGCATGAAATTTCAACAGGTGGAACCTAGGCCATATCTAATAGATCCTCAGTTCATGTGTGCTAGCCCTTGTAGCTGCCATCCCTAGTCTTGCTATAATATGTAAACTAAATTTCTGGTTTATTCCATACTGGTGTTATGAATCTACATGTGGTTGAAAAGTATGTGAAGGTTAAGGATAGGTAGGATCTGTGCAAATGTAGGATCCAGAGGACTTGCACTTCATTTTTCCCTATGCTTTTAATATGTCCTTGAAATGCCATTTTGTTGCTCTGTCCCTTAATTTGTTTGGGGAAAAAAAACACCAAAACAACAAACTAAAACCCCAAGTGATAACCCTTCACTTCTTGTCTTATCTTGCTAATTTACATGCAGACTTGGAGACCAAAACCTACTCATTTTTATAGTGAATAATGTGACTGGATGGTCTACAAGCCACTAAAATAATTCCATCTGTGCCTTCAGTGGCATGAATCCTCAAAGAAAAGTGACATATCACATGGATACAAGTCCTAAATATGTGGTAATAATGTAATCAAGCAATGCATATAATATGGACCAAAAATGAAGCAGATCTTTAGCTCATGTAAATTAGCATTGATCCATTCAAGTATTCAATATAAAGGCACCTAAGCCATTTTCAAAAGATACTTCTAAAAGCTTTTGTTGTACTGCCCAAAGAAGGACAAAACATCACAAATTCACTGTGCTATAGAACCACCCACTAAGCAACGTCAAGAAAAGAAACCCTTGAACAACTTCAAATGAATATAATAGGGTGGCAGCCAAAACCGCCCCCTCAAACCTTTTACCTGCAGAGTACCAACAAAGGAAGGAGCAAGTTGCTTGTGTTCCCTTGGATTTAAAGACACTCAGTGTGATGTTTAAGAATATTGAACAAAAAATATCATGTGGAATGTGAGGTTCTGCATAAAAATAATTTGCAAGAACAAAGAGAAAGCAAAATAAAAGAATATGTGTTGTTAGATGTGTTGTGGATATCAGTTTCTATATTAAATAATGTGTTCCGTGTTTGAGTTCTTGATTAGTATGCAAGGTGTCAAACAATTTCTGCTTGCCCCTGGTTAATTCAACAGTTGACAGCACTCTTTACAGAACAAACAAAAAGTATAATTTAATCGTGTCTTTGGTAACATTTGCTTTTCCTAATATCACCTACAATCTTTGCTTTAATGACACTGCTTTCAGATAGATGGCTGTTGTGCTGATAATAAGTATTCCATGCAAATGGTTGTATTTCAGTATTGAAATTTAGGTTCTGTGAAAAGTTCAGTCTATATTTAGAAAATATGGTTTAAAGGAATGCATCAAATATCAAGGCTGGTTGCCCATTGCTTTGTACGTTACTGGATTATTGATAATTGTGCAAAGGACATGCAAAGAACCTCTATCTAGATAGGAAGACCTTTTTTCTCCTGTGTTACAAAGGATAACTATTTCTGTAGCAGTCCCTGGGATCTCAGCTGGGACTGTTATCATTGCACTCATGGGACGCCATCATATCCTCTGAAAGAAAAACTTTACTTTTGGTAGCAGAATTTGACTAACAGTATTTTGGGAAAAGTAACCCAAGGGTATGATAACTCTACACAAGGTGAGGCTTGAGGATTGAAGATAAGACCATCTACCAAACTGACCTTAGAAACACCATTCATGATACAGAAGCTTCTTGAATTTTTCGTCACCTTTAAATCAGAACTTTTACATCTGCTTTCCATGGTCTATGAATCCAACAAAATATAAGTTTATAACAGAAGAACTTGACACAGAAGCCCTGGGGTTTTTTTGCTTCCATTTTATATACTTAACAAATCATTTTATCACATTATTTTTCAGAGCCATTGTGTGGGTATCTAAACTGTTGGGACTGTATGTAATATAAGACAATTTCTCACTGACAGTGCTTTTCTTCTTCATAAGTTAAAAAAAGACAAAAAATGTAGCTAGGTCCTCTATATAAAATAGTAAAAGAAAATGTATTAACTGAAAAATAGCAAATTTCCTTAGGAACTAGAATTCTTTGTTAAATAAGATATTATTAAATCGTTAAATAAATTTTTAATATGGTGGTCTTTCTTTTAAAGGAAAACACTTTGTGACCATAAAAATAAAGTGCAATTATTAGTATAACAATTGATGTTTAGTGGCTCAAAATCAGATTAAGGTAAATTAAAAGTTGAGAAGTAAGTTTTAAGTAGCATTTTTATTTTTAGAGTCATATTTTTAAAAGTTGAAAAATGTGTACATGTGTATATATATATTTAGAGTTCCCCTTTGAAATGAAAACATACTTGAAGTACTCATTTTTTGTGTGTTTGGTTTTGCAAATAAACTTTTGGATATCTTTTTGACAATTTGAATTTTTTTGCCATGTTATTCAGGAATTTTGAAAGCAAGACAGACCTCAGAAGAGCTGTCATTTTAATGTTACTTTCAATTTGTTCATTGTGGGGGTATTTGCATTTCAATTCTAAACAAATCCTCAGAGATCTCAAACCAAAAGTATGAAATTTTTTCATTCTTCATGACACTTCTGGGATGCCTTTTCTTACAGTAATGGATTGTGGAGGAAGATTGCTCACATTATAACATATCTTTTTTTTCCATGTATAACATTAGAGAAAATATTAAGTACAGGACAGGAATTTTCCTCCTTATGATGATGTCACTTTGATCTCCACTGCATATAGAAAATTTATAAAAAGACAAAAGTTATTATCATATTTCTCCAAGGGATTGGGATTGTCATTCTGAAAATAGATCAGAGATGGGCTGTTTTCCTTCGAAACACATTTGACTTCAAATCTTCCACTTAAGTAAAGCAGTGTTCTATCCTTTTTATTTGTATCTGTTAAGATCATATCCAATATTTCTCTATTCTTTACTGTTGGCTGAGTTACTCTGGAAATTCAGATAGACATAATGATGCCTACAAGGCACCGGAGAGTGCTCTAAGCCATAAAATCATGCAGTTCCTCAAAGTTCACAGAGCTAGACTTGCCAAGACAGGAACTAGGCTCTTTCTCATGAGCAATATTTGAAAAGCTTAGCCAAGACGGCCAAGCTTCTTGTAATCTCCAACAATAAAGCCTCCTCTATTTTCAAAAATTGCTCCTTGCTTTTTTTTGCCTTTTTTTTTTTTTCATCTGTTTGGGTTTTTTGTTTTTGTTTTGAAAGGATTGCTTTTCTTTATTAGACTTACTTGGCATGCAAAATAATCTGCCAGCTGCATCATGTCTTCTCTGGGCACACATCAAAAACTAGTTTGGATGCCACCTGTTTGATAATTCATCTAGTGATGCCAGTTCTGATTTTGCTTGAATTGCTATGAACGGAAGAAAGAGCAACAGAATATATTTTGTTTTTCTAAAAATTGAAATGAAGTTGAAGAAGTGGTGACAGTTAAAGAAGCGCTGATCAGAACTGTATCTGTCATATCACCATATAAATAGCTATATTGCATTTGAAATGTTGGACAATATATCCTGGCCAATTATACCAGAACTTCTCAAACCTCAAAAGCCATTTTCTATACCAACTCGTTTTTTCTTCACTAGTAGAATTTTTTAACACCTTATGAAAAATGCCTGTGCATATATTTGTAAATTGCTGTATATAATTTCATTTTTATTTACACACATTTATATATAAGTGTGGATCTTAAGATATTGGAACATTCATAAATATTATAGTATTTTTAAACAATTCTTGTATACTTTTTCAACTGAGTTATTTACACTGTTATCAGAAAAAATTAAGACATAGAGAAATCTAAAATAAAAGTCTACTTATTCTTAAGTACCTGCTTAAAATAAGAAGTTCACTTTAACTTTAAAAATGCCTCTTAACTGTAAAGGGAACCTATACTCACTAGTTCAGATGTAGATCCCTAGATTGCAGATGTTTGAAGTTAGGCAAAATAAACCCATTATTTCTGATAAACATCTTGATAGGTAGTTCACCTATTGGATATGTAGCTGAATTATATCATTCAGAGACTTTTAAGAAATAAGGTGTAGGAGGAGATTATGAGAAGGATGAATGAATAGTTCCTTCCCTTATGTTTGTTTTATGCATTTTCAAAACACAGCTAAAGTAGAGGTAGGATCAATTTCTACATTTGCATAGCAAATTGCCTAGGCATGTTTAGTTTGGGACACCAACACCATTGACACCTATGAAACCTTTGCCATTGAATTCAGAGAAGACTGGATTAAAGAGGAAAGACAAAGACAGGTAAAAGACAAAATGTGAGTAAATGTCAGTAGTACTGGAGAGTGGGATGTTCAGCCGTGTTTTGAATTTCACAAATGCTTTTGTTTAGGTTTGGTTGTTGGTTGATGTTTAGGGAGAGAGGTTTGTTCATTTAAATTAAAGAAGTTTCCCTTTTGCTAGGAAAGAAATGAACTTTAAAGCTTTTTAATGAGAGATGCGTATATCATTTGATATGCATCTGGGTACTGACAATATACCCACTAATTATATAGAGAATAGAAACCAATTAATTATTCAAGCAGCTTTTTTAAGAGTTAATCAACCACTGACAATGACTTTCTACTGCAATGACTTTAATGTCTGTCACTGTCACAGTTTATACATGTTCCTGATAATTGAATATTATGACTGTTGCCCTCTTTTGCATTATACAATTTAAGTTAGGCCTACATGAAATGTAATGGAGTATCTTACAAGGGTTTTCTTGAAATAATCCAGGATTAAAGCATGAGGTAATTAAATGACTTGCCTTTAATTTCTCTTTTGGGAAACTGATCATTCAAAGTTCTCTTCAGTGTTTATGGGAGCGGTAGATGAGAACGAAATTCTGTACTTTAGGTCAAAGTGTGCTTATATTATCAGCTCCTTATGATAAGGAAAATCTTGTAATGTGCATTTACAAAGAAGCTCAGACATCTAACTTGTACCACAGATTATTATCATGAATTGTTAATTATATAAAGTCCAAACATAAGGTTCATAGTAGTTCTGTGATGTAAATAGCAATATAATCAAGCAATTAAATTATCATAAGGCTTCAGTATAGTCTATCAGAGATTTTGAGGGAAGACAATATTCTTTGGGTTCAATAAAACTGGAAACTGATCTGAGATCATAGAATCATAGAACCATTTAGGTTGGAAAAGACCTTTAAGATCTTCAAATCCGACCGTTAACCTAGCACTACCAAGTCTACCACTAAACCATGCCCCTAAGCACCACATGTACACGTCTTTTAAATACCTCCAGGGATGGCGACTCAACCACTTTCCTGTTGCAGTGCTTGGCAACCCTTTTGGTAAATAATTTTTTCCTAATATCCAATCTAAACCTCCCCTGGCGCAACTTGAGGCCATTTCTTCTCAACCTATCACTTCCTACTTGGGAAAAGAGACCAACACCCACCTCGTTACAACCTCCTTTCAGGTAGTTGTAGAGAGCGATAAGGTCTCCCCTCAGCCTCCTTTTCTCCAGGCTAAACAACCCCAGTTCCCTCAGCTGCTCCTCATCAGCCTTGTGCTCTAGACCCTTCACCAGCTTCGTTGTCCTTCTCTGGACACGCTCCAGCACCTCAATGTCTCTCTCGTAGTGAGGGGCCCAAAACTGAACACAGTATTTGAGGTGCGGCCTCACCAGTGCCAAGTACAGATGTGACCAACATAATAGAGCTACAAATGTATAAACCCATTGAGTTCAAACTATGATTGATTCCTTGATTTCAAAAAGCATGCTCCTTGTTCTTTTCCCTTAGTTCCACTCTTAAATGTGCCTTACATAGGAAGGGCAGAGATACAAATTATTCTTTAACGTTCCCTGATACTGATACATCTGGCTTAATTTAGACAGCTGATACACTACAATCACTGTTTATTGTAGCAAATTTAACAATTTTATTGTTGCCTTTGATTACTCCCTGGAGTTTTCTATTTTGTCTTCTTCTTACAATACTAAACTGTAAAATCATGAAGGCTGGGAATATAATTACGTTATGGCTGTGAACTGCCCCTAGCAAAACAGATAGTTGATCCCCCATTTGGTAGTTTGACATAGGTGCAAAACCACTATTAAAGTACTAAAGGTATTTGTAAGAGTATGTGGAAATAGAGTGTCTGGGGAAGGCACCTGTGTGCTTGGTGCCAGCTGCTGGGGCA
Source organism: Ciconia boyciana (assembly GCF_034638445.1). Lineage (NCBI taxonomy): Eukaryota > Metazoa > Chordata > Aves > Ciconiiformes > Ciconiidae > Ciconia > Ciconia boyciana. Next base: position 7,150,270 of record NC_132935.1, read on the forward strand.
GAGTGAGTATCTGTATCATCCCCAGTCCTGGTGTGTGGGGGCAATGCATGCATATTCACCAGGAAACTTCAAGGTGGACCAGGTGGTAAGCAGGGAGACCTCAGGTCTGGGACAGGGTATCAGGCAGGCGGGGGGTTTATGCTGGTACGCACAGGAGGACCTGCGAGTGTGTAGTGCATGAGGGACGACTGTGTGTGTGTGTGCGTGTGTGTTTGCAGCGAGCATCAGGATGGACCAGCTGGCAAGTAGGGGACCCATGGGGCAGTTAAGGCAGCCTGGGATCCAAGCAGGCGTGCCAAACGAACGGGGGGGCTGTGCCAATGCTCGAAGGATCTGCAAATACATGTGTGCTTGCGAACCTAGAGAGTGGTGTCTGTGTGGTACCACTAATGAATGTCTGTCTCTGCCAGCTGAAGAGAAGGAAGGGACCTGGCTGTCTTTGTTTATGCTGTATGTGAGTCCTGTATGTAGGTGCTGTTGAAGGCAGTGCCTTGTCTATGGCAATCTGTATGATCAGCCATGTCAGTGTCAACTGTGTCTGTGTATGTCTGTCTCTGTCTGTATGCCTGTCCCTCGGACATGTGCTCTGTTTCATTACTGGGTGAAGCTGCAACTGGGAAAGTGGCAGCCACACCCCTCAGCCTGGGCAGAGACCCCAGGACCTGGGCACTGGCCAGGGCTCCAGCAACTGGGCAGCAGAAACCTGTCTGGAACAGCTGGAGGAGGCAATCACATTTCTTACATCACTCACTAGTATTATGACAACAGCTGTTACCATGTTTTTCTACACTAAATGATTAACTCTTGTGGGAAGACAGATTCATAAGTCCAGTGACAGAAGAGTCTATTTATGCTAAAACCCGAGAGCCGTGCGGTACATATACGCAGACTGGGACCATATGGCAGATTAATGTCACAGGCCAGCCTCAAAACAGCCACTTTCTTAAACTGTTGGTGATATATTTATTTCTGAGGGTGCTGTTAAAAACATCAGTAATTCCCTTAACTAGCATAATATAACACAGCTCCAGCATACAAGGTGATCTGACAAGGCCTGTAGGTCTCAGACACTATCAAAAGTAGAGAAGTTCAAGAAGAGCAGAGAAGAATAGACAGTGTCAGCTAAAAACCTCTTCTGAAACTCTAGGCGCAAATCAGATTAACTGAGGCTATTTATGGTGAAGGACAAAAATACCGACTTCCTTAGAGAGTAGAGTCAAATACCAGTCGCACCTACTTTTTTCAATTTTAATTGCATTGTTTGCATACGAATAAATCAGTCTTTTCTGAGGAAAGTAAATGTTTTTCGTGAAAAATATAATTTTGCTGAAATAGTTTTTCTTACTGAAATATAATTCAGAGAGTCTTTAAAGCAAAAAGGTACTCTTGGATTGCATATATTTCAACCCATGGCCCAATAACTTGAGCTTGGTTAAAGGAAATATTTCAGAAAGTCATCCTGGTTTTCATTTGAAGACAGAAAGCCATGGAAATTATCTCATTTGCTTTAGTAGCCTGTCCCAATAGTTAACCACCTTTACTGTTAAGAAGTTAACTTACTTCTCCCTGAATTTTTTTCTGGCTTCAGCTTTGAGTTTTTGGTTCTTGTGATGACTTTCTCCACTACAGTGAGGTGGTCTTTACTACTTGTGATTTTGTGTCCATGAAGATACCTCTACACTATAAGCAAATTAACTTTCAATCTTCTTTTGTTTTTCCAGCTTAAAGCAAGGCATTTTGTGAGTTTTCACACTTCTGACTTCTACTCTATAGTTTTTTTAAAACCTGACCTCCAGACTTACACATACTGTTCTAAGCTTAACCAGTCCCCCAGTCTTTTACAGAATGAAAAAAAAAAAAAAAAGCCAAAACTTCAGAGATGAAGACATAGTTTTCTTATTCCTGTGTCCAATACCATAACTGAGCCTTTTACTTCAACATCACTGCAACCTCTGTCACCAGGTTATTGTGGAGAATCTTCCTTTGCAAACCCCTAGGTGCATTTATCAGGCACATCTGCCTTACAAGTTAAAGAGGGACTTTATTTCTCTTCCAAGACTGGTGGAGCCTCTGTGAAAACACGCTTGAGGAAGAATAAAACACCACACAGGCACAGTGAGGAGTAAGGAGAAAATGTGTGAGAAACAATCCTGCAAACACGAAGGTGAGAGGAGGAGGAGGGCAGGAGGTGCTGCAGGCCCGCAGCAGGGATCCCCTGCAGCCCTGGAGAGACCCCGCTGGAGCAGAGCAGCCATGGCCTCATCTTGTTCTTCTCACTGTCTGACCAGGATGAAGGTATATTAGTGAGAGTGTAGATATACACACGTACAGTGCAGGTCCCTACAACAGTTGCTCACAGACACTCAGTCTGCCCAGTAGCTGTCCCTGGGTCCCAGTCTTCACAGTTGCTGGCACCTGGGGCATTCGAGCCCCAAATCCTGCAGCCTCACTCCATTTGCTGCTACAGATCCCCCTTGTTTACAGCAAAAAGCACACACACATGCACATACACAGAGAGTGGGTCCCTCCAGTAACTGAGCATCCAGTAGCTGGTCCTGGATCCTCATTTCCCTTCGTGCCTCCTGCACAGACACAGACACAAGCACAAATGGGTCTCTCAGTTCACCCCCCTAAAACGTACAGTCTCTCAAGGTGCTCTCCTGGATGACTTGTTCTGTCAGGTTGCCAGGTCTTCCAGGTGCCTAATCCTGAGACATGCCCACACACCCCTGGCTCCCAGGTCTGCCTTGATATTCGCCAGAGCTCACAAACTCACACACCTGAACTTGATCCAGACGCTGCACCATGGACACACAGGCACCATGAGAGCAAAACCAGTACAAATACTGAGAGACACCAGTGTACAGGGTGTCTGTGCCCAGGTGTTGGCAGGGGGGCTACAGGGTGGTCTCTGTGAGGAGAGGACACAGCTCAGGACACAGCTGAGCCCCTCAGCCAAGCTGGGGGTGGCTGGGGGAAAAGAGGTTTCCGACAGGGCACAAGGCGGCAGAGGCAGAGGAGGAGGAAGCCAAGGAGGCAGCAGCAGAGGGACCCCGAGGCCGGAGGAGGGCAGGAGGTGCTGCAGGCCCGCAGCAGGGCTCCCCTGCAGCCCTGGAGAGACCCCGCTGGAGCAGAGACCCACCCTGCAGCCTGGGGAGGGCCCCACGCCGCAGCAGGGGGATATTTCCTGCAGGAGCTGCGGCCGTGGAGAGCCCGGGCGGGAGCAGGTTGTCCCTGAAGGACTGCAGCCCGGGGCAGGGCCCGCGCTGGAGCAGGAGACGGGTGAGGAGGGAGGAGCGGCCGAGAGGGGCTGTGATGGACTGACTGAACCCCCATCCCCACCTCCTGTGTCCATCGGGGGGAGAGGAGTTGGAAATGAACAGGTGAAGGTAGGACTGGGAAGAAGGGGGGGGGGGGAGGGAAAGTTTGTTTTAATCTTAGTTTCCCACTACCTGAATCTATTTTAATTATCAATAAGTGAAATTAATTTTCCCCAAGTGAAGCCCTTTTTGCCTGTGATGTAAACTGGTAAGTGATGTCCTTGTCTTTATTTTGACCCACAAGCTATTTCATCCTATTTCCTCTCCCTGTCCTATTGAGTAGAGGTAGTGAGAGAGCAGCTGGGTGGGAATTTGGCTCTTAGCCAAGGTTAATCCACCACACACCCCTTTTCAGATCTAATATTATGAATAAGCAATAACACAGAAATCTGTATACATTGGAATACTCAGCACTCAAAATAATTATGTTACATTGTATTAGGTTTGCGTGGCAAGTTTTTGGTAGCAGGAGGGTTACAGGGGTGGTTTCTTTGAGAAGATGCCAGAAGCTGCCCCTATGTCTGATAGAGCCAATGCTAGCAGGCTCCAAGATGGACCTGCCACTGGCCAAGGCTGAGCCAATCAGCGATGGCGGTAGCACCTCTGTGATAACATATTTAAGAAGGGGGGGAAAAACTGCGACGGAACAACAGCAACAGAGAGAGGAGTGAGAATATGTGAGAGAAACAACACTGCAGACACCAAGGTCACTGAAGAAGGAGGGGGAGGAGGTGCTCCAGGCACCGGAGCAAAGATTCCCCTGCAGCCCATGGTGAAGACCATAGTGAAGCAGGCTGTCCCCCTGCAGCCCATGGAGGTCCACAGAGGAGCAGATATCCACCTGCAGCCCATGGAGGACCCCATGCTGGAGCAGGTGGATGTGCCCAAAGGCTGTGACCCCATGGATAGCCTGCGTTGGAGCAGGCTCCTGGCAGGACCTGTGAACCCGTGGAGGGAGTAGCCCTTGCTGGAGCAGTCCGTTCCTGAAGGACTGCACCTTGTGGAAAGGACCCATGCTGGAGCAGTTCCTGAAGAACTGCAGCCCCCTGGAAGGACTCATGTTGGAGCAGTTCATGGAGGACTGTCTCCCATGGGAGGGATGCCACACTGGAGCAGGGGAAGAGTGTGAGGAGTCCTCCCTTTGAGGAGGAAGGAGTGGCAGAGACAACGTGTGATGAAGTGACCACAACGCCAATTCCCCGTCCCCCTGTGCCGCTGGGGGGGAGGAGGTGGAGAATTCAGGAGTGAAGTTGAGCCCAGAAAAAAGGGAGGGGAGGGGGGAAGGTGTTTTAAGATTTGGTTTTATTTCCCATTATTATCTCTTATTTGAATGGCAATAAATTAAATTAATTTCCCCAAGTTGAGCCTGTGATGGTAATTGCTGAGTGATCTCCCTGTCCTTATCTCGACCCATGAGCCTTTCGTTATATTTTTTTCCCACTGTCCAGCTGAGGAGGGGGAGTAATAGATTGGCTTTGGTGGGCACCTGGCATCCAGCTAAGGTCACACCCACCACACCTATTTTTCTTAATTATAACACCTAGATCCTTTTTCAAGCAACTTCTTTCAGTGATGAACTCTCCCTCACGTGTAAATAAGCTTGTAGTTCTTTCTACTAGATGGATCAGTGGTATTATAGTAAAGTACTTATAGTATATCTGATAAATTAACATTTTTTTGAATGGGTCTAGTTTACTAGACAATCCAGCTCAGTTCACCCAACTTCATTTGCAGATTCGGCATTTATTTACTTTTCACTTAGGTGAATTTCATTTCACCAGTAAACATGATGCTATAAGAATAGTTCGGATGCTGAATAGCCCCCTTTTTTCAGAGTGCTCTGATACAGTTGACTGAAGGAAGCAAATCTTTAAGCTGTATTCCAGAATTAGAAGGACCTCAGAAGAGAACAGTAGCTAAAATTGACCCAGAAGTTTCTCAGAAAGAAAGGACTGAAAAGTCTGTAATTGCTTACTTAATGAAACAAAGGACCCATGAGGCAGATAATAATAATAACAGCAAAAATGTGAAATAAGGAACGATCCAGAAAAGGCAGATAAAGAAGTTCTGTTCCACATGTTTTCCAATGTTTGAGGAGGATATTTGATAGTGTTACAAAATGTCAATTTCAAAACAATTAAAAAAAAGCAACAACATATTTTTCACAGGAAGTAGAGTACAGAATACTTTGACATGCATTTTACAGGAATATGATTAATTCATATTCTTGTTATGAAAAATGTCACAAATTTCCTCTTGAAAATGTGGAACTCATCATACTTGAAGACAAGATCATAGAAATATGATGGCTTTTGTGACTGATCCATTATAGCGGTCCCATTGGTGGACAGAGACATCAAATTAGAGATCAATTAATGCTATTTGTTTTCACATGTCTATTCAGAATTTAACAGTTCAAATTTATTTCATGCCAACACAAAAATAATTCTTCGAACTTTTGTGTTTTAAAGCCTAAAACATGATGAGAATCCTCCTGAAAGAAGTCAGTATATTTCACACTTTCAGAGCCTTGGTAAGGCATCTTCTTTCCACTGTAACATGCATGCCTTTTGCACTTCCTTTTTTCTCTTCTATCTGAACCGTTTAATTTCAATGATAAATTGTCCAAATGAGTGTTATCGAACAGAGCAAGGATACAATATAAAGTTCCTAATCTATCATAACAAAGCTCTTTATGAGCACAGAAACAAAACTGCGTATTAGCTTTCCTTACGTATTTCCTCAGTGACTGAAAAGCTAGGGCAGGACTGCCCTTCACAATTGTTGAAACAAGGTTAAGAAGCATTACGTACTACTCTATATTTTCCATTCTTGATGGGTGTTAATTTATAGCATGTTGTAAATACATATTGCACCATTTCAATCTGTTTTATATCATCTGCTTTTGTACTTTATTGCAGTAAGAAAGTGACTACTAATATATTCATATTGTACTAATACCTGGAAACAATCAACCATATAATTCAGTCATTACACACCATAATAAATATCAATGCAATTTTAAAAGTGAAGAAATAAATCTATCTGACTAATATTTCTCTAAGATGTGTAGAAATTTCTGGTGTCAGTATGCGTATCTCCAACCTGACTGAAATCTGTCTTTATTGGATGAATGGGCAATCTGAACTGTTATGCAAATATGACCTTCATGAAAGTTGACACAGGAGAAGAAAAAAAAGAAAAAAAGAAAAGAATAGATAACATTGGCTGTCCAGAATTATTTTGTAAATGCTTCTTATTTCTAAATGAAGGACCTATTATGCTTTAAGATCTTAAGTTTAGTCAAAACAATCTATTTGTAGTCCTTGTAATATAAAAGGTGAACTGTAAATTGTCTTTCTGAGCCTTAGATTCTAAGAACAAGTCAAATAACTTGGGAATTTCTTAGGAACAAACAATATGGTTTAATATCCAAAGACTGATGGTTTGCAAGCTACATGATCCAAAGACAGACACTTCAGTAGAATAATCCTATCTGTTAGAGGATTATTTTTCCTTATATCTGCACAAGTTGTATGTTGCTTCCTAAGATTCTGCAAGCAAAATCCATGCTATAATAGCTGAAGACAGAATGTTCCAACTCAAGCAAATATATAAAATGTATGAGATGAGCATTGAATTAAGTACATTCCTACAATTCTAGCAATTTGCAAGAATGTGACTCATCTACAAGTTATAAGGCACCTGTAGTAACTGCTGCTGTTGGCAAAATGCATTAAAGCTCTATAGCGAGTTTTATATTCACACACACCATAGAACGGATATGAGAATTACTGAGCTCCATTCATCTACCTCTTTAGGAAAAACTAAACACTTTTACCTCATTTATGTCTCATATGCATCAACCCAGAATTTGAAGGCAATAAAGAATATCCATTCTGGAGATGGTCAGTGCCTGTAGCCTCAGATTTGATTACTTCTTTGTTCGGGCTGCAGGCAAATGATTAGGCTGTTGACTAGGTTCTGACCTGAGGTTAAGCTAAACAAACAGGACGTGGGAAAGTGCTGGACATGACATGGAAAATTGCCGAATGTGACAAATAACAGTGTGAGAAGCTGACAAAAGATACGGATAATGCCATGAATTTCACAGGTGGTTAAGGGGTATTTTAATGTGAATTGTCAAGCCAATCCTTTTTTTTTAACCCATACCACATGAGTCAAAAGCGTTTTTGCAGTCAAGGTGTCTCATCCCACTTGGTGGGTTGCGAGATGGGTGAATCCTTTTGATTCCCTGATGGTTTGTGTACTGACAAAGGCCGATCTCTGCTCGGCAGAGCCATGTGGTCAGTAGTCATGACAATGACTCACAGGAACAGTCTGACCACCAACTTTATTAACTGGCGAATTGAAAGAATGGACAAACTTAACAAACTGGCAAGCCCAATGAACGAACAGAGGCAACTTGGCAATGTTGCAGGCAACAAAGGTTTTGTTGCCTCTGTTTGAACGAACAGAGGCAACTTGGCAATGTTGCAGGCAACAAAGGCTTCCAGGCAACCCATCACAATTTATCCCAAACTTACATATATTGGAAGAGTAGAGGAAGACAGAAGCGAGAAAAGAAAAGAAGAGAGGATAATAGAGAAAGGAAAAGTATCACCACCCTTGGATCCCGCGATGACGATGACAGACATGGCAATCCTCCAGTGATGAGCACGCGCGTGGTTCCTGGGGGGGCATGTCTTTTATATTCTAGTCCCCGCCTCCAGTTACGCCCCTTGAGGCCTTATATGGTTCTTGTTCTAGAAAGTTCTCAATGTTCTGCGCAGGCGCTGGGGGATGGGGGTGGTCGCGAAGGGTATTTCAGGTGGTCGCAAGGCCCTTCCTCAGACAAACTCTGTGTGACCTCCGGCCATATATGGCAAGGTCCATCGGAACCCGGAACTGTGCGTCCTCCGACGTGCTCTCCACATCCCGCTCTTGCTCTCCCCCACCCAGTGCTTGCTGACCTGCCATCGCCATGCAAATAGCTCCTCGCCTTGCCACAATGTTTGAGACATTAACTCTTTCAGTTTCTCAAAACAAAGGACTGAGGGAGAAGGTAATTTTCCTTGGCCTATGAGAGAACAGGTGGCCAGGCAGATCAAGTATCATGGTATTGCTGTGCTGGTGTCCACTGCAGAGCTCCAGCATTTCAGAGCCTATTGCCCTGTCCACGCCTTCATAATGTTCTTATTATCTTCAGGATGTAAGTCCAATGAGGTTAATAAATTTTGAGCAAGGAATCATATTAAAGTTAACCATCTAAGCTGACCTAGTTTTATCTTTGCTCTGTAGGCAATGGAGTAACACAGGAACCAAAGAGTAAATCGTCCGAGATAAGTGTATAAAATAGAGGTGATAAATCATCAACTGAAAGTTTTTGTTTCAATGTACACACATGAATTACGGACACTGTGTGATACAGGATGAAACTAGGCTCTTTGTATATGCTGTCCTGGTTTCGTCTGGGATAGAGTTGATTTCCTTCCTAGTGGCTGGTGTAGTACTGTGTTTTGGGTTTTAGTATGAGAATAATATTGATAACATGCTGATGTTTTGGCTGTTGCTAAGCGGTGTTTACACTGGTCAAGGACTTTTTTCAGCTTCCCATGCTCTGCCAGGTGCAGAAGAAGCTGGGAGGGGGCACAGCCAGGATAGTTGATCCAAACTGACCAAAGGGCTATTCCATACCATATGACGTCATGCTCAGTATATAAAGCTGGGGAAGCAGAAGGAAGGGGGGGACATTCGGAGTGATGGCGTTTGTCTTCCCAAGCAACCATTACACGTGAGGGAGCCCTGCTTTCCTGGAGATGGCTGAACACCTGCCTGCCCATGGGAAGGAGTGAATGAATTCCTTGCTTTGTTTTGTTCACGTGCGCGGCTTTTGCTTTCCCTATTAAACTGTCTTTATCTCAACCACGAGTGTTCTCACTTTTACTCTTCCGATTCTCTTCCCCATCCCACCGCGGGGGTGGGGGGGAGTGAGTGAGCGGCTGCGTGGTGCTTAGTTGCCGTCTGGGGCTAAACCACGACATATGCATATATGTGTGTATGTATATAAATATATATACAAGTAATATTCTCACTTTTATCTCTTTATTCATATTGTAACCACTTCTTCTTTGTTATTACTTAAAATATATAAACACCACTTTTCATTAAGCATATAATGGCATTATTCATAGAAGTTCACAGTCAAGTTTAAAGTTATTTTCTCTCAGGTTTTGTGTAAAAATAGATGTAATTGTACAAATACTACTACTAGGCTTGGGTTTTACATCACATTTCAGGTCATACCCATTGACCAGCTATTTTGCAAAGTATTAGGCTCAACCTGCAGCAGCTGCTCAGAGCTGAGAAGTTCTGCTGAAAATTGATATAGAATTACTTTCCCTTCTGAGTGTCCCCAACAAGTCTTTCTGCAATGTATTTCAAAACACTGTCACATTCCTTGTCCTGAGACTGGACATTCTGCCAGCTACTGTGCAACGTGTCGTAATACTAGAAACTTTTCTGCAGCCCTATATTTGCTTTCATATAGAGGACTACATGGAGACAGAAATAGTCCAGAGACCCATTTTTAGGGTGGCTCCACTTCCTTACTGCACAAGAACTTTGGACTAATCTTGTGTGTTCTGTACATAAATAAATAAGCAACATAGAGAACTATTTGCAGCTTAGAGATAACATACAGGTGACAGGTAACTCAGGTATCTTGGTGTAGTCAAAACAAGCTTCCAGACTGATTCTAAATATCATTGCAGACATGAATTTTACTTTTAGTGCATTGAAAAGGAAGTAGAGATCAGACCATTTCTGATCTCCATTTTGTCTTAGAATAATTATTTTCTTCACTGTAGGGAAGACCAAAAAAATTACAGCATGCTAAGAAAAGTGAAACTGGAAGTGTTTTGAGTGACTGAATTGTATCAAGAGATCTGTGTTCTAGCTGGCTTTCACCCCTTACCCCAAAATAAAACTCTCATCCTTCATTAATGAACTCTTTCATGTGCTGTCCATGATTTCTGGCCTACCAACAATATAACTGTGAATACAAGTAATTTCAAAGTCTTGTACTTTTTCTATTGCAATTTTATTAGTAATCAAACTTTTCTCTCAACCTTGATTCACAGAAGGTGGTAGAAGCACAACCTTGACCCCAGTGGCATTTAAAATTAACCCTATGGCAAATATAAGAAGATCACTTTACAATAAAATAAACTTCACAGTTTTGCTGTTCAAGCTTTACTGTGCTATCCTTGTCTACCTCCATTAGTCTGAAAATCTCCTTGCTACATCAAGGAAAGCTTAAGAGAGAGGGAGGCTCCTGAATCCTTTATAATATTATGAAAATGTCATATTATGGCACTATGCCTTTGAACATATAAAACAGTCTGGGAAGGATTTTAGACATGGATGCCTGTATATATAAAGACAGAGGTCTACCTTTAGCTGTGTGATCATAATGTGTTCCTGAAAACTATACTTCTAAAGTGTAGAATGATAAAAGCAGCACAAACACTATTAGGTGTAACTGTAAAGGAATGTATTTGAGAGATGTATGTTCTGTAGCCTAAAAGGACTTCCATTCTGTCCTAACTGATTATTAGAAACAATCTAAAACAAACAAACAAAAAAAGCACAAACCCAAAGCCTTTTTAACCTTAAAATGCTTTGTCATTTCTTGTTTGTGGAAAAATGAGCTCTCTTCATTGCCTGTAGTTAGTCATTGAAAAAGCCAGATTATGTCCTGACCAGTTAGAACATCTCCTCTTGCAAGCCTGATGACACCAGAGAATGATTATGAAATGGAAACTTTAAAACAATGTGATTGTGATTTTTTTTGAGCTTTCCATGGTTCTGAATTCAAAGTCAATGCTGCTGAAGAGGATTGTGTTACCTGTCACAGCACAGTCCAGCTGTTGCATATACTCATGAAATATTGAAAAATAAGACAAAACACCAGTGTTTATTGGCATGGCTGTTCTATTTGCTGAAAGCATAAATATTTATGATCAGTCCATGGCTAGCACTGTGACAAGGTATGTCTCCAAAACAATGGAGTTGTGTACATTGAAGAGATGGGGCTGTCTTCCCAACAGAGACTATACCTAAACCTGGACACTGAAATGTGTGCAGACACGTGTCTTGAATTATGACCCAGAAAGATACCTCTTCAAAGAAAATGGCCTCAGGTTTGGGAATTTGTTGGCGCAAACAGGACAATATTTTTAAAACTCTAATATATGAGCTTTTGGCATTGAAACCATGTGGATAATATATATATATACAAGTTAATTACTAGGCAGTGGGCTATGTTCTCTAGCAGTTCGTACATTTGTTATTGTTATTTGCTGTTTCTATTATGACAAAACACAGAGCCTTCATCCGAGAACAACACCATGCTAGGTAATATTCAGGTATAATAACAGCCTGCTTCAGAGAATTTGCAATTAAAGAATTAGATAGCCAAGTACAAAATTATGATCCTTAAAACTGTAGTTTTCTTAAAATTGTACAATCCTCAAAATTGTTATAATCCTCACCTAATGCTGGAGTTATTTCATCATTTGTTTGTTTCTTCCTTTGTACTTTCATTTCAAGATTCTTGCAGAACATTCTGTTTCTAGGAGAAATTTAGGATTTTTTGTTCTTAGCCCCTCAAGCTACTGTAACAAGAGGTGACTCAGTTTCAGGGTAGATTCTCAGTTCAATTGCCTAAATGTAGGATTCACGTGTTGCTAAAGGTACCTTTGGGTATTTAAGACATTTACATTGAGCTGGAAGATAACGTTCAAAGCCTACAGAAGAATTATGTCCTTCTGCAACAGCAGCTGGAAGCCAGGCAGGATATATAGTATCTTATAAGGTACTGGATGCATATCTTTAAGCAGCTGAATGGCTGATCTACCTGTCTGTGTCTGCGTAGGCTACTATTGTACTACTTACTACCACCAATAGAGCTTAGTGAGCTACTCAGATCACCCAAAGGCAGACATACAGGACATGATTCATATACCAAACATGTCTAACACAATTTGAGATGCCCTATGCATCTTATCTTTTCCCCACAGTCTGATCCAGAAGGATATGGGTCTCTTGCACCTCCTGTGTCAGATCTGAGTCCTGTGCAGATGTTGCAGATTTCTGAGGGCATGTTAAATGCCACCAGATGCCTATCTTCAGATAACAGAATTGAGCCCGTGTTAGCTCAATATCTGAATGGATTTTCAACCTGCACTGTACTGACATGATATCCACTGACTGAAATGGAGTTTAGATACACCTGATGCCTTTACAGATACCCTAATTTAGGGATTCACACTGAGTCCCTCCCTTTGTGTCTCATCCAAAAGCCTTCGCATCAAAACTACTGAATGGTAATCCATCCAAAATACAGGAAAGACCTCCACTTTAGTTCAATCCACGTTGAAAAAAGCAACTTTCTTTTCATGCAACAGGCAAGTACTTAGAACACTATCTTCAGACGAAGCAGATCAACATTTTATTCCCTTCACTTCAGATATTTAAAATGGTATCACTTCCTTCATGAAGCATGTTCTTGCTAGCTGTTTGTAAAGTAGTCTGCTGTGAGATCTAAGAAGGAAGAACAGGGTTTTATTATCCTCCTGTTTAATTTATGCTGTTGTAAAGAAAAAAAATGAATGAGACATTGAGAAAAGGAATATGCCTTGATCGTATCCAAGTGTGTATCTTGGATACAGAGACCAAGTCCTATGCTTGAAGACTGTATCCAGTTTTCAAGCAGAGGAAAAACTGCTCTGACTTCTCTCCTGCACACAGCTTCTCTAGCTTATATTACTCATCCATTTGATAAAATATAAATAATTATTTGGTCGATCACCTAAACACATCAGGTCTGTTTTTCTAAGAGCTTCCGCCCTTTATTTTTAGATTAGCATTTTAACACCAGCACTTCCCAGGATGTTCTCTAAATGACATAGTACTCTTGCTTCCCTCCCACATTCTCTTTTCACCTCTAAGGCAAGAAGCAGCACTCATTGCAGAGCTGTTGCAAAGCTGTATGTATATTCATTAATTCTTTAGCCAATATGTGCTTATTGTCTAACAAAGAGGCCAAAACAAAGAAATCTGAGATAATTTTGTCTTTTTTTTAAGAGAGCACATGAATTTGGGTTTCTTCCCTTTACTCAGATGCCATTTTTCATCAGAAGTATGAATTGGCTGCTGTTAGCAGCAGAGCTTAAAATTTAACAAACTGACAGTTCTAATCTTTGTTACTTTAGAAATTAATGAAGACTTTAAATAAATAAAAAAAAGAGCAGGCTAAAATGAGTTCTGGATGCACGGATTAAACCCCCAGACTTTTCATATTCAAGTGACTATTTTAATCACTTAGAGACAAAGAACTTTTCTTTATTTCTGTCTTCTCGCCACCATAACAGTAACTGAAGGGCTGAAGTATGCTCCGTCTTTGGAAAACTTATAAGCCAGAGGTTAGGATACATTCCTGGCAATGGAGAATTTTAAATCTGAAATGCTTTGAGATGAGGCTGGAATTAAATCAGAGTGCTATAACCACTCAGGTGTTAGAAAAATATGTGGGTGGTTTTGCTGCCTTCATAGAGAGCAAAAATTGAAAAAGAGAGCAGATGACACTCTTTTTATGCAATCTGTCCTTTCAGAGGCAGTTTCAGACATTATCAAAATATTTCTAAATTACTGAATCCCTCAAGGATTTTAAAAGGGAAAACCTAGTTTCTGGATCCTTATCAGTATAGAGGCATACAGCTCTGCCAAAATCGAAGTGATCCTTGCCACCTGTGTGGATGTAACTCTTAACATCTGGGAAACTTTCAACTTGAGGAGGTGAATTAAACCTTCTATCATAGTAGAATTGCAATTTGAAGCTAGAATGTAGAATCTAAATACAACTTTATTTCCTTGTCTTTTGGTTGTACTTCTGTTTGTTTGCTCGTCTGTCTTTTGTCCCACAACCCACAATAATCAGGATTAGATAGATAAAGTGATACTATCTGCAGTTTTAGTCATAGTAATGGTGCCTGGAATAATTTAATCTTGAAAATGCCTGTCAACAAATGGATTTGTCCAAAGGAGTCTGGATATAATTTATTTATGTCAATACAGTTAAATCAGGAGGAGGAACTTGATGATCACTCCCAGTGAGTTCACTGAAACTATGTTATCCTGCCTGTGTCATGGATTAACCTCTCTGATGGTGATTTAGACATCTTGATTGCTTGGACCCTTCAGCTAAAGATCTGATCTAGAGGCTTAAGTGTATTGATTTGACTCATTTGAAAATCTATCCCTTTTTGATGCAGTTCAGTGAGAAGTTCCTGCTTGGGATCCATGCTGTTGTGTGAGCTCACCACTTCCACTTGCCAAATACAACCTGGCGGATTTTCATTGCCTCAGGAACTGACTGATGTACCAGATGAAGAGTGCCTGTGACAGCATGTCAGCTAAAAAAGGAGAAAAAAAAAAAAAGAAAGGGAATGGCTTGGAAAACACTAATAAATCTAGAAAATAATAATTTTCCATTCAAGTGGACAGGAGAATGTAGCAGACAATGAACAAATAGACACATTGTAAGGCAAGAGGGAACAAGGGAAATTAGCTTTGATATCCCCATGTGAGTAATATTTTTCTGGAGTATTTTATTATTATTATTATTTTTAACTCAGATATTAATGTATTACAGAAAAGCTGCCTAAGAGAGAAAAGTATGCCAGAGCTGGGAAACTGCATATATTATAAATATTGAAGAAGGCCCCTAAAAATGTTCAAGGTTTTTTGTTGTTAAAAAATGCTCGGCATTGACCTATGTTCATTCCTGCCAAGAAATTCAGTGTTGCTGTGGCTAAGTTTATTCTGACGTCTAAGAGATTATACATGTCAAGGTACAGTGATCATATACTTAGAAAAGCCATAGTTCTGCTTTAGAAGCATATTACTTTATGAGGAGGAGGTTCTCCAAAGAAGTCAAGTGTTTAAAACTTGATCCTTCATGCAGAAGAGAAAAAGCAAGACTGTGTCTTCCAGTGTTTGCAGGATGTTATCAACTATCTTTACCTTGCAGTGCAGTCAACTGTATATACCAATAGATTATCCAAAGAGTGAACAAGGAGTGAATTAATTTCTCTGTGAGAGAGAGTGCCTGGAGAGACATACATACTGAATTAGCAGATTCACTGATCTGGCAATCCAGTGTCTTTTGCATTTATATTCATTAGGCAGGTTTTCTTTCTTCCTTTCCATTTTTACTTTTTTAGTGGATGATTATGGCTTTGTAAGATATGAAACTTCTTCATATAAACTTCTATAAGCTGAGAAAGAAAGAGAATTGTGTTCTAGGAAGTAGAAAACAGGACTGGGAGCCAAAAATCTTGAATTTTTCAATCTGAAATAAACACCTCCATTACAGCTTCTAGTTAAGGTTTTACTTGCTTCTTGCAAAGTCCAAAAAAACTTTCTCAAACTGTCTGTCCAAAATTACTTTAAAAGTAGTAGACTAAAACTGTGCTTAGCTAACTGGGTTGCGTAACAGTAACAAAGAGAACGACAGCAATGCTTTGGAAAACTTTGTAAAATAAGTTTAAACTGTGGTACCTGGCTGTGTTTAATAGCAACTTGAATTCCTAGCTGGTTGTTGGTTTACACTACTTTGTCTCTACTGTGTCAGTACAAATAGTTATTTGTTTAAGTTATCCCAGATATGGCATTCTCACACCTTAAATACTGTGAGAAATTGAATCCCCTCTGGTATCCATTCCCTTACCCCTGCATTTTCGTGCACTAATTGAATCTCACCAGAGCATCATAATATCGTTGTGTAGATCAATGGACTCAGTAGAATGGCACATTAATTTTCTTGTGAACTGAATATTAAGCAAAATATTTGTATTAGCTGCATTTGACACTAACTTATATCATAGATACTTGTATAATTGGAAGTGTAAGCAATGCCATAACATACTGTTCTGTACTGGCCAGTCCTGCTTTTATATAATAGAAGCAGGGTCAAACCCAACTCTCCAGATATAATTTGAGCAAAACCACTTATGCATGTGCTTCCAAGACTTTTTACACAGAGCACTGTGCATGGGATATCTATCTCTGCACATAAGCATAAGGTTTCTTCACCTCAAATTGTTGCCCAGTTCCTTTCATGAAGAACAAATACCAAAAGGTAAATGCAAACTCATGCTGTGTGAGTCCAATTAACTCAGAAAGTGTCAAGCAGAGGTGGCACACATCACGTCCCTGCATTCTGCCTTCAAGACAACATTTGAGAAGATCGACAAGAGTACTGAAGCACTGTATTTCGTTCTGCTCTGTATTTCTATTTTGTAGCATGTGCAAAACAGGAAAACAGCAGAACTTGTTGTTTTGCAACTTCTCCTTTTCTGTTCAAAGAAAAGTGAGCATAGGTAAGAAGTATGAGTTAGAATATTAAAACTTTTATCTGTAGGTTGCTGGGGAATTTTTATGGTACCCCTTGAGGTGAATTAAGCACAAGTTTGTGCTTCAATATTTAAAAAAAAAATATTAATGAACATTGGGTAGAGTCCTACCACCATAAGCAGTTCTACAAGGAGTCTGCAAAGACGTGTGATGAGCTGATTCCTTACATACCCTTGCACCAGCACCAATCCCGTGAGCAGTTGCATGGGGCGCCCCAGCTCAGCCTTGGGTCCATCCTCCAGCCCAGCTCTGCTGCCCAATGGTGGCCCCTGAGTGCTCAAAGTCCAGGATGGCTACAAGGCAATGCTTCAGCTGTTAATCTCATCACCAAGGGAAACTTCACTCCCTTACAGGGAGTCCTTCTGTCTCTGGCATTCCTGCTTCCAGCCAGTTTAACCCCTTCAGACAATTCAGAATTGTCTGAATCTTCTTCTTCATGGACCAGCATTAAGTGTGGATGCTCAGTTCAGACATCAATATTAATCCAGCTCTTAGTCTTGCTGGCAGCAGTACATAAATCTAGTGACATTGGCCACCATTCTAACATTCTGAAATTAGTGTGTTGTTACATTATGGGTAGACACTTATTTTGAAAACCCAGTTTAAAACTGATCTTTCAACAAAACATCCTTAATCATATAAAATTGACAGTAAATTTTACCAATCGCAATTTCTACTGACTGCAATGTCTTTGTGGATTCCCACTAAATATTAAACTTTTTGAAAAGGAAGGAGATACCCTTATTAACTAGAAAGTCATTGAGAGAGATGGTGGACTCACAGCTGCATTTTTTAAATTAAAAGAATATTTAATTTAAAAATTCCCTAGATTCTACAGAGATCATCTTCAATTATTCAAGATCATAAAAACAAACAAACAAACAAAAACCAAAAAACAAACCCCAAAATACAACTAGGAACAAACAAAAGTTTTTAGTTGGTTTGTTTGTTTGTTTGTTTTAGCAGCCTGGTCTAATTTTTGAAAGCAAAGAAACGTTGTGCAAATAACTCAGAAAAGTGTGGAAATGAAGGGGGAAGACAATAAATTTAGGAAAAGTCTCAAAAGACATTTTTATGAGCCAGAGAAAACATAATTAAATCACGTTGCAGACAGGGTTTTTTAGGATCCACCTGAAAGTTAATGTTTATTCTCAGATGATTTAGTCATCCATCCTTTATAATATTTTTTGAATATCTGAATTTTGCTAATCTCAAAAACTAGTTTTGTTGACATATTTTATTTTTCCATTTGTTCTCCCCCATTTTTTATTTTTTATTTTTTAAATTATTCCAGGTGAAACTACCTTGAGAATTATAATTCTAGCAAATTTATCACATTTCCCTTAATAAGACAGTAGATGAAGACATAGAAATAAGACCATCTAGTTTTGGAAAAAAGAAGATGTTTGTTCATACAGAATAACAAGCATGGAAGGATTGAAGTTGGAAGGGACCTCTGGAGGTCATCAGGTCCAACCCCCCTGCTCAAGCAGGGCCACCCAGACCTGATTGCCTAGGACCATGTCTAGACAATTTTTTAATATCTCCAAGGATGGAGATGCCACAGCCTCTCTAGGAAACCTGCGTCAGTGCTCAGTCACCCTCACAGTAAAAAAGTGTTTCCTAATGTTCAGAGGGACCCTCCTGTGTTTCAGTTTGTGCCCCATCATTGCCTTCTGTCCTGTCACTGGGCACCACTGAAAAGAGCCTGGCTCTGTCCTCTTTGCACACTCCCTTCAGGTATTTATACACATTAATGAGATTCCTGCTGAGCCTCCTCTTCACTAGGCTGAGCAGTCCCACCAACTCTCTCAGCATTTCCTCATAGGAGAGATGCTCCAGTCCCTTTGTCATCTTCGTGGCCCTTCACTGGACTGTCTCCACTATGTGCATGTCTCTCTTGTACTGGAGAGCCCTGAAACTGATACAGAACTCCAAGTATGGCCTCACCAGTGCTGAGCAGAGAGGAAGTAAGGCACTGAATTAAAGGTTGAGTAGGTGCTTCTCCTGAGATCAGGGAAGAAAGAAACATGGAGAGAAAAACAAATCAGAGGAAAAATAATTCATCAAAGGTATTCTGAGCTGTTTCTACCTTAAAAGAGGTAACCTTGTTATGCAAATACAGAAGATGGACAAAGCACTATCATGACAAAAAACTGTATCGTGCTCTGAAATATGGTCAAAATTGACAAGATTGTTGCATTCCATTGTGTTCTGCTTCTCAGGAGGGAAAAATGCAATTTATGGTTAGCTGATTCACCTGAAAACTACAACCATAATTTGAATTCTATATTAATCTGGGTAAGTTGGATCAATAAATTGAACTCCCTGTGAAGATACAGGAAAAGTGAATCTTTCTGCTAGCTGCTAGTGTTACAATTTTTTTTTTTAATTTCTCAATTATACCTGTACAGGATGGGACAAGAGAGCAAATCTGCAGTTTTTGAACATCTAATCAATGTCCTAAACCCAAATCCAACATTTCAATCACAGTAGGATCCATCCAAACACTTCCCACCCAGATAAATTATTAGAACAATCTGATTTATGAAATCTCAGTATTCAGATTCATTATGGTTAAAAAAAAAACAACAGCTGAAGCTTCAAGAGTAGAATTAAAATGTAATAAAACCACCAGCTCAAATATTGCATAGCTACAATCATGACAGTAGTTGTGACAATAAATAAAGATTATTGAAAATAAGATTTTAGTTTCACATTAAATTTTGATATTTTAGTATTTGAGTGATTTATTTTTCATCCTGAACCAAGGAAAGAAGTGAAAATTTTGAGGTTGTTATGGAAATAAATTTATCTAACAATTATTTTCTTTTCTGTTTTGCCCCTCCTCCCCCTTTTTCCCCCCCTCTTTTTTTACATTTCAGAAAGAACAAAAAGAAAGAATGGAGGAAGGGAAGAAGGGAGGAGGGGGGCGAAGGGGGAGAAGGGAAAGAGAGAGAATGGGAACGAGAACGAGAATTAGAATTAGAATGAGAATGAGAAAGAAGAAGAAGGAATAAAAGAGAGTGAAAGAGAAATCATTATTGTAATTGTTATTAGTTTCATCCATCATCTTTGCCTTTTGTTCTCAAACTATAAATAACTGCACAGATGAAAAATGGTAAAAAAGCTGATGTGCTCCATTAGCTGACATGTACACACTGCATTTTGGGTTTATATACAGAAACAAATTATTTGGGACTAATAAACAGAAACCATTTATTTGGGACTAATGCACAATGGATTTGCATGAAACCTTCCGACTTCCAGCATTTTTCTTAAAATCTATATTTAACATAAGGATAATTTTTGATGTGAAAAGAATGTCCAGCCATTCTGGATGCTAATGCAAAATAGTAATTGGGATGGATAAAAATTATTTATTAGGAAATCCTAGACTCCTTTTTTACAGGAATTATGAAGGAGCTCTCACACACACCTCTCTATGTATGAGTATACTCAAGTTTCATTTGCATGGCAAAAGTGTTGTACAACTTAATGACAGCCTAAAGTTCAAGGCTTCAAATAATAGCTTTATTATTGCTCTCTTCACTTTGAAGTGCTGGTTGCAGGATTGCCCATCTACAGATATTGCTCCAGTTCTTTCCTTTTACCCACAACCCTATTGATTTAACCTTCTACTATTATTTCTCAGTAAACAACAGGCCGGGATAAAATATTAATCAAATACATTGATTTTTTTTTTTCATTAATCCTCTTTAATTTTAAATATATGTGCATGCCTCTGGCTCTGTACGTAGATACATATTATATATTTATATTTATATGTATTTCTGGTGAGCACAGTTGGAAATGCAACATTTTTTAAACCAAGCAGTTCAGTTAAGTTCATTGAGAGAAATATGCTGACAGAAAAAAGATTTTTTTTCTTTAGTATTATTATGTTCACCGTACTTCTAAAGTTAAACTGAACATGATATAAAAGTTTAACACAAGCAAGCTCTTTAAATTAGCCAATAATAGGTAGGAAGTCACTTTATGTCATTTCTATAATCTGACAGCTAGTTAAATATCCAATACACTTAATGAAAAAGTGATCAGAATAATAAGACCCCGTCACTGCTTGCACAGCAACCATACAATAATTTAAGAATTAAAAATCAGATGTTCTTTAGATTTTAATGTTAGGACTAGTTAGGTAAATACTATTTTTGGAATGTCATGAGAAAAAAAGAAAATTGCAGGAGAACACTCAATAAACAGAATATCCAGATATCCAAAATAGAATATCAATATCCAAAACATTTTTCAACAGAACATCTAAATATTTAGCCTGGATTTTTCTGGTGCCATTGAACCCCATAACATTAAAGGAGGGAATCGGATTCCATTTAAGACCAGCTTTAGTTAGATGTGACTGCAGTCATTTTAATTAGAGCAGTGCTACAGTTCATCAAACTTTCTAGATATGGTTATAGAGAATACTTCTGGAACAAGCGGATAGGCCTTTGTTCTATATCTATTGCACTGGCTTTTTATATATATATATATATTTCTGGAGAGTATAAATCAGCATGATGCACTGATGATGTTCTGTGGTGTATAACCTAAAGTTCTGATTCATTGTCTGTACTCTCCTGCTATACTTGTATGCATCTGCATAACCCATAGTCCCATTTCTTGATTGAATTTAGAAAGTAGATCCTGTTAGTAAAAAAAAGTAGACTTTTTTTTAGATATTCTTATTTCAACTCAGCATTTAAATTAACTCAGAACTTTTAGTTAAAGTCCTTTGTGTATTTTATACCATTCAGTGACTTTCTATATTGCGCACTAGAGATTTGTGATATTAAGAAACCACTATAATTACTTCTATAAGTTAACAATATTATAGTTAAATGCCCGCTAAATTATTGAGAAACATTGCTTAGTACTGTGGGGAAAATCTAAACTGAAATGGTAGAAAATGCTATTCCCACCTACTCATCACTGACAGATTTGTTCTTTTTTTAAGGAGATCCATTATGATCCTGATTCAAACTGACTGGCATTTCCTTCATCAAAGGAGGTTTGGAGATCTTAGAACAAAAGCAAACAGGTAGAAATAGGTGAACATATCTAGATTAAACAGAAACCAATCTGAGTCAAACCTACGAGAAAACTCAAAGCAACCCAAGAGGATTTTGTGTTTTTGAATACAGTCAAAACAGTTTTAAGAAACATTATGCTCTTTTTAGGATTATGACCAAGTTAATAGCCCAAATGCCTTGAATACAGAGTTACATCAATAGTAAATGAGCTCTAAAACTAACATGCATATTATTTAACTGCGCAGTGTGCATAGCTGAACCAGGGTGTAACGTCACACCACAGCTTGCAGTTGCCTAACTCTTTCCCTGCCCTCAATCCCGAAATATCCCATAAATCCTCTACAATCCCAAAATGCTCTTCCTCTGCATCCCATAATGTGCCCCATACCCCCAGGCAGCAAACCCCCTCAGTCCAAAGGGTGCTCTATCATTGACTCACATCTGGACAGCAGGTCTGAGGGTCTGTGGGACAGTCCTGGGAGGGGCCCAGACAGCGCATCCCTTTCTCTGAGTCCTTAATGCGGGCTTCCCCCTGCCATTGTGCTCCAGTGCTCTTCTGGGCTTCTGCAGATGGGCCTTTGATGGGCTGATGGATCCTGGGCTGGGCCACGGAGTAGCTGCAGGCAGGTATTGTTTGGTCACCCCCTCCTGCTCTCTCTGAGCTGCTTTGTGGGTTTGCATATGAACTTTTATCACATAACCTAACAATGCACATTCTTTGCTTTGATAGCTTTTCAAACATACTTTATCCAGTCTGGCTGATATGAACTTGGTATAATGAATATGTGGGGTTTTAAGTTAAGGAGAACTATTACAGCTTAATATGTTTATTTACTAAATAATTTTATTGCAAGGTAATGGAGAGAAAGAAAACCTGCCAGTGAAATAAAAATAATAGGTTAAATCCAAGCCAACTCTATCATATAATAGAACAGCATTTTATAGCCATTCACTGCTTTGGTCCAGCTGGTATAAATTGAGATAACTCCTTTGAAGCCAATTTATCTCAGATAATGAGCAATCTCAGTCTTTCAAGCAAAGAAGAAAGAGAAACAAGATGAGGGAAATGAAGGAAAGACGACTTTCAGAATGTAATATATCAGAGGAAAGAAAGACAGAGTCCCGGAACTTGATTCAGATGACAGTGACATCTGTCAATAATAGGTTCTTATACTGTTTCAAGGTGCCAGTTGTCCAACTAAGGTGCTGTGGTGAGCGGCCACAGGAGAACATCTAATGTTAGCTATCTTTCATGGCAAACAACCCCTGTCCCAAATAAAAAACAAAGACCATATGTTATTGTGTCAATGAAGGACTTCTCTGTGTGTGCAAATGTGTGTATATGTATGTTTATGTTACTCTTGTTTAACAGCAGAGATTTTGTTAACCACTGTCTTAACAGATAGAGCAGAATTTGGTACCTAGTCTTCACCGGAGATCATCATCAGACAATTGGATAGCCTTTGCCAGACTGAGAACTCAACTTGAATGGAAACTTGCCATGAAACACTCAACTGATATTAAATGGCATAGGTTTTCATGCTAATGTAAATACTCTAACTTAAACCACTTGAGGATATGACATACTATCTCTAGAACTGGCAGTTACTTTCCAGACTGGTAACATTTTAAAGTATGTGCATGACAGGGATGAACCACGAAGCTCTAAGGTTAATTTGAATCTTCAGCACTTCCTTTTGATATACTGGTTGGAACCAAAGGCCACTGAAATATAAAAACACATCAAAATTTGTTATTTTTATCTTTTTTTTCCTTAATAATTATTTATTCTTTGAAGTATGTTTGCAAAGAATTCTACTAACTAACTGCAAATAATTTCTAACTGTTACTGAAATCCATAAGCTGTGTTCATCAGTGTGCTGTAATTGTCCCACCATGTATTCTCATTGCATATGATGGAAATTATAAGTGAAGGCAAACTACAAAGTACTTCAAGCAGTTATTAGAAATCCAAAGAAAATTTGTCTTTGATTATTACAGGGAATTGTAAGTCACCTATGGCCACAGTGATGAAATCTTCCCTGAGCAGCCCTTATTATCCTTCAAATTAAGTTTTAAAAATAATCTGTGAATACTAAGTTATGAGATTTATTTGATTTAGGTGGACTTCCTAATTCACTTAGACATTTACTCATTGGTCATTAGAATGTTTCATAGCGTATTAGGCTCAGTCTGGCACTTAGTAATTTTAGAACATATTACTAGGGTAATGGATACTATTTCTATTTCAGCCCTGTCCTTTCTCTCATTCATTATAACTGCATCTGTCATAATCTGTCTGATGTTGCATTTTCCATAGTGCCCCGCACCATCGTACCTAGCAGCTTCATGACCACAGAGGTAAAACCTTTATGTTGTAATGCAACAAAATTAAAACCTCCTAGTTCACTTCAGCTGATGTAATGTAATTACTAGCATGTCATGGAAAACAAATCACTTGTTGTGTTAACTTCACTAGTGCAATTAATAGTTTTATGAGGTGATTTGCACAAAAATTGATACATAACTGCTTTATGATAGAACTGGCTTCAAAAGATCCCAAACCAAGAAACAAACCTTGTTTTCCAAGCACCTGCTGAGTACTCATGTTAAGTTTCAGGAACCTCAGAAATATTGCAGAATTTTAGAACAAGTTATTGTTCATCTAAAATATCAACAGAAAGCGAGTTGTTCATCATCTGATAGTTATTTTCTCACTAATACTTTGTTATTCTTCCCATCAGGAAACAGAAAAAAAATGAGCAAAACAAACAAACATATTTCCTTAATCAGTCTTCTGTCTTAAAAAGTGCATCCTGAATTGGTAAAATGGCTAGATACAGCAAAAAATGTGAAAATACTCTGGACTTTAAGGAATATAAACTGTATAAACAAAGCTATGCAAGAAAAAAAAATCAAAGTAAATCCTCAAAAAAGACAGAATATTTAAAACAGCATATAGAGAAGACACGTGTAATATGAGCAAACTGAAGTTTACACTTTGATGGACATTAGTTGAACACAAATCAATTTAAAAAAACCCTAAAACTATAAAAAGAGGATCAGATCACAAATAATTAATTAAAAACATGAAAGAGAACCCAGATCAAATCCCAAAGCAAGCTATTTCTAATTAATTCAATCAGACAGGTTCATGATGAAGGAAACATTGATTTCATTACTCTAGGGCAGTGAAGGCTTAATTTCATATCCAGTGAAGTTAGTGAAACCTTTGTTATTAGCATAAATAAAGAACCAAGAATTTAGAGTTTACATTGATAAACTGCATAACCCTTTTTCCTTACAGAAGGATTCAAAACCTAGTCTTTTTAACAGTGTATAGGAAAATTAGTTGTTGGCAAACAAGGTTGAAAACAATATAGTATGTGCAGTGGGAAATCTCACAACATGCCCACAGGTTAACAGCAGGATATGTTACCTGACACTGTCTAAAACTCTGCAATGCTATATTGGGCATGTCATTAAGAGATTTAAAATGTTACTCCATCCGTTTGCAACATATGACATCTGAAAGGTATGTATGCATTTTATTTCAGGATTTTTCCAGCTAGGGTTTCTCTTTTTATGCATACATAGAGCGGAAGCTAATAGTAATGCAAACTATCCCCTTTTTTGTGGGGAAAAAAACCCCCAAAAAACCCCAAAAAACAACCCACAAACAAACACCAAAACAAACAAACAAAAAACCAAAAAAAACCCACAAAGGTTAGAGCACTCACCTAAGTCACAGAACTAAGATTTCTATTAAACTGTAACTGGGCAAAAGGTATAAAAAGTTCAGAGAAATACAAGTGTCCAGCTGGAGGGGGGAGGAGCAATGTTCCCAATGACATAGTCCCTCATTCCCAAAGAATCTGCACCTCCTTTTTGCACAGTGAGCAACTTTCTCAGGACACTTCTATCATCCTCAAGTCATCTTAAAGTCTGGTGGCTAAGGTGTGATCTTGTGGGTAATTTGATCACACTAAATTTGAACCTGGATCTCTTTCTCCCTGCATGAGCCTGCATCAAAGAAACCCCAAAGTGACAAGCAAGTGAATAAATAAGAGGAGCAACACTATCGTCTAAGGCTGTTCTTTATTTATTTGTTCATTTACAGAATCACAGAATCACAGAATCGTATAGGTTGGAAAAGACCTTTAAGATCATCGAGTCCAACTGTAAACCTAACACTACCAAGTCCACCACTACACCATGTCCCTAAGCACCTCATGCAAACGTCTTTTAAATACCTCCAGGGATGGCGACTCAACCACTTCCCTGGGCAGCCTGTTCCAATGCTTGATAACCCTTTCAGTGAAGTAAAATTTCCTAATATCCAGTCTAAACCTCCCCTGGTGCAACTTGAGGCCATTTCCTCTTGTCCTATCACTTGTTACCTGGGAGAAGAGACTGACCCCTACCTCTCTACAACCTCCTTTCAGGCAGTTGTAGAGAGCGATAAGGTCTCCCCTCAGCCTCCTTTTCTCCAGGCTAAACAACCCCAGTTCCCTCAGCCGCTCCTCAGAAGACTTCTGCTCTAGACCCTTCACCAGCTTCGTTGCCTTTCTCTGGACACGCTCCAGCACCTCAATGTCTCTCTTGTAGTGGGGGGCCCAAAACTGAACACAGTACTCCAGGTGCGGCCTCACCAGTGCCGAGTACAGGGGCACGATCACTTCCCTCGTCCTGCTGGCCACACTATTTTTGATACAAGCCAGGATGCTGTTGGCTTTCTTGGCCACCTGGGCACACTGCTGGCTCATATTCAGGTGGCTGTCAACCAACACCCCCAGGTCCTTTTCTGCCAGGCAGCTTTCTAGCCACTCTTCCCCAAGCCTGTAGCGTTGCATGGGGTTGCTGTGGCCCAGGTGCAGGACCTTGCACTTGGCCTTGTTAAACCTCATACAATTGACCTCGGCTCATCAATCCAGCCTGTCCAGGTCCCTCTGCAGAGCCTTCCTCCCCTCAAGCAGATCAACACTCCCGCACAACTTGGTGTCATCTGCAAACTTACTGAGGGTGCACTCGATCCCCTCATCCAGATCACTGATAAAGATATTAAACAGAACTGGCCCCAGCACAGAGCCCTGGGGAACACCACTTGTGACCGGCCGCCAACTGGAGTAGACTCCATTCACCACCACTCTTTGGGCCTGGCCGTCCAGCCAGTTCTTTACTCAGCGAAGAGCGAAGATTTAAAAAAAAAGGAAAAAGAAAGAAAAGAGAAATGCACAACGATGCGATAATTGTGCTGTGAGAAGAAACATGATTCAGCAAGGTTCCAGTTGTGGCTCAGCATCTTTCCCCTAGATGAAAAAGGGCTACCTGCTTAAGAAACAAACTCTGACCAAGAAGCCACATGTCTCCTCCAGACAACTTAGACTGATGGAGACCCAGGGTGTTTGTGGTGTCATTGTATGGGAATGAGGTAGAGGCTCTACAGGAGACAAAGTCACTCACAGAGGTAGGTCCAAACCCCTCAGATTGCTGTTGTCCATGGTGAGGTCAGTGTACCTAAGTATAGATGACCAATAGGATTTAGGCAGAGCAATGTCTAATTCTGCTGACAATTACATTTAGAAGGACATGTTAAGTTGCTACACTGAATCCTAGGCATCTGGGGGAAAAAAAAGTAAAACTGAAAGAATAATTTATTTCCTGAAAAGCCTGTTTTAGTGTGTAGCTTATTTTCTTTAATTGAAGTCACGTACGCTTATTTCCCTATAAAGTGGAGAAAACCCTGTATACGCGTAAAAAAAGTTTCTTTCTTATGGTGGTCGCTCCATTTTGTACTCCAGTATAGTTTTTCTCACTTCTGTTTCTCTTCCTTTGCTAAGAAGAAACTGGATTAGGCTGAAAACAACTCCTCCTTCCACATGTCCACATGTCAACATGACAACATCCTTAGAAGGACAAATAATTATATGGCGATAGCTTCTTAAATTCTCCTTTCAGTGTAAAAATTCACTCAATTAAAAAGAGGTTGAAAAGACTGAGTTTACTAAATCTACAAAAGAAATGACTGAATAAGAGATAAGGTGAACATTTTCCTATATGACAAGAGTTTTTATATTGGCAAGTTCATAATTAATTTTTGTCTGTATCCTGTGGGAATAGAAAAAGAAACACTCACCCAGGTGAAAAGAGTTGTGTACTTTACGATGAGGGATACTTGCTTAAACAAACAATACATCAGAATTTTCTAATATCTGGAACACGCAAAGTCCCTGGAACAAAGTTTCCACAACAAGACTTACTAAGAATAAATAAGACAAAGATGCCTTCAAAGATGTGTGGCTCCTCCTTCAACACACCAGATTGATGAGAAAACCTCTTCAAATTCAACAGCCTTTGTTTCTGTGTTTCTGTAATATAGTGACCACTGATATTATTGTTTCCTCATACTGCTCTGATGCTCAAATGCCATTTCACTAATTGTAATGCTCTGTTCTTCATTGCTTTTCCTGATCTTAGCATTTTTGTTAAATATGCGTGGTTAAGGAGTTATAACAGTGGAACAGTGTGTAATTTTATTATCATGAATTGTGCATAATTGAAGAAAAGTCTGAGATTCATAGTGGTAATTAATTACTCCCTGACTACTTTCTGCTTGCATTTTAACAATAATTTATTTTTTACCTTTATTTACAAAAGAAAAGATATAATGGGTGAGTACTTCAGTGTGTTTTTCCTCCCTTTCCTCCCCCTTAAATGGACTTCATCTCACTTCCATGGAAATCAGATTAAAAAATACTTTGAATTTCAGTGGCTGGCACTTAAATCTCTGCATAATATGTATTTATTTTATTCTTTTAATTCACACCATAGAAGAAAAAATTATAAACTATGAAATATTTTATTCTTCTGTAAGAAACATCTTCCACCAGATGGCCTCTAAGCACAACTGTAAGGATTAGTGAATTCAAGCATTTATCACTGATGTGAAAAAGAAATATGTTACTACTCAGTTCATTTAATAAGAAGGGTAAACTGAGTCACTGGATGATAAAATTCCATATTTTTGAGCCCAGCTATTCCATTTTGGCTTGAGTGACACCATATAACAGTCCCTAATAGTATGATCAGCTTGCATTCAACTCCAAAAGAAGTCAGCAGGAAAGA
The DNA here is from genome assembly GCF_034638445.1 of Ciconia boyciana. Classification (NCBI taxonomy): domain Eukaryota; kingdom Metazoa; phylum Chordata; class Aves; order Ciconiiformes; family Ciconiidae; genus Ciconia; species Ciconia boyciana. Next base: position 7,179,245 of record NC_132935.1, read on the forward strand.
AGCTGTGCACAACAGAAAAACAAGCCTACCAATCTCAGTCTTAAAATGGATCTGCATCAGATAAATACTTTTTAAAGGTGATAGTTCATGTGAAATGTCTGTGAACAGAACAGATTCATTCTCTTCTGTGCTGTTAAGATGGTTATACCACTACAGAGGTATACTGAGCTTCCAAACTGGAACTACTATTATGGCAGGCATAAAGGCTGAATTTAGTCCCTCCTAACTGGAGGAAGTGGACTGAAAAACAAAAGGTAGGATCTTAGTTGGTGTCATTGTTTTCCTGTCATTGTAGAGAAAGAAACCTCAAAAAAACAAATTAACTTTATATTTTATTTGCTTCTCAAGGTGTATCTCTATTGACTAGCAAAGAAGACCAATGAAACTCCAAGTCTGTAAACCTCATTTACCTGTCTTGAATTAAATATAATCTATCCAGGGAAAGACACAAAAGGCATAACTCAAGGGACAATTAAATGCAATAAATAGGAGACAATTGTCAGATACTAATCAGCATAATAAAAATATTCACAAGCTTTGTGACAGAGGGAAAAATTCAGCCATTTTAAATCCCCAATCATTTATTTGTCTATTTTAAATATTTTCTGTGATATAACACAGACAGTGTAAATCAATGTAATTTTGCCAATTTCTGTAAAGTTCTGTTAATCCTAATTTACATCATCTGAATGATAGATGAACTATTTTAATAAAGCCCAAAGCCTATATCCAAATAATTTTGGTCAATATAATTCAGTATGATGTTTTATTTGCTTAGATCTACCTCCTTAAAATTTTCTTTGCATTTCAGGTTCAAACTCAGAGTTTAGATAGATACAAAAGTCAGCTGAACCTGGATAGCTTTCAGTTTGACACCATGGATGGGATTCATTCTCTGTAGATTTAAATAGGCAAAAAGTTAAGATCCCAGTAAAAGCCGAACATTTGGTCCTCTCTGCTAAGAATGGGGAAAGCAAAGTTCTGCCGGATTGTGATGAAACCTATCTAAAAATAAGAGCTTGAAACTGATGGGATAAAACCCACCCACTGAGGGGGAATCAGCTGCGAGAATTGACAGTGTAGAGATGTGTATCTAAGCTTACCATCTAAATTCAGGGTCTCTTAAGCGCTGTTGGTTGCCAGCTTATGCCAGTGGTTCAACAGGACCAATGAACAAGCGATGGCAAGAGCCTTTTGGCACCATAGCTAATGCATTATGTGTATGGGATAGCCCACATCTTGCAGGCAAATATGGAGACTTTCTCTCACTTGGAGCATAGCTGGAACAGTCAAGAGTGAACAGATTGAATATAGATTAAAATTGCACAAAAAATGAAAATCTGTATGATGCAGACTAAATAGCTCTAACAAACATAGTGGAACAAAGCTTCCCACTTTCCTCTAGTTGCTTATATATCTGTGGTACAAAACTGGGGACCGGACTTGACCACCTCACTTCTGAGGAAAGAGAGAAATAACTGGAATCACTATAACCTTGATGTTGGGCTAATTTACATGACTGGAATTGCCAGCTCTGCTTATAATGTGTTTAGCAAGGACAGAAAGGGTTGAACAAGTGAAAAGTAAGGGTGAAGAGGAGAAGAAACAGTGGAAGTCAGTAGTAGCAATGTCAGTACCAGTTTTAGGGTTGATAGGTCCAGGGACCTCAATGTTAAGGGACAAAAGGGCTAAATAACAAAGAATAGAAACAGAGTCTATTCAAGATTCCTAAATTAAAGCAGAGAACAGAAGATTTACTTCTTAATATCTGTATGTAAGAGAAAGAAAAACTGTGTTACTAAGACTGATTTCAATTTTGGAGACATATTAAAGGTCTCACACAGGCAGTAGTTAGTCATTAGAGTACTTGAATACATGCTATATGGGTGGGTTCCTTTTTTCCCTCACACAAGAGGCGTCATGCTTAACACAAGCTAGCTCTATTTTGGACTTCATTATACGGATAAAGATGAATTAATTGCTGGATTAGTATCTGTCCCGTTGCTTAGAGACCAGTGATTATGACCTGCTTATATTTAATGCAAGCAGATAAAAGATAGTCCCAACCACTTTTATTTTGTTTCATTGATTGTAATATAGTCCTGACCACCACTTCCTAGGAAACCACCAGCTTCCAAGCTGGTGATTAGCTTGTCTGTATGAATTATATATGGCATTTCAGACAAGCTCAGTTTCCAAGCTAAGGAGAATTAAATGGGAAAAGGAAGACAAAAAATAAAAAATGAAGCAAGAGTATCTGTGAAAAATGGAGCTTTATGAAAAGAATTTCTGAGATTATTTTGATATTTACTTGAGAAATAATGATTCCATATTTGTAAAGAAGACAGTTTTTGTCTAGCACTTTTCCACATCTGTCCTAGTGGAAAAATGTAGGCAATAATTAGAAAATAAAAATCAATATCTATCAAAAGGAAGAAAAAGGACACAGATAATTATCAATACAAATTAGAAGTTATTAAAAGTAAAATATGATAAGAACAGCCAAACACATACAGGAAAATTAATGGCTCACATAAACAATGAAGAAGACTATGCATATGAGAAACAAGTTCTGAGGATAAGTTCACTACTTACAGGTGATATTATAAATAATTATTAAGAAAACCCAGAGGTTTTCTTCTATATTTGGGAAAAAAAACCTGTTATTGCACCACATAGGTAATTTTGACTTACTGATATTTGAAGAAGTCAGTATCTGTCTTCATTAAAACCGGAGGCTTTCAAAATTGTGCCCAGGAGACGTAGGGAGCTTGTTGAGCAGATCTCTGGATATAGCGTCAGATATTTCTTAAGGGATATAATAATATAACATTATAAAAGCTTGGAGAACACAGACATTTGCCCAATATTTAAAAAAAAAAAGAGTATGTGGGCTGACTTGGTGACTGTAAGCCTGTTAAAGCAAGGAAAACTATCACTCAAGTTTCATGTTATGGACAATTAAAAAAGAATGAAATTAATGTCAGTAAAAACAGCCTTCTAGAATACAGATTTTATGAAAAAACTACTGAGATGACGCTGGTTGATGCAGATAATGCTCCCAGCCGTTGGAACCGGCTGGGACCGGCTGGAACCGGCTGTGTCTGGCATGGGACAGCCCCAGCCTCTCCTCACAGAGGCCACCCTGCAGCCCCACTGCCAGTGCCTGGGCATGGACACCCTGTACACTGGTGTCTCTCAGTATCTGTATCGATTTTGCTTTCATGGCACCTGCATGTCCATGGTGCAGCACCTGGAGCGAGTTGAGGTGTGTGAGTGAGTGTGTGAGCTCTGATGAGTATCAAGGCAGACCTGGGAGCCAGGGGTGTGTGGGGGTGTGTCTCAGCTCAGGATGAGGCTACCTGAGGCTACCAGCTCAGGACCTGGCTACCTGACAGACCAAACAGTCCAGGAGAGCTCCTGGAGAGACTGTAGCTTTTAGGGGGTGAACTGAGAGACCCATTTGTGCATGTGTCTGTGGATGGAGTGGACGGAGAATCCAGGACCAGCTACTGGATGCTCAGTTACTGGAGGGACCCACTCTCTGTGTGCGTGCATGTGTGTGTTTGCTTTTTGCTGTGAACAAGGGGGATCTGTAGCAGCAACTGGAGTGAGGCTGCAGGATTTGGGGCTCAAATGCTCAGGTGCCAGCAACTGTGAAGACTGGGACCCAGGGGCAGCTACTGGGCAGACTGAGTGTCTGAGAGCAACTGTTGTAGGGACCCGCACTGTATGTGTGTATATCTACACTCTCACTAATATACCTTCATCCTGGTCAGACAGTGAGAAGAACAAGATGAGGCCATGGCTGCTCTGCTCCAGCGGGGTCTCTCCAGGGCTGCAGGGGAGCCCTGCTGCGGGCCTGCAGCACCTCCTGCCCTCCTCCTCCTCCGGCCGCGGGGTCCCTCTGCTGCTGCTCCCTCCTTGGCTTCCTCCTCCTCTGCCTCTGCCGCCTTGTGCCCTTTCGGAAACCTCTTTTCCCCCAGGCACCCCCAGCTTGGCTGAGGGGCTCAGCTGTGTCCTGCGGTGGGGCCCTTGGAGCCGGCTGGGACCGGCTGGAACCGGCTGTGTCTGGCATGGGGCAGACACAGCATCACAAAGGCCACCCTGCAGAGCCCCCCTACGAACACCTTGACATGGACACACAATACAATAGTCCACTGATTTTTATTTTTTTTTATCTAGCATAGAAAAATTTGAAATTAATTCATGGCTGGAAGTTGGAGGCAGACAAATCGGACACAGAAATCCAAATCTAAACTGTTAATGCAGAAAGGTGATTAACTGCCAGAATGAACTGCCTGGTGTTGATTCTCTACCTGCTGATGCCTTCAAAACAAGAGCGGATAGCTAGCTGGAATTTACTCTTTAGCCACACATAAATTTTCCATTACTGTAATACTAACTGTTAGACTCTGTCCATGGGTGAGTGAAACTTAATGTCCTGTGTGGAGAGAGATTAAATTAAACAGATCACGTGGGTTTTTTTCTTTTTTTGTAATGCTTGAATCTGCAAATAATGAAATTAAACCTTTTTTGGTTTATTTTTTTAACTTTAAAAAACCAAGGAGAAGTAAAGTATTCACCAGGGAATGATAAAAGCACTACAAGACTGGATAAAAATTTAAGTAGTGTTATTAGAGGGCAGGCAAGGCTGCCTGTCTGTATCTGTGGCTTTCTCTCATGCTCCCTCCTTCTTGTCTGTGTCCCCATGCTTCTGTGTCTTGTTTTGATAGATGAAAGTTCAAGCAGTGAAACACGCTGTCAGACTAAAACCATTTGTCACTGAAAGCTAGCACTGGTCTGTGTATAGATACTGGGTCTGAGTCATGTCTTCTCTTTTGACAAGGATGTCAGTGCTATTTGTCACAGACTTGTTTATCTGCCAGATCAGACTGCCATTTTGCTACCGTGGGTCAGCACATAAGAGAAGCAGCTCACCTCCAGTAACACTGTCAAATTACCCTCAGCATAAAGACGCCAAAGCTGGTGCCTTTGTATGTTTTAACTTCAACAAGACAGGGTCAGGAAGAGTAGTTTGGCAAGTCCTATGGGGCTATGCAGAATGCCAAGGCAGCTCATCTGTTAAAAATCCACGGAATAAACATATGGGTGCATTTAAAATGGTTTTAATCTTTGTTTCAAAGAAGAGATATCAGAAATTACCATTTTGATCTTTCCTGTATTTTTACATTTTGGCACATCTGGTGAACAAAGCATACTTGCGTTCTGATAGCTCATGTAGCTAAACAGTGGCTTTTTGGGCTGGAAATTAATCCTTTCTTTAATCTTCATGTTAGCAGAGAACTGAATTGCAAATGCAGCCATAAATGATTGGGCCTGGTCCCATTACTGGATTTACAAATACTAATGCAGGGATTTTTTTTTAATCTAAAGATTGAAGGATTTAAGAAAGGATTTATGTAGTTCTCTTGTTCTCCAGAATCTTTTGTTGCATTTCAAACATGAATTACACAGACAAGGGCAGAAGACATCAGAAACATACCGCAAAGTAGTACTACAAAGGCTGCATTTGAACGGGAAAGGCAGATTACTCTGCTAATACAAGAAGAGAGGGGTGAAGAGTAAATAAATATTTTAAATCCATCAGATTGTTCTTGATAAGCACTATTATCACTAAAGATTAGTTTAATTTGTAAGTACACTGTAGCAGCTACTCATACATTCCAAAATTTCCCGAATAGCTGGCAGTTTGGATGGCAATATAGCACGATGAGTTTTGAATAGTATGAGTGAAGTGGATAAAAACAAAATGGCATTTCCTCCCTTTTTACACAACTGTATGTCAATTTTGGTACCAGATTTAAACTAGAAATGTTTTAAAGTTCTAAAGGCTCAGTATTTTCTTTCTAATATCCTGTGTTTTCAGACTGCCATAGACTTTTAGGCCGAATCTGTTCTTCTCTTTCCCTGAATTACTCACACACAAGTGGGAGAAGAAGGAGGTATATTATTTGAGCTATCTGAAAGATGAGGTATATAGATCAGATATTCCTTTCCTACTAGCCTAGAATCCTCTTTCTGTGCATTGATGGAAAAGATATAACAGAACATTGAAGTATTGCCATTTCAGTCCTCTATGTTATGGTCTTAGTGTTCCCAGCAAGACTGAAGGAATAGAGTGCGATCCATGGGAAATAAGACCCATGTGAGCATCCTGTAACTCTGAAAGTTCTAAGAGTAACTTCATTCACACTCAGTGAAGTCAGTCAGACTGCACGAGTGTAACTCAAGGCAGATTTTCTATAGCCCTTAAGAGATTTGTCTCAGCTTAACAACTGAGCCTTTTGAGGTTTCACTACTCATTCTTGCCAGCCACACCATAAAGAGATGCCAGTGTTTCCTTAATTTTCTTCCAGTCAGATGAATTTCTTTCAGGTGCGTCTGAAATATAAATATCACCCACAACCACCCCCACAACTGCTAGCAATTCAGCAAAAAACCACAAGATTTATGAACTTGAAAATTAGTACGAACAAGTGTCATGGTTTAGCTTCAGTTGGCAACTAACCACCACACAGCCGCTCACTCACTCCTCCCTGGTGGGATGGGGGAGAGAATCGGAAGAGCAAAAGTAAGAAAACTCATGGCTTGAGATAAGAACAGTTTAATAATTGGGAATATATGTATATTAATAATAATAATGATGATGATAATAATAACAATAATTTTAAAATTGTAACAAAAAGGAAAATAACAAGAGAGAGAGAGAGAGAGGAACAAAACTGAGGGGAAAAAAAACAAGTGATGCAACCACTCACCACCTGCCAACCAACACCCAGCCAGTCCCTGAGCAGCAATCACTGCCCCTCGGCCAACTCCCCCAGTTTCTATACTGAGCATGATGACATATGGTATGGAATAGCCCTTTGGCCAGTTTGGATCAACTCTCCTGGCTGTGCCCCCTCCCAGCTTCTTGTGCACCTGGCAGAGCATGGGAAGCTGAAAAGTCCTTGACGAGTGTAAACATTACTTAGCAACAACTAAAACACCAGTGTGTTATCAACATTATTCTCATACTAAATTCAAAACACAGCACTATATCAGCTACTAGGAAGAAAATTAACTCTATCCCAGCTGAAACCAGGACAACAAGTAGCAACATATCCCTTTTCTTATCCAGTATATTTACTGACTTAAGTTTAAACACTTGTTTTCATGTGATTCAGAATGCAGCCTAGTCCCTTACTGTAAACACAAAACAAACAAACAAACCTACCAGTGAGATTCATTATAGAGGGGAAAAAAATGATAAGAAAAAACACAATAATGTTCCATGTATTCATTTGATTATTTCTGATGGAGAAATTTATGTTCCACCTTCATTGAACAGGTCTTGAATGAGGTAAAGGAGGAACAGAGGACTTGGGCTGTGTATATTCCATAGTGATCTGGGCTATTCATCAATGGAGGGCAATTTCTCTGACCCAGATTTCCACTTTCAGCCTCTGGAAATTCCCAAATGCATCCAAGACAATACATTCCCAGTAATGTTTTCCTTGGGATGAATCAACATTTTCTGAGGACTGGAAAAAAACCAGCAGCAAGAAAACAATTTGCTGAAAAGCTTTTCTTAGTAAACATTTATGCGTAGGGCTCTAGTAGGCTAAAAATCCTGCTGACTTTTCTTGCAGAGGGATGAAGGGAACACGGAAGTGCCAAATGGGCATACCAAGAAATTTAGTGCTCATTATCTCTTTAGTGCAGGGCAGGGCAGAACTTGCATGAGAATTGAAACTCCAGGAGGGATTGCCAAAAGGAATGGTAATGGACCTTCAGGAGGTCCAAGTCTGATTCTGGAGGGCTTTAGACAAAGTTACCTTAAAATTCTGTGTTGAGCCTAGTGCAGTTTGGAAGGGAAAAACACTATTAGGTGGTGCCTTTTTCATTCACACTGTGAAATCACACTGTGAAATCATGTGGTAGTCCTGATTCAAAATATAGAGTTTCCATACCACAAAAGCCAGCACACTGAGTACCCCTGCAGTCAGTCAAAGAAGAGGGACAAAGAATTAAATCAATAAATTTTTACTTACTGGTGTTGATAACACAGACAGCAAATAACAATTTAAAGGTATTTTGCTGGGGAGGCCATAAAATCCACTTTATTTTAAGAAATCTTTTTCATTAACAGTATAGATACTCCATTAGAGGACAAAAAGTCTCAGTCTTCGTCTGTCTTGTACTTTGCAACATGTACTAAATGGAATGTTTTGCATATATTGGTGTAGACAAGGAAAAGCGAAAGCGCTATCAAATGATATAGATAATGTACTTTTTTTTTTTTTTTTGCAACCTGCATTGTTCAGGTAAGTTTTTCTTACAAACAGCTTTGTGATGAAGAACATCTTAAAGGATTCTGGAGCTCAGGTTGGCAAACTTTCTTCCAGCTTGTGTTCTTGAAATATCTGCGGCTCAGGAGGCCATTTAACTCACCATTATTATTTTGTGGGAAGCACGGCACAGGTAACACTGACACTCAATCAGAGTGTGATATGCAAATACTTTTGAAGGTAGGCACCTGAGCTCTTTGTGGAAATTAAAAAAAAAAATATTATCTGTCTGGAGTTATAATGCAGGAAAGTCAAACTTTGAAAATCTGCATTTTATTCTATTTTGAATTTGATTCTGGAACCAGAGTGGAACAACCTGGGAAATTAAAGCAGGAATTAGGAGGCAGGCATGTGGACAGGAAAGTTAGGAAAAGGCCTCAATCACTGAAAATAAGAGATGGAAGTTGCTTCAAGAACTTGATACATTCCTTTCCTCTCACCTGGGCCAACCACACTTAACACCACCTCTGACTTGATCTCAAAGACCGCTGAAGATGAAGCTTCTCCTACTAGACAAATTTGTCTGTTTTCTTTTTTATTTTTTTTCACAATGGAGACAATTCATCAACATTTGTAGTTTACTCACCCTTTTCCTATTGGAGGATCATCTCCCTCTCCATTTTTTATTTTCAAAACTAAAAAAAAATTACCTGCTTAAGCCATTTTTGCTTTTCTCAGAATAAGTCCCCAATACCAAAATACAGCTGAATGACTGTCTCCCATGTCTTCTGTACACTATTTGCCTTTTTACATACCAGTTTGAAATAGTATCTCATTGCTGAACGGTAGTTATATTTTAAACCATCATTACCCTCATGAAAAACTGCCTGAAATCCTGGCAATACTGTACTAAGAGAAATTGCTGCCAAGTGCATGTGATGTGATAGCACCTTAATTGTTGCATTAGTTATCAGGTGATACCTGTGGGAAAACACTGACTCTTGCAGTGAGCATCTTGGGCACACAAGGAGTGTGTCTGTGTGATACAGTAGTCAGTCCATTATTTCTGATTTAATGCAAGTGACCTGTAATGTAACGAACCTACTTAACTGTGAGACGGAGTTGCTGTAACTGTCATCAGTTACCTGTTATTGTCCAGTGCTTCAGGCAAGACACCAGACTGACAGACTTATGATCTAATCCCTTGTTATCAGGGACTGCAATACTTCTGCTCACTGAACATACAGTCATGGCTAATGAGTAGGATGTTCAATAAAGTATCTCAGTCTACTTTCCATCTTATTGTCAGGGTAACTGTTAGGTGAAATCCCTGTCCTACATTCTTGTGTAATAATTGTGTAAGACAATGATTTTTACTGGCACTTTTCTAATCTGACTAGAATATTTCCAAATGGTCAAGTTTACTGAAGCATTTGTTTCTCAATATATCATGAGATATGCAGTTGTACACTTTCCCATAATATGGTAGCTGTCATCTAAGGATTGCAAAACATCCTTGGTGAAAATTTTCATGAATTCAGCCTCACTTTATCTTGGAGCAATTATTTCTTTTGAAACCTAAAGAAGTGATTATGTATAGCTAAACAGTGGCAAGGATGCAAGAAGACTGGTTACCAGAGCCAGGAACGCTTCCTCAGTAAAGATTAATTTTAGTTCTATTTTGATTGATTCAGGTGAGTAGATATTGCAAGAGAGTCTAAGACATTCAAGTAAGTTGTTACACATCTATACACAGGGAACACTGGGGCCAACACAGGAGACTTTCACCAAATCTTGGATATTATCTGAATAAAATCATATTTATACTGTTTATATTTGTAGTCTCAGAGAAGACTTGTTTTTCTGTGTAACTGAACTCAGTTGTATAGGATGATTCAAGAAATCCACTCTGATCATGTAATATTAAAGGCTTTTTTCTTTGTTTTCAGGGCCAATCTCAAGAGATAATGTTACCATGTATTAGTGTCAGATACATGTGGTAGTACGTACCTGGCATGAACTGTCTCAGGAATTCCAGACATTGCTACTGACCAGTAAGGACCTGTAATAGCTATCACAGTATATCACAGGGGAACTATGATGATTCACGATGTAAGATCTGGTACACAATTGTTCTTAAAATCCATGTTGATTAAATTGTGGTTTCAGTTCATAACAGGGCAGCTGGGCATGACCATTAATAGAGGAAAGCAGCATGAGGGCCTGACGAGGCGTGAAGCTTTGCAAGGCTCTGGACAGGACACATACGGCTCATTTTCGCATCAAGAATGCTGTTTTCATAAGCTTTTAGTAAGAGTAAGGCTAAGTGAAATGGGAATAATTTTAAAATCATTAGCCTTTGACCACAGATTGGGACAGAAAGAAAAGGAGAATTATATTTTTGAATAAGTGCTGTGCTAACCATTGTAGCCTTCTGATGCTCTGCCTTGTAAAGCTTTGTTGAGTTTATACAAGGAGCAGTTAATTCTGCATACTTATCTGAACCAGAAAGGTGGGGAAATGAAAAGCAGCACAAAGATATTCTTTGCTGTATTTGTGTGGTATTGCATCTCTGCCAACAGAGAGGATTTATGAGTTAGGACACCATTGACAGCAAACAAACACAGCTAGGCTGCTTCTAAGTCCAACCGGGTAAAATCATAAACACTGTGCAGAATCATATGAACTTTCCCAGTTTTCTACTGAGTCAAACATCTCTGCATTATGCTCTTTATGCCACAGGAATGTGTTCACATGCAGAAGTAAATTATTTTTAATAACATCATCCTGTGGCTCAGCGACTGACTAAGTTTACTCAGGTCCTCTCTGAGCATCTCCAGTCCTCAGGAGATGCTCCAAATTTGCAATATCTGCTGCCTCAGCTGGCCTTATAGTTCTTGTGTTGTATTTCTAGACTGTCCAGAGCTCTTTGCTGTCATCTTCGGACACCCATGGTATATCCCGTTCAATCTTCTGTCCACATTGGTGATAAAATTAATAAATTCTGGAAGGAGGAGTGGAAAAAAGTCAGAGAGGTCACAAAAGACAGACAACACATTAACTGGAGTTGCGCAACACTGACATTGTAATGTAACCAAGTTAATAAGGTATAAAACCTGACTAGTCGTTTTATAAGCAAACTCTTCCTGGTAATTAAACCAATAGAGCAGAGAGAGTCAATTATGATGATCTGTGGCCATGTATACACAGGTACTGGGGATGCCAGTCAGCTGTACACAGCTGCAGAAAGCATTTCTAAATGTGGGATCTGATGCTCTTTAACAACAAGCTTCTGCTTGCCAGAGCCAAACTATCTAGCAAATCCCTGCTAGCAGGAAAATCCTTTATATATACTCAGGTCCACTGCAGTAGAAGGCACTCACTCACATACTGATTTGAAAAATAAGAAATCCCAAAAAGGAAGAAACCTGAACTATTCTAAAAGTACTGACACTGCTGTAGTTGTTACACCCTTTTGTCATAGACGTAAGCAAGTACTCAGGGATGAAGTCTGCCCTCATTGAGAATAGAGAAGGGCTGCCAAACGAATTAATGCACATTTTTTTAAAGTGTGAATAACAGCCTAAACTTTGCTAATATTTCTTCAGCACTAATGGGAATGGGGAAAGCATCTTGCAATAAGACCCAAGATTATTATTATGTCTCTATATTAGGTCAAAGAAATGAATTTGGAAATGCCAAGACCTGTTTATTATACCTGTTATAAATCCCTTGGTATCCATTGAGTTCACCGGGATGAATGTCAGTCATAAAATCAAAGCTATTAGAGACGTCTTTGTCATACTACCAAGGTAAGGTTGTTCAGACTCAAAACCACGCTCATAATCAAAAATAATGTCTTTGTTAATATTCAATGTTTTGATAGAAGGACCTGTTTGGAAAACTGTTCTGTGAATTTAAGGAATGAATTTGTAGTTTGCATTTTATGTCTTAATAATTAAAAGAGATGAATTTGCATAGAAGTTTGAGTGTAAACTGTGTAAGGAGATTAAGTTTCAATCTAGAAACCATCTCATATTGAATTAGGTTTAACAGGTCACAAAGTAGTAGCATGTTATGTATAGGCCATGTTGTCCTGTTTTTGCATTTAAGTTGGAGTACAGCCTATGCTCCCTGAAGTCCCAAGAAAGAAGCAGATGGGTTCAGCTGGCAGTAACAAAACAGAACAATGGCTTTGCAATGTAAGTGTTTCTGTGGTTTTTTAAAATTTATTCCTAAGCAGTCTGAAATAATATCACTCCTGTATCATTCAATAACTCTTAGGGAAGTGCAAAATAATAACTGAAATCATGTTTAAAAGCATAAAACATAGCTCAGAAGATGACTATTTAAAAAAAATACAGCGTTAAGATACACTGTCAGTTACGCTGACAGAAAGCAGGAAGAACTCGATGCATTCAAAAGAAGGAAGTAGTGGGTTGTTTTGTTTTGTTTATCTTTTTAACCAATGCATAATTTAATTGTGGTAACTATTTCCAAAAGACACTATATTACTGCAGAAAGGGATTAGACAAATTCATGGAAGACTAGTTCATTAGAAGCTATTAAACATATTTGGCACAGGAATTTCCTAAATTTCAGGCTGATAATGAGTGGGAGGACAGTCAGAGACACGAGTTGTTCCCTATTTCCCCATGTCCTCTACTCTTTCTTTAACCAGCCACTACCAGCCTCTTCTAGAGAGGGAGGGCCTTGGTCACATTTCTGGAATGGCCCAGCATAAGAGATCTTATGTTTGGAATAACTAGGCTTCAGTCGCAAGTGTCTGAGTTATTTACATGTATAAAATATTACACTTAAATTCTTCTTGTGGATCAAAGGAAACACACCTCACATACATACAGATCCAAGAATTCATAGTTACTGCAATTAAAATTGAGGCAATATAATCAAAGCACAACAGTCCAGTTATGATGATACTAACACTTTTAGTTAATAACACAGTTAAGACTGATAAACAAAAACTTTCTAGGATCTATACATTCTTTTGTGGTGTTATGCTCACTTGTCCAATGTTCACTTGTCTCTGAAGGTCATCAGCTTCAGTCCTCCTTTAGAAGGATATTCTCTTTCATTCTTGCAGTGATTCACCCAGTACTTCATTGGTTTCCAGTGCCACAGTATACTTGTTTTTCTATTGCTATCCCTGAAACCTCTTTCACCTGACTCACATTTGTTTATTTGTTTGTTTATACCTCTAGTCACCAGTATCTAGCCACCATGATTTGTGTGTAGAGTCCCAGTACTTCTTGAGTCATCTTGTGCCTGCCCTCACCTAAACCCTACATTTTTATTCTAGGGTCATAAGATAGTTCACCCTGTGCAGAGTACTTGGTTTACTACTTATCCGTGAACAATAGGCAGTACGCCATACAATTCCACAAAGCTAAACTAAAGCTTAAACAAATTTAGATGACACTTAACTTGATGGCTAGACAATTGTTGTCACAACTGAATGAAGCTAAAATCAGCACAGGCTAAGACAAGTCCAGACAAGCCATGCAATCTTGCAAGATCAGGTCAATCAAAGCCTTTGCAAGTAACGATAAAACAGTATATAGTAGTCTTAAAAAAAAAAAAAAGGCTTTTTACACCTAATTGAACTCACTTTGCCTAGATATTAAAGAGAATACAAAGGTGACAGAAGTAGTAAAAAATCAGTGAACTTAGACAAGAAAAGAACAAGTTGGTTTTCTCTGTTTCTGTTTTCTCCCCAGTAAGTCTGAAGTGACTTTGTTTGGATCAATATAGATATCTTGCTTGTGCAGTCAAACTGCTTATGCTGTTCAAAAATGCATGCCTTTAGAATTGTTTTCATTGTTTTCCAATGAAGCATATTTAAATGGCAGCATAGATTCTCTTATTTACATGACGTAAATCAGAAGCAGATCTACTATGTCAAGGAAAAACTACTGTGAGCAAGTGCTGAAAAATGTGGCCACATCATTGAAAATTATTATGTTCATTGTATGCTCTATTTGTATTGCCTGCTTTCTGTTCACTAAACATTTCTTTGTGCTTTAGGATATGAGCCATATCTCTCAAGGGTAATGCTTTATTCTCTAAAACACTAGACATATTGACCACTGCTAAGAATCTTGTAAGACAATTTGCACTACATTAGCAGGCCATGAATCTCCCTTTCTAAGAATCCATATTACAAAACAGAAGTTTAAGCAAAAACATGGCGTTATATTGATTTCTTGGGAAGTAATATACACAAATGTGTGTTTACACACAAAGATACATGTGCACATGCAAACACATACAGAATTGCATAAACAGTATGTATTGCACAAAACAGATTAATGGTTTCTTGGCTGAGCTATCTTTCTCTTAGATTTGGTACCAATTCTATCTGTATGAAATATCAATTCTTAATCAATTCAAAAAGAATATGGTCCTCAGATTACTGTTACAGCCCACAGCTATCTTTTTTTTCTTCTCAGACTGTATGGTAAGGCAGGCTTTCTATCTACATTCACCACTGTATATAAATTATATGTACATACATATACACCATTATACAGTGAGAAAGGATAAACAGGTTTCCCTAATCAATTTTAGCTAGTGGCATCCACTTAGACATATGTGTGCTGTGACATATAAATAACATCTATGTCTCCTTTGGCTTCTGGGACCCAATAGGAAGATTCTGTGTCTATTATTAGACTTAATTGTAACTGTTCTCCATGACAAGTGGTTTTCTTTGTTACAGAAGCAAAGATTCTGCCTTTGACAACAATGTCTTCTTTTTTTCTTTTTTCTTTTTTTCCCCAACCATCTGGTTCAGTATTATGGAAATTATCAAGACTGTGACAAGGGAGTGCCACTATTGAAATGTGTAGGTATTCTACCTTGTATGACTTTGGTTGATTAAGTTTTGTACTTTGGTAAGGACATGTGACAAATGTGATGCTGTAAGCTAAAACTTTTTTTTTCTCCTCAGTTGATTGTCACCTTTGATTATTACACAGTTTCCTGCTGCTTGTAATATTTTCATGACATTTTCTTTCCTTCGGAGGATGCTACATTGCCAGTTGCTAACTGGTCTCTCTAACTGTCTTACAAGAATTTTCATGGGATTCATTTGTTCTGGCAGCAAATGCAATATATAGCTGCGCAGAAAAAGTTGATACTGTCATTCATCAATAACACACTGGGGTAAAAGGAATCAAGATACATGATTTGAAAGGACTGGCTCTTATTCTTATGCAATATTAACAGCATTTTGGACCTGTACTACGACAGAGGTCTTCTTAGTACCTTAAGTGTTCAGCCTTGAGCTGTGTGATCAACACCAAAAAACAGTTGATTTGAGGAGGAGAACTCATATTTTGTTTTTGCAAATACAAAAAAAACTTTATTAGTTTTGAAGAGACTGTCCACTGTGGTCAATTTTGGAGTCCACTGTGCACAAGTTTTTGTTTTAGAGAATTTGAGTAATTTGTATGTATTCTCTCTCTCCTTTCTTCCCTGACTTTCTGGGAAAAAAAAAACAAACAAACCCAAAAACAACCCACGTACTTTGAGATAAAAAATGTGGAAGACAAAGCATTTGGAATGTGTGAAGCTGGAGGATTTTAGCAAATTATTCACTCTGCATGACAGTTTGCTTAAAATTTCTCTATGTTATGACCTTCTGTTGATCTGAGATGTACATCAAATGAAATTAAAAGTCTAAGGTTATTTAAATGTTGTTCAAATTTTCTTTCTTCGTGGATTATTCCTCAGGTAAGTAGCTATGCATGAAACCTGGGAAAAAGTGATGATGGGATTTGCTAATATTTTACTTACTCAAATGTACTCTCAAAACAGGCCCTCATCTAGAAGCAATTACATTATTTCCTTTAAAAAAACAAACCAAACAAAACAAAATTGAAAAAGAAACAATTCTTTAAGTGCTATTAAATTTGAAGTGTATTTTCCTTCATTCTTAGAAATTTTATAAAATAATGTATTTTTCTGCCAAACTCCTCAGAGTTTTTGCTAGGTGTCTGAGAAACCCACTGGTTCCTTCCCTAGTACTCTGTTTTGCATCTGACTTCTTAAAGGGTAAATGATATTTGAAGCAGAATAATACAGCTATCACATTGAATTTCTGGTTCAACTCATCTTTCTGTTAGACCACATAAGGGCAAGAGGTGAGAGCAGGGTTCCAAACCTCTTCTTCACCAAAATACAATGCCATCCCCTGATCTCTGCTTTCAGTTTCCTTATTCTACTGTTCCTGCTAGTAGTAATTAAATGAAAGGAGTTAATTTGTATTGCAAATTATTGGCTGTTGATTATACTCCTCTTAGAGGTAATGAAATCTGGATCTGGTACATAGTTAAAGATAAGCTTTCTTTTCCAAAGCCTTTGATTTTTAAATCTGGAAGCCAGGCTCTTAAAACATTTCGACATCCTTGAAAATATTACCTGTGTGTTATCTAATAACAGACAAAAGTCCAAATGATTATTCCTTAACTAAAACTCTGAACTCTAAACAGTCCAATTCAATAATTTGACAGGTTTTTTGGTACCAGATAATCTCTAAGATCACTGCAAAAGATAGATATACATTAATTTTGTAGGCAGAGTAACTGAGGACTTTTCTCCATGAAAGCCATAAAAAAAGATGTAAATGTACTGTGCTTCAGCACTTGCAAACCAAATTTCCATGGACTTCCACTGATGTTTTAGCAAATGGTACCCTGGCATTGTTTGGCAATGTTGGCATTGTTTCCTTGCTTTTAAACTTCTCAGGAATGAATGGACTTGTCTCTTCCATACACTCGCAGACCATCTCTACTGTTTTGCTTAAACCCATTGGCTCTAGGAGCTGCCTGAGCACTCCTGAAAGACAACTCCGTGCTTTCACATTAGCCTGATCCACTAGCTTGAATTGAGGCTTTCTAGATTCCTAGGCAGGCCATGCTGAATTCTTTCTAAGAAGACTCTGAAGCTGATATCTATCACTTCTCACCACCAGAAAGAAAAAAAAAAAAACAAACAACACTACCTGGAAGCAAACACCAAGGCAGTGTCCTCAAGATCATCCACACAAAGACAAGGACATGTTTCAATACAATCTAAAATTGTAGGATTTCCTCCAGCCTGGTTTAACCCTGAACTACAAGTTGGGAGCAGCTCACATGTCAGCCTTGTGGATGATCAGCAAATTGAGTCTTAAAAAACCATATACAGATGTCTTGAATGTCAGTAGCTGAGCTTAAGCAAGAGGAAAATATTCCTGCAGGTCTACACAAAGTCAGTGTCAGCTGCTCCTATGCCATTTGCAGTACAGCAAAAGTAAGCAACTACAGTTCCAATTTTAAATCAAATTAAGTAGCTCCGTTTTACAATCACAATAAAATTCTCTCCAAGTATTTCAGGTATCCGAGTAACACTCACAATTATATCAACACAAAGCTATAATGAGAATGTGTTAGGCTTGTATCTTTTGCAATCATCTTCAGAATGGATTCTATTTAATGCCATTTTCTATTCTCATTACAATCTTTGTCAGGCAAAGGCATCAGAATTTTAATGGCCAGTAAAGTCTGTTTAAAAACTATAAACTCTTAATGGACTTACAAACAGAGACTTTAACCTTTTAGATATTCTGGACTCATCTCACTTCCCTTTCCTTACAGAGTTCAGGAGATACAAACAGGAGAGAATAGAGATGGCAAAAGCAGAATGCCAGCCATTTTAAAAGGAAAACTAGGGTAACTGCAATGAAGAACGTGTAGTAAGTATCTGGAAGACACAGTCCTTGAGATCCATGTGACCTTGGATAAACTTAAATTGATCTTTTCAAAAATCAGTGAAATCCCCAAATCCACAGAAGGCAGTTGGCAAAGTGACCTGGCATTCCGAGGTGCTAATTTTTTTGTCACCTCTCTGATGTATGTGTGGATTGCTTATCCAAAGAAGGCAATGGCCCTCCCCTGGCTTGTGCTGAGTTTATGTCCATCAGAAACCAAGGCATCAACAAAGCCAAGGACCTGTGAATTTGGATCTTGTACAAACACAGCCACTGATACAAGGTGAACCAGAACACACTGTGCCTTTAGACTGCTGTCTTTTTTCCTTCAAAATGACTTCTCAATGAATCCTGGCATGTTTATGTAAAATGGAAATATCCACAGGAAATAAAGGAATCCCAAAATATCAATTTGCGACTAATTTGGGGATTTATCACTGGGAAAATAAATATTTGTGTAATGATGCATAGATTTCAGAGACCATGCACTAGGGCAGCTCAGACTAGTACACCTATAAAGCTCAATGCAGCACTGTGTGGAGATTAGCTTGTGGCAGCATATTAATTGCAGTTGTGCAGTTCTGTGTCCAAGCTAACTGACTTTCTTGTTGAATAAATTCTCTAGAGATAGGACTCATTTGAACAAGTGTGTGTGTCTTCACCTGATATAGTCATGGAGATAAATAGGTACTTCTCAGTGAAATTACTCAAAGATGTGCATCTATAACTGCTTAGATAAATTGTTTACTAAAAGCACTTATTTCTTTCTGTTGGCGGTTGCTTTGTATTGACTGCAGGGTGCAGAGATAAATATCTACATGGTATATATTTAAAAGCATGTGCTGAAGTCCATTCATGGTGCTACAGAACCAACTTAGGTGGTTTGACCTTCTGTCAACGCTCTGCCTAATGCACACTGCGAGGCTGTTGACCTTCTTTGCTGCCAGGGCACATCGCTGCGCCATGTGCAACTTGGTGTCCACCAGGACCACCAGCTCCTTCTCTGCAGACCTGGTCCCCAGCCTGTACTGGTGCATGGGGTTATTCCTCCTTTGGTGCAAGACTTGGCTTTTCCCTTTGCTGAACTTCACAAGGGTTCTGTCAGCCCATTCCTCCAGCCTGACAAGGTCCTTCTGAATGGTAGCACAGCTATCTGGTGAGCAAACCACTCCTCCCAGTTTTGTGTTGTCTGCAATCCAGTCTTGCCTTGTGTTAAGAAGCCTTGTAGCTTTGACAGCATCAATTGAAATTAGTGATTCTAGAAAATATCAGGTTTCCAGCCAAAAGCTAGTAAGTGTTAGATTCTTGACACGACATCTTCAAGGTGGGGTAGTTTGGCTACAGCTGAAAAGCCTGGAGTTTTCAGTAGTTTTTGATAATTTCAGGCCAGCTTCCAGAGGACAAATACTTTATTGTTCTGACATTTCACCAAATAAGTCAGAGATATTTTATGCAAAACATGTTGATCATAGCAGTCAGTTGTTTGTGGAAAAGGCCTATCACCTGGAAAAAAAACAGCAACTGCATTAATCTTTTTTTACTCTTTCATCTGTAAATGTAAGAGGGATACAAAAAATAACCACAGCACTAAAAGTCTTCTCTTATTCTGAGCAAATTGTTTCTTTATTCTTCTTGAATCTGAGGTTGTAGCATTTCCAATGCAAAAGCTAAAGTGTATTTGAGCCTATATCCTGTGAGTATTCAAACAAGTTATAAGTAATAAAATACATTTATTTACTCATTCAGATATGACTTGCATGATCTAGCATAGTCTTCTAGTTAGCAGATCACCCTTATTTGTCAATGTGTTTAAGAATATATTTATTTAAAGAAGAAAATTCAACTCACCCAAATAAGCATTTCAAAAGAAACATGCTGTGTTGGGTTTGTGTGGCAAGGTTTTGGTAGCAGAGGGGCTACAGGCGTGGCTTCTGTGAGAAGATGCCAGAAGCTGCCCCTATGTCTGACAGAGCCAATGCCAGCCGGCTCCAAGATGGACCTGCCACTGTCCAAGGCTGAGCCAATCAGTGACACTGGTAGCACCTCTGGGTTAACATATTTAAGAAGGGGGGAAAAAACTGCTGTGCAACAGCAGCTGGAAGAGCGGAGTGAGAATATGTGAGAGAAACAACTCTGCAGACACCAAGGTCAGTGAAGAAGGAGGGGGAGGAGGTGCTCCAGGCATTGGAGCAGAGTTTCCCCTGCAGCCCATGGAGAAGACCATGGTGAGGCAGGCTGTCTCCGTGTAGCCCATGGAGGTCCATGGTGGAGCAGATGTCCACCTGCAGCCCGTGTGGACCCCATGCTGGAGCAGGTGGATGCATCTGAAGGAGACTGTGACCCCGTGGATAGCCTGCATTGGAGCAGGCTTCTGGAAGGACCTGTGATCCTCTGGAGAGTAGCCCACGGTGGAGCAGGTTTGCTGGCAGGACTGGTGACCCTGTGGGGAACCCACGCTGGAGCAGTCTGTTCCTGAAGGACTGCACCCTGTGGAAAGGACCCATGCTGGAGCAGTTCGTGAAGAACTGCAGCCCATGGGAAGGATCTGTGTTGGAAAAGTTCATGGAGAACTGTCTCCCATGGGAGGGACCTCATGGTGGAGCAGGGGAAGTGAGCGAGGAAGAACAAGCGGCAGAGACTACATGTGATGTACTGAGCGAAGTTGAGCCCGGGAAGAAGGGAGAGGTGGGGGGCAGGTGTTTTTAAGATTTGTTTTTATTTCTCATTATCCTACTATGATTTGATTGGTAATAAATTAAATTAATTTCCCCAAGTTGAGTCTGTTGTGCCTGTGACAGTAATTGGTGAGTGATTTCTCCCTGTCCTTATCTCGACCCATGAGCCTTTTGTCATAATTTTCTCCCCCTGTCCAGCTGAGGAGGTGGAGTGATAGAGCAACTTCAGTGGGCACTTGGCATCCAGCCACGGTCAACCGACCAGACATGCATTTACATATTTTATGAGTAGATCTCAACTTAGTCATTCCATTCAGTGCTCTTTTGAGGTATAGTCAGAAAGTTTGTCTATATAAATTACCAAGAACTCAAACTATCTTCTTAGCAACAAGTGTTGAATGTACTTCCACTGATTTCAAGAAGAGCAAGCTGGAACCAAATATCTATTGCAATGGAAACAGAGAACTCTTGGTCTTGGGTATTTCCATGTTTCTCATTAAGTTTGAACTCTTGTTCTTATTCTTAATTTTCAGACAAAAATATAGATTCTTGTTTTCACTGTTTGGAAGATATTCCCCCTTCTTTTGGCTAGAGTTTTAATTTGCTACTCGTTTAGCTCTACTGACATCAACAAAAAAGTCCTGTTTTACATTGCATATAACTGCCAAATTCTGTTTATTAATTATTATATCTGTTTAATACATTCCATACTTAACTAATGAAAATAGCTTGTTTAGTCTGATCTTAAGCAGAGTGCACTATACTTGAAAGCTGATACTGCACCTTAGAATTTTTTAATGACTGATAATATACTAAGCTAGTTCCAGCTGTAGACAATGAGTATGAACTCTCTTTATTAGTATTCAGTTGGGCACTAAAAGCATACTGTACAGAACTTAGCACTGCTGGTAAGAGGCCAAAGCAGGAAAAAAAAAAATCTTTTGTTAAAAGGTTTCCAGAAATTTAATTAAAAGGGAGAGAAACGACAGTCCATATTTTACTTTTTTTTCTTCTTTTTTTTAATTAATGAATTAAAACTGGGGGTCACCTTCCCAACTAATCAGTTTGCAAATAAAGTTTTTAACTCATTTCAGCAAGTTTTTCATATAAGCTTGAAGAGATAATAACTAAAAAATAATCTTTCTTCTAACTTTGAGCAAGTAATTATATTTGAATAGAGACTATGGACTACCAGTAAAGCAAAAAGCCATTTGCAGTCCCATTCTTCTGGTCTTCAAATACAAACTGCAAAAATACCACTGTGGAAGAGCTATGGAATTTTAGTTTTAAGTATGAATCTTAAGTTTCCATATAGTTATAATTATGGGGTATCTTGTGTGCACACCCAGTGCACGCACTTACATCATTAATCCCTCGGGTGGCCCAGGAACTCCTCAGCTTGTCTTCCTTATCAGCTCCTTATTGTCTTGTCAGCATGGATGAGACAATGGACTGGTTTAAGACAATAAACTGTCCTGAGACAAGGTGGTTGACTGACCTCCTAACCCTCTTCACAACAACGTACTTGTTTCAGGAGCTCTCAATGTGGGAATTTCAGAAAATCACAGACTCCCCCAGGGAGCTCAGGCTGTGCCTAGACCAATTTTTGTGCTTAAATGTGCTGATTAACATGCCAAGTAGACAAGATGGCCTTTTCACATATTTGATTATTTTGCTTAATTATTGTTGCATATTCTTCAATAATCTTAACTTCTAACAATTCAGTTTTCCAACTAAAATAACTTTCAATGACTTATTTACAGAGATAAAAGTGGTCAATGGACACAGATTATCTTAATGGGCTGTAAACCTCATGTAATGTGGTGAAGAAAATGACCAAACAAAAGCTTATGGTAGATAGCAATTTGCTAAGAGATGTCAATGGCTCAAATGAATATATATGAAAGATTGCTTTTGTTGCTTTTTTGTTGTTGTTATTAGTGGTTTGGTTTGGGTTTTTTTAGCTATGCATACCCCCTTCTCTTATTAAAATATCTAGCAGTTGTATCTTACCACAAGTCTCAAGGTAAGAAAATCCTTTTTCCTCATTATTGAACTGTTGAATTAGGATAAGAGGTGAATTCCCAATCCTTAAAAGTATTCAGATATCTTGATAACACAGTATTTAGAGATGCCTATAAGAAAGGTCCAGTCCTCATATGTGCAATCAATACCTCTGTATCAGGAGTTGGAACCAAAGGCAAAGTCTTACTTGTAGGTAGAGAAGTTAGTGCAAATTTCCATCGATTTCATTAGAGCTAGCACTACAACTGTAATATTTCCTTTTGTCGTCTCAGCTTATTTTCATTAACTAGATTACGTTTGTTTAAAAATAGAAAGCTGCATACAAATAAGATGTGTTGATTAAATACCGATAAACTCCAGGCGTGCAGATTGGGATTTATATTGCCTAATTTAAGCCATCTAAATGTTGAATCTAAGTTAATCACCTAGGCTCTCTCTACAGTCCACAGAGTCTGAAGGGTAGTTCCCTTTTAAAATTAGCATTCATCTTACATGTTCTGGTTTCAGACATCTGTATTTCTGGAGTGACAGGGGGATCCCAACAGCTAAAACAGGGGGATCGGAGGCTGAAGTGAGCCTAACTGTGAATGAGTGGCAAAAGCACCCCATTGTGACTGGCCCAGAGGCTCCGTGCATCCTTGGCATAGACTACCTCAGGAGAGGGTATTTCAAGAACCGAAAAGGGTACTGGTGGGCTTTTGATATAGATACCTTGGAGACGGAGGAAATTAAACAGCTGTCCACATTGCCCGGACTCTCGGAGGACCCTTCTGTTGTGGGGTTGCTGAGGGTCAAAGAACAACAGCTGCCGATCACCACCACAACACTGCACTGGCAGCAATATTGCACCAACTGAGACTCCCTGATTCCCATCCATAGACTGATTCGTTGACTGGAGAGCCAAGGAGTGATCAGCAAGACTCACTCACCCTTTAACAGTCCCATATGGCCAGTGCAAAAGTGTAAAGGAGAGTGGAGACTAACAGTAGACTATCATGGCCTGAATGAAGTCATGCTGCCACTGACTGCTGCTGTGCCAGACATGCTAGAACTTCAATACAAACTGGAGTCAAAGACAGCCAAGCAGTTAAAGCCTCTCTGGTATGGAGGATGATGGGTGAAATATAAATATGTGGAGGCCTGGCAGATTGATTATATCAGACTCCCACAAACCACCAAGGCAAGCGCCATGTGCTTACAATGGTGGAAGCAACCACTGGATGGCTGGAAACATATCCTGTGCCCCATGACACCGCCCAGAACACTATCCTGGGCCTTGAAAAGCAAGTCCTATGGAGACATGGCACCCCAGAAAGAATTGAGTCAGACGACAGGACTCATTTCCGAAACAACCTCATAGATACCTGGGCCAAAGAGCATGACACTGCATCTCATGCACCAGCCTCCAGGAAAATCGGACGATACAATGGACTGTTAAAGACTACACTGAGAGCAATGGGTGCTGGGACATTCAAACATTGGGATACGCATTTAGCAAAAGCTACCTAGTTAGTCAACACTAGGGGATCTGCCAATCGAGCTGGCCCTGCCCAGTCAAAACTTTTACGTAGTGTAGAAGGGGATAAAGTCCCTGTAGTGCACATAAAAAATATGCTGGGGAAGACTGTTTGGGTTATTCCTGCCTGGGGCAAAGGTAAACCCATTAATGGGATTGCTTTTGCTCAAGGACCTGGGTGCACTTGGTGGGTAATGCGAAAGGATGGGGAAGTCCGATGTGTACCTCAAGGGGATTTGATTTTGGGTGAGAGTAGCCAATGAACTGAACGGTATGAAGTTAATTGCTATATAATACTGTATGTAATCACTTTTATGGTTACTATATGCCATATCTAAGGTATTACAGTAAGAATCACCCACATTAATGAAGAATGAACTTTGATGAAACCGAGGAAAGTGCAGCAGTGATGGAACCAGAACTGGCTTCAGCATGCAACAATCCAACACCACACACCATCTGTCCTGCTCTGAAGGACTGTTATGACAGATAGAGCCCAAAGTCATGGACTAAATAGACTCAATGGGCATTTTCGAGGGATGGCCCATAGATTAAGAGAATGATATCTGTGTGTATATATCAAAAGACAAGGAAAGTGGTGGTGATTAATTGGAATGTATTGGAAAGTGTGGGACCTCAGCATGGCATAGATGGTATAGAATAAGGGGTGGATACTATCCTGGTTTTGGCTGGGATAGAGTTAATTTTCTTCCTAGTAGCTGGTATAGTGCTGTGTTTTGGATTTAGGATGAGAATAAGGTTGATAACACACTGATGTTTCAGTTGTTGCTAAGCAGTGCTTACACTGGTCAAGGACTTTTCAGCTTCCCGTGCTCTGCCAGGTGCACAAGAAGCTGGGAGGGGGCACAGCCAGGACAGCTGATCCAAACTGGCCAAAGGGCTATTCAATACCATATGGTGTCATGCTCAGTACAGAAACTGGGGGGGAGTTGGCCAGGGGGCAGTGATCGCTGCTCAGGGACTGGCTGGGCATCAGTCAGCAGGTGGTGAGCAATTGCATTGTGCATCACTTGTTTTCTACATTCTTCTATCATTATTATTATTATTATTATCATTATTATTTTATCTTCCTATGCTGTCCTATTAAACTGTCTTTATCTCAACCCACGGGTTTTACTTTTTTTTCCCCCGATTCTCTCCCCCATGCCACCAGGGGGGAGGGTGAGCAAGCAGGTGTGTGGTGCTTAGTTGCTGACTAGGGTTAAACCATGACATTGCATTAAATGGCTCCCTTGGAGTACCCATTTTAATCAGTTATAGAACAAGTCAAGCTTACACTGTATGCCTAACTCTAAAATACATTTCTTTGGGACTGACTTCCAGGGCAATTGTTGATTTTAAAAGAATTGCGGATGCTAATGTCAACATCAGCAAAACTCAGCAGTTTAACTGATGAGCAGCTGGTACTAGACTGATGAGCAGGATGATTGCAATTCATCAAAGGACTAATGAAGAACTACATAAGACACCTCTGGCACTTTCTGGAGGAGAATATGAGAACCAGGAAATAGCTAAATATAGCATTTCAAAATACACAACATGAAATGAACAGAGTGCTGCAAATGACTTAAAGTTGTGTACAAGCTGATTGTGTAGGTAAAAATTGACAGTTAAAAGGGACATGACTGATGTAGGACAGAAGATGATAACCAATAGGAGGATATATGAAATGAGGTATTAGAAAGGGATTAAATGTTTGTAAAGGTGAATCGTAAACCAGAACTTTTGAATTTAATCTGCAAGACAGCTGGAGCTTAGAAAACACTTTCTGGCCCCCTTTACAAGGCATCATACTTGCTTGATATTACAATGAAAAAATAAACCATGTGTGCGTTCATGAGTCTGTCTGAGTCTGGAACCAGATGAGAAGGGATGAGAAACTGCCCCAGGTGGAGCTAGCTATGGCTAGTGAGTTAGAAGATGGTCACTGAATCTCCAGAAGTTTATACTGGTGTGCTGCACACCTGGAGAGCCAAAGCTTCTTCATCCCCTTAATAGTGAAACACAGGGAGATTGGAAGGAATAGCCAGGTCTAGTTACTTTCTTCTGAAGATAAATGCCATGAAAAAGCTGAAAGCATGCTTAGATATAAATATTATGAGTAAAGTATCTTGTGATAAACTCTTCTAAACAGATCAATAGCCACTCAGATTCCTTTTAAAAGAAAGATTATAAAGTATGAACTACTATAGGAAAAAGCTAGGAGTAAGTATAAATGTCATGAAAAAGATTTCCATTGGTTGTGTCTTCCTTGGCAAAAAGCAATAATTCTACCCTTTTGAAATGAAATTATTTTCATTTATTGCCAATTAAATAGTCCCAGAAAAACATTAAAAAAATCACCTGCCCCGCACCCCTTTCCCAGGCCCAGCTTCACCCCTTCACTCCCGACTCCTCTCCCCGAGGGGCACAGGGGGTGGGGATGGGGGTTCGGTCAGTCCATCACAGCCCCTCTCGGCCGCTCCTCCCTCCTCACCCGTCTCCTGCTCCAGCGCGGGCCCTGCCCCGGGCTGCAGTCCTTCAGGGACAACCTGCTCCCGCCCGGGCTCTCCACGGCCGCAGCTCCTGCAGGAAATATCCCCCTGCTGCGGCGTGGGGCCCTCCCCGGGCTGCAGGGTGGGTCTCTGCTCCAGCGGGGTCTCTCCAGGGCTGCAGGGGAGCCCTGCTGCGCGCCTGCAGCACCTCCTGCCCTCCTCCTCCTCCGGCCGCGGGGTCCCTCTGCTGCTGCTCCCTCCTTGGCTTCCTCCTCCTCTGCCTCTGCCGCCTTGTGCCCTTTCGGAAACCTCTTTTCCCCCAGGCACCCCCAGCTTGGCTGAGGGGCTCAGCTGTGTCCTGCGGTGGGGCCCTTGGAGCCGGCTGGGACCGGCTGGAACCGGCTGTGTCTGGCATGGGGCAACTCTGGCCTCTCTTCACAGAGGCCACCCTGCAGTGCCCCCCCCCCAACACCTGCACACAGAGACCTGATATACCTGTTCTTCAGGTTGCTAATTTAGTAAGTTTTTTCCTTTTCTTTTCTTTTAACATTTTATCACAAAGATCCATTCCTATCAAAATCCACAATGGGAATAATTTATAAGGCACCCACTCTCATGTTAGAAAGCACATCACTTGTTAGTTCTTCCCTGGATTAGGCCTTATAGAAATTATAACATTTCTTCTCCATCTCCAGGTCACTCTGTCTTCCAGACCATCCTAATTCATGGAGCAACCATCTCTTGCTGCTCCCATATGCTGGGTTGGATCTCAAAATATCATCCACCCAGGCAGGGTTAGCTCTATCCAAACTAGTCCTGACCGATGCCTCCTAAATATCTACAGTGATGGAAACCATGAAGAAAAGCATCAGGGCTGGTAGGTCGGTGTGTTCTGAGTGGCCTACTACATCGTACATGCTGAGGTTCATTAGACCAAATTTGCTGCCAGATTTTTGTCAAGAAATTTCAAAATGTTCCATGTCAGCTGAAGATGCACAAAGCATTCCCTGAGAAAAAAATCTTTCCATCACTTCCATTTTACATCTGATTCCCCCAACACCTTAGTAAAGCATAGGAGGGTTGGGGTTTTATTGTTTTTGGTTTTTTTGTTTGTTTATTTTGGGGGGTTGCCTCTATCCAGAAACACTATAAACTTTTCCTAAATCTATTGGTCTTTCCACTGCCAAGACTCACAAAGGAAAGATATTTTGTGTCAGCACAAATGATGAAAAATCAGATTTGAGGTCCTTTTTGTCTCTTCTTTCTCACAGAATAATGGTGGAAAAATGGAAACCAATCCCCTAGAGGCCGAGATGCAAAACACTACAGTAAACTTCCTTCTTCACCCAATGGTGTTGGGTATCCCAGGTGGAGCTGATCAGGCAAATAAGTTTCAGGCTTTTCTTTTTGCCCCTGTAAATTACATCAGTAGCCCTTTTGTCCTTATAGGCCTTTCTGGTTTTAGAATCAACGAATTGATGAATAAGTGCAGTAAACAGCTGTCTGCAAATATTTTACACTTTACATTTACTTGCAGAAATTTCATTTCAATAATTTAATGTGGCAAATTCCACTACAGCTCACATGCAGTGTAAAAGGCTTATTTAAGTGTATTTCTTGTTTGTTAGTAATAATATCTTTTACCAGTATAAATTGAAGAACTCAGGCCTGGATAATCCAGACCTCATAGGACTAGGTGCTACAAAGCACCATGAAGGATTAGTCAGAGTCCTCAAATTTTATTGAGGAAAGTAGTTTGATCCTACTTTCCTCACAGTTTTGCCAAAGATTAATTTAAAGGCACAGTGTACCCTTGACTCAGATGTATGCAACTGGCACTCATTGCTCCTTGATGAAAGTGCTGTGCTGTATTGTAATTTTCTTATTTCTTAGCTCAGTTTTGAAGTAGAATATTATTTCTGTGACTAAGCAATCAGTCTCCAGCAGAAGGAGCACTGGCAATACAACTCAACTAGGTAAACCACAGTCCTTGGGATTGTATTTTGATAAAAGAGCTTTAAGAATTACATGCGATGCTTATTCTCTGCTACATGACATTTTCTTCAATGTTCATTCAAGAAGAAAAGTGACACCAGTTTAACCAGGGACGTTAGCAGCCCTGTGCTGGTCCTCCCTCCCCTTCTAGCAGACACTCCTGAATTCAGTCCAGCTTTAGCTGGCTATTGAAGTCTGACGGACTTGCACCACAGGCATCAGAGTTGCAAAAAGAAAGGAAGATAAATTTAAATGTCTTTCTTTACCCCTTTGTCCAGCTGTAAATGCAACCTATGCTTAGGTTTTCTATCTTACTTCTTTTCAAAATATGATGCAACTGTGCAATAGCTACCTGCTAGAGACTAATTTCTCTTCAGAGTTTCATGACCTCTTTCTGTTGTTCATGGTACCATTTAGCTCTTGGTCTTACACATGACCACAGTGGGGACAGCACTCTGTCCTCTATTAGCTTAAGGAGAACTCAAGGGTAAGGCCTGAACCAATCGAGCCTGCCAGGAGGTTTTAGGAACTGCAATTACTTATTTCCTTAGAAGATTTGTGAAAGACAAAGAAAATTTAAGGCATTTCATATTTTTTGTCCTTGTGCCATCCCCAGCATCATTACATTCCTCTCAGCAAAATGGAAGCACTGGGGACCTCCCAGAGCTGACAAGTGTTCCCTTGCTAGTTTTTAAATGAACATGCCACCTTTCATGACCATACCTCTTATCTCTGATACAAAACAATAACAGCAAGGGGGTCACATTAATTTATGAGGGGAAAAAGCATAGCCTGGAAAAAAAATCCTAAGGAGTTTGCTGCACAGTTACCTCTTTTTTGCCCACTAAGCAACTAGTCATGTCTGTTATCTCAGTAAATCCTTCCTATTTTCTTGCCAGACAGCCAGTAGGTTGCTGGTTTGTACCAGGACTCTGCTAGACTGGCCAGGAAAAAAAAAAAAAAAAAGTGTTTTACATTGCTGCTACACCAACCTAAATGGAAAACTGACTATTTACTGTAATCTGTAATTTCCATTTCAAGAATAAATGGATTTTTCATCCTTGTTATTGAAACCTGAATAGTTAATGTATCTTCTGCACTGACACGCTAAAGAAATCACAATGATACTAAAGTTAGGAGGGGAGATCAATAAAGTACCTTGACTTTAAGCAGCTGGTTCCTCACAACTCACAATCTCACACTGATAACACTCTTTTTTTCTTTCCCTTCTCTCTTCCCAAATAATTTAACATTGATTTTGTTGTTTGTTTTTTTCTTGTGTGTTTTGTTAAATACTATATCCTCTTTATTAAATGCCATTCAAAGTCTCCCTGAAAACAAGTGACTAAGGCACAAATAATTGTATTCAATAAAAAAACCTCTATTTGGGAAAGAAAATAAGACTTATTTTCTCTGCCAAAATCAAATCTTTTTCTTCACTGGAATTTCACAAAAAAGCAAGTCCAAGGTCAATCTCAAGGTTGCAAAATTACATCTAATGTCCTATACTTGTTATAATCCAGACCAGCACATGAAAAGTCTTGGTGGAATGATAGATGGTTTGCTGCCATCAGGGACGATTAACAGAGAGACGTTCTTATCCTAGACCTCCCTGAGTCATTTGACACCTGTCATATTTCCAAGGTAATGTGTTAATATTGAGGTACATCCAAAGAATGTGATGGAAAATGGTATCAAAGATCAACTATCTCTCTGGTCCTGTATGGCATTTAAAAGCAGTCGTAAAATGATATGGACTCATATCAGCAACCTTTCACTATATATATTTCTACACCACTTCAGTACACATGGCACAACACTTGGAAAGCAAGTCCAGGTCTGAGATGAAAAACAGTTTGTTTAAATTAAGGCCAAAAAGGTCAGTGATGATGCTGATGAGCAAAGAAAAGTGCTTTAAAAGGTTGCTACTAAGAAACAGCTGTTGGCTGAAGAACTCATATCTGTCTTTGGGCAACAGGGTCTATAGTTTATTACTCTCTCTGCATTCCTCACTGATTTTAGACTCTTACCAATCCACACTTCTGAGTGATGTCTTCTCTTTGTCACCAGCTGCCCAAAGAGACTTAACACTACTCTAGCAATGACTGTGATATTCATTATTTTCTCACTTCTTGTCTGGGTTAAAGTAATGAAATACAGCTTAGAATTAAATCATTAATTGCAGATACTGTCCACATTGGATCTGGTGTGTCCAGGAGACATAATAAACATAGCTGTCTGTTTTTAACACTGCTTGTCATTAAACACCAAGTCAAATTCAGAATCTTGAGTCTTATTTATGGTCCCCAAGGGAGGGAGTATATATTTATCTTGTCTAACCTTAAAATTTGCATCGTATATGCGTGCATATTCTTCAAGTGTCTTTATAGCCATTGGAGAGGAACAGGCACTTTTAGAAAACAGAGGCTGTGAGACTGTGATCAACAGCTCTGGTCCATTGACACCACTAAACTTTCTATATAATTGTGAAGTTCATGGAATTTCATGGGATTATTCTTCAATAGTACAATGAGCTCCCCTAAAAGCTGACAATCATAATGAACCTCTCCATCTCCTATTGCATTTCTTTGACCTACCATCTCTTTCATGAACACATAGAAAAGAAAAAGAAAAAAGAAAAAACCTTCCAATCAAAACACTTCACTGCATACACAATTCTCTCCCCTGGGAGAGGATGAGCAAGAAAATGAGCTACAGCTGACACGTTAGTCACTTTACTTAATGTGCTAATGGAAGATACTCCAATATTGTGGGTGATGAGGGCTGCATAAGAATTAATACAGTAGAATAGAAACTGCTTGCTTACAATGGGCAGAGAGGAGAGATTCTGAATAGGACTAGATTTATTTTATCAACTACACAGCAGTCAAAGCTGTTTCAATGAAGATAAATGAAGAACTCTATCATCTTACTTTGTAGACTTATTTAACCAACAGACTGTCTTCTCTATGATTTGTGATGGCTTTACACATTAGAAACTAACTGAGATATATCATGACTGTCAAATCCTGGTATTCCTGTGGGTTTCACATACAGTACAATAGAACCACTTTCATTATCTTTGTGTTACAGATAATGGATAATAAACCATCTTACAGTACCCAAAGGAAAGCCTCTTGGAGCATAGAAACACTCTTAATACATGTAATACATTTTAAACCTTTTTTTTTCTGAAAAAGTCTTTGAATCAAAATTAAGATGACTTTATCTTTTAAAAGCTACACTTTTTCTTTTTCTTTTTTTTTTTTTTTAATGGAAAGACTACTTAAACTACCCCATAACAGTAAGTGTGTGGTTATTCTTACTTACCGAAGCACATACTTTTCAGTAGCTGGAAAAGGTTAAAGGTTTAGGATTCCAAATAAATCACTGAACAATTCCGACTGTCAGCAGCATCAACTGATTTTCTACTCCCCCCATTTGAGCTCTACCTCACTGTTTTCCCTTTGCAAATAATGTCCTTCTATCTTTGTTCTTTCTAGTGCTGGACTGTTATTGCTCTTTCTTCCCTTTACCCACAGTCATTCTCATGTCTTTCCCAGTCTCATACACCTCTCTATACCTCATAAACAGTCCTTCACTGGAGTCTTATAATTCAAAATGAGAAGGATGCATATCAAACCTTTTATCCCTCCAAAACGCGCAACCTCCATAGTATGCAAGCAACATCTACGGAACGGTGCAACACCATTCAGTCATGAGACAACATTTCAGTTAGCTAAAAATTGAAAACCAGGGCTGTATCAGGTCTCACCATACCCTGAAGGTGACTCTTCAGAAAGATATTAATCTCCCATAAGCTCTGGGTCATGTGTGGAAAACTTAGATAATTTCAGGCAACCTGAAAGATGCCTATGTTTTTTCCTAACCCTCTTTTTTTCTGATATCCCTATTATTGTGAAGTGACTCCTTCACACTCAAGCTAGGAAACATATTTTTGCTGAGATTTGTATCTGCCTGAGATGCATCATTCCTTCGAGGTTTCCTAGCTGCAATTGCAAATCCGCTGGCAGCTCTTTAGAAGACAAATGTAGCTTATTTTATTACCAT
Organism: Ciconia boyciana; assembly: GCF_034638445.1. NCBI lineage: Eukaryota > Metazoa > Chordata > Aves > Ciconiiformes > Ciconiidae > Ciconia > Ciconia boyciana. The sequence goes on from NC_132935.1 coordinate 7,212,088, forward strand.
TACATCATGTCTTTTCTCCCTATTGAATTCATTAGTTTTATAATTTACAGTAGTGGTATTGGTGGTACACAAGATATAACAGAGGCAAAGTTTGTAAGAAGAAGTGCTATTTTTAATTACATCTATCCACACAGTAAGGGTGAGCAGACTTTGAAGAGCACAGAGGTTTCACAAAATCTTCTTCAGGTCACAAGAAGGAATGGCAATTCTCAAGTCCAAGAATAAATTCCGGTTAAAAACCAGGCTGAGATAATTATGTCAACTGATAGACAACTTGAGGGAAGAGCGTATTCATTACTTGTACAACATATGGAGCTGTAGCTAGACTATTCCTTAGTCCCTCTGGAAAAGTTGGAGACAGTAGCTAGTATCTCTGGGAAAGGCTTAACAGGAGTTAAAGAAGTGGTAGAAAATTGTGCAGTGCTATTAAACCAGTCCATCTTTCACACCAGTGCCTTTAGAATTCAGTGTTCTGTGAGTTTTGCTTCTTTGGACTATAAAGACCTAAAAAGAGTTTCCAAGTTTTTGGGATGAAGAAGTAGATGGCAAAGATGTATTATTGGTGAAAGTTTTTCTGCCACTGAAAAAAAATTTTCATGCCCTTCATTAGCTGTATGTCTGAGGCCATTCCAGAGAATTTTATTGTTTGGTCTTACACATATATGCAAATAAATGCTCTGTTTGTATGTTCTGATATCAGCTTGAAGAGCTCAAATGTGCTCGGTGCAGGAAGAAGTGGTCCTTTTTGCAAGGACTCTTTAGCCTACTATTTAAATGGATTTACCTGCGCTTTAATATCTTCTATAAAGCTTCAAACTCTCTTGGGAACAGGCATCTTAAATACTTGCCAGTTGCCTAGCTCAATTTGAGCACGCCGCTATTGCCATAATGATAATAAACCCACTTCATGCACACATTAGTTGGTTCACTACAGTATGCATCCCCTGTATTTAATAAATATTTAACTGTCCACTGTGTAATAATTAATCACTTCAGCTTTCCTTCTAAATGTCCTTCTGTTAAAGTTGCAAGGCAGTTTTATGTCTATAATAAATCTGCCTTTCTGAAAAGCAAGCTATGGCAGACAGTTCCACTGTAGTCCAGCCCTACAATATGTGTTTGCTCAGAGTTCACAATTAATTGCTTGACAGTGGGAAGAGAAAACAAAGAATTTGAGGCATGCAGGGAAAAAAAAACACCACCAAAAAAGCAAAGGCAGACAGTAGTTGAAACTGTATCAGGGGTGCAGTTTAAAAGCTTATCTTAAGGGCATAATGAACTTGCAACTAGACCTTTACCAGTGACATCAAAGACCTCAGTTCTAGTCTCAGTTATGGTCCTGATCTGTGTCACATTTCCTTTCAGCCCTTTGTGACTCTGTGTCACTGGATCTACCGGGAAGATAAAATTTCTTTTAGATTCAAAGAATATACAATAGCTATGGAAATACACCTACATTCTGGAGTTACACTGTGGAATTCAATACTGTTCTCTAGTTTGGAAACTACAGAAGATCTACACAGGATTGCAGATACTTAAAAGCTTAGAAGAAGTATCTCTGTTAATTGCATAGTCCTTCATAAAATACATAGAGACAAAAACCTTCCTTTTTGGGCACTGTCTTCAGTTCCTAAGGAAAAAGAAAAATGTGTTTAAGCCCGTCATCTATCATAGGAATTGCAAAGAACAAATATACATTTTCTTATATATTCTGTATCTGGAGTTCAGATGCCTCTTTCTGCTTTTGGTCTCTATCCTAAACTGATTAATGGGGTCAAGTATCTGATCCATCTCTTTCAAAAATCGTAGTATTCGGTTCATTTGTTCAGAACATGGCAGAAGATAGTGGCTTCAGCAGTCAAATGCCCTTTAACTCTGTCATGGGATATATATGTTCAGTTCCATAGATTGCTTCTCACAGTTTTTATTTTATTTTCCATCACAGACTTATTTAAAATAGAAGAGCTCTAAGAGAAGGGAATGGGATTCCCACCTTCCAGTCTCTTATGATATTCTATACTCAAGCTGTTTGAATACTCTGCTGGGATGTTTGGGTGCAAATTTCTTCATGCTCCAAAGTAATCTCTTCTGCTCCTTTCCTCTCCCCACAGCAAGGAGACAGTGTTCTCAGAGATACTTAAGGTGCTTACCATCCCTGTGCCTTTCACAGAGTCTGAACTCCTAGGAATACTCTGAAAATGACTATGAGATTGAGTTCTGTGGGCAAGACAGGGATGTCTGAGCTGTAAATGCCTTAGAGGTTTGGAGCGAGAAAGAAGTCAAGCTGCGTAACACTGTTAGGTTATGTGATATAAAGCTTGTCTCTGTACACACAGAGGAGCTCAGAGGCACAAGGAAAGCAGAAGAGCCCCATTACTCCAATGGGACATGAGTCGTGCCCTGGCCCCTGCCAGTGCTGTCCCAGGAAAGCCTCAGTCCCATGGGCCAGGGTTGGCACCCACACTATGGGGCAATAAGAGCAGCGCTTTGGGTAACCTCACTGACTAAGTGGGTTCACTGCCCAGGGTCATGGAACACATTATGGGATGCAGGGGAAGAGCATCCTGGGATTGTTCATGACTTATTATGCATGTTTAGGGGAGGAAACAAAGGTATGGAAATGGGTAAGCCTAGGTGTTCTGAGGAGCGTGGTAAAACCGAGGCATAAGGGGATAAAAGTGTCACATGTAAACAAGTTGCTTGTCAGTATGTTTCTGGACATGCCTGGAAGTTTTATCATCTTATTAAATTTATTTTAAATGATTTTTCTGGATGAGGGACTCTCTCCCTGTGCATGTCTGTTTATCGGGATGACAGGTTCACCTTGGCTAGCAGCTGCACCTCGGCCCCAGCTGCACCCTCACTCCCCCTCCTTACAGGACACAGGGAGAAAACAGGATGAAGAAGCTCATGGGTCGAGATAAAGACAGGGAGATCACTTAACAGTTACTGTCATGGGCAAAACAGACTAGACGTGGGGAAATTAATTGCATTTATTGCCAATCAAAATACATTTGGCTAGTGAGAAAAAAACCCCAAAATTAAAGCACCTCTCCCCCTCTCCCTTTCCCATGCCCACCTTCACCCCTTCACTCCTGACTCCTCTCCCCCTGAGGGACACAGGGGATGGGGATGGGGGTTCGGTCAGTCCATCACAGCCCCTCTCGGCCGCTCCTCCCTCCTCACCCGTCTCCTGCTCCAGCGCAGGCCCTGCCCCGGGCTGCAGTCCTTCAGGGACAACCTGCTCCCGCCCGGGCTCTCCACGGCCGCAGCTCCTGCAGGAAATATCCCCCTGCTGCGGCGTGGGGCCCTCCCCGGGCTGCAGGGTGGGTCTCTGCTCCAGCGGGGTCTCTCCAGGGCTGCAGGGGAGCCCTGCTGCGGGCCTGCAGCACCTCCTGCCCTCCTCCTCCTCCGGCCGCGGGGTCCCTCTGCTGCTGCTGCCTCCTTGGCTTCCTCCTCCTCTGCCTCTGCCGCCTTGTGCCCTTTCGGAAACCTCTTTTCCCCCAAGCACCCCCAGCTTGGCTGAGGGGCTCAGCTGTGTCCTGCGGTGGGGCCCTTGGAGCCGGCTGGGACCGGCTGGAACCGGCTGTGTCTGGCACGGGGCAGCCCCGGCCTCTCCTCACAGAGGCTGCACTGCAGCCCCACTGCCACACCTGGGCACAGACACCCCATACACTGGTATCTGTATCCATTTTGCTCTCATGACCCCTGCATGTCCATGGTGCAGTACCTGGAGCAAGTTCAGGTATGTGAGTGTGTGAACTCTGGAGAGTACTGAGGCAGACCTGGGAGCGAGGGGTGTGTGTGCATCTCAGGGTCAGGCAGCTGGAGGACCTGGCTGCCTGACAGACCAAGCAGTCCAGGAGAGCACCTTGAGAGACTGTACCTTTTAGGGGGGTGAACTGGGACCCATTTGTGTGTTTTTGTGTCTGTGCAGGAGGAACCGAGGACAAATAAGGATCCAGAACCAGCTGCTGGATGGACTGTTTGTGTAAGCCCAGTTACTGGAGGGACCCAGTGTGTGTGCATGTGTGTGTGTGTCTGTGTCTGTGTGTGTCTGTCTGTTTTGCTGTGCACACAGGGGATGTATAGCAGCTTGAATGCCCAGGTGCCAGCGACTGGGAAGACTGGGACCCAGGGGAAGCTACTGGGCAGACTGAGTGTCTGAGAGCAGCTGTTGTAGGGACCCGCACTGTACTTGTGTATATCTACCCTCTCACTAATATACCTTCCTCCGGGTCAGACAGTGAGAAGAACAAGATGAGGCCACGTGTGCTGTTTCTGTTTGTGTGAGTGCTGAGTGTGTCTGTCTGTGTTTTCTCTTTGGCTGGCCGTGTATATATGTATATATGTGTTGTATATGTGTGTTCTGTGTGTGAGTTCCTACTCGGAACCCATATTCAGTCCTGCTATTGTTTGGACCTCAGGACATGGAGCTGTGGCAGTCTTGCTTCTGTTGGGCTACTGGATTTAGCAACTTCTAGCAAACTGGGAAAGAAGCAGATATATAAATGTGCAGGGTGATATACAATTTGATGATAAAGCACCAAAGCATGAATGTCTTCATGTGAGGTGAATATTGAAGAACTCATGTCAGGACAAAGGAGATGGAGGGCAGGATTCTTTTGCTCAGTGTTTTTCAGAAACAGAGGGGTATCTTGCCTGGTCTCCAGGTGCTGTTCCAGCTCGATATGTGTCTCCCATACACCCACACAACTTGTGTTGTGTCCCCCATATCTACAAACCTTCATTGTCTGAAATGGCTCTTTCATCTGTGTTGAGGAATCAGAATACTATATATATTCAGTTCCAGCAGAAAAAAATCTAGGCAACACTGAGGTGCCTGAAAAGTGCAAGGGGCATGTGACAATAGCAAGTTTCAATGTCAAGTGTCATTGTGTGCCTTTGAATATTCCAGCTGGCCTCCACTGGTTGCTCCAGCAAACCACAGATCTGCAAGTCTCTGGCATCTCATACGTATCTGTCTGAGACACCAGACATCTGTCTGAGATACAAGACCATACTTTAGGCACTGAACAAGCAGTCCTAGGGCTTTACTGTAGAAAACCTGAGATTCTATATGTGGATTGCACCTAGGCAATATTGAACACTTCCCTCTGGCAAGTAAGACAGAAAACTATTCACACTTCAGGCTTACACTGCAATCCATAAGTGTCTCTATGGGGTGATTCAGTCAACAAAAGGTCTGCAATGCTTTGTGAAGGAATCTCTCCCCAGTAACTGGGAAAAAGCTTAGGATATCTACCTTCATGTGTTTCTGGTAAGTATAGATTCAAGGTGAATGGGACAAAAGGATGGTCTTAAGGATGGACCTTGAAGTTTAACTGCTGATAAGAACTTTGGCTGATAAGAAGTCAGTTTGAGATTTGGGTGTCTGAGTTGAAAGTTTAGGTTCCTTCATCCATTAAAATTATTTTACTAATGAAACCCTTAGGTATTTATTCATTTGTTTTATCAAGATCCCATCAGGGTACTTTAGCCCTATCTCTCTTTTTAAACAAACTGTGCGCATGTGGAAAAGGTAACTGGGTATCTTTCAGAATTTGGGCTTTTTGAAGAAATCTGTACCAAGTTGTGTGAATAATACCAATTTTACCGGCACACTTCCAATGGTGCATTCCTGAATATGGGTGGGTAAATAAGAACAGCTCATCTAATCTTTAACTTTTGCATTAATTCTATATTTAAAGTAAGTATTTTCCTCAACAGCTCTGGGGTTTACCAAATAATTTAGAAGCAATTAATTAAGAATGTAGATTTTGAACTGCAGGCATTTTATTTAGTAAAATTGTCCACTTTCCCACATCAGCATACTGAAAGAAAATAAGAACAACATAATAATAACAGCCAGCTTCTTAATGCATGGAAAGAGAGGCAAGGAAAAAACTGCTGGGAGCTGAAAGTATTTAGATTCTTTCCTTGATTATAGCTGATGAAATTAAAAAATAAGACTCCAGATGTCTAAGAAATAGGGAGGTTTGGGGGTGTTTTGCTTGTTTGTTTTGGATATTTTTTTAATCCTATTGTCAGTTAACTACCTAGGAGGTTCTACCATATAGATACTTTTTAAGTATAAACCTTCTGCCAATGTAACTCACAATCTCGTTATAAAAGCCCAGAGGAGGGAATCAGAAATTAATCCAAAATTAGATGTTAATTAGAAATGTGTGCAAACTGATGTGCTGTGTGGGAGATACGAAGCCACTGCACGCCATGGGTTAGAGTAGCACTTTATACCCTGCCCTAAGCAAAGAATTGTGCAGAAGCTTAATGCTCAGTAGAGATGTAGATCTTCCTGTAAATACAGAACAAAGAAAGAATCTTTGTCCCAAAGTGCTTACAGTCAGATGGGGGGGGGGGGAGAAAAGAAGAAGAGAAAAAGAAAAAGATAAACCTTTCTTGGTTTTCGTATTCTTTATTTTTGTGGTTCCAAGTTCCAATAACCACTCTTCAGGCAGCACAAACTGGAGTCAAAAGACTAGATTCATTCAGAAATTAATCTGTTTTTTCTGCGGGTTTTTATGGTATCTGGTGTGGATGCAGAGCTGAACGTGATGGGAAAAACAGAGACATGTCATTGGGGTTTAGGCAGGGTGTCAAACTGGAAATCTCATGAGAGTGGTCTTAGAGAATGGATACCTGCAGGGAAACAAGATTGGTCAGGGAGAAAGACAAGTTGGTTGATACTTAATTGATCAAGGAAAATGTTCCTTCATTAAGTCATCTACTGTGGCCAATTCTTTTCTGGTCAAGTGACAGCTTGTGGGTAGGACTTAGGCTATAGCCAGGGCACTGACAGGTCCTAGCATGTCACCACACAAGGATTTACTGAAAGCAGCAACTCCTATGAACAAATAACTGTATGAGATTTAAAAAAAAAAGAAACAACATTCCAGATAATTGAGAAAAAACTTACAGGTTTCACAGAATACCCATAAATGATTAAAAGCCCTGCTTTTATTATTATTTTTAATGTTATGATTTTATAAAATAATCTTATTATTTTCAAGCATATAATAGTCAATTATTGAACCTCTACTTCTGGTAATATACTATTCACTCACTTCTCATTAATCACCTGCTCCACTGAAGTGAACATTTCTTTATTCCAAAACCACAGCAATTACAAACACAGAAATTCCAGAAAAAAATGCTAATACTGAGAAATCACTATTTTTTATATATAGTACTCTGTCTGCAATCTAGCCTACTGCTGTCACTGCTAACAGTAGTCAAGTATAGCAGATCTGCTAGAAATTTTTCTTAGCATTACAACTTTTAGTTTTCACTCATACCAGGATATCTCCTGATAAAGGTAAGTGAGAAAACTCCCCCTTCTGAGGTAGAAAAACTTGTCTTAAGAACACCTTTGTAAGAAATTTGTAAGAATTCATGGATTTAGTGTGGAGTTTTGAGGGAAAAACAGACAAACGAACCAAGTTAGGCTTTACTAGTAATTTTATGGATTTGTTTTAATGACCAGGGTCATTTTACCTTGTAATAGGGGATTCTCTGTCCTGAAGTAAAATATATTCCAGAAAGGAAAATCTTTTCCTGTCTTTTCCTTGTTCACTTTCTATCTTTGTTCATATCACATGACTTGTTAGATCAAAGTTTCCATTTTAGCTTCATATACATATTGCATGAGTGTCAAGTCCTGACTTTTTGCATCAAAAGTTAATGGGAAAAATAATTCTTCAAGTGTCTAGGGCATGTACAAATTGTGGTCCCAAGAGGAAGTATCCAGACATAGATGCCTGTTGGACTTTCAGAAAATGAGCTATTCAGCTTTCCAAAGGGATTTGGATACCCAGTCACCTATAAAATTAATGAGAATTGGGCATACTCAGCCCCTAAGTGGCTTTGAAAAGCTTGTCCTCAAAATCTATACTGGTAAATAATAATGGCTTATTGCTAGGGAGTTTCTAGCTAATCTCAGCACATACATCATAACAACATCTTTTACTGGGGACTTACTTTATTAGAGGAATTAATTTCTGTTGTAGAAGACTACCAATATCTGAATATTTCTGAAACTCGTAATTGTGACACTAAGGCTATTTGATGTACAGATACCTGTTTATATTAGACTTAAATACCTGATTAACACTTAGCTCCCTAAATCCAGCATTTTGAACGTTTCTTTCTAAACAGAATTTTCAAAAAACATAATTGAAGTTGACAAAGGGCCAATAAAATACTAATCACTCACCACTTGTCTGGGGGGACACTCTCATCTTGATAATCTATGGCTTTTGCAGCAGACCTGTCATTATCAGTAATGCTCTGTGCATTCTCTTTAACACAGGCTGAATGGCAAAAACCTTTTGAACAAAGTCACTTGACTCTCTTAAGATAATATTACTTCATGTGATTAATTGTTCCAAATATTAAATATGGCCTAAAGTATTTTTTGATATAGCAGTATTCTCCATGTGCAAGAAACCAAAAGATGAAAACAGGATCTATTTTAAATAAATGAATGCATGAATAAATATACAGCTAGCCTTTTTTTATCTATTTAAGCAGTATGAAAGCTTAAAGATGCCTACAAACCAAATTAGTGAAATGAAGATATAATTTCGCTCTCAGTAAATCCAAAGTAAGTCTAGGATAATTCTGTTCTTTGTGTACTTCTGCCAAGAAACTGATAATGAATTATAATTTTATGTAGTTATATAATGGTTGTCATTGGCAGTACAAACAGAAGACTCCTATTATTCTCTTCACATTTCTTTCCTCAACAGCTTTTAAACCAGGAGTCTAATCCAAACTGCATTGCTGTTGGCAGTGATTTGGGGTTATAAGAAGATGAGAGTAGCTGTATTGTGTCAGACCATTTAATACTATATCCCATTGCTGACAATGGCCCAAAAAGCTTAGAGAATGAAGGTGATATCACAAAAAGAATAAAGTGACTCACTTTGTGGGAGAACTTCTCAGCTTCCAGCAATTTGTAGCTCAGTTTTTCCTGTAATGTGCAGAAAACAGAGCAAGTGTGTGGCAGAAAGGGGTTACAAGGTGCTCTCGTCTCCAGTGTACAGACTGGGAACTGAGGTCATAAGGAAATTAAATAATTTTCCTAGTTCCCAACACAAAGTTGCAGCAAGAGAGACTGTTAAAGGGGGTGCAGGACTTAGCTTGTAGCAGCTGTGAATTTTAATACTAAGAAGATTAAATTGCTTAGTGAGTTGCTTGAAACTCATGTATAGAAATATGAGTTTAGCACAGTTTAAATAGTGTTTGCAGACATCACAAAGCAGCAAATTTTAGGTGAAAATATATATCTTAAACTGCTTATTCATAGTCACATCCTCAAATTATGAGACTTTGGGAACTGTTTTGTTGATTAAATCGTCAGAAAGCAACCCTAAACCATGGATTTCCCCCCACACACACACTTTTCTCTCAGCAATACAGTCCTATAGTGGACTACCGAATATTTTCTTTGGCAGCTTTGTCTAAATAATACTTCCTTGTAATTGGTCTGGTGATAAATACGACAGAGAATAGTCCAAAGGAACAAATCATCATGACCCTAATTAGATGACTGTGGTTTTTTGTGCCATAGATTTTTGAAATTAAATTTTCTAAAATGTTGCTAATATTTATGTCACAAATAATTACCACATTGTTTCAACTGTTAGCCCTTTGTCTTTCACCAAGAGCGTTTTAAATTATAATAAGATGTCATGTAATAGTTTATGCAATCATTTTGCTTTTTAAATTAATTTAGTCAAGTCAAAATAATATATTTTTAGGAAGTTTTGAAATAGTCCACTCCCCCGTTCTTTGGGAAAAAAAAAAATAGTTGATGCTTATGTTAGAAACTGTCCTGTCAAAGAGGCCTAATGAAATTTATACCTCATACATGGAGCTATAATCGAAAATAAAAACTTATTTTACTCCATATCAAGGTTTGGATGTAAAGTAACATACAAGCACTGTGGATGAAAATCAGACTAGAAAAGAAATATAAGTGACTTGAGGGGAGGCTGAAAAGAGCGGGAATTGTTGCTTTCTCTTTGGAAAGAGAAAGCTAAGTGAAGATCTTGTGTTTTGTCTTCATCTACCTAATGGTAAGGTGTAAAGAAAACAGAATGGAACTCTTCTGAGAAGTGCAGTGATAAGGCAGGAGGCAATAGGAGGCCACAAAGCCTGTTCTGAGCAGGAAGTTGTATTATCTGACCTCTTGTAGCCTATATTATTGTGAGATTCTTTCAAATGGGAAGTCATTTTTTTTAGATGCAATTCTCTAATATCTGAAGCAAAAAAGTTTTGTTCAGTATGCAGAGAAAACAAAACCAGAAGAAAAAACACAGATTAAAGTTCTAAATGTGTGTAAAGAAATCACAGGTTTCTGACAATAACTGCCAAAACAAAACCCTGGCAACTTATCTCCTGGCAGAGAACACCCTGAATCATGTCTCCTGTGATAAAAACGAGAGATAAAATGCCCATTAATACTTATTCACACTTCTCTAAAGCCGTTTTTTTTTTGTTTCTCTATGAAGAAAATAAAAAAAAATCTTTCTGAAGGGGCTGCATGCTAGAGTGTAGAAATATCAGTTCTTACAGAAAAATGACTAAACTGCTACTGACTTCTCTTGTCCTTTTTTGGTGGGGGGAGGTCAGTATTGCACTATTTTAATGAAACAGATGAGATTTTGCTTGTCTTAGACTTTCCAACCTCCCTCTTTGTGGATAAATATCAGCCTAGCTATTAAACTGTCATTTTAATTTTTCTATGAGTATGCTGCAATGGTGGTGTTGAGGTCAATCAGCAAAGAAAAATTAGGTCCCAGTTTTCCCTGCTGCCCATAATCATTTCATAATCCATACTATTGTGGTGATTCTCTAAAGGAAAAAGAGCTGAAGTGCACTCCTACCACCGCAGAGCTGATTTTTCCAGAGCTGGAAAGTATATGGAATATATGGAAACATTCATTACTCAATTATATTCAAATATATTCAAAACATTCATTCAGTATTTGATATGACAAATCAAATTCAGTATTTGACAAAAATTCAGTATTTGACAAAATGCTGGTGTCACCACTATTTATTTTATTCAACCACTGCATTCTTATGTTCCTCTGAAAGATAACTGCAATGCATCTCCCTTTCTGAAAAATGCCCAGGAATCTTTCGTTGCTCATGACCTAGGTATGAACAGAAGACAAGGTACACATTCAGGGACCTTTTCTTTTGCTTTTTTGTTTATTTGTTTGGAGTGTAAGACCCCAACCATGTGAAATCTTGAGTGCCTTAAACTTTTGTTGACCTTCGAAGGAGATGATGTCACATATCACTTTATCGCCGCTAAAGACCAGGGGTTTGAGGGAGGGCATTGTGAGAATTTCAGAACCCTTGGTAGGAAATCATCAGCACCTGATAATTTTTAACATGTCTTCTGCTCTTACAATTAAAATGCCAAAAACTGTTCCATACATAAATTGTTTCTGTATTAATGACCAATTAGGAATAAAAAGAACAGGAACAAAAAGATGATTGTATTTTGGCATACGATAATTTATTCATGGTAGAAGCTGATGGAACCACATTAGGGGAAAATATATTTTTTAAATGAACAGGAGAGGGATTATTTTACCACCAGCTGATTCACATATATCTTTGCAGTCTGCCTTGTTAGCTGTGAGGAATTGCAGAATTTCAATATGCAGTATTAAAACACTTCACTGAGGTATCTTCATGAATGTAAACAAATGCAGAAAGGAAGGTGCATTTGCCTAACTTAGAGGAACTGGAACCCCTCTAGGCATGTCAGTGTTATATCTATTTACAATAGATTTACACATCATACAAAAGATTCAGCCAGGTGGAATCATGCTTACTAATACAGACAGACCTATCTTTTCATGGATATATTTTATACCCCAGATGTATCCAAGCATATCCTACCAAATCTTCCCATGATACTATTGGGACATATGCTTATCAATAAAGAGGAAAAACAATTGAGGATGTTTATATTGAAAGGAAGAAAAGTTACTTTTCCCCAGTTCATGCTGAGGCCTTGGTTCTTACTTTTTCATCCTGTAGTAAATAGAAGAGTCCCTACCCAGGTGTAACAATTTATGTGATTTTATATTCTGCTAGACAATCTCTTATTCTGTGATCATTTAAATAGGCCCAGGAAGACAACTTTTCTTAAAAGAAATTATCATGGCAAAAGGTTTTGTTTTCCCTTTGGATTATATTCTAGCTTTGAAGAAAAAGATATAAATGTATTTATGGACTAAAAATATACAGCTCAGCATAAAGCTTAAGAAAACTCTCATGTAAAACAATGGCATAATTCCCCATGGATGAAGCACTGTCCTCACTAACAGTGATTGGAACTTGGGTATTGAAATTAAAAATGCCACAGGTTCACATTCAAACATCAATGATGCAAACCAAGGACTCAGATGGTAATTCTTTGTTTCCTTCTTTTTCCAGAGGACACTCACACTATGAACTACACACTGCTTTGGTATACAAAACTATGCTACAGTCCACAGGCAAAAATAAATATCTCATTCTCCTATGATTTTAAAAGATGTTCAGCAGAGAACACTTCAGGAATGGGTCTTCTAGCTTTCCCCAGGATCAGTGGCCTTACAGAAGCTGACCTATTTATCCCAAATAGCACAGAGATCAGGTCACTGAATTGTTTTGGTTCTGCCTGCAAAGCTTGGACCTGTCTTCCTGAGGAGGCTTTTCATTGGGATGTAGCAGTGAGGTAGCTCAGGTTGATCATCAAAAGGCAGGGACTGTGTACTTATAGGGCACCTTCACAGGGCAGTAAACACTGATGTGAACAGGCTGGAACTTGCACATGATTTTTTTCTTTAAACTTTACTTGTTAATTAGTACCTTGCTCCCAGAGGGCCCTAATACAAAGGCTAACCATCTTATGCCCCATGTTATTTCTTGCTGGTTCAAATAATGTGGCACTCCCAAGTTCCCTCAGTTCAACATTAGTGACAGGTACAAATTGCTCAACAGTTAAGGAATTCTCTGGGGACATGTGAGTGTAGGATTTGAGACCCTTTCAGCCTAAAAATGGCATTGAATTTCATCCTCCCACACATCCCAAATGACTGTTCAAACCATGAAGCTCTTCTGCAGGAGGATGAATTTTGTTTTTATTCTGGAAAAGCAGAAGGAGACATTGGCCCTCAGGAGGACAGTCCTCTGCTAGCTTTGCTTCAGTTGGAGATATCAGTTTTGGACGGCATGAGTTATATGCCTTTGGGAGAGGAATATCAGTTTAAAATCATAGGCCAAGAGCCACCTAGGCTATGCAGGTCCTATCTGCTATGATCTTTATTTCTTTACTGCATCTAGCCTTAAGATTTAGTCCATTAGGATGTGCTGATCTAGTCAATCTGAGACGTCTGATGTAGTACAAACCTCTGTATGGATAAGGAGTGAGAGTAGAATTTTATACCACAGATTGTCTTCATTAAAATAGCCAGCAGAGATGCAAACCCTTTTTTTTTTTTCCCTTGAAGACATTTTTGTCATTTAGTTTGCCTTCATTCTTAAAAGTAAATAATAGTCTCTCACTGCCGCAACAAGAGTGTAACTAACTGCTTCTCATTTTGTATTGCCCCCCTGTGAAATATGCACAGCCTGCATTCCCCGGTAGAGCTTGCTGATTTTTATAGCTAGTTTTAACATAAAGACTGTTGTGCTAAAGAGTAGGGATGATATGACATTTGAAAAGCCTCTTGAGAAAAAAACAGCAAAGTGGATAGCAGAAAAATCATTCTGAACCTGAGATAATTTGAGCAGCTCTGCACCAGTGTTGTTCCACTGCTATCAGTGACAGGTGCTTCAGACAGCATGTTTGCTAAGTATCGAAATATATCAGTGGTTGTCTCTCTCTAGAGACACAGTCTTATCTCTGCTAAGGCTGACCCATGGAAAGGTTATTCAGAGAAAATCATCAAGAATTATATCCTACTGGCCACCATCACACCTCTGGTGAGTGAGAATGCCGGAGAGGATTAAGAGATCTGGATGAGCTAAAAAAGCACCAGCCAGATCCCTTCTCAGCAGTTTCTGCCCCAGCGCTGGCACCTGCATTATCCCATCATTGTCCTCATCTTAATGAAAAAGGTGACAGACTTGTGGGCTGAGCAGTTTGAAGCATCACTGGCTGGTATCCTCAGTGGAGATGAGGCTAAAGATGCTTGGGCTGCAACACAAGCTTCCTGTGAGAGTTTGTGCAAGGGCCACTTCCCTGCCTCATTTACTTCTCTTTTTTTCTTTCCTGAGCAGGTAATTTGGGAGACAGTGTCTCTTGTACTGCCTTCACCTCGAGGTCTAATAAACAGCACATACACTTCCAAGAGTACAGGGACCAGAGGGGTTCTTCTCTCCCAAACAAGTGTCACTTTTTGTATTTAAGGAGTACATAACACTGCAAGAATGTTCCCGTAAAAGCAAGAGGAAGGCAGAGATATTTTTTTAACGAGAGCAGCTATTTTGAACTTTGCCAGAAAGAACACAAAATAACATTATAGAATTTTAAAGTTTTGGGTGTCCAATAGATACATAGTGATCTTTTTTCTCCAGCTGTGAAGGCAGGAATTAGGTGGTCAAATGGAGGAATGGAATTTAGTAACCAGGTTTTCAGAGATGCTTAGGGTATTTTTACTGAGAATACAGAAACCATTCCATGAAATTAAGTAGCTGAGGTATAAGTCTGTGGTGGGTTGATCTTGGCTGGATGCCAGGTGCCCACCAAAGGCAATCTATTACTTCCCCTCCTCAAGTGGACAGGGGAGAGAAAATATAACAAAAGGCTCATGGGTTGAGATAAGGACAGGGAGATCACTCAGCAATTACCATTACAGGCAAAACAGACTCGACTTGGGGAAATTAGTCTCATTTATTACCAGTCAAATCAGAGCAGGGTAATGAGAAATAAAACAAAATCATAAAAACACCTTCCCCCCACCCCTCCTTTCTTCCCAGGCTTAACTTTACTCCTGATTTTCTCTGCCTCCTCCCCCTCAGTGGCACAGGGGGACAGGGAATGGGGGTTGCGGTCAGTTCATCACACGTTGTCTCTGCTTCTCCTTCCTCCTCAGAGGGAGGACTCCTCACACTCTTCCCCTGCTCCAGCGTGGGGTCCCTCCCATGTCAGACAGTTCTCCATGAACTTCTCCAACGTGAGTCCTTCCCAGGGACTACAGTTCTTCACAAACTGCTCCAGTGTGGGCCCTTTCCATGGGGTGCATCCTTCAGGAACAGACTGCTCCAGTGTGGGTCCCCCACGGGGTCACAAGTCCTGCCAGCAAACCTGCTCCACCATGGGCTCCTCTCTTCATGGGTTCACAGTTCCTGCCAAGAGCCTGCTCCAGCGCAGGCTTCCATGGGGTCACAGCCTCCTTCAGACATCTGCCTGCTCCAGCGTGGGGTCCTCCACGGGCTGCAGGTGGATATCTGCTCCACTGTTAACTTCCATGAGCTGCAGGGGGACAGCCTGCCTCACCATGGTCTTTACCACAGGCTGCAGGGGAATCTCTGCTCCAGCACCTGGAGCAGGACCTCCTCCCCCTCCTTCTTCACTGACCTTGGTGTCTGCAGAGTTGTTTCTCTCACATATTCCCACTCCTCTCTTCTGGCTGCTGTTGCACAGCAGTTTTCCCCCCCTTCTTAAATATGTTATCCCAGAGGTGCTACCGCTGTTGCTGATGGACTTGACCTTGGCCAGCTGTGCTCCGCCTTGCAGCCAGCTGGCAGTGGCCCTGTCAGACACAGGGGAAGCTTCTAGCAGCTTCTCACAGCAGCCACCTCTATAGCCCCCCTGCTACCAAAATCTTGCCATGCAAACCCAATACAAAGTCCATGTCATAACCTGCTGGCTTTGCTATTCCTGTAATAATGCATAGCAGGGAGGCAATAAAAAGCAGCTTAAGGGGTAGTAACTTCTTAAGGCACCTCCACTGCCTGATCAGACAATGTGAGATTGTAGGTAGGTAAGTAGTATTTAACTCACGAGCCCTCTTGAGTATCAGCTTAAAGACATTGAAGTAGAAGTTTTGTTTCTGTGTTCATTAACTCTAGAAAAGAAAGAGAGATGCACTGAGCTTACAACCAATGTTGCTTGTGTGAAAGCCAGTGTCCTTAAATAAATGAAGAAGAATAATTTAAGCAATTGGAGTGAAGTTTTTGACTACTTTTCTATTAAGGAGTCATTCAAGAAGCATTATTTTTGGCAATCATTATGCAAAATCACTAGATCTACTCTAACACTCATTCTTCTCTCTGCTCTACTCTCTCTTTGTTCTTATCTACATTTTGATCAGGATCTAAAACACACCTAGCCAAATAAATTTGCAGACAAGTAAGCTGATTTTTAACTTGAATGAGTCTTCTAACTAGGTTCACACTTCCTGCATTGGGATGTACACATCTGCATGCATGTACTGAAAGGAGATTGAGATGCCAATAAGTAGATCAAATGGAGAGGGTAGAGGTAAACAGAAGTGATTTGAGCTGCTAAAACAAATGATCCTCTAATTGTATTTTTAGGTTCATAATAATGTATGCCATTAAAAAAAAAAAGTATATAACTATCTACAATATTGGACTTGACAACCTCTAACATTAGCAAATGTCAGAGGATGGTTGATAGCTCTGTAGACCTTTTTCTGGCTTGTATTATTTGTTTGACATATTTAGGTATTCCAAATTTCTGCCATTGTAAAACATTTTGATTTCTGAGGCATTAATTGAGTCTTTGTCTTTTTTATATGCTCTCGTTTCCCCAAAAATCCATCTTGTTTTACGGACTGTGATAATGATTGTATGTGTGAGAGGGAAAGCAGGGACAGTGACAGGAAAGGGAGGAAGAAGCAGCAAATTTTTACCCAATCTTTTAAACATTTTTCAATTTCTTTTTCTTATGCCTACAGTCAGCTTCACAAGCTGGTCCACTAAGATAAAATATGTTGTCCCTTACTGATTCAAATATCACCTTAATTTCTGTCTGTACAGTGGTTCAAGTGTAAGCAAAAACTTTATAGCTATTTACATTAGTGTTTACAAGATGTGACAAACACACAAATCCCTACCAGTAGAGGTATAGACTATAAGCTTGCTATAAGTATATAATGAGAAGGAAGAGTTGTTCCCTGATGCACAGATGCCGGTTTCAGAGACACTTAATGAGACATACACCTGCCAAACACTGATGTGCAAGTTAAAGGAAATGGGGACTGTGTTTAAATTTCCTTCATGAAAATGTTAAGATTTCCTTGCTCATTGCTCATGTATAAATGTGTGCAGAAAAAAGATGGTGGAGGAGGATGTTTACAGAGTTATTTGATCCAGATCTGTTGCAGCGTTGAGGAATAGGACATGTTTTTTCCTCTGCAAATTGGCATCTCAGACTCTCCTTCAAACAAAACAACTTTACATTCGTCGTTCTAGCATTCATTGGAAACTAGTTTCATGCACAGCCAGATGAATTTCCTTTAGAGCTCTTCATTACTATTTGTTTCTTCTGATCATCTGTCAGTCTCAGTTATTAAATAAAGTAATAGATTTTATCACAGGGGTTCTAGGTATCCAAATCAGCAGGGCTGTAGTAATAATTAAGGGGAACAGTACCATTGATGCATAGATAGTTCTTTATCTCAGAATTCACAACCCCTATGCACAGCCCCAGTTGTAGCATACCAATTTATTATTCTTTTTCACTAGGGGGCATTGAGTCCAGGGACCATGGAAAAAATGCTTTCTTAATAGCACATGCACAATTTGACATTAGGGTTTTGTTCTGCCAGACAAGCTAATGGGTCATATAAGTGTCAGAGACATTACCATTTACAATTATCCCTAACAGCTTGCTTAACACAGCACATTTTCAAAAGATGTGCCTTTCCACTTCACAGGGAGCCTTATGCATGCCAATCTGCAGGCACTTCCCATGCAAGCAAAAGTTATCATCTAATTAAACAAAGGTAAAATAGTCCTGATGATCCTGATAAACTGCTTGATTCAGCTGCCTAAGCTTAAGTCCCTAGTGTCATTTAAAATGTCTTATTGCACCATGCTTGGCCTCCTGCTGCAGGTTTTCTGCAAGCCCTCTGTCACATCTGCCAGTTCCTGCAGATGTCTCAGGTATTCAGTGCAGCAGCTGTCTCAATTCCTAATGGCTATGTTAAGATATAGCTTAATGTGTCTTGCCTTATAGCCTGTTTTTTAATGCTGTGGGGAAGATTCATGGTCTAATAAATTGAGGATAGTGTTAACATTGGTTTTCAGAGGTCAGAGGTGGAACACTGAGTGTCAGGACCCTGAGTGAACCAGCAGGCTCTGATTGCTCTGGCCAGACTGAAAACATCTTCTATAAACCTCTGCAAACCCTTTCTCATCCCTTTCTGCCTGGGGATTTAGCTGCATGTGTTCAGGGTCAGCCTTCATATGATGCAGCTGTGTAGCCCTGGAGCAAACTTTGGTGAAAACAGCTAAGTGGTGAGAAAGTCCTATGGGAAGCTTTATCCAGGGCCTTCACCCATCCTTGCACCTTCTGCCCTGCTCAGAAGATGCATTTGAGCTCCAGCCCTTGTCCTTGGTCTTTGCCTGAGTTGCATCGCAGGTATGTCCATGCCTGGCCTTGCACCTTGCAGATCCTGACTTGCTGGCTTGAACTCAGACCTGACTCATCATTAGGACTAATGTGGTGATCCTTGCTCTGTGCTGCCCCTGGTTACTGTCACCAGACTTGCTCTGCTCTGCTGTTTTGGGTATAGTGGGACTGTACCCCTTGTCTGCGAGAACACTGCCCTGCCTGCTTAGCTGTCACCTCCAGCTTATGGCTCCCCTTCCCCTGCAGAGCAGCCCATTTTCATTGCTCTCCGATGCTAATAGTAAAGGGCTTGTCCATTTAGGCTCTGGAAACTATCTAATGTGTGTCACTGCCTCCTGCTGCAGATTACAGCAATGTATTTGCAGAACAGAGTCATGAAAGTGCTTATATATAGTAAGAACACACAATTATTTGGGATCCTGCCATGTCTGTGCACTCTTCCTCATTTTCCTGTTGCTATGTGGCAAGCAAAAACATGCCAGTAGGATTCAAATTAAACAGTGTTAAAATATCAAGCAGTGATCTTGTGATAGTTTTTCTGAAACTGAACGTGTGACTTTTGGTGACACTTTGTGCTTTGCCATTCCTCTGCACATACTCACAGGAGGGAAGGAAATATCACAAAGTCAAAACCTAATCCTGAAGAAAAAGGTAAGCCACTGCCAGTGCCTGACAGTGGTCATGAAAAGAGACATGGTGAAGCTTAGAAAGGAGAATGGCAGACCTTGGCCACTGAAAATGTAGGTCCCTTCCAACTGAACTATTCTATTCTATTCTAAAATGCAGTCTGACTACCTTTGTTTAATAAAAATCTGCATTAGTGAAATGACCATTTGACCAAGTGACAACATCTGACAGAACAATTTTAACATATAATTTCCATATATAAAGGCAGTTGGATGTGTGCAGCAGATAGCATTATTTTTCCTGTCTGAAGATGTTAGACAATTCTACCTGCCTCCTGACAACTCTTGAGGTGAAGGAAAGCGGTAATTTCACTTTCAACAATGACAAGAGAAACAGCCAGGATTGCAGTAGGTCTTTTGCCTGACAATTCTGCAGTAAAATGGCAGCTATTTGTGCATTTACAAATCAAACTGAATGACCATTACACAAGTTGCAAATGCTCATGCCACATCTTAGCCAGGTGAAAATCCGCCCCCCATAAATGCACATGTAATTCCTGTGTCTTTCATTCCTTCTATTACTGTGCTCTGGGAGTGACTGAGCTGCTCACTTGAGAGGAAAAATGGAAGGAAGGAGGGGGAAAAAAAGGATTAGATGTTTATTCTATTGGTGGATGATTATCACCCTTCACTGACAGATGATTTCTACTTAGGTCACTGAAGTGTGTACTCTCAGACAATCCCTATTCTCTGAGCAAGCACAAACAAAAAGAAATGCAGAGAACAAGGATCTGAGAATAATATGCGAGCTGCAAACTACCAAAACAACTTACTACACTTCTCAGATGAGACACAGTAGATCTCTGGAGGTACACAAGCAGATGACTCTCATGTGAGAGAGCCAAACAGAAAGACATTTCTTTGCTCACCCTAACAAGACAAGGTCTCTTATTTGAAACACAGGACTCACTAGAGTGACACTCACCTAGAACAGCTAAATTTTGACTTCATGGGTATGTACTGTGGCTTTTTACTTGCTTGGTTTGCTAGGTTAAATATTCCAAAAGGACTCTATGGAATAGCCGTGCTTGTGTGCTAATAATATTTTCTGTTTGTTTTGTTTTTTTTTTTTACTCTTGATGAACTTCTTTATGACCATAAAAAGACTTTTATAAACTGTACAGGGTAACCCTGTAAACAACTGGTTATTTGGTGGGCTGTGGAGGAAAATGCTCAGTGCTCAGCATCAGTCACTGGACTAGAGAAACTTGATATTCTATAACCTTACAGCCATACGCAGTATCTTTTTAAAGGCACATATGCATTCCACAGTAATCCCCAGTCAGCACAAGCAATAACTTCTCTCAACAAGGGGTTTTCTGTTTATGTTTGCCCTGGCTGAATCAAGACTCCAAGCCTTATGCTAGAAGGTGCATTCTTTGGGCCAGACCCGAGGGTTAAATTACACAGTGTTTAATCCAGGGTGCAGTCATACTGTATGCACCTGACACAGTCATACTAGATGAGACTGGGACATACAGATCAGTTGAGCAAAGTCTTGGCCAGTTGTCTGGAGGGGATTTTTCCAGAAGATTATTTCCAACATGGCATATGCTAAATGGCTAAAAGCAGTAAAAGGGTATCAGGACTGTCTTAAAAATATTGGCAGTCAAACTATTCAGAGACACATTGAGGAATCTTCAGTGAATTCCTTGGTATTTTTAAGGCCAAAGCCATGTGCAGCAGGAGACATTCCCTTTGTAATACTCAAGAGCTGACTAACTGGCTCCAGGAGAAGACAGCAGCATTAACCACCGCCTGTTCTGAAACGTCAGTGGTCACTGCCACAGAAATGGAGAGACATATAAGTAACAGGGTAATTTCTCAGCAAATAAGTTCAGTACAATACTGTCCCTCCAGCTCAGGATCAAAAGGAGGAGACCTTATGATGCACTGGTGTTCATCTGAAGTCAGTATTGCTTATCGTCAGAATTAGAGCTGCTATCAAGACATGCTCTTGAGAAAGAAATGCTGTGAGGAACAAGTGAACATTCCTCCGAGTTTGGAGAGTTTAACCCAATTATCTTATTGTTATTCTTCCTTCCAGAGTGCACTCTGCTGTCACTTACAAGGTTAATGCTTTGCATTCTCATGCTGGCTTTCATTGGGGAATCTTGAAGCATTTTAAAAGCATTGGTGGATTAAGTTGCACTCCACCCAAAGCAAGGATAGTAAGTGGTATTAATTGCAGTGAGATTTGGTTGCTATCTCTCCATGATAGGAATGATGTCACCTTAGATGGCTTAAAGCCCTAAGCACATTTATGATGTTGTGATTCTACAAATGGGGGAAACAGAAAGATACATTTGTCCTGAACTACTCCTTAAGTCACTGGAAAGACTGGGAGCAGGATGCAACCTGCCATGCTCTGCCAAGCTCTGCCATGCTCTGCCATGCTCTGCCAAGCTCCAGCCCAGGCCCTCCCTCATTCTGTAAGTGACCATTTGCCACAGAGCAAGTACACTTTCTGTGCAATCTGAGAACACTTTTGCCATTTAGTAAAAGAAAGGAAAAAAAACCCAACCCATCAATACTTAGGCACCTGGTTTAGATCTGCTCTTTGGCACATTTCAGGAGCTGGGACTCAGAGCTAAGACTGATTTGTGCTTTTGGACTGCAGAGTTTTCCTGGTCCACAGTGTTCTCTCTGAAAATCCTCAAAACCACTTTTTGACTGGAGACTTAGTGGTTGGAGTATAGATAGCAATTTAAGCCTTACAGAGCAACTCATAAGCATGCTCCAAAAATAAATACAGCATCATATTTTTTTTATGAGCAAATGGATTTCATGAGAGCTTGGATCTCACTGGGATATCTTTTTTTACTCTTGTTTCAAGGTCTTCTCCACATTTTGCCTTTAAAAATCTACTTTCTCTGCAGCTACTTATTTCTGTTATGTTACCACGTTGTAAAACACAACAGCTTTCATTACTTATCCTTTAAATTCTTTAAAACTCCTGTTCTCTAGCCTGAGAAGTCAGTAAAATTGTTGATTTCATCTCCCAGGGAATTTGGTTATTGCTGAGTTGTGTTTTGGATTTCTTTCCTTCTTTCTGTCTTTGAATAACTAGAACATGATTTAACAAGATTAAAATCAATGAATGCTTGTTTAGAGACCAGTGCTTATTAGACTAGGTGTCATCTATCTTTCAGTTGGAAGTTTTGTGAGTATGTGAACCTCTGTGAATACCCCTAAGATGCTAACATCTGCACAGAACAATTCTGTGAAAGCTTTATATTTCTTTCCTTATTTCTTTTTCCTTTAAGTTTTCTGCTTGCTGCTGAAATTTGGTTCTCAGCTGAGAGAACGGGGAAGCAAGTGAGAATGAATGTCAGTCTGACAAGAATTATATCACTGTGCTAACAGAAACCTCCCTGGTCTGCACTGGTGTCTCTACAGTGTTGAGCAATATATCAGATACTATACATCTAAAAAGAACTGAATCCTCCTGGAGTCATGGAGACCTCTGTAACCTTTCTGATAGCATGAAAGATTATCTCCTCGATTTTCAATGCCCCTCAGCCCTCTTCTCTCTCTCCTCCCCAATGCATTTCCAAATCCCACTTTCAAGAAGTCAGCCCAAGGCAGTTGTGTCTATGCTGTTAGTTAACGCAAGGGCCTACCCTGACTTTCCTCCAGCCACATTGCTCATACACAGACATGCTCACAGATCCTGTTTCAAATCAGTGCTGGGGAAGAAGCTCAAAGCCCAGCCCAGTGGTTCAGTGCAAACCCAGACTCCTCTTATAGACTTCTGGGAGGTTCAGGCATAGGCAGGGCAGAGACTTGGGTCTTGTCCCAAATGCAACTTTTGAAATCATCCAAACACAGGTCACTCAGGACCTGCAACTCAGTTGGCACTTCAGCCAATAATGTAAATAGCAAAGAAGACTTAGAGGAGCTGAACTCTATACCTAGGTCTACATTCACAGTTCATATTCTGGTTGCCATACCCCATGACACCAACCTCCTACCAACTGCTGGATGACCTATGTTGTCTGTGCTTTACCCAAGTGGCATTTCACGTCTGGGAGGAGTTGTGTGCAAAGCGAATCCTTTTCTTCCTTTTTCTCTAAAAGTTACAAAATGTACAAGAAGAGGTGGATCACTGGTACACTGAGATAACTGGTTATCATATCATTTCATTGTTTCTTGATACGACTTCATCTGGCAATATGCCTTGTCTCACCAGCCTTCTGAATAAAATATGATTTGCACAGTACCTCTCCTGTGGGTTTCCTGATTCCAGCTTTAATTCCTAAGATTTACTTCAGTAGTAATTATATAAATTAGTTTTCTACAGACTTGCTGGGTTTCTGTATTGTCTCTTGACTGATTATTCAAAGAATTTGGCAAAGCTGGGCTGTCAATGGAGACACATATTTATATCTCTGTGTGTGTTTACTCCATCTTATAAAAAAGTTACTGAAGGAGAGGAGAAAAGAGGAGAGGAGAGGAGAGGAGAGGAGAGGGGAGGGGAGAGGAGAGGAGAGGAGAGGAGAGGACAGGAGAGGAGAGGAGAAGAGAGGAGAGGAGAGGAGAGGAGAGGAGAGGAGAGGAGAGGAGAGGGAGAGGAGAGGAGAGGGGAGGGGAGGGGAGGGGAGGGGAAGGGGAGGGGAGAGGAGAGAGGAGAGGAGAGGAGAGGAGAGGAGAGGAGAGGAGAGGAGAGGAGAGGAGAGGAGAGGAGAGGAGAGGAGAGGAGAGGAGAGGAGAGGAGAGGAGAGGAGGGGAGGGGAGGGGAGAGGAGAGAGGAGAGGAGAGGAGAGGAGAGGAGAGGAGAGGAGAGGAGAGGAGAGGAGAGGAGAGGAGAGGAGAGGAGAGGAGAGGAGAGGAGAGGAGAGGAGAGGAGAGGAGAGGAGAGGAGAGGAGAGGAGAGGAGAGGAGAGGAGAGGAGAGGAGAGGAGAGGAGAGGAGAGGAGAGGAGAGGAGGAAAGCTTTCATCAATGTTTTAATCATATCTTGAGCATAAACTGATGAGTTAAGACATATTACACTAATGATAAGAGTAGCTGTTTAGATTATTCAGTAGTGGAACGTAAATTTGCTGATATCTCATGTTTAGGCTGTCTGTTAGGGATATTTTCCATTGTTGTTTCGTCTTCTCTAACAAACATTTCACTTTAATAAATAAATATTCATTTTTTCCTGCCCATGTAGGTTGTGGTGCTGACCAAGCTGTAGTTATGAGACAGTGGATTTATTAACTATAAAGGTTCTTTTCCATTTTCACTCTTTACTTGGTAGGTAAGGTATGCAGGATTTTAGAACTGCTCTGATATTTTGCTCAGGTAATTCTGGTTATACATTCTCTTATTTCCATTTAAAATAACCTCTTCCTGAGCTGTTTCAGTAAAAAGCCTGGGGGGGGTTTATTCATCCCCATCAAATTACATTTATTTAAACTTTGAGCATAAAGAAAATACAAGCATAAATAAGGACCAAGCTGTCAACTTGACTCATCATTTACAGTTAACAGGATTAACTGGGTACAGCAACCAATGTGAAAAACATCTCAGAGTACTGCCACAGGATGAATGGGCATATTTTAGTGTTGACAACCTTCTTTCTCCTCCCCTCACTCTCTTTCTTTAAACATGTATATTATTTTTGCTGTTTAATGAATTAATATAGTGCTTCTTAAAGAACTGCCTCAGGCTAGGCACAGAGTATGTTGTTGCTTACACGTTTCGATAACAGTATGGTGAAAGATTTTGGTATAGATAAGGGAAGATTGAGTCCTAACTACACTATGCTCAGACTTTATGTTTGGAAAAACATCATGACTGAATGAAATATCCATAGTGGAACTGATCTACAAATTTATTTCATATAGACCATCAGACACTCTTGAGATGATAAGAACTTCTGAGTACTACTCATCTGTGGTAGGTTTGGCATATAATCACCGGAGAAAAAGGAATTAATGGAGTTAAAATCAGTTATTTGTACTCTTGTTGTTAGTAACAAAGTATTATGTAAAGTAATAAATACATATTACATTTTAGAGGATGCATTTTTACTTCAAACGAAGTATCTGGTTGAAATCAACAGAGGATGTTATATGATTTCACTGGGATTTACAACCAAAACAGACCATTCTTATCAGCCATGATGCTCTGACATAGTTGTCAACAAATACTACTATTCAGTTATCTGCTCGATTGTCTGACTTGGTGCACTGCTGTTACTTTTTTTGCTTCAGACATGTTTGTAAGGATGAGTGTGGGGTTAACCATAAAAGTCAATTTTAGCATAGTATCCTTCTCTCTGAAAATGGCCTGTAGCAGCTTTTTAAGGAAGAAAGGGCTTCTACACGTATATCAACCAGAAAAGGAAAGTTAAAGAAAGTGTACCTCCACTGATGAACAAGAATGGTGACCTAGCATCAACAGACGAGGAGAAGGCTGAGCAAAACAACTGTTTTGCTTCAGTCTTCTCTGGCAACCTCTCTCTTCACCCCTCCCGAGTCAATGGACAACATGTTGGGAACCAGGGGGGTAAAGCCCCTTCCACTGTAAGGGAAGATCAGGTTCGTGACCACCTGAGGAACCTGAACATAGACAAGTCTATGCGACCTGATGAGGTGCATCTCAGAGTCCTGAGGGAAGTGGCTGATGTAGTTGCCAAGCCACTCTCCATCATATTTCAAAAGTCATGGCAGTCAGGTGAAGTCTCCCAGTGACTGGAAAAAGGGAAGCATCATGCCCATTTTTAAAAAGGGTCAAAAGGAGGAGCCTGGGAACTACCTATCAGTCAGCCTCACCTCTGTGCCTGGGAAGATCATGGAACAGATCCTCCTAGAAGCTATGTTAAGGCATATGGATGACAGGGAGGTATTTAGAGACAGCCAACATGGCTTCACCAAGGGCATGTCCTGCCTGACCAACCTAGTGGCTTTCTACAAGGGAGTTAACACATCAGCAGACAAGGGAAAAGCAATGGATGTCATCTATCTGGACTTCTGTAAAGCCTTTGAAACTGTCCCCCACAACATCTTTCTCTCTGAATTGGAGAGATACGTATTTGATGGGTGGACTGTTCAGTGGATGAGGAATTGGTTGGATGGTCACATCCAGAGGGTAGCGGTCAACAGCTCAATGTCCAGATGGAGATCAGTGACGAGTGGTGTCCCTCAGGGGTCTGTACTGGGACCAGTGCTGTTCAATATTTTCATCAATTATATTGACAGTGAGATCGAGTGCACCCTCAGCAAGTCTGCAGATGACACGAAGCTGAGTGGTGCAGCTGACATGCCAGAAGGAAGGGATGTCATCCAGAGGGACCTGGACAAGCTGGAGAAGTGGGCCTGTGTGAGCCTCGTGAGGTTCAACAAGGCCAAGTGCAAGGTCCTGCACCTGGGTTGCGGCAATCCTTAGTTTCAATACAGGCTGGGGGATGATGTGATCGAGAGCAGCCCTGAGGAAAAGGACCTGGGGGTACTGATGGACAAAAAGCTGGACATGAGCCAACAATGTGTGCTCGCAGCCCAGAAGGCCAACCATATCCTGGACTGCATCGAAAGAAGCATGGCCAGCAGGTCGAGGGAGGTGATTGCACCCCTCTACTCCACTCTGGTGAGACCTCACCTGGAGTACTGCGTCCAGCTCTGGAGCCCTCAGCACAAGAAGGACATGGAGCTGTTGAAGCAAGTCCAGAGGAGGGCCACAAAAATGATCCGAGGGCTGGAGCACCTCTCCTATGAAGAAAGGCTGAGAGAGTTGGGGTTGTTCAGCCTGGAGAAAAGAAGGCTGTGGGGAGACCTTATAGCAGCCTTCCAGTACTTAAAGGGGGCCTATAGGAAAGATGGGGACAGACTTTATAGCAAGGCCTGTTGTGGCAGGACAAGCAGCAATGGTTTTAAACTAAGGGAGGGCAGATTTAGACTGGATTTAAGAAAGAAATTTTTTACAATGATGGTGGTGAGGCACTGGAACAGGTTGCCCAGAGAGGTAGTGGAGGCCCCATCCCTGGAAACATTCAAGGTCAAGTTGGATGGGGCTCTGAGCAACCTGGTCTAGTTAAAGATGTCCCTGCTCTTGCAGGGGTGTTGGACTAGATGACCTGTAAAGGTCCCTTCTAATCCAAAGCATTCTATGATTCCATGATGCTACGAAAAATAGAAAATAAGAAAAATAGAAAATAAGGAGTTAGTTCTTGCAGTGAAAGACATATTTTGCAAATATGCAGACTAACAGAGACCTCAAGCACTCCTCAACAGCTGACACTTTTCCTTCTTCCCAGGACTTGACTCAGTCAGGTATTTACTTGTCCTGGTTTCAGCTGGGATAGAGTTAATTTTCTTCCTAGTAGCTGGTATAGTGCTGTGTTTTGGATTTTAGTATGAGAATAATATTGATAACACACTGATGTTTTGGCTGTTGCCAAGCAATGCTTACACTGGTCAAGGATTTTTTCAGCTTCCCATGCTCTGCCAGGTGCACAAGAAGCTGGGAGGGGACACAGCCAGGATAGTTGATCCAAACTGGCCAAAGGGCTATTCCATACCATATGACATCATGCCCAGTATACAAACTGGGGGAGTTGGCCGGGGGCTAGTGATCGCTGCTCAGGTACTGGCTGGGCATCGGTCAGCGGGTGGTGAGCAGTTGTATCAGTTTTTCTTTTTTTTTTCTTTTTCCCTCCCTTGGGTTTTGTTTCTCTCTCTCTCTTGTTGTTTTCCTTCTCATTACAATTCATTATTATTATTACTATTATTTTGTTCCAATTATTAAACTGTTCTTATCTCAACCCTCGAGTTTTCTTACTTTTGCTCTTCTGATTCTCTCCCCCATCCCACCGGGGGGAGTGAGCGAGTGGCTGCGTGGTGCTTAGCTGCTGGCTGGGGCTAAACCACTACAGTCCTTTTTGGCCGAGCCGGGATTAATCAGCAATTAAAGCAGAGCGCAGCAAACTGCAAAAACCAACACCGATTTTTAACATGGCAGGGCCAGCTCGATTGACAGATCCTCTAGTGATAACTAACCAGGTGGCCTTTGCTAAATGTGTATCCCAATGTTTTAATTTCCCGCCACCCATTGCTCGCAGTGTAGTTTTTAACAGTCCATTGTATCGTTCAGTTTTCCCAGAGGCTGGTGCATGATAGGGGATGTGATATACCCACTCAATGCCATGCTATTTGGCCCAGGTGTCCATGAGTTTTTTTCGAAAATGAGTCCCGTTGTCTGACTCAATTCTTTCTGGGGTGTAATGTTGCCATAGGACTCACTTTTCAAGGCCCAGCTAGCTCAGTCGGTAGAGCATGGGACTCTTAATCCCAGGGTCGTGGGTTCGAGCCCACGTTGGGCACCAAAAAGGACTGTCGTGGTTTAGCCCCAGCCAGCAGCTAAGCACCACGCAGCCGCTCACTCACTTCCCCCCGGTGGGATGGGGGAGAGAATCGGAAGAGCAAAACTAAGAAAACTTGTGGGTTGAAATAAGAACAGTTTAATAATTGGAACAAAATAATAGTAATAGTAATAATGAATTGTAATGAGAAGGAAAACAACAAGAGAGAGAGAGAAACAAAACCCAAGGGAGGGAAAAAGAAAAAAACACCAAAAAACTGATACAACCGCGCACCACCCGCTGACCGATGCCCAGCCAGTCCCCAAGCAGCGATTGCTACCCCCCGGCCAACTCCCCCCGGTTTGTATACTGGGCATGACATCATATGGTATGGAAAAGCCCTTTGGCCAGTTTGGATCAACTCTCCTGGCTGTACCCCCTCCTATTTCTTGTGCACCTGGCAGAGCATGGGAAGCTGAAAAAATCCTTGACTAGTGTAAACATCGCTTGGCAACAGCCAAAACATCAGTGTGTTATCAATATTATTCTCATACTAAAATCCAAAACACAGCACTATATCAGCTACTAGGAAGAAAATTAACTCTATCCCAGCTGAAACCAGGACAGTATTACACAAACTGTATTATATTTAAAGGACCTACCAATATGACAGTGTATGGGTACTTTCAAAACCAGCAAAAATAAGCCCAAAGTATTGCTGCATAAAATACCATCCATTAGCAAATGCAGTTGATTGCAGGTGTTTCTGTATTTCTGAAGAAAAGCCTAAACAAGGCCATGCTGGGTTTTGTTCTCTGCTTAAGAGGCTTAGTCAGAATTTGAATTTAATTGCGTCTGTGCACAAGGGTTGACAATACATCTTTTTCCTGTGATAAAAAATCGAAACAACTTGCATTTCTTTTAATTAAAAAATCACAACTAGCCTGAGTGCTTAGCCATATTTAATCACCATGTTCCTTATTAGGACAGCAAATGACAGAGTGTTCGTCACCAGATGGAGGAATTACCATGATATTCCTTCAAGTTGTCCCCACACTGCCTCAATGCCTCCTTTGAGGAGCTAATGCTTTTCTTGACTTATGACCTTGAATCTAGAAATTTCTCTAGAGACCAAAGCAGTGTTATATATTCTTGCCATTAGTTGGCTTATTATAACTAGGAGCATAGATGTCTTTCATTCTGCACCTAGGCAAGTAAGTAGGGATGTACCCATTAACTGAAAAGAAAAGAATGCAGAATGTCTGGAAGCCATAAAATGAGCTGTAAAATATCAGAAAACACAGCTTGTCAAATGGAAGCCTTTCATGAGAACATTTCAGTTTCAGTGTCTGAATATGAAATTACTGGATGAAGGAAAATGCCAGAGGTGAAATATGTATGGGGGTCACATGGTCTTACTGGCTATGGACTGAAATCTCTCCCCTCCTGATTCAGACCAATGAATTCACACACAGTGGTTGTGCTGACATTCAGAGGTACCTCAACAGGATGGGGTAATGGGAACATCATAAAGTTCAACAAAGGGAAAAGCCAAGTCCTGCTCCTCGGGAGGAATAACCCTGTGCAACAATACCTGCTGAGGGTTGAGCAGCTGGAAAGCAGATTTGCAGAAAAGGTCCTGGAGGTCCTGCTGGACAACAAGGTTCACATGATCCAGCAATGTACCCTTGCAATAAAAGCACCCAACAGTCTCCTGGGCTGCATTAGGAAGATCATTGCCAGCAAGTCAAGGAACTGGTAAGACCCATCAGGAGCACTGAGTCCAATTGTGGACTCCATGGTACAAGACAGACATGGACATACCGGAGAGAATCCAACGAAGGCATGAAGGTGATGAAGGGACTGGAGATTTCTCCTATGAGGAAAGGCTAAGAGAGATGGGACTGTTCAGCGTAAAGAAGAGAAGGCTCAGGGGGGATCTTATTAATGTGTATAAATATTTGAAGGGAGGGTGCAAAGAGGACAGAGCCAGGCTCTTTTCAGTGGTGCCCAGTGACAGGACCATAGGCAATGGGCACAAACTGAAACACATGAGGGTCCCTCTGAACATCAGGAAGCACTTTTTTACTGTGAGGGTGACTGAGCACTGGCAAAGGTTGTCAAGGGAGGTTGTGGCATCTCCATGCTTGGAGATATTAAAAAACTGTCTGAACACAGTCTTGGGCAACTGGCTGTAGGTGACCCTGCTTGACCTCCAGAGGTTCCTTCTAACACTAGTGATACTATGCCATTTCATCACTGTAAAGAACAGGGATTTTTTTTCCCCATTCATTATCTTAAGCATTTTCATATAACAAGAAAGTATTTTTCTTGTAACAGGTTGGTAAGGAAACAGTATACCTTCTGGGCATCATTATGGACATTCAGCTCATATTTTGATTCACATAGAAATGTTTTAGCACCCCATGTTTTTTCCTGAAAAGTATGAACCTGGCTGTTCCTGCAGAAAAAGCAGTTTCCTTTCTGTTCCCTCTTACTGTGTCGACAATCTCTTAGACTTCGCCCAACCCTGATTGTGCACTTACTACATTCTGCAGCAACATCCTACCTTACCATTAGAAAGGCCGCCTTCTCTTGCAGAGATATGGCCCTTTTCAAAAGGGAGTATCTTGTCACAAGAGGTTTTCCAATACAGATAACATTGCATGTTCAAGAAAGCAGCAGGTTTAAAGTAGTTACAGGTCTTAGCAGCAAATCCATGAGGCCATTTTTAAGAAGCAATGATAACCACTGGGAACACAGACAAATTAGAGAGCTGACTCTGAAATAGCAAGAGGAACCAGACAGGTTCCAGTTGCTGGAGGAGACTAGTGAGATTAGTCACCTATATCACCTATATCAGCTATGGCTACATTGGGGAAGAAGAAAAGGTGTCTACATCTACAAAAATCATGTGGGTTTTTGCAATCATTAAGTTTACAGAACTTTAAGGATTTGCTCATCAATTATAATCACAACAGGCACTGGCAAGTCTTTCTCAGAATTCAAGAGATTATATTAGTATTAACATCCTAATACTAATGATGTTTTATATTAAGTGATAAATTTATTCCCAATACTTAATGATGTTTTATACAAAGTGATAAATTTAAAGAAGGAAGTGTAAATGGACATTATAAATTCTTCAAGGACATTTTATTGGATTCAAAAGAAACCATGATTTCATAAACACAGAGAATCTTTCATTACACAAAAAAAGTCTTGATTAAAAGAAGAGGTGAAAATGACTA
The DNA here is from genome assembly GCF_034638445.1 of Ciconia boyciana. Taxonomy (NCBI): domain Eukaryota; kingdom Metazoa; phylum Chordata; class Aves; order Ciconiiformes; family Ciconiidae; genus Ciconia; species Ciconia boyciana. The sequence goes on from NC_132935.1 coordinate 7,243,947, forward strand.
TTCTAGTTTAATATACAAAATGACATGGAAAAAGAACCACTTGAACATAATGAATTCAAATAGAAAATTTAATGCAGACAGCTGATAAAAAAAGCATAATAATCACTGAAGTTTAAATGGCCCAGTAAAAATCATGGGTCATGGCCCAGTAAGTAGGCATATTACAATGAAGGCGTGCATTCACTGTTACATTTGAATGGAAATGTAAGAGATAAGGATGCACAACAAGGAAAAATGTTCAGTACCTATTTTTGCTTTGCATGATGCTGTGAATAAAACAGAAAGCACAGCATTTCTAATAAAGGTGATTATAAGTAGGGTTTGCTAAAATTCAACCATTTCAAATTGGGAAATTTATTTCTTATAACAGCTATTTTGAGGAGCTTCCTAAACAAGAAACAATATTTAATAAATAAATAAAGAAATAAGTTGGAGTCATGAGACTTCTTGACTGAAAAGACCACCAGTCTAGTTTATATTTTTAAGTAGGACAGACAGATCTTGCAAAAACTGAACACTGCTTAGCCTAACTTCAAACCCTTAGAAAACAGTGTAATGATAAAATGGTTATCCAATAGGCAAAGGAACAAAACCAATGATTAATGGCTGTCCATGTGGCTTATCAAATAAACCTGTCATTTTCCTGATGATAATATAACTGCTGAAAATAATTTCTATGAAAATCCAAGAACAATGAGACTGTTTTACTAGCCAAGAGTAAGAGAATTGAGTTTGTTTAACCTGGCAAAAGAAAAAAAAAAAAAAGAGTATACTCTTTAGAAGTATGTCTATAACTGAATATCGATATATCTGTGTCTGAATATCAAGACGACAGAAGAACTATTTAAGATAAAGGGATAATTGTGGGACAAGAAAGCATTTTTATAATTAATACACTCAGGCTAGAATTTAGAAGAAGGCTTTTAATCATAACACTAATGAAGTTCTGATATGCCAGGCTAATTGTAGTAGTCAGGCAAACATGTTTTTCTACAGAGCAGTCTACAAAATATATTACGTAACATCATCATTTGTGATAAAATAAAACTGCATGCAATGACATGGAATGTCTTTTCCCATTCTATGCTGCTATTTATCCATCTGATCAAGTTAAACATATTGATGTAACACACTTGAATTTCTGCAGGGCATTTGAGAAAGTACTACATGATATTTTACTTTCTATGGAAAAAATTAACCATCAAATGGTTTACAGTCACTTATTGTAGCAGCTGTTAAAGGGGAGTCATCCATGAACTCACCAATTTACAATTCTTATAGTAAATTTTTATATATAATTATCAATAATTATATCAAATATTTAGAGATAAATCTTAAAATAAGAAAAATAAAGTGAGATAAATAATGAAGAAGACGTGCTTCTTCAACAGGATATTCTAAAGTACCTTAAAATTGTTTCCTTATAATCAACTGCTCAGTAACATTTGCAAGAGCAGGAAATTCATGCTGAACTTACTTGATAAGGGTCCTTACAGTGGAAAGTAGTAAGTCAGAGAATAAAACCACTTTTGTTCAACAATAGAATATCATCTCAACATGCTAGCAGTGAAGTGCGGTAACAGAAAGGACTAAAATAATCTTCAGAAGCATAAAAACAGCACTGTCAAACAAAAATAAGGAAATTGCCTTGTGTCTGTACACAGCACTGTCAAGATCCCAAACAGTTCTGTGCTTCTTACTTGAAAAGGATGCAGAAAAATACTTGTGCAAGAAGGAAGATGTTGGGAAGACAGCAAAAATGCTCTGTGGATCATATTTTGTGTTGAAAAGCTTTAGGAGCTCAGTCTGTTCAGCTTATTAAAGAAACTGGGTTTGGCATTGCATCTGATAATGAGGTGAGTGCAGAGAAAAATTCATAACAGGATTCAGTGAACAGTGAGACCAGTTTAAGTTTGTACATCCCCAAGCTGAAAAAACAAAAATTCTAAAGCTCAGTTTCCAAGCAATTAGAGTAATCAAACACTGTAATAGTTTACAAAGAAGGACAGTGAAGTTAGAGGGGCTAGTTTTAGGAGAGATTTGAGTACAGTGATGTATATTGCACAGTCGTGTACATTGTTACAAGGTTTTACCTCCAGGTTGTCCTCAGTTAACTGGAGCTCTGTGAGCCCCTGTTGCACACTGAAGTCACTCCTTGTACTCTGCACCAAAACTATCTGTATTGTATCATTTGCTGGTGAATCTTATCCCACTACAATATAAAGCTAATATTGATATGTTCCCAAGGCAAATATTTCACATAAACCTGCTTTTCTAGGTTTCCTTTATTTTAATGGCAATAAATAAATAGTTTGTGATTCATTACTAAAGGAAACCTCTAACATAAATCAAATTAACTGCAAGCCTACGGTTTCTGGTTTTCTTCTCTGGGAGCCCAGACAATTAACTCAAATGTGGGTATCTGCACTGTCTATGTCTAAAGATGATTAAGATGAATCCTAGTCCAGGGAATTAATCTTTTTTTCTAGGTCTACATCTATGCACAAGAGGACAAAAACACAACTCTTGTGGGATTGCAATTGGAGAACTTCATGGATTTAAGGCATGCAAAAATAAATTCCAAGAGTTCTGCAGGAATTTGGAATATATGAGGTCAAACTCACACCCAGCAGTTAAAAGCAGCTTCCAAAATTAGGCTGAATTGCTGTTGGGAGCTAAGTGGGGCATTACAGTGTATGTTGTCAGTGGGGAAAAGCTTGAAACTAGTTCTTAATATTTTAACTTTATAGTCTTTTGAAGAAGGTTAGATATCTTCCTATACATTTGATGATGTAATCTCATTTCTGAAAGACCTATTACTTTTGTACTCAAGAATCAAAGTCAATGGCCCTGGCGGGTACTTGGAGTCTCTGCATCTTCTTCCTTTATTGATCCTTATAGAGGTTTTAAATTTTGTTAATATGCTCATATCTCTTACAATATTGGTTTAAAACAATGGCCATAAGCATATTTTGGGTTTCCATTGGTAACTGATGGAAATCAAGGAGAAATCTATTTTATGCAAAATATATGAAATTTGTTGGTGGTTTTGTTTGGGTTTTTTTTTGTTGATTTTGTTTTTCTCTAACATCAGAGTGGCCATGTATCCTATAATAAGTCAGAAAATTTCCTTCAAATGCTTGACTTGTTCATTGATCTGTAGATAAATATAATAATAATAATAAATAATTATTATTATTGTTATTATTAAGAAAGATTTGAAACTGGGGAGGTATTTTCCACATGTTAAACTAACTAACTGGGACTCTGAGATTTTCTTGCCTTAAGCAAAGAGCTACATGGTTTTTTATATCTGTCCTGCAAACCCTTCAGCATATATGAGGATCCAGTTTCTCCTTTTCTCTGTCTGTATCATGTCATGGACAAAGAAGAGTAAATGACAACCTGTAGCGTATCTGGATACTGGGGTTTATTTAAGAAGCAAGGATGTAAGAGTCTTTGCCTGCTTGATTATCTAACTCGCTCACTCTCCCCTGCAGCATTATGCTCACCAGGTCTTAACTCCCCTCCCCTGCAAGGAGGTCACTGCTGGTCCATGATGCTCAGGCAGAAAGTCGTGTTGGTCCAAGCTGCGCCTCTGCTCACAGTCACCAATCATGGATGCTACTGGCTGAGGTCCCTGGGCATCCTCAGGAACTTATCTCCACACATCTCCTCAATCTCCCAGACTTCCTCCCACTTCTAGGATGTTTCTGCCTACCAGGACCTTCACCTTCTTCTTTCTGGACTCTGTCTTTCTTTCCCCCTACTTCTTTTCAGGAACATGTATTTTTGGCAGCACCTGTTCTTTCCAGATACTAAGCCCCTTGTTTTGAGTCTAAAGATTCTAAGAGCAGAAACACAACACGTGGTCAACCTCCTAACTGGTGGCTCTTTCTCATGTCCAAACAAGTTCAGGATAATATTGAAACTTGAACTTCCCAGAAATTTTCAAGAGGAAACCTGAACCACAAGATATTGGATATCAGAACTCAAAAGTTTCTTGCTGAGTGAGATCAGACTAAATGATAAAAATGACCTCAAAATCATGTAACTATGAGCATACCAGATGTTATCTCACCAGGTGTCTTGCTTTTGTGATGCAAGGTATCAGAGTAAGGTATCAGAAAGGTATCAGAAAGGTATCAGAAAACCACATTATTGCCTGCTATTTAGTTGCAACATTACTTCCCACACCAATGATAATTATTTAATTTTTTATCTCTTATCACCTCCAGATTTTTAAGCATTATTATTTGCTGTGTTTTCTCTCCTTCTTTAAATACTATTTTCCTTAAGTTTATTAACTTGCATTTTCCCAAGGTAAATACAACGTTATTTCCTTTGCCTTCTTGCTTCTTGGTGAGTTTTTTGTTTTGGGGTTTTTTTTTGCCTTACTGATGTTTCCAAGATTTCTTTGTGTTGCATTTTTCATCAGATGTAACATCATCTTTGCATAATCACTAGAGTTTCTACAAAAGAACTCTAGTGTATCAGCAGTCCTCTAATCATGTTCTTGTTATGTTGAAATTGATCATTATGCAGTTTTCATGGCTCCTTTGCGTAGTTTTCCACATTAAATTATGTTTATATAAGCTGATTTTCAATAAAAGGTCCCCTTAAAGAATCATGGATTTACAGAATAGTTGAAGTTGGAAGGGACCTTTAGAGATCGTCTGGTCCAGCCACCAACACTGGACACAGCACACTAGATCTGTCTCACTAAAGCAGGGGGACAATGTCATCTTCCTCAACCTTCACCAAAGGCAAACTGTGCCTGACTAATCTAGTGGCCTTCTACAATGGAGTGACTGCATCAATGGATAAGGGAAGAGGTACTGATGTCATCTACCTGGACTCCTGTAAGGCCTTTGGTATGGTTCCACACAACATTCTTGCCACTCAATTGGAGACATAATGGTTTGACGGGTGGACTTTTAGATGGATAATGAATTGGCTGGATGCTTGCATCCAAAGGGTTGCAGTCAATGGCTCAGTGTCCAAGTTGAAATCAGTAACCAGTTGTGTCCCCCAGGGGTCCGTCCTGGGACCAAAACTGTTAAATATCTTCATCCACAACATAGTGGGATTGAGTGCAGTTGTAAACTGAAAGAGGGTAGATTTAGCTAGATGTAAGGAAGAAATTTTTTACAATGAAGGTGGTGAGACACTGGAATACGTTGCCTAGAGAACCTGTGGATGCTCCATCATCGGAAATGTTCAAGGTCAGGTTGGATGAGGCTTTGAGCAACTTCATCTGGTGAAAGAAGTCCCTGTCCATGGGAGGGGAGTTGGACTAGATGATCTTTAAAGTTCCCTTCCAACCCAAACCATTGTATGATTCTATGACTTACTGGCAATGCTCTTCCTAATGCAGCCCAGGAGGTAGCTGACCTTCATTGCTGCAAGGGCACACTGCTGAATTACATACAACTTGGTGTCCACCAGGACCCCTAGGTCCTTTTCTGCAAAGCTACTTTCAAGCTGGTTGGTCCTCAACTTGTACTGGTGCATGGGGTTATTCCTCCCCAGGGGCAGGAATTTGCACTTACCTTTGTTGAGCTTCATGAGGTTCCTGTCAGCGCTGTTCAGGTTCCTCTGGATGGCAGCACAACCCTCTGGTGCATCAGCCACTCCTTCCAGTTTTATATAACCTGCAGACTCGGTGAGGGTGCACTCTAATGAAGATCTAAAACATTATTGGCTCCAATACAGATCCCTGGGGTACCTCACTAGTAACTGGCCTGCAGTTCAACTTTGTGCAGCTGATCACAACGCTTTGTGCCCAGCAGTTCATCCATCTTTCAGTCCACCTCACTGTCCTTTTATCTTGTCCTTATTTCATAATTTATCTAAGGATGCTATGAGTGACTGTGTCAAAAGCCTTGCTGAATTAAAGATAAACAACATCTACTGTTCTCCCCTTGCCTGCTGAGGGAGGCAAGATATCTTATTGTAGAAATCTATCAGGTTGGTCAGTCATGATTTTACCTTCATAAATCCATGTTGACTACTCCCAGTCATCTTCTTCCCCTTCATATATTTGGAAATGGTTTCCAGCAGGGTTTGCTCCATCATCTTGTCAGAGATTCAGATAAGTCTGACCACTCCATATTTCTCCAGATCCTCCCTCTTGCTATTCTTCAAGAAAGGAGTGATATTTGTTTTCTTCCAATCCTCAGGAACTTCCTATTCTTCAAGAAACGAGTGATATTTGTTTTCTTCCAATCCTCAGGAACTTTCTTGATCATAGTGACCTTTAAAGATAATCAAGAGTGGCCATGCCATGCCATTGACCATCTCCCTTCCTGCATGAATTAGTGTACAGGCACTTCAGATGGGCCCCCAGTCATGGAGATTTCCCTGAAAAGTTATGAGAGCTTCCCCCACATTGAAGTCCTGTAGGCATTTCATTACTGGTGTGCATATTCTCGGGGTGGGGTCCTTTCAGCCCTGTTATTGTTTTCAAGGTCTCTGTATTCCACATCACACTGCACACTTTGCTTGCCAACACAGTCCACCCCTACCTCACTTCTTTGTGGGGTCATCATCTCCCTTATCCCACTATATAAAATAATTTTGGATCAACTCATTCTACTCTCCATAGCAATCTAGTCTGCTTACCATTAGCCTTTACTGCTTTACTTAGCGCAGTTTATGAAGCATACTACAAACATAATACAGGAGCTCTTGAAGTACTCCAGCAAATGTGGCATTATGTGTGTAAAGCGGAGGCAAAATGTTTGATTTTTTTCTTATAAGGCTGTTCTCCTTAGAGCTTGCACATGTTGTCATCACATAAATACAGTAACTGTAGTGTGCGAAGTGAATTAGCCATTATATACATATGTTTTTAGTTCCCCAGAATGATAGTATTCTAGATAAAATGCTCTGCTGACAAAGCCAAATAAGTATTCACCTGAAATTCCAGTCATTACAATGTAGGAATATCAAAATAATGTTGTAGCAATGTAACATTTTTTCAGGATCCTTTCAATGACTATTGTAAAGTTTACCCAAAAGTGTCCTATAAAAGCTGTAAACATTTTTTTCAAATAAACCAGTGCTTACAGCTCTGTTGATGTTGGGGGTGAGGGAACACATATCTAGTTAGTTAGTTAGTCACTTATTTTTACTACTGCCCATAAAATAAATAATGAATTGTGCATCAAAAAGCCAAGTGCTCAAAACCTGGAAGAAAAATAACAACACAATCTTTGCAGGAGAGTTTTTTGTGTTTATTGGTTATTTTAGTTGTGCCGGGGAAGGAAGAAATAAACATGTCAAGATTCATCAGAAAGTGTGCATTTAATCTTAAAAAATACACAGTACAACACTCAACAGATCAAATCCACTGGAATTTTATTTCATAATCTTCATCTTTTGCAGAATCTGCTGCTTTATTGTTCTTTTGTTCTGACATGAATTGACACAGCTGTCTGAAAAGGGTCTTGTGCATTTAATGGATACCCAACACATCTGATGTAAGCAGACTTTCATAACTTTTGCTACAAACTTGGTGCTATTTACATCAAATCCCAGCGGCTTTATTACTGCCTCAAATTGCTTTACGTACTGTTAGCTTTATTTTTTGTTATTCAACTTTCCCGTGTGTTCAGTTGAATCTGCAACTTGTCCAGTGGTAGACAGTGATAGGAGCTGGGAAGTCACAGAAAGGAATTTTAAGGCTGACATTTCTTTTAAGGAGCATAATACAGGACAGACACTTGTTGACCACATTCTAACCATCCAAAGCAAATTTCCCACCCATTTCAAAGACAGGTTTTTATTATCAACTCATGATCAGTCCTTGCTGACACATGTGACAAGCCTTACCATGCTGGCAATGTCAATAATGGCAGTAAAACCTCTTATATCTCTAAAGTTGGGCATGTGATTAAGCACTATAGTTACCTAAATGATGCTTTTCTTCCAGATTTCATCAATGATAAGCACAATGAAGTGGTGTACACAAAAAAAAGAGATTCAGCTCCAGCTTATCCCTAGGTCTTCTTGCTTCCATTAATCCCCAGCAAGGCTTAATTACTCTTGGTAACATGCATTTCTCCAAGAGCACACTTTGTTCTCACGAATCTGAATGCTTTTTCAGAGGAGGTCTATATAATTATTTCTGCTTTACAGCTGTCAAAGCTAAGATATAAGAAAAGGAAAGCAATTTGTAAAATCACAATGCAGCAGTGTCTGTCCAGGTCAAACCATGTGTTCTAATATCAGGCTAGTCTGCCCATCACATAGGTTGTCTTCCTTTTTGGGAGTTTTCCTTTAATGTCCAGTGGCCTCCATTCAAGAATGTAACCATGGGGAATAGTTTATGAAGCATTACAATAATAATAACTGGAATACCAACAAGTTCTAAAGAGAAATCTGGTTAAAATGTTTGTATGTAAGGAATGTATGTTTAAGTACATTTTAACAAAAAATATCCTAGTCCTTTTGCTGCTTACTATGAAGAGAGCATAGAATTGTGCTTATTAAGCAAAGTCTGCTCTAATTCTGTGTTTTTACAGCTAGCTGAATCAATCTATAATAGGAACTAACTCCAAAAGGGCTATTCCTGCTCTCTCTCTCTTCCTTAAACAAGCATGCCAGCCTGGTGTTTTATGTAGCCCCAGTGATAATACTCCTGTGAGATCACTAACTGACTAACTGATCCAAAAGAAAACTAATTTTTTGCTGGGTCTTTTTCTGGGTTAGCTTTCAATCAGATCAGCAAATCTGCCCAACTCATTTGGTATTCTAAGATAGGCAGAAGCTAATAATTGAACTGTCCCCTGAATTTCCTGCCTGCTTTTCTTGTATTCTTCATCAATGACCAACATTAGGTCTTGTTTTGGTGAGGAATTGTATGGAGGTAGAAAGAGAGGCTGTTGTGAATTCCTCCTGCTTTGCAGGATGACCCATCAGTCTGTAGGAGAGGTTCACCTTACTTTCAATAAATGACACAACATAAATGACACAACACATAGGCACAAGAACACACAAAGGCTAGTCAAGAAATATGTATTAAGCTGCCACTTAAGTAGCAAAACAACTGATCACGGAGCAAAGACAACAATTGCATAAAGAACTGCAGTGTGTGGAAGAGATGCTTTCTGCTGGGCACTTAGCACAAATGAAAAGGATGGAGATAGTTATGATTATGACAGACTTAGACAGATGACTCTTTCTGCATCAAAGGGCATTACTTTCAAGTTCGAATGCTCTGATGTGTTATTATCCTACAAAACAGCCTTTTTCACTAAACTTTCCACGTGTTGCTCAGTTCTGCTCATGAAAAGATAATGATTACAAAGGCGCACTGCAGTTGCACAAGCAGCATAAGAACCAATTAGGCAAAAACATATTTGTGATCGTCTCTTGAATAAGGATTTCACTGTCACAAGGATTTGTAGTCTTTGGTAGAAGAAAATATTGATCTGTCGCTTCAGCGTGCTGCAGGCCAAGGGAAAGAGCTACAGACAGAAATATCTGATCAGGCAAATAACCTTTTTGTAGAAACAGATTATTGTATCTGTATTTGGTTGTTTTGTTCTTAGACCTGTGTTACTAGATGTCACGACCACTTCGTGATGTAATTTTCTGTTATATACCCATGATTTTATAGTGTGCCATTTAGTATATATGTATACCTATATGAATACATCTGCTTTTGAGAACTCTTGCCATAAATAGTGTTTTTAGAGTAGCAGGAGGGTTCTTTTTATACAATTATATTATTTGATAAATACACAGCTTGGAGATTTCAAAGTTGTCCTACTATGATAAAATAAGTACTACTGTAATGTGTGATTTTTCAGATTATACTAAGAATGACATGTACCTCTGTCCATCTAACACCCACGTTAAAGCTTTCCAATCTTATATTTCTTATATGGATATAGAAAAAATATCACAATCCTGATAGATTTTTATCCCATGAGACAGGAGAGTGCTCTTATCTCCTATCTACTGAGAGCAACTGAGGAATGAAAAGACTAAAAGGAAGATTTGAAAATAAGATATTTGGTATTCTGTGACATTTTCAAAGATGTTCACGTTCCATTTAAATCACTAGGCACATCTTTACAGCTGTAGGTGTTCAATACCTTTAAACATCTTTTCCTAAAAGGTTTGTCCAAGGTCACAAAGAAAGTCTGCAGAGGTACAAGGAATTTAATCTAGGACTCATAAATGCCAAGTTACTGCTTCATAAATAGGACCAACCTTCCTAGTAAAAACAGTCAGAAAGTGGGAACAGTTGTGTCAGCTGAAGGTCTGTTTGTATTGAAGAGGTGCCCTGAAGGTGAGTTAACTCAGTGCTGTGATACTGTACTCTTCTTTGTAAGCTCAGTGATTCAAAGTCAAGTTGGCCATATGCAGCATCCTCCAGACAGGTTAATGAGTCACCTGCCAACCCCCTTCAGCAGCAGCCCTCCTGACACAGTGCTCAGTCTTAGTATTAAAACACAGAGATTGTGCCCTAAGGGAGGTTTCATATATAACCCTAAATCTGTGAATGGGCGCTCAAAGGCAGGCAGGCACAAAGAGTAGTTAACTGCATGGTCATAGAATCCTAGAATGGTTTGGGTTGGAAGGGACCTTAAAGATCATCCAGTTCCAACTCCCCTGCCATGGGCAAGGACACCTTTAACTAGATCAGGCTGCTCAAAGCCCCATCCAACCTGGCCTTGAACACTTCCAGGGAGGGGGCATCCACAACTTCTCTGGGCAACCTGTTCCAGTGTCTCACCACCCTCATCGTAAAAAACATTTCTTCCCTATATTTGATCTAAATCTACCCTCTTTCAGTTTAAAACTGTTGCCCCTTGTCCTATCGCTACAAACCTTGGAAAAAGTCTCTCTCCATCTTTCTTATAAGCCCCATTTAAGTATTGAAAGGCTGCAATAAGTTTTCCATGTAGCCTTCTCTTCTCCAGGCTGAACTACTCCAACTGTCTCAGCCTTTCTTCACAGGAGAGGTTGCAGAGCTCTCATCATTTTTGTGGCCTCCTCTGGACCTGGTCTAACAGGTCAACGTCTTTCTTGTGCTGGGGACCCCAGGGCAGGATGCAGTACTCCAGGTGCAGTCTCACCAGAGTGGGGTAGAGGGAGGGAATAACCTCCCTAAACCTGCTGGACACACTTCTTTTTATGCAGCTCAGGATATTATTGGCTTTTTGGGCTCAGTGCCAGCTCATGTCCAACTTTTTATCTACCAATATCCTGAAGTCCTCCTCTGCAGGGCTGCCCTCAATCCATTCATTACCCAGCCTGATCTGATCCTGGTGATTACACCAACCCAGATGCAGGTTCTTGCACTTGGCCTTGTTGAACCTCAGGAGATTCACAGGGGCCCACTCCTCAAGCCTGTCGAGGTGCCTCTGGATTATGTCCTTTCCCAAGCGGATCAACTGCACCACTCAGCTTGGTGTTATCAGCAAAGTTGCTGAGAGTGCACTCAGTCCCAATGTCTATGTCATTGATGAAAATATTGAACGCTACCAGTCCCAATACGAACTCCCAAGGGACACCACTCATCACTGATCTCTATCTGGACATCGAGCTGCTGCCTGCAACTCTTTGGATGTGACCACCCAGCCAATTCCTTATCCACCTAACTGTCTATTCATCAAATCCATATCTCTCCAATTTAGAGAGAAGGACGTTGTGACAGCCATGTTGGCTGTCTCTAAATACTTCCCTGTCATCCATACGCCTTAACATAGCTTCTAGGAGGATCTGTTCCATGATCTTCCCAGGCACAGAAGTGAGGCTGACTGATAGGTAGTTCCCAGGCTCCTCCTTTTGACCCTTTTTAAAAATGGGCATGATGCTTCCCTTTTTCCAGTCACTGGGAGACTTCACCTGACTGCCATGACTTTTGAAATATGATGGAGAGTGGCTTGGCAACTACATCTGCCAGTTCCCTCAGGATCCTGGGATGCACCGCATTGGGTCTCATGGGTGGTCTCGAAGCTGATCTTCTCTTATGATGGGTGGGACTTCATTCCCCCAGTCCCTGTCTTGCGGTCCCTCCACTTGAAAGGTGTGGGAAGAGCAATTCCCAGTGAAAAATGAGGCAAAAAATTTGTTGAGTACCTCAGCCTTCTCCATGTCAGTTGTCACCGTTTCCCCCATCTCATTCATCCTGAGGGTACATTTTCTTCTGTCTTCCTTTTCTGACTAACATACCTGTAGAAGCTGTTCTTATTATTCTTCACATTCCTTACCAAATTTAGCTCCAGTTTTACCTTATCCATCCTGATCCCATCCTTACACATCCAGGCAGTATCCCTATATTCTTCCCAGAATGCATATCCCTGCTTCCACTGCCTATGCATTTCCCTCTTGTGTTTCAGTTTGACCAGGAGGTCCTTACTTGGCCACGTTGGTCTCCTGCCTTCCTTTCCCTGTTTCCTGAATATGGGAATCAAGAGTTCTTATGCATTAAGGAAAATGTCTTTAAATAGCTGCCAGCTCTCTTCTGCTCCTTTATTCCTGAGGGCAGTTTCCCAGGGGGTCCCAGGCACTAGTTCTTTAAACAGCTAACAGTTCACTTTCCTAAGGTTCAGGGTCACGTCTTTACTTTTTGCCTGGCCTACATCCCTCGGGAGCATGAATTCCACCAGGGCATGATCCCTCCACTGTGATAATGAGATACAGTGGGCTTAGGAAAGCAAATCTTGTTTGTGACTGTTCTAGAGAGGTTTCTGATAAATATGAACCCAGCTATAATTATGCAAAACAGCCAGAGAGAGTCTTCTGATGAAGAGCAATACATTAATTAATTACATTATGTTAGGGAAGTATTGGGTGTGATTTCTGCCTTGGGGACAAAATATTCATACAATCTTCTGCAATCTGACACATTAGCAAAAGTTCACATAAAGACTAAATGTCACTTTATAGGAGAAGACAATTCTTCTGGGAAAAAGCTGGGCATGATTCTTTTTGACTCTGTCACTGACTTAGAAACATCTCAAGGATTCTTTCTTGCATGCATTTTATCTCTGTCAGCCAAGAAGGGGTAATCTCACCCCTGAATTCAAGCTCCTCTCAGGATCAACATAGCGTACCATTAGCTTTATCTTAAACACCATTCAGGAACACAGTCCTCTGGAGAGAGGCAGTGCAGCATGATGTGGAGACACACATTAGTTATACTGATGGCTAGCGCAAAGACATATGACAAAATCTTTGCCGTTCACATGTTCAAATAGCTTAAACTGTGAGGTCAGTTTAATTCTATTTTGCATAGCACATCCTCAGCCCTCTAAGAACATTCATACATTTCATTTCAGCCTCTGTTTTTCGAGGCTCCTGGTAATTTTTTTCTAGAGTTGCTGATGTGCTTTATAACTTGTAGTTGTCATTCCTTCTAAAAAGCCTGTATACTTTTTTTTAATCTTAAACAAGTTAGCAGATTAATTTTTTTTCTTTTTCTTGAGTGCCTTGAAAACTGGTAAAAGACTTCATTAATTAAATTTCATAAACCTCTCGCAGAACAGCATAATTATATCTCTCTTGAGCTCTACAATACTTCGTTAATACACACAAGACATGGGAATGACCTTTCTTGTCCAAATTATGTCAAACTTTTTTATCACTTTCTAATAAATTGAAGTATGAAAATTCAAGTGACCACTGAGCTCTGTTTGCTGAGACATGTACCACATGTAAAATAAACCAGAAGGGAAAACCAGGCACACTACAGAAAAACACTAGTCTGAATTTACCTTGGGAAGCACAAAAGAAAACCTTACACAGGTAAGCATTCCTTCCTTTGTGTTCTTAATGCAGACAATAAAAGATCTAGAAGAGAAGCAAATACGTACAAAAACTGAAGGATAGCAGGAATACAGTGTAATAAATGGTCTCACCAAATCTAGTCTTATTTCTTAAGATGAAAATATTTATTTATATTTTGCATTTGGTTCTTATTTTCTCAGTAGTACTTCATCAGTACCTCCGATGCAGGTAATAATAATTCTTTCACACTAAGGATTAGAATTTGTTACTCCTCCTGGGACAAGTGTATCCTTGGTGAAACTTCAACATTTTCTACGGACTAATTTGTCATCTATGAGTCCTTTATTTTCTTATTTCTAAATTGGAGAGATTTTTTCTTTTTTTTTTTTTTCATTTATATGTTTATTTCTCTTCTGCTATTTCTTCATCAGGGAGGGAAAAAGCACTTTCCATATTTCAGGTCAATGTGTTGGCATTCTGCTCTGTAATTGTGCTTCAGCCTATGTGTCTTGTGACAAATGCATGGGTGACTTGGAGAAAAAAAGGACAAAATAGAAACATTTTCCCAAGCATAGAGAGGTGCTTGAAAAAGGGACATGTTCTAAGGACTTGGTGAAGCCTGATAAGGACTTTGCTTCAGCAAAATGCAGTGAAACCGTGTCATATTAGTATGGTACTCACGTTGACAATGCCCCGAGAGGAAGGATTTATTGGTTCAGTCACCATCTCCTGTTTATGTACCCATAGCATTTTAAGGGAACAAGTTAACACCTCCTCCCAGTATTTCACAGTGCTACGTGGGCATGGTGACTCACTCAAAATCAGCATGGAGTTCTTCACTCATGATATCTACTGTCTGGGGACAGGCAGGAGGAACTGTAGTTGTCTTAAAGTTGTCACCAAACATCTGATGTTACAGAGAATTGCTTTTAATCAGTTGAGATGAACAGTTACTTGTCCACAAACACAATTGCTATTTTTTTTCTCCACTGAGCTCACAAAAGTCCCCAAAAATGAGGACATGCTGAAACATACACAGCAATGGGGATTTCAAATACACCAAAATAAAAAAATGTCTGAATCCAGCATTTTGGTTCAGTCTGTATAATAATGAGAAACACTGGCCAAACTAATTCACACCAGATTCCGGTTACAGCCTCTGACTTACTGTGATAATGCAAGCAAAGATGAAGTTAAATCTTGTAAAAAGCAATGTACAGTTCCAGCTATTTCCTTAGCCCAAAAGAAAAAGCCAGAGTATCAGTACACAACTAATGTATTTTGAAAAACTGGTTATGATATAAAAAAATCCTGTCTGCATCCAATGTTTTCATGCACAATCTTTCTTATTAAGTAATATAACTTACTTAAGTATATATTAAATGAGAAATGCATCCTATCCTTTTCTGAGGTACTAAAGTGTTCTTTAGTAAAGTACTAAAATGTTCTTACAGCATGTAGTTTAAACGAAATGAGACAATAATTAAATAAGTGCCAGTGAGGTTGCAAGCAAAACAATATTTGGGAAAGTCGCACCGCCGTTGTTTGCATGGTGTGATAACAGCTTCTTCAACTGAAAAAATCCCCAAAAGGCAAGACCGGAGCTTCCAAACAAAACACTTCAACTACTGATGGACTGAGCACCAGCTTGTTACTAATTGGGTGTCTGTTCCACACAAACAGCCACAGAAAGATATTGTGTGTGCCAATATGACATTTTTCAGGGGAAAAATATCCTAAACCAATTTAAAAGCTGAGTGCTCTGCTGTACAACCTATATTTTGAGATGTTTCCAACACCTCCTATAAAACCCAGCACCTTCTCTTGGCAAATGTTCAGTAAAATGCAGTAATGATCTCTGTCTATTTAGAGCAGGTGGGAAAGGATGTGCAATCAAAGTGGGGAGGGGTCTAACAGATACAAAATAAGCAGAAAAATTCTGTTTGCCTGGTAAAAGGCTTAGACTGCAGTGAAAGGTTTGTGCATTTTAATATGTAAACCTATATATTTATTTCTGTATTCCCTTTAAAGTGAAACTCTTGCTGTTGCTTAGGTAGGGCCAAAAAAATGGACAATATGAAAATAATCAAATGCAACCTTCATTCTGCCCTTGGGAATCTGATCTGAAGTGACAAAGAATAATATCTGACTGTTTTTCCATTTTAGACCATCCATGCAGCAAATCAACAATTAGCCCTTAATAACAACAGTTGAGTTGTTTTGGGAGCCACAGACAGATGAGCTGTTCACTCTGATTCTGAAACTGCTCTGCTCCTCTCATGCCTTCAGCCCTTTACTGTGTCCAACCCTCAATAAGTGGCACGTAGAAAAACCATGCTCCAGTACTCCTGATTTTGCCTTGCCCCCAAGAAGGCAATGACATTAGACCTTGTACTGGGTCTGGCTGGGATGGAGTTAATTTTCTTTATAGCAGCCCATGTGGTGCTGTGTTTTGGATTTGTGGCTAAAACAGTGTTGATGACACACCAGTTTTTTGGCTGTTGCTGAACACTGCTTGCACAATGGCAAGGCTTTCTCTTTTTTCCCACTCTGCCCTCCCAGTGAGTAGGCTGGAGGCGGGCAAGAGATTGGGAAGGGGACACAGCTTGGACAGCTGACCTGAACTGGCCAAAGGTCTATTCCATACTATATAATGTCATGATCTGCAATAAAAACTGGGGTAGAGTAAGAAGGGAGTGGGAGGTGGGCACTTGATTTCCAATGTGGCTGCTGCTTAGAGTGTGGCTAGGCATGGGTCTGCTGGTGGGAGGTGGTGAGTGATTGCTTTTGCATCACCTTTTTTTTTTTTTCCTTTGCTTTTTCTTTATTTCTTTTTTTTTTTTTTTAAATCTTTCCTTCACTTATTAAACTGTCATTATCTCGACCCACAAGTTTTCTCACTTTTGTTCTTAATCTCTCCCCCATCCTGTGGGGAGGCGGAAGGGAGAGGGGAGTGAGCAAGTGGCTGTGTGGGTACATGGCTGCTGGCCAAGGCCAACCCACAGCAGACCTATACTTCAGAGAAGTGTAGATTCTCAGTTCAAATGGAAATCAAAATACAGTCAAATTCCCCATAGTCATGGGACAGTGTGAAGAGATTGCATCATACTGAGAAACATGAAGGCATACAGGGTCATGTGAACAATGTGAAACCATTGATCAGCCTTGTGTGACTTATTTCAGCAAGTCACTTTCTCGCTGAAGGTGTTTGTTGAGACTTTGTCTTTATGATTCCAGTCCAAAGTTCATTAAAGTTAGTGGCAAGCTTCCAGTTACCATCTTGCTGCCTTGAATTAACGTCTTACTGTACCAATATTCCTTTCTTCTTCTCAGCCAGAGGCAGGAAGCTGTGAAATAATGGAACCACAAGGACCTTCCTCCTGTGGTGGACTGTGACTAATTATCAGAGGAAAAGTGCGTAGGCAGGCTAGGTAGTGGTCAAAATGATGGAGTCAAAGGTCAGAATTTGCCATAAACTTTCTCTTTGGTTTAATTGAATTTGTAAGGCTTATGGGACACTAATCATGCAACCAAGTAGGTCCACAGCACACAAAGGCATTCTGCAGGGTAAGCAGAAGAAGTGTTACGAAATGGGCACTAATGTGAGCTACTAGGCAACTCAGATACAGGCAGGACAGCAGATGACCGTTAATGTTCTGTTTAGAGCACTGCATCAAGACTATCTACAGTGAAAATGCCAATAACTGAGTTTTCTGAAATCTTTTTAGAGCCAGTGAAGGGAATTGGGGAAAAGTCATCTCATCCCAATGTAAACATCTGAAAACAGTCAAATGCACTGTACCTATTCCTGTCTGTAAAGGTCCGACAGGGAGACTTATTCACATGTAGAAACATACATTGTGTAAGCCTAGTTAGGGAAAATGAATTCGGCCCTGGGGGGTCGCTTCAGTTGCCCACACAGAGGCACTTAGTGCCATTTGCTGTGCCTGAGGAGATCCCACAAGTCCAGATTCAGCTGTCACTCCTGAAAGTCATGGGTTCATATTGACTAGTACTATTTGGATGTCTCAGATACTCAAGCACATTTCAAATGACACTAGCTGCCTATGTTCGAGCAACTGAATTGAGACCTGAGAGCCTCTAAGTCCATTGACATCTGTGGAAGGACTGCTTCAGGCAAACTCTGTAGCAATGGTATATGGCTCTAAAATTCTCTGTCTTGATTCTATCACTACCCAACTTCCTGACCACACCATCCAGCACACACACATCACAGAGTGCCTTTAAACGGAGATGGTGCCCAAGGGAGTACAAATGATTAAAACTTTCTTTCAGTTCAGAGTTTCTTTGGAAATCTCCCAAATCAGAAAACACCCAGTGATACCAAGCCCCCATTGTTCCTGTTGGTTTCATAGTGTTAAAACTATAGTTTAAAACATAGTTAAAACTATGGTTAAAACATAGTGTTAAAACTTTACGGTTGGACTTGATGATCTTAAAGGTCTTTTCCAACCTATACAATTCTGTGATTCCGTGAAAATAATCCTTCTGGATTAAAATCAGTAACTCAGCTTTTTCACTTAGCTTTTTATTTGTAACATAGTGTTTTATATACAGCATTGGAAAATGGGAATTGGTTAACTCTAACTGAAACATAAGGTGAGGGGTTTCAATTATCTTACTTCCATGCTCGCAGAAATATTTAAAAATCTGTTATATATTGCACTTACACATAGAAAGTATAATTTGAATAAATATGTCCCCATAATTAACATACTTTAATTAGAGCAGGATGTCATAGAATTTACCTTTTTTGCACTATGGCATAAAATTCTATATTTAATCTTCCTATTGTTAACTAGAGCTATTCTCTGTAATTATTTATTTCTATAAAAATCTAGCATTGTGGTGGGTAGATTTTAAAAAAAAAACAAGTTATCTGAGTTCAGAAAATAGTAATTTGGTTTACATGAAAGGAAGAAAATCATGAAATTAAGATTCACAAGAAGATCAGATCACTGCAGCTCTATTGATTTTAATGAAGCTTTACTGATTTACGGGAGTGGAACTGAACCTTCATGTTTTGTAGTAAGACTAACACAGTGACATACAACACACACCTCTAATTATATATTGACACTCCACAAAAAGAATATCATTACAGAGGAATGAATCACTATGTAGAGAAATGCAAAAATCTCGGATCTGCAGATACAGCCAGAGAAGTTAGGGTCACAGAGAGGTTTCTTTTATATAGTGACTTTATACATTACTGTAGAGAGTTTTGTTCTGTACCCAAAATCAGTATTAGTTATGGATAGATGTGACTGGCAGATAATTATTACTGTATACTTGAAAACTATACAATATTTCATTCTTAGGTGCAAATATATTGATATTCTATTGAGCTTAGATTATTTTTATAAAGGAAGACTTTGCCTGTGTTAACACCTTGTTTCTGGGATGTGATGGGACATGGATGGTGCAGGGTCCTTGTCTCCCATGTATCCAAACTTGGCACCTGTTATTTTAAGACAAGGTGTGGCGGTGATTGCTCCAGTCTGTCTGGGGCAGAGGTAGAGTCCCCAGAGGTTGGAGGGGGGCCCAGATCCTTGCCTAGATTTAGCCTGTGAGAACCAGCAGGACTTTTCAAGCAGAGGCTTGTGGACTGTCACCCCAGGGCACCCCCATGTCTAGAGCAATGTTCATCTGTGCTGCAGCCCTGGGGGTGCACAGGACAGGTTTGATACATCCCTGCTGGCAAAGGGGAGAGGGCACAATTACTCCTATATGCACAGGAGCATGCCCTGCTGTTTAGACAAGTGCAATATAGCCTGTTTATACTCTGCTTTTACAATATCAATACCTTCCCTTGTAAAACTAAAACAAGAAAACATCTGAAGTGCCCTGGATGAATCCTATCCTAAGCCATTTAAAAGGTATGCTACTCAACTGCATACTCCACATCCATAAGCACATCTATTAAAGTAAAATAAAACTTATAAACAGGCAAGACAAAATGAACTCTATGATTATCTAGTGCAAAATCTCAAATGCAACAGTATTTCTCCTAGTTAAACCACACCAATAACTCCACGGAACTACCGTTTTAAAAAAGAACTATGATCATGTGCATAAAAGCATTTAGACATGTAATTGCTTTCTTAGACTTATTTTGCACTATGGAAATGATTGCACAGCAGACTCTAGGAAAATGTAGGTCTTGATCTCTCCCTGATTGCTAGCCCCCTTAAGAATCTAGTGCAGCTGTCTGACTGAGAAATCACTATTTAATTCTATCAAAAGGATATTTTCCCTCCCTTTGGTCAAAGGTGTCAATGTACCACAATGAAAAACATAGGAACTATTAATCTTTCATTTATGCTCTCAGTGTGGCTGCTTGGATAATATATTGTATTTTTTTTCTGACGTTTTAATACAGTTTCCAATTGATAAGCTATTACTTTCCTCCCAACATTTCTGATGAACTGAAATTCATGTTGTTGGACCTTTATGATTTTGTTTATTTCTCTTTGGGACAGAGTAGAGATAAAAGAGATCTATGGAGGACAACATAAAATATCCTTTTACTGTCAAGAGTGACCAGTTCCTCTGATTTATAATTTCTGCTGAAATGAGGTATGATTGCAAACCTTCTAACTAAACAAGAAAAAGATAGCATTAAAAGCAAAACACCTATTCAGAGAATAAAAGGCTTTGATTGGAGCTTTTATTTCTTTCTTATAGGGTGTTTGTTATATAGGATATTTCTGTAACTATACAGTGATATTCCTTGAACACACTTGGATGCAAATATCAAAGGTTCAAGCTATGTATACGAGAATCTATATTCAATCTCTTTGAAACAACAGTGAAATGCCAGATTTAATAGGAATGTAGTCGTAAGTAGAAGAAGGGGAAAGCCTTGAAGGTATTTAACCAGAAATACATGAACATGAAGATTAAAGTTCACAGTGAAGTTGCAAAGCAACATGAACCTTCTCTTCTGCTTAGCAAAAGCAGGCAAATTTCCTAAAGTAATTGCACAGATATTCCCCCAGCTATAGTCACAGAAACCTGATGTTTCAAGCTAGGATTGGGAATACCAGTTAACAAAAGTAGTATAGCTGTATTTCTCTACACATTCCTCAGTTTTTTCACACGGGCTGTTATCGCCTGGAATTCTTTCATCACCTGGAGGAAAAAAAACAAGTCTTCAGTCTTTATGTTTAGTAACAGAATTGCATTAACATTACTCTTCTGCTGCAGAGCGCCGAAGCTAACGGCTTTCACCCATTGGCTAATCTCACATATTCATAGAAATCTGAGATAGGAAAGATATAGTAGGAAATATACTTAATTCCCCTGACAATGAAGAATTGTTCTCCAAAGTATATTTTCTGCTCTGGCCAGCAAAAAATTGTACAATGAATGCTTTGGGGTTTCCACTGTTTCTCTTAGGAATTCACTGTAGCTCTCTTTTTAAAGTTTTTTCTTTTGTTCTGTTTTTCTTAATACTCAGTCTAACTTTTTTCCTCTTTGCCCTTTTTGGTTTTTTTAAACTTCTGATTGCTCTGACTTCCTCTGTAGCATCTAAACATTGGCAAGCTGCATCAATGTTTTGACTGTAGGGGTAATTTCTCTGAAAATGGCAATTCAAAACAAATCTCCCTCTGCCTTTCTTCACTCCTCCCCTCCCCTCATTTATCATTAGTTGTAAGAAAGCACATGTCTTAGAGGTGCTCTTTCTTCTCTTTCTAGGTCTGGATGACATGGATAATATCATGCGCTATTGTAGTGTATTTAGTATTAGAAGTAGTCTTGCCCTTTTTTTCCTGTCTTCTTGGGTAGGTATTTGGGGTGGCATTAAATGTTGACCAAGAGTAAGAGCTCCAAGGACATAATTGAGCTAGCAGCAGTGTCCATGTGTATGTCTTCCCACTCACACAAGTTTGGGAAAGTGATGCTCTGGCTGCTGGGTCAGGAAACGATTATTACAAAGGAATGGGAGGATAGGGGTTATCTCTTCTCTGCTCATAGTGACCGTATCTCATGGTCTGTTTTTAGTTACTAAAGTAGATGAGAGATTCCTAGAGAGATTCCTTCTCTCTAAATACTGTAAGATGGATCTTCACTCCAAAACAAAGTCAGCAAATGTAATTTCATATCTTTTAGCACACAGTAAAAGAGGCTTAAGTGAAGTCAAAGCACATCCTGTAAACCACGAGCAGTTACTAAGGTTCAGCTAGTAAATAATCAACACATGATAACTGTTGTGTGTCAAAGCCCCTGCAAACTCCCAAATGCAGGAGAAAGAAAAAGTTTCCCTTTTGCAATGGGAATTCAAAAGGGAATGAAGAACTACATGCTTCCCTTGCTTATGCTGTGTCACTGTGCTTTCCCCTCATGCTCATCTGAACTCTTCAACTTCATGCTAGCTCCTCTGTGGAGCTCTGGCTCTGGCCAGCTGACATGATGCTCATGTCAGCATTAGCTTGTCAACCCCTCCATCCCTTTTGGAAGTAGATAGATACGTATTCTTGAGGTAGATAAGTAACATGAGATATGGAAATATTCTGTTTCTTACCAAGTGTCATGAATCTTAGCTGTACCACTGTACCTATCATCTAGTAAAAATACTATTCCAACTGCTTTGGAATTAGCTGGCTTTCACAAGCAGACTGGACCAAACAGCACAGAAAATCATGTGACATTTGGAAATGGACAGACTAAATGGTTGCTTCTGCCTTAAAAAGCTAGTTTCTCGTTAACTTGGATGTGTCTACACTGCACAGAAATCACAGCAGCAGCTGCCACATTCACATATCCTACAGAGTGGTAGAGAATGAGGATATCTAATAACTCTGCATGTTGATTCTCTTCTACTGAAAAGCAAATGCAGTTTTCAGGTTCTTAGATGCTGCTCTTTGGCATGATGCTGGCTGCATGTAGACAACAGACTGTAGCTCAAAAGCTATAAAGGGCAACCCAGTGTGAGGTTCTTCAAAGTTAGGGGGAGGAAGGGGGGACATCCTGTTGTTTTAACCTACAGAAGGTGACAGCAAAACCCTCTGAGGATATCTTAATGTGAATTCAGCAGGGAGAAGACTATTTTCTAAAAGAAAGAACATTTTCTTGGCATTCTTGGAACAAAACAAAATACGTGGGGGAAACTGTGACTGCCAAGAGTGATCAAATCACCCTGCTTTCAGACACAAGCAAACTATTTGCGACAAAGCTTCAGGAAGAGCACACTGGAACTCAAAAGCACCCCAAGCCTGATGGCTAAATTTCCTACCACATCTCTGCCAAGCAGACCTTCACAGTCAAATGAATAATAGAGGAGGCTAAGAATTTAGAGATGTGATGTATCAAAACAGCATGAATTTTAGAGATGCTTAAACACCCATACTCTGAATTTGCTGCTTTGCTGACTGCTTGAATGCTACTGGAAACCAGTCCCCACATAATCACCACAGAGAGTCTAATCCATGCCCATCTATAATATTACAGTGAGAAAAACTTACTGAGATAGGCAGAGAACGGTTGCACGATCCTGGTTAAACTTCTATCCTGTGTGGGTCAGACATGGTTGTCATAGGAAAGATGCAAACAAAAAAGCCAAACATCTGCAGATTCAGGTTTTCAAAATCATAAGCATACTGCAAAGCTCATTTGGCCATCACATTAGGACATGAAGACTTCATGCCACTAAAAATGAGCAAAGTTTTGGAAACAAATGGTCCTTTTCAGAAGCTTCCCCAGCCTTGTTGCAGCTTTTTTTTAAGTTTCAGAACTTATTAGAACTCATTTTTCTTCTGGTACAGAATAAAAAAGAACATTTTTCACTTTTGTAGTATTTGTGGTTGTATGCAGCAGAAATCTTACAATGACTGTTGAATTACTTGTTACATACAGGCGGGGTTCACCGCACCTAACTTCACTGGACTAAGATGATTTAAACCAATCTTCTAGGCTCCTTCTACTCTGATTAAGCTCATAAAAGCTATTCAGAGAGATGTTTATATTCAGTAAGAAAGATGAACTACTATTTGGACCTGCCTAGTGAAAAAACCTGGATAAGTTGCATGAACCAGTTATCTAATTTCAAAATGGAAGAATTCAGGTGAAATGTAGACTTTCTGAAGGATGTGAGTGCTACATGGTGTACAGCTGATGCTGCATGAGCAAAATCTTGCAAGCAATATTAACTCAGACACATCACCAAGCTGGTAAACCAGTACTCGTTTTGCGACCTGAGACAATACATTTGTATGTCAACACACTAGATACACCAGTTTATTGATGGAAAGCTTAGGGGTCTTTAACACATCACTTCACTATGTAGTGTAGACATGTGCTAAGAGATCAGATCTGTTATATATAAAAATTTAACTTAATGTAAAATACTTATATAGACATGAATAAATCCCCAGCACTGCAGGTTCAGCTCCCATCGAACTCAATGGAAGTTGCTTGAGAGAACATAGGACAGTATTTGTTACATAAAACGAGGAAGGGATAAAATCTGAATCTCTCTATATGGAAGTGCAGATAAGAATGACAGCATCACCCCCTTCCTCCCATTACTCCACGCAAATGATGGTTCTGCATCAGGGACTCATTTGAAACTGCGTGGTGAAAGCAGCAAAGCTTCCTCTGCACATTCTTCATGTATGGGATGGATGAGATATTTCATTTCATACATCATTTACTGTTTGCTGCAGTTATTTCACAAAGACCTATTTTGACTTTGCTAGAAATGTGAGAAAGAGTTTCCAAGTTTGGAAATTTCTGCAAAAAACAAGCTGAACTGCAACTCCAACTGATGTGAGTCATTGGAGACCCATTGACTTCAATAGTGTTGTATATTTATGTTATTTGTCTACTGGGTGTAGTTCTGAAGTCAATGAAGCTATGTTAACATGGTAGGAGTAAGACTGGGAATAAGACTATTTTTTTCTACCTGGAACTGAATTTTATAGAAAGATATTTTACTTTCTGTATTTTAACCAGTATAATCTTATCAATGAACATTTTCACACCTTTTTACTGCTTTTGTATGTCTCTGTGAAATCTTGTCTCACCAACTGAGTAACACGATCCTTCAAAAACTTGGTCTGAATTATCTGCTATCCACAGCAAGAGAGAGGATAATTATATGCAGGAGGTTCAACTTGGTCCAGTTACTGATCAGCAACTTTCAGAAGCCATTTAGGATCAGGATATTATTAATAAACAGTCCTTTTTTGTACTCATTCCCAAAATGGACTTCCTTATGTTTGAGACAAAAATCAATATTCAATATGCTTTTCCTTTTCCTCTGTTATCCTTTTTATTTGAATCATAGGAAAAAAAGTTTACAGCTCACACAGTATATGAGGGATTAACTCCTTTCATATCCTTGGGAAGGGCTAAGGGAAGAAAGTAGTACCTGTTAGTCTGGTCTATCCACTCATGTACCATACAAATAATTTTTGGAGAAAGTGTTTTTGCCTCTTCTTTCCCCAGTAAACAGCCATATATAAATATTGTAGGAGGTATTTGGATTGCAAATGGCTGAAAATTAAAATAAATTGGGATATTTTTGAATATCAACATTAATTTACAGCGATGCACTGAAAGAGCTGTATGATGTGACTTGCTGTATGTTAGCAAGTCACTGGTTGTGATACCTGATGTGGCTTTTCCCCTTTTTGGTTCCTAAATATGAAACTTCTAAATTTACTTTAGCATCAGAAAGTAATGACAACTTTAAAAAGAACCTGACAGTTTCCCTTTCAGCCCCATTCTTCAGGTTAAAGTTGTTTGAGAGAAAAAAAAAATGTTGTGGGTTTTTTTGGAGCAGGACAAAATCCTAAACCAGTTTAATTCTCATGATGAACCTTGTTACATTCTTCCTACACTCATTACTTTGAAAAGTAAGCTGCAAAAATAAAAGGCTGGACAGTCAAGCTCCAAATCTTTTCAAGCATGATTGTGAATGTATTTACAAGCAAGCAATGCTGCATGAACCAGAAAACAGTAAGCGCATTGCAAATCCTCCATCTGCCTGGGCTTGAAATAAGGACATTGCAGAGCTCATCTGCAGACGGATGTTGCTATTTAATGTGATTTCCAACAAACCATTCATTAAATTCATAGCTGCACCTGATACCCATTAATGTGTTCCTGCTTACAAGTTCTCTCAAAATAGGCTGTTCCACAACTTTTGGAAGCTTTGCACACCAGATTATAGCAAACTGCAAGAAATGGATGGTGGATGGTGTAGGGGGGACGTTTACTATGGATTTTTGAAACCATGGTGAATTGTTGATGATTTAAAAACTAAAATAGAATGGGTGTCCAATCTTCTAAGTAGCTTTGAACTTCCCCTTTCAAACAAACTTTGGTGTTGATCCAGGAACACAGATAACAAGGAAAGTGGAAAAAAAAAAATTGCTCTCTGTAAATAGATAGCATTCTGATTTCAGGAATCTGAAAAAGGCTACAATCTGACCTGTCATATGCATAGAGTAGTGATCAGAAAACAAGTGCTTCTAGGGGTCTGTACAAATCTCAGTACTTTTAGCATAATGACTTCAACAGATCTTTTCTCATTTTGGATGGTCTTAATTGCCTTAACACTGTTTTCAGATTAGACATTGAATAAAATTAAAACTGGAAACTTAACTTTTTGGCTTTTACCAAATATCTTGTTAAATCCACAGTAAGACAACTACTAAAATGCTAATATGTACACTGGTAAAGTGAAGGCTTATTACAAAAAATAAATAAATCTCATTTCATCTCAGCTTTGTGAGTCTTTGGACACAACTAAACAAAGCATTAAAGTTTATTATACATTTAAAGTTTTGAAATGTTGGAATGAAAGTAAATAATAATAAAAAAATTGTCTGAGGGTAAAGGATCAAATAATATAAATTCTGTCTTCCTTATTGTGTATAAAGATTTTATCTCACTCTTCATTTGTATATAGCCTTTCTGCACATTGACAAGAGCATGCATATAGATGATCATAAATCAAAAATCCCTGCCTTTAAGATATATCATTTTATGTGTATAAAGTTCAGCCATTTTCAGGTCTTTGAGCTGATATATTGTTTCAACATATATTGCTTATGAATGATCACTGTGCAAAAACTCATATCACACCTTGTATAACATGAGGTAGAATTGCCCATGGGAAGTGATACTTTCTTAGACTTCTTTCTCTGACATTTCCACCTGTGTATTGTCTTCCTGTTCCCTCTGCTGAAATTTCTCTGTTTTACCAACTGTATTCACATGTTTGTCTCTTTGATAAATAAACGAATTCTCCCAAGTGCATAAGGGCTTTTGTTTTTTTCACTTTCTCTGTAAGAATCATCCTGCTCATCTCCATAAAGAGCCTGCTGATGGACCAAAAATATTGCAGAAATTGGCTACCTTGAATGGTGAGTGGCAGCAATGCTCAGTGCACAACAGTTATGACCTTGATCCCTACTGACCACTGAGGTGATAAACCCTGTAACTGTTTCTTTTCCACAAAATTACTGAAGCTGTACTTGTGGATGAGCTCCACATAGCTTGAAATCACATAGTGAAGTCACATAGCTGTGCCACATTTGAGCACAGATCTTCCAGTATGAAATCACATAGTGAAGTCACATAGCTGTGCCACATTTGAGCACAGATCTTCCAGTAATACAGTAATACTGACACTGCTTTCTTTTAATTTCTGTTCCTTTGCCTTCCGATTCCTGTCTATACTGCCCACAGTCAGAGAAAATTTCAGAAGAGTATAGGATAGCCGTTCCTAGAAGCAAACTGGAATCACAGTATGGACATGTGTAGAGCCTAGGGGCTGTTGTCTAATGTCCCTCAAAAGGAATGCCAAATATCACAAAAACTAAGTGACTTTGCAACTGAAGTACTACTGAAAGTTGTTCTCCCTGTGCTCCTATGGTACTGGCACCCAAGTCATACACAACCTAGTATCTCTTTAGTCCTAATGTGGCTTCAAAATTAGCAGCTGAATATCAAAATTATGATTACCTTCTCAGAAATATGTGCTAACAATTCTGATTTATTAGTTGTGATCAGTTTTGCATGTACTTAATGTGGACAGCTAAATCACTCTAGACCTCCCCAGTGCAGGAAGAAAGGATCTACAAAGGGTCATGCTCATAAGCCAAGGAGACCTAGTTGAATATCTGACTTAAGAGATATTAATGTGTGAGAACACAGTTTGATCCCTACTGATTTTGCCGAGTAGATGACAGCAATGAAAACTGCTGATTCTTGTGTCTCAAGGCTCTACAGAAGTCCCTATTTTGTGAAGGTCAGTAAAAGCGCAGAGACATACCTTTTTAGTGAAGAGTTTACAGGTTGTTGTTTTATGATTATGTTTTATGATGTTCTTATAATGTCTTATCATTATGGTAATGATGCTTTATCAGTATTCTTTTGACATCCATCCTTTGCAATAGAATACTGGAATGGGTAAATTATTGTACCTTCCCAAGGAGACCATGATCTATGAGTCTGGATAGCAAAGAGCTGTCCACAAAGCGTTAAAACAGCAGATTTAAGCTTAAGGCTTGTATTCAGCACACCCAAAGACCATTTACCTGAGATGCCTAATTTACAAGCCTGTCTGCTCTAGGCTTTATTAAAGTTATCACCCTCAGCAGCTGCTTGGCTTTCTCCATAGACTAGAGGAGAGCTCAGGGTATCTATTCTCAGGTTAGATGACACAGTTAAATGCCTAAGAAATACCCAAAGATGCTAGTGACACCACTTATCTCAGATTCTTACATAATCCCCTTTAGGCGTCAGGGCTTCCTTGGTTGTTGCTGATTCATATCTCGCTAGGAGTGTGTCCTCGTGGGTGGCTGTGGGGACATTTTGTTCTTTGTGCCTTCCTTCCTTCCTCCTCCCCCTCCCCATCACACTTGAATTCTCTGGCAATTCAGCTGCGATATCTCTTCATAGTGGCATCTTCCCAGGGACAGAACATGCTGTACATATTTGCAATGTATTTAATAAAAATCAACATTCACCCATATCATTACAGCAGTTCTGGGAGCAGGCTTTAAATGAAATGCTGAATCCTAAATATACCAACCTGCTTCACCCTGTGGCTTTTGCATTACAAATTCCTCCAGCAGTTGTGAGAAAAAGACATAAGATCAGATTCTGTCACTTGTACCAGATTTCTCTTGCCCTTCAAACTGAAAATTCCAGTCATAAATAGGTGTGGATTCATATGTGAATATGAATATCTGTACAAATGCATGTACTATTCATATGAAACTCCCCCTTTCTCCATCAAAACGCTAAAACCACAAGTAAGTTGAGGGATCACATTTCTAGGAACATTTTCTTTCTAAAAAACATTGCTTATATGATAGATGATGCTCAGAAAGCTTTATTATCTTGTGTTATCCTGTGGCACTCATAAATATGATTTCCCTCTTGCTGGTGTGGAAGTATGAAGCACACAAAGCTGAAAAGGTCCGTGCAAAAATCATTAGTCAGACTGAAACCAACACTTACACAGACATCATCGCTGTTGCTGGCATGATTATATCCTCTTAAAGTAGTGCTTAGAGACCTCCACCTGAAAGCAAGTCTTTTTTATGGTAAATGGTGGACACACCTATAACATGAATTCCTCCATAAAAGAGTTTATAATCTAATTGACAGGAGATTGTCAGAAAAAAGAGTGGAAAGTCATGCTATGATCCAGAAGGTAGATAAACATCAAAAACACAATGCAAAATAAAATAAAGGTGCTCTAAATACAACAGAGACAAAATGTGTGGGTCAGAGTGTGCTCTAAAGATTGCTGAGACTGGATTGCTCCAGCTCCTCTATTTTTAGGGGCTATTTTCCTTAGATGCTTAATACCCTGCTGCTATCTGACACTAAGTCACCACCTTCTGGTTGGAGCTGAGCATCTGGAAATTCAAATGGCTAAATCATGTAAGGGCCCATTTTGCTAGGCTTGTTCAGATCCCAGCTCGCACATTCCTGCCACACTCAGCACAGGATACAGCAATGCATGCAACTTTGATCAAGATCCACCTGTCAGGGAGCAGCAAGGTCCAGCTGCTGCCTTAGGGACGTGGAGTTGGGAGCCAAAGGTGACCCCAGCCCATGCAATGCCCTCACCCATGGAGTGCATCCTGCCAGGCGCTGGTTACAGAGTCC
Organism: Ciconia boyciana; assembly: GCF_034638445.1. Classification (NCBI taxonomy): domain Eukaryota; kingdom Metazoa; phylum Chordata; class Aves; order Ciconiiformes; family Ciconiidae; genus Ciconia; species Ciconia boyciana. The sequence goes on from NC_132935.1 coordinate 7,273,854, forward strand.
AGCAGCAGTGACAGACACAGCAAGTGATGGAGCAGATCTGGCATACATCCAGGGAGCCCAGTCAAGAGCTACGGGAGATGGAGTCAGAGACAGGAATGGAGACAAGGCTACAATATAGGTCCCAGAGATCCATCCAGGATACAGGGACAAAAGCAGGACTGGAGATGAGTTACAAGGCACACATTGGTGGCCTACCCAGGAGGCAAACTGCCTACTGCATAGGTCCAATGACCATGCAAGAGGCAGGGACAGAGACAAGATTGATGGGATGTGGCAGAGCAGCAGAGAAGGAGGGTTTGCGTTTGTCTTGTTCTGGCTGCTGCATATGAGGTTAAGTGGGATGTGCTCACATGGAGGAATGATGTGCCTTCCCACTGCGTAATCATGGTTGTAACTCAGAGGTAATAGAAGAATGTGTTCATAGAAGACTATGTCGACTTTGTTGCAGCTCAGTAGGTCCTTGGAAGTCTTAGCTTGAGACCAAGACTTAAAAAAGAATCAATCTCCCAAAGACATGTGGCAGGAAGGAGATTTTTTTTTGTCTGATTCTTTCCCTTTTTCATGTCTGACAAGGGAAATTTGAATTTCTTTTTTTTTTTTGTATCTTGTTTTCCTTCGTTTTCAGATAAAACAGAACCTCAGAGACTGAAAGGTTGGTTTGTGCTCTTGGTATGCTCTTCTTAGAGAGACAATCAAGGCCTCTCCACACAGTATTTGGGCTATTGTGGGGTTTTGTCCCAAAGGCACAGAATAAACCTCTTTTCCCCTGCTCCTTGGCTTCTATTTTGTACCCTCATGTGAAACAAGACATGGACATGGATATCCTACTCAAACACTCCTGTAGCCTCCTTCCCCTCTTCCCCAGTCTGGGCTTTAGGTGTTCTATAACAGGAGTTAGGTATCTAAACACCTTTACGGATCTCGGCAGAGAAGTGTTAAATTCCCTATATATATCAGGGTCTAATGTACCTTTTGCATAAAATAATATTATTTTCTGTGAATCTAAGGCAATTTTTCTTTCATTTTCTACTGTTATTATAGGCAACTGAAGAAAACAAGTTTCAAAAGCTAACACCCCCTGTCGTTTATTTCAGAAATACTGTATTTCAGCCACCTATTATTCTGAAGAAAAATGTGGGGATTAGCGGCTTCTTTTTGTTCTAAATCGGTTGTTTAATGTACAGCTGCATTGTAGCATATTTATCAGAATTTAGTGTTAAGTCTGAAATTGCTTCAGCTTATACAGCAGGATTCTACTTGTTTACACCAGTTTTACTCCAGTATGACTATGCTCATTAGCGTGGAGTTGCGCCTAACTTCCACCTGGGCAAATGAGAGGAGGATCAGGCTGGGATGTTTATTGCTATGTTTTACTACAATTGCCTTTCAATCCTTGCACTAAGTCTACATTCAGTACTATTCTCTTTGATTGATTAAGATTAAATCATGGATGTAAATTAAACATTAGCCATCAGAGCCATTTGAGGTACATGTTAAGGAATTTATGAAACTGTTTTCTGCACAGAAAACAATGTGTTAGAAATAGTGTCTTCTATCTACTACTCTAACGCGTTAGTTCTATTGTATTTTTTCCCTGGATCTAAATACACGGTTGTTGTAACTTTTTATTGGAGAACAAATGGTAGGGGGTGGGAGGAAAGAGTGGGAAAAGGAAACAATTTTAATTAAAAAGCATCCTTCCTGCTCCTCTATCTATGACAGGCTTGTAGACTTCCTTTCCCTTAGGGAATTAGGTTTAGAGGTGTTGCTTATACCTGTAACTCAGACATGCATAGGACCTGCACATGCATGGCCTATGCCCATGTGACTAAAACAGGTTGGCCTTTGGCAAACTGCCTACTGGGAATGGAAACAGGTACAATTTAATTTCCTCATATAGACATAGGTTAAAATTGCTGAGAGCACTAAAAGCTGTAATTCCCTTCTACAACTTTGCTCTCAAGGGTGTGAGATGAAGTTTTTGCCTCTAGCAACAAAGCCTCCCATGAAACTATGCTAGTAAGAGAAAGCAAACTAGGTAGTGGGATTTAGAGATAGCCCTGAAATTTGCAGCCCACAAGTTATCCTTTTTTCTGCCTTTTTCAAAAGCCCTGACCCTTTCATACCATGCCAAGTATTTCACCTTGAGGATGATGCAGCTGTAACCCACACATCTTTGGACACAGATGATACCCCAAAGCTTGCATCAGGTAATTCTGTGTGGAAAAGAATCCAAATCTCATTTAGTCAAATTTTTCCAGATTTTTTTTTTTACAAAAAGGGGAAAAATTATTTTCAGGTTTAGTTTTAATTTGTTAATAACCACACTTTCTTAATACACAGCAAGAAATGCTAGCAGGGTTTTTTGTTTGTTTGTTTGTTTGTTTGTTTGTTTTTAATATGTCCATTTTCAAATACAGATATCTATTTTTTCTGTAATTTCCAAATTAAAAATTTTGGGAGGTACATCTGGACTGATTTGGAATAATTTTCTATGTGGATTTCCTGTGTTTTCCCAGCAAAGTTCAAGTTATAAACCTGTGACATTTTAAGTAAGCAGTGGAGAAAAGAATCTGTTAGAAAAGTTATAATCTTCAATTACCATTTAGGAATAAGTTTTCAAGTGCTAATCCCAAATACATGGAATGGAATATGAAAGGAAGATATGTGAATGGTAGGACCAAAGAGGGGGAAGGAAATATAAAGTAAGGCATAGAGAAAGTGTTTTACCTGTCTATATGGCATCAGTGACATCAGGTGTAGAACTTCAGCCTGTGAAATTACAGGGGGGTGTGTCTTTTTCATTTGGGTTTGGTTTTGGTTTTTTGTTTTGTTTTGGTTTTGGCATTTTTTTGTGAAACTACACTCTGTAAACTCCAAAACTCTCTTCCAAACCCTTGTGCAAGTGTTTTAAAATCAGTCGGAAAGAGACACTGTTAGCCACCTCAGAGATTGTCTAGAAACATAAAGAAAGCAATGGACAAAGGAAACCCTAAAGGAAAAAGTCTGCCCTGAAAAAAAAAAAAAGAAAATGTAATTGTCTGTGTGAATTTTCCAGGTTGTCAGAGAAGGACAATCTTATGGCAGAAATGTTCTCACATTCTTCCAGAAACTGTTATGCTGTGATATTGCCATGTACTGTACCTCTGAACAGCACAACTGGACAAGTGTTTCTAACAGTGGGAGAAGAAAATTCGTGGAACTGAGAAGGTGGCACTGCTATTTTGATGGAAGTCTTGGACATCTCATGCTATATACCAAGACTAAGACCAATTATACTACATTACTGTCAAAATAAGGGAAAAAGGGTATGGCTGTGTTAAGGTTTGTTCTTGAAATCATACAAGATGCTCAGTCTTTTGACTTTGGGAGAGAACTAAAACTTACCAAAGACTGAGATGTAAGCCAGTTTACAAGCTCATAGCTTTCGTTCAGAAGGTTTATCTTCAAAGCACAAAAATATAGCTGCTCACAAGGACTGAAATAGCTAAAATGTGTCTTTTCAGCTTTGTTTCACATTGGTTGTAAATGGGTAGCTGATGACCCTTGTTACTGCTGCTAATCTGACTGCTACCTTGTAGATTTTTTGTTTCAGCTACCACCTGGTCTGGCCTCCTGTTTAATGCCCATAGTAAAATCCCACCTCATCACACTTGTACCAGTGACTCTACATGGTCTTTTGCAAACAGATGCAAGCTCATTGCAGTCACAGTTTGAGAGGTGTGCTATGTTAAATTGGGCAAGTGGCTTTCAATACAGATGCACTGCTTCCAACTGCCTTGGAGCATATCACAAACTCACATCTACCTGCAAAAATCTGTGTGGCAATCACCTAAGTGCTGTATGACCAAACCTTTTCTTGTAATTGCCTTTCAGATTTAGCTGGAAAGCTTGAAATCATGGATAACCTGCCATTCCTCTCAATACTTTGTTTCCTGGATTAATTATCTTTACTATGATTTTCTGATTTCTTACTTGCATTTGTTTGGATTTCACTTCCAACAACTGCTCCTTGTTATGCCTTTCTTTGCTATATGGAGGAATACTTAAGTATCTTCTATTTCCTCCCTCTGGAGGTATTTATGAACCATAATCAAGTTGCTTCTCAGTTATCTTTTCTTTTTATAAGTGAAAGAGATTGTACTCATTAGATTTGTTTGTTTTATCCAACTTTTTAAAAATAATAAATTAGACTTGTAAACTTTCTAGGTTCTAGGGTACTGACCAGCTTTTGGAAATATTCGTGCAGAGTATCTAGCACATCAAAGCCTGAATTCCAAATGGACACCCTGTGTTTTATGACAAGTTATTAGTATCAATTCAATAAAGCTGCTGTTGAAACCTTTTTTTCCTTGGAACGTATGCCAGTGTGTGTGTCAAATTTTCTCCTTTACCTTATTTCTCTTAATCCTGCAATTTCACTGCATTGTGTCTTGTGATAAAAGCCCTTCCATCACAGCCAAGCTATGACAGATTTTGGTGAATGGACTGCAAATTAACTGCAAATAAAGTCTATTAACTGATGATCATTCCAGTTTCTGACAGATTCAATTCTTATCTCACTTAAATCATTCATACTTTTCCAGGTGTAAAGGTGCATTTGTTATAATTTAATCACTCTCCATCTTAGTTTTTGGAAATTAATTTCATAAAGACATTTTTCACCTGTTAAAGGGTTTATTTTTAGAATATCCTTCTATAAGGTTTCATTAAATATATGCATATATTTTTATATCTCTATATAAGCTGTTGACTGCCTGAACAGGTAGCGGTTAATGTTTCAGGAGCAGCACTGCGGAGGTGGCATTTTCTGACCTTTAGTTGGTCATTCTATAACTAGAGATAAACCTGTGAATTGTGCACCTGGGAAAACTTTCATACAGTAGGGAACAAAGAGAAAATTACGAGGGCCGTACTCAGTGGATGTAAATTTAGTCCTTCATATCAATGGCACCATCTCTATTTACACCAGCTGAGAATTTGGAAGAAATTACTAAATGTTTGCTGGACAGCTTTTTAAGCAATGACTGCTCATTGCCTTTTAAAATCATGAGACAGACATCTGCAAAAGACTGACCCTAAATCATATGCTGCTATGATTAGAGTCTCAGGAGCGGTCTGTGAAGTGAAATGAATCTGTGAATTAGCCTTGGTGCAATTTAAAGTCAAATACATTAACTGATCCAGAATTATACAGGTAAAATTTGCTTGTGTTAAGAAAAACACTATGCTACTGTGCCTTACAGTGTAACTTCAGCATCTACTGAAACAGGAGGAGACAACTGGTAGGGAGGGAAAAACTCAAAGCGTCTTTACGTTTCTAGAAATGATTGGATGCTTCTCTGTTTATCTGTACAATCTAAGACAACAAAGAGATTAGGGTGAGGGCTTGGATCTTTCTGAAAACTCAGTCTTTTTAAGAGAACTGTTTTGTCCACACTTAAGGAATCAAAAAACATTTGTCACTATAGGTCTTCTGCTCCACCCACCCAGATATTTTGCAGGTAACAAGTAAGGAGGAGAGCTCAGCTGTACATATGGGGGTATCATTCTTTTCAGGAAGGGTTACATTACCAGTGTTTAAGCAGGGTCAGGCTTCTGGCAAACTACAGAGTGAAAACCAAAACAGAATATGGAAATGTTTTTAGGCTGATTTTTAAAGTTATTTTCTTAGGTTAGTCAGACCAACTATGATTAAAGGCTAGAAAGAGGATAAAGGAAAATGATCAAGATGATGTTGCAGGGAAGCATAGTTGTGCTGCTGAGAGAAAACCTTTGAGTGAATCACTGAACTGCAGAAGCAATTGAAATCTTTGGTTCAGCAAGTATACCATATACTGCCTGGTGCTTATGGTTTCAGACTAATAAAATAAAACTTACTGTGTTATTGCTTTATTTTTTCTTTGTAGAAGTTTTGTCTGAAAGGGTAATTTATACCTTTTTTTTCTTAGGGGGTTATGCATTGCTTTGGAGTGGAAGGACATAAAATAAAAGCCACACTTTCATAAATGTTCTCTTTTAAAAGCCAGACCATGGAATAGTAATTTTTAAGATAACATCGGGAGTATGTGTGGAACAATACAGTTGCCAGGTCATGTAGACAAGTGTGTCTTCCCTACTCTTCAGCCTTCTGCAATTAGGTAGGCATATCTTTCTAAACCATTTTAATAAAATTTTATAGTGAATTTATTGATTGTGGCAGGAATGTAATGAATTCTGAAAGCTTAATCTGAATAAACATGCAGGTTTAATGAACTTGTGTACTCATCCAGACTCTGAGCACTAAGAGAAACCATACAACCCTAACTGAAACATACACATTTGCTAGCAAATCTATTTTTAAAACCAGAGTTGGGTATTTGGGGGTGAGTTGCTAGTTCTGTACAGAATTCTTCTTCAATTTTTGACTGTCTCTATGTGATTCAGTTCCTCTCCTGTTAATTAGTTGTAATGGTTATATTTTAAGTTACTCTTTTTTCATTACAAAACAAACATCATTTAGTAGTGCACTAAACGTAACCTTGCCCCTCTCCATCTCTTGTCCTCTCTCCCTCTCCCCTCTATTTAACATTGCTTTTTCTCTCTTCTTTATTCATTTTTCAAGCACTTTCAAGCAGATAATGTATTGGACTATATATTTGTACAGTGCCTAATGGAACGGCCTCTGAGTTCCTCTAAAGTTTCTGTAATAAAAGTATTATTAAAATGCATGATTGTTTCCTCTAAGATGTATGGCATAAAGACCTCATTTCCTTCCACTTCCAAAGTGAACTGACCAGGAAGAATAAACATATTTGCTTCAGCCTATTTGTCTCTTCTTTATGGCACCCAAACCTTCACATGAGCACCAGAACAAATGGAACTCTGTTTTTCCATGGCTTCATATACTCTGGTTGCACTCACTATCATTTAAAACAATGTCTGACTGATTCTTTGGGACGTTCAAACTGTCTCTCTTGTTGCTGCCAAATAAACGTTGAGCTCCCAGGCTCTTCCCAATGACATATTCCAAACACCTTTTCCATAACGTTTCCAGGAGCTAATATCTTTGCAGTCTGTCTCCCTTTAACAAATCTGATTTCATTTGGATTGTGGATTCCAAGAATAGTTTGAGGGGAGATGAGAGTCACAGAGAAGATACACAAGGAAATCATAGCTATTATTCTCAGAGCACCACACTGATAACCACACAGCCACTGACCCACTAGTTCTGACAGCTCAATGAGTGGACCTTCCACAGTTTTACCCAGACCAGAGCCTCATATTTATTGTGAATTTTCTCTCATTGTTCATTGTTTTTAGATTGGGGTGGAGGTTCTGGAGATATTTTGGCATTTTGCTTTCAAATTGAGGTTCTGAAGCCATGCATCTATTTTGGTCCACAGCTACATACATGCTCAAATGGCAAAATTCCAATTACTTTTCTCTTTTGCAATTTCTTAAAACAAATATTTATATTCCTAAAGCCCTGCAAGGAAACAAAGTATAAGAAAGTGTTAGAATTTGTCTGCTGCCTTCATGCTGTGTCTGTAACTAGGCTATCCCTCTGCTTCTGTTGGCTTATAAAAGGGACTGTTTGCCGTCTGTTAGCTGTGGGATCATGGTAATTTATCATTTTTAATACTACTTTCAGGTTGTACTCTTTGATTCTCAGTTAGCTTAGAATTTGTATCAATGCTTTTATTATACTCTCTGCAGAGAATTTCTACTAGTTTAAGGACCCTAGTAAGAGCTCAGTAGTTCATTGCAAAAAATTGCAGCTGAAATAGGCAGAGGCAGTAGCTGGTCAAAGCCACGCTGTGCCAAATGCATCACACTCTAGAAACTAAGTAATCCTTGGCCAGTCCTGACATTGAATACAAAAGAAATATGGATTGGAAAACTATAAACTCAAATTATAAAAACTGTGTGATTTACAGGACTCCATTTGACCCTGTTCTAACCCCTAAACTGACAGACGATGGGAAACAAGGAAAATGTCCTCTAAATTACATACACAGGTTAACAAATGGGAAGCAATGAAAGAAGATGGGGAGATGGAAGATAATAACACTGCCTGCTTCTTCATACCAAGGGTGAATTCTGCTGTGCTGTATAATTTCTTAGCCCATGTGTAGTTTCTTCCTGCTTGTCTAGAAGACCTGTCAATTCATGATTCAAAATGCTAAGGACACAGTAATTAACGGGTCTCTCTGATCCGTTGATTAATTATACAGCAAAAATGATCAATCAGTACTGAGTCTATGACTTGTTATTCTCCATTTTGTTTTCCTGAGAAAATGCCAAGGAAATGTTATCACTTTCTCATGGCTTTTCATTAACTTTTCTTTTCTGTATGAAGAGTTAGTATTGCACAATTGCATCATCTTGAAATAGCTTTCTGGAGCTAAAGGTTAGCCTTTAGATCTATCCCTAAGAAATCATTTCAGTAAACGTCTGCAGGTCTGGCTAGAAAAGTAGGCACTAAATTTCAAAACCTGGAATTTAAGATTTGTCAACTATATGAGATAGGGTGCAGCTCTAGATGATCTGGCCATTAAATCACTCATATGAACAGAGGGCCTCCAGACTAATAGTAGATACTGAAACCAGGTCTACATCATTCAAATGGATATAAAGGGAAAAAATCCTCTAAGGACATGTAAGTAGAAATGATGGTGAAATGAAAAAGAAAATAATACAAATATTTTATAGAATAAGCATTCTGTGAAATACTTCCCTACTGATTTTATTTGTAGTCTTAATTAGACTCTATTAAAATGGTGTTTGAGCCCCTAAGAAAGTTAATGAAACTTATTACTTTGAATATTTTATATTTAGGGTAGTTTTTGTTTAGATAACAGCATTGTGGAGGCAAAGGAGAATGCCCTGAACCTTGTAGAGATATACTCAGGATCCTGACAGATCTCTTTGGCTAAATTTGCAGTGCATTGCACTGTGAGATATTGAGATTCCCTTTCTTTTTCTAAGCAAACAAGTTGGATATCAGTAGTCTGGCCCCTTAGCAGCTTACAAGGAGATCCATAATAAGTTATTCTGAGTTTGCAATGTTCCTGGATTTGTAGTGTGCACATTCCATTACACTCCAAGAAATACTTAGACTGGAATGATTTTAAAAATCCTATTCAAAAATTTGAAATAATTATTTTTCTTCTCAAGTAAAAAAAAAAAAGTGACTGTAAAAAAGGTTTTAGTTTCCTTATATGTGATGCATAAATGTCAGTTTGCAATAGTTTCCAGGATAGCAGTTATATATGTGAAAACTTCATTGCCATAAATGAGAGAGAGCAGCATTCTTTAAAGCCCATGTACATACAAATGTCCAAGTACCAACATCTACCAATTTGACTTGTTCTGTGAAAAACTGAAAACCTTCCCTCCTACATATCGAATATATTTTAACAAAACATTCCAATACAGAAATTCGATACAACCATCTCAAGAAAAACAAAGCAAAATGAAAAGTCTATGTATATTTTTAAAAATATTATTTCTATATTTAATCTTCTGGTAAGTATGCATACCACTAATACATCCTTGAGCTAACATGAATTCTTGAAGCACTTAGGTATGAAGATCATAGGATAACTCAGTTGTGAAGGGACCTCAGGAGGTCCCTAGACCAAACTCCTTCTCAAAGAGGGTGAGTTACAGGGTCAGACCAGGTTGCTCAGGACTCTATCCCACCAGGTCTTGAAAATCTTCAAGTATGGAGAAAACACAACCTCCCTAGACCACCTGTTCTACTGTCCGACTGTCCTCAAGGGGAAAAATTTTCTCCTTATATCCAGTCTGAATCCTTCCACCACACACCTCTGTGAAGAGCCAGGCTCCATCTTCTTGGTGATCTCACCACAGTACTGGGGGCTGCTGCTAGGTCCCCCCAGTGCCACCTCTTCTTCAGGCTGAACGAGCACTTGGTCCTCAGCCTCTGCTCACAGGCTAAAGTGTTCTAGCCCCAAGAATCTTGGTGGCCTCTGCTGAGCTTCTTGCAATTTATTGATGTTAGATCAAAGATTCTGGAAGTCATTTCCATTGACTTCAAAAGGGCTGCAGTTGGATCACTCACTGTGTGAATATTTTCTTTTGGGCTACTTTGCTACAGATATATTACCCTGAAGTCATTTTTCAGGGTTAGGAGTATACATTGTACATGTTACTGTCGAAATCATGAAAGAAGGTAGGATCACAATAGAGTGGCTCAGAAGTTCATGCAGACAAAACTAGTGCATTCAAAAGAGATAAAAGGTTGTTTTTGTTTGTGGTAGCATTTTTTGTACTCTTGCAATATCTTGTTCCGTATTCACAAATGCATGCAGATTTTGTACTCATCTGCTCCACATCAAGTATTTTTCTGGCTCTCCAAGTTATCTGTGTGAATCAATAGTATAATCCACAGCTTTTTGCGCTGACAGCTAAAAAAAAATCACACTGTTTGCACCATGCCTGCCTTCAAAAGCAAAGCCACATATTCCTTTGTGTGGAGAGAGTAATCACTGTAAAGGTAAAGTGTATGCAATTTCCAAATGCCAGATTCTGTAGAGAGAAAAATACTACTTTGCTTTATGCTTTTCAGCTAGCTGAGGCCCTCTCATATGACAGGCCATAATCAATAAATCATGTGCCAGTTGTGCTGATTCTGTATGTCAGGTCATATCTCTCCATTTCAGTTTCCAGTTTCTTAAAGAGTGTTGTGTTCTATTGTCATATCTTTCCACCTCCTCAGTGTCAATTTAAAAGCTGTTATTTTTAGGCCATAGAAATTGCAACCCACAGGCCCCCCTCTCCTCAAAAAAATATACCATTGGCCAGCTTCAAAGCTGGGGCATGGAAAGAGGCAAGTCCTCTGCCTGAACTCGAGTCACTGTGATATACCAAGGAGGCCAAATTCTCTATGTGCACACCTTGTCCATAGTGGGCAAAGAGATCACATGATGACAACTTTGTCAAGACCGATCAGTAATAAAGATTGTAGAATTTCAAGAAAAGGTCCTTGCGGTGGAAAGATTTTTATTTCTCTCTTCCATAAGCAATTATTTACTCAATCAGGCAGCTTGACATCTCTAGTCTTGCTAAGGAAATTCCTGATTTGGCAAGCTTCACAATGCAGAGTGGTTAGACAGCCAGAGCGGGAATTCTCAGAATTATTTTATGTATCAGAAATCTGGTTGTCTGGGCTGTATGAGTCACTCCAGCCTGACCTTGCATTCAGCAGGTTGCTCCAAAATGATAAGTCAAGACCATTTAAATCCCTCCAAGGGCCTGCATTAATCCTGGCTCCATGTCCTAACCTTTGTGCTCTTTCTTCCCTCCCTTGTCTCCAGAGTTCATCATGTAACTTCAGGAAAAGTCTGCCTCCTCTCTCCTCCTCATTTCCCATGGTAAAGGAGGGATGCTAGTAATTGCTTACAGCTCAGTGGTGTTTTGAGTATTGGTTAATATTTCTGTGTTTTCAAAGTTATAAAGACGTACACATATAGCCACATACTGCAGTTCCAAGCTATTGTAACTGGGAACTTTGAAGTTAATGACACATTTATAAACAACAATGCTATTTTATTTTGCTGTCACATTTTTCACTGTGAATGAACATTCAGACAGGGAAATAACTTGAAGAAAAGCCCTTTTCTGGATCCTTCAAGGACTGTCCTTCAAACAGTGTTCTCAACTGGTGAATTACATTGACATGTTCACCTCCAGTACTCTTAAGTAACTATGATGATTCAACTTGCAGCTGACAGGTTTGGAGATTTGTGGCCATCTGGCTATTTCTTCCCTTTTTCTTTATGCTCTTTGTTTGGGTTTTGGGAGGTTGTTGTTTTCTTTTTTTTTCCTTCTGTATTGTTTAGAGCTCACTTTATATACAGCCTGTCCGCCCCCATCTCTTCAACCTCCTCTTCTATACTGCATCAAATTCTTCTTCAAGCTCAGTTTTCCTGCCCTGGGTTTAACTACAGGCTTCCATCAGTCAAGAAACTGAGTTTTGCAGTTCCAGCAACTACCATAGTTGGCTCATCTCTTAATGTTTGGCTCTTCTGATGTGTACTATTAAGCACAAAGAAATGGTACATTTATTTTTTGAATGGTTATAAACAAGAGGCTATTTTTGTCCAATTTTGGTTCTTGAAATCTGTTCTTTTAGGGCAGATAATATTCTTTTTAATGTCACAAAGCAATGTTAGAGTATCTGTGGTCACAGTAAAGGAATTTTGCTCTTATTTTACCAAAGTTTGTTTTCTTTTTTTTTCTTTAATGAAATAAAATAAAATGGCCACAGTAGATTGGGAAAAGAAGGTTAGTGTAATGTGGAAATTCCTGACAGAAGTGTTTCCCTGTCTTCCAGAAACATAATTTTACGTGCCTACACAATATAAAGAACTTGTGGAGGTGTGAACATGTTTCTTGGCATAAGATGTCAAACTCATCTTCCCTAAATCAAGGGAATTTACCTAAGCATTGAAATATACTGCCTTTTGAGTTAACTTAGGAAATCCAAGACCACTGCATGGTCCTGGCCAATGTGACACTGGATTTAGAGCAGATCCACATTATTCTGGAGCAGAAGCTGGTGGTCACATGAGATATCCCTAAAACACAAAAGTGGCACCAAATGCCACTAAAGGGACATAAATTTCTCCTCATCACCTTCCCTTACATGTGTCTTTATGTAGGTTTGCCATTGTGACTCCCATTATACTTGAGGGAGATCTAGAAGTTTTGTCAATACAGTAATTGCAACTTAGGATGAGATCCCCTGGATGAAAAAGATAAATGTCAGGAGGACCCTCAGTTTCATTGTCTCTGCTGGCCAGGGCGCTATTCACTCTAAAGGGAATTACTGTAACTTTTTTCTCATGGAAGTACCTAAACTGTGAACTTTGAAATTTAATCATATGACTCCCACCTGGACTGAGGCTACAGTTGGTGAGAGCTTCCCAAACGTATGTGAATTGCGACTGTTGATAGGCATTGTTCAGGGAAAAGGAAATATCAAGAAGGTTTTGGGCAAGGAAATGAAGGAAAAGGGGTTTTCAATGAAAATTCTTACCACTTCTTATGGTCTTTGTTTTGTTTCTTTTGACATTCCTACATTTTCTGCCTTATCCTGCTTTCCTGCTCAGCTGATGATCAAAACTAAGACACAGAACAGGACCATTCTGCACTACCTTGCAATATGTACTTCTTCAGTCCTTCACAGATGATTTAGCAGTGCAGGAGTTCCCCACCTACTTGAGGCTGCTGCTGTGTTTTATGGTGTAAAAGACCTCAAACTGAAGAATGTTCCCTTTAAGCTCTTATTAACTGTAAGGGTGGAAAGAAGGGGCTTCATTCAGCTGAGGATAATTTCCTGTGCCTACCTTTGACAGGTGTCTGTCTTTTTCTTTTTCTTTTTTTTTTTTCCTAAAAATATTCAGGAAAATCTCCATACCACAGGTATATGCTCATTGTGTAAATCATTTTACTGTTGTTAAAGCTATTACTTACTCTCTTCAGCACAAAAACTAACCAAACAATTGAAAAAAAACTTTTGTTTAGATGCTAACAGTAAAAAGCAAAATACATTAAGTGCCGAATCCTCTTCCTCATAAAAATATCTTTCCATATGATGAGCACCCTGGAGCTCTGAGGATTAAAAATGCAGACTGAGTGACCTGAAACTCTTTTAATTATAGCTGAAGAGCTGCAGGCAGGCATAAACAACTTCAAGCCAAACACAGTAATTTATAACATTAAATTTACATGTATGAAATACAAACTTTTTTTTCTTTTTTTTCCTAGCAGAGATACCCAGATACTTCACATTTTATGTTGCATGAAAGAAAAATGATTTCCATTTTATTTACCACTTTTAGATTTAAAAAGATAGGGCTACATCTTGCCATTGTGGTACACATGTGAAGTACATAACAGTCCTCAGAGTAGAACACAATATTGAATTAATGTGATACAGGCAATAAGATTATTCCTACAGAGGCAGCAGACGGCAGAACCGAAATTTTTAGGGCGCTATCAGTTCACCTGACAGGAAAGCTATGATTTTGCTAGCGGTGGTCACTGTGTGGCTTCCTATGTAAAGCACAGACTCATCTGAAGGCAATGCTACTTACCACAAAAAAAAGCTAGTGACCAGAATTGGTGAAAAAATTTCTGATGGCATTGTTTTCTACCAGAAGATTTGAATCGTACTGTTATGATGTAATAATTTAAAATATGATAAATTACTGAAAAGTATTGCTAGAAGTTAAAAGAATAAAGGCAATATGCTATGTTATAACATGAAAAGCTAAAACTATTACTTTAATCTAGAATTTGAAACTTATCAAAGGACAATTTTGTATAGCATTTGAGATGAAGCAGTCAGAATTATAAAATAAAAATAAAATATCGCAGCATAAATTCCTCACTGGAAGTATTAAAGGCCAGGTTGGATGGGTCTTTGAGCAACCTGATCTAGTAGAAGGTATCCCTGCCCATAGCAGAGGGGTTGGAACTACATGTTCTCTCAGGTCCCTTCCAACCCAAACCATTTGTCCTGGTTTCAGCTGAGATAGAGTTAATTTTCTTTATAGTGGCTGGTATGGGGCTATGTTTTGGATTTGTGCTGAAAACAGTGTTGATAATACAGAGATGTTTTAGTTGTTGCTGCACTAGTCAAGGACTTTTCAGCTTCCCATGCTCTGCCAGGTGCAGAAGCAGCTGGGAGGGGACACAGCCAGGACAGCTGACCCCAACTGACCAAAGGGCTATTCCATACCATATGACGTCATGCTCAGTATATAAAGCTGGGGAAGAAGAAGGAAGGGGGGACATTTGGAGTGATGGTGTTTGCCTTCCCATGTCACCATTACATGTGATGGAGCCCTGCTTTCCTGGAGATGGCTGAACACCTGCCTGCCCATGGGAAGTAGTGAATGAATTCCTTGCTTTGCTTTGCTTGCGTGCATGGCTTTTGCTTTACCTATTAAACTGTTTTTATCTCAACCCTCGAGTTTTCTTACTTTTGCTCTTCCAATTCTCTCCCCCGTCCCACTGGGGGGCAGTGAGCGAGCGGCTGCGTGGTGCTTAGTTGCCGGCTGGGGCTAAACCATGACACCATTCTATGAAATGTTTTAAATATGAGAGCTCACTCTTTAATGAGAATCATATTCTTAAGTAACTGAAAGGTGTTAAAGGCCATGATTCAGCTGAAACAGTAGAGGGCAAATTTTGTTTTCAGGGACTCTTCATTACCTCTCTGTTTTGAGGATCCAGCAGGTGATTCTTTAAGGGGAAGGATTTTTAGAAAACTTGTGCTTAGTAATTCCAGAACATATGGCGCATTCTGTGAGTTCTTCTTTGACTTCTTCCCCATCTTGTCCAAATAACTAGATGCGTTTGAAGTATAGACCCCCACATTTTGGGAAACATGATACATTTCTAACATTAGTTCCTCAGAGTGATTTGGGACAGTGCAATGCCTTACAGTAGTTAGACTGTCTACATTAGGTCTGGCCTTTAATTGTGATATAATGAACTTCAGATGACTTTTTTTTTTCTTTCTCTGTGAGCTTCTATGACATACAAATGAATCAGTAACCTCCCTCACATTTCTATTAATCCTGTAAACATAAGGCTGTAGAATTTTTCTTTTCAGAGAATAAATAAGAGGACTTTGTCACTGATAAGATTTAAAATGTAAATAATTTTTGCCATTCACATGGCTTGAAAACAACATAATCTGAGATCACTATAATGTTCCAGAGTTGCAAAATATTCTTTGTGAAATGTCCTCTTCATATTTTCTTTTGCACTAGCACTTTACCATGGAGGACATTTTATTGTACTATATTTAAAACTACTATAAGAAAGAGATCTCATTGGCCCATGCAAATGACCAGACCATAAACAGATCTATGTCCCATTAATATTTCTGAAATGGCAAAAGAATAAAACAACATTAAATATAACTGGCATTAGAACTGAGAATGAAGGAAAAATGTTTTAATTAGCAAGTATGCAGCAGCTCAAAGATATTTACAAAAATAAAAATACAATTTAACACCACAGTGGCTAGATTTTAGACAGCAAGCTCCTAGACAGTAATTCAGAGCTCTCTGAAGAATCTCTGGTGTCTGTGTAGGGAAAAGCAAAATACCTCTCAGTGTCTGTTCAGAAATATCTTTATTCTGAGAGACGAGATACCACAAGCCAGCCAATGGGAGACATAACCAAATGACTGGGTCTGAAAGCATAAACTTTCTGGAACTTACACACCTGAAACAAAAACCTGCTCTAATATCTGCAGCACAAACCCCCTAGGTATATATCAACAACTCCTCCAATGGACTGAGAAAGTTTCATACTTCTCAGCAGTACCCTTGTTCAACTTTATGTCATAGTGTATCTTGACTTTTCCTCTCAAGCTCTGTCCTCCCTATTTCCCTGGACCTAGGTAAGTAAGTATTATCACATTAACAGGACTCACTTCAATATCTTTATTTTTCTTTTTTTACTTGCAGGATAGCACATGGAAAAATGCTAACATAAAGCAACCTGAAAAGTAAACAGGGCAGTGCAATCTTCCAGCATCCAAAGACAATGAAATTTGATTCTCGTTCTATACGATTGCAATATGCCATATTTCACACTTGCAACTTAGGTTACTTAAAGACATCCTAAAACATTATTCATCTTCCAGGCTGAGCACTAGAAATGTCTGCTCAGCATTATTCTCACCAGGGAAAGCTATACAGCTAGACAGGACAGCTTATTTACAGACAACCTGTTGGTTTTTTTTTTTTAATAAGTTCCCCATCTTACTTATTCTAACTGTGTTGGAATAATATAATAACTGCTATCATTTTAAATGTTTAATTTCAATTTGTAGCTCAAAATGTTCTCTGATTTAAGCATTGTCAGCAAAAGGCTGACATGTATTTACACTGTCTGCAAGGCTGAGCCTACAACCTTGATGTTGATATATTTCCCCAATAAGTAGAAGACTTGCCTTCAGTGAGCAATTTGGTCTTACCGCTTAGTCCAGTACCTCTTATTTTCTATGCTATTTCTAACTGTGCTGGGTGCCTGTAGTGTGGATTGTGTATAACATAGACTGGCAACATACACTGAATAGCAATAGCCTCTGAGCCTGCCTCACAAGATAGGCTGCTGTGAGAAAAGCTTGTGGGGTCAGTAGAAAACTGAGTAAGAAAGAACCTGATTCTGATGTTTAGAGATTAGATGGAAAATTTGGGACAGGGCAGGGCAGGTTTCCAGTCAGGTATGTGTCTAAGTCCCATTAGAACTTAAGTGCCTTGTTGAATCCAAACCTTAATTAGAAACTGTCCTTACCAAATGTCAAAATGTTCCTTTTCCCCTCATAAAACATTAACAACCACTAGACATGGAGAAAATGGGTACCGTAATTCCCCTCTGTCAAAGTATCAGGACTCCAGTCCACATGGTTTCCTCTGTACTAGCATGCAGGGGGACTTGCATACAGAGCTCACACAAGGTAAATACAGTCTCTTTTTTGTTTGTTTGTTTGTTTGTTTTTTTAATAATGCTGAACACCACTTCTGGGTCACAGTGAGAAGTCTAAAATACTAGAAAAGGAAATGGTATTACATGCACCAAACACAATAAAAATAACTAGTTCCCATGAGGCTTTCCCTGAACCTTATGAATTGCTTGTGGAAATAATATTAAGCACCTCTACCTCTGTAAACATGGCCTTATGTTATAAGCAATTTTCCTGTAATAACAATGTCAAGAAAAACCACTGTGATTTCATAAAATAGCTTTGCTGCTATTAATAGGTTATCCTTTTTTTTTAAACATTATAGCCCTGAAGGCATAAGGAGAAGGAGAAAGATTCAAAAGGGCAAAAGTTGCTCAAGGACTTCACTCCATGCATTAGACCCTCAGCTGGTGTAAATTGAAACAGCTCCTTTGAAATTATTTACACTGGCTAATTATCTGGCGCATATGGTTAATATTTTTAAGACCACCCAATAATGTAGGTTAACTCACCACCATTCTCACTGACTCTAGCAGGAGCTGTAGTTGGTTGCAGCTCCAAACAATAAAGCTTTTTAAATAGCTTGATATTGAATACCAAAGTGCAGGAACAATGAAAATTAGTGAATACTTTTTGAAAACTTGACCCATTTGATTCAGTGACAACCTCCAGAGATGATTGCTATTTAATGCAAAAGACAGTTTTGCCCATAGGATGAATAACATATTAAAATGTTTCAACCATCTTAAATGTGACAAAAAGAATAATCAAGAGAAAGCTGTCCTTTACAGTGAGGTAGCACTATTCCCCCTGTCTCCTTTGAATTAGGGAAAGAGGAAGCTTTTAAAGCAGCTATAATCTAAGGTCTCTTAAATATAGACCTGAACACCTTTTTTCAGAGCATAAATTTTTCACTAACAATGGTGTTATAGAGATCTTAAAACTACTTTGATAATTTGACCTTAATTCACTGAATAATTTCAACCAGGGGTAGGGAGAGAACAAAAACACAGTTCCCAGCTGAATTCGCAAAAGAACTGGAGCAGAGATTGTTTCTCTTTTATCTGGTGACGAAATGAGCATTGACCAGCCTGTGAGGGACCAGTCCTAGTTCTCTGTAAATGGTTTGGAGCTCTTCTCCTGTTACCCCTAAGGAGAGTGCTCCAACCACTCTGCTTTTATTTATGTTTCCAGTGCTGCTTCTTGAAGCTGTGCTCCTTTGCATGAAATGCTAACTGAAAAAGGGATTGGGATCAAGGTAGTTTGTCCCTCAGGATGGTGTCTTGACCACCAACATAAACTGCAGAATGAACAGTAAAATAGACATACAAAGCAGAACAGCTCTGCCAGGAAAGACTGAGAGGCACCTTCCTTAAACATCTCCAATTTCTGGGTTTGGGGTCTACTGGGGACAGCACTATTAAAGTCCTGTCTGAACCTACAGAAGTCTTTGAAACAAGCTTTTCTGTGTCCTCATAAAACCTTCTGAAGTGTCTCAGTGTCCCTCAGTCTCTCCTAATGATTCTGTCCCATTTGCTATGAAATATTTAAATCTTAATTGAGTCAGAAACTTATGCAACAGCTTCATCATCACTTGAGATCATGAGGTTGACTTCCCTCCCAGAACAAATGAGTGGAGAACTGGATTTCTCACTTTCTTAAAAAAGTGTCTTAAAAAGAACATCATGGACCACCCCTAGCACATTACAGAGTCAACTTTTTCTTCTGATTTTTGCTACTAATGTTAATCTATGAACTACTTCACTTTCAGCTGTACAAAATATTTTCCCTCGTTCAAATATTGCAGATTTGGCAGGAAAACACATATTCATGCATGCACACATGCACTTTGGTTTTGGATGGCACTAACTTGTTTGTTTGTTTGTTTTTGGCTCAGCACTGAAATGATAGAGTGATTTATTCACTATCCCACTGAAATTAGCCTTTTCAAATTGAGACATAATTAAAACAAAAAGTTTTATTTAATATAATTTAATGTCTTCGGCCTTTTTTTGACCTTTGATTATTCAAGATGTGCTCAACAGGTGAATGTCTGGCTCCTTTGAGAGGCACTTAAAACCTGAGACTGAAAACCAGAGCTGGCTTTGACTCTCCTCAGGCAAAAGGACACTTTCAGTCATTTGTGCAGGAAACAGTCCTTTGCTTGGCTGGTCCTCAGGCTGTGAACTCCAGCAGGATCCTGGGCCAGTCACAAACATCACTACTTCAATTCCTAGCTGAAAAAGAACAACTTACCATCTTTGACGAGCACATAGACCAGAGGGCACCTTAAAACAACAATTAGGAAAAAAAAAGAAAAGGGAAAAGAAAGAAAGGGAAAAAAAAAAAAAAAGAAAAAGAAATCTGACTGAAAGAAGAGACTAGATAAACATTTTTCCCCCGGGAGTAGATTAGAGCGGAATGAACTCCACGTAGCAGATGTTTTTTGTGGCACTTAATGTACTACGGGAAGGTGCTCAGATGCCTGTGCCTTTGCAGAGCAATTCTAAAATGTTTCTTGGCGTGCTTGGAGACTTAATGTTATTAAAAAGTCAAAGCTATCAGATGCAACAAACCAGCCTGGTCTGATTTTTGGCAACTTGTTATTTCATATGGTGCAAATAATCATAAAATCAAATGGCATCTACTTACAATTTTATAGTAATTGCTTCTATAGCACTTGCCAGTTTTTCCATAGTAACTTCATGTATAATTAGTACGTAATCTTCAGGCATAAATAACTCTCTAATTAGTCTGTAATCTGTAATTATAATGTACTTACAGACTAGTTATTTGCTTATTTGGAATCTCTAAAATAAAATACATTCCTGATAAAACATTGAAGGAGAATTATGTAGATTTTGTGTTTGGAGATCATTCTTAGAGCTGTCAGAGAAAGAAAACAAGATGTAATACAGTTATTGAAATTAGAAAGTGTTCATTAGTTACTACATGTTTATGACAATGGATGATAAAAGAGGAGATGCAGATTAAGAAAAAAAATCAACAGAAAGGTTTACTGAAATCATACAAAAGTAAACAGGCACTTTTCAATTTCCTGTGAATCCAGGTAACAAGGAGCTCTGGGATGAGAAACAGCAAGCAAGAGTATTGAGACAATGTTTTGTTTCAGCTGTTTCTTTTAGGGCCTGGCCTTGCCTTTCCTTTCCTTCCCTTTTCCTCCCCTTTCCCCTTCCCTTTCCCATTCCATTCCCTTCCATTCTCTTCCTTTCTTTTACTTTCTCTTCACCTTCCCTCCTTGTCCTTGTCCTTGTCCTTGTTCTTGTCCTTTTCCTTTTCCTTTTCCTTTTCCTTTTCCTTTTCCTTTTCCTTTTCCTTTTCCTTTTCCTTTCCCTTTCCCTTTCCCTTTCCCTTTCTCTTTTTTTCCTTTTTTCCTTTCCCTTTCACTTTCCCTTTCGCTTTCCGTTTTCCCTTTTCCCTTTTTCAATGAATCACAGAAACAAAAAGAATAATGTTCTTTAATAATCACATAAACATCTCACTGGCAAGAAATGCATGAGCTACTGGATCTCAGGAGAAGAAAGCCTCAGATGAAAGGATTTACTCAAAAATTACATATCTCAGATGACAGTAAATCTTGGATAAGTGAGTTGGTACATGACATTGCAGGAGGACAGTTTTGTGACATCTTTAAAACTGTGATATTAAGGTAGTTCTAAAACACTTTCAATTCCCTAAGATGTTTTTCTTTTTTTTTAGAACTTTTCTGAGGTACGTGGAGAGTATGCAATGTGAATAATACTACTCTTTAGCATGTTGATTAACACGTTTGCCTATATTTCTGCAATGATGCAGTGATGAATATTGGTAAATCAGAACCTTTATGACTTTTAGTGTTAGGATCTAATTACCACACTGATACAGAGAGGAAAATACCATTGTTCTCAATCCAGTGAAAACCCACTGCAAGAGATGCTATTTGACCTGGAATTGGTCCATGTTGTGAAACTTGTGATATTTCAACATTTCTTTAACATCAGCTGACTGATTTGCCAGATTATTTTCCTTCCTTCTCACAAGAAATGCAACAGATAGAACAAGAAGAAAGATAAAATGAGTAGGATGGATAAAATAATTCCCTTAAGGTTAAATAGAAAAATCAGAAATAAAACCAGAGCTGGAATACAGGTTGAAAGCTAATGAATAACTCTTCATATCAAGTTAACTCCAGAATCTGATGTGCCTGTGAATGGGTGTTATGGGTTAGGTTCAAGCTCCCCAGGGAGGTGAAAGGATTTCTTGGTAGGGAGAATTTCACAACTAGAGCTAGGTTCTATGCTAGAAGATCCAGACAATTGACAAGTTTAAAGAGGAACATGAAATAAAACAGCTCTGGAATTGGAATTGGAATCACTGTGAAAAAATGTCTTACCTTTTTCCTTATTTCACAGAATCACAGAATAGCTGAGGTTGGAAGCCACCTCTGGAGATCATGTAGTGTAACTCCTATGCCCAAAGCAGGATCTGCTAGTACAGGTTGCTCAGAGCAACATCTGCTTTTTTAATATCTCAAGGATAAAGACTCCATAGCCTCTTTGGGCAACCTGTGCTAGTGTTTGATCACCCACACAGTAAAAGGTTTTTCTTACATTTAAATGGAATTTCCTGTATTTCAATTTGTGTCCATTGCCTCTTGTCCTGTCATTGGGCACCACTGAGAAGAGTATGGTCCTTCTTGTTTCCCTTCACTCCCGTCACCAGATTCAACTCCAGGTGAGCTTTGGCTTTCCTAATCCCATCCCTAGGTTCTTGGATAGTCTCTCTATTTTGCTCTTGGGTAATAGCCTGTTTCCACCTCTTGCATGCTTCTATCTTGTGTTCAAATTTTGCTGGGAGCACCTTACTCATCCATGCAGGCTTCCTGCCACATTTGCTTGATTTTCTGCTTGTCAGGATGGTCCAACCTTGAGCTTGGAGGAGGTGATCCTTGAAAATCAACCAGCTCTCCTGAGCCTGCTTCTCTTCAGGGCTATTTCCGATGGGATTCTTCCAAGCAGATCTCTACAGCAGCCAAAGTCTGCTTTCCTGAAATCCAGGGTTATGGTCCCATTTTTTTAACAAGCTTCCTCCTCTCCAAATCCTGAACTCAGCCATCTCATGATCACTGTTTGCAAGTATGATGTCCATTGGTGTGTCACCCCTCATCAGCTCCTCGATCATCTGTGTCAGGATATTTTCGTCAAGGCACTCCAGGAAACTTCCTGGATTCGTTGTGTTCTCCTGTATTGATCTATGAACAGATATTGGGGTGGTTAAAGTCCCCAATGAGGACCAAGGCTTGTACACGTGAGGCTTCTTCCAGTCATCTGAAAGATTAAACTGATGCAATGCAGTACAAAAGCAGATCAACAACATACTAGACTGTACTATGTATCCTACTGGCATGAGATATGAAATAATTGAGAACTTTTTAACTTAAAAATCTTACTTTTAAAAAAAGAATTTATTTGGAAAATTGCTAGTTGTTATAATTGTTATAATTGCATTTGATCCCAAAATGAGACAAAAATTCAGGATTTCAGTTCTGATCTTGTCGTTGCATATTTATATGGCTGAAGAATTTTGATTTGAATATGCTATTTTATACTGTAGTATAAACTCATGAACAAAGAAAGAACAACATTTTGATAATAATGAAAGTATGTTCTATATTGTGGGTGGTGATAGAAGAATTCAACAAGAAACATGTTTATTTCTTTCATTCAATGTTATTAAAGAAACAGATATGCTTACATAAATGGTTTGGATTTTATTAAATATCAACTTTTAAGAAAAAAGTAATTAATTTCCTTTTGAAAATAAAAGGTCCATTCGTATTCAGTAACAATTGTGTAGAAGTTTAATTACTGGTGACCAACACTGTCATTGTATTTACTCATAGTGGTCAGATAATTTTGCCCCATTGACTGAAAAATATAGTTAAGATAAGGAAGGGAAAACAGAAGACAAGCAATTTTATGTTTTTGTGCGGTACTCACAGCCTGCATAAATGAATGTGGTATGAATGTCAAATAGAGGATGATTGTACTCCCTCATGAAGCTGCACACATGCATTTATTCCACACTGTTATACTGCATGGCATATGCTAGAATTGTCTAACTCATGAAGAAGACACAGTCAAATCAGCTGTTCTTTGTGTCTGCCCTCAAATTCTTCTTTCAAAAACACTCCTGCATGTAACACTGTAATCTGTCTGTGTTTCCAGTCTTTCAAAGAACTAAGAGCTAGAGAAAATAAATGCTAAGAGGCCAAAATACCATTCAGGGGAAATTCTTCCCTGGAAAAAAGAGGGGTAAAAAAAATAATCATCTTAACATTTGCCTGAAACATCCTCTTAAGACTTCAGGTAGAAAATTCCTTAGAGTCCAACACTAAAGCTCTTTGCTCTCCATCTTTGCTGAGCTAACACAGAGGCACATTATCTATAGATTTCAGAATCTCCAAAACAGGCAGCCTTGAAGCAAGGAGTCTTGAAAGGTCCAATTTCTTTGCTACATGCATCACTTGTGCAGATGAATTCAGTTAAAATGCAATTAAATAATCAACTAGACCTTTTTAATTTCCAGAGGGTGAGAGATTTAGGTTCCAGGGCAGCGTTACACTGATTTTCACACCTCAAGTCATCAGAAAAGCCTGAACAAAATTCCTTAACAATGAAAATGCTTCCCAGGCTTACCAGAGCTGGGCTACTGAACAACTAGTAATAAAAAAAATGTTAAGGATATGGATGATGAGGAGGTAAGCAAGAGCTTCTTCAAGTTAGGATGTCCAAATAGTGCATGAACCAATCATGAAATGTCACACAGATTGCCAATTATGTTTATGTTTTATAATTAGTTTATCAACATATTAAACATTGAGTGGACAAGAATGAGAGATCAGTCTTCCTCACTCTTAGATGAGTTTTGTACAAACTAGGCTTTAGAGTTCTACCTCTAAGTCCATGAAACTTTGCATGAATGTGGCTTTGCTACGTTCCAGCTTGAACAAGAGGCTTGGAGGGGATACTGGTCTCAGTTTATCTTAAAATACCACTCTGAAAAGTGCTGAAGGAGTTCAGGTATCCATGAATCTGCAGATCATGGGACAGGGCAGTTGTCTTGGTACTTATTCCAACTCATGAGGCACAATCTTCAGTAAGGGTCTCACAAAGAGAAGCTGTAACAAGCCCAAGAGGTCTGAAATCTTGCTTTCATTGTGCTGTCTGGATTGCTTTTCTGTGCTTTCCCTTGAATGTTCTTCTGTGGCAGGGCAAATAGATAAGACTATGCAAATTAAAAGTTTTGCTGGATAGGCAGGATCACTTTTAGGGATTGGATATAAATCCAAAGCTGCCAGAGTATTTAATTTTTCAGGCTCCTTGGATTAACATTCATCGTACCATCAGTCATTTAGTCCACAACTCATTCTCTACCCACACAAGGTTTGCTTTCCAGACACGTATCTTTCATTTCTAGAAGTTAGGATCTCATTTGTTATTAAAAAACAGTAGCTGTCATCCTTTCCAAAAGAAAAAAAAAAAAAAATCCGGAGTATAATGAGCGACATGCGATACTACAAAAAAGAAGGGAGGGGAAAAAAAAAAGAGTCAAGGATAAGCTTTCGTATATCATTTGTATGAAGAAAAAAAAATTCAAAATTCACACCGCTGAGTTAAAAGGCTGCCAGGTCATGTAAACCTCCATCTTAGATCAGTTCTGCAAGCGAATCACAGTAGACTAGCAGGCTGCTATTTGCTCCATCCTTAAATGTTATTTAAAGCTGCCTACGACCAGAGCTCCAACTCTCAGAGATTTAAAAGAAGGAGCATGAAACACCTGTTCATTCTTCCATTTCAAGAAACACATTTCAGATGATCCATGCTTTCATTTAAAGTTGAAAGCCCCAGAATAAATACGCCTTGTAGGCTAACCAAAAGTTAATTTGCTATCAGTTGCCAAGGCAGCCAATGCTCCCAGTTCTAGCAAAATGCTGGGCAGAAACTGTAGCAAAAATAAGGGGAAGTAGGACTGGGCTTCATGAATAGCATTGCCTCAGAAAAAAGAACCATTTCTAAACAGACCCTGGTACTAATCCATCAATAAGGAACGGAGGAGTTCTAAAAACATCTTGGAATTACATTTATATGCAATTGTGTGGAACAAATCTAATTATATTCACAATTATAACACTTATTTTTAGCAGTAACAAACTGCTAAAATGCATAATGTAAACCACAGTACAAGGAGTGACAAATGAATTCAAAGACTACAGGAAAAAAATCTTTATCTGAAGTTAAAAAAGCAGAGAAGGAAGAAAATTATGAATTTCAAAACATTGTTTGGAGGGAGGTTCTTTTTCTTTGCTTTGGGTGGCTTTTTTGCCTTTTTTTTTTTTTTTTTGATCACCAGGATTCTGAATTATTTTTCTCAGTAAAAGCAAGATTTCGCTACAACATGGAGGGGTTATATCACTGAAGGATACCACACATTTGGATGAGAAAATGAGACCATAAGAAAAAGAGCAAGATCTGTCTAGTCACTGGTCAGAAGCAGATATCCAGGAGGCATCGCAAAAGGGAGTTGACGCAGGCTTTGTCATGCTTGAACGACACATGCTACTTTGTCACAAAGCATGAGATTTATCTCACCTAAAAGCAGATCTAAACTAGTGCTGCTGACTTTGTACTTAAGGGATGGAAATAGGTAGGTCCAAAAGCATCTTGCCTACCTTAGGCACCTGCTAAAGGATGCAATTATTATTTTCAAAATATTTCTGTAGCTTCATTAACTATAGGGGGAGCCTATGGAATTTGCTTACACCGAAAGCCTAAATTTTAAGCAGCTATGATTAACTGAGTAAAATCTCACCCTTTGTCTGCACTGAGGAACCAATCTATTGAGAACTGAAGTTTCAGAACAACATGAGGCAAAGTAGCTGGCTGAACTATTTCAGCTATAGGTCAGTTGGTGATGTCCTTCCACAGCCATGTTTAAGCAGTCACGTTGTGCTAATATTACTTACTACTCAGTACCTTCTACAGCAAACAATGATATCTGTAATATTTTGGAAGACTCTTAGGAAGGTCACAGGGGAGAAAGAATGGATTTATTTTATGATCTCCATAACATGGAAAGTCCTGTTTTATGAAAAGTCTTTATGCCCTGTCCAACCATTCTAAATGCTTGTGTACTGAGGGGAATGGGGGGAATTCCTGCTTGCCACAGCAAACTTAGCCTTTTCATATCCTAACAGCCAATATATACCTCAATGAAAATCCAAAAACACAGGGAATTATCCCTGCCAAAACCTCTGAATCCAGACATTCTTGCATCTATTGCAGAAAGCCATTTAAACTTGACAGGGCACCTGCAGCACATCAACCAAACATGGTTTACAATTAGTAGTTGATTTCCATGGTGGTTTCTCAGGCTCTAAGTCCATAAACCCCATCATGAAAGTGTTACCTAAGAAAACCTCTGAGTCCCAAAGTAACCCCACACGCTGTGGCTGCTGGCAGTCCCTGAATGTGAGAGGACAATCTGTCTGTATGGTACTCTCTAGGTCACTTCCAAAGTACAACTGAGAAACAGATGTTCCTGTTGGCAACATTATGAAATCCCCAGCAGCCAAGTGAGTGGCACCTTTGCCTGAACTCACTGAGATAAGAAGTCCACACTGAGAAAGCAAAGCCTCCTGCCACAGTTACCATAACACCTGATGTGATGTCACGCCTACAAAAATGAGCTTATCCAACAGTACAGAGCAGGACCAGAGACATATGCACGAGTGTAATGAATTAAAATATCTTTGAAAGAAGAGGTATTTTAACTTTTGTCTACAGAGGCTATTCAATCCTTGCAAAACTTCCTCATTTCCCCCTTCCTGTTTGATTCACATATAAAATGGCATTTCTGACAAAGACACAGAGAGACTGGTTGAAAAGGACATCAAGAATCTGCTCCACAGTGGTTCTTTTGATATGTAAGTTTGCACGAGTAAATAAGCACTTTGTAACACTGCTGAGACAGTACTTGAACCACTGAGAAAAATGGAGTAGACTTAGCTTATTATTCAGTGTAAATAAAGGTAGCACATCCTGAATCTGTACAAGTCTCTTTCAGACTAATAAAATGCTTGTAGTAGAACAGATAGTAATGAGAAAGAGATGGGATGTTGCATGGGTGACTGAATTGTGGCTCATGAGCATTTTGTATATAGCTCCTGACAAGGACAAGATGTCGTGACTGTTGGCAGTAGTAGCATGAGGCCTTGTGGGTAAAAATGAGGAGGTCATCTAGATAAAGGCTGTTGAAGGCAAAAGGAGTTGAAAACCCTGGCAACTGATGGCATGTTCAGCTTCACAAGAGAACAGTGAGATTATCTACTTCCTCTAAGCCAATGTCACCCTCTCTTTAGTGGAGTGAAGTGTATCATGGGTCTTATAAAGATCTTGGTATGCGACTCTGATTCTGGCAGGATGGCTACCAACAACATAGAGCATCGACTCACAACGTGCTTGAAGTGATCCTGCAATACGAAGTTAGCACTGCTGAAGATATGTCTGATTCTTATGTCAGTTCTCCAGACAGTTAAAGTCTATGAAGTTGAAGCAGCAGCTGAATTTATAAAATAAAACTGAATGTAAAGCACCAAAATAGTAATTGGGAAGTAAAAATGAGGTGGTTACAGAACATATTTTACACAGATTCTACTCCATTTCAAATGTTACAGCTTCTAAAGATCTATAATTGAGCAATTATGAAATAGAGAAAAGAATGATCATTTGTGTGTGAGTGTTACAGAACAATGATAGACCATTAATTGAAACACTAATTACCTTTCATAAGTGTTTTACGAGGCAGACAGCTTCTAACATAGCGCTAGAAGCAACACTCAGGGCATTATTTCCATCAAAGCTTTTTGGTTGAATTGCACTATTGTTTATAGCTACTCTATCTACCCTCAATTTTAGATACTTGTTTCCATGGAGCAACCTCTCATTTTTATCTTGCATTTACTTCTTCACAATGCAGAAACTGTTTCATGCCTCCGCTATTCACATTGTTTAGAATTTCACTCTGACTGTAGTGTTGTTATGAATATGTGCCCTTTAGCTGGACTGGAAGAAGCTAGCCTAGCTGAGCCTACTCACGTAAGCATACCTACCGAAAAGAGTAAGCCTACTCTCATGAATAAGTGTTTGCCAGTATTCCCTGTGGAGATTCTAGGATTGGTCCAATGAAGGCAAGAGGATCTCTAAAGATAATTACTGATATTTAATGAGAATAAGGATAGGAGACTAAAGACACTGGAATTAAATGTCTCCCTTGCAGATGAAGAAAATGTATGAATATGATTCATATTGTTTATGAAAGCAACTTCATTATAAAAAATAATTACTTTGGGATTTCAAAGATTATTTTTAACTGTGTAGACTTCTTTATTGATAGAAATGAATGCTACATGTTCATTATAAATGAACTTACACTTTTAACTTATGAATTATCTCTTCTCTTTGTCTCTGCTAACTTCTCTAACATTGCTCTCTTTGAGATTAGGAAATTTGGCAAGTGGTAATCTTGGCATCTGACTTACTATTACCTTTTTTTGGTGGTCTTTGTCCCAAGGCTTTCAATGTTGAATGCAGGTTTGGCTCATATGAAATCTGTTTCTTGGAAACAAAGATGGACAGATGTTTTAGACCCCTTATTTGCATATGAGGTCTTCTGTGCATATGTATGCAAATTAGTATGTTTATGTGCATATGTTTGATAGTGTGACTATTATGAAGTTCTAGCATTGTATGAATTTAAATTTTCTTTATTCTTAACAGTTACTTGCTATTTTGAATAATCATATAAAAATGTCACTTATGATTGTATTTTACTCTGCTGACATTACGAACTACAAATCTGGTGGACCTGATTTGGGAAGTTCTGTGTCTTAAGGACTGGTCCAAGAAACTTAGCCATTTTACAGAGCAATAGTCATCATAAATTGGTTGTTGATAAATATCCGATATCACACACAGGATAAATACTTAGTCTCATGGATAGGAAGTGACTGAGGAACTAGCTAGGGGATTAATTTATGCTCACCACAGGGTTTGTTCTTTAAGTGGAGGTTGCATACACACCTCTTAAAACAGATGCATTGTTCTGGAGTTAAAAATGAAAAAGGGTTTACATCAAGAATACTTGGCAGCAAGGTGGTCCTGGGGAAGGCCCTAACATGGCCTGTCATGGTGCTGGGAACAACACTGCTATTGTGTTTACCCATACACCACTTTTAAGAGAACAGTGAGATAAGGATGCTGCCATAATTTGCTTTGATTGAGGGAGTTATGAATGCAGATAAAAGACACCCACCCACCCACCCACGCACACCCCTAATTTACAAACGTGTTTTACAGGATCAGTGGCAAGTGTTGAATTTCTCAGGACCCACCTAGCCAAATAAGTTAGCAAGAAAGGACCTGAGGAGAGGCTGGCTTTGCAACAAATATGTATGACTTGCCTTGAATCTAATTGGTTGATAATGCAAGCCAGACTGAAACAGTTGTAAAGACTAGCAACAAGTAGGAAGGAAACAGAAGTGGAAAAGAAGGTACTGACCTAACATGGTCAAGGAGCAGACACAAGACCAAATAAACGTCATCAGAACCTGGACTCCTCCACAACAATATGGAAGATGAACTCAAACCGCAACTTTGCTAATTTGTAGTAGACACAGGGCTACTTTGACATATCCTATAGCTGTTCGTCACAAAGTCAAACCTTGGACGCCTAATATGTCACTTTATTTGTAGGCAACTGCAATAGGTCAGAATACCTATTTACATTCACCTTGCCCACCTTCCTTGTAAAACAGCTGGAGAAGGGATTGAAAATATTCATCCAATTGGCAGGTCTGACTGGTGAGTAACAGCTATCATCTTATTTTTGTTTTTATTTTTCTTTTACTCCTTGATAATAGCAGTTAGTGTGGGTTTTTTATAGGAATGCTTAAGGAAGTTAGATCTAGACAACGAGACACGTTTAAGCATGGCAACGTTTACCTTCTAGGGACCCTAATCTCTAGTGGTATGCTGAGCTGCACCACACAATAGTGGTGGGGTAAGCAGATTTAAGGGGGGTTGACTCTAGCTTCATTTTATGAGCCATCATATTAGAGCCAAGGCAAGACCATCTTTCATAGAAAAAATGTCAGAAAGCCATCTCAAATTAATGTTGAAAATGACAAAATTTAAGTGATGACCTACTAAACTTGTTAAAAAAGTACTTATATGAGAAATCAAAGTTTTTAAAGAGACAAAGTTGCAGACATGCTTAAGGTAAATATTTTGATCACAGAGAAAGAAGAAGATTTAATGGCTTCCTTACAGAGATATACTGTGGATAATCTGACAATTCATAGAGTTTAGCACTGCCTGAATTGCAGATTTGAATTCTGAAAAGAACTCAGAACAGGGATGTTCAGAACTCACAGAACTGTGAGGAAAACTCCCAACACTGAGGTTGTTTTCTGAAACTGATATTTCCCATTACTGCATTTTTTGAATCACCAGAACACTTTGGTGATGGAAATTTTTCTGTATTTATGATGTAGGATCTCACCTCATGGATGGGGAACACGACCTAAATCTAGGAAACGCTCAAGCAGATCCTGGTATATTGAATGGTTTCTTTTGGGGTGGGATGGAGAGGCAGGGCAGAAATCCCAACAAAATTATCATTTCATCTTTGAAAAGTGAATTTTTCATTGGAGAATATTTCAAATTATCAAGAAGGCCCACGAGGTGTTTTAACCACAGAGGTTTGTCTTATGTGCCTATTGACTGCATAACAGTGCCTGTCCCAATGGGTTTAGCATTTATTACCTAGGCATTTATTAATCTGGCTATACACACAGAAAAAACAGGAAGTCTTTCATTGACATCAGTGAGCTCTGAAAAGGCCCCAAGAGCATCTGTGCTGCAAACTGGTTCACAGAGGTTTATTCCTGCATCTGCCTAAGGTTGCCGGTAGGCAAGGAGCCTTTTCCACACATTCAGACGGCAGAAGAAAGGATTCCTTTTCCTGTACCCTCCAGTCAATCAAAAAGAAGTCTTGACAGGTCCCATGAAGGCTAACAAACCAACTGCTGTTGAATCAAATGCCCCTAAAGTGCTAAACAGTCTTCTGACACTATGAGCCTGATAAACACCAGCAGCCCTGGAAAAGTAGTGTATGTAGAT
Organism: Ciconia boyciana; assembly: GCF_034638445.1. Lineage (NCBI taxonomy): Eukaryota > Metazoa > Chordata > Aves > Ciconiiformes > Ciconiidae > Ciconia > Ciconia boyciana. Next base: position 7,305,594 of record NC_132935.1, read on the forward strand.
GGTTAAATTCCAGATTCTGGCATCTCATCTCCACTCTCTCCAAGGAAACACCTTAATGGCCACTGGCTCTGATGAGCTGGTGCTCACACAACAGGAGGTGAGAGAAAGGGAGAGAAAAAAAGCACAATGAATCAGTAACAGGAGGCAGACAGAGCCAGAGTGTGACATATATCACAGTTCTGCTTTTGCAAATTGCTTTGCTAATTAGTAGTCAAACTAAAATAACAGATTCTATGAGTTTTGCCATACTTCCCCTCCCTGCATCCTCCTCTTATAGTACAGTTGTATTGTGCCTCTCCAGTCTCCTACTGAGATGAATGGGAAAAGCTGATCCCACTGTACTAATTTAAAATACAGGGAAATGATAGAGATAAGGATTACAGCCAAATAAATCTGTGCTGTGTCAGAGTCAATAGGAGAGGGAGGTATGTGAGACTGGGAAAGAAAAGGATATAAGACAAAAACAGAAAAAGAGAATCATAGATTCAGAGGCTAAAAAACCCTATTGTGATCATCCAGTCTGACCCACGTAACACAGGTGATAAAATTTTACTCGGTAGTTCCTGAATCAAACTCAAGAGCTTGCAGTTGAACTACCAAAGGCAGCTGAACTATCTCTTAGAGATATAATCAGTCTTGAAAGAATTGGAGTGAGGAGAACTTATCTCACCTCTTGATTAAAGCAAGGGAAGGCAGAAAAACAAAAAGGGAAGAGAAATAGCCCTGCAGTGTAAGAACACTGAGGAACCTCCACCAAAACATGGATTAGTATGATCTCCTGAAAAAAGTGGTTCAGAGCCAGACTCCTCTCAGTGAAAGGATAACAGGCAATGGGCACAAACTGAAATACAGTAAATTCTATTTAAGAAAACACATTTTTACTGTAAGGATGGTTGAACACTAGAACTGGCCACCCCAGAGAGGTTGTGGAGTCTTCATCCTTGGAGATATTCAAAAGTGGACTGTATGTGGCCACAAGCAACCTGTTCTAGTTGACCCTGCTTTGAACAGGGGATTGGACTAGACAATCTCCAGAGGGCCCTTCTCACCTTAATAATTTTGCGATTCTTTGAATGAAAGGGTGTCTGGTTTGTGAAGGTATCTGGTTAATGTTTATTCAGCATAAAAGCAAAGACGAGAAACAAGAAAAATAATAAATCACACCTAGATACACTAACTGACCCAATCAGGAGACAACAGGGTCCCATGGTCTCAGATCACAGGTTGAGAGGCTGTATTGGGTTTATGTGGCAAGGTTTTAGTAGTGCAAGACTGCAGCGGTGTGGCTTCTGTGAGAAGACACCAGGAGCTGCCTTCATATCAGACAGAGCCAGTTCCAAGACAGACCTGCCGCAGACCCATCAGCAATGCTGGTGGTGCCTCTGTGAAAACACATTTAAGAAACGGTGAAAAATACTGTGCAACAGCTGTGAAATAGGCATGAGAAAATGTGAAACAGCCCTGCAGACACCAAGGTCAGTGGAGGAGAGGAGGAGGTGCTCCAGGGGCTGGAGCAGAGATTCCCCTGCAGCCCATGGAAAAGACCATGGTAATGCAGGTTATCGTCCTGCAGCCCATGGAGGACCACAGTGGAGCAGATATGCACCTGCAGCCTGTGGAGGACCCCGTGCCAGAGCAAGTGGATATGCCCTGAAGGAAGCTGCAGCCTGTGGAGAGGAGCCCATGCAGTAGCAGGTTTTTTGTCAGGAACTACAGTCTGGGGGACTCATGCTGGAGCAGTTTGTTCCTGAAGGACTACGCTTTGGAAGGGCCCTACACTGGAGCAGCTCCTGAACTGCAGCATGTGGGAAGGACCCACACTGTAGAAATTCATGAAGGATTGCATCCCATGGGAAGGACCCCACGCTGGAGCAGGGGAAGAGTGTGAGGAGGAAGGAGTGGCAGAGACGAAGTGTTATGAACTGACCACAACCCCCGTTCCCCATCTGCCTGCACTGCTTTGAGGGGAAGACATAGAAGAGTCTGGAGTGAAGCTGAGCCTAGGAGGAAGCAGGGGGGGATGACAACATGGTGATTTTTTTGTTTGTTTGGTTGTTTTTTTTCCTCATTATCCTACTCTGTTATTAATTGGTGATAAATTAAATTAATCTTCCCTAAGTTGAATCTGTTTTGTCAATGACAGTAATTGATGAGTGATTTCCCTGTCCTTATCTCAACCCACAAGTTTTATGATCTTGTTTTCCCACCCTGGCCTGTTGAGGAGGGGGAGTGAGAGAGCAGCTTGGTGGGCATCTGGCAGCCAGCCAAGGTTAACCCACCACAGGGACTATTGAGGGAACCACTCAAAGCATGAGAGGGTTCAACCAAAATCCCGTGGGTCTTAATGTCCACCAGATTTGGCTTTCCTTAGCAATAAGTGTCCACCTCTGAATTTGGAATAGCTACCTGAACATGTTTGTCTGAGCAGTTCCCTGGTTGCCTTGTATGTTTGAGCTATAGCTTATTCTCCGGCTTTTAAAAAACTCTGATATGCTTGAATGCACTGCACTTCAGTGGTAGGATTATGGAACAAATGCAGCAAGATCTTTTTCTGGAGCTCTTCAAAATATTGGCAAGTGAAGAACATATAACTTCAAATTAACCTATTCTGGGGGTGCTCAGCAGAGCACATCCTATTTTCTTTTAACCTGTGTTGGTATCAGCAGATTTATGACACAATGCAAAGCTGCAAAGATATACTCAAGCTAGCTCTGCAACACAGAAGCTATTTTATTTATCCACAACTCTTATCAATCACATTTATTCTGGGCTGACTCACTTCAGTAAGAAAGGCTGCAACCCCTTCTTCTGGGCTTTCTTGTGAAGAGGTCTGTTCTTGTTGCCTCAGTGACTGTTTGCAATCACCCACACAGGCACCATGTTGTCACATATCTAGTCTGTATATGTACTATCCACCCTCATCTTCAATATTTTTTAAGGAGAAAACTACACAGATATGTTATATTCCACCATGCAAGATCACTAACAGTTTCTATGGCTCCTAGAACACAGCAGCCAGTGACTTAGCTTCTGTCCCGGCAGTGCAAAGAGAACAGCATAGTTTTATTCTTGCATCTTCCTCATGTACTCATTTTTCCTCTCTTGAAGCACAGTTGGTCTTGAAGGACAGTTGTTTATGTTGCTTTTGTTTTTGCAAGGCATCTGACTTGTTCCTCTGCTTCAGGAAGATCCCATTTCTTTGTGTATGGTTCTTCTGAAGAACAGTTTTGTTATTCATCAAAACAGCAAACTATTTTCCTACTAATTTCCAAACCATGAAAGTCTTCCTTTGTGAGCTTCAGGTTGAAGCTTCTTTTTTCTTTTTCTCTCTATCAGTCGTATGCTGTTTCCTGCACTTGAAAGAAGGTTATTTCAGGACTGTGCCATTTCTTAGCCTGGTGGTCAGAGTGGGACCCTATGAGTGGTTTATAACTCAATTCTCCTACTTTCTAAATAAGTGGTTCAATCACTGTGCTCTAAACACATGCACCCAGGGGTTTGTTTGCTTCTTTTTACTAGCTGGACCTAGCACAGTGGTTTTCAAAATTTGATTTGTGGAATTCTGAGAGCCTTATAGCTTGCAAGAGGTTGCAGAGAAAAGTGACCTGTCAGACTTGTATTCTCTTTAAAGGCACTGACATTTCCACTCATAAAAGGTGTAACACGCTACACATCAGAAACAATTAAAAACAACCTCTTTAAACAGCTCCTTCATCAGCATGTAAAACCAATGAGTTTTTCTCCAGAAATAACCAAGCTTTTTATACAGTCAAAAGCAAGAATAAATGCGTAGTCTGCCAGAAGCATTTTGCTGGGCCACACACCCACTGTCTAGACATTGTGATGTTCTTTAACTTGAGCCCCAAAAAGGACATTTTGAATAACACCTCAGACAGAGGTAATTTTAGTGCTTAAATGTATGTGACAACAGGCTCTGATGCCTCACAGAATGAGTTGCAGCTTCTGAAAACTGCAGTTCAGGCCCTAGAGCAACCCCATCCGTTTGTGAGGCTTGTTCCCTCTCCTTTCCAGAATGATCTCAGAACTGAACTGGGATGGTTGCCTTCATCACTCACACCTCAGGGAGAGCTTGTAAGATGAAAGTGCTTGAACAAGACCAGAATATTGCTTGCAAATTGTATGAACTCTCTTTATTTTGATAACTTTACAAGAATATACTTTCATTTTTAAGGGAGAAAAAAAAAAAAGAAAAGCTTATGAGACCTCATAAATCGCAGGCCAAGAGAATGTCTTTCTTTCACACAGAGAAACGTTCTTTATACATAAGCCCATCTCTTTTGAAACAGGACAGAGAGAGAAAGGAGGATTGGCTTTTACATGATGTCATGTTGGCTATGTCATTGCAGCATCTTCAGGGACATGCTTCACCTGCTAATCAGAATTACATAGCATGAGGGATGTCTACAGAAAGCATTTCTTTCAATCCTCTAGCCATGTATAGACATAAAAAAGGGTTACCATCCTCTGTTATGATTTTACCTACTAGTCTCGCACAGTGCTAAAACTGAAGTGTTTATTGGTCCTTGTTAGCATAATATTTGAGCACCTAATAAAGTTAACAGTTTCTGTCTCCAAAACAGGAATGAAACAGAACAGAGCCATTAATTGAAGACTGAGAACAGAGCACAATGGCTTGCCCCAGCATTGTAGTGGAAGTCTGCACAGGAGCAGAGCCTGGAGTTAGACCCTCAGCCACCTGTTTGGCAGATACTTTGAATGCAATTAAGCAGCTTTTTTGAAAAACAGGGTTGAAAAAATCTGTTCCAAATCACTCTCATCAAAATCTGTGACCACAGTTACAAAGTCTAGGTCTGAGTTTCTGATGCCATTCAGAAATGCCTGGTAGGCTGGGAACCACTGTAAAAAAAGTCATCTGTTGAAATAAGTCACCGTAAGTAATGACAGTGTAAGATACTAGTTTAACTTTGGGTGCTCTGTGTGTCTGTTGTACTTGGGCTGTGTCTCAGGTATTCAAAGGACAAAAATATATGCTCTGGATTTAAATGACCATCATTCAAGTCACCAAGTGTACAGTCAGTGTTTTATGTAGGACTTTTTAAGTCACTGTAATCACTAAATGCATTAGGCTATAATGGAATTACAATCCTTTAAACAAAGGGAGGGAGCAGGCATCCTCCTTTAAAAGCCTGGGAAGGAAATTAAAGGTTGCTTATTCAAGAATAACAGCACCTAGAGAGAAAATCATGAGAACCAGATCCATTGTAATAAAGCATCTCTGAAATGTTCATTAAGCCTGCTATGATTTCACTCTTTTGTTTATTTGTTTCAATTTCTGAATTGATCTTTTTTCCATGGGCAGGCAGGAACCTTTCAAAGAATCTATTAACCAAAGAAAATACAGCATTTTAGCAACTTTTTAATTCCAGCTGCCCAAATCAGTTTAAATTCAACAGTATTCCTCAGAATGCACATTCCTAAATGTACATGTGAATGTTTTATATGATATTATAGTGGACAGTGTATGTATAAAAAAAAGGCTGCCTTTGCTGGACCAAATCATGACTGTTCTTTTGTTTCTGATGTGCTTTTGACGGCCAAGAAAGATTGGTGGATTTTGTTGTTGTTGTTTTTTCCCCATTTTGTTTATCAGGTGTTTTTGGGAGCTGGCCAATTGCAGCTTCAGCTCTACTTGAATTTAAAGAGTCTAAACAAAGTTTTTCTGCTGCCTTCCTGATACAATGCACCAATTTATAAGCTTAGTTCTAGTTTTATGTGCTGCCTATATTCCTGCTCTAAGGATCTGTCCTTGAATTCATATGCTCTCCTGCATTGACATTGCTCAGGGAAAACAACTATTTGGTTATTTTCAGAACTCATGAAGTCTTGTTCTTGCAACAGTCCCTCAGTGTTTCAAAGTCTTTGATACACTGTTCCTCACAGCTAGGGAGTCAGAAAGAGTTCAGACCAATAAACAATATTTTTTCTTATATTGGAACTAAACCCAAAATATTATTGTGAAGTTTAATTTGACTCAAATTGGAATTGAATTAGGATTATTATAATTACAGTTGAATCAGAAGCAGAACTTCTACTAAATTGGAAAACTTACTAGTTCAACTACTTGCCCCTGACACTTTTAGAACTGGAAAATGCTGGAATTGCTGTTTTAATCAGAAATGACAAAAATAATAAGCAACCTACTCAAGGCAATATAAAAAATCCGCGAAGTAAAACCTTTTTTTTTTTACATGCACTGTAAATGCGTGTAAAACTGCCATTTTTTCTCTCTCAAAAAGATCTGAAACTTGTTCTCAGATAAACTGGTTAGTGTGACTAAACAGAATTTGGCCCAGCATTTGTAGTCTCAGTTGGATGTTTCACACTTTCCATCCATTTACTTCAAAATAAATAATGATACACAGATAGACATTTAAATCAATGGCACTAGAGATGATAAAATAACATGGCTTGTGTTTCCATTGGAAATTTTAACTATTTTGTGGTTTTCTTTTCACTAATTTTTTTGGATTAGGGTTTGGTAGGAAAACCTAAAATCCAACCCAGAAATACCTTTTTTTTCCCTTTCTTCTTTTCTTTCTCTGAAAGTGTTTTATGTGAGAGAAAGATTTTGCTCCAGCTTTGTTATTATAAAAAATCTAAGTTTTAAATGGCAAGTGGCCTGTGAAGGTAAACTTTACTGTAATTGAAGATAGCTCTCATTGATTTCAGGGAGCAGTGAATACCACCTTGTATTTTCAAACATTACTGAAGGCTGTGGAGATGTGACCACAGTAAAGATAAAGGAGTTTAAGAGGTGAAAAGCTTTTTTTCCCAACACAATGCATTTTCTTAACTTAACCAATTAGTACAATATGTATGTATGTATGTATCTATCTATCTAGGTAGTACAAACATATGTAGGTAAATTCTGGAAATTTGTGCTGGCAAATTGTGTTATTTGCAAAAATGAGATGTGAAGTGTTATTCTTGTTAATTAAGGTCAGCTGATTTTCTTTGCTTTTCTGTAATGCAACTGGAAAGATAGTTTCATCCAGATATCATTATTTTCTAAGTCCATTCCATTTCCATGGTGGGTTTGCATCTGTCTTTTCATGAAAAAAAGAACAAACTGTGCTGCTCAGGGGAGAGTTTCTGATGAACTGAGCTTCTCAATTTTTCCTCCTATAATTGTTTGTATGTTGCTGTTGTTGTTGTTTTAATTTGCTTTAGCTTTTTCCCCAACTAAATTCCCCAGGCATCTCACTTTTCAGATAAGGTACAAATTATTACAATTAACTGATATTAAAGTCACAAGAATGCAAGATATTAAGCAGCAGACAGGCAACTCATCATAGTAGGTGCTCCGTAAACGTACATCAAACAGATGGTCCCTGCTCCAACAAATTTAACTTTTTAATAAATATATTTTCCTAAATCTTGGCAGTATTACTTCAAAGGATATCATGGGCTCTCTTTTTTTCAGATCTAAATAAGAATAAAGGTGTCATATAGCACTAATATATCCAGTCTCCCCAGACCTCCCAAATGTATTCTCTCCCATTGGATGAGATACCATCCACCAGGTGATGGGAATATGAAGGGAATATTGTGAAAGACACCTTTCTAGGCAGGACCTGGAGAGTGCACTTTCTAGCAAGATTCTTTGAAGGGGCTTGCAAGTATCTGAAATTTTATCTGTGATATAAAACCATAGTCTCTTTCTCCTACTGTGCGTTTACTTCCCTCAGAACCAGGTGAGTCTGAGCAGACACAAATCAGGCCAATCCACTGGGCTTTGCATTGGATGGAGGAGTCCCAGAGCTGGAGGTCATCCGCAGGGCACCTCTGCAAATAAATGACATCCAGGGATATGGAGAGAGAAAGAGCTGGGAGCTATACTCCAATGTGTGAGCAAGAGGAAATGAAGAAAGGGAAGATTTTTTTTTCCCCCTTAATCTTAATTTTCTGAGGAAAATATTTCATTTTGTGCTGGCTGTGTCAGCCTCTTCTTTTCCTCCCAGGACAATTTTTTTTCTTTCCCCAAAATTTATACCAGGTCAGATGATCTGGGTGTGCTTTGATGATAAGTTGGAATTTTTGAAGGAAAGTCACACTTCTGACCAACAAAAACACAATTCCTGAAAACCACAATTTTCTTGAAAAAGAAGAATGCCACCTAGTCTCTACTGAAAATTTCCAAATAGATCTAATAGGCCTGGGAAATTTGATCATATCTTTACCTCTTGGATGCCCATAGCAATTGATACAGTCATCTACAAGTTCTCAGTGGCCATGTCATTTCCGTAGCTGAAGTGCATGAGACTAGGTTCAGTCCTCTCTGACGCCTATAGTTTCTCTATTTATAGTCTTGAATACACTGACCCCTTGAATAGTCTTGACCCCTAAGGGGGTGAAAGGGTCCTTTTTCCCAGCTACTGTAGTAATTATCCTACCACTTGTAGCCTACTTGGAACGTCAGACAGAAAGCAAATCTGGGGAAGCAGAGAATCCACAAATAAAGAAAGCAAAGAAAATCTTTGTGTAAATGCTGTGAAGGCTAGTTTTGCACAGCTCTAATCTTTGTTTATAACACATGAGGAATTAGACTCTAATAACATCTAGGCACCAATTCGGACTGACTAAAGCAATGAAAACCTGATTTAAGTCTCCCACAGCACCATCAGCTCAACCCTGTTACACAGAAAGGTTATGAAGGCACTTTGTTAGATGATTAGGTGAAATATCTGACAGGCTTCTCAAGATAAAAATACTGTAAATTAAGCACAGTTTTGTTTCTTTTTATCTTGTGTGCTCCTTTTCTTCCCAGTGGGACTCTTTAAACTTTTTGAAAGCAACTTGTTTGATAATAACACAGTTAAAGGGAATGCCTGGCCCATTCCAAGAGAACCACTGTTAACATGTTCAAGGAAACTAACAGAAAGCCACCCAGACCAAATGAAACTGGGGTTTGTTTTTTTTTTTTTTTTCTTTTTTTTTCCTCCAGATGTAACAGTCTTTGTAGATCAGACTAATAGCTTGTCTTACTCCTACACACGCACAACTCTTGGATGGGGTAAAGGCAAGTGTGATGATATCTGAAAAACAGCAGGGAAAAAATTAGCATATATGAGGTAAATATAAATCTGACTTAGAGTTAAAGATCAGACTGCATTTGACTTCAAAGGCCCAGACAAAAAATCTAATATGAAGGCTCTTCTAACACTATCTTATACGCACAAGTTTCTGCTTTCACCTTTCAAAAAAACTTATAGCGTAGCTGTGTGTTTTCCCGTAAAGTTCATGAGTGCCATGCATATCAAACCCACAAGTTGGCTGCTTGGACAATTTTAGCTTGTATGTCTCAATTTGAACAGAGCAGGTGTCTGTAGAAACAGCCCCCAGCTTTGCAGCTCAATTGCCTTAAATAAGGCTGATAAATCCATAAGGAGGGTAGACAGCTAAGTACCTTATTTACCAACTTCTCTGCTGATTGAATTAGCAGCAACCCCATGATGTCATAAGTAAAGGTAAGTTACTCTACATAGTGTTATGGTTTTGCAATATGCAGAGAAGCAGTGACATAATAAAATAACAAAATAACATTTTACTTGCTTGAACTGCAGAGCAGTGACTTCCATATTTCTGTTTATGCAAAATAAAATTTAGGAAAAAAAACCCAAACAAACTTTAAAATGTTTCAAGGATGTTCAAAGTTATCAGAAAGCAAATAAATTGTCCTGATCATATGGTTTTGTAGAGCTCAATTGTCTACAAGTACAACATTGGTAGCTATGCAAGATGTAAAGCAATAACTAAGCTTTCTCATGTAGCATACCATTTCCCAAATGCTCCTTAAGTATAACCGTTAAAACATTCCTCAGACATAACCACTAAAATCCCAGTAATCACATGGTTAGTATTATACACATTCCATGAACCTGTTTTCATTAGTGCTGCTCTCTCAGGAAGAACAACTGCCATTTTGGACCAACTGGACTACCAGTTGGACAGCATTTCCCAGGGAAAGAACATTTGTCATTGAAAACCATACCCATTTATTTTAACTTCAAAGGTGGAAGCAGCACCCATATTGAGCTTTTACTTAAAATCAAGTGATTATTGGGTCTCTTAATCACTTCCCCTTTGACTTCTCTGAAATGTTAAAGATTTAAATTCCTCCTTTCCCCTATCCTCTTCCTATTTCCTTTTCTTATAATTATGAACAAGCAGTGTTTAACCTATACAGTAAAACAAAATGTAGGGATATATACTCACCAGTCTTTGCAATAATAATGAGGGGAGCTGGCCTATGTACAAACAACAAGGTTTTCTCCTTTTTCACTGTCACTCACCTCACTGTCAGCACAGACTGTTCTGCCCATGCTTTTGCTGGTGCATGGTAGGTAACTGCCCCAATGTTTGACTAAATATTACTGTAGTAACATTGAGAACTCCTCAGAAATAAACTGTGAGCATTTCGCTGAAACAAACTCACCAGGTAACCTGAAGGAAATGTGTTTTACAAATCTCTTCAAATTGTTTTTTCTACATCAGATTGTCATGTGTATCACTTCTGGCCATGGAGAGCAACTACATCATCAGCTGCTACAAAATACGTAGCTTTTTTGTTTCTGCATTTAGCTTTCTCCAAGACTTTGTCATTCAGTTCCATGGCTGACATGTTATAGTTTCTGACAAAGCCAGTAGTTATTTCTGGAGTCAGATGATTACTTTCCAGTTCTATGTCTTTATATTAAGCTGATGGCCAAGAATATCTTCTTGAAATCATATTAATCTTTGTGCTAATGATATAATCTCATTACTACCTTTTCCCCATAGGAGACAGCTATTCTTTAAAGACAGCTTCAGTTTCCTGAATTAGAAAGGTCTGAATTGCTTTTTGGTTATTTAATGTAACCAACCCTAAAGTTCATAATTATTTAGCAAATGGAATTTTGTTTCTGGAGCTGTTAGCTGTTCTGGGAAAAGCATCAAATAGGGACACAGCAATAATTTCCCCCTTAAATATTTTCCTGTGTATAAGTAAAACCAGGTCTGTACACACATATAATTACTTTTAAAATTAAATACAGCATCATTTATGTATTCTGGCTACTATCAGCAATGAAATGGCGATCTTTGCCCTCAGTAGTTTCACCAGTAGTTTATGATATGCAATGAAGATTATTTTTTTTCCCCTGAAGATGTACTAGAGAAATTTAATAAAACAAAAAGAAATAATGCCTAAGGACTTTTTTTTTCTTTTTTTCTCTATTGTGAAGTAGTTTTTCATCAACTGCTGGTGCTGAAACCCACTTCATATTTTGGGGGGTTAAAATCAAACCAATTGACGATGATATATAAAACTGGAATGAATCATCATATAGCCAAAAATAGTACAAACACCAAGATATTTGGCAGTGATCATACACTCCCAAACCCCTTTTTATTTTTTAATGGATTTATCTGTTTTATGCCCACATGATGCTCCAAGTAAAAATTCTGACTATTAAAAAAAAAAAATCTTTGTTTTTACTTAAAACTACATCCTTGCAACTGTTTTAGAAAGTTATTGATTTTACAAATGTTCTTCAAAATTCTTCCTGATTTATTCAAAAAGGCATCTTAACTTATCCATTCTGGTAGTATCAGATATTAGTCTCTGGATCACAGGGAATTCAATGGCTATACCTTAGGGTCATCCTCACATCTAAAGAACCTCATCGGTTTGTGGGCGTGTTTTGATCTGTGCTTCAGTATGTCTTCCTGGTAAGCTTGGAAGGTGTCTGTTCTCTGTTAGCTTGAACAGGGAGTTTTGTGGTTTAGGTATTTCATATTGACCTATTGATGAGCAAAGTCTCATGGTGGACTTCTTTGTCATGGACTTCTTTGTCCTCCCCAGATTGTTTTTTTTTTTTTTTTTAATCATAGATGGAAATTCCCACATCTTTTGCAGAATAGTGTGAAGTAAATTGCTCTACATTGCAGTACAGTGCTTTACAAAACTGGAGAGAGGCACTGCTACTTGACAGTGCTTTTGACCCTCAAAAACCTGCCTGGACAGCTGCCAGGCAAGAAACTGAGGAAAAAGAATGTTCTTGTAACAAGCAATGCATTTCTTGCTTTTAAGATATCATAAACTAGACTGAAGCAGTTTGAAAACTGCAGCATGTAGGAGGAAAGGTGATTCAGGATTCATTGTCCACAGTAGACTACACAGCTCCTCTGACAAGATGGAAAAGATTGGTTCTGCACAACATCCAGGAACCTATGAAGAGAGGGGAAGGTCCTGTTCTAAAAATGTCAAGGAATAGCACAACACTGGGATCTTGTACTCACTTACCCACTAAACAGCACCAGCACCCAGGCTCTCTGATAGTGATGTGCAAGAATTGTTCAGTCTTGCTCACTGCAGCTTTGCTTTTTTGTCGTAGGTGGCAAGTAAATGTAATGTCCTGAAGCTGCTGCTAGTTAATTGAGGCTCTGGGTGGGAGTCAGCCAGAGTAACTATTTGCCCACACTGTGGAGACCTCCTTTCCCTTTAGAACTGAACTGAGTGGGCTGGATGCGCTCCCTCTGCTAAGTGGAGTGACAGGCACATTCTGTTGGTGCAAACACCATCCACATTTAGATAGAGCTGGCACCAGCAACTCCCGCAGATTATGATATTCCCTGCTGCTGAAGAAAGAAAGAAAGAGAGAGAGAGAGAGAGAGAGAAAGAAAGAAAGAGGAAGGAAGGAAGGAAGGAAGAAACAAAGAAAGAAAGAAAGAAAGAAAGAAAGAGGAAGAAAGAGGAAAGGAGGGATATAGGGAGGAAGAAGGGATATAGGGAGGGAGAGAGGAAGGAAGGAGGGAAGGAAGGAAGGAAGGGAGGAAAGAAGGAAAGAAGGAAAGAAGGAAAGAAGGAAAGAAATAAAAGGAAAAGAAAGAAAGAGAGAAAGAAGGTGTTAAGGCAGGAAGAAAAGGCCAAAAGGCTGAAAGGCATGCAGGAAGCGAAGAAGGTCGGAAGGAAAAGCTTTGCACTGGAAAAGCTTTGCACTGGAAATGATAAAAAGGCCTTTACAACAGCATGGTGACACCTTGCCAAGGTGTGTACAGCCCCTTACAACCTCACAGGCGACTACAGCAAATCAGTGCTATCAGCCTCCTGTGTAAATAAATTAATTAGAACTCTAATTTAGGATAATCTCAATTAGATTAATTCTTGCCCTGTAATCTTTTTGTCTTATAGGAGGATAAAGAATGTAAATATTTTTGTCCATTCAGCTTTGTGTTTGATGATCAAATATTCTATGGATACATCCTTAGCTGGCAGGAACCTTAAGAAATCTGCAAGATATTCATCCAAGTTAGGCGTCCTTTGGTATTTTTCAAAGAAAGATCCTCAAAGAGAACAAAGGATTACTTCAGGTTATCATGGGAAATTTGAATCTACCAAGTGCAAGTTGATATAAGTGTTAGTGCAAACTACTCATTCCACGAGCGTGTTTTTGCACACCTATCAGCTGATACGCTGTACAGCTCTGCAATATGACCTTGTTTAAATAAGAATCTGCTAGCCACATGTTTTGAGCAGCTGGAACAATGAAGGGATGGGCTCTCATACATTTGATGAATAGACAATGATATTTAGGTACATACGTGCATATCTAAAGACATATGCAAAGAAAGGGATCCATACAAAATGGAAGTATTTATTCTTTGCCTTTCATTTAGTTTTAACATTTCAAAATTAACCTCCCCAGTAAGAAGGCAACACTGTATCTTGTGCTGGGTTGATAGCTCATACCTTTTATTAATTAGCTCATACTAAATTATCATCTACTGCCTCACCATTATTCAACAAAACTCTTCCTGTAATACCAATAAAAAATGCATTTATAGACTGGGATTGGTCTGAAAACAGTACACAAACAAGAAAAAAATGAAAAAAAAAGGCTACATATCCAGGAAATTAATCACAACAAATAATTGAGTCAGTTGCTGTCAAATGGGTTTAAGCAAAAGCCAGGAGGAAAGGCTAATCTAATGGTAAAGAAAGTGATCTGTGATTATATTTCTACCTCTGCCAAAGGTGTCCTCTCTGCCCTCATTTCAACACAAACAATTTAATCGCTCTGTCTTCAGACTGTAAAATGGGGATGATGTTCTGTCTCTTCTGATTTTCAGTTCCTTGGTGTTATATCTTGCTTCAACCTCTTTTTGCTTGAGGCTTTTAGGTGTAATTTAAGCAAGGAATCTTGTCGATGTGATCTACACTTGTGAGACAGGTCTGCTGTGTTTGGACCAAATTTGATTGTGTCCTCTGCCCTGTCCACATTGGACATGGAACTTACAGGGAAATACTGGAGACAATGTCAAAGTTCCATAGTCATTACACAAGGAGGAGAGAGGATCTCATCCTAGCTCTTGATGGTACATTACTGAGAAATTTGGGTAATAAGAAAGGTGTTCTCTCAACACAAGGTTTTCAAGGTCCGTATGGTGGCTCTTAATTGCGTAACTTCTGAATTACATACTTTTCATGTAATATTTTAAGAGCTAATACAAAAATCCAAGTTTTTTTGGTTTATCTCTATTTTTAATAGTAGAATTCTCAGTCCTACCTTTTTTAAAAAGAAGTGAGTTAAGTGCCTTTGCAAATCTTATAATAATAGGGACAAGAAGAACACTCATCTGCTGCACTCTTCTCTCTGTTGTTTTTACTTGTTTCATTACATTAAGTAATTTGTGTTCTTCATATTTATTCCCTTCCAAGTGTATTGGGTTTGTGTGGCAAGGTTTTGGTAGTGGGGGGGCTACAGGGGTGGCTTCTGTGAGAAGCTGCTGGAAGCTTCCCCTATGTCTGACAGAGCCAGTGCCAGCTGGCTCCAAGACAAACCTGCCGCTGGCCAAGGCTGAGCCCATCAGTGACAGTGGTAGCACCTCTGTGATAACATATTTAAGAAGGGGGGGAAAAAAACAAAACAAATCTGTGCAACACCAGCAGCAGTCAGAAGACAAGAGTGAGAATATGTGACAGAAACAACTCTACAGACACCAAGGTCAGTTAAGAAGGAGAGGGAGGAGGTGCTCCAGGCGCTGGAGCAGAGATTCCCCTGTAGCCCCTGGTGAAGACCATGGTGAGGCAGGCTGTCCCCCTGCAGCCCATGGAGGTTAACAGTGGAGCAGATATCCACCTGCAGCCCATGGAGGACCCCATGCCAGAGCAGGTGGATGCACCCAAAGGAGGCTGTGTACCCGTGGGAAGCCTGCGCTGGAGCAGGGTCCTGGCAGGCCCTGTGAACCTGTGGAGAGAGGGGCCCACGCTGGAGCAGGTTTGCTGGCAGGACTTGTGACCCCGTGGGGGACCCACACTGGAGTAGTCTGTTCCTGAAGGACTGCACCCCATGGAAAGGGCCCACACTGGAGGAGTTTGTGAAGAACTGTCTCCCATGGGAAGGACTCACGTTGGAGAAGTTCATGGAGAACTGTCTGACATGGGAGGGACCCCATGCTGGAGAAGGGAAAGAGTGTGAGGAGTCCTCCCCCTGAGGAGGAAGGAGCGGCAGAAACAACATGTGATGGACTGACTGCAACCCCCATTCCCTGTCCCCCTGTGCCGCTGGGGGGGAGGAGGTAGAGCACTCGGGAGTAAAGTTAAGACTGTGAAGAAGGGAGGGGTGGGGGGAAGGTGTTTTTAAGATTTAGTTTTTATTTCTCATTACCCTACTCTGATTTGATTGGTAATAAATTAAATTATTTTTTTTTTCCAAGTCAATTCTGTTTTGCCCGTAATGGTAATTGGTGAGTTATGTCTCCCTGTCCTTATGTCGACTCTCGAGTCTTTCATTATATTTTGTCTCCCAGCTGAGGAGGGGGAGTGATAGAGCAGCTTTGGTGGGCGCCTGGCATCCAGCCAGGGTCAACCCACCACAAGGCCAGTAATAATTCAGGTACTTGAGTATTTCACCTGACATGAAAGACAGTACTTCTTCTTAACAAATACCCGGTCCAGATTACAAAACCATTACAAATGTATTATTTGTCAAAAGCCAATGTGTTTCCAATATGTTTCTAATATCCAATCAAAACCTCCCCTGGTGCAACTTGAGGCCATTTCCTCTTGTCCTATGTCTTGTTATTTGGGAGAAGAGACCAACCCCACCTCTCTACAACCTCCTTTCACGTAGTTGTAGAGAGCGATAAGGTCTCCCCTTAGCCTCCTTTTCTCCAGGCTAAACAACCCCACTTCCCTCAGCCGCTCCTCATAAGACTTCTGCTCTAGACCCTTCACCAGCTTCGTTGCCCTTCTCTGGACACGCTCCAGCACCTCAATGTCTCTCTTGTAGTGAGGGGCCCAAAACTGAACATGGTAGTCAGGGTGCAGCCTCACCAGTGCTGAATACAGGGGCACGATCACTTCCCTACTCCTGCTGGCCACACTATTCCTGATACAAGCCAGGATGCTCTTGACTTTCTTAGCCACCTGGGCACACTGCCGGTTCATGTTCAGACGGCTGTCAACCAACACCCCCAGGTCCTTTTCTGCCTGGCAGCTTTCCAGCCACTCTTCCCCAAGCCTGTAGCGTTGCATGGGGTTGCTGTGGCCCAAGTGCAGGACCTGACACTTGGCCTTGTTGAACCCCATACAATTGACCTTAGCCCATTAATCCAGCCTGTCCAGATCCCTCTGCAAAGCCTTCCTACCCTCAAGCAGATTGACACTCCCACCCAGTTTGGTGTCATCTGCAAACTTACTGAGGGTGCACTCGATCCCCTCATCCAGATCATTGATAAAGATATTAAACAAGACTTGCCCCAAAACTGAGTCCTGGGGAACACCACTTGTGACTGGCTGCCAAGCGGATTTAACTCCGTTCACCACAACTCTCTGGGCTTGTCTATCCAGCCAGTTCTTTACCCAGCGAGGAGTACAGCCGCCTAAGCCATGAGCCGCCAGCTTCTCTAGGAGAATGCTGTGGGAAACCATGTCAAAGGCTTTACTGAAGTCTGGGTAGATAACATCTACAGCCTTTCCCTCATCCACTAGGTGGGCCACGTGGCCGTAGAAGGAGATCAGGTGGATCAAGCAGGACCTGCCTTTCATAAACCCATGCTGGCTGGGCCCAATCCCCTGGTTGGCCTGCACATGCCTGTTGAGTGCACTCAAGATGAACCGCTCCATAATTTTCCCCAGTACCATGGTCAGGCTGACAGGCCTGTAGTTCCCCAGATCCTCCTTCTGGCCCTTCTTGTAGATGGGCATCACATTGGCAAGCCTCCAGTCGTCTGGGACCTCCCCTGTTAACCAGGACTGCTGATAAATGATGGAGAGTGGCTTGGCAAGCTCCTCCGCCAGCTCCCTCAGTACTCTTGGGTGGATCCCATCTGGCCCCATAGACTTGTGAGTGTCCAGGTGGCACAGCAGGTCATTAACTGCTTCCTCCTCGATTATGTGGGGTTTATTCTGCTCTTCATCCTTGTCTTCCAGCTCAGGGGGCTGAATACCCTGGGGATAACTGGTCTGACTATTAAAGACTGAGGCAAAGAAGGCATTAAGTAACTCAGCCTTTTCCTCATCCTTGATGGCAATGTTGAACCTATATGGGCTGCTAAGTGCAATCAACAGTCTGTCCCATGTTGTGACTAGTTTTTACCTCCTCCTGCTTTCCACTGTCACCTCTCCTCACAACTTTATATGGACTTGCTTGGAGCTGCAATGTGGTCCTTCCCTTTTCTGTTCAAGAAGACATAAGGTTTGCCTCAGCCTACTCTTTAGCATGGTAAGGAGGATTAAAGCTGGAACACGGTAATGTCAAATTCATCAAAACAAATGGATCCATTATTTTTGTGATGTGGACAATGTTTTAAGAGAAAGCAGGATGACCTCAAAAAGTTCAAAGGACTGATCAAATCACATTGATTTAATCCTTTTTGGAAGTGCAACTTGCTAGCATCTGATCCTGTCTTGCTGATGCAGTACAGTTCACAAAGCAAGATTCACTCTGGCTGTCTTGCAGCTTGGCTTTGAATTTTCTTGCCTTCCTTCTGTCTATTGATCTATTTCTCTGAACCCAAAGTTATTTCATGGGATAGCTTTTAATGTGACTTGACACTTTTAGATTATTTTCACATGTTTAAAAGCCACAAGTTTAATTTTCCACTATATAGAATTTGATTAATTTCGTAGTCTTTCTAATTAATAAAATCATTTTTTTCCTTCTTGGATTTTTTTACCCAAAACAAAGTATAGCCTGCTCTCCTGCCCCTTTAGAAGCCATTAATTTCTTTCTCCTTGCCTTGCCCATATGTCTTTAGGAGAAAATCATGTGATATAGACAGTCAAGGTAGACAGCTGTAATACATCCTACAGGGTTCTGGACTGCAATAAGCCACCTCTTTGTCTGGCAGGGGAGATTGTCCAGTTTTTTCCACCTTAGTCTTCTGGGCCTAAGTCCAAGCATAAGTACTGTCTCTTGCTCCTGACAGGAAGACATAGCTATGATCTACCTGTTAAGAAAACCTCTATCTCTATGTTCTTGTCACCTGTGTATCAGGTGCAATATACTGCCCTTCTTGCTTTATGAAACCTTTGTTTCCTGCTGTCTCACTCAAAATAATCCTCAGCCTCGTCAAGATTCCCTTTTTTTTCAGTTTTATTTCAGTGTTTATTTCCTGGGGGTTAGGAGTTTTTGTGTGTGTAGGTTTTTCCCTTAGAAATGACTGGGAAATTTTTTATACCCTTAATGTGCTGTGGTTCTTCACACTATTGCATTTCATAAAACTATAGTCAAGTAGTCACAACACAGAAAGTAGAATATTAATTATGTTAAAGCATCATATTACTATGCAAAGTAAAGCCATGTGGCTGTTAAAGTCAGTGGATGCAAAGTGAGATGTCAAGAGGGAATTCTGTAAAAAGACACATTTTTGGTTCTTTGGAAAAGTCTACCCTTCCCTTTCAACTTTGCTTTTGGTGGTAGCTCTTGTGCAGAAAGAAAGTGTTCAGAACTGAATTGGTGAAAAAACCTTCCTATAAATAACTTCCGAGCAAAGAGGCCAAGGGAACTCTCCTAATGGCAAAAAAAATAGAAAATAAAATAAAAAAAATAAATAACCCTGATGTGTTGGACAAATCGGATTGAAATGAACTCAAAATGTAGAGCCAGCTAAGCCCAGAGAACATTAAACATGATCAAGTGTAATGCTATTGTAATCAAAAGTGTCAAAAGCAGCACTCAGATCAAGCAACACTAAAACACTCCAACGTTCAGAGTCAGAGTTCATTACGAAATATAGGTGAGAACACTTTCTGTGCTGAGAGTGAACAAAAAGCCAAGCTGGAATTTATCAGAAATGCCCTTTTCCAGTAAGCAGTGAATGACTTCACCTGGTAGATGTCTTCTACCTTCAAGACTTAGGGTTACATCCAACTCTGTTCCAAACAGTCCCAAAACCAATGAATTCTGCCAGGGGATGTTCAAAGCAAAGTTTTTCACTGCCCTTGTTTGTAAGATAAAGACTAGCTGGGAAATTCAGATTCATTGCTAAATGAATCCAAACTCCAGATGTGCTGTGATTCTGAGAAGCTGCCATTAATATCTTTTTCAATTAAAAATGTCAGTATGAACTACACTGAGATCACCAAATGCTTCCCATTGGCTTATTTCTGTTCATTACAACAAGCTGAAGTTTTTATAACCTATTAAGTGGCAGCATATACTGCAGAAACACATGCAGACATATACAGACACATATATACACTGCTTTTTAAGAGAGAGAGACAAAAGGTGACTTTCAATTCTTTACCAGCTTTGAATTCTATTTGAAGGTAATTATATGCCATATGAATAAAGTTAACATTTAGCAGTAACAAAATAAGAAATAGTGTTGTATTAATCCATTCACCAGTAGTAGCACTAAACTTGGAGAAAATGTTTAAAACATCAAATTGGGATAAGGTCAATACGCCAAGCCACAATTTGTGAATTTCTGACACATCTTCAGTATGTTTTATAAGGTGGCCTTTGTACAGTATAACAAATGTGCTCATTATCAGGAAGAGATAAGCAACATTTGCCGGTAAAGGTTGAAATGTTGAGTTTCAGAAGCCTTCTGCTGCAAGCATTTTTTTATCTTTTGCATTTCTCTGCAGACTTGGAAAGACTACTACCAATGCATAATATTTTTGAAAGATAAGAACAATAGCAAAGTCAAGCACTACTTCACCAATAAGTAAATCACTCTTGAAAAATGGTGCAGCTGTAGA
The DNA here is from genome assembly GCF_034638445.1 of Ciconia boyciana. Classification (NCBI taxonomy): domain Eukaryota; kingdom Metazoa; phylum Chordata; class Aves; order Ciconiiformes; family Ciconiidae; genus Ciconia; species Ciconia boyciana. Next base: position 7,325,827 of record NC_132935.1, read on the forward strand.
ACACTTGTACACCTTAGAGTGTGAAGAATCTACCTATATCATCGTCAAAGGATTGTTTTGGCTCTGCCATTGGAGCTGACATAGGCCAACAGGTTAAAGGTATCATCTGGCTGTTGTTGAACAGCTGACAACTCAAGCCAGAAAAATGTAGGGAAGCTTTTGTTTATTCACCTGTTCTCTGCAAAAGGAAAATCTATCTGAAAAAAGTGTTTCCTTGTGACTTTGTTTATATATTAATGTCATTGTATGAAAATCTTCCTAGAATCAATACAAATCTAAGGACATTCCTGTGAAATAAATAAGTATGGGTGAGGAGAGTGAGCAATCATCAACCATTTTGTTTTCTTGGCCTGCAAATACCTGACCACTGACAGTGTTTTGAATTCAGAGAGAAATGGATAAATTGCAGCCTTGTCTCCTCATCCACCTGGGAGACACCATTTCTGTCTGAAGAACCACTGGGGGCAATTCTTTCTTCATTTTCTGGGCTACCTCCAGGTAAGCTACCTCTCCTGCTATGGCTAGTCTACACTGGCTCACCCCACAGAACGTATTAGAGCTTAAACCTACTCTGGTGAGATCTCTGGTACTCATATATTCAAATCTACTCACCTTTTAAAGCAAGATCTGACAAGGATTTTTATTTCACCAGACTGTAGTCATGTTAACTTTGGGGCAAAGCATTTTTGCACTGTGCTACAGTCGTTACAGAGATTGTGTGGCATTTGTTTATGTTCCTTTAAAAATGGAAAGACATCTACCTGTAAGTGATTAGGCTTGATGTGGGAAAGCCAGAGTGAAATTCTTTGGACTCTGATACTCAGGAGAGCTGATAATTTCCTGCAGTAGGTTTTCCCTTTTTATCTTGCAGCATGGCCCAGTTCTCAAAGACCTCAAAGACATGCGTCATCAAAACTGCTCAACATAGTGCTGTTTTCTCTCACTAATGCCAGCAGGGCTACGCTAGCTTCAATTTGAAAAGTCAGACCAGTTTGTCCACAAGTGTGTTTGTCCACCAGTGTGGACAAACATGCCTAAATTTAAGCATGCTTAAGAACATGCTTAAGTTTATACTTAAATTTGTCATTATTCTGCAAAAGATTAAGTTCTAGCAGGTGTTTTTATTATACTGTCGTGTTTTGTTGAATCAGCTTCTAGGGACCAATTTATGAGATATGTTAGTTGAAGAGTCGTTTCTGGTAACTACTGATAGTAAGATGTCTCCTGTCAGTAGTAGGAGATATTCAGTACCTTTCTAGGCCTGGTGTTTTCAACATCTTTAGAAGCATTTTTAGAAGTAATAGTAATAGTATTAGTAATAGTAAAAATAATGGCTATTTTAACATTTGCATTTTGATGCATGATGTTTAATACAAGTCACAATGAGACTAAAAGGGAAACACTCCTAATTCAGATAGCTAATTCCAGAAGAATCACTCCATACCAGGCATGTCAACTTTTACCACATTTATTAAATCCATTGCTAATTCTGTGAGATTACATAAATTAGACTTTCCTTAATTGGCTGTTGCAAAATAGTGTCCCCAGGAACCTTTCGTCTAACAGAAGATTTAAAATTCCATTAATAGCAATGGCAGCACTGTAGCTAAAATAAGGTAGGTTTGTCTGATATTTTGTCTAAAGTAGTCAGGGTAATTGATGATGGGGGGGGGGGAGAGAACACCCATTATCTCAGTGATTGATATAGGCCTTTTTCTAATTACATCAGCCCTTTCCAGTGGAGACAGGTCATGGTACTTATAGATCTGCAGCTACAGGTTTAAGAGTATTTGACAATCATAATTTAAAATACAATTATTAAAAAAGATAAGATGGATGCTATACAACTTTTTCTGCACGTGTAGGACAGCAAAAGAAGAATGGAAACTTTTCCGCAGTTGTGGGATGGATATGGCAGGATTATATTTGGAACTCTGTTCCACCAACATTACAAAGGGGGAGCTAGTATTTCAAAATTAAAAGGATTTCCCCAGAACTATGTGAGGTAAGTGCATGTGATCCAAATAATAAGAATGTAAAGATAAAATGTATGTAACTCCTTAGTCTTTATTACAGGATATTGCAAGGCAAGGAACAGTTCCTAAGCACATGGGTTTATAGCTATAGCTCGACAGAGTGAATGCAAAAGTACAGCAAGCCAAACCTTTAACCGAGGTCACCGTAACTGATGTAATGAATGAAAAAATGTAACCTTGCAAAGGGCAGAGGCTAATATTCAGAAATGTTATGATCTCTTATATTTCAGATCTCTGAAATAAAGGATCTCTCAAAAACTTGGATATTAATGAAGTTAGTCACAAAACTCTCTTTGGTTCCAATAAAAACAGTTCTCATTCCTTGAATACCTCATACCTATTATTTAAATAAAAAAGAAAACACAGTTAAATGAGTTTACAAGCTGATAAACACCCATAACTCTAGTTCTAACCCGTGAACAGTCCATGAAGTGAATACTAGATGACACAAATGAGAACACAGCCTGCAAGAGCATAACATGTCCTACTACTGGCATGTTCTTAGCTCTCAGCTGAAGTAGGTTTTCCAGTTTGGGCCTCACTCTTCAAGTTAGGCATGAATCAGTTTGGGGGAGGACGGGAGTTTCCAGGGAACTACTAATTATTCCTAACCAGAAAAGACTGAAATTGCTAGAGCTGCTCAACATAAGGGAGAGAAGGCTGGATGGAGACTATGTAAATGGACTCAAAATGTCTGTTGCTACAAAAGGTTGCTACAAAAGAAAGAAAAATCCTGATTTCTGTGCCTATGGTGAATAAAAAAGGAAACAGTGAGGTTAAATTGAAGAAGGAATGATTCAGGAATAGGCATCAGGAAAGCTTTTAAGAGGAAGTGTAAAATGCTGAAATAAATTCCCTGGGGATGTTGTGGAGTGGTCCTTAGACATCCTGAAGAACAAGTTAGACAACATCTGTCAGGAATAGCACTTGTACAGTTCATCCTGCCCTAGGGAACAAGGAGGAACTTGACAAACTATTGAGTTCCTTTCCTAGCCTTATTTTTATGACTAAAGTAAGCAAACAAAATACTTCCTAGAATAACGTAATTTAAGTTTAAATTTCATAAGCTAAAATTCAAATGATCATGGTTATTATTTAAGTTCATTGACAAAACCTTTCAGAGTTTTCATAGAAATTTCCAGTTATGTTGCTTTTATAGACTATGTTTAAAGATGATAAAAACATCAAACACAGTAGAAAAGAAAAGGTCATTTGCTTCTGTGAATTTACTGTTACAAATGAGTATGTTATCCTTAAATTAAAATGTTTTGCTTTTCAACAACAAACACCAATAGAAATGTTATTTAAAGCATATTATTTATTTTCTGTTTGTTTGGGGAAAAAAAACCCACAACAATTCTCTCTTCCCCTTAATCCCTTTTCCCATATTCTCTTGTCCTTTAGCAACATGTGGGTATTTATTGTAGCTTGGTTAATTTTGGTTTTGTGTGTCTGGGTATTTTTTTTGATAAACTGAAAAATATAAATGAAGATCCTGAAAACTTTTCCCAAAAAGTTTTCTCTAAGAAGTATTTCCTCATGAAAGTATTGCCCAGCTCTAATAGTTATTATTCCCATATAAAGGACATTCAAACATTCTGGTGTGTTGTGCACATTGTAAAAGCTCTTATAAAAATACACTGTTCAAAATGACCTTCTAAAGTAGAAGGAATAAACTTAAATTGGGCATGTTATAATTTTAGTTCATCAGTATATCTAAGTTTGAAGATGGTAGAGAACTCAGGATGAAATGTATTGATTTGGCTCCATGTTAAACTACAATTTAAAAGTGGACTGTGCCCGCTCTTAAAATTGATCCACTAAGCTAAACCTAGTGCCTTGTTAAGACAGCTGGGGTATCTAAGCCTTGTGCAGGATGCTGGCAGAGGCTCATGGAAGACCATACCCTTCCGGTGTCACAGCTGAAGGCCAAAAAAGATACTCCAGGATTCTTAAAATGTGAATTGCACTTGAATGTCTCACTCCTCCTTTAGGCAACTATGTTGCTTTGCATTTCTCTCTGTGCTACATACATCCACAACACAAAGCAGTAACAAGTTTGGTTAGCCTGGTCTTTTTCTTGCATCACTGAACACATAATGAAATTAATAAAGAGAACTAACTACAGCTCACAGACTGATGCTGTACAGTTAATTTTTAAGTCCCAGCTTGGCAGTGTCTTAATTTGAAGACATGGACAGATCCTCATATCTCAAGGCTGAAATTGTTCCTTTTTGCAAGTAATCATCAGGAACAGGATGGACTGGATATTAGAAAATTTGACTTCACTGAAAGGGTTATCAAGCATTGGAACAGGCTGCCCAGGGAAGCGGATGAGTCGCCATCCCTGGAAGTATTTAAAAGATGTTTGGATGAGTTGCTTAGGGACATGGTGTAGTGGTGGTCTTGATAGTGCTAGGTTTATGGTTGGACCCGATGATCTTAAAGGTCTTTTCCAACCTATATGATTCTGTGATTCTGTGATTCTGTGACTTCAAATTCCACCACTGATTTTAGATGAATGGTGAGATTAGATCAGCACAGACCAGACAGAATACAAGTTGTTCCTCCTTGGTGAAAAAGGCAGGCAACAGAAGACACAGACCTTCCATGGAGAAATTGCCCACAAAACAACCTCCCCGATTCTGCTGTTGGCATGTGTAATAATGAACTCCTCCCAACCATTGTAATGGATCAAATCCAAACTTGCTGTTCAGATCTAGGCTCTATTACATATTTTTTAATCTGTTCAAACTTCTCAGTGTACACACAGAATTATTACTAACACATTTTACTGTAACCTCTTGCAGACAACTATGAGCTATCGGAAGATCTAAATTGTAGTGAAGGGGAACCTTAGCAGTGGTTCATGCACCCTCTTGCCTCTGTACTCGGACTTTTCCCTTTGAGAGAAAAAAAGATAATGGACAAACTGGAAGGAGTTTAGGAAGAAAACAAGCAATTAAATCTGTACCATATATGGAGATTTGTGGAATGGAACTAAAAAGAGAAATGAAATTGAAGCCAGGGCCATAATAATTTGAATCTGCCTGCTTAAAATCAGAGGACCTATGACACACACTATCATGCGAAAAAGATGGATTTTTAAAAAGCACAGGTTTCCCGTGATGTCCATTAACTTCATGTTTTGTTATTTTTTTTTTAAATGTAGGATTAAATGTTCTGAAAGAGGATAAATGAAGACTAAGAAGCATTGGTAAGAGGATAGCCTAAAAGTATCATCTTACTAATGAGAAAGCAGAATTATTTAACTCAGGATGAAGAGCAAGGGGGGAAAAGGTTTATAAAAACTCTGTTCTGTTCATTTGTTCGTTTTCCAAACAAAATTATGTAAACATAATTATTGAAGCATTTAAAGCTGCCCAGGAAGAAAGATCTAAGCAGTATATTTTCAAAAGAAAATGAAGTATCCTTCCCATATTTAACTCTCATCTTGATGGACATCTCACCAGGGTCAAATGACTACAAACATTAATACAACTTTGAGAGAACACATGTTAAAAGTAATGAAGCAGAAGGACTCGAAGGAACATGCTCTTTTTATTGGCCAAGAATGTTCATACAGTGACTCTCTGCTTTTGAAAATCTGAACTTTCCAATTGGTTCACATAATATTGCTTATGAACCATTTCTGGCCTGTCGTGACTCAGAAGGATGATGTCCTAAACATGTATCAGAGCTTCCCAAGCAGGATCAGGGCTGACTCCCTCCACTCGCATGGAACTATGGACTTGTGTGTGAAATTATAATGCTCGCAAATATGAGTTAGGCTTGTGGCAATTCCTAGCATTTTAGTGTATCATTTTAATCCCTTTAAAAAGCTTTCACATTCTATCTTCCTCTATTAGACATATGCCACACTTCATCCAGCTCCAAAGAGGATTATGAATATATAAGTCAATCCCAAGAATGCTATCCCAAACAGGGAGCTCTGAATTTTTTATTCTACCTCTATGCACTTTGTCACACTGGGATTCCTGGGCTGCACTTCACTAGGAGGAAGTAATACGATTTCTCCCAGATGCGCTTGTTTGCAAGTTATTCTTGGAAAAATAACCAACCTTGACACAAGATTGACCCTTAAATAGCCCAGGAAAAAAAAAAAAAAAAAAAAGTGTGGTGGAGTTAAGACTAAGCTAATACTGTCCAACTGACACAATGCAGCACACACAAAATAAGAATTCAGACCAAGCCTTTGTGTCAGCTGTGACACATCTGTCATGTAAGTTGAGGCATTCAAAGGATCTGGACGAAATGCTTAACCTGGTTTATTTTTACCTGTCTCAGTGTTCTTTAGAATACAATAGACATTTGAAAACAAATGTGCAGCTATATGCAACATATTTCATTGCAGTAATTCAGAGCAATATTCATAAGAGGTCTCAAAAGTTAGCATCTACTCTATTTTTGTCACTGTGTTACTTGTGGTGCACTGACAGCAAGGGGTCGTCCATATATAAATATGAACATATTTATACAAATGGAAAGAAAAAAAAGCCATCAAGCTGTAACAGCTCAGACCTCTTTTTCTTTTTTGATGGCTAAAAAAATATTTTGAATAACATCCCTGTGAATGAACACAGTGCACAAAATGGTCCACAGACTTTTAGTTCTATAACTGTTAAGTTAAAGATAAATATATTTTTAAGTGGTTAGGTGCTTTTTTTTTGATTGGGAATAAAAGAAAAGAAAAAAAAAAAGGTTTGAGAAATTATGATCTAGCTTGGAGTGTCAACATAATAAAAGAAAAGGAAATTCAATTTAGGCTCAGGGATCATGGACTCAGGTTGTTCCAAGAGCTACCAACTATCACCATCGCTTAGGGAACAGTATCATTCTTTGGTGTATCAAAACTATTATTTTCCTCTGGGCAGTCTGCTTTAAGAGAGGGATCAGTATGCAAAGTATTCTTGTTCTATTGTGTTCCTTGACAAAGAAAAGCTCTGAAATCTTTTAAACTACTTGTCTTTCCTGCCTATGTACTTGCTTTGCTCTGGTCAGTAACTTCTCATTATAGACAAGAGATCAATTAGCTTTTAAAAATTATTTCTATTTGGTTCCTTTTAAAAAGAAGGGAGATCTGTTTTTGTTGACTGTGGGGTGAAGTAGAAGTCACATGTCCACATATTAATTCCCAAAATGCTTAGTGTTTAAGGACTGAAATAAGTATTAATATTTAAGGGAAAAAGACACCTTCTCAGTAGAGGGCCTTAGGTGTGATTATTAAGCCCAGCTTCCAAAAAAAGTCTATTTGACTGCTTGAATAGAGACTTTGGTGTTAACTTTATCTCAAAAAGGTGCAAATTTTACTCTCTCTACTTGAAATTGGATACTTCAAAGATTAGGTGATTGAACAAGGAAATCATTGGAAAAGGCAAAAAGGAAAAGAAAAACTGGCTATCAAATGAGGACGGAATATTGGCCTTTAATTTAAAAGTATCATGTTGGGGTCCCCATGCTGTTATTCATGCATATCTACCTGTAACTGGGAAGACATTTAAGTGTATCAAGATGAATTGGAGCAGGGAGCTATATTTATTTAGGATTACCTGTGCTTAACTGGCAAACAAATTATCCTCTGAAAATATATCATTAGAGCCATTTTGTATGAAACTGTACTGCTTTCTCACTTGAATCTTTTAAATAAAACTAAAAACTAGAACCTTACTACTCTGCATCAGACAATTTACTTTTCAAATATATAACTTCTGTAGAAATCACTGTCTGATTTTTATGTATCTTGTTAATGTTCCAAAATTCAAAAGTTTGAATACCTAGAAAGATCACTCAGTAATTTTGCTTCTTTTTACATCAGAATAAATATGTTGCTCTTTAAAATCCATTGTATAACGAAAAATGAAAATATCAGGAATGAATCTTGGCAAGATGGTGCTAGTTGTCCTCATTTCTCTCTTTTAAATGACTATCATGTGAAAGACAGGAATGACAACACAGAATAAAGAACTCTTTTATTTACTGAATAGACAAAAAAGTGTAACTTCACAAGCATCTTTTAAAAGGCTAAAATATTCATTGCCAAGAGGATTTGGATATAGATTCTGATCTTACTTTTGCCAGAGTAACCAGGTGTAAATCCAGCAGCTTCAGTGGAGAGTAAATTATATCAGAATATGGCCCCCAATTCTGCATCAGTCATCTATCATTGACATACAAACCAGCCATAGGGATTTCTTAGTAGCCTCTCTTGAGCTCATTTTCAAGAAAAACAATTCCAATAGAAGCTGTTTTTTAATACTTGAAACAAACTTTCATTCTGAGATGAAAAACATAGGATAAAATATTCACAACCAAAAGTGTATGTTTGTGTAGAGTTGGGTAAGACTAGTTAATATGAATATATAAATGTATAAGTGCATATATATATCTCCTTTAATCATTATTATAACTGCTCAGGCTTTCTTAACAGAGGATTGAAAAAAAAATAAACAATGAAATTCACAATATCATGTCAAATCTGGCTTCTGTCCATCAAATTTCAAACAAGTGGAATTGAACAAGATCCAGAAGTATAAACTGTCAAAACACATTGATCCACTCCCCTCCGAAGAAACCGGTACCTTTTTCAGTATCTCTATGACTTTTTAAAAACTGTTTACCTGTTCCAGTACTTCCTTTCAAATCTCTAGTTCTGGTGATTCAGAGGGTGGGAACATCTTTAAGAGCTTACTGTGCTCCCAGACATCCATTTTCCTACTCAGCCATCGTCTTTTTAATTAAAAGACCTCAAGGAAGGTTAGAGGAACCTTTAGTCCCAGTCATAAATGTTTAGACCAGGAAAAAAAAAATAACCCTCTTCAAAATACTTATTTCATGAATAAGAAGAGGCAACGGTTTTTCAGCTCTGCAAGAATACTCAACCTGTTCCCTGTGCCAGACACAACCGGTCCCAGCCGGTTCCAAGGGCCCCACCGCAGGACACAGCTGAGCCCCTCAGCCAAGCTGGGGGTGCCTGGGGGAAAAGAGGTTTCCAAAAGGGCACAAGGCGGCAGAGGCAGAGGAGGAGGAAGCCAAGGAGGGAGCAGCAGCAGAGGGACCCCGCGGCCGGAGGAGGAGGAGGGCAGGAGGTGCTGCAGGCCCGCAGCAGGGCTCCCCTGCAGCCCTGGAGAGACCCCGCTGGAGCAGAGACCCACCCTGCAGCCCGGGGAGGGCCCCACGCCGCAGCAGGGGGATATTTCCTGCAGGAGCTGCGGCCGTGGAGAGCCCGGGCGGGAGCAGGTTGTCCCTGAAGGACTGCAGCCCGGGGCAGGGCCTGCGCTGGAGCAGGAGACGGGTGAGGAGGGAGGAGCGGCCAAGAGGGGCTGTGATGGACTGACTGCAACACTCATCTCAACTTTTCTAGATTTTCCTGGTTTCTTTCTAATTCATATATATCTAAGTGAGGGGAAACGAGAGTCATTTATGCAGTAATATAGAGAGCCTTATTCATAGATGCTCTACAGTACTGCTGTTTAGCAGTTGACACAGATGCATGCCTTGCTATGGGGGACAGTTCACTTTCATGGAAGCAATTAGTCATATTCCGTGACCCTAATTACACCTAGAATCATGATCATATTCATGCAATATTCAGATTAGGCAAAAGATATGAGACCTGGTTCTCTGCTAAGTTACTCTGCTTTAGGTCCAGTAAGTGTCTTCTAATTAACGCTTGTCTCAGTGAATGGAAAATGAAGTCCATACTTATGCATCTACCTAGATTAGTTTAGATTTGCTTAGATTAGGGGAAATTGTCTAATGCATATGTAAGAGCTATGACTAGAGGGCCATAGTAATACTAACATATCATTGCTAATAAATCCTCTTCTATACTTAAACGAATTAAACTCTCATCAGCTGGTACATAATAGTTCCATTGTCATTGACTTAAAAATAAAATGACCTGATAGCAAAGAGACACTTTCACTATTGCCATTACATGCTATTGAAAAATGTGAATTACTTGCAGGCAGTAGAGGCTTCCACTTGCAGTTAAATTAGCACTAGTGGACATTCCACCCACATCCAGAGAGATCACTGGAGAGGGGAAAAAGACAGATTCTAATTTATCACAAGCTACTGGTTCTTTCTGAAAGAGACAGGTTTATGCTATTCTTGTCCACTTTCTGAAACCCACAGGAGCCTGAAAATTATCTGATCATCTAACTGAATGATTTATAACTCTCTTTTGGCCCCACGCAAGGATTTGCCCCCAACAATTAATCTTCCTGGATATAATTGGAGTTAAAATTAAAACTACATTATTCCTCAATTCATTGGGATGAACTTGGCATGGACTTTTGTAAAAGCTTCAGGTAACATACCCATTAACAATGGCACATGATACCATGTTTGGCTAGCCAAAAATGAAAATGAGGGAGGGAAAATTAACACAAATAACAACCTTTTATCAAGACATCAATATCTTCCAGCTGCTCAGTTCTATGGTAGCAAATTGCTGCAGTAGCAATTACCTGATATTGGTAAATGAAGCTATTCTTAAGCCCCAGTGGTATAAAAGCACAGTGCAATTCAAAAAAAGTCACTAACAAAAGTATATTTCTGCTCCCCGTTCAAACCTAAGAAAGAATCAATGTCCCTAGTAAGGCTCAGAATGGATTAGCAGAGAGCACCAGACCTGTTCACAGGCTTTCGGGTGCAGAAGAAAAAAGCTTTTTTTGGCCAATGGGCTGACTGCACATTTACAGACAATAAGCACAAAGTATAAGTCTTTTCATGAAAGCCATTAGACCCCTCGGGTGCTTTGCAAACAAGATTTCATAGCAAAAAGCACAAACCAGCACGGCAGGGTTAACACTTAAAACAGTCTCTTCGAAAGGGTGACTGCTTTTCTTCCCATGGCAGTGTCCTGTGAGGAAATCTACCCCAAAGTTTAATTGACAAATTTTACTGCTTAGCTTGCTGAGTTTCATTTGCCTCTTTTTCTTCATTTCAGTTTCTCAGACAAGATGGACAATCAAGGCACTGCAGACAAAATCCATTTGCCGAAATGTGGGCATTCAGTGCCATTTCAGATGCCATGAAACATCCTTCCTGACCCCTGGCTGCAGCTCCAGAAGGACACAGGTATCTTAGAGATCTGTTATCACAGCTAGTGGTCTCAGGCAGGTGTTTCGGATGCTCTGGGATAAGTCAGACTACAGACTGGGATTGAAGTTGCTAATGTTCAAATTTCAAGCAATTTCAGTCAAAAAAATTATGGAATATTACCCAGGAGAGGAAAACATTAAATTGGCTTTCTGGAGGAATGTTACTTCCCAGATAGACAAGTGTGTTAGCATTTACTCTGAAACCTTACTTGCCTCATTTTACTCATGAGTGAAATGGAGTTAAACTTCCCCATATTCTGCAGGATAAATTCTTTAACACCAGTGAGCTCCTAGGATATATGAGAACCAGAAGTATACTGGTATACATTCAGCTTTCTTCATTCGGACTGGTTCATGACTAATCCATAATAGTTTGTTATAGGATGGTTGTACTACCCCATTCAATGCCAACCAGGATAACTCGGAACAAGCTGTTACATCTGTGTAGCACAATGCGACATGGGGCAGAAATACTAGCTTCAGCTCTGGAAGCTGCAGAGCTATTCCCTCTGTGCAGCATCCAACATTATCTGAAGGGATTTTTGTAAAAAACATAGGGGTGTCTGCTCAGTGCTGCACTGTGTGTTGTAGACTTTTGCTGAAAGCCCCGTATGCCATCACTAGGAATTAGAGCAGAGCATTCCTTTGCAGCAGTAGCATCATTACCATGTGGTAGATAACACTACTTTGTTTTTATTCCATTTCTGCTGCTTCCATTGTTTGGATTTGTAGTTTTGTTGATCCTCCCCCCCCGCATATTCAGAAACCCCCTTGGGTTTCAGATGTGCCATAATCTCTTTTTTCTTCGGTCATTCATTTTCAGGACAGAATGCCATCCAGGAGGAATAGACTGCTAAATGAACCTGCTGTTGACATTACATCTTCTACTTCATGCCAAGACAACACAAACTCCTGCTGTGTAGTTTGAGCTACATCCCAGTCCTGAAGAATAGAAACTCCAGATGTAAGAGTACCAGGGATGAAGGACTTCAGCTTTACAATAAAATTTCACATCAATTTTGGTCAGTCTTCATGCAGCTCAATTATATCATCAGTGAGCACTGTATTTTCTAGAAGCATGAGAGGATTACAGACCCATAACAACAGGAGCAGGACCCAACTTGGAAAACAAATAAGGACAATGTTAACCAAAAGCCTTTCTGAGATTGGGACTCATGACTCTGCTGTATGAACACTAAAGGTTAATCCTTAAAATACAGAGGTATCCCTATGAATATTTTCTTACTAGTAACCTCTCTGTGGACAATAGTTCTGTCTCACATAAATTATCACCATTAAGAACAGCTTTCCTTCTATGCTCTCCATCATAAAAGACATTGAAAACTAAATGGGAGTAAGGATTTTCTTTTACCCAAAGAAATATGTTGCTGCCAGAGAGCTGAAAGGCAGCAGCAGTAGAAGCTTTTGCTGTTTTGCTGTGTGTCATAATCTGTACGTTATCAACAAATAGGACAGTCTGTAGCATTGTCAGTAGGATGTCCACAAAACAGTCATAAACATGAAGTAATTACTTCTGCATCACAGGGCTCAGACACCCAAACCAAGCTCCCTTTCCATTGATTCAAGTGCTGTACATGTTCGTAATAAGAAGGCGGCTCATAGAGGTAATAGCTTTACAAGCCAATAAAGTAAAATAGAATATTATTCCTACTTTATTTTAAGAGTGGGGAATTATAAGAAGGCAAGTTTTAAGAGTCAACCCTGCAAAACACATTTGTGCAAACCATGTCCGGATCAGTATATAAGTTATTTGTTAAAGGTCACACATGAAACTTCAGGCAGACTTGGTAAGGAAACTCAGCTGTGTCGAAGGTGATATTTGGTCCCTTAAAGAGCATTGGAGCATTTTGGTTCCCTTTGTCATACTTTCTGCCTGTTGTCATCTAGGAAGAAAAATGGAGCAGGTTGGCTTTACTGAAAGTCAGTTTTCTGGAGAGGGCAGTACTAGAAATGTCCATCAGAGGTCAGAAGATAATCCTTGATCCTCCAACATGCCTGAAGAAAGGTGACCCTTGTCAAATCCTGAATAGATTTCAAATTGGAAAAGCTCCTGAGGTAAATAAGATGTACCTTTGCTGAGAAGAGGAAATGAACTGAGGAAGAATCTACCTAAATGTGTTGCGATTTGGGTGTTTTTCCCCTTTTACTGCTCTAACGATGAAGGATTATAGTAAAGCTTTACCAAATAATGAAGACATATGACATAAGGGAATGAAAACTGCTCAAATTGTCATCACATTTTCTTTTGCTGCTCAGTATAAATCTTTTCTTTGCAGATGCAGATGTTATTCATTATGTTGTAGATAAATTCAGAAATGTGGTTTACACTGATTTAGCATTGTACTTAATTGGTTTTAAATCTAATGCACTGCAATAAGCCTTAAGTGCTACTTTGCTGTGAAATTTAAAAGTGAGCAGTACTGTAATTTTGCTTTGGTAGGATTTCTCTGGAAGCAAATATGCTTCATTTCAACAGCCTCTCACTGGGAATAAAACAACAAAAAATCCCCTTAAAATGTAGCTTTCTTAAATGACCTCAGTTTCTAAAAGCTCACATTTGAGGACTACATTATTTGTGGGGTTTAGGTCTGTGAGACAGATACAACAGCAAATCTGGAATCATGGCATTTAGCATTTAGCTCCTAATAATGCAAAAAAGCATCAGACTATCAGCAAGTGACAGCTGGTGCACCAGAGCGACGGGTGTCTTAGAAGCACAAAGGAAAGGAACAGAAAATACTGCTGACATTTTGCAGACCTGAACACCATACCCATATCTTCTGCTGCCTAGACCTGGACTGTAACCACAAGACTACTCTTGTCCTCAATAATATATAGTCTTTTATTGAGAGCCAAGATATTTTGCCACATTGGATTTTTGTGCTATTACCTTTTCTGACTCCTACCCATAGAATAAACTTTCCATACCCTTGAATTCTCAAGGGGGTTTATTTTAATTACTATTTTTCAGTGAATAACAGTCCTGAAGATGTGGCATATAGCTACCAAACATACTAATATGGCAGCCCAGCTGCTACTCTGCATCTGTCTTCCTGAACTTCTCTTTTCCTCCTTTTCTTTCATTTCCAGATGAATCACAGCCCAGATGTCATGGAGTTTGAAGTGTTGGCTTCCTAAATGAACCTCTGTGCATAACCTACCTCGTACACAAAAATTATAACATTTTTTTCTTTCATAATAAAGTTTTTAACAAATATATTGTCTCTTTTATTTTCAAATTATTTTTATGGCAATCTCAGTCTTGAAAAGTCTTTAGCCAAATTCAAATAAAACCCATTTTTTATACAAATGTCTATATTTTTTTCTTTGTAAGCTGTTTCTGACATATTTAATATATTTTTTAAAAATATATATATATATATTTGATCATAATGTCCTAAATAACTTTTGACTGGTAACCATCAAGTGTTTTATTTTTCTTATTCTCAGATTGAGATACCTGATCTTTATAATCTTTATGCATGACTTTCTATTCCATTACTCAATATTTGCTTGTAAGTTATAAACCATCCCAAAATAAGACTAGGAGATGAAGGGGGAAATAAAAGCTCATTTATTCATAATGTTAAAGAAAAAAGCAAGGCAAGTGACATCTTCCCTTTGAAGACATTCATAGGAATTTTATTCAGGATTTAAAGTAAGGAAAATGCGGAGTAGAAATTGAAATTGTCTGTAGTTCATGGCACTAGAGCTTTGGCCAACCATGTGAATGCCAGTCCCACATATAGTCTCAAGATGACTGTTCACCAAGGTACCTACACCAAAAAAGATTGCAATTACTATTGAAAACATACTGGATGACATGAAGTCAGACTAGCTGAGGACAGTTTTTTCTCATGTACTTACTTAGATGTCTACCAGAAGCACACCAACACTTTGGAGATTGTTGTCCAAACTCAGACGATGTTTTTGTAACAGTCAGTTATGGGCAGAAGCCGTTTTTTAATTCAAGGTGATTCAGAGAGCTCCTGAAGTGAATTGGTTTCTCAAGACAGAGGACATTTTTCTTTCTTCTTCTCTCTTTCCTGGTAACAGTATGACCTGTCACATTTAATTTCTAATTTTAATTTTCACATTTCATTGGTTCATTAGTTGTTTTTTTGTTTTGGTTGGGGTTTTTTAAGGGAAATGTCATGATACAGTGCAGGAGACAGACAACAACTTGAAAATGGCTTTTTGTTATAGTGACGTAATGAAAGAGTGGAACAATTACCAATTTAAAAAGTGCCTCAGACATCTTAGTATCCCTATATACATGCTATCTTATACAGGAAGTGCAAGATACCCTGTGACTTGCAAGAAAAGCTTATTTGTTAGTCTTCAGTGCGTTTTCTGGCATCTTACAAAGCTTCAGGGAGAAAAATAAGTCAAGTAAAGCCTCCCAGCAGCACACAGTTTGCTTTAAGTAATGCCAGCTCTGCAATATGAACCAGCTTTTCTCAGCTTAATTTTTCTCAGTAGCAAATAATATCTGGACCGTCCCAGGCACAAGCTGTACACATCCCAGCCTTTTCACCTCATCCTCAAATCTGATCTTACTTGCCAGCTTGCTCATTTCCATTTTGTCCAAGCTGCATCACTGTATTATACTGTTTGTATCTGCTTCCCTCACTTTCCAACATCATTCCTAGCTGCAGTTATCAAAACACAGACAAAGTTGTATTCGGTAGCAGCACAGTTCATCACAGTCACTTATAGAAGCAGTGATTATTCAAGAACAGGGTAAATACAGGGTTTAAACATTTCAGTTCATGACTGTGAGTTAATGAGCAACACCTAATTAAGAGTGATCAGCTATTAAACTCTGTTAGCATGCATTTTGAACATAGATTATTGATCATCTGTGTTACAAAAAGGTATATGCTGATTAATTGCAAATATTAATAAAGAACTCTATGATTACTAAAATGAATTTCTTGGGAGCACTATAGGCCTTTTGTAAATCTGCATTTTTTACATGATATCCCACAAAACAGGTATAAAAATTTTGAGCTGTTTTTTGAGCCCGATTTTCTTAATCCCCAGAGAAAATAACTGTGGGTAGTACCTCTTGGACAGCATATATTAGAGATCACAGAATCATAGAATCATAGAATTGTTTAGGTTGGAAAAGACCTTTAAGATCATCAAGTCCAACCATTAACTTAACACTGCCAAGTCCACCATTAAACCATGTCCCTAAGCAGCACATCTACACGTATTTTAAATACTTCCAAGGATAGTGACTCAACTACTTCCCTGGGCAGCCAGTTCCAGTGCTTCACAACTCTTTCGGTGAAGAAATTTTTCCTAATATCTCATCTTAACCTCCCCTGGCACAACTTGAGGCCATTTCTTCTGGTCCTATCACTTGTTAAATGGGAGAAGAGACCGACCCCCACCTCTCTACAACCTCCTTTCAGGTAGCTGTAGAGAGCGATAAGGTCTCCCCTCAGCCTCCTTTTCTCCAGGCTGAATAACCCCAGTTCCCTCAGCCGCTCCTCATCAGACTTCTGCTCTAGACCCTTCAACATCTTTGTTGTCCTTCTCTGGACACGCTCCAGCACCTCAATGTCTTTCTTGTGAGGAGCCCAAAACTGAACACAGTGTTCGAGGTGTGGCCTCACCAGTACCAAGTACAGGGGGACGATCACTTCCCTAGTCCTGCTGGCCACACTATTCTGATACAAGCCAGCACCTGGGCACACTGCTGGCTCATATTCAGCCGGCTATCGACTAACACCCCCAGGTCCTTTTCCGCTGGGCACCTTTCCAGCCACTCTTCCCCAAGCCTGTAGCATTGTTGTAACATAAGTGCAGGACCTGGCACTTAGCATTGTTGAATCTCATACAATCGGCCTCGGCCCATCGATCCAGCCTGTCCAGATCCCTCTGCAAAGCCTTCCTACCCTCAAGCAGATCAACACTCCTGCCCAGCTTGGTGTTGTCTGCAAACTTACTGAGGGTGCACTCAATCCCCTCATCCAGATCTGTTTATTAAAGATATTAAACAGAACTGGTCCCAATACTGAGCTCTGGGGAACACCACTTGTGACCGGCTGCTAACTGGATTTAACTCTATTCACCACCACTCTTTGGGCCCGGCCATCCAGCCAGTTCTTTACCCAGTGAAGAGTACACCCATCCAAGCCATGAGCAGCCACTTTCTCCAGGAGAATGCTGGGGGAAACCATGTCAAAGGCTTTACTGAAGTCTAGGTAGACAACATCCACAGCCTTTCCCTCATCCACTAAGCGGGTCACCTTGTCATAGAAGGAGATCAGGTTAGTCAAGCAGGACCTGCCTTTCATAAACCCATGCTGGCTGGGCCTCATCACCTGGTTCTCCTGTACATGCCATGTGATGGCCCTCAAGATGATCTGCTCCATAACCTTCCCCAGCACCGAGGTCAGACTGACAGGTCTGTAGCTTCCTGGATCCTCTTTCTGGCCCTTGTTGTGGATGGGCATCACATTTGCTCACCTCCAGTCAACTGGGACCTCCCTGGTTAGCCAGGACTGTTGATAAAGGATTGAAAGTGGCTTGGTGAACACTTCTGCCAGCTCCCTCAGTACCCTTGGGTGGATCCCATCCAGCCCCATAGACTTGTGTGCATCTAAGTGGTGTAGCAGGTTGCTAACCATTTCCCCTTGGGTTATGGGGGCTTCATTCTGCTCCCCATCCCTGTCTTCCAGCTCAGTGGGTTGGGCACCTAGAGAACGACTGGTCTTACTAATAAAGACTGAGGCAAAGAAGGCATTAAGTACCTCAGCCTTTTCCTCATCCTTTGTCACTGTTTCCCCCAGTGTCCAATAAAGGATGGAGATTCTCCTTAGCCCTCCTTTTGTTGATATTAACTTATCAAGAATAATTAGGGTACTTCACATCTGTGTGAGCTACAGTTCTTGTTTGTCACATCTTCAGCAGATGTTGCTGCATTGGTTATATTAAGCACAACAGTAGGAACACAATGGTTTGTGTTTTTTTTAATGAAAGCTGATATTTAAGACAACATTATTAAATTGTCTTAGGAGCTGGAATTTTCCATATGATATGATAAAGTCTTTCCATCTTATCATAACATGATAAAAGTATGTATCATTTGCTGGCTTACATTAAGCCACTATTCTTCAGTGCTTGCTGGGTATCATAGAAGACATTCACAGGATGGTGTTTGAGTTTGATTATTTGCCCCCTTTTCTTTTTTTTGTCTGTAGTGTCAGTGCAACAGCAAATGAGACATATAAGACTAGTCAGCCACAGTACTATAGGGCCTACTTAGGGAAGTATATACTTAAGCATGCTCTGAATTTTAAGGTATCCTTGAGATACCCCTCTCCCTCAACACAACTGGTTCCCTCTAACATTTGTTTAAAATGGACTCCTGTGGGAAGCCAGTGTGTGTGTCCCCAAAGAATATACCCTTAAGCCCATCAAAATTTCTCATAAATTGTCTTGAACATAACATGTTTTGGAGACCCATTACTGAAAACAAAGAACAAATAGTCAAACCAAATCTTCCAGACCTCTGAATGTTTATACCTCAAATATATAGAAGTCTGAGAAATAGGTATCAAAATGTCTTTTTATTCCAGGGAGAACTGACACTAACGTCAAAATTCTAGCTTTCCTAATGCCAATAGGAATTTTGCCATTAGCTTCAGTGGAATCAGGATTTAAAGCTTGGACTTTAGGTTAGAGTTTCCCTCAACTGTTAATACTTGTGAAATGCTGTGGTCTGCATTTTCTTTTCTCAGGTCCATTAGAACCATCTGTGACAAACGTGCTGAGTCTTCGACAAAGTGTGTTTAAAGAAAAGCCTATTGTTGAACCGATCATTTACAATGATTGAAGGTTTTGGAAACGGGACACTTTGTAGCCAAGCTTTACAGCTTTCTGGTGTATACTCATTATGTGGAGGTGACTTAATCTTATTCAGATTTTTAGAAGATCTTGCAATGATTTGAAAAGCATGTATATACATTTAATGGAATATGTTGTATACTAATTCCAGCTGCAGTAACTCATGTTAATATGCAATATACCTATTGTTAGTTCTTGATATAGAATGGAAATAGCTTACTAGCATTTTCTTACAAAATCATTAAAATGTGCTATGCTGGTTAATCATATTGGCACTTTGGTTTTTTAACTTGTTTTTACAGTATAATATTTAGCACTTTCACTGCTATTCTTACAAAATAATATCTTAGCAAGACATCTACACCTTTCTGCTAACAGGCACTTTAAAGATGGCACAGGGTACAGTCTGATAGATGTAAAGAAGATATTTGCAGAGGATAATGCAAATTTTTTAAACTCCAAGAAACCTAATTGTTAAAGTCTTTGGTAAAAACAAAGAAAATAATTTACATGACTAAAAACGGATGGTTATTTTTTCTAACAGAAAATACCATAGGGCAAATAATCATTATCATTTCAGATTTGGGCAGGGAAGAGTGAAAGGAAGACAGTTTTGAAATAAATACAGGTTTTAGTGTGTGAAAAGAGCAAAAATACTTGGAGATTCTACCTGAGTTTCAACTGCATTTTTCTTCTCTTGAAGACTTTAATGAACCTGGGGCAGCCAGTCAACAGAAACTTGGTGCAAAATCTGTCTCACTCATCTTTGCATCAGCCTGTAAGTGCTGCTGGGGCTAAGCCAAACACCTAGCTATTAGTAAAATGAGAGCTTCCCTCATGAGTTTCCAGAATTGACTGTGGCCTCAAAGTTGCTTCTGCTGCAGACCTGGTCAGCAGTGACAACAAAAGCATGATGATACCCAAAGCACGATTTATTGTCTGGTTATTCTTGCCAAAAGATAAAGCAGAAAGAAGTTTTGAACTTCCCTTAAGATATGGAATACAAAAACTCCCATGATGATACATGAGATCACTGCTGTGCTAGTCAGACATCTTTTCTTTTCTTTTTCTTTCTCTTTTGGATGATATCCTGGAAGCGCAAGAAACTCCTTCAGATGTTCAATAGCTATTTATGATTTTATACTGCTATATACCCAGCCTGGAGCAAAAGTCATACTCCTAGATTATAGTAACAGCTAAATAATCAACTAACAGTGGAGTGCAACTCACACAGCATATTACTTCAATTTTTGAGCAGTCACAATAAAATCAACTAACTTACTCTCAGAGTAAATTACAATTCAGTGTAATGGCATATGGCCCATAGTATCTTATAAAAGTTAATCAACATAATCAAAATTCCTCTCTCAACAGCAGTATCATTTGTCACATGACAGAAAATTTACAAGGTGTGTGCAATTACAGATAAGTAAGTACCTTAAACTATTTTTAACAGCAGACATAACTTTTACCAACCCCCTCAATGCCTGTCCTCTATCCAAAACATTCTGTGTTTAAAAAAAAGTGTAAAAATTTGGGTTTCTAGCAATATGTAACTGGATCAGGCATTAAAACCCATTTCTTATAGTGTGCCCAATTTTATCTTTCACAATTTTCTCTTTCAAAGGTGTATAATTACAATGGCTAACATAACACTCACACTAATTTATACCATAAACACAGATGATCTGTCACAGAGCAATCTTTGCCTAACACTTCTTAGAGAAAATCCTATGCTATTAAAAAAAGTGTGAATTACATATGCTTGCTTGCTTAAAATAGATTGTGTAAAAATTAATGTGTTTTAGCTAGTAGAGTGGAAAGTTACTGTTTATTATTTAAAATGCAATCCTGGTTAGACACAGCCACTAGAAAGTATATGGAAGAGGAACTGTTGTCAGGTTTGATAATCAGGAGTTTCATTGTGTTGTCTAAAAACAGATATTCGAGAAAATGAGCACAGTGTATCTATATATATATGGACACATTTTTTATATATGTGTATATATATGCACATAACTCATGTTCATATAGTGCCTCTCTGTCTCCCTCTGGCCACTATATCACAAACTTACTAATGAATACACTAAATTTCTTTGTTACAGTATAAATATGACTGACTTTTAAATATAGAAGATGTGTCCGGTTACCCCCTGTGTGACCCCCTGCTTTTGGGCTTTTACAGCTGCAGCACTCCACTCTCATCCTCAGATCTCAGAGACTCTGGCTACCCTGTGTTAACATCTGCCTGACTGCTCTGATTTGCAAGCTGAATATTTGCTACTCATGCACAATAAGACTCCTGTCCACCTGTATGTGAATTCCTGCAGAAACAGAACATGAACATATGAAACATCTCTGCCTTCTTTAGGGCACTGTAAATACAAGTGCACTGTGCTATAAGTGCTTTTTATCTTCTGAAAGAGATCAATCTTTAATCAAGGAATAATTCACAGAGGTGCATGCTGAAGCGTCCACTCAAACTCTGTTCAGGAAGTGTCCTATATCTATGCTTTACCCATACCTTATCAAGTTAGTGTTGAAGTCCACTGAAAGGATTCTATTAATCTTGTGTTTGATCCATGTGTTTTGTCTTTCACTAGGAAACTGCAAAGAAAAAGGTGAATGAATACTTTCAAGGAAAGGGACAGCCTCTGTAAAGAGCAGGTCATCACAGACTGTCAGATTGAACAGCATTTAGGCACCAAACCTTGTACTGCACCGTCAGTTTTCTTTACTCACAACACTAACAGTGAATTATGTGCCTGTGTAGGAAAGCAGATGCCTAGACACATTCGAGAGTCAAAAAAATTCAACTGACATTTGAAGGAAATGGGACTGAGAATTAAAAATAAATAACAAGCTATGCCCTCAGAACATTGGACTCATGGACATATTCCTCCCTTTTTTGACCACAGGTTTTGTGTTTTGGGCTCCTGCCTTTTGACCAAAGAGTATTCTTTCTCATATCTGGAAGTCTGATGTATAAATTGCTAAGATGGGATTCATCTGAGTGACTAAATGTGGGCATCTATAGTGTAATTGTCTGCAAGTCCCTCTTGGCTTCCTTTGTACTCAGAGGAGAGCTGGTGAATAAAGACAATATGTTGTTTGTGGTATAAGTCATCCTATCTTAAAGTAAGTACTAATACTTGGTCAGAAGAATCACACTGTAACTCGCTGAGAACAAGGATTAGGATTGCCCAGACATAAACATGGATGTTCAAAATGTCCCTCCTTGTCTCCAGCTGCCACTCCAGAAGGTCCTGTATCATCCATACCAACACAAACATTACAGGCACCCTAGGGAACCCCCAAGTGACACCAGGTGTGACATTTGCCAGCCCTGTCATTGGTATATCAAGTACTCCAGGGCACTAGACATGTGCCTTTTGGCAACTGAATCAAGCCCTAAAATGCAATTTATTTCACATGACTTTAAGCATGTACAGCAGGTGTCCAAATCCCAACTGGTTGTCTAGACTCCCATAATAGTCAACAGAGAGCCTTACGTTCCCTGCCACATTTTGATAGTGGTCAGGAAGGAATGGTCATGTAAATAAGCAACAGGAACTGAACTGCAGAGGAAAGCAATGGTATAGTTTGTGATATTTCACAAATGTGATATCAAATCAAAATAAATGATTGGAATATTTGCTTGTGCTTAGCATCTGAGAAGACTGTGATTGAACTGGGCATGAAATTGCGTACTTTTAAAATTCATGCAATGTCATCAAGGCACTGAAGACAGAGAGGTCAAGGGGTAGGCATGTTTGTGTATTGCATTATTTAACTCACACTTTACAGTTTTCCCTTCACCTTGCTGGAAGCTGCAGAGGCCATTTTAATGGGGAAAGGAGAGGATCCAAAGGCGTAAAAGCCCCTTTGCTAGGCCCACCGGATAAATGCCATGTTAATGCAACAGGGAATCCACAGCAGCACTGTAGAACAACTCTCCTCCCCTAGATTTCATTTATCCCTGAAGCACACGCAAGTAATATGGAGAATGACAGTGTGTTGGAAAGCTTGCCACCAGAAAGAAAGACAGTTTACTCAGGAATGTACTTAGAAAAGCATCATAGGTTACTTCCTAGGGGAGGGGAGACAACTAATTTAAGGCATGCAAATGTTATGTGACTCTATTGCTGAAGTACAAGCTTATGATGATTTAGATTGAACTGACTAGCACTTGGTGGGATATACTAATGTCCCTCTTCATTGATAATAAGCTTACAAGAAATATCTGATTTTTAGACTATTGAAGTTTTATGGGCATCTTTTGCCATAAATCACAAAACATAAGTTTATGCTGCAGTCAAAAGCTATGTACACATAACAAAAGTAGTTTGTATTCTGCTAGACCAAAATTAGGTTAAATATAGCTGCTTAAGTTTCTGTTGGGCCTTTGGAAGCAGTATAAGCTCATATTTCAGCTTTCTGTGCCTGAGTTCCTTATTTATAGAATGGAGATAAAACTTCATCCATTTGTTAAGCTAGCAATTTTATATGGACAAGCAGTAGTAATAAGTGAGATCCTAGACCATTGCAGTTATTTGAGATACATTAATTTATTGTCAGATTAAATAAAACAAAGTAACAAATCGATATACATTGCATGGGGGATGAGTAAATTGCTCATGACTTCGCTGGCCAAGCTTCCTGCTATAAAACAAGGGACATTCCTGTAATTTGCTTAATGTTTCTCTAGTCGTCAGTTTCCATCTTGCTTATGTTCAGCCTCACAGCCTTTTCACTTCCCAAATTGCAACATTTCTAACACCTATTTGACTATATTTAAATGTTCTTGTCATGGAGGAATCCAAGTGAAATTGGTTTCTGTCAGCTTTTAGCTTTTTCCTTCAAAAATTCTCCGTGATGTTTGTTTTCTGTGTCACAGTATCATTCATGCCTTTTTTTTACGCTGTCCCACATCTTTGTTTACAATATTCCGCCCATAGTAATCAAGAGTTTGGCTTAATTTACATGTCTGTATTTATATGTGAGGAGTGAGAAATAAAAACAAAAATAGTAAGAAAGAAGAGAAAAAGAGAGACAATGCAGTGTGTGACCTCATTATTTAAACAAAACAGAGTTTACTTACACAGAATGATGTTCCTTTGTTCTCATTCAGGCCCAAATACTGTTTTCTTAGTCTTCTCTAATGACATTATATGTGGCAATGAGTAGTCTTTTATAATTATACATCTGAACAGTGGAAATACAATAAGACCCAATCTCTACAAATGATAGAATTATCAATTGTCACAAAATATAATTTAGTAAATTCAGACCACCCATGTTTGGCTATATTGCTATGGTTTTATTCTCATACTTTAGCATATTTCTGCATTTGTTTGAAGAGTTAACCCATAGATTGGGAACGTGAATTTTCCCTCTATTGCGAAACCAAATGGTTTTAACCCCATGTATATTTACTTCTATCACAAGCAGTTGACTTAATGAAGATTGAGACATGACCACAGATTCTATATCCCTTTAGCCAGAAGCTCCTCAAAAAGGCTAGGCTGATTTTAAAAAGCTGAGTCCTGCTTTTTTTTTTTTTTTTCCCCCTGTAATATAGTTTGGGAAATGCCATGGATATCTCAAGTGATTTTGCAAACCTAACTGTGTCATGGACTTTACTCTAGTAACAGTGTGATAAGAGCACAGATCCATTATTCTTTAGTTAGGGGATCACAGTGAGGTGTCTGGGACCAAGCATTTACCTGCTTCTCTCACTTTGTTTTCTGAAGCTTAAAATAAGGGAGATTGTGTATTGCTGATGGGTATGCTAGCAATCACAGTGTGCTAAGCTTTTCCAAGTGATGGGTGAGATATCCATCTAACCCATCTAGCTGGAAAGAAATATCCATAAAAGAGTTAACTGCCAAATATACAGAGAAATCATTTTATCTTTTTGTAACACACACACACACAACTTGTCACTTAAGGAATTAAATAGTTGATGGTTCAGGATTAGTGACTTTCCAATTGCTGTTGCCTCCCTTTGTGAAGAGAGGCATATAGTTCAGTTACCTACTCCTAGGCGTATAGTCCCCTTTGGGGACTATACAGTGCCTCTTGCACAAAATTAGTAATTGCCAAACTTAGCCATTTCTTAGTAATTACAGATCAGTTTGTAAGTTCCTTGGGGCAGGGATGAAGCACTGTGGTCTTCTCTGGGAAAAGGCACAGGAAACACTTGGCTACAGAGATAAATAATAAATACAATTGGTCATAAATAATAAATACTACTAAATGCCAATGTTTAGGGGCAGCTATTTATCTTGTGTAAAACCACATAGCTTCTGCCAACTATAGTAGGGTGACATCAGTTTGCACAACAGAAAGCAAGAACTTTATTCCAAAAGGAACCTGTTTCACCCAGTGAACCTGCTCTACTTATCGACTACACTGTGTATACAGTAGTTCAAGTAGAGTGAACTAATTAGTTTTCTTGGTAGGGATATTCAAGACATATATAAACATATGTCAGTCTACATCGCTTGGTCCAATGACCATGCTTTACTCCCTGATTCCAATATTATAGAAATATAGCCTTGGATGCCTTAGGTTGGATGTACCCATGTGTCAAAAACATCTCCAAATTGCTGCTACGTGATGAGGAACTCACTGGACAGCTCTCTGTACGTTCTTGAAGATCTCCAGGCACCAAGGGTTCTGCATCTGAAGATGTTATAGGCTGTGCTGCTCATATGTTGCAGTAATGATGCACAAAGGTGCAGCAGTTATTAACCCTCCGAACACTGTCAAACATGTTATTATTGCCCTTTGTCTTTTTTGCAGTGTTACTAACTGTAAGAGAATGCAAAGACTTGAAAGGGATTAAAGGGCTCACTTCCTCTATAGTTTACCTAAGAGTGGAAGACTATTATTGATCCAGGATATGACAAGAAGAAAGTCTTAAACCCACTTTAAGCAAACAAAAAGAGTGCCCTGCACTCTTCAAATACTGATTTAAACAATTTTTTAAATTAAAGAAAGTTTCATATAGACTGGCACATATATTTCAGGTTTCAAACCCAGGTAATTTGAAACAGTCATGGTATTAAACCCAGAAACTGGAGTTCATAATGGAATTTCTGACACGCAGCATTTCTTTTAATGGTTTGAGGGACGCTGCCATAATAAATGTAGGATCCCTGTTATTTTGAACACTCCTTCCAAATTTCTTTCATCTGGGATTTAGTTCAGGTAGCCTATCCACATTTCCCAAACAATTGTAAGGATTAATGATGCCAAAAAAGTTGTGAGCAAGCAATCAAAACTGCTTCACTGAATAAATTGTTTTAATGGCACTATGCTAATATACATTAAGAAAAGATTTGTTCTTAGGGTAGTGCTGGGAGTTTCTATTTGACATGATCTGATCTCTTCATGACTAAGTTAGATTTGTCAACCTGGTTCTAGACACCTATGTGTGGGTAACTGACCTTAGCACTGCTGGTTTGTATGGAGCTTTGATAATCACTTATCTATCTGTAAAATAAAATTCACATAATGAGTCTTCATTTATGTGTCTGTCTTTGTGTAAAACAATTCAGGAAGGTTGTGGGGCTGTTGGACAATGGTCTGAGGTGAGCAACAAGAATAATCAGACGCCTTGAGAATATGAACTGTGAGCAAAGACTGAAGAAATCATGACTGATTAGTTTAGGAGAACAAAGACTGACAGTAGACATAAACACACCTGGAATATAAGAGGTAATATAAAGGACATAACTCTCAGCCATGTCTGCTCTGGTTAGGAGGACAAACATTGGACATTAGAAAACTGCTGAAGGGTGGAGATGGTGAAGCACTGTAATACTCTTGTGCAATCATCATTGTTAGAGATTTTTAAGAGTAGACTGGACAAAAATGGGTCAGGAATGGCATGAACATATGGGATCTTGTCTTTTTATATGTGGAGGGTTTTTTTATTTCTGTGCTGCAAAATCCTTCTCTTACTTTCTTAATTTTCCTTGGCAGTTTTTAAATTTGTTTCCCTTTCCAGAACTTACAGTACAGCTGCTATCTTTTCAGGGACATGTGGACTCCCCTCTAGAAACTAGCAAGTAGCCAAAGAGTGATTGCAACATTTTAAACCATCTGATCCACCTTTTCTGAAGTGCCAGCATCTGAACCTTTTCCTTAAACAAGTGCTTTCTTGTCTGCTGTATTGGCTGTCTATAGAGGCACAGTATATTTGGTTTCCTCATTGACTTGACATCCACTGTGTGCTAGAGTAGTATATGGTCTGTGACCCAACCAGATGTTTTCCATTATTATAGAAGTCACTGAGAAATGGGTTGTTCCTCTCCGTCTAATTTACCTTAACACAACTATTGGGTTTATGCAGTGGATATTTACTCTCTGTTTCAAATAGAATAAAAAGCAGTAAATGTGTCATCTCCTCCCTTCTTTGCCATTAAGAAAGAAGAAAAAGGAAAGGGAAAGGGAAAGGGAAAGGGAAAGGGAAAGGGAAAGGGAAAGGGAAAGGGAAAGGGAAGGGAAGGGAAGGGGAAGGAAGGGAAGAGAAGAGAGAAGAGAAGAGAAGAGAAGAGAAGAGAAGAGAAGAGAAGAGAAGAGAAGAGAAGAGAAGAGAAGAGAAGAGAAGAGGGAAAGAAAAAAAAACAAAAAGGAAAAGAAAAGAAAAGAAAAGAAAAGAAAAGAAAAGAAAAGAAAAGAAAAGAAAAGAAAAGAAAAGAAAAGAAAAGAAAAGAAAAGAAAAGAAAAGAAAAGAAAAGAAAAGAAAAGAAAAGAAAAGAAAAGAAAAGAAAAAAGGAAAGGAAAGGAAAGGAAAGGAAAGGAAAGGAAAGGAAAGGAAAGGAAAGGAAAGGAAAGGAAAGGAAAGGAAAGGAAAGGAAAGGAAAGGAAAGGAAAGGAAAGGAAAGGAAAGGAAAGGAAAGGAAAGGAAAGAAAAGAAAAGAAAAGAAAAGAAAAGAAAAGAAAAGAAAAGAAAAGAAAAGAAAAGAAAAGAAAAGAAAAGAAAAGAAAAGAAAAGAAAAGAAAAGAAAAGAAAAGAAAAGAAAAGAAAAGAAAAACTTCTGGAAGAAAAAAAACCTGTTAGATCAAATTCTCCTCCAGATGTTATGAGAGCTACCTTAGAGATACAGACATGAGAAATATAACAAAAAACATAACTCATATTTAAAGTAAATCAGCTACTGATTTTTCCTTCCAAATATTCTCAACTATCTTAACAATTCACATTCTTTTAGAGTTCTTCATATTTTGAAATGAAAAAAACATACAGTTTTTTAAAATAAAAAATAGAGAAAAATAGACTATCAAAATAAGCTCTGGGCTAAAAAACATGGATTTCAACAGAAGAACAGAAATATAAAGCTTATGGTGTAATTTATCAATTATTTACTGTATAAACCACAAATAATAAATATTTAAACCCATGTCAACAAAAACATGGCAAGTAGAAGACAAAAGATAATTTTTTTCTTCCTTTGGAACTGACATGTCAGACTAATCAATAAAAGCCCATTGTATGGTAAGCATTTCTTCACTAGTAGAAATGTATGTATATATATATATTTTATTAGTGAAAAAATATGTAATCTTGATTGTGTTGACTCAAACACACAAAAATATCAAAATATAGCATTGAGGAATTAGACATTTGACTACGTCTTTTATTGAACCCTTGTCTGCCTGGCAACATCAGCGAGACAGCCATTTGTGAGAATACGTGATACCATGATCAGTTGCCTTTCATGATACATTCCTTTGAAGGGCTGCCTGTAGGACCTGTCATACCTCCACATCTTATGGAAATACCCTCCCTGATCTCCTTTCTGCACAAGGAGAATGCTGTTCAAAACAGAGGGACATTTTTGGCCCTCTAAATGAGTTCTCACCTGGAGGATTGTGCTGCAATCCACCAATTTTATACACCATGATACTGTAGAGGTGCAATACCATTCTTCAAGTGCTTGTTACTAAATTTTGTTCAGTGTAGATATTCTGAGATCATTAATTTAATTACATTTTTATGCATAATAATATATCTTTACTGAATCTGAGGGTTGTGGAAGATTTAGTGTTTATAGGGTGGAGAGACAAGAAAGGGAGAGAAAGACCCATTGGTTGGAAACCTGAATTGAAATGCAAACCTAGAAAAAATTCTTAGAAGCTGTGCCCATAGGATTTTGGAAAGCAGACAGGAATGTGTCCTACTCTTAGAAAGCTGGGAAAAGAAACAGGTCAAATAGTTAAGAAGTCTCTTCTATCTACATTATGGAGAAGGACACACATCCCAACTTTTGAGCCAGTCTCTTTTCTGACTGAAAATTAGTCTCCTTAATTTTAATTGCAAACTCTTTCTTTGGTCTCTTGTGACCATGAATTTCATAGGCTAGTCAGACATTTCCTTTAATCATCTCTAAATTTCTTCTTATCCTCTACCCTCACAGATTCACCATGGTCTGTAAA
The DNA here is from genome assembly GCF_034638445.1 of Ciconia boyciana. NCBI lineage: Eukaryota > Metazoa > Chordata > Aves > Ciconiiformes > Ciconiidae > Ciconia > Ciconia boyciana. Next base: position 7,355,324 of record NC_132935.1, read on the forward strand.
ATAACAGCTGCAGATACTATTGACCTGAATCCACTATTTATGCACAGCTCCTGGCAATGAGCCATTTAGCACATCATTTCTCACAATCCCCAAGTGGCCGGTTTGCACATTACAGCTGGTCTCATACAATCCCAAATTCATGGAGTTGCACCCTTGAGTATCTGTTCTACATGGACGTGAAGGTGGACGATATTTTTTAGGTATGCTTTGCTCATTTTTCAAGTGGTATTATCACTTGCAAAACAACTTTGATACAGAGTGTTTTGATTCACTTAAGAGCAAAATCAGGCCTTGGCAAAAGCTTGTCATCCGTACTTAAGAAAACATGACTTATTTATAAGCCACAGAGCAAACAAATGTACTGTAAAAAATCCAGTCAGCACAAGAAAAACAGAAATCTGGATCAGAGAAGTGTGACAAAGAAGGCCTTTCACCACCTAAGCCAGCCTCTGCCTTTGCAAATGCAGAACAACCCTCAGTAAGGGGAAAACTTCACCTAACATCGGAGTCTAGACAAGCTACCAGATAAATACTGTGCTAAAAGTAGCATCACCTCCTCCTGAAGTGCATCAAAAGCCTCCATGAGACATAACCATAATAATAAATATGACTATTAAATTAAAGTGAGAGGGGGGGAAAGAGGGAGGAGTGAATCCCAAGTAGAGCAGTGAGGCTAAATATGCTCCAGCCCAGCTGAATGTCAGGGTACCTAGATGAAAAAGCACATACCAGATGAAAAGGCATGTAATGAAGTAATTGATTGCAGTTTGTTGGCCAAGCCACAGATCTCGTAAAGGTGGAAAGCTAAAAACATCCTACACCAAAGTAACCTATTACATTACAGAGGAGGCGAATATCAAAGCTGCTTAACAAATGTATTACACATCAAAGGCAGCAGCCAGCAAGAGGTATCATTAGGCATCCTTAGAAGGAATGGTGGGACTACCAACTGTCAAAAATAGAAGGATCAACAGATAATGGATTATAACTATAGGTACCATGAGATCTCTGTAGACTCCTCTGGGAAAACACAACTTGCAGCATGCAATAATTCTCATTAAATATACTTTCATGATTGGGTTTGCCAGCGCTGCTGCCTCTGCTATATTCTTCTTTCTCTTCTGTATCTGTATGGTGTGATAATTCACTACTACTACCACACAGCTAAGCAACTTTGTTCCTGTATTTTCTAAAGAAACTTGCTGATAACAAAAATATGTTTTATTTAAAACATATTTTTAACAAGTTTATTCAATATTATTTGTATAGCCTCCCCTGCTAAGCTGTGATGGCATTCTGTGTCCTACCAATGCTGCACAAGAAGGTAGCCCTGCCCTGAAAAGTTTGATATCTAAGAGACAAGGTAAGAAACAGTTTCCAACAGAGAGAAGACCAAAAGAAAATAGTGCAAGAGCATTCATTGCCTCATTACCTAGTCTCCGCATAACAGAGTTGTAGCCCTTGACAGTTATGTTGTAGGCGTCATAGCAAAAGACATTTTAATAATCAAAATGCATTGACTTGGGAAGCATTTACAGGGAAACCCCCTCAGTTTGAAAGTGAAGTCAGTTATATTCTCTCCATGTAACATGTATGAACTAGGAAAGAGGTACAAAGAGGGCTGTTTCTGAAGGAATACATTCTTCAGAGAAGATCTATGGTTAGGACATCTGATTTTGGAGGAGGGTGGCAGAAAAATAGTAGGGGATCTTCATGCCAGAGCAAACTGGGGAAGCTAGGAAGGTCTGTTGGGTACTGCCTGAAGACAGAAAAGCTTCTTGGAGGTTAGGAGTCCTGGTTGTCTGTGCTGGGCGAAAAACGGCGTTTGAAGTGGCTTCCTTTGCATAGACACAGAGGAAGACTGATCTCACCTAGACCGTGGAAAGTATACAATGGTTGTGGTGACACATGAATGAAAATTCATCTGATCAAACTTTAGGCATCTATCATGGAAACAGTGACATTTGGGACAGAATTGAGACACAAAAATTAAGATGTCTGTGCTGAGATGTTATACCTCAAGTATAGCTAAATATATCTCTAAGGCTTCACTGACTGTACTAGCTAAATCTCTGTTGAGTATAACAGGAGTTTAATCACTTGGCTCAAATGTAGACACCTGAATTGAAGACACTTACATTTAGATATCTGAGTCTCAAGCTGAATCCCATCCCTGTGGTAGGATTTCAATGACTGAATATAGGCATCTAGCGTCCTCTTAGATACTCCTGACTTCCATACGCAGCACCAGAAAGACACAAGTGACTCTGTAATGAGTTCTGTGCATAGTTGAGTAATGAGTAATGAGTTCTTGTGTCATCCCCACACAAATTTTTTAGATACTCATGAGAGTATCAAATGACACAAGATGCCTATGTTTCAGCAACTAAATGTAGTCACTTATGTCTGATGTTAAATGCTCAATTCTAGAATGCAATGTATCCAACCCACTTTAGATGTCTACCTTAAGATGAGGAATAAACAGGAAATTCAAAATGAAATATCTCTCTATATATAGATAATAGAAAATATTATCAAATTCATATTATAATTTACATGGCTCTTGAGTTTCCCAGTGAAATCTCAGCTACTGTTTTATGCACATTTTAAGCTCTATTGAAAATACTAATTCAGGTTTATTGAAAATGTTGTGATGCTATGTTTTGGGTTTTTTTTCATTTTCAAAACAGTCATATTTTTAAACCTGTTGCCTAGGAAAATGAAACATATATGATCAGCCTGTGTGTTATCTGTCTGTCATTCCCTTGTCCTCCCTCCAAATATCTTTAAAAATTAATTTTCAATTATTTCAACCATCTGTGAGAGAGGGAAAAGGTCTCAAAGCTATTAAGGACAAAGAAGTTTCATGAAATCAGCAGATGAATAAAGAAGAGTGATGTAAAATAGTGATCCCACTGGGGAAGTGGGGAAGTCCAGAGTTTTTGGTCAACAATTAAATTAAAACACAGCAGACAATCCATACCAGGTACAGGAAAAGCATCAGCTAGAATGGAGAGTTTATTAGACACAGGATAACACACCAATGAAACACAGAGCCAAAGGACAGCAGGCATCAGAAATCTACTTCCATAAAACTTCAGAAACAAAGAAATTGTTTGGTAAAGAAGTTAATCTGTAAATTACTAATATAAGCATGGTATTGTTTGTGATATGGTTAGATGTAGAAACATTTATAGGGACAGAAAAGAAGGGAACAGAATAATGGATACTGAGTAAGAATCAGAAAAGAGGATTAAGAATATCTCCCAATGAACTTGCTGCTAAGTAATGGTGGGGAAAGACTAGAGAGATAACCACATTGTAGCCAGACAAAGCAAATTTCAGTTTAGAACGGGGAAACTGTGACTTGCATTGATGAAGTTTCCCTACAGACAAGACAGAAAAATGCTTCTAAACATGAATTATCATTTGCATTTTTGGAGGGTTTTAAAACCTTTTTTTAAATTTTCAAAACATCAGTAGAAATTCACTCTGAGAACTGTTGACAGGGACTAGATTTAGAAGGGGACTTAGACATCCAGATTGCCTTTCATCACTTCTGTTTTTACGTCTGAGCTACTCAGCTGTCTCAAGAGCCAATAAAAGACAAACCAACACCACCAACAACAGCAAAAAACAGTCCAGAAAACAATTAATTCTATCATAACTGTCTTAATGTGGAACAAAGTGCCTTCAGGAGGAAGCTCAGACAGTTAGCTGAACACTTAACTTCACCTCCAGACTGTAGCTCAAAAAAACAGTTTGGGAATTTATAGTTTACAATAATGAAAACCAAAATAAGTTCTGAACAAGAGAAGTGTGGATGATGAGGAGAAAAGATTAGCTGTGCACATGGCTCTTTGGTACACATCTTTCGAAGTAGGTGCTTAAATTCTAACTAAGCCCTTTTTGTCATACCTACATCTTTTACTGGAGGTAGCCCAAGGCTTATTACACTCTCATACACTAATCTGTACTAGTTTAAGATTTATGAAGACTAGGACAAATCAATACAATATGTTTGGGGAGGGAAGGGATCCATCTTGGTTTATGAAATGCCAAGGTGAAAGAAAATGCTAATTAATCTTTCATGCCTTTACATGTCTGTTTGCATATTGATCCTTATGAGCAAATGAGAAGGAAATTTGTACTTTTTCCTGTCTATGAATGACATTATGGCAACACAGAAACCAACAGAAATTCTGTCACCAGTTTCAATGGCATTAAAGTCTCACTGAAAGCTATAACATTTCTAGACTGTCTTACTAAGCTTTCTGCTATATAATTTACAGATACACACACACATGTATATATCAGAAAGTCAGCCCTTGACACAGTATCTCCCTGTTTCTATGAAGTGCTTCAGTGTTTTGTCTTTCTGGTCTTGCCCAGAGAAACAGAAATCTGTGCCTCCTTTATTCGTTCCCTGTTTAGGGTAACATGGTGCAAGAAATTTGCAGCACAACCAGACATAGAGGAAAAGATTGTTTCTTTCTGTGATAGGGAAAATAACATTGCTCAGTTAATAAGTTCTACCAATTACTTGTCAAATACACAGCTAACTTTGCAAGTGAATGTCTCCATCTCTTTAAACCTATTCAGAGAAAATCTGGATTTACTAAGCAATCAGCCACTTTCTGGTAGTGTTCAACACGAAACAACAGCTGGCTAATTTAGTGTCAATGATAAAGCTACAAGATTTAGTACAAATCAACCAACATGGAGAATTCTGTTACATAAAGCCCTGAAGCAGCAAGTCCTTCTCTCTTTACTTCATTTGTGATCCTATCTAAAAGCTGCTAGTTTCACAAATGGGACACAGGTGTTTGGGGAAACAATCTCTAGCAACCAAAGTCTCAGTTCCCCTTACTGCTAAAGAAGTCCAAGTCCCTTACAAAACTACACGCCTACCAGAAAACTCCCTATAACTCTTACAATTCTACTAGTGGCATGAAGAAATTCCCATGTGCAGGACCCTGCATTTCCTTTTGTTGAACTTCATAAGGCTCCCATCCACCCATTTCTCTAGCCTGCCAAGGTCGCTCTGAATGTCAGCACAACTGCCTAGTACATCGTCTACTCCTGCCAGCTTTGTATTGTCTGCAAATCCACTGCAGGTGCATCCTACCCCATCATCTAAGTCCTTAATTAAGAGGTTAAATGGTATTGTCCCCAGTATTGGCATGATTTCCCTATCATACATCCTTGCTGACTACTTCCAATCTCCTTCTTGTCCTTCATACGTTTGGAAATGGTTTCCAGAGTTAGTCACTCCATTACCTTCCCAGGGACTGAAGTGAGGCTGACTGGCCTGCAAGGCCTTGGATCCTCAGCATCTATGGGTGTGTCCTGTTACAAACCATGACTATTGTATGTCTGGTTTGTTTAAATGTTCCATGACCTGATCCTTCTCCACCAAGGGTAGGTTTTCCTTAGTCCACACTTCCCTTCTGCTCTCAGTGGCCTGGGATTCCTGAACATCTGTCTTACCAGTAAAGGATGGGGCAGAGAAGTCACTGAATTCCTTGTCCTTTTCCATGTCTTTTGGCTTCAGGTACCCTGCCCTGTTAGCATCAGGTCCACATTTTCCCTAGTCTTCTTTTTGCTGCTGGTATACCTGTAGAAACCTTTCTTGCCACTCTCTACATCTCTCACCGGATTCAACACCACCTGGGCTTTGGCTTTACTAACCCCACCCCTGCATGATCAGTCAATGCTTCTTACATTCCTACTGGATAACCTGTCTCTACTTCCACCTCTTGTATAGTTCCTTTTTGCGTTAGACATTTGTCAGGACCTCCTTCTTCATCTGCACAGGACTCCTGTTGCCTTTGCTTGCCTTCCTGTAAATCACGATGCATTATTCTTGAGCTTGGAGGAAGTGATCCTTAAAAATCAATCAACTCTCCTGGACCCTTGTTTCATCCATGACTGTCTCCCACGGGATTCTTCCAAGAAGATCCCTATAGACCTCCTGCATAGTGGAAAACTTGAAGGCTGCAGAATTGCCTAGTAGTTGCTTCCCCAGAGAGAAAGACTGAAAAATATTGCAGTGAGATTTTATGAATTAGGTATTGCATGTTGCCTTGCTTATCTGTCTTGTTGATGGTTTGTTTTCTCCATTTAATACAAATATTGTTTCTTAAACTAATTAATCTTTGAGACTGGGGAAAACTAGGTCACTGAGCAAGAGAAACCTTATTTTAGTTTTCTCATGTTTCTGTGTGGAGGCTCTAATGAGTGTGTTAATAATGATTTCTTCACATTAGAACCCAGTTCTTGTTGCCAGTCAAGTTCTGGCAGAAGAGTTGCATTATTATTATTTTTTAATTATGCATTTTAAGTATGGTGATTGTCTTTCTGAAAAGAAAACAACAACAACAAAAATAGAAAAATAGGTATCCAAATATCCTAACATGATCATACTTGGGTGCATGTTTAGCATGAGACACATGTAATTGTTTATGAACTGTGATAATATTCCCTGCTCCTAGATCATGATGCAGCAGCAAATAGGCACTTACGGGGTAACTCAAATGTTAAACAATAACCCCATCTCTATTATCCATAGAGATCTCTCAAGGCCAAGGACCTGAAGAACACTGCAGTGACTGCAAGAGCAATGGTAGTATAGTATCAATGAACGTGCCATTTCTCAGCTCAAAGGAGATATTTGTTTAAAGAACAAAGTGTTGTGTTGAACCTGAAGGGAAATTAAGTAGGATCAATGTCTCTATAGTAATGCATCTCCTCAGTTACAAAGAGAGTGCATCTCCTCAGTTACAAAGAGAGTGTGCTACATGTAAAAGAAGTGTATGGGGGGGGATGGGGGGGAGAAGGAAAAAAAAAAAGAAATAAATTGCCCTTGGTTTTCCAGTCATTAAAAAAAGGAATACTGGTACTGTTTAATCACACTTTTTATGAAAAGGGATTGTTTTTAAACAGTAAAAGTGAAATAACATCATTAACTGTGTCCCTGATTTAGCAAAACTTTTGAGTATGTCCTTAACCTTAAGTGTGTACTTATGTCCCATTGACTATGTAGGGACTGAGTCAAATACTGATAATTTAATTCCATTATTAAGGTAATGTATTGATCCCTGACCTATAAGAATGCTGTGATATGAGGGTCAGAGTGGCCCAATTAAGTAAAATTTTAAAGAAGTGTACACATTTTGCCAGATAGTAAAGGATTTATTCCAGATCCATAATCTTAGGTAAACAGTGGTCAAAGATTTTGAGAGTTGTGGAACACCAGAAACTATTTTGACTGCACAATGGCTAGAGAGTATGTAAGGAAACAGTAAGGAAAAAGTTGCTGTTGTATTTCCATGGTCCACAAATTCATCTCTCCCTTAGACCTATGTAACAAGATAAAAGAGAACTTTGAGCTTTAGAAGCCTTAGGACCAAATTTGTCTTGAAATGCAAGGCTTTCTGTCATTGACTTATCTTTCCTTACTTATTTCCTCAGCTGTTTCAATGTCCCCAACCCTAAAAAAACCCAAACCAAAACAAATCCCAAAACACCCCCCCCCCATCAACACCACAACCAACCAACCAACCATATACAAACAGAAAAACAGTTTAATATCTGTGTGGTCATACAAGGCAAAACACACAGAGTCTTTGCACTCATTTTGTGACTTCAGGTACTTTTAATGAAAGGAACAAGAACATCAGAAAGCTAACTGGACAGAACAAACACTTCTATTTCTCCTTTCTTCTCACTATCACCATTGGAGGTTCTTATGTTCCAATGAAGAGATGTTATGATTAACAGGTATAAAAAAGGAAATGGTCCTAGAGAGTCACCTAAGTCAAAAACCATGTTAGTATTGTGCAGGGTGTCCATTCACTGCACCCCAGCTTATACTAGCTAAGTTGCCATTATAAAGAAGGCAGGAAATATGAAAACTACATTAAAACTGCATTTGAAGGTAAGATAAGGTGAACAAAAATGCATATTGAGGGGTATTAGTGCAGACAAAGAAAAGGTATGGGTCGAGACTGAGCTTATTGCTAAGAGGGTTCCTGAAGAACTAGATAGGGGGTACAGTAAGAGGTATATGAATAAAGCATATGTGCTGAGGGAAAATAGCAACTCACAGACTGAGGAATTCTTCAGATCTAATGGCTACAGAAGCAGGCATGCTGTTGTATCTGTCATAGAGGCACACAAATGACAAAACCTCACTCATTTGTTATTGAGCCCAAGCTCCACGGCAGAGCTTCAAAAGGACTTTTGTGTAACTGCACACAGGGCAAGGCAGAGATAACAAAATCACAAGTAATACTTTTAGCAGTGAGCAGATGGTAGAGCCCAAGCCACCAGGACCAGTGGCAGAATTATAGTCAGGCAATTACAGTAAGCTTAACATAAAATTATTTTTTATTTCATATTGTTTTCATTTCTGTTGTTAAAGATTTAACATTTTCCGGCATTTGAATGGCAGAGGAAGTTTCCTGCAGCATGACAACAAAGAATGACTACATACTGGATTCAATACATTCCTAAGTGAAGAAGGCTGATGGGTTTTTTGCCTTCAACTAAAGCATCTTCCTTACAAGCCCCTCCTTTTCAAATGCAAAACTGTTGTCTGCAACAGTTTCCAAAGTTGGATGAAGAAAGGAAATAGCTAAGTGCTTTAGTGAACTATATTCCTCATTCCTCATGAATGTTTTCTTTAACGAAGTTTGCATACCTGATGTGACCTTTTTTTTCCTTTCCGTGATTCAAGTAAGTTATTAGAAAGGAAGGGTCTTTCTCAGACATAGCAGAAAATAAAATTATTACAGATTAAAAAGACACACAGAAATAAAATGGCCTGACACACATTGTCATGGTTTAACCCCAGCTGGCAACTAAGGACCACACAGCCGCTTGCTCACTCCCTCCCTGGTGGGATGGGGGAGAGAATCAGAAGACTAAAAGTAGAGAAAATTCACGGGTTGAGATAAAGACAGATTAATAAGTAAAGCAAAAGCTGCGCACGCAAGCAAAGCAAAGCAAGGAATTCATTCACTACTTCCCATGGGCAGGCAGGTGTTCGGCCATCTCCAGGAAAGCAGGGCTCCATCACGCGTAATGGTTACTTGGGAAGACAAACACCATCACTCCGAACGTTCCCCTTCCTTCTTCTTCCCCAGCTTTATATACTGAGCGTGACGTCATGTGGTATGGAATAGCCCTTTGGTGAGTTTGGATCAACTATCCTGGCTGTGTCCCCTCCCATTTTCTTCTGCACCTGGCAGAGCATGGGAAGCTGAAAAGTCCTTGACTAGTGCAGCAACAACTAAAACATCAGTGTGTTATCAACACTGTTTCCAGCACAATTCCAAAACATAGCCCCATACTAGCTACTATAAAGAAAATTAACTCTATCCCAGCCAAAACCAGCACACACATGCACACTGGAATATGAGTAGAGCATACTACTACCTGTCCTGTATGATTATGTCAACAGAAGTCCTAATTAACACAATCTGAAGGCTTGGTTTGTGGCTTTGATTATGTCAGGACCATCCTGCTTCTAGTTTCTATAGTCTAGATATTTTATCCACAGTGCTGCTGTTAATAAGCTGTATGTTGTGACCCTTATACTGCCTTCGCTCAAAAACTGTGATTAAGTCCTGACATTCTCAATCAGATAATCATAACTCTGAGCCCAGTTCCACTGGAATATAGTCTGCATTAACTGACTTGGACTGACTGTTTCTATATGTTTCTGGCACACAATTTATGTGCAGAAAGTTCTCTTGTGAAAAACATTATCCTTTAGGAGATGAGAACACACAGTACAACTCCCTTTACTAAGGCAGTTTCATATTGACCATACCCTACAGTCACCAGAGACTTTGTTATTGATATCAACTTTAAATGGTAACACTCAGATGCTATCACCATGGACAGGAACATGAAGTTCCAAAATAGGTCCTAAAGTTACCATTTAGTAACACAGGAAAGGGAAAACTAAAAGGTAAGCAAAACCAAAAATCCATTGACTTCTCTGGAGGTTGGAAGAGATCTGAGGGTTAGAGACAGCATGAACAAAACAAAACAAAAGACCCACCATCTTCTGAAGCATTAGTCCTTCCCCATTTCCCTTTTGTTCAAGGGAAAGTTATTTCTTCCTAATTCCTACCTCCTGGGTCCTTTTATACTGGTTCCTGGATACAACTGTACCACGTGAGGTCTGGGAACCTCACATGGGTACAGTTATAACTCTTTAGTATGTGTGTGGATGCTACTCAAGTCTAGTCTTACAATGGCAAATGGGCATGCACAGCTCATGACCAGAGCATTAAAACAAGAAGAAGACTGGATGATCAAAAAAGGATGAATCACACATCAAATGCCAGTACACCTGGAAAGAAATCAATCATATGGGAGGAAGACTCTACTAAAAAGCTAAGATTTCTTACTGAAACATGATTAGCTTTATTTATTCATATTGAAATAGTAACTAGATCTATTATTCACAGTTAAGGTCCCACCACACATGATGCTTTATGGAACCAAAGGGATATTCTGTCCTGGAAAACTTACAAAAAGTCAAAATAGCAATTCCTATTGCATCAGCATGATACCATCATTCAGGCTAAGATATCCAGGCAGAACTCAGCAAAGAGAGTTCTGGCTGGGCTTTTTATTTACCCAGTTATTTCAGGCATGGCTAGTATGGGGAGTGTGGGGTTGCTCTTCATACTGGATTACTTGTATTTGCATGTCACCGGAGTACAAATGTAACGTCTATTGAAAATTTACACCAATTCTATGACTATGAAGTAGCTCTTGAATTTTATGAAAAAGTCATTCTCAAGGTATGGATTTTAAAAAAGACATTTTCTATAGAAAGCAACAGCCAAATTCACCCCTTGTGTACTACTTTGGTTATGATTATAAAGACCTCGTGATAGCTAACCACCTTCAATTTCCCTTGCTAGCATTTGCTTTCAAATTCGATCCAACGTACAAAATAGGAGTCTTGCATAACTTTACTTGAGTTTGAATAAAACCTCTCTCCAGAAACCTGTGTTGCTATCTTGTGTTCTTTTCAGAGGCCTTAGAAAGCCTGACATAGTCCCAGTAGGCAGTTAAATCTCAGCATCCATAGGAGGTTATTTTAACTGCACAGTAGAGACTGTGACATGTAACAACTCTAACTCCTATTTTTAAGACAAAGATTGATAGAAAAAGGAAAGGAATGTCACAATAGGAGCCCATTCTATTGACAGCAACAGCAACAAGAGAAATGGCTGAGAGAGAATGCATCAGTTGCCACCGTGGATTTTTAAAACTATAATCTTTGTCACTTTGTGTGTAACAAGTGTTTCAAATGGCTGTACTACTTATCAAGAGCAGAGCTGGAACCAATTGCCAGCCACAGATCTGAGTACTCCAGAAAGTTGAATGGAAAATGCTGAATCGAAAACTGATGGGAACAAAAGATGACCAAAGGGAGGCCATATAAATAAAAATCTCTGCTTAGTCCTAGCAGCAGTCCACTGTTTTCTTTAGTATCCTACTTGATTACTGTTGTGGTTTAACCCCAGTAGGCAGCTCAGTCCCACTGTTTTGGTCACAAATCCAAAACACAGCACCATATGAGCTACTATGAAGAAACATAACACTATGCCAGCCAAAACCAGTACAATTACTTACACTAGCTGTCTTATTTATTGTCCAGTTATCAATAACTCACAGCTCTTCACCAATAAAAACTTGCCTGTTAGATTTTCTCAGGCAGTTCTTATTCCATGCTGTCATCAGTGTCTCCCAAAGTAAACCAGTCCCATTCAGCTTATATGTAAAATTCATTAAACAAAGATCTTACCCTTTCAGTTGTTCTCATAGCAAGGATAAAACAGAAGAGCTTGAGCATGTGTGAATGAACATAAGGATAGGACATGTCCATGGACACCCTTCTGACGTCCCCTGTCCAAGGCCGTATTTTCATTCACTTAGTAAAGAAAATCAGTCTTTTTCTGTCAGGAGTGATAATACAGTTATCTCAGATAGACAAAGAGTTAAATTGATTTTAAGCAAGAACTTCTGGAATTCTTAAGATAAAACTAAAAAAAACTTGTATTATTTAGGTGACAATCAAAAAATAGTCTTCCTTTCTCATTCTTTTTAACCTTTTTGGTGAATTAAAGACAGAATAGACATAAGGTGTGACAAAAAAAAGTTTTTTCTGCAACCGATATGTCTAAGCTAACCTACCAATTTCTTCCACATTTTATCATTACACAGATTTTTTAAAAATGTCCATGAAAAGTGCAGATTTCCCTGTATTGTATTTCATCCTATTAACAATAGGCTTGATTTTCTTACCATTCATGGGTCTGTTAGACGTGTCTCATATATCCTCTGGGAACTTGCAGAGCATTGATTGAAAATCACTCAGTTCCACTCAGTATCTCAAGGACGACTAGCTTTGCAGATATTCTTCTGTCCTTATTTGTGGCTTTTTCTCTTCACTACAAACTAATTTAGTACTTTCACTACTCTTTTAGTTGTCAAAACAAGTCCAATGAGAGTTCATCCAGTCTATATAAGTATAGGCAATGTTGATTTTTTTCATGTTGAATGTCATTGTTGAATGTTAGAGGAGTAAGCAAATTCCTCACAAGCCGTAATACTTATTTCTTAAATACTCAAGCACACAAGCACATAATAAAATAACTCACTTCCTACACTTCATGGGTTCTTTGTTAAATCCAGTCGAAGTACCATTTCCTCTGCTTCCACAAACTGTCTCTGATTAACATCACCTGTTTCTTCCCTGCTGCAAAGCTCAGTTTTACAAGGATGAAGGTGACCAGTGTAAAATCTGCAGCTGTTCTTTAGTCCTCAAGTAACTCCATTGCTTCTGAAAGCACTTTCAAAACTTCCTCTCTCTGCATTCGAAATCCCACTTCATTTTAGCAATCAATATTTAATAAACTTTTGTTGATTTTCTATTTTTTTTTACGACTACCTTTTCTACTGTGAACATGAATTACTTCAGCACGTTAAATGAATCACATCCAATTTTACTTCTGCTATCACTTATATTGTATCTGCCCACTGGTACAAAACACCAGAGATAGCTTGAGCTGGAAAGGAGCTTCTTAGCCTATAGCTGATCCTGATATAAGTAGTTCTTTTCTATTGCCTCATGTAAGACCTAATCTAGCAACACTGTGCACAGTTAAAAACTCTGCTGGATGAGTCAAGGCAATGTTACCTCTAGACTAAGCCAATAGCTCGTCTCAGCTGGAAGAAATGATTCAATGTTCCTGCAAGGTCTGCTCTTAGAAACAATCACTGGTGACAAATACTAGACCACAAAAACTAACTAGGCCTATCTAGCAGTGGGGTCGCTTTCTAATTAAATAGCATCTGTTTCTTTCCACAGCCGTGAAACATATACAGAAACAGTACCAGCCTCTATGAATGTCTCCCAGATTTGTCCCATGTTTGAGATCTGAGTCTTAGACATATTATGTCCACAGCTAATTTGTAAAGCAGTAAAGCAGGAAAGCAGATTTCTGCAGCTGCTTCACTCCAGAACTATATTTCTATGGCTCACCATCAAATTACTCAGGTTTTATAGCTTTGGAAGTATCTCCCTTTGGTCCTTATCTCTGTAGGAAGTGATAGCTATTCCTGCACTGTAGCTAACATATCTCTGCTGATTGGAGGAGGATATGTTTGTAAAGGGCATCTCCATCTCGTCTTTAAAGCCTCAGTCTGCCAATAAGTGCATCAGGGATTTGGTGCAAATGAGGAAAGGGGAAAGTATAAATGATGGATCCACCACCATACATATCATCCAGCTTTTTCTGCCAGAATAGATGAAGCTAGAGGCACAGGCATCTGGACAGTTGCTCCAGCTCTCAATTTTCATGGCATTTGTAGAGTGTCCCTACCTCTTTATTTCAGAAGGAACTCCCCAGTGACGAACAAGCTGCTGAGACTTCACTGGAGACAGGATTTGGAGTTTAATGAGCAGAGATTCAGCAAAACATGAGCAACTAATGATGTAGATTGGAAGCCCCATATTGTTTAGTGCACTGCCAGGTGTCAATTGCGATTCCAGTTGTAAATTAATATCATCTCAGAGTAAATGATCTGGTGTATGAAAAAAATAAAACAACTGACTTCATTAGGAGAGGGTTGGTCTCATGGGAATACATTTTATACACAATGCAGGATTATTTATTTTTTAACTCAGCGTGTTGGAAGAGAAAAAAGTCCTGCCAGCTTGCAGTGAAAATAAACAAGGAGAACAGATGTACTGTAGCATATAGAAGAGATCAACAGAGAGAGAGCAGGGCAAAATACTGGGAACAATACTATGGCTGCGAAGTTGCCATATCTGGACCTTTAAACATTATAAAATCACAGCTATTTCCATCCTCTGCACCCTCTTAAAAAAAAAAAAAAAATAAAAGGAAAAAACAAGAAAATATAAAAAAAGATACATAATTAACAAATATTATACTCTGGGTTAGATATTTAGAGTCGCTGAGTATAAAAAACTCAGGATCAAGGTGCTATCTGGTTTGGCTCTTCCCTACTTCAGAGGCTATTAGCTGGGACTCAGTATCCCTTCATGTCGATCCTTCATGGGTATATTCCCTTCTGTGTTCTTCCTCTCTGATCACTCTGGATTTCAGCAACCTGCTCTGCAGACATTCCACTGAACTGGATAAAAACATAAGATTAATTTCCTTTTTTGACAAACATCCTTTTTTTTTCTGAATGAAAGGAAAATGGATTAGTGAGAAATCTTTGAACTACTCTTTCATCCCATGTGTCTATTTTCATGTACACTCATACAACCCATCATCAGTTTAGTCAGCATCCCTTCCACTTCCACTTTAAACTGCCGAGAGTTGCAACTTAATAAGTGCTCAACAAAGCTGTATTTCTTGACTTTTTTAGTATGTAAAGATACTCTGGGTGAAATCCTGATCATACAGATGGTCTTTGCCCCTTATCTCCACAGCACTGCAAGTGTGGTCCATTACAGTGCACTGAGTTGTCCCAGATGCTAGTCCAGAAGAACACAGAATTCCTTTGTAGAAAACCATTTATTTCTCCTCATTTATTCTGTAAAGGAGAAGAGTCATCACATTCCCAACCTTTAAAATGCACTTGGAGATTTGTAGATGAAAACACAGACTATTGTCAGCCTTAAAGGAAATTAATTGAGACTGACTGGGAAACCAGCTACAGCAACAACAGTTACAAACTTCCCAGTTTTCTTTTTTTCTTTAATTTCTTTGACTGTTGTGACAGCTAGCAGAGGTGTGTTATAGAGTGTATGCGTTACTGTGATAAACTAATGCAGTCATGTGTAAGGTTTTAGTCCGAGGCACATCAACTGAGACGGGGATGTATAATTGCTTTGCAAATCCCATTACAAGGGGGAAAGATGAAGCAGGTTCTCTGACTAATAGACTTGCAAAAATCATGAAGTCTGATTGAGGTTCATTATAAAATAATGCTGCTCACAGAGTAGGAAAATAACAAGGCAACTCCATTGCCCTCTGGTACTCCTCGCATGTGGATCAGAGCACGAAGGAACTGCTGTCCAGCAGGAGGTGAGAAGGATTCAGCTGCTCACAGTGCACATTTTCAATGTGCAGACTTATTAATGATAATTCCTATAGATCATTGCAACAGCTGCTGGACTGATTCAGACTAGATCATCACCATTTCATAGGAAGCCATGGAAAATACATGAAATTACGTTCTTAGAGCTGCAGCGAGCACTGCTGTTGGGTTCTTTCATTTTTCAAATGTAGGTCAGCCTCTGGCTACTCTTGCTTTGCTTCTGCTTAAGCTACATTTCCTCTCTTTTTTATCTGTTTAGATTTTATGTTAAAATATCTGACAGGAAAGATGCTTTTCTATTTTTGCTATGTCTTGCAGTAGAGATATTAGAAGCTTATTACTTCCTTAATGTGGTAAGAGCTGAATCGTCTGATTTGAGTGTGTTATTTTTCTTGGTAATGCCTTGTTAGAGTTCTCGCTAATGTCAAACTTAATCGGGCCCTGTAGTTTTATGCTGTAAAGTGTGATTATCATTGAATTTTCATACTCAAAATTTTAAGTACATCATTTCATATTCAGTTTTAAACACTTACTTTCAGTGGGAGACATAATTTTAATCATTACAGCCTAATCCAGAAAGGCACATTTACAATAGCTAGCAGTCCTGTAGGAGCAACTGAAGAAAAGGCATATTTCATAAATCAAAATTTTAATCTTGAGTCTCCACAACAAATTATCCCTTGCCTTACTACATGGCTCCTCTCATCCTAAGCTGTTAAATGGTCTGAACTGTCAGTTCCACTGTTGATTACAAACCATTTATAAGTCCCTCCTTCAGGGACTGGACTTCACAGCTCTGTGTATCCCACATATTACCTTTAAGTCCTGAAATAAACTGTCATCTCCATAAAATAGGTTTTCTACAAAGTACAGAGGTAGAAATTAAGTTTTGATATGTGCTTCATCAACAACTTAGATTGGACCGACAGAAATCCTCCTCAACACATCTGTTTCTTCAGTGCAGAAAGGTAGGAAGAGGAAAAAATAGAAATGTGGATTGTTCGTGTGTATGTACTCCTGTAATTGCAAATAAAAGAAAAAGAGGAATGGATAGGCTTGGACATTGTAAGTCTTCTTAAAGTTAAGCCAACCATTTACCAGGAAAATTTTTCAAGGTTTTCTATTTTGATTGAAAAAAAAACAGATTAAAAGCAGATTCACCTTGGATGTGAATGAATCTTTGCAGAATCATAATGGCATATGGTGCAAGTTTTAAATGAATGCAAAGGTGAATGCATATTCATGGATGGGTTTGCATAGTTTCAGCTCAAAAACTAATCGAAAACTCTGTGGTATCAGCCAAGTCTTCCTTTGGGCTTTAGAATTAACTTAAGTTGTGCTTGCAGGGTGAGGGTTTATGCAGCTCAGAACGGACTATGCAGGTTAGCACCATCACTTTTGAACGAGCTATGGGGCAATATCCAACTGTTAGAAGTGCAAAAACTGTCTGTTCCCCAGTCCAGTACAAATAGGATTTCAAATTGTTATGGCAGAATGGATAAGGGACATGAGTTGTTATCTTATTTGTGCATGTATTACTTTAAAAACTGTATTAGAGGAAAAACAACCAAATTGAACTCCACTATATCTTAGGCATGTACAAATATATACACACATCGATATATGTATTGATTATTGATACATATTATTGATTAGACAAAGAAATGCAATGGCATTTATCATCTCAGCTGAATAGAACATTAAAAATTTCTGTAGTAAAGAAGGCTCAGCCTCCCAAACTTTATTCACTTTCCCTCCACCCCCAAAAAATGACAGAATGAATGAATGAATGAATGAATAAATAAATAAATAAATAAATAAAGTCTGTGTGTGCATGTGCAGGTGCATATGTATCTCTGTGTGTACAATTTTCTTTAGACTGAAAATGTAATGATTTCAGAGAGAGCTTTTTGGGCTTCACTTTTTCAGTAACTGAACAGGTTCTGCGTGTGGTTTGTTTTTTTTTTTTTCCTTCCCCAAAGAAAGCAGTCCCATTCCATGAAAATGTCCCTTCTGACAAAGAAAAAAATTTCTATCAAAAATCATTTCTGCAGAACAATTTTCCACTGTTTCTATTTATTAAAGCTAGCACAATAATAAAACTCCCACACCAGCAGTGCTCATTAGTTGTTATTACTTAGCTATTATTTTTATCACTCCAGCTGTCTAGGTGCTTTACAGTCTTGTGGGAAGCAAGTCACGCTTGCCATGAGGAGCTTCTATTTCAAACAGGCAATTCCCAAACAAAGGCAAGGAGATGGAAATAAGAAGGGACAGTACAATGAAAGGATAAAGTTTTGCTACTATCTTACAGAGGATATGTTTTTTTTTTTAATTGGTTCAATGGAGTATTCATGAACTCCAGGATCAGTTAGGTAATGTCTGTCTCTGTGCGGGAGATCTAATATTTAAGCATGTTTTGGAAGAAGTGTGCTTAAAAAAGGACTTGTTGGATTTGGAGGAGAAGAGAAATTGCATGTCAGACTGAATCAAGAAAGTGATTATCAGCATAATTGTGCCCTTCCCTAGGGATAGGAAACATGTTCAGGAGATGGCTGCTCTGATAGCCTGGGAAGGAAAATAGACAAGGGTCATTGGCTCATTTTCACTGTAAATGAAGCTTGACAGAGGATCTAAGACCTCTCAATATATCAGTGTGAATCACTAGGCCATAACCAGGCTGCTATTAGCTGGTAGCAAAGCTTTCCACTAGGTATTCTGATGCTGCTTTTTTCTGACAAGTTGAATAAGAATGTGGCAAGACTGGAAACCAACCCAAGACTTCCTTGCTGGAAGGAAACCTTTCCCAAAGACTAAGTCAGAGTTAGGTAAATCCCAAAGTTCTGGTTTATTTCAAAGAGGAATTAGAATTCTTAATTGTTAATATCAAGTCTTTGTGGGAACAGGTTCTTCTATCTGAGTTAGGAGTATAGCTGAGATAAATGTGCCGGTTTTTGCTTGGCTGAACTTCAGGCAAAATGTGGTTAGATGCTGAAATGCAGTGCCGTTCCAATGAAGGTGGTTTGTGTAGGTGGAGATCTGACTTTAACCTAAACTGTTTGGCTCCTGTATTCCTAGGCTGAATATCTCACACCAACTTGCAAACTCTTCTTGACAATGAAAAGTGATTAATGCTGTGTTCCCCAAATCTCTCACTACAATGTGTTAAATAGATATACATATAACAGTTCTATAGGCAAAGTGCTTAGCAGAGTTCTAAATATTGTGCCATTACTGTTCCTGGGCATAAGTCCTGCTTTCAGAAAGCATATCTCAGTCAATAAATAAGGAAGAAATGAGGAATAGAAAAGATTAATTATATGCAAATGGTTCGTGTATGTTCCTTATTTTAACAAGCAGTTAATCAGTACTGTAGCCTTTCCAGGAAACATGATCAACTTTAATTTATTAATTTCTTAATAGCCTTCAACAAACACTGAAAATAATCAACACCCATGCTACTTCAGAATGATGATTTTTAGAGATGAGTGAGTTTGTCTTGAGAGCAAACAAATCTGGCTTCAGGAGTTGAAGCATTCAGCTATAACTCCAAGTATTACTGGGTGAGTTTTTTTCTGGTTTGGAGGGAAAATAATAGTAAAGATGAAACAAGACTGGGAAGAATGGATGTTCAAGTAAAGAGCAGATGAGTAAGATATAAGGATAGAAAAGTCTTTGTGTAGAGAGAGTAGATGGGAAGAAAGGACTCCTGAATAGAGTTTATAGATCATATTATTTTCACAAACAGATGAATGTGTGTTTCCAAAACATGCCTAAGTGACACGAAAGCCTGAGTCCTGTTTTTAAACATGAAATGGGTGGGCAGGACTGAATTTTAAAAGATTTTTAGGTCCTTTGTCCCATAAAATCACTGAATATTTAGAGGTCTCCATATGTTTAATTGTGGTCTTCATATCTTTTAATAAGTTATAGGTTCTTGTATCACTTGTATCACAAGTTTGAAAATTTTTCTCCTGTGGACTGCAGAATTAAGTCTTTATTAACTTTCTATGTACCAATTTATTCTTTATGTTTTCTACTTACGAAGGCTGGAAGAAATTATTTTCAACAACAACAAAATTCAAGTGAAATGAAAAATATAGAGTCAATCTTAAAAAAAACAAAACACAACACAAAAACAGGACCATTATTAAGCAGATCACTCCACCTTAAAAACAATCTTAAAACCCACTGAAGTCAAACCAATTGTAAACAAATTAAACTTATTTTGAAATATTTGCTGAATCAGGGCCAGATGTAATTGAAGATGCAATGACATAGACTACTGATTCCCAAACTGTAATCCAAGTGGCATTAGTGGTTCATGAAGCTATAGTAGGTGGTCCTCAGATGGTTCCTGGAACGCTGTCATTACAGAAAAGTGTATGGTGTTTTGAGGGCTGACAGTGTTCTCTGAGTTTTATGAGCTGGTGATGACCATATTTGGGAGGTGGACGAATATGCATTCTTGGACAGGAGCAGAAAAGTGAAAAAACACAGAACAGAAGAAAATGTGTTGGCAAGAGATAGTGTGAGGGATTTAGACTGGGATACTCCACACCTGCAGGTCAATTATACATGATGTCCACTTTCTGCAAAGATCTCTCTCATGTCATGAAATCCTAGCTTTCATTTTCTTTCTCTTATTTTATTTCTGTGTTTTATTAAGGAGATCTGTAGTCTCAGAATGAAAAAGATTTCATAAATGATAAATTATATTTTGTTAATCTGGGTTTTCCTTCCATCCCTCCCTATCATTGGAGACACAAAGTCCTTTGTGAATCATGAACTGAAAGTCAAAGTCCTTCTGTTGGAGAAAAAAGAAAAAATACCCTTTTTGTTTCCAAGTCAGCTTCATCTTAGTGAAAGGTTCATGGCTTGACAGCCCTGCAAACTAATGGGCTCTAGTTATTCTCACAACAGACCAAGCACAAAGTGTACCATTATGAGCCTTCAGATGCTGCCTCAACTTTGTACTTGAAGAATCAATTTTGACTGGACATTACAGAGCAGTCTACAAGTATGATATTCATCTTCCTTGTCTTTAACCATTGAATATTCTACCATCCATACTAAACTAAACCACCAGACTTTACAGTCTCTACTGCTCTCTACAGACATTGGAGAGAGAAGTCTTTAACAGAGATATCCCATGTAGGTGATTTATTATTTGCCAGTTTGCATCTTTTCCCAGTGACCTAGAGATGCAGCCCAAATTTATCCTCTGTTGCTGAGTTTTAGGCTGAGATCACGTTCCTGATGGATAAAATGCACGGAATCAGTCCACATTTTAGACTGTATCTAGAATACAGTGTGCATTTTTGTCTCCCCTGAGACAAGAAAGGCATCTACAAACTGGAACGAGTTCAGTGGGGAGCACTGAGCTGGTCAGAGTTAGAGCACTTGCCCAGTGAGGAGAGGCTGAAGGATGGGAGCTTGTTCAGCCTGAAGAAGGGACAGCTTCAGAGGACCTAAACAGCAGCCTCCCAGGAAACTATGAGGTCATCAAGAAAATGGAGCCAGGCTTTTCACAGCCTTACAGTGCAGTTAATCTAAAGGTAAGAATATGTATATGCTTGTATCAGGACCTCCCTCCTGTGACCATAAAATTAGTTTGTTCAGCTTTTAATTTAAAGCAACATTTAACCATTTCCAGCTGTTCATTCTCTGGGACTTCCTGCTCTACCTTAGCAATTCAAGTCAGTAGTATTTAGGCACAAAAATTGCTGTAGGAAACTGGTGCTTTATAAAAAAGAAGAATTATGGTATCCGTGACAGCAAGGGCACTGTGACAGGAATGGCAACATTGTGACTCAGAGTGAAACTATGAATGAAAAAATGCTATTAAAAGCAAACTCAGTTTTTTGGAGGGTGTAGGGAAATGATGTCACCTAAAATGAGTTTCACTTAGGATATCTGAGTTAAAATGGCAAAGCCATTCCCCCAGAGCTCCTTTAATTTCGAGAAAGCTTTGTGCTGAGATCCTGGCTCATACCCTGACCCAGAGTGTAACATGGCCTTAACTATCTAAAAGCTGTAGATTCCAAAGTTTGAGATTTAGGTACATGTGGAGTAGATGGAAGGTCTAATTTCCCAATTTAAATACATCTTGCAAATTAGATTAAGAAAATCTCATCTCAATTGTGGCAGTCACAGGGAGAACACAGATGTTCAGCATTTACAGAATAATGTTCTATTTTAAGGCATCAGTTATTCTTTCTTAAGTAGCCCAAATCAACACATTTCCATTGCTTCCAGCATATCTATACCAGTTACCAAATTAGGATCTGCAGCCATTTATTTCAAGTGCTAGCTTGGCATCAATGTTTAGTGGGCACCCTAATATAAAGACTATTTGCTAACAGAGGCAATTCGTTCTCTAATGTACATCATCCAGTTTTATTCAGCATTTACCTGCCTCAGTTATCTTTATGCAGCTAATTCACAGAGGCAGCAACCATGTATTATTTCATTTAACTGAAGGATCCATTTATCCCAGTCCCACTGCCAAATATGCACAGTATAGGAAATATTGACTTCTTATTGCTAGAGGTGGCTTTGTTTGTTTTCTTTTTTAACTGTTACTATTGGAATCATTTAGGTTTTCCTTTGAAGAATTTAGTCTTTTGCAAAAATGAAGGATACAGTGATTAAAAACAAAAGTAAAGATTTCAGATTATTGGCTATTTCTGAACAGCACTTGGAGAAGTGATCTACACTTAGGTTCTGTGGTGGGTTAACCTTGGTTGGCCACAAGGTATCTACCCAACCACTCTATCTCTCCCCTTCCATCAACAGAACAGGGGGAGAAAATATGACAAAAAGCTTGTGGGTCGAGATAAGGACAGGGAGATCACTGACCAGTTACTGTCATAGGTAAAACAGGCTCTAATTGGGGAAAATTAATTTAATTTATTGCCAATCAAAATCAGAGTAGGATAATGAGAAATAAGAACAAATTTAAGAACACCTTTCCTCCATCTCTCTCTTCTTCCCAGGCTCAACTTTACTCCCAACTCTTCTACCTCCTCCTCCTGAGTGACACAGGTGGATTGGGAATGGGGTTGCGGTCAGTTCATAATGCTTCATCTCTGCCTCTCCTTCTTCCTCACATTCTTGCCCTGTTCCACTGTGGGGTTTTTCCCATGGGATACAGTCCTTCACAAACTGCTCCAACATGAGTCCTTCCCATGGGCTGCAGTTATTCATGAACTGCTCCAGCATGGGTCCTTTCCACAGGGCACAAGCCTTCAGGAACAGACTGCTCCCATGTGGGTCCCCCACAGAGTCACAGGTCCTGCCAGAAAACCTGCTCCTGCATGGGCTCCTCTCCATGGGCCACAACTCCTGCCAGGAGCCTGCTCCAGCAGGCTGCATCTTCCTTCAAGGAATGTCCACCTGCTCTGGCATGGGGTTCTCCATGGACTGCAGGTGGATATCTGCTCCACTGCAGACCTCCATGGGCTGCAGGGAGACAACCTGCATTGCCATGGTCTTCACCACGGGCTGCAGGGGAATCTCTGCTCCAGCGCCTGGAGTACCTTCTCCCTCTCGTCTTCACTGACCTTGGTGTCTGCAGAGTTGTCTTCTCACATTTTCTCACTACTCTCTCCCAGCTGCTGTTGCGCAGCATTTTTTACCCTTTCTTAAATATGTTATCACAGAGGTGCTACCAATGTCGCTGATTGGCTCAGCTTTGGCCAGTGGTGAGTCCGTCTTGGAATTGGCTCTATCAGACATGGGAGCAGCTTCTGACACCTCACAAAAGCCACCCCTGCAGCCCTTGCACTATCAAAACCTTGCCACATAAACCCAATACAGATTCTATTAAAGGAACAACTGAAGTTCAGTATTTTTAAGCTAAAAAAAATATATCTTTTATTTAGGAAGACAAAGGATATGAGTTTATTCAGTGACATAAGGATTCATTGGTATCAATGGAAAACAAAAATGAAATAAAATAGAACACTGTGAGAATGTGTGAATAGTCATATTAAGTCATACTGAAGATCCACATAGCCCAATATTCTGTTTCTAAATGGTGGTCATGTTTATGAAATTAAGAACATAACAGCCATCAGCTGCTCAGATCAAACAACCATCCTTGTGGAATCTCCCTCCTTGCGAGTCTTCCAGATTTGTCTAGGCAAGCCTTTGCCAACCCAGTGAGGACAGTAGTCCCACCCAAAGTGGGAAGTTGGACTAAAGGAGCTCCAGAGATCCCTCCCAACCAATTTTTTTATTCATTATAAAGATATTTTCCTCAGTAATTTCTCCTTCCCTTCACTGATTTATTGTGGATGAAGGAAGTCTTGAGCCAAAGACAGTTTTTATTTAGTGACCTTTAAATAGTGACCCTTTTTTTCCAGTGTTTTAGATGAGAAATAATAATAAGGCACTTATCCTTCAGAAGACAACCAAATGCTTTCCATGGTAAATCTACTACTAGACAATCTGGTCTTTGAACTTAGTAAAGTGTGGTGACAGGTTAGGATTCTCCAGGTCTTTTTTAATTTTTTTTCATGCTTCTGAAAATATGTTTCCCAAATATTTGTTCTATACTACAAGCATATTTCCCAACAGGAGGGTTTTGCAAGTGACAGTTTCCTTGATAACCTCAGGCTGTGTGAGGTTGCTGCATGACCAGACACTGGGAGTTTTTATGTGCATGTTCTGATTCATTTTTTCACTTCCATTGCAACAATAAGTAATTAACTGTCATGAAGACCAGCTCTTAGAGGGCAGCTTGTCTCAAAAAGTTATCATCCCACTAGGTAAAGCCACACAAGAACTTGCTATGGTCACCAGCTTCCCTTTTGTATTAATAAACTGCTGTTATTTGTGGCTTAAGATATCATTGCTCACTGTGGACTGGAGGAGGCAGGAAATAATTAGCTGCTGGCAAGCACGTGGGAAGGAAATTCATTGTCATCACTGACAAGTGGAAGGAGACACTCTCAGCCACAAATTGTTTTAAGTAAGTCCCACACACATTCTCCAAGTCTCAAAGGTCAACCTGGAGGACTGCATGATGAACTGAGTGCTGGAGTGTCACTGAGATTGCCCAGCCAGGATCAGGGCTACACTGACACTGTGTAAGCAGCAGTACAAACACACATGCCCTAAAGTATATTGACATCTATGAACTCTCAGATGATCTTTTTACACAGGGGCAAGTCTGAATTTGTCATGGGTGAGGAGATAACAAAGACCGTGAGGTGATTGAACAGCAGTGAATGTAGCATACTTTGCCTCCTTAAGTTTCATGGTTATGTCTAATGCCAGTTACAGGTCTCCAACTTTTCATGCCCCAGAAGACTTTTTTATGACTGACAAATAAGAAATTTCAGCGAGGTAGATTTGTAATGTCCATGTCCCTTATAAATAATGCTGTCTTGTTATTGAGAGACAAGAAAAACAAAACCATGAAAAGTCAGTCAGTCCAAGGATGGTCTTAGGAGAGGTGAATGCATAATCCTACTTACCCCCATCCCCAAGGGCTTTGCCAAGCCATGAGATACGATAACATCCCAAAACTCCCACTGAAGTCTTTTTGTCATAGTTCTAGCCAACAGCCACCTCACTCCTTTTCCTCTTCTGATGTCCCTCAGGGTATCTATGAAACTCCTGACAGCAGGTAGGCAGCTGGTGGGTCATGATTGCTGCTTATGACACCAGTAATGATTGTCCTCTTGGTACCTTGTGTTCCCACCATCTGTCTGTCATATTTGCCTGCTGTGTTATGTTTCATCTTTGCATTGCAAACTCTTCAGGGTTCGATTTCTTTTGACATGTATTTCTGAAGTGCAAACACAGCAAGCTTTTTCTCTAAAAGTCCTGGACTTGTACTATTTGACATATAGAGAATAATAAATAATAATCAACTATTTTTTTTTAAGCAGTGAGAAAAACAATGTCTGGGTTAGTCATACTCTCAGAGATGTATAAGCCTGTTCCTAAACCTGATAGAATTTATGGCTTATAGGAAAGCTAATAATTTTTTGTAATTTTCAAAAGAAGAAAAGCTATTACACCTGAAAATAAAATATTAAGCGAAGTGGGCACAGCAGCTGAACTGGAGCATTAGTTACACCTGGTACCTAAGATTTTTCTTTTCTTTCCCAACAACATGAGAGTGCCGGACACATTCAGCATGTGATATCTATTTCCCCTGTTGCTCTTTAATAACTACTGCTATATAGCTTTTTCTCTGGACAGAAAGAGTAATTCTCCTGTCTATCACACAAGATGTAACTGCATGTAGAGAAAATAAAAGCATTAGTATTACAGATGTATCTTTGGTTGCACTTATTTCCTTCAATGTCAATTCTACTTTCAACATATCCCTCATCAAGAAGTGCTAATATTAAACAATCAATTAAATGTAAGATGGAAATTAAATATCTTTGCTTTTGGAGTGCTACAACACTTATTGGATGTGCCATACCTGGTCATTGCACTGGAGTGTTCAAAATAAAGTATTTTAAAGTGGGACTGCTGCACAAAATAGTAGTTTGTCTCGCAGAAATTAAAGATGTTACAAAATCCAAAGCACTGCAGCCCAAGCAAGCACCTTCTGAGTCAGTGTGTTTATTGTAGTGAAACACTAAGAAGTCATAGTGAACAGCAAATTAGACATGAACATGTGCTACAAGAGCACAAAGCATTCAGTAGCACTCTGCTGGGCTGCAGGTGCAAAAATATGAGCAGTAAGTTGGATGTTTCTGACTCAGAATATGGCTAGAAACTTATCTCCAATTCCAAGTATTTAAAAAAAAAAATCACATAAAAACCCAAATGGTATTGGGTTTGGAAAAAGTGACTAACAAAAGAAACTATACACAAAATCTACAACCTCCCATTCAGTTAATTACTCTAGAACTACTCCTCCCTGAAATAAGTTCCTCAATAATTGTCATCGGTCCCTCTTCTGCCACCAATAAGTGGTAAATTCTCTTTCTTGATCTCAGGACATGCTGCAAATATCCAGGTCTTGGTGGAGGCATCACTATATGGGGCATGGGGTAAATACAGAGATACAGTAAGGAATAAGAATACTCTTAGTCTAAAGAGATGTAATAGTAAAGAAAATATTTTTAGATAAAAATACCTTGTTATTACCTTCATCTATATACAACCTGTGTAGCAGAAGATTGAATTACATTTCACTTGTTTGTTTGTTTTATTAATGGACAACCTGTGGGCAACATATGTAAAAATCCATGAGTTCAGTAAAATTATCTGAAGATTTACAACACCCATTAATCTCTAGAAAAGATACAGAGGCAAAGAAATGTTAAGTTTCCATTTTACGGAAAATGCAATAGAGATACAGCCATGACTGGTGGTCTGGCTGCAGCCACCCAGCAAAGTAAGCATGGAAATACCACTTAAAAGCTCAGTGTTCACACCTTTAATCTCCTCCCTCTTCCCCCCGGCCCCCTCTGGCTTTTGGGTTTTTTTATATGGTGCACATCTCCCTAAGAAGTCACCTGACTTGGACATTCTGCTTAGAGTCACAAGGTGGGGCTGGCATGGAGGAGAAATGTGATCAGCCACAGTAAAGAGACACTTCTCTCCAAGGCAGGTAGTATCTTATAAGAGTGGTGTGTATCAGTGACGGAAACTGTCACCCTTCATGCTAAAACCCAGATGACACTGTATCACCACTGTAAAGAAAAATCTGACATTTATGGTAAGATGATATACAGTTGGATGGTTCAATAACTTTTTTTTCAATTCTGATTTCTGAGTTTACCCCTGCGTAGGATTTCTCACCATCTCTCTCTACCGGAAAATACTGAGATCATTACAAGTACATTTCCTATGCTACTATAAATAACAGCATTTAAATAGTCATCTGCAAACATGTGTTCTAATAAATTATATAAAGAGCACTTATGATTCACTACAAATTATTGGATCCTAATGCCTTGTGAAAAGTATCTGATTTTGAAATATCTGTGCATTTATTTTTTCATAATGTGAGAAAAATAACAAAGTTTGAATCACCTTCTGGGATACATCTCTGCCATCTGAGGTTTGGTCTAACGTTATGGAAATCAATAGGAGCTCTTCTGTCAATTGCATTATGTACTGGATCAGACCTGTAGAATATTATGCATCTATTTGCATTGATTTCAGGTGCTTTTTATTCCCAGTCCTGGAACTGGCTGCAGTATTATCACTGCTTTTTAGAAAGGGCAATGTAGCATGTCAGTTGTTTGAAAGATTGTTGCCTTCTGGTCATACTTAGTTAGGAATAAACAGATGTAATTTCCACATTTCCCAGGTCCAGCCTTATACTGAAACACTACTCCAAAGCACATTCCCCCTTCTGTAATGCCATTATTCCCATCATACAATTGTCCCTCTCCATATCATTGACTTCTTTGCATCTCTAAGACTGCAGTTCCCTTTGTGCAGGGCTCAGGCTTCATTTTCTCACTCTAAGCAATCATACAAAATGTCCTGAACCTACAACTTCTTTAGCTACTCTGGGACATGTTTCCTAGTCTGATAAAAAATTATTAAATTTAGAACTGTGGAACATAACTTTTGAGGTCTAAAAAGAACAGCTTATTGGGGGTTGTCAGAATATCATGAGAATTAAGAGCTAGGAGGTT